>NW_027138440.1:0-1200000 GCF_035084215.1 Heptranchias perlo
TGAGGTGAACAGTGGAGGGTTCAGGAATGGGGACAGTCCATTCCTGGGCCACTTGAACTTCTGCCTCGGGTTTCAAGCAGAAACTGCTGTCACTCACCGGACACCAGATGTGCTGTCCATGCTGGTAGGAGGGTGCACTTGTGGTGACACAATATGTCCCACCCCCTATGAATGCTCCCTGTGGGGGAACATGGCCTGGTGCCATTACCTCCATGGTACAGTTAATAGGCCGTGCACCAGCAGTTTTAAACCCCGCACTGTGGTCTAGAGTAGGCGTTCGAGCGCTGGGCCACAGTATTATGTGTGCACCCCTGCTCCGGCACCCAGAGAGGTCAGTACCTGTCATAGCGTGGTCCCACTTTATGACATAAGGTGGGACCGCTGCGAAACGGACGTGTGCACCCCCTTGAATGATCCCAATGTTCTCCACCCTGTATACCAGTGTGGGTCGGGCTGTCCCACCCATGACCGGCATCCTCACTACTATCCCCATGATGGTGTGATTGGAACGCCCACAATCTACTGGGACAGGGGAGGTTTCAGAGGCTCGGTGGAGCTGACACAGGCTCAGTGAATTGCTAAACGGGTGAAGGGCTGCGGGGTGCTTGTTGCTGATCCAGGAAGGGACTAAAACCTTGTTTTAAATCCTGCGGCCCTCGCCCAGCAACCATGCCCCGTACAGCACGCACACCTCATTCTGTGCGGCCTGATCCGAAGCATTCCTATCCTCCCGTATGAGGGCATTTACTGTTTTTGCATGTCTTTCTAGCTCAGCAATGATCTCCTTTAAATGGACCATCATCGCTTGGTCCTCGTGTAGCTCTGAGCCGGCCAATGTGTTTTCTTCCATTAGGATCTTTCCCAGTTGGGTTTTTAGACCATTCATTTGTGTTTGCTGTTCTATATCGTCCAGGCTATTGATTACCGAGGATCCTGTATTGTAGGTTGTGAAAATATCGTTCCAGGTTCCCCTTCTTTGTCTCCCTGCGCCCAGAGTGTGCTCAGTGTGTAATGTGTCGAGCTCTGCTTTGTCAATGTTGGCGAAGTCGAATTTGTAGAATTTCCTAAACATTTCTTTTAGTCGGGCCTGGTATAGCTGTGCTGTCTCCTTAGGGCACCATTCAGGTAAGTGGACTTCGGTAAGGTTTAGGATAACTGAAGCGACTGCGTGGTGTAGCCCCTGGTAAAGTACCTTTTCGGTCGGCACTCGCACTAACCCATTTGCTGGTCCCTTGGTGGTGTTAGGACACCTCTCTATTACTGTCCGTGATATCAGGGTCGTGGACAGGGGAATTCGGGTGCGTGCTACGAGTTTGGTGGCGTTGACTGTGATCGGGGAGTGTGGGAGCGCGCACGCATGCAGGCTGGAATCCCACCCCATCCCCTTCCCGGTATCTTGCCATTGTCTGGAGAAGATGATGGATATGCCTGTGGGGCAGCCTCTCTCTGATCCCCACATGCAGATATAGATTCCCTGTTCCGACTCCCACCGCTTATCCCAACACACACTCACTTTTCTTCGGTTACCTGTGATCGTCCGGTCGGTGTCGTTCCACAGTCGTTCCCAGTTGGCTGTACGGTCCCCTATGTCCACGCTCAGCTTCCTGAGCCACCACCACCTATCCAGGGGAATCCGTCCCTTGCATGTAAGACACACACGTTTCCCCTCAGTGACACTGACCCTTGTAGAAACGACCTGTCCCCTCCGGCACGGGATGGAGGCCTCCCCGTAGGTGAACCCGGTCTGGCTGGAGTATTGTGTAGAGTTAGACCCCAGCCACCCTGGCCACCTTCCCTCATGGAAGTAAATAGCGAGCTCCTCCACACCCGGTTCACCATCCCCAGTGGGAACGATTGGCGCTCTCTCTCCCGAGCACCCATAAATGTGGGAGTCCTCCACGTCCCCTCGCTCACCGATGCTCACCCCTACCAGGGCGAGCAGGAGCAGAACCCTCCTCATGCCGATTTCCTCTCTGGAGGGACACACAGAACAGATAGTCATGTCCCGAGAAGATTCTCTGGCTTGACAGGTGATCGAGTCTCGAAATTTATACTTACTTATTGTAAAATAGTGAGATAATAATGAACTTGAAACTACCAAAACTGTTAAAAAAACTGAACATTCATCTGAAAACTATGTACATCCCCCGCCCGCTAATTCCTGTTTGGCCTCCGTCTTGGGCAGCTTCTGGGCAGCCCGGACAGTCCTTCTTAAAACAACTGGTGGTTTCCCTGAATTCCAGATGATCGGGGGAGTGTCCCTTCCTGTGCTACAGCACACTACCACCCTCTTTGGTTTGGCTGCTAAGTCCCTGTCCTGTCCTATGGGCTCCTCGCAGTCTGAGGCCTCAGGCTGGGGACCCCTCTTCCTACAATGATCTCTGACCTTGGGCATTCTTTTACGGGTTGCGGCCCTTCCGGGGCTGAACCATTGAAACTGAGGTGACCACGGTAGTTTTGGCTGTGGTGTGCGAGGAGATCTTCTTAGGGCTCCGGCTGCCGGGGGTGCGTCCGAGTCCCAAACAATTGGTGGGATGGGCCCTCCAGTGACACAAGCCACTGCCCCCACCGGTGCAGTCTGTGAGTCTGCCACAGCTGCTGGCTGAGGAACTCTATCTTTAGGACAGTTCACCCTTGCTGGCCGTTGCCCTTTCTCGGGTTTGTACAGTTTACATTGGTTAATGTGGAACCACTTCGTGCGGCGAGGCATCTTTATGGCGTAGACCATGGGACTTGCCTTGTCGACAACGTTGTAGGGCCCAATGTGCAGTGGTTCAAAACTCCCTACCCGGGCAAAATTCCTAACCATGACCTGATCCCCTCTCTCCCACTTGTGGTGCTTGAGGGGTTCGAGCAGCAGTCGGTTACTCCGATGCTGTTTTCCCATGTTGCTCGCAGCCTGCCAGTGAACCTGTTTAAGGTGTTCAAACAGATTCCTGACGAAGCTGTCCCGGTTCACCTCTCTGAGCTGACCCTCCGTGAGCACCGGGGCTAGCACATGGGTGGGGGTCCGCATAACCCGACCAGTCATGAGCTCGTGTGGGGATAACCCGTGCATTTTGACTGGCTGGCTCGGATCCCCATTAGGACCAACGGTAAGACTTCAATCCACTTCTTGGGTGAGTCTCCCGTCTCCTTCCGCAGCCTTTCTTTCATGAGACGGTTTAAACGCTCCACAGGACCCGATGACTGCGGGTTGTGGGCGACGTGCCATTTCCCTTCAATGCCGAGTACCCTGAGGGTCTCTTGCATGACCTGCCCGGTAAAGTGACTCCCTTGGTCGGACTCCACGCACTGTGGTAGTCCCCATCATGAGAACACTTCCCTGACCAGGATCCTAGCCGTACCCAGTGCTGTGGTTGTTCGGCATGGGAAGGCTTCTACTCACTTTGAGAGCACATCCACCAGGACTAGGCAGTACTTGTAGCCTCCCTGGGCGGTGGGTAGGGGCCCGATGTAATCGACCTGGATCGACTGCCGTGGTCCCTCTACCCTCATGATGTGTCCCATAGATGCCTTCCTTTTCTGGGGGTCTGGGTTGTTAGCAGCACACACCAGGCAGCCGGCACAAAACTTGCGGCCATCTTCCCTGAGTCCTGGCCACCGTCCTGTCTGTTCCACCCGTTGCCAGGTGGTCTCAGGTCCGGGATGCCCCACTCCTGGACCCTCATGGGCCTGTTGGAGGAATTCCCTTTGGTGCTGCTGCGGCTCCACCCACTGGTCCCCTCTGAACAGCACGCCTTCCGTAACGGTGATGGCTGCTGTGCCGTACGGGCCCTCTACCTTTTCCCCTTTTGTAAGCGCGTTCAGGATGTTCTCGAGGACGGGATCCTGGGCTTGGGCCTTCTTTAAGTCCGAGGCCAAATCGACCCCTTGTGTGCCTCCCTTGTCCCGGATTGCAGCTCCCGAACCTGCTCGGTACGGATCCCAGAATCCCCCTTCCCTGGCCCCCTGTTTGGCCAGCTCGTCTGCCTTTCGGTTGCTCTCCCACTTGGGCTCTGTCTTTGAATGGGCTTTGACCTTATGGATATCGACCATCCCTTCCTCCCCTACGGCCGCCATGATTTTCTCCAGCAGAGGCTTAATTGCCAGGGGTCTCCCATCAGCGGAGGTATATCTGCGACGGGACCAGATGGCCAGGTATTCCGTACACGAATTGCATGTGAACATACTGTCCGAGCAAATCGTGTACGGGGTAGGGAATTTCTCGGGGTGTGTGACCACGTACACTATCGCAGACAGTTCAGCCTGCTGGCCGCTCATTGTGCTGGGGAGTTTAATTGCCAGGGCAATGTCCACCACTGGGTCATAAACTCCACACCCGGGAAGTCGCTCCCCAGCAGACACTGTGCTCGAACCGTCCACATAGATTTCGCGGCCAGTGGGATGTATCCCGGCCCGAAGACCTATGTTGACTTCCCATACCCCTTCAATGGAACACCGGTGGGCAGTCCCTGGGTAAATCATGTTGGCTGCGAGCTTCGGCTCGCAGAAACCTTTCACCTTTCGGTCCATCTGGGAGAGAAGCAGGGTCCAGCGAGCAATGCGGGCACTGCTCACTGTCCCGTCTTTGATTTACTAAAGAAGCCATGATCGTTTCCATGTCACCAAACGAATCCTTGACAGTTGAGCTGGTTTGCGATTTCAGGGTTCGCTGTATTTGTTGGTTGGTGTCTGCCGTACCCCGGACGCAGTAGAGGACTGTATCTGGTCAGTCTTACAGAATCATAGAAGTTACAACATGGAAACAGGCCCTTCGGCCCAACATGTCCATGTCGCCCAATTTATACCACTAAGCTAGTCCCAATTGCCTGCAGTTGGCCCATATCCCTCCATACCCATCTTACCCATGTAACTGTCCAAATGCTTTTTAAAAGACAAAATTGTACCCGCCTCTACTATTGCCTCTGGCAGCTCGTTCCAGACACTCACCAACCTTTGAGTGAAAAAATTGCCCCTCTGGGCCCTTTTGTATCTCTCCCCTCTCACCTTAAATCTATGCCCCCTCGTTATAGACTCCCCTACCTTTGGGAAAAGATTTTGACTATCTACCTTATCTATGCCCCTCATTATTTTATAGTCTTATATAAGATCACCCCTTAACCTCCTACTCTCCAGGGAAAAAAGTCCCAGTCTATCTAACCTCTCCCTATATGTCAAACCATCAAGTCCCGGTAGCATCCTAGTACATCTTTTCTGCACTCTTTCTAGTTTAATAATATCCTTTCTATAATAGGGTGACCAGAATTGTACACAGTATTCCAAGTGTGGCCTTACTAATGTCTTGTACAACTTCAACAAGACATCCCAACTCCTGTATTCAATGTTCTGACCAATGAAACCAAGCATGCTGAATGCCTTCGTCACCACCCTATCCACCTCTGACTCCACTTCCAAGGAGCCATGAACCTGTACTCCTAGATCTCTTTGTTCTATAACTCTCCCCAACGCCCTACCATTAACGGAGTAGGTCCTGGCCCGATTCGATCTACCAAAATGCATCACCTCACATTTATCTAAAGTCTTGGCGAGATCGCTAATGCGGTTGGGTGCGTCTTGGATCTATCGGGTGAGGACCCACTTTTCTTCGTAAAGGGATAGGATTTCGAGTCTTTTGAGTAGGAAACATCCCCAGGGGTAAGTCAGGAATAGATCGTAGATTGTATACTTTGCGGATCTTCGGTTTTCTCCGGAGTTGGTTTTCTTTGGTCGCGGTGGCCCAATATTACCCGGTTGGTTGGTGGTAATATTTGGTTGGTTGTTTCGTAAGGCCCTTGTTGCCGCGAGGTGTCCGATGGTCACTGGGGCTGTTGCTCTGGTTTCTTCTTGTGTGTCGACCTGCTTCCAGAGCTGCTGACCTTCTCTGTTAAACTTCTTCCTGTTGCCCCCTCGCCTTGTTGAACTGTTGTGTCCCGAGCTGTCGAACTCCTGGCTGAAACTGAACTTCTTGAGAAAATGAGTCTTCAATTCTACTAATTGAAGCCTCCTTAACTGCGCGCCAAATCTGACCCGGTTTATTGTAAGATTTTGGCGGGCTGGTTAAGAGTATCTTGTTTATGAATGTGTGACATGGTTTCGGGATGGTTTCATCAGCTGTTGAGCTCTTGTTTGATTGTAGTCATTGTGCTCAGGTTTTGAGTTTCCTGACTGGGCCTGAGATTTCCATGGAGTGGGCTGATTGGATTGGTTTGATGCATGTTTTGGCTGGGTCCTGTAATTTGGGTGGGGACTGCTCTTCCGTGGGTCTATTGTCTGAATGTAAATGTCTGATAGGGGCTGAGTGAGGTCACACGGTTCCCCAGACAGTTTGATGAACTCCAATACTCAAACCGTCCATTACAGAGCTTGATCTCAACTCCTGTTGCAGCCTTTTCCTTCACAAGCACAAACATGCCTTTTTAAAATATCAAATCTTGTTTTTTGACCTTGGATCACCACTGTTAGGCTCAATATTTCATGACACTGAAATGGTCAGACAAGAGTGCAAAGTCCTTTTCTTTGGGGTTTTTCTCCGAGTTTTGGGGGATCTATGAATTTTGAGAATCTGACCAGTCTGTGATGTACTGGGAGCTGCTGTATGATCCCTGTTCTCATGGTCAGTCTGTGATGTACTGGGAACAGCTGTATGATCCCTGTTCTGATGTTGAGTGTGTGCTGTACTGGGACCAGCTGTATGATCTCTGTTCTGATGTTCACTCTGTGATGCACTGGGACCTGCTGTATGATCTCTGTTCTGATGTTCAGTCTGTGATGTACTGAGACCTGCTGCATGATCTCTGTTCTGATGTTCAGTCTGTGATGTACTGGGACCTGCTTTATGACCTCTGTTCTGATGTCCACTCTGTGATGTACTGGGACCTGCTGTATGATCCATGTTCTGATGTTCAGTCTGTGATGTACTGGGACCTGCGGTATGATCTCTGTTCTGATGGTCAGTCTGTGATGTACTGGGACATGCTGTATGATCCCTGTTCTGATGTTCAGTGTGTGATGTACAGGGACCTGCTGTATGATCTCTGTTCTGATGGTCAGTCTGTGATGTACTGCGACCTGCTATATGATCTCTGTTCTGATGTTCAGCCTGTGATGTAGTGGGACCTGCTGTATTATTTCTGTTCTGATGTTCAGTGTCTGATGTACTGGGACCTGCTGTATGATACCTGTTCTGATGTTCAGTGTCTGATGTACTGGGACCTGCTGTATGATCCCTGTTCTGATGTTCAGTCTGTGATGTACTGTGACCTGCTGTATGATCCCTGTTCTGATGTTCAGTGTGTGATGTATTGGGACCTGCTGTATGATCTCTGCACGAATGGTCAGTCCGTGATATACCGGGAACTGCTGTACGATCCCTGTTCTGATGTTCAGTGTATGATGTACTGGGACCTGCTGTATGATCTCTGTTCTGATGTTCAGTCTGTGATGTACTGGGACCTGCAAAATGATCCCTGTTCTGATGGTCAGCGTATGATGTGCTGGGACCTGCTGTATAATCCCTGTTCTGATGTTCACTCAGTGATGTACTGGGACCTGCTGTATGATCCCTTTTCTGATATTCAGTCTGTGACGAACTGGGACCTGTATAATGATCCCTGTTCTGATGTTCAGTCTGTGATGTGCTGGGACTTGCTGTATGATCCCTTTTCTGATGGTCAGTCTGTGATGTACTGGGACCTGCTGTATGATCCCTGTTCTGATGGTCATTTTATGATATACTGGGACATGATGTATGACCCTGTTTGGATGGTCGGTCTTGATGTACTAGGATCTGCTGTATGATCTCTGTTCTGATTTTCAGTCTGTGAAGTACTTGGACCTGCTGTATGTTCCCTTTTCTGATGTTCAGTTTGTGATGTGCTGGGACCTGCTGTATGATCCCTGTTCTGATGTTCAGTGTCTGATGTATTGGGACATGCTGTTTGATCTCTAATGTTATGGTCATTGTGTTATGTACTTGGACCTGCTGTATGATCCCTTTTCTGATGTACAATCTGTGATGTACTGGGACCTTATGTTTGATCCCTGTTTTGATATTCAGTCTGTGATGTACTGGGACCTGCTCTATGATTCCTGTTCTGATGTTCATTGTGTGCTGTACCCGGACCTGCTTTATGATCTCATTTCTGATGTTCAATCTGTGATGTAATAGGACATGCTGCATGATCTCTTTTCTGATGTTCAGTGTGTGATGTTTGGGACATTCTCCAAGATCTCTGTTGGATTGGTCAGTGTGTTTTGTGCTCGGACCTGCTGTATGATCCATGTTCTGATGTTCAGTGTGTGATGTAGTGGGACCTGCTGTATGATCTCTGTTCTGATGTTCAGTGTGTGATGTACTGGGACCTGCTGTATGATCCATGTTCTGATGTTCAGTCTGTGATGTACTGGGACCTGCGGTATGATCTCTGTTCTGATGGTCAGTCTGTGATGTACTGGGACATGCTGTATGATCCCTGTTCTGATGTTCAGTGTGTGATGTACTGGGACCTGCTGTATGATCTCTGTTCTGATGGTCAGTCTGTGATGTACTGCGACCTGCTATATGATCTCTGTTCTGATGTTCAGCCTGTGATGTAGTGGGACCTGCTGTATTATTTCTGTTCTGATGTTCAGTGTCTGATGTACTGGGACCTGCTGTATGATACCTGTTCTGATGTTCAGTGTCTGATGTACTGGGACCTGCTGTATGATCCCTGTTCTGATGTTCAGTCTGTGATGTACTGTGACCTGCTGTATGATCCCTGTTCTGATGTTCAGTGTGTGATGTATTGGGACCTGTTGTATGATCTCTGCACGAATGGTCAGTCCGTGATATACCGGGAACTGCTGTACGATCCCTGTTCTGATGATCAGTGTGTGATGTACTGGGACCTGCTGTATGATCTCTGTGCTGATGTTCAGTCTGTGATGTATTGGGACCTGCTGTATGATCTCTGCACTAATGGTCAGTCCGTGATATACCGGGAACTGCTGTACGATCCCTGTTCTGAGGGTCAGCGTATGATGTGCTGGGACCTGCTGTATGATCCCTTTTCTGATGGTCAGTCTGTGATGTACTGGGACCTGCTGTATGATCCCTGTTCTGATGGTCAGTTTATGATATACTGGAACATGATGTATGACCCTGTTTGGATGGTCGGTCTTGATGTACTGGGATCTGCTGTATGATCTCTGTTCTGATTTTCAGTCTGTGAAGTACTTGGACCTGCTGTATGTTCCCTTTTCTGATGTTCAGTGTGTGATGTACTGGGACCTGCTGTATGATCCCTGTTCTGATGGTCAGTTTATGATATACTGGGACATGATGTATGACCCTGTTTGGATGGTCGGTGTTGATGTACTGGGATCTGCTGTATGATCCCTGTTCTGATATTCAGTCTGTGACGAACTGGGACCTGTAAAATGATCCCCGTTCTGATGTTCAGTGTGTGATGTACTGGGACCTGCTGTATGATCCCTGTTCTGATGTTCAGTGTGTGATGTACTGGGACAGGCTGTATGATCCCTGTTCTGATGTTCAGTGTGTGATGTACTGGGGCCTGGTGTTTGATCCCTGTTCTGATGATCAGTGTGTGATGTACTGGGGCCTGCTGTATGATCTCTTTTCTCATTTGCAGTGTGTGATGCACTGGGACGTGCTGTATGATCTCTGTTCTGATGTTCAGTGTGTGATGTACTGGGACCTGCTGTATGTTCCCTGTTCTGATGTTCAGTGTGTGATGTACTGGGACATACTGCATGATCCCTGTTCTGATGTTCAGTCTGTGATGTACTGGGACCTGCTTTATGATCTCTGTTCTGATGTTCAGTGTGTGATGTACTGGGACCTGCTGTATGTTCCCTGTTCTGATGTTCAGTCTGTGATGTACTGGGACCTGCTGTATGATCTCTGTTCTGATGTTCAGTCCGTGATGTACTGGGACCTGCTTTATGATCTCTGTTCTGATGTTCAGTCTGTGATGTACTGGGACCTGCTGTATGATCCCTGTTCTGATTGTCAGTCTGTGATGTACTGGGACCTGCTGTATGATCCCTGTTCTCATGTTCAGTGTGTGATGGACAGGGACCTGCTGGTTGATCCCTGTTCTGATATTCAATGTGTGATGCACTGGGACCTGCTGTATGATCTCTGTTCTGATGTTCAGTGTGTGATGTACTGGGACCTGCTGTATGATCCATGTCCTAATGTTCAGTGTGTGATATACTGTGACGTACAGTAGGATCTCTGTTCTGATGTTCAGTGTGTGATGTACTGGGACCTGCTGTATGATCCCTGTTCTGATGTACAGTGTGTGATGTACTGGGACCTGCTGTATGATCTCTGTTCTGATGTTCAGTCTGTGATGTACTGGGACCTGCTGTATGATCCCTGTTCTGATTGTCAGTCTGTGATGTACTGGGACCTGCTGTATTATCCCTGTTCTCATGTTCAGTGTGTGATGTACTGGGACCTGCTGTATGATCTCTGTTCTGATGTTCAGTCCGTGATGTACTGGGACCTACTTTATGATCTCTGTTCTGATGTTCAGTCTGTGATGTACTGGGACCTGCTGTATGATCCCTGTTCTGATGTTCACTCTGTGATGTACTGGGACCTGCTGTATTATCCCTGTTCTCATGTTCAGTGTGTGATGTACTGGGACCTGCTGTATGATCCCTGTTCTGATGTTCAGTCTGTGATGTACTGGGACCTGCTGTATGATCCATGTTCTGATGGTCAGTCTGTGATGTACTGGGACCTGCTGTATGATCCCTGTTCTGATGTTCAGTGTGTGATGTATTGGGACCTGCTGTATGATCTCTGCACTAATGGTCAGTCCGTGATATACCGGGAACTGCTGTACGATCCCTGTTCTGATGATCAGTGTGTGATGTACTGGGACCTGCTGTATGATCTCTGTGCTGATGTTCAGTCTGTGATGTACTGGGACCTGCAAAATGATCCCTGTTCTGATGTTCAGCGTATGATGTGCTGGGACCTGCTGTATGATCCCTTTTCTGATGGTCAGTCTGTGATGTACTGGGACCTGCTGTATGATCCCTGTTCTGATGGTCAGTTTATGATATACTGGGACATGATGTATGACCCTGTTTGGATGGTCGGTCTTGATGTACTGGGATCTGCTGCATGATCCCTGTTCTGATGTTCAGTGTGTGATGTACTGGGACCTGCTGTATGATCCCTGTTCTGATGGTCAGTGTGTGATGTACTGGGACCTTCTGTATGATCTCTGTTCTGATGTTCAGTCTGTGATGTACTGGGACCTGCTGTATGATCTCTGTTCTGATGTTCAGTCCGTGATGTACTGGGACCTGCTGTATGATCTCTGTTCTGATGTTCAGTCCGTGATGTACTGGGACCTGCTGTATGATCTCTGTTCTGATGTTCAGTCTGTGATGTACTGGGACCTGCTGTATGATCCCTGTTCTGATGTTCACTCTGTGATGTACTGGGACCTGCTGTATTATCCCTGTTCTCATGTTCAGTGTGTGATGTACTGGGACCTGCTGTATGATCCCTGTTCTCATGTTCAGTGTGTGATGGACAGGGACCTGCTGGTTGATCCCTGTTCTGATATTCAATGTGTGATGCACAGGGACCTGCTGTATGATCCCTGTTCTGATGTTGAGTGTGTGATGCACTGGGACCTGCTGTATGATCCATGTGCTGTTGTTCAGTCTGTGATGTACTGGGACCTGCTGGATTATCCCTGTTCTGATGTTTAGTGTATGATGTAATGGGACATGCTGTATGATCTTTTTTCTCATTTGCAGTGCGTGATGCACTGGGACGTGCTGTATGATCTCTGTTCTGATCTTCAGTGTGTGATGGACTGGGACCTGGTTCATGATCCCTGTTCTGATGTTCAGTGTGTGATGGACTTTGACCTGGTGTTTGATCCCTGTTCTGATGTTCAGTGTGTGATGTACTGGGACCTGCTGTATGATCCCTGTACTGATGTTCAGTATGCGATGTACTGGGACCTTCTGTGTGATATCTATTCTCATGGTAAGTGTGTGATGCACTGGGACGTGCTGTAATGATCTCTGTTCTGTTGTTCAGTCTGTGATGTACTGGGACCTGGTGCATGATCCCTGTTCTGATGTTCAGTGTGTGATGGACTGGGACCTGGTGTTTGATCCCTGTTCTGATGTTCAGTGTGTGATGTAGTGGCACCTGCTGTATGATCTCTGTTCTGATGTTCAGTCTGTGATGTACTGGGACCTGCTGTCTGATCACTGTTCTGATGTTGAGTCGGTGAGCGGCGGGAGAGAGCGAGACCAGAGCGGAGATATAAACAGCGCGGAGAGAGCGAGAGTCCAGTCGGTGAGCGGCGGGAGAGAGCGAGACCAGAGCGGGGATATAAACAGCGTGGAGAGAGCGAGAGACCAGTCGGTGAGCGGCGGGAGAGAGCGAAACCAGAGCGGAGATATGAACAGCGCGGAGAGAGCGAGACCAGAGCGGGGATATAAACAGCGCGGAGAGAGCGGGACCAGAGCGGAGATATAAACAGCGCGGAGAGAGTGAGACCAGAGCGGGGATATAAACAGCGCGGAGAGAGTGAGACCAGAGCGGAGATACAAACAGCGCGGAGAGAGCGAGACCAGAGCGGAGATACAAACAGCGCGGAGAGAGCGAGACCAGAGCGGAGATACAAACAGCGCGGAGAGAGCGATACCAGAGCGGAGATATAAACAGCGCGGAGAGAGCGAGACCAGAGCGGAGATATAAACAGCGCGGAGAGAGCGAGACCAGAGCGGAGATATAAACAGCGCGGAGAGAGTGAGACCAGAGCTGACTCTGAGAGCGAGACTCTGAGACCAGCGTCAGAGTTCAGGGTGACGTCACCAGTCAGAAAGTGACGCGGCACAGCGGAGGCAGCTGATTGGTGAGTAGGTTCAGGTGAGTATTTCTACCATTTTACTGTAAGTAAAGTAATAAGAAAGGGAAGATCTGCAGGTTTTATAGCAGATAGTGTTTTTTTTTAGTGAACCTAGGTCCCTAGTATAGTTAACATTTTCTAATTTCAACGTAATTTAAAAGGGGTAACTAAGCGAAGGCAAGTCATGGCAGCAGACCTCGCACCCGTGATATGCTCCTCCTGCAAGATGTGGGAAGTCATGGACACTACCAGTGTCCCTGCCGACCATGTGTGCGGGAAGTGTGTCCACCTGCAGCTACTGACCGATCGTATCTCGGAGCTGGAGCTGCGGGTGGACTCACTGTGGAGCATTCGCGATGCAGACAAACTCGTGGATAGCACGTTTAGCGAGTTGGTCACACCGCAGGTAAAGGGTATACAGGCAGGAAGTGAATGGGTGACCACCAGGAAGAGTAAGAGATGCAGACAGGTAGTGCAGGGGTCCCCTGTGGCCATCCCCCTCTCAAACAGATATGTCACTTTGGATGCTGTTGGGGGGGATGACTTATCAGGGGAAGGCAGCAGCAGCCAACTTCCTGGCACCACGGGTAGCTCTGCTGCACAGGCTGGGAGGAAAAAGAGTGGCAGAGCTATGGTGATAGGGGACTCAATTGTAAGGGGAATAGACAGGCGTTTCTGCGGCCGCAACCGAGACTCCAGGATGGTGTGTTGCCTCCCTGGTGCAAGGATCAAGGATGTCTCGGAGCGGCTACAGAACATTTTGGAGGGGGAGGGCGAACAGCCAGCTGTCGTGGTGCACATAGGCACCAACGATATAGGTAAAAAAGGGGATGAGGTCCTAAAAGCAGAATATAGGGAGTTAGGAGGTAAATTAAAAAATAGGACCTCAAAGGTAGTAATCTCAGGATTGCTGCCAGTGCCACGTGCTAGTCAGAGTAGAAATAGGAGGATATTTCAAATGAATACGTGGCTAGAGGAATGGTGCAAGGGGGAGGGATTCAAATTCCTGGGACACTGGAAACGGTTCTGGGGGAGGTGGGACCAGTACAAACCGGATGGTCTGCACCTGGGCAGGGCCGGGACTGCTGTCCTAGGAGGAGTGTTTGCTAGTGCTTTTGGGGAGGGTTTAAACTAAAGTGGCAGGGGGTTGGGAACCTGAGCAGGGAGAGAGAGGAAAGCGTAACAGGAAGGGACAGAAGGTATGGAGTAATAGGTAAAGTGTTAAAAAAGGAAAAAGCAGGAACTAAGCGTCACAAAACAGATTTGAAAGTTCTTTATCTGAATGCACGTAGCATTCGTAATAAAATGGACGAGTTAACGGCACAAATAACTACGTATGGGTATGATCTTGTGGCCATTACAGAAACATGGCTGCAGGGTGACAACGACTGGGAATTAAATATGCCAGGGTATTTAACAATCAGGAAGGACAGGCAGGAAGGAAGGGGAGGTGGGGTGGCTATGTTAATAAAGGAAGGAATCACTGTAATACAGAGAAATGATATTGGGACAAAGCATCAAGATAATGAAACAGTTTGGGTGGAGATAAGGAATAATAAGGGAAAAAAAACATTAGTGGGCGTAGTATATAGGCCTCCTAATAGTTGCAACTCTGCTGGAAGAAGTATCAATCAGGAGATAGTCGGGGCATGTAATAAGGGAACAGCCATAATTATGGGGGATTTTAATTATCATATTAACTGGACAAATCAAATTGGGCAGAGCAGCCTTGAGGACGAGTTCATTGAGTGCATCAGGGATGGATTTCGTGAGCAGTATGGAACTGATCCTACAAGGGGGCAGGCAACCTTGGACCTGGTCCTGTGTAATGAGTCAGGATTAATTAATAATGTCCTAGTTAAGGATCCCCTTGGAACGAGCGACCACAACATGGTTGAATTCCATATCCAATTAGAGGGTGAGAAGGTTGATTCTCAAACAAGCGTACTGAGCTTGAATAAAGGAGACTATGATGGTATGAGAGCGGAATTGATTAAAGTGGACTGGGAAAATAGATTAAAGGGTAAGACGGTACATGAGCAGTGGTGTTCATTTAGGGAGTTATTTTACAACTTTCAAAATAAATATATTCCACTGAGGAAAAAAGGGTGTAAAAGAAATGACAGCCATCCGTGGCTCAGTAAAGAAATCAAGGATAGTATCCGACTAAAAACAAGGACATGTAAGGTAGCCAAACTTAGTGGGAGGATAGAAGATTGGGAATTCTTCAAAAGACAGCAAAAAGTAACTAAAGGATTGATTAAGAAAGGGAAGTTAGATTATGAAAATAAATTGGCAAAAAATATAAAAACAGATAGCAAGAGTTTCTATAGTTATATAAAAAGAAAAAGGGTGGCTAAGGCAAACATAGGTCCCTTAGAGGACGAGACCGGGAAATTAATGGTGGGAAACATGGAGATGGCAAAAATGCTGAACAAATATTTTGTTTCAGTCTTTACAGTAGAGGACAGTAAGAATATCCCAACACTGGACAAACAGGGGACTCTCGGGGGGGAGGAGCTAAATACGATTAAAATCACTCAGGAGATGGTACTCAGTAAAATAATGGGACTCAAGGCGGATAAATCCCCTGGACCTGATGGCTTCCATCCTAGGGTCTTGAGGGAAGTGGCAGTAGGGATTGTGGATGCTTTGGTGATAGTTTTCCAAAATTCCCTGGACTCAGGAGAGGTCCCGGCAGATTGGAAAACTGCTAATGGAACACCGTTATTTAAAAAGGGTAGTAGGCAGAAGGCTGGAAATTATAGGCCAGTTAGCTTAACATCTGTGGTGGGTAAAATTTTGGAGTCTATTATTAAGGAGACAGTAACGGAACATTTAGATAAGCATAATTTAATAGGACAAAGTCAGCATGGCTTTATGAAGGGGAAGTCATGTCTGACAAATTTGCTTGAGTTCTTCGAGGATATAACGTATAGGGTGGATAAAGGGGAACCAGTGGACATAGTGTATTGAGACTTCCAGAAGGCATTCGACAAGGTGCCACATAAAAGATTATTACTTAAGATAAAAAATCACGGGATTGGGGGTAATATTCTGGCATGGGTGGAGGATTGGTTATCGAACAGGAAGCAGAGAGTTGGGATAAATGGTTCATTTTCGGACTGGCAACCAGTAACCAGTGGTGTTCCACAGGGGTCGGTGCTGGGTCCCCAACTCTTTACAATCTATATTAACAATTTGGAGGAGGGGACCGAGTGCAACATATCAAAATTTGCAGATGATACAAAGATGGGAGGGAAAGTAGAGAGTGAGGAGGACATAAAAAACCTGCAAGGGGATATAGACAGGCTGGGTGAGTGGGCGGAGATTTGGCAGATGCAATATAATATTGGAAAATGTGAGGTTGTGCACTTTGGCAGGAAAAATCAGAGAGCAAGTTATTTTCTTAATGGCGAGAGACTGGAAAGTACTGCAGTACAAAGGGATCTGGGGGTCCTAGTGCAAGAAAATCAAAAAGTTGGTATGCAGGTGCAGCAGGTGATCAAGAAAGCCAACGGAATGTTGGCTTTTATTGCTAGGGGGATAGAATATAAAAACAAGGAGGTATTGCTGCAGTTATATAAGGTATTGGTGAGACCGCACCTGGAATACTGCATACAGTTTTGGTCTCCATACTTAAGAAAAGACATACTTGCTCTCGAGGCAGTACAAAGAAGGTTCACTCGGTTAATCCCGGGGATGAGGGGGCGGACATATGAGGAGAGGTTGAGTAGATTGGGACTCTACTCATTGGAGTTCAGAAGAATGAGAGGCGATCTTATTGAAACATATAAGATTGTGAAGGGTCTTGATCGGGTGGATGCAGTAAGGATGTTCCCAAAGATGGGTGAAACTAGAACTAGGGGGCATAATCTTAGAATAAGGGGCTGCTCTTTCAAAACTGAGATGAGGAGAAACTTCTTCACTCAGAGGGTGGTAGGTCTGTGGAATTTGCTGCCCCAGGAAGCTGTGGAAGCTACATCATTAGATAAATTTAAAACAGAAATAGACAGTTTCCTAGAAGTAAAGGGAATTAGGGGTTATGGGGAGCGGGCAGGAAATTGGACATGAAGCTGAGTTCGGATCGGTCAATGCCCTGTGGGTGGCGGAGAGGGCCCAGGGGCTATGTGGCCGGGTCCTGCTCCGACTTCTTGTGTTCTTTAGATTTGTGGTTGGGATCAGATCAGCCATGATCTTATTGAATGGCGGAGCAGGCTCGAGGGGCCGATTGGCCTACTCCTGCTCCAATTTCTTATGTTCTTATGTTCTTATGTGATGCACTGGGACCTGCTGGATTATCCCTGTTCTGAATTTTAGTGTATGATGTACTGGGAGCTGCTGTATGATCTCTTTTCTCATTTGCAGTGTGTGATGTACTGGGACCTGCTTTATGATCTCCGTTCTGATTATCAGTCTGTGATGTACAAGGACCTGCTGTATGATCCCAGTTCTGATGTACAGTGTGTGATGTACTGGGACCTGCTGTATGATCTCTGTTCTGATGTTCAGTCTGTGATGTACTGGGACCTGCTTTATGATCTCCGTTCTGATTATCAGTCTGTGATGTACAAGGACCTGCTGTTTGATCCGTGTTCTGATGTTCACTCTGTGATGTGCTGCGGCCTGCTCTATGATCCCTGTTCTGATGTTCAGTGTGTCATGTACTGGGACCTGCTGTATGATCCATGTTCTGATGTTCATTCTGTGATGTACTGGGACCTGCTGTCTGATCTCTGTCCTGATGTTCAGTGTGTGATGTACTGGGACCTGCTGTATGATCTCTGTTCTGATGTTCAGTCCGTGATGTACTGGGACCTGCTTTATGATCTCTGTTATGATGTTCAGTCTGTGATGTACTGGGACCTGCTGTATGATCCCTGTTCTGATTGTCAGTCTGTGATGTACTGGGACCTGCTGTATGATCAGTGTTCTGATGTTCACTCTGTGATGTACTGGGACCTGCTGTATTATCCCTGTTCTCATGTTCAGTGTGTGATGGACAGGGACCTGCTGGTTGATCCCTGTTCTGATATTCAATGTGTGATGCACTGGGACCTGCTGTATGATCCATGTGCTGTTGGTCAGTCTGTGATGTACTGGGACCTGTTGGATTATCCCTGTTCTGATGTTTAGTGTATGATGTAATGGGACATGTTGTATGATCTCTTTTCTCATTTGCAGTGCGTGATGCACTGGGACGTGCTGTATGATCTCTGTTCTGATCTTCAGTGTGTGATGGACTGGGACCTGGTTCATGATCCCTGTTCTGATGTTCAGTCTGTGATGTACTGGGACCTGGTGCATGATCTCTGTTCTGATGTTCAGTGTGTGATGGACTGGGACCTGGTGTTTGATCCCTGTTATGATATAAAGTGTGTGATGTGCTGGGACCTGGTGTCTGATCTCTATTCTGATGTTCAGTCGGTGATGTACTGGGACCTGCTGTATGATCCCTGCTCTGATGTTCAGTGTGTGATGTACTGGGACCTGCTGTGTGATCTATGTTCTGTTGGTGAGTCTGTGATGTATTTGGACCTGCTGTATGATCCCAGTTGTGATTGTCAGTCAGTGATATACTGGGACCTGGTGTGTGGTCACTGTTCTGATGTTCACTCTCTGATGTACTGGGACCTGCTGTATGATCTCTGTTCTGATGTTCAGTCTGTGATGTTCTGGGACATGCTTTATGATCTCTGTTCTGATGTTCAATCTGTGATGTACTGTGACCTGCTGTATGATCCATGTTCTGATGTTCACTCGGTGATGTGCTGGGGCCTGCTGCATGATCCCTGTTCTGATGTTCAGTCTGTGATGTTCTGGGACATGCTTTATGATCTCTGTTCTGATGTTCAGTCTGTGATGTACTGTGACCTGCTGTATGATCCCTGTTCTGATGTTCTGTGTGTGATTTACTGGGACCTGCTGTACGATCCATTTTCTGATGTTCACTCTGTGATGTGCTGCGGCCTGCTCTATGATCCCTGTTCTGATGTTCAGTGTGTCATGTACTGGGACCTGCTGTATGATCCATGTTCTGATGTTCATTCTGTGATGTACTGGGACCTGCTGTCTGATCTCTGTCCTGATGTTCAGTGTGTGATGTACTGGGACCTGCTGTATGATCTCTGTTCTGATGTTCAGTCCGTGATGTACTGGGACCTGCTTTATGATCTCTGTTCTGATGTTCAGTCTGTGATGTACTGGGACCTGCTGTATGATCCCTGTTCTGATTGTCAGTCTGTGATGTACTGGGACCTGCTGTATGATCCCTGTTCTGATGTTCACTCTGTGATGTACTGGGACCTGCTGTATTATCCCTGTTCTGATATTCAATGTGTGATGCACTTGGACCTGCTGTATGATCCATGTGCTGTTGGTCAGTCTGTGATGTACTGGGACCTGTTGGATTATCCCTGTTCTGATGTTTAGTGTATGATGTAATGGGACATGCTGTATGATCTCTTTTCTCATTTGCAGTGCGTGATGCACTGGGACGTGCTGTATGATCTCTGTTCTGATCTTCAGTGTGTGATGGACTGGGACCTGGTTCATGATCCCTGTTCTGATGTTCAATCTGTGATGTACTGGGACCTGGTGCATGATCTCTGTTCTGATGTTCAGTGTGTAATGGACTTTGACCTGCTGTATGATCCCTGTTCTGATGTTCATTGTTAGATGTATTGGGACCTGCTGTATGATCCCTGTTGTGATGTTCAGTCTGTGATGTGCTGGGACCTGCTGTATGATGTCTGTTCTGATGTTCGGTCTATGATGTCCTGGGACCTGCTGTATGATCCCTGTACTAATGTTCAGTATGCGATGTACTGGGACCTTCTGTGTGATATCTATTCTCATGGTAAGTGTGTGATGCACTGGGACGTGCTGCAATGATCTCTGTTCTGATGTTCAGTCTGTGATGTACTGTGACCTGGTGCATGATCCCTGTTCTGATGTTCAGTGTGTGATTTACTGGGACCTGCTGTACGATCCATTTTCTGATGTTCACTCTGTGATGTGCTGGGGCCTGCTGCATGATCCCTGTTCTGATGTTCAGTGTGTGATCAACTGGGACCTGCTGTATGATCCATGTTTTGATGTTCATTCTGTGATGTACTGGGACCTGCTGTATGATCTCTGTTCTGATGTTCCGTGTGTGATGGACTGGGACCTGGTGTTTGATCCCTGTTCTGATGTTCAGTGTGTGATGTAGTGGCACCTGCTGTATGATCTCTGTTCTGATGTTCAATCCGTGATGTACTGGGACCTGCTTTATGATCTCTGTTCTGATGTTCAGTCTGTGATGTACTGGGACCTGCTGTCTGATCACTGTTCTGATGTTGAGTGTGTGATGCACTGGGACCTGCTGGATTATCCCTGTTCTGAATTTTAGTGTATGATGTACTGGGAGCTGCTGTATGATCTCTTTTCTCATTTGCAGTGCGTGATGCACTGGGACGTGCTGTGTGATCTCTGTTCTGATGTTCAGTGTGTGATGGACTGGGACCTGGTGTTTGATCCCAGTTGTGATTGTCAGTCAGTGATATACTGGGACCTGCTGTATGTTCCCTGTTCTGATGTTCAGCGTGTGATGTACTGGGACATGGTGCGTGATCTCTGTTCTGAAGTTCAGTGTGTGATGGACTGGGACCTTTTGTTTGATCCCTGTTCTGATATTAAGTGTGTGATGTGCATGGACCTGGTGTCTGATCCCTGTTCTGATGTTCAGTGTGTTGTACATTTTGACCTTCTGCATGATCTCTGTTCTGATGTTCAGACTGTGATGTACTGGGACCTGCTGTATGTTCCCTGTTCTGATGTTCAGTCTGTGATGTACTGGGACCTGCTGTATGATCCCTGTTCTGATGATCAGTCTGTGATGTGCTGGGACCTGCTGTATGATCCCTGTTCTGATGTTCAGTCCGTGATGTAATGGGACCTGCTGTATGATCCCTGTTCTGATGATCAGTCTGTGAAGTGCTGGGACCTGCTCTATGATCTCTGTTCCAATGTTCAGTCTGTGATGTGCTGGGACCTGCTGGTTGATCCCTGTTCTGATGTTCAGTGTGTGATTCACTGGGACCTGCTGTATGATCGCTGTTCTGAAGTTGAGTGTGTGATGCACTGGGGCCTGCTGTATGATCCATGTTCTGATGGTCAGTCTGTGATGTACTTGGACCTGCTGTATTATCCCTGTTCTGATGTTTAGTGTATGATGTACTGGGACCTGCTGTATGATCTCTTTTCTCATTTGCAGTGTGTCATGTACTGGGAAATGCTGTCTGATCCCTGTTCTGATGTTCAGTTTGTGATGTACTGGGACCTGCTGTATGATCTCTTTTCTCATTTGCAGTGTTTGATGCACTGGGACCTGCTGTATGATCTCTGTTCTGATGTGCAGTCTGTGATGTACTGGGACGTGGTGCATAATCTCTGTTCTGATGTTAAGTATGTGATGGACTGGGACCTGGTGTTTGATCCCTGTTCTGATATTAAGTGTGTGATATGCTGGGACCTGTTGTCTGATCCCTGTTCTGATGTTCAGTGTTAGATGTATTGGGACCTTCGGTATGATCACTGTTCTGATGTTCAGTCTGTGATGTACTGGGACCTGCTGTATTATCCCTGTTCTGATGATCAGTGTGTGATGCACAGGGACGTGCTGTATGATCTCTGTTCTGATGGTCAGTGTGTGACGTACTTGGACCTGCTTTTTTATCCCTCTTTTTATATTCAGTCTGTTGTTTCCTGGGACCTGCTGTATGATCCCTGTTCTAATGGTCAGTCTGTGATATATTGGGACCTACTGTATGATCACTGTTCTGATGTTCAGTGTGTGATGTACCTGGACCTGCTGTATCATCAATGTTCTGTTTGTCAGTCAGTGATGTACTGGGACCTGCTGTATGATCCCAGTTGTGATTGTCAGTCAGTGATGTACTGGGACCTGGTGAATGGTCCCTGTTCTGATGTTCACTCTCTGATATATTGGAACCTGCTGTCTGATCCATGATCTGATTGTCAGTCTGTGATGTACTGCGACCTGCTGTTTGATCCCTGTTGCGTTGTTCAGTGTGTGATGTACTGGGACTTGCTCTTTTATCCCTCCTTTTATATTCAGTCTGTTCTGTACTTGGGACCTGCTGTATGATCCCTGTTCTAATGTTCAGTGTGTGATGTATTGGGACCTGCTGCATGATTCCTGTTCTGATGTTCACTGCGTTGCAAACTTTGACCTTCTGTGTGATACCTGTTCTCATGGCCAGTGTGTGATGCACTTGGACCTGCTGTTTGATCCCTGTTCTGATGGTTAGTTTATGATGTACTGGGACCTGCTGTATGATCCCTGTTCTGATTGTCAGTCTGTGATGTACTGGGACCTGCTGTATGATCCCTGTTCTGATGTTCACTCTGTGATGTCCTGGGACCTGCTGTATTATCCCTGTTCCGATTTCAGTGTGTGATGAACTGGGACTTGCTGGTTGATCCCTGTTCTGATGTTCAGTGTGTGATGTACTGGGACCTGGTGCATGATCCCTGTTCTGATGTTCAGTCTGTGATGTACTGGGACCTGGTGCATGATCTCTGTTCAGATGTTCAGTCTGTGATGTACTGGGACCTGGTGCATGATCTCTGTTCTGATGTTCAGTGTGTGATGGACTGGGACCTGGTGTTTGATCCCTGTTCTGATGTTCAGTGTGTGATGTACTGGGACCTGGTGCATGATCTCTGTTCAGATGTTCAGTCTGTGATGTACTGGGACCTGGTGCATGATCTCTGTTCTGATGTTCAGGGTGTGATGGACTGGGACCTGGTTCATGATCTCTGTTCTCATGTTCAGTCTGTGATGTACTGGGACCTGGTGCATGATCCCTGTTCAGATGTTCAGTCTGTGATGTACTGGGACCTGGTGCATGATCCATGTTCTGATGTTCAGTCTGTGATGTACGGGGAGCTGCTGTATGATCTCTGTTTTGATGTTCAGTCTGTGATGCACTGGCAACTGCTGCATGATCCGTTTTCTCTTGGTCAGTATGTGATGCACCTGGACCTGCTGTTTGATCAGTGTTCTGATGTTTAGTTTATGATGTACTGGGACCTGCTGTATGATCTTTTTTCTAATTTGCAGTGTGTGATGCACTGGGAGCTGCTGTATGATCCTGATCATAGAATCATAGAAACAAAGAAGTTTACAACATGGAAACAGACCCTTCGACCCAACATGTCCTTGTCGCCCAGTTTATACCACTATGTTAGTCCCAATTGCCTGCACTTGGCCCATATCCCTGTATACCCATCTTACCCATGTAACTGTCCAAATGCTTTTTGAAAGACAAAATTGTACCCGCCTCTCCTTCTGCCTCTGGCAGCTCGTTCCAGACACTCACCACCCTTTGAGTGAAAAAATTGCCCCTCTGGACCCTTTTGTATCTCTCCCCTCTCACCTTAAATCTATGCCCCCTCGTTACAGACTCCCCTACCTTTGGGGAAAGATTTTGACTATCTACCTTATCTATGCCCCTCAATATTTAATAGACTTCTATAAGATCGCCCCTAAACCTCCTACTCTCCAGGGAAAAAAGTCTCAGTCTATCCAACCTCTCCCTATAAGTCAAACCATCAAGTCCCGGTAGCATCCTCGTAAATATTTGCTGCACTCTTTCTAGCTTAATAATATCCTATCTATAATAGGGTGACCAGAACTGTACACAGTATTCCAAGTGTGGCCTTACTAATGTCTTGTACAACTTCAACAAGACATCCCAACTCCTGTATTCAATGTTCTGACCAATGAAACCAAGCATGCTGAATGCGTTCTTCACCACCATATCCACCTCTGACTCCACTTTCAAGGAGCCATGAACCTGTACTCCTAGATCTCTTTGTTTTATAACTCCCCCAAAGCCCGACCATTAACGGAGTAGGTCCTGGCCCGATTCGATCTACCAAAATGCATCACCTCACATTTTTCTAAATTAAACTCCATGTGCCATTCATCGGCCCACTGGCCCAATTTATCAAGATCCCGTTGCAATCCTAGATAACCTTCTTCACTGTCCACAATGCCACCAATCTTGGTGTCATCTGCAAATTTACTAACCATGCCTCCGAAATTCTAATCCAAATCATTAATATAAATAACAAATAACAGCGGACCCAGCACCGATCCCTGAGGCACACCGCTGGTCACAGGCCTCCAGTTTGAAAAACAACCCTCCACAACCACCCTCTGTCTTCTGTCGTCAATCCAATTTTGTATCCAATTGGCTGCCTCACCTGGGATCCCGTGAGACTTAACCTGATGTAACAACCTACCATGCGGTACATAAGAACATAAGAACATAAGAAATAGGAGCAGGATTAGGCCAATCGGCCCCTCGAGCCTGCTCCGCCATTCAATAAGATCATGGCTGATCTGATCCTAATCTCAAATCTAAATTCATGTCCAATTTCCTGCCCGCTCCCCGTAACCCTTAATTCCCTTTAATTCTAGAAAACTGTCTATTTCTGTTTTAAATTTATTCAATGATGTCGTTTCCACAGCTTCCTGTGGCAGCAAATTCTACAGACCCACCACCCACTGAGCGAATAAGTTTCTCCGCATCTCAGTTTTGAAAGAGCAGCCCCTTATTCTAAGATTATGCTCCCCAGTTGTAGTTTCACCCATCCTTGGGAACATCCTTACCGCATCCACCCGATCAAGCCCCTTAACAATCTTATATGTTTCAATAAGATCGCCTCTCATTCTTCTGAACTCCAATGAGTAGAGTCCCAATCTACACAACCTCTCCTCATATGTCCGCCCACTCATCCCCGGGATTTACCGAGTGAACCTTCTTTGTACTGCCTCGAGAGCAAGTATGTCTTTTCTTAAGTATGGACACCAAAACTGTATGCAGTATTCCAGATGCGGTCTCACCAACACCTTACATAACTGCAGCAATACCTCCTTGTTTTTAAATTCTATCCCCCGAGCAATAAAAGCCAACATTCCGTTGGCCTTCTTGATCACCTGCTGCACCTGCATACTAAGTTTTTGATCTTCTTACACTAGGACCCCCAGCTCCCTTTGCACTGCAGTACTTTCCAGTTTTTCGCCATTAAGATAATAACTGCCAAAGTGCATAACCTCACATTTTCCAATATTGTATTGCATCTGCCAAATCTCCGCCCACTCACCCAGCCTGTCCGTATCCCCCTGTCGGTTTTTTATGTCCTCCTCACTCTCTACTTTCCCTCCCATCTTTGTATCATCTGCAAACTTTGATATGTTGCACTCGGTCCCCTCCTCCAAATCGTTAATGTAGATTGTAAAGAGTTGGGGACCCAGCACCGACCCCTGCGGAACACCACTGGCTACTGGTTGCCAGTCCGAGAATGTACCATTTATCCCAACTCTCTGCTTCCGGTTCGATAACCAGCCCTCCACCCATGCCAGAATATTACCCTCAATCCAGTGATTCTTTATCTTGAGCAATAATCTTTTATGTGGCACCTTGTCGAATGCCTTCTGGAAGTCTAAAGTCCACTGGTTCCCCTTTATCCACCCTGTACGTTATGTCCTCAAAGAACTCAAGCAAATTTGTCAGACATGACTTCCCTTCGTAAAGCCATGCTGACTTTGCCCTATTAAATTATGTTTATCCAAATGTTCCGCTACTGTCTCCTTAATAATAGATTCCAAAATTTAACCATCACAGATGTTAGGCTAACTGGTCTATAATTTCCAGCCTTCTGCCTACTACCCTTTTTAAATAAGGGTGTTACATTAGCAGTTTTCCAATCTGCCGGGATCTTGGCCGAGTCCAGAGAATTTTGGAAAATTATTACCAAAGCATCCACAATCCCAACTGCCACTTCCCTCAAGACCCTAGGATGTGAGCCATCAGGTCCAGGGGATTTATCCGCCTTGAGTCCCATTATTTTACTGAGTACCAATTCCTTCGTGATTTTAATCGTATTTAGCTCCTCCCCCACTCGAGCCCCCTGTTTGTCCAATGTTGGGATATTCTTAGTGTCCTCTACCGTAAAGACTGAAACAAAATATTTGTTCAGCATTTTTGCCATCTCCATGTTTCCCACCAATAATTTCCCGGTCTCATCCTCTAAGGGACCTATATTTGCCTTAGCCAGTCTTTTTCTTTTTATATAACTATAGAAACTCTTGCTGTCTGTTTTTATATTTTATGCGAATTTATTTTCATAATCTATCTTCCCTTTCTTAATCAATCCTTGAGTTACTTTTTGCTGTCTTTTGAAGACTTCCCAATCTTCTATCCTCCCACTAAGTTTGGCGACCTTGTTTTTAGTCGGAAACTGTCCTTAATTTCTTTCCCTAGCCACGGATGGCTGTCATTTCTTTTACACCCTTTTTTCCTCAGTGGAATATCTTTTTTTTGAAAGTTGTAAAATAACTCCTTGAATGAACACCACTGTTCATGTACCGCCTTACCCTTTAATCTATTTTCCCAGTCCACTTTAATCAATTCCGCTCTCATACCATCACAGTCTCCTTTATTCAAGCTCAGTGCGCTTGTTTGAGAACCAACCTTCTCACCCTCGAATTTGATATGGAATCTAACCATGTTATGGTCACTCATTCCAAGGGGATCCTTAACTAGGACATAACTAATTAATCCTGGCTCATTACACAGGACCAGGTACAAGGTTGCTTGCCCCCTTGTAGGATCAGTAACATATTGCTCAAGAAATCCATCCCTCATTCACTCAATAAACTCTTCCTCAAGGCTGCCCTGCCCAATTTTTCCCCTTGTCAAAGGCTTTGCTAAAGTCCATATAGACCACGTCTACTGCACAGCCCTCATCTATCTTCTTGGTTACCCCTTCAAAAAACTCAATCAAATTCGTGAGACATGATTCTCCTCTCACAAAACCATGCTGACTGTTCCTAATCAGTCCCTGCCTCTCCAAATGCCTGGAGATCCTGTCTCTCAGAATACCCTCTAACAACTTACCCACTACAGATGTCAGGCTCACCGGTCTGTAGTTCCCAGGATTTTCCCTGCCGCCCTTCTTAAACAAAGGCACAACATTTGCTACCCTCCAATCTTCAGGCACCTCACCTGTAGCGGTGGATGATTCAAATATCTCTGCTTGGGGACCCGCAATTTCCTCCCTAACCTCCCATAACGTCCTGGGATACATTTCATCAGGTCCCGGAGATTTATCTACCTTGATGCGCGTTAAGACTTCCAGCACCTCCCTCTCTGTAATATGTACACTCTTCAAGATATCACTATTTATTTCCCCAAGTTCCCTAACATCCATGCCTTTCTCAACTGTAAATACCGATGTGAAATATTCATTCAGGATCTCACCCATCTCTTGTGGTTCCGCACATAGATGACCTTGTTGATCCTTAAGAGACCCTATTCTCTTTCTTGTTACTCTTTTGCCCTTTCTGTATTTGTAGAAGCTCTTTGGATTCTCCTTTGCCTTATCTGCCAAAGCAATCTCATGTCTCCTTTTTGCCCTCCTGATTTCTCTCTTAACTTTACTCAGGCAATCTCTATACTCTTCAAGGGATCCACTTGATCCTTCTCCACCTTTTGCCCCTGCTCCACCTTCAGCTCCTTCTCGTCCACCTGCTCCATCTGCACCTCCTCCTCTTCCTCCTGCTCCTTCTCCTCCACCCAACTCCATCTCCTCCTCCTGCTGCTTCTCCTCCTCCTGCTCCTTCTCCACCTCCTGCTCCTTCTCCTGCTCCTTCCCCTCCTTCTGCTTCTTCTCTACAACATGCTGCTTCTTGCCCTCCTGCTCCTCCTCGACCTCCAGCTCCTCCTGTACCTCCTGCTCCATCTACTGCTCCTTCCATTCGTCCTGCTCCGTCTCCACCTCCAGCTCCTCCTCTACCTCCAGATCCTTCTCCCCCTCCTCCTCAACCTCCTCAGCCTGTTCCTTCTCCTCCTCCTGCTCCACCTCCTCCTCGCGCTCATTCTCCACCTCCTGCTCAACCTCCTCATTCTGCTCCTTCTCCACCACCTGTGGAACCTCCTCCTCTTGCTCCTTCTCCACGTCCGGCTCAATCTCCTCTTCCTGCTCCTTCTCCACGTCCTGCTCAAACTCCTCCTCCTGCTCCATCTCCACCACCTGCTCCTTCTCCACCTCCTGCTCCTTCTCCAACTCCTGCTAAACGTCCTCTGCTACTGCTCCTCCTCCTGCTCAACCTTCTCCTGCTGCTCCTTCTCCACCTCCTGCTCCATCTCCACCTCCTCCACAAACATCTCCTGCTGCTACTCCTCTTCCAGCTCCTTCTGCACCTCCTGCTCCTTCTTCTCTTCCTCCTGCTTCTCCTCCTGATCATTCTCCTTCTCCTCAACCTTCTCCTTCTCATCCTCCTGCCCCTTCTCCTCCTCCTGCTCCTTCTCCTCCTCCTGCTCCTTCTCCTCTTCCAGCTCCTTCTGAACCTCCTGCTCCTTCTCCAATCCTGCTCAACCTCAACCTGCTCCTTCTTCTCCTCCTGCTTCTTCGACCCCTTCTGCTACTCCTCCCCCTCCTGCTCCTTCTCCCCCTCCTCCTCCTTCTCCTCCTCATGCTCCTTCACCACCTCCTGCTCCTTCTCCTCCTCCTCCACCTTCTGCTACTTTTCCACCTCCTGCTCAAACTCAACCTAGTGTTCAATCTCCACCTCCTTCTCCTCCTACTGCTCCTTCTCCACCACACACTCAAACTCCTCCCCCTGCTCCTTCTCCACCTTCTGCTCCAACTCGACCTCCTGCTCCACCACCTACTCCTGCTCCTTCTCCTCCTCCTGCTCCTGCTCCACCTTCGGCCCAATCTCCTCCTACTGCTCCTGCCCCACCTCCTGCTCCTTCTCCTCCTCATGCTCCTTCTCCTCCTCCTGCTCCTTCTCCTCCTCCTGCTCCTTCTCCTCCTCCTGCTACTTCTCCTCCTCCTGCTCCTTCTCCTCCTCCTGCTCCTTCTTATCCTCCTACTCCTTCTTCTCGTCCTGCTACTTACCTCCCGCCTGGGCAACTTCCTCCTCCTGCTCCTTCCCCGCCTCTTGCTCCTTCTCCGCCTCTTGCTCCTTCTCCGCCTCCTGCTCATTCTTCTCCTCCTGCTCCTTCTCCACGTCCTTCTGCTGCTCCATCTCCACCTCCTGCTCCACCTGCACCTCCTGCTCCTTCTCCACCTCCTGCTCCTTCTCCACCTCCTGCTAAACCTCCACCTGCTCCTTCCCCTCCTCCTGTTCAAACTCCTCCTACTGCTCCTTCACCACTTCCTGCTCCTTCACCACCTCCTGCTCCTTCTCCACCTCCTACTCCTTCTCCACCTCCTGCTCCTTCTCCTCCTCCTGCTCCTTCTCCAACTCCTGCTCCTTCTCCTCCTCCTGCTCCTTCTCCACCTCCTGCTCCTTCTCCACCTCCTGCTCCTTCTCCACCTACTGCTCCTTCTCCACCTCGTACTCCTTCTCCTCCTGCTGTTCCTTCTCCACCTCCTGCTCCATCTCCCCCTCCTGCTCCTGCTCCTCCTGACCTTCTCCTCCTCCTGCTCAACCTCCTCCCCCTGCTCCTGCTCTACCTACTGCTCCACCAACTCCTCCTGCTCCTTCTCCACATCTTGCTCCTTCCCCTCATCCTGCTCGTGCTCCACCTCCGGCTTAAACTACTCCTCCTGCTCCTTCACCACCTCCTGCTCCTTCTCCTCCTCCTGCTCCTTCTCCTCCTCCTGCTCCTTCTCCTCCTGCTGCTTTTTCTCCTCCTGCTGCTCCTTCTGCACCTCCTGCTCAACCTCCTCCTCTTGCTTCTTCACCACCTCCTGCTCCTTCTCCACCTTCTGCTCAAGCTCCACCTACTCCTCCTGCTCCTTCTCCTCCTGCTCATACTTTTCCTGATCCTTCTCCTCCTCCTACTCAACCTCCTCCCCGTGCTGCTACTCAACATCCTGCTCCTTCTCCTCCTCCTGCTCCTTCTCCTCCTCCCTCTCCTGCTCCTTCTCCCCCTTCTGCTCCCCCTCCCCCTCCAGCTCCATCTCCCCCTCCTGCTCCGTCTCACCCTCCTGCTCCTTCTCCAACTCCTGCTCAATCAACTCCTGCTCTTTCTCCTCCTCCTGCTCCTCCACCACCTCCTCCTCCTGCTCGTTCTCAACCCCCTGCTCAACCTCCTCCTCCTCCATCTCCAACTTCTGCTCAACCTTCTCCTCTGTTCCTTCTCCACGTCCTGCTGTACCTACTCCTCCTCCTCCTTCTCCACCTCCTGCAACTTCAACTCCTCCTGCTCCTTCTCTTCCACCTGCACCTTCTCCTCTTCCTGTTCAACCTCCTCCCCCTGCACCTTCTCCACCAGCTGCTCCTTCTACACCTCCTGCTCATCCTCCACATCATGCTCAACCTCCTCATCCTGCACCTTCCCCACCTCCTGCTTCTTCTCCTCCACCTGCTCCTTCTCCTCCACCTGCTCCTTCTCCACCTCCTGCTCAACCTCCTCCTGCTCCTTCTCCTCCTCCTGCTCCTTCTCCTCGTCCCTCTCCTGCTCCTCCTTCCCCTCCTGCTCCGTCTGCCCCTCCTGCTTCGACTCCCCCTCCTGCTCCGTGTCCCCCTTTTACTCTGTCTCCCCTCTTGCTCCGTCTTCCGCTCCTGCTCCGTCTCCACTCCCTGCTCCTTCAGCACTGCCTGTTCCTTCTCCAACTCCTGCTCAACCACCTCCTGCTCCATCTCCTCCTCCTGCTCCACATGCTCCTCCTGCTCCACCTACTCCTCCTGCTCCTTCTGCACCTCCTGCTCTACCTCCTCCTCCTCCTTCTCCACCTCCTTCTCAACCTCCTCCTCCTGTTCCTTCTCCACGTCCTGCTCAACCTCCTCCTCCTCCTTCTCCACCTCCTGCAACTTCAACTCCTCCTGCTCCTTCTCTTCCACCTGCACCTTCTCCTCTTCCTGTTCAACCTCCTCCCCCTGCACCTTCTCCACCAGCTGCTCCTTCTACACCTCCTGCTCATCCTCCACATCATGCTCAACCTCCTCATCCTGCACCTTCCCCACCTCCTGCTTCTTCTCCTCCACCTGCTCCTTCTCCTCCACCTGCTCCTTCTCCACCTCCTGCTCAACCTCCTCCTGCTCCTTCTCCACCTCCTGCTCCTTCTCCTCCTCCTTCTCCTCCTCCTGCTCCTTCTCCTCGTCCCTCTCCTGCTCCTCCTTCCCCTCCTGCTCCGTCTGCCCCTCCTGCTTCGACTCCCCCTCCTGCTCCGTCTCCCCCTTTTACTCCGTCTCCCCTCTTGCTCCGTCTCCCGCTTCTGCTCCGTCTCCACCCCCTGCTCCTTCAGCACCCCCTGTTCTTTCTCCAACTCCTGCTCAACCACCTCCTGCTCCATCTCCTCCTCCTGTTCCTTCTCCACGTCCTGCTCAACCTCCTCCTCCTCCTCCTTCTCCACCTCTTGCTCTTTCAACTCCTCCTGCTCATTCTCCTACTCCTGCTCCTTCTCAGCCTCTTTCTCCATTTCCTCCTCCAACTCCTTCTCCTCCTCCTGCTCCTTCTCCTCCTCCTGCTCCACATGCTCCTCCTGCTCCACCTACTCCTCCTGCTCCTTCTGCACCTCCTGCTCAACCTCCTCGTTCTCCTTCTCCACCTCCTTCTCCACCTCCTCCTCCTGTTCCTTCTCCACGTCCTGCTCAACCTCCTCCTCCTCCTTCTCCACCTCCTGCTCAACCTCCTCCTCTGTTCCTTCTCCACGTCCTGCCCAACCTCCTCCTTCTCATCCTTCTCCACCTCGTGCTCCTTCAACTCCTCCTGCTCCTTCTCCACCACCTGCTCAACCTCCACCTGCTCCTTCTCCAGCTCCTGCTCCTTCTCCTCCTCCATCTCCTCCTCCTGCTCCTTCTCCGCGCCCCTCTCCTGCTCATCCTTCCCCTCCTGCTCCGTCTCCCCCTCCTGCTCCGTCTCCCCCTCCTGCTTCGTCTCCCCCTACTGCTCCGTCTCCCCCTTTGGCTCCGTCTCCCCGTCTTGCTCCGTCTCCCCCTGCTGCTCCGTGTCCACACCCTGCTCCTTCAGCACAAACTGCTCCTTCTCCAACTCCTGCTCAACCACCTCCTGCTTCCTCTCATCCTGCTGCTCCACATGCTCCTCCTGCTCCACCTCCTCCTCCTCCTCCTTCTCCACCTCCTTCTCAACCTCTTCCACCTGTTCCTTCTCCACGTCCTGCTCAACCTCCTCCTCCTCATCCTTCTCCAACTCTTGTTTCTACAACTCCTCCTGTTCATTCTCCTCCTCCTGCTCCTTCTCATCCTCCTGCTCCTTCTCCACCTCCTGCTCCTTCTCCTCCTTCTCCTCCTCCTGCTGCATCTCCTCCTCCCTCTCCTGCTCCTCCTCCCCCTCCTGCTCCATCTGCCCCTCCTGCTCCGTCTGAACCCCATGCTCCTTCATCACCCCCTGCCAGTTCTCCACCTCCTGCTCAACCTCCTCCTGCTCCTTCTCCACCTCCTGCTCCTTCTCCTCGTCCCTCTGCTGCTCCTCCTTCCCCTCCTGCTCCGTCTCCCCCTCCTGCTCCGTCTCCCCCTCCTGCTCCGTCTCCCCCTCCTGCTCCTTCTCCCCCTCCTGCTTCGTCTCCCCCTACTGATCCGACTCCCGCTTTTGCTCCGTTTCCCCCTCTTGCTCCGTCTCCCCATCCTGCTCCGTGTCCACACCCTGCTCCTTCAGCACAAACTGCTCCTTCTCCAACTCCTGCTCAAACACCTCCTGCTCCATCTCATCCTTCTGCTCCACATGCTCCTCCTGCTCCACCTCCTCCTCCTCCTCCTTCTCCACCTCCTGCTCAACCTCCTCCTCCTCCTTCTCCAACTCCTTCTCAACCTCCTCCTCCTCCTCCTTCTCCACCTCTTGCTCCTTCAACTCCTCCTGCTCCTTCTCCACCTACTGCTCCTTCTCCACCTCCTGCTCCTTCTCCTCCTCCTGCTCCTTTTCCTGCTCCTGCTCCTACTCCTTCTCAACCTCCTCCTCCTCCTCCTTCTCCACCTCTTGCTCCTTCAACTCCTCCTGCTCCTTCTCCACCTACTGCTCCTTCTCCACCTACTGCTCCTTCTCCACCTACTGCTCCTACTCCACCCCCTGCTCAACCTCCTCCTGCTCCTACTCCTCTTCTTGTTCAACCTCCTCCTCCTACTCCTTCTCCACTACCTGCTCCTTCTACATATCCTGCTCATCCTCCACATCCAGGTCAACCTCCTCCAACTTCTCTTTCTCCACCTCCTGCTCAACCTCCTCCTGCTCCTTCTCCACCTCCTGCTCCTTCTCCACCTCCTGCTCCTTCTCCTCCTCATCATCCTCCTACCGCTACTGCTCCTGCTCCTTCTCCTCCTCCCTCTCCTGCTTCTCCTCCCACTCCTGCTCCGTCTCCCCCTCCTGCTCCGTCAACCCCTCCTGCTCCCTCTCCCCATCCTGCTCCGTCTCCCCCTCTTGCTCCGTCTCCCCCTCCTGCTTCGTTTCCACCCCATGCTCCTTCACCACCCCCTGCTCCTTCTCCACCTGCAGCTCAACCGACTCCTCCTGCACCTTCCCCACCTCCTGCTCCTTCTCCTCCTCCTTCTCCTCCTCCTGCTCCTCCTCCTGCTCCTTCTCCACCTCCCTCTCCTGCTCCTCCTACCCCTCCTGCTCCGTCTCCCCCTACTGCTCCGTCTCCCCCTCCTGCTCCATCTCCCCCTTCTGTTCCTTCTCCTCCTCCTGCTCAACCACCTCCTGCTCAATCTCATCCTCCTGCTCCACATGCTCGTCCTGCTCCACCTCTTCCTTCTGCTCCTTCTTCACCTCCTGCTCAACCTCCTGCTCCTTCTTCTTCACCTCCTTCTCAACCATCTCCCCCTTTTCCTTCTCCACGTCCCGCTCAACCTCCTCCCCCTCCTCCTTCTCCATCTCCATCTCTTGCTACTTCAACTCCCCCTGCTCATTCTCCTCCTCCTGCTCCTTCTCCTCCTCTTGCTCCCCCTACTCCTCCTGCTCCTCCTCCTGCTCCTTCTCCTCCTCCCTCTCCTGCTCCTCCCACCCCTCCTGCTCCGTCTCCCCCTACTGCTCCGTCTCCCCCTCCTGCTCCATCTCCCCCTTCTGTCCCTTCTCCTCCTCCTGCTCAACCACCTCCTGCTCAATCTCATCCTCCTGCTCCACATGCTCGTCCTGCTCCACCTCTTCCTTCTGCTCCTTCTTCACCTCCTGCTCAACCTCCTGCTCCTTCTTCTTCACCTCCTTCTCAACCATCTCCCCCTTTTCCTTCTCCACGTCCCGCTCAACCTCCTCCCCCTCCTCCTTCTCCATCTCCATCTCTTGCTACTTCAACTCCCCCTGCTCATTCTCCTCCTCCTGCTCCTTCTCCTCCTCTTGCTCCCCCTACTCCTCCTGCTCCTTCTCCAGCTCCCTCTTCTCCTCCTGCTCCTTCTCCACCTCCTGCTCTTTCTCCAGCTCCTGCTCCTTCTCCACCTCCTGCTTCTTCTCCAGCTCCTGCTCCTTCTCCACCTCCTGCTTAACCTCCACCTGCTCATTTTCCTCTTCCTGTTCAACCTCCTCGTCCTGCTCCTTCACCACGTTCTGCTCCGTCTCCATCTCCACCTGCTGCTCCTTCTCCACCTCCTGCACCTCCTACTCCACCTCCTGCACGTCTTCCTCCTTCCCAACCTCCTGCTCCATCTCCACTTCATGCTCCTTTCCTCCTGCTCCTTCTCCTCCTCCTGCTCCTTCTCCGCCTCTTGCTCCCCCTCCTCCTCCTGCTCCTTCTCCTCCTACTGCTCCCTCTTCTCCTCCTGCTCCTTCTCCACGTCCTTCTGCTGCTCCTTCTCCACCTCCTGCTCCTTCTCCACCTCCTGCTCTTTCTCCACCTGCTGCTCCTTCTCCACCTCCTGCACCTCCTACTCCACCTCCTGCACGTCTTCCTCCTTCCCCACCTCCTGCTCCATCTCCACTTCATGCTCCTTTCCTCCTGCTCCTTCTCCTCCTCCGGCTCAACCTCATCCCCCTGCTCCTGCTCCACCTGCTGCTCCATCACCTCCTCCTGCTACTTCTCCACATACTGCTCCTTCTCCTCATCCTGATCGTGCTCCACCTCCGGCTTAACCTCATCCTCCTGCTCCTTCCTCACCTCCTGATCGTTCTCCTCCTCCTGCTCCTTCTCCTCCCCCTGCTCCTTCTCCACCTCCAGCTCAATCTCGTGCTCCTCCTTCTTCAACACATCCTGCTCCTTCTCCACCTCCTGCTCAACCTCCACCTGCTCCTCCTGCTCCTTCTCCACCTCATGCTCCTTCTCCACCTCCTGCTCCTTCTCCTCCTCCTGCTGCTTCTCCTCGTCCTTCTCTTTCTCATCGTCCTGCTCCTTCTCGACTGCCTGCTACTTTTCCAAAGCATGCTCCTCCTCACCCATCGGCTCCTTCCCCTTCTCCTGCTCCGTCTCCTCCTCCTGATCCTTCTCCACATCCTGCTCCTTCTCCTGCTCCTCCTCCACCTCCTGATCCTTCTCCTCCACCTGCTCAACCTCCCCCTCTTGCTCAACCTCCCGCTCCTGCTCCATCTCCACCTCCTGCTCCTTCTCCAACTCGTGCTCCCTCTCCACCTCAAGCTCCTTCTCCACCTGTTGCTCCTTTTTCACCTCCTGCTCCTTCTCCTCCTCCTGCTGCTTCTCTGCGTCCTTCTCCTTCTCTTCGTCCTGCTCCCTCTCGACCGCCTGCTACTTCTCTACCGCCTGCTCCTTCTCCTCCTCCTGCTCCTCCTCACCTATCGGCTCCTTGTCCTGCCCCTGCTCCTTCTCCTCCTAATGTTCCTTCATCACATCCTGCTTCGTCTCCGGCTCCTTCTCCACATCCTCCAGCTCCTCCTCTACCTCCAGCTCCTCCTCGACCTCCAGCTCCTCCTCTACCTCCTGCTGCTCTTTCTCCTCCTTCTGCTCCTACTCAAACTCCTCCTGCTGCTTCACCACCTCCTGTTCCTTCTCTACCTCATGCTCCTTCACCACTTCCTCCTCCTTCTCCACCTTCTCCTCCTGCTCCTTCTCGTCCTCCTGCTCCTTCTCCTCCTCCTACTTCTTCTCGTCCTGCTCTTTCTCCACCTCCTGCTTCTTCACCTCCACTTGCTACTTCAACTCCTCCTGCTCCTTCACCTCCTCCTGCTCCTTCTCCTCCTCCTGCTCATCCTCAACCTCCTGCTCCACCACCACCTCCTGCTCCTTCTCCCGCTCCTGCTCCTTCTCCACCCCATGCTCCTTCTCCATCTCAAGCTCCTTCTCCACCTGCTGCTCCTTCTTCACCTCCTGCTCCTTCTCCTCCTCCTGCTGCTTTTGCTCGTCCATCTCCTTCTCTTCGACCTGCTCCTTCTCTACCGCCTGCTCCTTCTCCTCCGCCTGATCCTCCTCACCCACCTGCTCCTTCTCATCCTCCTGCTCCTTTTCCTGCTCCTTCCCCTCCTCCTGCTTCTTCTCCACATCCTGCTGCTTCTCGCCCTCCTGTTCCAACTCGACCTCCAGCTCCTCCTCTATCTCCTGCTCCTTCTCCTCGTGCTGCTACTTCTCCTCCTGCTCCTGCTCAACCTCCTCATGCTCCTTCTCCACCTCCTGCTCCTTCCCCACCTCCTGCAACTCCTGCTCCTTCTCCACCTCCTGCACCTTCTGCTCCTTCTCCACCTCCTACTCCTTCTCGTCCTCCTGCTCCTTCTCCTCCTCCTGCTCCTGCTCAACCTCCTCCTGCTCCTTCTCCACCTCCTGCTCCTTCTCCACATCCTGCACCTCCTGCTCCTTCTCCACCTCCTACTCCTTCTCCACCTCCTGCACATCCTGCTCCTTCTCCACCTCCAATTCCTTCTCCTCATCCTGCTCCTTCTCCGCCTCCTGCTCAACCTCAACCTCGTGCTTCTTCACCACCCCCTGCTCCTTCTCCACTTCCTGATCAATCTCCACCTGCTCCTCCTGCTCGTTCTCCTGCTTGCCCTCCTCCTCCTGCTCCGTCTCCACATCCTGCTCCACCTGCTCCTCCTGCTCCACCTCCTCCTACCGCTCCTTCTCCTACTCCTGCTCCACTTCCGGCTTAACCTCCTTGTCTTGCTCCATCCCCACATCCTGCTCATTCTCCTCCTGCTGCTCATTCTCCTCCTCCTGCTCCTTCTCCACCTCCTGGCCAACCTCCTCCTCGTGCTTCTGCACCACCTCCTGCGCCTTCTCCACCTCCTGCTCAACCTCCACCTGCTCCTCCTGCTCGTATTCGTCCTCCTGCTCATGCTCCTCCAGATCCTTCTTCTCCTCCTGCTCAACCTCCTCCTGCTGCTGCTACTCCACCTCCTACTCATTCTCCACCTCCTGCTGAACCTCCTCCTGCTCCTTCTCCACCTCCTGCTTCTTCTCCTCCTCATTCTCCTCCTCCTGCTCCTTCTCCTCCTCCCTCTCCTGCTCCATCTCCCCCTCCTGCTCCTTCTCTTCCTCCTGCTCCACATTCTCCTCCTGCTCCACCTCCACCTCCTGCTCCTTCTCCACCTCCTTCTCATCTTCACCCTCCTGTTCCTTCTCCACGTCCTGCTGAACCTCCTCGTCCTCTTCCTTCTCCACCTCTTGCTCCTTCAACTCCTCCTGCTCCTTCTCCACCCCCTGCTCAACCTCCTCCTGCTCCTCCTCCCTCTCCTGCTCCGTCTGCCCCTCCTGCTCCTCCTCCCCCTTCTCCTCCGTCCCCACTCCCTGATCCGTCTCCACCCACTGCTCCTTCTCCACCTCCTGCTGCTTCCCAACCTCCTGCTCAACCACCTCCTGCTCCTTCTCCTCCTCCTGCTCCACTTGCTCCTCCTGTTCCTTCTCCACCTCATGCTCCTTCTCCTCCACATGCTCCTTCTCGTCCTCCTTCTCCATCTCCACCTCCGGCTTAACATCCACCTCCTGCTCCTTCTCCTCCTCCTGCTCCTGCTCCATCTCCTCCTGCTGCGACTTCTCCTCCTCCTGCTCCATCCCCACCTCCTGCTCCTGCTCCTCCTCCTGCTCCTCCTCCTGCTGCTCCTGCTCCTTTTCCTCCTTGTGCTCCTTCTCCTCCTCCTCCTTCATCACCTCCTGCTCAACCTCCTCCTCGTGCTTCTTCACCACCTCCTGATCCTTCCCCACCTCCTGCTCATCCACCTCCTGCTCCTTCTCCTCCTAATGCTCCACCTCCTCCTCCTGCTCCTTCTCCACCTCATGCTCCTTCTCCTCCACCTGCTCCTGTCCTCCACCTGCTCCTTCTCCACGTCCAGCTCCTTCCCCACCTCCTGCTACTTCTCCACCTCCTGCTCCACCTGCTCCTCCTGCTCCACCTGCTCCTCCTGCTCCTTCTCCACCTCCTGCTCAACCTCCTCCTCCTCCTTATCCACCTCCTGCTCAACCTCCTCCTCCTGTTCCTTCTCCACGTCCAGCTCCTTCTCCTCCTCCTGCTCCTTCTCAACATCCTGCTCCTTCTCCAGCTTCTGCTCAACCTCCTCCCGCTCTTTAGTCTCCTCCTGCTCAAGATCCTCCTGCTCCTTATCTAACTGCTGCTCCTCCTGCTCCTTCTCCTCCTCCTGCTCACCTTCCTCCTGACCCTTCTCCTCATCCTGCTTAACCTCCTCCACCTCCTGCTCCTTCTCCACCTCCTACTCCTTCTCCTCCTCCTGCTCAATCTCCTCCTCCTGCTCCTTCTCCACCTGCTGAACCTTCTGCTCCTTCTCCACCTCCAGCTCCTTCTGCACCTCCTGCTACTTCTCCACCTCCTGCTCCACCACCTCCTCCTGCTCCTTCTCCACATCCTGCTCCTTCTCCTCCTCCTGCTTCTCCTCCATCACCGGCTTAACCTCCTCCTCCTGCTCCTTCCCCAACTTCTGCTCCTTCTTCTCCTCCTGCTCCTTCTCCTCCTTCTGCTCAACCTCCTCCTCCTTTTCAACCTCTATCTCCTGATTCTTCTCCATCTCCTGCTCCTTCTCCACCTCCTGCTCCTCACCCACCTCCTGCTCAACCTCCACCTCGTCCTCCATCCTCACCTCCTGCTCCTTCTCCTCCACCTGCTCCTACTCCTCCACCTGCTCATTCTCCACGTCCAGCAACTTCTCCACCTCCTGCTCCTCCTCCACCACCTGCACAACCTCCACCCCCTCCTCCTTCCCCACCTCCTGCTCCTTCTCTTCCACCTGCTCCTACTCCTCCACCTGCTCCTTCTCCACGTCCAGCAAATTCTCCACCTCCTGCTCCTTCTCCTAATCCTGCTCAACCTCATCCTTCTGCTTCTTTTCCACCTCCTGCTCCTTCTCTACCTACTGCTCAAACTCCTCCTGCTCCTTCCCCTCCACCTGCTCATCTTTCTCCTGCTCAACCTTCTCATCCTGCTCAACCTCCTCCTCCTGCTCAACTTCCTCCTCCTGCCCAACCTGCTACGCCAGTTCATTCTCCTCCTGCTGCTGCTTCTCCTCCTACTGCTCCTTCTGCTCTTCCAGCTCATTCTGAACCTCCTGCTCCTTCTCCAACTCCTGTTCAAACTCTTCCTGCTCCTTCTCCTCCTCCTGCTCAACCTCCTCCTCCTGCTCAACCTCCTCCCCCTGTTCTTCTCTACCTCCTGCTCCTTCTCCTCCTCCTGCTCATTCTCCACCTCCCGCTCCTTCTCCACCTCCTGCTCAAAATGCTCCTGCTCCTTCTCCTTCTCCTCCTCCTACTCCTTATTCGCGTCCTGCTCTTTCTCCACATCCTGCTTCTTCACCTCCTTCTGTCCCTTCAACTCCTCCTGCTCATTCTCCACCTCCTGCTTCCTCTCCACCAGCTGCTCCTCCTCCTCCTCCTACACTACCTACTCCTCCTGCTCCTTCTCCTCCTCCTGATCCTTCTTCTCGTCCTGATCTTTCTCCACCTCCTGCTTCTTCACCTGCTCCTGCTCCTTCTCCTCCTCCTGCTCCTCCTCCTCCTCCTGCTCCTCCTCCACCTCTTGCTCCTTCTCCACCTCCTGCTCCTCCTCCACCTCCTGCTCGTTCTCCACCTCATGCTCCTTCTTCACTTCAAGCTCCTTCTCCACGTGCTGCTCTTTCTTCACGTCCTGCTCCTTCTCCTCCTCCTGCTGCTTCTCCTCGTCCTTCTCCTTCTCTTCGTCCTGCCACTTCTCTACCGCCTGCTCCTTCTCCTCCTCCTGCTCCTCCTCGCCTATCGGCTCCTTCTCCTGCTCCTGCTCCTTCTCCTCCTCCTGTTCCTTCTCCACATCCTGCTCCTTCTCCTGCTCCTTCTCCACATCCTGCTGCTTCTCGCCCTTCTGCTCCTCCTCTACCTCCAGCTCCTCCTCTACCTCCAGCTCCTCCTCTCCCTCCAGCTCCTCCTGTACCTCCTGATGCTCCTTCTCCTCGTTCTGCTCCTGCTCAAACTCCACCTGCTCGTTCACCACCTCCTGCTCCTTCTCCATTTCCTGCTCCTTCTCCGTCTCCTGGTCCTTCTCTACCTTCTGCTCCTTCTCCACCTCATCCTCCTTCTCCACCTTCTCCTCCTGCCCTTTCTCCACCTCCTGCTTCTTCACCTCCACTTGCTCCTTCACCTCCTCTTGCTCCTTCACCTCCTCCTGCTCCTTCTCCTCCTCCTGCTCCTCCTCAACCTCCTGCTCCTCCACCACCTCCTGCTCCTTCTCCCGCTCCTGCTCCTTCTCAACCTCCTGCTCCTTCTCCACCTCATGCTCCTTCTCCACCTCAAGCTCCTTCTCCACCTGCTGCTCCTTCTTCACCTCCTGCTCAATCTCCTCCTCCTGCTGCTTCTCCTCGTCCTTCTCCCTCTCTTCGACCTGCTCCTTCTCTACCCCCTGCTCCTTCTCCTCCTCATGATCCTCCTCACCCACCTGCTCCTTCTCCTCCTCCTGCTCCTTCTCCTGCTCCTTCCCCTCCTCCTGCTTATTCTCCACATCCTGCTGCTTCTCGACCTCCTGCTCCACCTCTACCTCCAGCTCCTCCTCTATCTCCTGCTCCTTCTCCTTCTCCACTTCCTGCTCAACCTCCTCCTCCTCCTCCTCCTTCTCCACCTCCTGCTCCTTCTCCACCTCCTGCTCCTTCTACACCCCCTGCTCACACTCCTCCTGCTCCTTCTCCTCCTGCTCCTTCTCCACCACCTGCTCCTTCTCCTCCTCCTGCTCATTTTCCGCCTGCTGCTCCTTCTCATGCTCCAGCTCCATCTCCACCTCCTGCTCCTTCTCCTCCTCCTGCACCTTCTCCTCCTCCTGCTCCTTCTCCTCCTACTGCTCCTTCCCCACCGCCTGCTCCTTCTCCTTCTGCTCCCTCTGCTCCTCCTGCTCCTTCTGCTCCTCCTGCTCCTTATCCTCCTCCTGCTCCTTCTCCTCCTCCAGCGCGTTCTCCTCTTCCAGCTCGATCACCAAAATCTGCTCCTTCTACACCTCCTGCTCCTTCTCCACCTCCGCCTCCTTCCCCACCTCCTGCTCCTTCTCCTGCTCCTCCTCCTGCTCCTTCTCCACGTCCTGCTCCATCTCCACCTCCTGCTCCTTCTGCTCCTGCTGCTCGTTCTCCTCCTCCTGCTTCTTCTCCTGCTCCTTCTCCACCTCCTGCTCCTTCTCCACCTCCTGCTCCATCCCCTCCTCCTGCTTGTTTTCCTCCTCCTAGTCCTTCTCCTGCGCCTGCTCCTTCTCCTTCTGCTCCGTCTGCTCCTCCTGCTCCTTCTCCACTTCCTGCTCCTTCTCCACCTCGTGCTCCTTCTCCACCTCCTGCTCCTTCTCCTCCTGCTGCTCCTTCTCCTCCTCCAGCTCGTTCTCCTCCTCCAGCTCGTTCTCCACATCCTGCTCCTTCTCCACCTCCGGCTCCTTCTCCAACTCAGGATCCTTCGCCTTCTCCTCCTCCTGCTACTTCCCCACGTCCTGCTCCATCTCCACCTCCTGCTCCTTCTGCCCCTTCTCCTCCTCCGGCTCCATCTCCTCCTCTGGCTCCTTCTCCTCCTCCTGCTTCTTCTCATCCTCCTGCTCGTTCTCCTCCTCCTGCTTCTTCTCCTGCTCCTGCTCCTTCTCCACCTCCTGCTCCTTCTCCACCTCCTGCTCCTTCTCCTCCTGCTGCTCCTTCTCCTCCTCCAGCTCGTTCTCCTCCTCCAGCTCGTTCTCCACATCCTGCTCCTTCTCCACCTCCGGCTCCTTCTCCAACTCAGGATCCTTCGCCTTCTCCTCCTCCTGCTACTTCCCCACGTCCTGCTCCATCTCCACCTCCTGCTCCTTCTGCCCCTTCTCCTCCTCCGGCTCCTTCTCCCCCTCCGGCTCCTTCTCCTCCTCCTGCTCCTTCTCCTGCTCCTGCTCCTTCTGAACCTCCTGCTCCCTCTCCACCTCCTGCTCCTTCTCCTCCTCCTGCTCTTTCTCCGCCTCCTGCTCCTTATCCTCCTCCTGCTCCTTCCCCTCCTCCAGCTCGTTCTCCTCTTCCAGCTCGATCACCACAGTCTGCTCCTTCTCCACCTCCTGCTCCTTCCCCACCTCCTGCTCCTTCTCCTTCTCCTCCTCCTGCTCCTTCTCCACGTCCTGCTCCATCTCCACCTCCTGCTCCTTTTCCACCTCCTGCCCCTTCTCCTTCTGCTCCCCCTCCTCTTCCTGCTCCTTTTCCACTCCCTGCTCCTTCTCCTCCTCCTTATGATTCTCTCTTTCCAGTTCCTTATACCCCTCCAGTTCCTAGTGCCCCTCCTGCTCCTTCTCCACCTCCTGTTCCATCAGCTCCCCCTTCTCCTTCTCCATCTCCTGCTCATTCTCCAATTCCTGCTCCTTCTCCTCGAACTGCTCTTTCTCCAATTCCTGCACCTTCTGCTCCTCCTCCTCCAGCTCCTTCTCCACCTCTTGCTCCTTCTCCTCCTCCTTTCCTTCTCCTTCTCCTGCTCCTTCTCCTGCTCCTGCTCCTTCTCCACCACCTCCTTCTTCTCCTCCGACTGCTCCTTTTCGTCCTCATGCTACTTCTCCTCCTTCGGCTCCTTCTCCTCCTCCGGCTCCTTCTCCTCCTCCTGCTCCTTCTCCTCCTCCTTCTCTTCCTCCTGCTCGTTCTCCTCCTCCAGCTCGTTCTCCACCTCCTGCTCCTTCTGCTCCACCTGCTCCATCTCCTCCTGCTGCTCCTTCTCCTCCTCCAGCTCGTTCTCCTCCTCCAGCTCGTTCTCCATATCCTGCTCCTTCTCCTCCTCCGGCTCCTTCTCCTCCTCCGGCTCCTTCTCCTCCTCCTGCTCCTTCTCCTCCTCCTTCTCTTCCTCCTGCTCGTTCTCCTCCTCCAGCTCGTTCTCCACCTCCTGCTCCTTCTGCTCCACCTGCTCCATCTCCTCCTGCTGCTCCTTCTCCTCCTCCAGCTCGTTCTCCTCCTCCAGCTCGTTCTCCATATCCTGCTCCTTCTCCACCTCCGGCTCCTTCTCCAAGTCAGGATCCTTCTACTTCTCCTCCTCCTGCAACTTCTCCACGTCCTGCTCCTTCACCTCCTCATGCTCCTGCTCCTTCTGCACCTCCTGCTCCTTCTCCACCTACTGCTCCTTCTCCACCTACTGCTCCTTCTCCTCCTCCTGCTCCTTTTCCTGCTCCTGCTCCTTCTCCTCCTCCTGCTCCTTCTCCACCGCTTGCTCCTTCTCCTTCTGCTCCCCCTCCTCCTCCTGCTCCTTCTCCACCTCCTGCTCATTCTCCACCTCCTGCTCCTTCTCCTCCTCCTGCTCCTTATCCTCCTCCTGCTCCTTCCCCTCCTCCAGCTCGATCTCCACAACCTGCTCCTTCTACACCTCCTGCTTCTTCTCCACCTCCGCCTCCTTCTCCACCTCCGGCTCCATCTCCTTCACCTCCTCCTGCTCCTTCTCCACGTCCTGCTCCATCTCCACATCCTACTCCTTCTGCTCCTCCTCCTGCTCATTCTCCACCTCGTGATCCGTCTCCACCTCCTGCTCCTCCTGCTCCCTCTCCACCTGCTGCTCCCTCTCCACCTGCTGCTCCATCTCCTCCTCCTGCTCCTTCTCCTCCTTCTGCTCCTTTTCCTCCTCCTGCTCCTTCTGCTCCTGCTGCTCCTTATCCTCCTCCTGCTCCTTCCCCTCCTCCAGCTCGATCTCCTCTTCCAGCTCGATCACCACAATCTGCTCCTTCTACACCTCCTGCTCCTTCTACACCTCCGCCTCCTTCCCCACCTCCTGCTCCTTCTCCTTCTCATCCTCCTGCTCCTACTCCACGTCCTGCTCCATCTCCACCTCCTGCTCCTTCTGCTCCTCCTCCTGCTCATTCTCCGCCTCCTGCTCCTTCTCCCCCTCCTGCTCTCTCCCCTCCCTCTGCTCCTTCTCCACCTCCAGCTCGTTCTCCTCTTCCAGCTCGATCACCACAGTCTGCTCCTTCTCCACCTCCTGCTCCTTCTCAACCTCCTGCTCCCTCTCCATCTCCTTCTCCATCTCCTGCTCATTCTCCAATTCCTGCTCCTTCTCCTAGAACTGCTCATTCTCCAATTCCTGCACCTTCTGCTCCTCCTCCTCCATCTCCTTCTCCACCTCCTGCTCCTTCTCCAGCTTCTGTTCCGTCTCCACGTCCTGCTCCTTCTCAACCTCCTGCTCCCTCTCCATCTCCTGCTCCTTTTCCCCCTTCCGCTCAATCTCTTGCACCCACTCCTGCTCCTTCTCCTCCTCCTGCTCCTCTCCTCCTCCTGCACCTTCTCCTCGTCCTCCTCCTTCTCCACCTCCTGCTCCATTTCCTCCTGCTGCTACTTCTCCTGCTCCAGCTCCTTCTCCACCTCCTGCTCCTTCTCCTCCTCCTGCACCTTCTCCTCCTCCTGCTCCTTCTCCTCCTACTGCTCCTTCTCCACCGCCTGCTCCTTCTCCTTCTGCTCCCTCTCCTCCTGCTCCTTCTCCTCCTCCTGCTCCTAGTTCTCCTCCTGCTCCTTCTCCGCCTCCTGCTCCTTTTCCACCTCCTGCTCCTTCTCCTCCTCCTGCTCCTTCTCCTCCTCCTCCTCCAGCTCGTTGTCCTCCTCAAGCAAGTTCTCAACAACCTGCTCATTTTCCTCCTACTGCTCCTTCTCCACGTCCTGCTCATTCTGCTCCTCCTCCTCCTGCTTTTTCTCCACCTTCTGCTCCCTCCCCTCCTCCTGCTCCATCTCCTTCTGCTCCCTCTCCTTCTGCTCCTTCTCCACTTCCTGCTCCTTCTCCACCTCCTGCTCCATCACCTCCTCCTGCTCCTTCTCCATCTCATGCTCATTCTCCACTTCCTGCTCTTTCTCCTCCAACTGCTCCTTCTCCAATTCGTGCTCCTTCTGCTCCACCTCCTCCTGATCCTTCTCCTTCTCCTGCTCCTTTTCCCACTCCTGCTCCTTCTCCCCCACCTGCTCCTTCTCCACGTCCTGCTCCTTCTACACCTCCTGCTCGCTCTCCATCTCCTGCTACTTCTCCCCCTTCCGCTCCATCTCCTGCTAACCCTCCAACTCATGCTCCTTCTCCTCCACCTGCTCCTTCTCCTCCTCCTGCTCCTTCTCCACCTCCTGCTCCTTCTCCACCTCCTGCTCCTTCAACTCCTCCTGCTCCTTCTCCTCCTCCAGCTCGTTCTACACAATCTGCTCCTCCACCTTCTCCTGCCCCTGCTGCTTCTCCTCCACCGGCTCCTTCTCCACCTCTGGCTCTTTTTCCTCCTCCTGTTCCCTCTCCATCTCCAGCTCACCCTCCCGCTTCATCTCATACTCCCCCTCATACTCCTGCAACTTCTGCTCCTCCTTCTCCATCACCTCCTCTTGCTTCTTCTTCATCTCATGCTTATTCTCCGCTTCCTGCTCTTTCTCCTCCAACTGCTCCTTCTCCAATTCCTGCTCCTTCTGCTACTCCTCCTCCTGCTCCTTCTCCTCCTACTGCTCCTTCTCCAGCTCTTGTTCCTTCTCCACCTCCTGTACCTTCTCCACCTCGTGTTCGCTCTTGATCTCCTGCTCCTTCTTCCCCTTCCACTCCATCTCCAGCTACCCCTCCTTCTCCTGCTCCTTCTCCCCCTTCCGCTCCATCTTCTGCTTACCATCCTACTCCTGCTCCTTCTCCAATTTCTGCTCCTACTGCTACTCCTCCTCCTGCTCCTTCTCCCCCTCCTGCTCCTTCTCCCCATCCTGCTCCTTCTCCCCCTCCTGCTCCTTCTCACCCTCCTGCTTCTTCTCCCCCTCCTGCTCATTCTCCTCCTCCTGCTCCTTCTCCACCTCCTGCTCCCTCTCCATCTCCTGCTCCTTCTCCCCCTTCCGCTCCATCTTCTGCTTACCATCCTACTCCTGCTTCTTCTCCCCCTCCTGCTCCATCTCCACCTCCTGCTCCTTCAAATGCTCCTGCTCCTTCTCCTCATCCTGCTCCATCTCCTGCTCCACCTTCTGCTCCTCCAGCGCCTTCACCTCCTGGTGCTCCTTCTCCTCCAGCTGGTTCCTTCTCCACCTCTGGCTCTTTTTCCTCCTCCTGCTGCCTCCCCATCTCCTGCTCCCCCTCCCGCTCCATTTCCTCCTCCCCCTCTGACTCTTGCACCTGCTGCTCCTCCTGCTCCTTCATCTCCTCCTGCTCTTTCTCCATATCCGGCACCTAGTCCACCTCCTGCCCCTTCACCCCCTCCTGATCCTTATCCACATTATGCTGCTTCTCCACATCATGCTCATTCACCACCTCCTGCTCCATCACCTCCTCCATCTCCTTCTCCATCTCCTGCTCATTCTCCAATTCCTGCTCCTTCTCCTAGAACTGCTCATTCTCCAATTCCTGCACCTTCTGCTCCTCCTCCGCCATCTCCTTCTCCTCCTCCTGCTCATTCTCCAGCTTGTGTTCCGCCTCCACGTCCTGCTCCTTCTCAACCTCCTGCTCCCTCTCCATCTCCTGCTCCATTTCCCCCTTCCGCACCATCTCCTGCACCCACTCCTGCTCCTTCTCCTCCTCCTGCTCCTTCTCCTCCTCCTGCACCTTCTCCTCGTCCACCTCCTTCTCCACCTCCTGCTCCATTTCCTCCTGCTGCTACTTCTCCTGCTCCAGCTCCTTCTCCACCTCCTGCACCTTCTCCTCCTACTGCTCCTTCTCCACCGCCTGCTCCTTCTCCTTCTGCTCCCTCTCCTCATCCTGCTCCTTCTCCTCCTCCTGCTCCTAGTTCTCCTTCTGCTCCTTCTCCACTTCCTGCTCCTTCTCCACCTCCTGCTCCATCACCTCCTCCTGCTCCTTCTCCACCTCCTGCTACACCTGCTCCTCGTGCTCCACCTCCTCCTCCTGCTCCTTCTCCACCTCCTGCTCCACCACCTCCTCCTGTTCCTTCTCCACATCGTGCTCCTTCTCCTTCTCCTGCTCCTGCTCCACCTCCGGCTTAACCTCCTCGTCCTGCTCCTTCCCCACCTCCTGCTCCTTCTCCTCCTCCTGCTCCTTCTCCACCTCCTGCTCAACCTCCACCTGCGCCTCCTGCTCATCCTCCTCCAGATCCTTCTTCTCCTCCTGCTCAACCTCCCCCTCCTGCTGCTACTCCACCTCATGTTCCTTCTCCACCTCCTGCTGAACCTCTTCCTGCCCCTTCGACACCTTCACCTCCTCCTTCTCCTCCTCCTGCTCCTTCTCCTCCTACCTCTCCTTCTACAAACCCTGCTCAACCTCCTCCTGCTCCTTCTCCTCCTGTTCCTTCTCCACCACATGCTCCTTCTACCCCTCCTGCTCCTCATCCAGCTGCTGCTCCTTCTCCTCCACCTGCTCCTCCTCCTCCACCTGCTCTTTCTCCACTTCCTGCTCCTTCTACAGCTCCTGCTCCTCCTGCTCCTTCTCCTCCTCCTGCTTATCTTCCTCCTGATCCTTCTCCTCATCCTGCTCAACCTCCTCCTCCTGCTCAACCTCCTCCTCCTCCTGCTCCTTTTCCACCTCCTACTCCTTCTCCTCTTTCTACTCCTTCTCCTCCTCCTGTTCCTTCTACACCTCCTGCTCATCCTCCTCCTTCTCCTTCTCCCCCTGCTCCTTCTCCTCGTGCTCCTTCTCCTCCTCCTGCTCAACCTTGTCCTCCTGCTCCTTCTCCACCTGCTGCACCTCCTGCTCCTTCTCCACCTCCAACTCCTTCTGCACCTCCAGCTCCTTCTCCACCTCCTGCTCCTTCTCCTCCTCCTGCTACTTTTCCACCTACTGCTCAACCTCCTCCTTCTGCTACTTCAGCACCTCCTGCTCCTTCTCCACCTCCTGCTCAACGTCCACCTGCTCCTTCTCCTCCTCCTGCTCATTCTCCTTCTGATCCTTCTCCTCCTTCTGCTCAAACTCCTCCTCCTGCTCCTTCTGCACCTCCTGCTCCTTCTCCACCTCCTGCTCCACCACCTCCTCCTGCTCCTGCTCCACCACCGGCTTAACCTCCTCCTCCTGCTCCTTCCCCAACTCCTGCTCCTTCCCCACCTCCTGCTCCTTCTCCACCTCCTGCTCAACCTCCACCTGCTCCTCCTGCTCTTATTCGTCCTCCTGCTCATGCTCCGCCAGATCCTTCTTCTCCTCCTGCTCAAACGCCTCCTCCTGCTGCTACTCCACCTCCTGTTCCTTCTCCACCTCCTGCTGAACCTCTTCCTGCTCCTTCGACACCTTCACCTCCTCCTTCTCCTCCTCCTGCTCCTTCTCCTCCTCCCTCTCCTGCTCAATCTCCCCCTCCTGCTCCTTCTCCTCCTCCTGCTTCACATGCTCCTCCAGCTCCACCTCCAACTCCTGCTCCTTCTCCACCTCCTGCTCAACCTACTCCTCCTCCTTCTCCACCTCCTTCTCATCCTCCTCCTCCTGTTCCTTCTCCACTTCCTGCTCAACCTCCTCCTCCTCCTCCTCCTTCTCCACCTCTTGCTCCTTCAACTCCTCCTGCTCATTCTCTACCTCCTGCTCCTTCTCCACCTCCTGCTCCTTCTCCACCTCCTGCTCCTTCTACACCCCCTGCTCACACTCCTCCTGCTCCTTCTCCTCCTGCTCCTTCTCCACCACCTGCTCCTTTTACCCCTCCTGCTCCTTCTCCTCCTCCTGCTCATTTTCCGCCTGCTGCTCCTTCTCATGCTCCAGCTCCATCTCCACCTCCTGCTCCTTCTCCTCCTCCTGCACCTTCTCCTCCTCCTGCTCCTTCTCCTCCTACTGCTCCTTCCCCACCGCCTGCTCCTTCTCCTTCTGCTCCCTCTGCTCCTCCTGCTCCTTCTGCTCCTCCTGCTCCTTATCCTCCTCCTGCTCCTTCTCCTCCTCCAGCGCGTTCTCCTCTTCCAGCTCGATCACCAAAATCTGCTCCTTCTACACCTCCTGCTCCTTCTCCACCTCCGCCTCCTTCCCCACCTCCTGCTCCTTCTCCTGCCCCTCCTCCTGCTCCTTCTCCACGTCCTGCTCCATCTCCACCTCCTGCTCCTTCTGCTCCTGCTGCTCGTTCTCCTCCTCCTGCTTCTTCTCCTGCGCCTGCTCCTTCTCCTTCTGCTCCGTCTGCTCCTCCTGCTCCTTCTCCACTTCCTGCTCCTTCTCCACCTCGTGCTCCTTCTCCACCTCCTGCTCCTTCTCCTCCTGCTGCTCCTTCTCCTCCTCCAGCTCGTTCTCCTCCTCCAGCTCGTTCTCCACATCCTGCTCCTTCTCCACCTCCGGCTCCTTCTCCAACTCAGGATCCTTCGCCTTCTCCTCCTCCTGCTACTTCCCCACGTCCTGCTCCATCTCCACCTCCTGCTCCTTCTGCCCCTTCTCCTCCTCCGGCTCCATCTCCTCCTCTGGCTCCTTCTCCTCCTCCTGCTTCTTCTCCTCCTCCTGCTCGTTCTCCTCCTCCTGCTTCTTCTCCTGCTCCTGCTCCTTCTCCACCTCCTGCTCCTTCTCCACCTCCTGCTCCATCCCCTCCTCCTGCTCGTTTTCCTCCTCCTAGTCCTTCTCCAGCGCCTGCTCCTTCTCTTTCTGGTCCGTCTGCTCCTCCTGCTCCTTCTCCAACTCCTGCTCCTTCTCCACCTCCTGCTCCTTCTCCTCCTGCTGCTCCTTCTCCTCCTCCAGCTCGTTCTCCTCCTCCAGCTCGTTCTCCACAACCTGCTCCTTCTCCACCTCCGGCTCCTTCTCCAACTCAGGATCCTTCGCCTTCTCCTCCTCCTGCTACTTCCCCACGTCCTGCTCCATCTCCACCTCCTGCTCCTTCTGCCCCTTCTCCTCCTCCGGCTCCTTCTCCCCCTCCGGCTCCTTCTCCTCCTCCTGCTCCTTCTCCTGCTCCTGCTCCTTCTGAACCTCCTGCTCCCTCTCCACCTCCTGCTCCTTCTCCTCCTCCTGCTCTTTCTCCTCCTCCTGCTCCTTATCCTCCTCCTGCTCCTTCCCCTCCTCCAGCTCGTTCTCCTCTTCCAGCTCGATCACCACAGTCTGCTCCTTCTCCACCTCCTACTCCTTCCCCACCTCCTGCTCCTTCTCCTTCTCCTCCTCCTGCTCCTTCTCCACGTCCTTCTCCATCTCCACCTCCTGCTCCTTTTCCACCTCCTGCCCCTTCTCCTTCTGCTCCCCCTCCTCTTCCTGCTCCTTTTCCACTCCCTGCTCCTTCTCCTCCTCCTTATGATTCTCTCTTTCCAGTTCCTTATACCCCTCCAGTTCCTAGTGCCCCTCCTGCTCCTTCTCCACCTCCTGTTCCATCAGCTCCCCCTTCTCCTTCTCCATCTCCTGCTCATTCTCCAATTCCTGCTCCTTCTCCTCGAACTGCTCTTTCTCCAATTCCTGCACCTTCTGCTCCTCCTCCTCCAGCTCCTTCTCCACCTCTTGCTCCTTCTCCTCCTCCTTTCCTTCTCCTTCTCCTGCTCCTTCTCCACCACCTCCTTCTTCTCCTCCTACTGCTCCTTTTCGTCCTCATGCTACTTCTCCTCCTTCGGCTCCTTCTCCTCCTCCGGCTCCTTCTCCTCCTCCTGCTCCTTCTCCTCCTCCTTCTCTTCCTCCTGCTCGTTCTCCTCCTCCAGCTCGTTCTCCACCTCCTGCTCCTTCTGCTCCACCTGCTCCATCTCCTCCTGCTGCTCCTTCTCCTCCTCCAGCTCGTTCTCCTCCTCCAGCTCGTTCTCCATATCCTGCTCCTTCTCCTCCTCCGGCTCCTTCTCCTCCTCCGGCTCCTTCTCCTCCTCCTGCTCCTTCTCCTCCTCCTTCTCTTCCTCCTGCTCGTTCTCCTCCTCCAGCTCGTTCTCCACCTCCTGCTCCTTCTGCTCCACCTGCTCCATCTCCTCCTGCTGCTCCTTCTCCTCCTCCAGCTCGTTCTCCTCCTCCAGCTCGTTCTCCATATCCTGCTCCTTCTCCACCTCCGGCTCCTTCTCCAAGTCAGGATCCTTCTACTTCTCCTCCTCCTGCAACTTCTCCACGTCCTGCTCCTTCACCTCCTCATGCTCCTGCTCCTTCTGCACCTCCTGCTCCTTCTCCACCTACTGCTCCTTCTCCACCTCCTGCTCCTTCTCCTCCTCCTGCTCCTTTTCCTGCTCCTGCTCCTTCTCCTCCTCCTGCTCCTTCTCCACCGCTTGCTCCTTCTCCTTCTGCTCCCCCTCCTCCTCCTGCTCCTTCTCCACCTCCTGCTCATTCTCCACCTCCTGCTCCTTCTCCTCCTCCTGCTCCTTATCCTCCTCCTGCTCCTTCCCCTCCTCCAGCTCGATCTCCACAACCTGCTCCTTCTACACCTCCTGCTCCTTCTCCACCTCCTGCTCATTCTCCACCTCGTGATCCGTCTCCACCTCCTGCTCCTCCTGCTCCCTCTCCAACTGCTGCTCCATCTCCTCCTCCTGCTCCTTCTCCTCCTCCTGCTCCTTTTCCTCCTCCTGCTCCTTCTGCTCCTGCTGCTCCTTATCCTCCTCCTGCTCCTTCCCCTCCTCCAGCTCGATCTCCTCTTCCAGCTCGATCACCACAATCTGCTCCTTCTACACCTCCTGCTGCTTCTACACCTCCGCCTCCTTCCCCACCTCCTGCTCCTTCTCCTTCTCATCCTCCTGCTCCTACTCCACGTCCTGCTCCATCTCCACCTCCTGCTCCTTCTGCTCCTCCTCCTGCTCATTCTCCGCCTCCTGCTCCTTCTACCCCTCCTGCTCTCTCCCCTCCCTCTGCTCCTTCTCCACCTCCTGCTCCATCAGCTCCTCCATCTCCTTCTCCATCTCCTGCTCATTCTCCAATTCCTGCTCCTTCTCCTAGAACTGCTCATTCTCCAATTCCTGCACCTTCTGCTCCTCCTCCTCCATCTCCTTCTCCACCTCCTGCTCCTTCTCCAGCTTCTGTTCCGTCTCCACGTCCTGCTCCTTCTCAACCTCCTGCTCCCTCTCCATCTCCTGCTCATTTTCCCCCTTCCGCTCCATCTCTTGCACCCACTCCTGCTCCTTCTCCTCCTCCTGCTCCTCTCCTCCTCCTGCACCTTCTCCTCGTCCTCCTCCTTCTCCACCTCCTGCTCCATTTCCTCCTGCTGCTACTTCTCCTGCTCCAGCTCCTTCTCCACCTCCTGCTCCTTCTCCTCCTCCTGCACCTTCTCCTCCTCCTGCTCCTTCTCCTCCTACTGCTCCTTCTCCACCGCCTGCTCCTTCTCCTTCTGCTCCCTCTCCTCCTGCTCGTTCTCCTCCTCCTGCTCCTAGTTCTCCTCCTGCTCCTTCTCCGCCTCCTGCTCCTTCTCCTCCTCCTGCTCCTTCTCCTCCTCCTCCTCCAGCTCGTTCTCCTCCTCAAGCTCGTTCTCAACAACCTGCTCATTTTCCTCCTACTGCTCCTTCTCCACGTCCTGCTCATTCTGCTCCTCCTCCTCCTGCTTTTTCTCCACCTTCTGCTCCCTCCTCTCCTCCTGCTCCATCTCCTTCTGCTCCCTCTCCTTCTGCTCCTTCTCCACTTCCTGCTCCTTCTCCACCTCCTGCTCCATCACCTCATCCTGCTCCTTCTCCATCTCATGCTCATTCTCCACTTCCTGCTCTTTCTCCTCCAACTGCTCCTTCTCCAATTCGTGCTCCTTCTGCTCCACCTCCTCCTGATCCTTCTCCTTCTCCTACTCCTTTTCCCACTCCTGCTCCTTCTCCCCCACCTGCTCCTTCTCCACGTCCTGCTCCTTCTACACCTCCTGCTCGCTCTCCATCTCCTGCTACTTCTCCCCCTTCCGCTCCATCTCCTGCTAACCCTCCAACTCATGCTCCTTCTCCTCCACCTGCTCCTTCTCCTCCTCCTGCTCCTTCTCCACCTCCTGCTCCTTCTCCACCTCCTGCTCCTTCTCCACCTCCTGTTCCTTCTCCTCCACCTGCTCCTTCTCCTCCTCCTGCTCCTTCTCCACCTCCTGCTCCTTCTCCACCTCCTGCTCCTTCAACTCCTCCTGCTCCTTCTCCTCCTCCAGCTCGTTCTACACAATCTGCTCCTCCACCTTCTCCTGCCCCTGCTGCTTCTCCTCCACCGGCTCCTTCTCCACCTCTGGCTCTTTTTCTTCCTCCTGCTCCCTCTCCATCTCCAGCTCCCCCTCCCGCTTCATTTCATACTCCCCCTCATACTGCTGCAACTTCTGCTCCTCCTTCTCCATCACCTCCTCTTGCTTCTTCTCCATCTCATGCTCATTCTCCGCTTCCTGCTCTTTCTCCTCCAACTGCTCCTTCTCCAATTCCTGCTCCTTCTGATACTCCTCCTCCTGCTCCTTCTCCTCCTACTGCTCCTTCTCCAGCTCTTGTTCCTTCTCCACCTCCTGTACCTTCTCCACCTCCTGTTCTCTCTCGATCTCCTGCTCCTTCTTCCCCTTCCACTCCATCTCCAGCTACCCCTCCTTCTCCTGCTCCTTCTCCCCCTTCCGCTCCATCTTCTGCTTACCGTCATACTCCTGCTCCTTCTCCAATTTCTGCTCCTACTGCTACTCCTCCTCCTGCTCCTTCTCCCCCTCCTGCTCCTTCTCCCCATCCTGCTGCTTCTCCCCCTCCTGCTCCTTCTCACCCTCCTGCTTCTTCTCCCCCTTCCGCTCCATCTTCTGCTTACCATCCTACTCCTGCTTCTTCTCCCCCTCCTGCTCCTTCTCCACCTCCTGCTCCTTCAACTCCTCCGGCTCCTTCTCCTCAACCTGCTCCATCTCCTGCTTCACCTCCTGCTCCTCCAGCGCCTTCACCTCCTGGTGCTCCTTCTCCTCCAGCTGGTTCCTTCTCCACCTCTGGCTCTTTTTCCTCCTGCTCCCTCCCCATCTCCTTCTCCCCCTCCCGCTCCATCTCCTCCTCCCCCTCTGACTCCTGCACCTGCTGCTCCTCCTGTTCCTTCATCTCCTCCTGCTCTTTCTCCATATCCGGCTCCTAGTCCACCTCCTGTCCCTTCTCCCCCTCCTGATCCTTATCCACATCCTGCTGCTTCTCCACATCATGCTCCTTCACCACCTCCTGCTCCATCTCGACGTCCATGTCCTTCTCCACCACCTGCTCCTTCTCCTCATCCTGCTCCTTCTCATCCTCCTGCTCCTCCTCCCCTCCTGCTCCATCTCCTGCTCATTTTCCTCCTCCTGCTCCTTCTCCACTTCCTGCTCCTTCTCCTCCTACTTATCATTCTCCCTTTCCAGTTCCTTATACCCCTCCAGTTCCTTCTGCCTCTTCTGCTCCTTCTCCACCTCCTGCTCCATCACCTCCTTCATCTCCTTCTCCATCTCCTGCTCATTCTCCAATTCCTGCTCCTTCTCCTAGAACTGCTCATTCTCCAATTCCTGCACCTTCTGCTCCTCCTCCTCCATCTCCTTCTCCTCCTCCTGCTCCTTCTCCAGCTTCTGTTCCGCCTCCACGTCCTGCTCCTTCTCAACCTCCTGCTCGCCTCTCCATCTCCTGCTCCTTTTCCCCCTTCCGCTCCATCTCCTGCACCCACTCCTGCTCCTTCTCCTCCTCCTGCTCCTTCTCCTCCTCCTGCACCTTCTCGTCGTCCTCATCCTTCTCCACCTCCTGCTCCATTTCCTCCTGCTGCTACTTCTCCTGCTCCAGGTCCTTCTCCACCTCCTGCTCCTTCTCCTCCTCCTGCACCTTCTCCTCCTCCTGCTCCTCTCCTCCTACTGCTCCTTCTCCACCGCCTGCTCCTTCTCCTTCTGCTCCCTCTGCTCCTCCTGCTCCTTCTCCTCCTACTGTTCCTAGTTCTCCTCCTGCTCCTTCTCCACCTCCTGCTCCTTCTCCACCTCCTGCTCCTTCTCCTCCTCCTGCTCCTTCTCCTCCTCAAGCTCGTTCTCAACAACCTGCTCATTTTCCTCCTACTGCTCCTTCTCCACGTCCTGCTCATTCTGCTCCTCCTCCTCCTGCTTTTTCTCCACCTTCTGCTCCCTCCTCTCCTCCTGCACCATTTCCACCTCCTGCTCCATCTCCTTCTGCTCCCTCTCCTCCTGCTCCTTCTTCACTTCCTGCTCCTTCTCAAGCTCCTGCTCCATCACCTCCTCCTGCTCCTTCTCCATCTCATGCTCATTCTCCACTTCCTGCTCTTTCTCCTCCAACTGCTCCTTCTCCAATTCGTGCTCCTTCTGCTCCACCTCCTCCTGATCCTTCTCCTTCTCCTGCTCATTTTCCCACTCCTGCTCCTTCACCCCCACATGCTCCTTCTCCACATCCTGCTCCTTCTACACCTCCTGCTCGCTCTCCATCTCCTGCTCCTTCTCCCCCTTCCGCTCCATCTCCTGCTAACCCTCCCACTCATGCTCCTTCTCCACCTCCTGCTCCTTCTCCACCTCCTGCTCCTTCAACTCCTCCTGCTCCTTCTCCTCCTCCAGCTCGTTCTACACAATCTGCTCCTCCACCTTCTCCTGCCCCTGCTGCTTCTCCTCCACCGGCTCCTTCTCCACCTCTGGCTCTTTTTCCTCCTCCTGTTCCCTCTCCATCTCCAGCTCACCCTCCCGCTTCATCTCATACTCCCCCTCATACTCCTGCAACTTCTGCTCCTCCTTCTCCATCACCTCCTCTTGCTTCTTCTCCATTTCATGCTCATTCTCCGCTTCCTGCTCTTTCTCCTCCAACTGCTCCTTCTCCAATTCCTGCTCCTTCTGCTCCTCCTCCTGCTCCTTCTCCTCCTACTGCTCCTTCTCCAGCTCTTGTTCCTTCTCCACCTCCTGTACCTTCTCCACCTCGTGTTCGCTCTCGATCTCCTGCTCCTTCTTCCCCTTCCACTCCATCTCCAGCTACCCCTCCTTCTCCTGCTCCTTCTCCCCCTTCCGCTCCATCTTCTGCTTACCATCCTACTCCTGCTCCTTCTCCAATTTCTGCTCCTACTGCTACTCCTCCTCCTGCTCCTTCTCCCCCTCCTGCTCCTTCTACCCATCCTGCTCCTTCTCCCCCTCCTGCTCCTTCTCACCCTCCTGCTTCTTCTCCCCCTCCTGCTCATTCTCCTCCTCCTGCTCCTTCTCCACCTCCTGCTCCCTCTCCATCTCCTGCTCCTTCTCCCCCTTCCGCTCCATCTTCTGCTTACCATCCTACTCCTGCTTCTTCTCCCCCTCCTGCTCCATCTCCACCTCCTGCTCCTTCAAATGCTCCTGCTCCTTCTCCTCATCCTGCTCCATCTCCTGCTCCACCTCATGCTCCTCCAGCGCCTTCACCTCCTGGTGCTCCTTCTCCTCCAGCTGGTTCCTTCTCCACCTCTGGCTCTTTTTCCTCCTCCTGCTGCCTCCCCATCTCCTGCTCCCCCTCCCGCTCCATCTCCTCCTCCCCCTCTGACTCTTGCACCTGCTGCTCCACCTGCTCCTTCATCTCCTCCTGCTCTTTCTCCATATCCGGCACCTAGTCCACCTCCTGCCCCTTCACCCCCTCCTGATCCTTATCCACATTATGCTGCTTCTCCACATCATGCTCATTCACCACCTCCTGCTCCATCACCTCCTCCATCTCCTTCTCCATCTCCTGCTCATTCTCCAATTCCTGCTCCTTCTCCTAGAACTGCTCATTCTCCAATTCCTGCACCTTCTGCTCCTCCTCCTCCATCTCCTTCTCCTCCTCCTCCTCATTCTCCAGCTTGTGTTCCGCCTCCACGTCCTGCTCCTTCTCAACCTCCTGCTCCCTCTCCATCTCCTGCTCCATTTCCCCCTTCCGCACCATCTCCTGCACCCACTCCTGCTCCTTCTCCTCCTCCTGCTCCTTCTCCTCCTCCTGCACCTTCTCCTCGTCCACCTCCTTCTCCACCTCCTGCTCCATTTCCTCCTGCTGCTACTTCTCCTGCTCCAGCTCCTTCTCCACCTCCTGCTCCTTCTCCTCCTACTGCTCCTTCTCCACCGCCTGCTCCTTCTCCTTCTGCTCCCTCTCCTCATCCTGCTCCTTCTCCTCCTCCTGCTCCTACTTCTCCTCCTGCTCCTTCTCCACCTCCTGCTCCTTCTCCACCTCCTGCTCCTTCTCCTGCTCCTGCTCCTTCTCCTCCTCAAGCTCGTTCTCAACAACCTGCTCATTTTCCTCCTACTGCTCCTTCTCCACGTCCTGCTCATTCTGCTCCTCCTCCTCCTGCTTTTTCTCCACCTTCTGCTCCCTCCTCTCCTCCTGCTCCATCTCCTTCTGCTCCCTCTCCTCCTGCTCCTTCTCCACTTCCTGCTCCTTCTCCACCTCCTGCTCCATCACCTCATCCTGCTCCTTCTCCATCTCATGCTCATTCTCCACTTCCTGCTCTTTCTCCTCCAACTGCTCCTTCTCCAATTCGTGCTCCTTCTGCTCCACCTCCTCCTGATCCTTCTCCTTCTCCTGCTCCTTTTCCCACTCCTGCTCCTTCTCCCCCACCTGCTCCTTCTCCACGTCCTGCTCCTTCTACACCTCCTGCTCGCTCTCCATCTCCTGCTCCTTCTCCCCCTTCCGCTCCATCTCCTGCTAACCCTCCTACTCATGCTCCTTCTCCTCCACCTGCTCCTTGTCCTCCTCCTGCTCCTTCTCCACCTCCTGCTCTTTCTCCACCTCCTGCTCCTTCAACTCCTCCTGTTCCTTCTCCTCCTCCAGCTCGTTCTACACAATATGCTCCTCCACCTTCTCCTGCCCCTGCTGCTTCTCCTCCTCCGGCTCCTTCTCCACCTCTGGCTCTTTTTCCTCCTCCTGTTCCCTTTCCATCTCCAGCTCACCCTCCCGCTTCATCTCATACTCCCCCTCATACTCATGCAACTTCTGCTCCTCCTTCTCCATCACCTCCTCTTGCTTCTTCTCCATCTCATGCTCATTCTCCGCTTCCTGCTCTTTCTCCTCCAACTGCTCCTTCTCCAATTCCTGCTCCTTCTGATACTCCTCCTCCTGCTCCTTCTCCTCCTACTGCTCCTTCTCCAGCTCTTGTTCCTTCTCCACCTCCTGTACCTTCTCCACCTCCTGTTCGCTCTCGATCTCCTGCTCCTTCTTCCCCTTCCGCTCCATCTCCAGCTACCACTCCTTCTCCTGCTCCTTCTCCCCCTTCCGCTCCATCTTCTGCTTACCATCCTACTCCTGCTCCTTCTCCAATTTCTGCTCCTACTGCTACTCCTCCTCCTGCTCCTTCTCCCCCTCCTGCTCCTTCTCCCCATCCTGCTCATTCTCCCCCTCCTGCTCCTTCTCACCCTCCTGCTTCTTCTCCCCCTCCTGCTCATTCTCCTCCTCCAGCTCCTTCTCCACCTCCTGCTCCCTCTCCATCTCCTGCTCCTTCTCCCCCTTCCGCTCCATCTTCTGCTTACCATCCTACTCCTGCTTCTTCTCCCCCTCCTGCTCCTTCTCCCCCTCCTGCTCCTTCTCCACCTCCTGCTCCTTCAACTCCTCCGGCTCCTTCTCCTCATCCTGCTCCATCTCCTGCTCCACCTCCTGCTCCTCCAGCGCCTTCACCTCCTGGTGCTCCTTCTCCTCCAGCTGGATCCTCCTCCACCTCTGGCTCTTTTTCCTCCTCCTGCTCACTCCCCATCTCCTGCTCCCCCTCCCGCTCCATCTCCTCCTCCCCCTCTGACTCCTGCACCTGCTGCTCCTCCTGTTCCTTCATCTCCTCCTGCTCTTTCTCCATATCCGGCACCTAGTCCACCTCCTGTCCCTTCTCCCCCTCCTGATCCTTATCCACATCCTGCTGCTTCTCCACATCATGCTCCTTCACCACCTCCTGCTCCATCTCGACGTCCATCTCCATCTCCACCACCTGCTCCTTCTCCTCATCCTGCTCCTTCTCATCCTCCTGCTCCTCCTCCCCTCCTGCTACATCTCCTTCTCATTTTCCTCATCCTGCTCCTATTCATCCTCCTGCTTCTTCTCCTCTTCATGATCCTGCTCCTTCTCCTCCTCCTGCTCCATCTCCATCTCCTGCTCTTTCTCCTCCTCCTGCCCCTTCTCCACCTCCTGCTCCTTCTCCACCTCCGGCTCCTACTCCACCTCCAGCTCATTTTCCGCCCCCTGCTCCTTCTCCACGTCATGCGTCTTCTCCAATTCCTGCTCCTTCTCCAGTTCCTGCTCCTTCTCCACCTCATGCTCCTTCTCCACCTCCTGCTTCTTGTCCACCACCTGCTTCTTGTCCACCACCTGCTCCGTCTCCACCTCCTGCTCCTTCTCCACCACCTGCTCCTTTTCCTCCTCCTGCTCCTTTTCCTCCTCCTGCTCCTTCTCCTCCTCCTGCTCCTTCTCCTTCTCCTGCTCCTTCTCCACCTCCTGCTCCTTCTCATTCTGCTCCACCTCCTCCTCCTGCTCCTTCTCCACCTCCTCCTTCATGAGCAACTCCAGCTTCTACTCCACTTCCTGCTCCTTATCCACTTCATGCTTCTTCTCCACCACAGCTCTTTCTCCACCTCCTGCTCCTTTTCCACCTTCTGCACCTCCTCCACCTCCTCTCCTTCTCCTCCTCCTGCTCCATCTACACCTCCTGCTCCTTCTCCTGCTCCTGCTCCTTCTCCCTTCTCCTCCTCCTGCTCCTTCTCCAGCTTCTGTTCCGTCTCCACGTCCTGCTCCTTCTCCACCTCCTGCTCCCTCTCCATCTCCTGCTACTTTTCCCCCTTCCGCTCCATCTCCTGCACCCACTCCTGCTCCTTTTCCTCCTCCTGCTCCTTCTCCTCCGCCTGCACCTTCTCCTCATCCTCCTCCTTCTGCACCTCCTGCTCCTTCTCCACCTCCTGCTCCGTCTCCTCCTCCTGCTCCTTCTCCTCCTCCTGCTCCTTCTCCTGCTCCTGCTACTTCTCCACCTCCTGCTCCTTCTCCACCTCCTGCTCCTTCTCCTCCTCCTGCTCCTTTTCCTCCTGCTCCTACTTCTCCTGCTCCAGCTCCTTCTCCACCTCCTGTTCCTTCTCCTCCTCCTGCACCTTCTCCTCCTCCTGCTCCTTCTCCTCCTACTGCTCCTTCTCCACTCCCTGCTCCTTCTCCTTCTGCTCCCTCTCCTCCTCCTGCTCCTTCTCATCCTCCTGCTCCTAGTTCTCCTCCTGCTCTTTCTCCACCTCCTGCTCCTTCTCCTCCTCCTGCTCCTTCTCCTCCTCCATCTCGTTCTCCTCCTCAAGCTCGTTCTCAACAACCTGCTCATTTTCCACCTACTGCTCCTTCTCCACGTCCTGCTCATTCTGCTCCTCCTCCTCCTGCTTTTGGTCCACCTCCTGCTCCCTCCTCTCCTCCTGCTCCATTTCCACCTCCTGCTCCATCTCCTTCTGCTCCTTCTCCACTTCCTGCTCCTTCTCCACTTCCTGCTCCTTCTCCACCTCCTGCTCCATCACCTCCTCCTGCTCCTTCTCCAGCTCTTGTTCCTTCTCCACCTCCTGTACCTTCTCCACCTCCTGTTCGCTCTCGATCTCCTGCTCCTTCTTCCCCTTCCACTCCATCTCCAGCTACCCCTCCTTCTCCTGCTCCTTCTCCACCACCTGCTCCTTTTCCTCCTCCTGCTCCTTTTCCTTCTCCTGCTCCTTCTCCTCCTCCTGCTCCTTCTCCACCTCCTGCTCCTTCTCATTCTGCTCCACCGCCTCCTCCTGCTCCTTCTCCACCTCCTCCTTCATGAGCAACTCCTGCTTCTACTCCACTTCCTGCTCCTTATCCACTTCATGCTCCTTCTCCACCACAGCTCTTTCTCCACCTCCTGCTCCTTTTCCACCTTCTGCACCTCCTCCACCTCCTCTCCTTCTCCTCCTCCTGCTCCATCTACACCTCCTGCTCCTTCTCCTGCTCCTGCTCCTTCTCTCTTCTCCTCCTCCTGCTCATTCTCCAGCTTCTGTTCCTTCTCCACGTCATGCTCCTTATCCACCTCCTGCTCCCTCTCCATCTCCTGCTCCTTTTCCCCCTTCCGCTCCATCTCCTGCATCCACTCCTGCTCCTTCCCCTACTCCTGCTCCTTCTCCTCCTCCTGCTCCTTCTCCTGCTCCTGCTACTTCTCCACCTCCTGCTCCTTCTCCACCTCCTGCTCCTTCTCCTACTCCTGCTCCTTTTCCTCCTGCTGCTACTTCTCCTGCTCCAGCTCCTTCTCCACCTCCTGCTCCTTCTCCTCCTCCTGCACATTCTCCTCCTCCTGCTCCTTCTCCTCCTACTGCTCCTTCTCCACCGCCTGCTCCTTCTCCTCCTGCTCCCTACTCTCCTCCTGCTCCATTTCCACCTCCTGCTCCATCTCCTTCTGCTCCCTATCCTCCTGCTCCTTCTCCACTTCCTGCTCCTTCTCCACCTCCTGCTCCACCACCTACTCCCGCTCCTTCTCCATCTCATGCTCATTCTCCACTTCCTGCTCTTTCTCCACCTCCTGCTCCTTCTCCTCCTCCTGCTCCTTCTCCTCCTCCTGCTCCTTCTCCTCCTCCAGCTCGTTCTCCTCCTCAAGCTCGTTCTCAACAACCTGCTCATTTTCCTCCTACTGCTCCTTCTCCACGTCCTGCTCATTCTGCTCCTCCTCCTCCTGATTTTTCTCCACCTCCTGCTCCCTCCTCTCCTCCTGCTCCATTTCCACCTCCTGCTCCATCTCCTTCTGCTCCCTCTCCTCCTGCTCCTTCTCCACTTCCTGCTCCTTCTCCACCTCCTGCTCCATCACCTCCTCCTGCTCCTTCTCCATCTCATGCTCATTCTCCACTTCCTGCTCTTTCTCCTCCAACTGCTCCTTCTCCAATTCGTGCTCCTTCTGCTCCACCTCCTCCTGATCCTTCTCCTTCTCCTGCTCCTTTTCCCACTCCTGCTCCTTCTCCCCCACCTGCTCCTTCTCCACGTCCTGCTCCTTCTACACCTCCTGCTCGCTCTCCATCTCCTGCTCCTTCTCCCCCTTCCGCTCCATCTCCTGCTAACCCTCCTACTCATGCTCCTTCTCCTCCACCTGCTCCTTCTCCTCCTCCTGCTCCTTCTCCACCTCCTGCTCCTTCTCCACCTCCTGCTCCTTCAACTCCTCCTGCTCCTTCTCCTCCTCCAGCTCGTTCGACAGAATCTGCTCCTCCACCTTCTCCTGCCCCTGCTGCTTCTCCTCCTCCGGCTCCTTCTCCACCTCTGGCTCTTTCTCCACCTCCTGCTCCCTCCTCTCCTCCTGCTCCATTTCCACCTCCTGCTCCATCTCCTTCTGCTCCCTCTCCTCCTGCTCCTTCTCCACTTCCTGCTCCTTCTCCACCTCCTGCTCCATCACCTCCTCCTGCTCCTTCTCCATCTCATGCTCATTCTCCACTTCCTGTTCTTTCTCCTCCAACTGCTCCTTCTCCAATTCGTGCTCCTTCTGCTCCTCCTCCTGCTGATCCTTCTCCTTCTCCTGCTCCTTTTCCCACTCCTGCTCCTTCTCCCCCACCTGCTCCTTCTCCACGTCCTGCTCCTTCTCCTCCTCCAGCTCGTTCTACAGAATCTGCTCCTCCACCTTCTCCTGCCCCTGCTGCTTCTCCACCTCCCGCTCCTTCTCCACATCTGGCACCTTCTCCACCGCTGGCTCTTTTTCCTCCTCCTGCTCCCTCTCCATCTCCAGCTCCCCCACCCGCTTCATTTCATACTCCCCCTCATACTCCTGCAACTTCTGCTCCTCCTGCTCCATCACCTCCTCTTGCTTCTTCTCCATCTCATGCTCATTCTCCGCTTCCTGCTCTTTCTCCTCCAACTGCTCCTTCTCCAGCTCCTGTTCCTTCTCCACCTCCTGTACCTTCTCCACCTCCTGTTCGCTCTCGATCTCCTGCTCCTTCTTCCCCTTCCGCTCCATCTCCAGCTACCCCTCCTTCTCCTGCTCCTTCTCCCCCTTCCGCTCCATCTTCTGCTTACCATCCGACTCCTGCTCCTTCTCTAATTTCTGCTCCTTCTGCTACTCCTCCTCCTGCTCCTTCTCCCCCTCCTGCTGCTTCTCCCCATCCTGCTCCTTCTCCCCCTCCTGCTCCTTCTCACCCTCCTGCTTCTTCTCCCCCTCCTGCTCCTTCTCCCCCTCCTGCTCATTCTCCTCCTCCTGCTCGTTCTCCACCTCCTGCTCCCTCTCCATCTCCTGCTCCTTCTCCCCCTTCCGCTCCATCTTCTGCTTACCATCCTACTCCTGCTTCTTCTCCCCCTCCTGCTCCTTCTCCACCTCCTGCTCCTTCAACTCCTCCGGCTCCTTCTCCTCATCCTGCTCCATCTCCTGCTCCACCTCCTTCTTCTCCACCGCCTTCACCTCCTGGTGCTCCTTCTCCTCCATCTGGTTCCTTCTCCACCTCTGGCTCTTTTTCCTCCTCCTGCTCCCTCCCCATCTCCTGCTCCCCCTCCCGCTCCATCTCCTCCTCCCCCTCTGACTCCTGCACCTGCTGCTCCTCCTGCTCCTTCATCTCCTCCTGCTCTTTCTCCATATCCGGCTCCTAGTCCACCTCCTGCCCCTTCACCCCCTCCTGATCCTTATCCACATCCTGCTGCTTCTCCACATCATGCTCCTTCACCACCTCCTGCTCCATCTCGAAGTCCATCTCCTTCTCCACCACCTGCTCCTTCTCCTCATCCTGCTCCTTCTCATCCTCCTGCTCCTCCTCCCCTCCTGCTCCATCTCCTTCTCATTTTCCTCCGCCTGCTCCTATTCCTCCTCCTGCTCCTCCTCCTCTTCATGATCCTGCTCCTTCTCCTCCTCCTGCTCCATCTCCATCTGCTCCTTCTCCTCCTCCTGCCCCTTCTCCACCTCCTACTCATTGTCCACCTGCTGCTCCTTCTCCACCTCCTACTCCACCTCCGGCTCCTTTTCCTCCTCCTGCTCCTTCTCCACGTCATGCGCCTTCTCCAATTCCTGCTCCTTCTCCAATTCCTGCTCCTTCTCCAGTTCCTGCTCCTTCTCCACCTCATGCTCCTTCTCCACCTCCTGCTTCTTGTCCACCACCTGCTTCTTGTCCACCACCTGCTCCGTCTCCACCTCCTGCTCCTTCTCCACCACTTGCTCCTTTTCCGCCTCCTGCTCCATTTCCTCCCCCTGCTCCTTCTCCTCCTCCTGCTCCACCAACTCCTCCAGCTCCTTCTCCACCTCCTCTTTCATGAGCAACTCTTGCTTCTACTCCACTTCCTGCTCCTTCTCCACTGCATGCTCCTTTTCCACCACATGCTCCTTCTCCACCTACTGCTCCTTTTCCACGTTCTGCACCTCCTCTCCCTCCTGCCCCTTCTCCTCCTCCTGCTCCATCTACACCTCCTGCTCCTTCTCCTGCTCCTGCTCCTTCTCCCTTCTCCTCCTCCTGCTCCTTCTCCAGCTTCTGTTCCGTCTCCACGTCCTGCTCCTTCTCCAGCTCCTGCTCCCTCTCCATCTCCTGCTCCTTTTCCCTCTTCCGCTCCATCTCCTGCACCCACTCCTGCTCCTTCTCCTCCTCCTGCTCCTTCTCCTCCTCCTGCACCTTCTCCTCGTCCTCCTCCTTCCCCACCTCCTGCTCCTTCTCCACCTCCTGCTCCTTCTCCTCCTCCTGCTCCTTCTCCTCCTCCTGCTCCTTCTCGTCCTGCTCCTTCTCCTCCTCCTGCTCCTTCTCCTCCTCCTGGTCCTTCTCCACCTCCGGTTCCTTCTCATCCTCCTCCTTCTCCTCCTCCAGCTCGTTCTCCTCCTCAAGCTCGTTCTCCACAATCTGCTCCTTCTCCTGCTCCATCTCCACATCCTGCTCCTTCTCCTTCTCCTGCTCCTTCTCCTCCTCCTGCTCCTTCTCCTCCTCCTGCTCCTTCTCCTCTTCGTGCTCCTTCTCCTCTTCGTGCTCCTTCTCCTCCTCCTGCTCCTTCTCGTCCTGCTCCTTCTCCTCCTCCTGCTCCTTCTCCTCTTCCTGCTCCTTCACCTCCTCCTGGTCCTTCTCCACCTCCGGTTCCTTCTCATCCTCCTCCTTCTCCTCCTCCAGCCCGTTCTCCTCCTCAAGCTCGTTCTCCACAATCTGCTCCTTCTCCTGCTCCATCTCCACATCCTGCTCCTTCTCCTCCTCCTGCTCCTTCTCCTCATCCTGCTCCTTCTCATCCTCCTGCTCCTCCTCCCCTCCTGCTCCATCTCCTTCTCATTTTCCTCCGCCTGCTCCTATTCCTCCTCCTGCTCCTCCTCCTCTTCATGATCCTGCTCCTTCTCCTCCTCCTGCTCCATCTCCATCTGCTCCTTCTCCTCCTCCTGCCCCTTCTCCACCTCCTACTCATTGTCCACCTGCTGCTCCTTCTCCACCTCCTACTCCACCTCCGGCTCCTTTTCCTCCTCCTGCTCCTTCTCCACGTCATGCGCCTTCTCCAATTCCTGCTCCTTCTCCAATTCCTGCTCCTTCTCCAGTTCCTGCTCCTTCTCCACCTCATGCTCCTTCTCCACCTCCTGCTTCTTGTCCACCACCTGCTTCTTGTCCACCACCTGCTCCGTCTCCACCTCCTGCTCCTTCTCCACCACTTGCTCCTTTTCCGCCTCCTGCTCCATTTCCTCCCCCTGCTCCTTCTCCTCCTCCTGCTCCACCAACTCCTCCAGCTCCTTCTCCACCTCCTCTTTCATGAGCAACTCTTGCTTCTACTCCACTTCCTGCTCCTTCTCCACTTCATGCTCCTTCTCCACCACATGCTCCTTCTCCACCTACTGCTCCTTTTCCACGTTCTGCACCTCCTCTCACTCCTGCCCCTTCTCCTCCTCCTGCTCCATCTACACCTCCTGCTCCTTCTCCTGCTCCTGCTCCTTCTCCCTTCTCCTCCTCCTGCTCCTTCTCCAGCTTCTGTTCCGTCTCCACGTCCTGCTCCTTCTCCAGCTCCTGCTCCCTCTCCATCTCCTGCTCCTTTTCCCCCTTCCGCTCCATCTCCTGCACCCACTCCTGCTCCTTCTCCTCCTCCTGCTCCTTCTCCTCCTCCTGCACCTTCTCCTCGTCCTCCTCCTTCCCCACCTCCTGCTCCTTCTCCACCTCCTGCTCCTTCTCCTCCTCCTGCTCCTTCTCCTCCTCCTGCTCCTTCTCCACGTCCTGCTCCCCCCTTCTCCTGCTCATTCTTCACCTCCTGCTCATTCTTCAGCTCCTGCTGCTTCTCCTCCTCCTGCTGCTTCTCCTCCTCCTGATATTTCTCCTTCTGCTCCCCCTCCTCCTCCTGCTCATTCTTCACCTCCTACTCATTCTTCACCTCCTGCTCAATCATCACCTCCTGCTGCTTCTCCTCCTCCTGCTCCTGCTCCTTCTCGTGCTCCTGGTCCTTCTCCAACTCCTGCTCCTTCTCCTCCTCCTGCTCCTTCACCTCGTCCTGCTCCTTCTCCTCGTCCTGCTACCTCTCATCCTACTGCTCCTCCTCCCCGTCCTGCTCCATCTCCTGCTCCGTTTCCTCCTCCTGCTCCTTTTCCTCCTCCTGACCCTTCTCCTCTTCATGCTCCTGCTCCTTTTCCTCCTCCTGCTCCTTCTACACCTCCTGCTCCTTCTCCACCTCCTGCTCCTTCTCCACCTTCTGCTCCTTCTCCACCTCCAGCTCCGTCTCCTCCTCCTGCTCCTTCTCCTCCTCCTGCTCCTTCTCCACCTCCTGCTCATTCTCCAACTCCTGCTCCTTCTCCACCTCAGGCTCCTTCTCCCCCACCTGCTCCTTCTCCTCCTCCTGCTCCTTCACCTCGTCCTGCTCCTTCTACTCGTTCGGCTACCTCTCATCCACCTGCTCCTCCTCCCCGTCCTGCTCCATCTCCTGCTCCGTTTCCTCCTCCTGCTCCTTTTCCTCCTCCTGCTCCTTCTCCTCTTCATGCTCCTGCTCCTTTTCCTCCTCCTGCTCCTTCTCCACCTCCTGCTCCTTCTCCACATCCTGCTCCTTCTCCACCTCCTGCTCCTTATCAACCTCCTGCTCCTTCTCCATCTCATGCTCCTTCTCAATCTGCTGACCCCCTCCTGCTCCATCTCCTGTTCCTGCTCCTTCTCCTCCTCCTGCTCCTTCTCCTCCTCCTGCTCCTTCTCGTCCTGCTCCTTCTCCTCCTCCTGCTCCTTCTCCTCCTCCTGGTCCTTCTCCACCTCCGGTTCCTTCTCATCCTCCTCCTTCTCCTCCTCCAGCTCGTTCTCCTCCTCAAGCTCGTTCTCCACAATCTGCTCCTTCTCCTGCTCCATCTCCACATCCTGCTCCTTCTCCTTCTCCTGCTCCTTCTCCTCCTCCTGCTCCTTCTCCTCCTCCTGCTCCTTCTCCTCTTCGTGCTCCTTCTCCTCCTCCTGCTCCTTCTCGTCCTGCTCCTTCTCCTCCTCCTGCTCCTTCTCCTCTTCCTGCTCCTTCACCTCCTCCTGGTCCTTCTCCACCTCCGGTTCCTTCTCATCCTCCTCCTTCTCCTCCTCCAGCCCGTTCTCCTCCTCAAGCTCGTTCTCCACAATCTGCTCCTTCTCCTGCTCCATCTCCACATCCTGCTCCTTCTCCTCCTCCTGCTCCTTCTCCTCCTCCTGCTCCTTCTCCTCCTCCTGCTCCTTCTCCTCTTCGTGTACTTCTCCTCCTCCTGCTCCTATTCCTCCTCCTGCTCCTTCTCCTCTTCATGATCCTGCTCCTTCTCCTCCTCCTGCTCCATCTCCATCTCCTGCTCCTTCTCCTCCTCCTGCCCCTTCTCCACAACCTGCTCCTTGTCCACCTCCTGCTCCTTCTCCACCTCCGGCTCCTACTCCACCTCCGGCTCCTTTTCCTGCTCCTGCTCCTTCTCCACGTCATGCGCCTTCTCCAAATCCTGCTCCTTCTCCAGTTCCTGCTCCTTCGCAACCTCATGCTCCTTCTCCACCTCCTGCTTCTTGTCCACCACCTGCTTCTTGTCCACCACCTGCTCCGTCTCCACCTCCTGCTCCTTCTCCACCACCTGCTCCATTTCCTCGTCCTGCTCCTTTTCCTCCTCCTGCTCCTTCTCCTCCTCCTGCTCCTTCTCCATCTCCTGCTCCTTCTCCTTCTCCTGCTCCTTCTCCACCTCCTGCTCCTTCTCATTCTGCTCCACCTCCTCCTCCTGCTCCTTTTCCTCCTCCTGCTCCTTCTCCTCCTCCTGCTCCTTCTCCACTTCATGCTGCTTCTCCACCACATGCTCCTTCTCGACCTCCTGCTCATTTTCCACCTTCTGCATCTCTTCAACCTCCTGCTCCTCCTCCTCCTCCTGCTCCATCTACTCCTCCTGCTCCTTCTCCTGCTCCTGCTCCTTCTCCCTTCTCCTCCTCCTGCTCCTTCGCCACCTTCTGCTCCAACCCCTCCTCCTGCTTCCATGTCGACCTCCTGCTCCTACTCCTCCTCCTGCACCTTCTTCACCTCCAGCTCCTTTTCCTCCTCCTGCTCCTTCTACACCTCCTGCTCATTCTCCACCTCCTGTTCCATCTCCACTTCTGGCTCCAACTCCACCTCCGGCTCCATTTCCTTCTCCTGCTCCTTCTCCACGTCCTGCTCCCCCTCCTTCTCCTGCTCATTCTTCATCTCCTGCTCATTCTTCAGCACCTGCTGCTTCTCCTCCTCCTGCTGCTTCTCCTCCTCCTGATATTTCTCCTTCTGCTCCCCCTCCTCCTCCTGCTCATTCTTCACCTCCTACTCATTCTTCACCTCCTGCTCAATCATCACCTCCTGCTGCTTCTCCTCCTCCTGCTCCTTCTCCTCCTCCAGCTCGTTCTCAACAATCTGCTCCTCCTGCTCCTGCGCCTTCTCCTGCTCCTGGTCCTCCTCCAACTACTGCTCCTTCTCCTCCTCCTGCTCCTTCACCTCGTCCTGCTCCTTCTCCTCGTCCTGCTACCTCTCCTCCTCCTGCTCCTCCTCCCCGTCCTGCTCCATCTCCTGCTCCGTTTCCTCCTCCTGCTCCTTTTCCTCCTCCTGCTCCTGCTCCTCTTCATGTTCCTGCTCCTTTTCCTCCTCCTGCTCCTTCTCCACCTCCTGCTCCTTCTCCACCTCCTGCTCCTTCTCCACCTTCTGCTCCTTCTCCACCTCCAGCTCCGTCTCCTCCTCCTGCTCCTTCTCCTCCTCCTGCTCCTTCTCCACCTCCTGCTCATTCTCCAACTCCTGCTCCTTCTCCACCTCAGGCTCCTTCTCCCCCACCTGCTCCTTCTCCTCTTCCTGCTCCTTCACCTCCTCCTGGTCCTTCTCCACCTCCGGTTCCTTCTCATCCTCCTCCTTCTCCTCCTCCAGCCCGTTCTCCTCCTCAAGCTCGTTCTCCACAATCTGCTCCTTCTCCTGCTCCATCTCCACATCCTGCTCCTTCTCCTCCTCCTGCTCCTTCTCCTCCTCCTGCTCCTTCTCCTCCTCCTGCTCCTTCTCCTCTTCGTGTACTTCTCCTCCTCCTGCTCCTATTCCTCCTCCTGCTCCTTCTCCTCTTCATGATCCTGCTCCTTCTCCTCCTCCTGCTCCATCTCCATCTCCTGCTCCTTCTCCTCCTCCTGCCCCTTCTCCACAACCTGCTCCTTGTCCACCTCCTGCTCCTTCTCCACCTCCGGCTCCTACTCCACCTCCGGCTCCTTTTCCTGCTCCTGCTCCTTCTCCACGTCATGCGCCTTCTCCAAATCCTGCTCCTTCTCCAGTTCCTGCTCCTTCGCAACCTCATGCTCCTTCTCCACCTCCTGCTTCTTGTCCACCACCTGCTTCTTGTCCACCACCTGCTCCGTCTCCACCTCCTGCTCCTTTTCCTCCTCCTGCTCCTTCTCCTCCTCCTGCTCCTTCTCCATCTCCTGCTCCTTCTCCTTCTCCTGCTCCACCTCCTCCTCCTGCTCCTTTTCCTCCTCCTGCTCCTTCTACACCTCCTGCTCATTCTCCACCTCCTGTTCCATCTCCACCTCTGGCTCCAACTCCACCTCCGGCTCCATTTCCTTCTCCTGCTCCTTCTCCACGTCCTGCTCCCCCTCCTTCTCCTGCTCATTCTTCATCTCCTGCTCATTCTTCAGCTCCTGCTGCTTCTCCTCCTCCTGCTGCTTCTCCTCCACCTGATATTTCTCCTTCTGCTCCCCCTCCTCCTCCTGCTCATTCTTCACCTCCTACTCATTCTTCACCTCCTGCTCAATCATCACCTCCTGCTGCTTCTCCTCCTCCTGCTCCTTCTCCTCCTCCAGCTCGTTCTCAACAATCTGCTCCTCCTGCTCCTGCGCCTTCTCCTGCTCCTGGTCCTCCTCCAACTACTGCTCCTTCTCCTCCTCCTGCTCCTTCACCTCGTCCTGCTCCTTCTCCTCGTCCTGCTACCTCTCCTCCTCCTGCTCCTCCTCCCCGTCCTGCTCCATCTCCTGCTCCGTTTCCTCCTCCTGCTCCTTTTCCTCCTCCTGCTCCTGCTCCTCTTCATGTTCCTGCTCCTTTTCCTCCTCCTGCTCCTTCTCCACCTCCTGCTCCTTCTCCACCTCCTGCTCCTTCTCCACCTTCTGCTCCTTCTCCACCTCCAGCTCCGTCTCCTCCTCCTGCTCCTTCTCCTCCTCCTGCTCCTTCTCCACCTCCTGCTCATTCTCCAACTCCTGCTACTTCTCCACCTCAGGCTCCTACTCCACCTGCGGCTCCTTTTCCTCCTCCTGCTCCTTCTCCACGTCCTGCTCCTTCTACATGTCCTGCCCCTTCTCCCCCTCGTGCTCCTTCACCAATTTCTGCTCCTTCACCAATTTCTGCTCCTTCTCCACTGCCTGCTCCTTCTCCACCTCCTGCTCCTTCTCCACCTCCTGCTCCTTCTCCACCTCCTGCTTCTTGTCCACCACCTGCTTCTTGTCCACCACCTGCTTCGTCTCCAGCTCCTGCTCCTTCTCCACCTCCTGCTCCTTTTCCTCCTCCTGCTCCTTTTCCTCCTCCTGCTCCTTCTACTCCTTCAGCTCCTTCTCCTCCTCCTGCTCCTTCTTCACCTCAGGCTCCTTCTCCTCCAACTGCTCCTTCTATTGCTCCCCATCCTTCTCCTGCTCATTCTTCACCTCCTGCTCATTCTTCATCTCCTGCTGCTTCTCCTCCTCCTGCTCCTTCTCCTTCTGCTCCACCTCCTCCTCCTGCTCATTCTTCACCTCCAACTCATTATTCACCTCCTGCTCATTCTACACCTCCTGCTGCTTCTCCTCCGCCTGCTCCTTCTTCTCCTCCAGCTCGTTCTCAACAATCTGCTCCTCCTTCTACTGCTCCTTCCCCTGCTCCTGCTCCTGCTCCTTCTCCAACTCCTGCTCATTCTCCTCCCCCTGCTCCTTCTCCTCCTCCAGCTGGTTATGCTCATTCTGCTCGTAATCCACAAGCTGCTCCTTCTCCTGTTCCTGCTCCTATCTTCCTTCTGCTCCTTCTTCACCTCCTGCTCCTTCTCCACTTCCTGCTCCATCTCCACATCCTGCTCCTTCTCCACCTCCTGCTCATTCTCCTCCTACTGCTCCTTCTCCTGATCCTTCGCCTCCTGCTCCATCTCCACCTCCTGCTACTTCTCCACATCCTGCTCCTTCTCCTCCTCCTGCTCCTTCTTCTCCTCCTGCTCCGTCTCCACCTCCATCTCCTTATCCACCTCCTGCTCCATTTTCTTCTGATCCCCCTCCTCCTCCTGCTACTTCTCGACCTCCGGCTCCTTCCCCTCCTCCTGCTACTTCTCCACCTTCTGGTCCTTCTCCTCCTCCTGCTCCATCTACTCCTCCAGCTCGTTCTACTCCTCCAGCTCGTTCTCCACAACCTGATCCTTCTGCACCTCCGTCTCCATCTCCACCTCTGGCTCCATCTCCTCCTCCAGCTCCTTCTCCACAACCTGCAACTTCTCCACCTCCTGCTCCTTCTCCTCCGCCTGCTCCTTCTCCTCCTCCTGCACCTTCACCCCCTCCGGCTCCTTCTCCTCCTCCTGCTCCTTCACCTCCTCCTGCTCCTTCACCTCCTCCTGCTCCTTCTCCTCCTCCAGCTTGTTCTCCCGCCCACGCCGCGCTCCTTCTCCTCTAACTGCTCCGTCTCCAATTCCTTCTCTTTCTTCTCCTCCTCCTCATGCTCCTTCTACAGCTCCTCATACTTCTCCCCCTCCTGCTCCCCCTCCTGCTCCTTCTCATGCTCCTGTTGCTTCTCCTCCTCCTGCTCCCTCTCCATCTCCACCTGACGCTCCTTCTCCAACTCCCGGTCCTTCTCCACCTCCTGCTCCTTCTTCTTCTGCTGCACCTCCTCCTGCTACAACTTCTCGACATCCTGCTCCTTCTCCTCCTCCTGCTGCGCCTTCACCTCCTCCTCCGACTTCTTTACCCTCTCCGCCTCCTGGTCAATCTCCACCTCCTGCTCCTTCTTCACCTCCAGTTTCTTCTCCTCCTCCTGCTCCTTCTCCTGCTCCTGCTCCTACTCCACATCCTGCTCCTTCTCCACCTCCTGCTCCTTATCAACCTCCTGCTCCTTCTCCACCTCATGCTCCTTCTCAACCTGCTGCTCCCCCTCCTGCTCCATCTCCTGTTCCTGCTCCTTCTCCTCCTCCTGCTCCTTCTCCTCCTCCTGCTCCTTCTCCTCGTCCTGCTCCTTCTCCTCCTCCTGCTCCTTCTCCTCCTCCTGCTCCTTCACCTCCTCCTGGTCCTTCTCCACCTCCTGTTCCTTCTCATCCTCCTCCTTCTCCTCCTCCAGCTCGTTCTCCTCCTCAAGCTCGTTCTCCACAATCTGCTCCTTCTCCTCCTCCTGCTCCTTCTCCTCCTCCTGCTCCTTCTCCTCGTCCTGCTCCTTCTCCTCCTCTTGCTCCTTCTCCTCCTCCTGCTCCTTCACCTCCTCCTGGTCCTTCTCCACCTCCTGTTACTTCTCATCCTCCTCCTTCTCCTCCTCCTGCTCGTACTCCTCCTCCTTCTCCACCACCTACTCATTTTCGCCCTCCTGCTCCTTCTCGTTATGCTCCCCCTCCTCATCCTGCTACTTGTCGACCTCCTGCTCCTTCTCCTCCTCCTGCTCCTTCTCCTCCTGCTCCATCTCCTCATCCTGCTCCTTCTCCACCTCCGGCTCCTCCTCCTCGTCCTGCTCCTTCTCCTCCTCCTGCTCGATCACCTTCTCCTGCACCTTCTCCTCCTCCTGCACCTTCTCCTCCTCCGGCTCCTTCTCCTCCTCCTGCTCCTTCACCTCCTCCTGCTCCTTCTCCTCCTCCAGCTCGTTCTCCTCCTCCAGCTCGTTCTCCACCTCCTTCTCCTTTTCCTGCTCCTTTTCCTCGTCTGCTCCTTCTCCTCCTCATGCTACCTTTCCTACACCTGCTCCTTCACCTACTCCTGCTCCTTCTTCCCCTCCTTCACCTTCTCCACCTCCTGCTCCTTCTCCACCTCCAGCTCCCTCTCCATCTCCTGCTCCTTCTACCCATTCCGCTCCATCTCCTGCTACCCCTCCTACTCCAGCTACTTCTCCACATCCTGCTCCTTCTCCACCTCATGCTCCTTCTCAACCTGCTGCTCCCCCTCCTGCTCTATCTCCTGTTCCGGCTCCTTCTCCTCCTCCTGCTCCGTCTCCTCCTCCTGCTACTTCTCCTCTTCCTGCTGCTTCTCCTCCTCCTGCTCCTACTCCTCCTCTTTCTCCACCACCTACTCATTTTCGCCCTCGTGCTCCTTCTCCTTCTGCTCCCCCTCCTCATCCTGCTACTTGTCGACCTCCTGCTCCTTCTCCTCCTCCTGCTCCTTCTCCACCTCCGGCTCCTCATCCTCGTCCTGCTCCTTCTCCTCCTACTGCTCCTTCTCCTCCTCCTGCTCCATCTCCGCCTCCTGCTCCTTCTCCTCCTCCGGTTCCTTCTCCTCCTCCGGCTCCTTCTCCTCCTCCTGCTCCTTCACCTCCTCCTGCTCCTTCTCCTCCTCCAGCTCGTTCTCCTCCTCCAGCTCGTTCTCCACCTCCTTCTCCTTTTCCTGCTCCTTTTCCTCGTCTGCTCCTTCTCCTCCTCATGCTACTTTTCCTACACCTGCTCCTTTTCCTACACCTGCTCCTTCTCCTACTCCTGCTCCTTCTTCCCATCCATCACCTTCTCCACCTCCTGCTCCTTCTCCACCTCCAGCTCTTTCTCCTTCTCCTGCTCCTTCTCCTGCTCCTTCTCCTCCACCAGCTCGTTCTCCACTACCTGGTCTTCCTGCTGGTTCTCCTGCTGCTGCTCCAGCTCCATCTCCTCCTCCTGCTCCTTCTCCACTTCCTGCTCCTTCTCCACCTTCTCCTCCTCCTGCTCCCTCTCCATCCCCTGCTCGGCCTTCTACTCCTGCAACTTCTCCTCCTCCTGCTCCTTCACCACCTCCTGCTCCATCACCTCCTCCTACTCCTTCTCATCCTCCTGCTCCTTCTCCTCCTCCTGCACCTTCTCCTAGTCCTACTCCATCACCTCCTCCTGCTCCTTCTCCTCCTCGTGCTCGTTCTCATTGTCCAGCACGTTCTCCTCCTCCAGCTCGTTCACCTCCTCAAGCGCCTTCTCCTCCTCCTGCTCCTTCTCCTCCTCCTGCAACTTCTCCTCCTCCTGCTCCTTCACCTCCTCCTGGTCCTTCTCCTCCTCCAGCTCCTTCTCATCCTCCTGCTCCTTCTCTTCCTCCTGCACCTTCTCCTACTCCTGCTCCTTCAACTCCTCCTGCTCCTTCACCTCCTCCTGCTCCTTCTCCTCCTCCTGCTCGTTCTCCTCCTCCGGCTCCATCTCCTCCTCCAGCTCCTTCTCCACAACCTGCTCCTTCTCCTCCTCCTGCTCCTTCACCTCCTCCTGCTCCTTCTCCTCCTCCTGCACCTTCTCCTCCTTCGGCTCCTCCTCCACTTCCTGCTCCGTCACCTCCTCCTGCTCCTCCAGCTCGTTCTCCTCCTCCATCTCGTTCTCCTCCTCAAGCTCGTTCTTCACAACTTGCTCCTTCTCCTCCTCCAGCTCCTTCTCCTCCTGCTGCTCCTTCTCCACCTCCTGCACCTTCTCCTCCTCCTGCTCCTTCTCCTTCCGCTCCCCTTCCTCATCCCGCTCCTTCTGCTCCTCATGCTCATTCTCAACCTCCCGCTCCTTCTCCTCCTCCTGCACCTTCTCCTCCTCCTGCTCCTTCAGCTACTCCTGCTCCTTCTCCTCCTCCAGCTCGTTCTCCTACTCCAGCTCGTTCTCCACCTCCTTCTCCTTTTCCTGCTCCTTTTCCTCGTCTGCTCCTTCTCCTCCTCATGCTACTTTTCCTACACCTGCTCCTTCTCCTACTCCTGCTCCTTCTTCCCATCCATCACCTTCTCCACCTCCTGCTCCTTCTCCACCTCCAGCTCCCTCTCCATCTTCTGCTCCTTCTACCCATTCCGCTCCATCTCCTGCTACGCCTCCCACTCCTGCTACTTCTCCACATCCTGCTCCTTCACGTCGTCCTGCTCCTTCTCCTTCTCCTGCTCCTCCTGCTCCACCTTCTGCTCCTTCTCCACCTCCTGCTCCTTCTCCTTCTGCTCCCCCTCCTCCTCCTGCTACTTCTCCACCTCCTGCTCCTTCTTCACCTCCTGTTTCTTCTACTCACCCTGCTCCATATCCACATGCTCCTTCTCTTGCAGCAGCGCCTTCTCCTCCTCCTGCTCCTTCTCCTCCATCACCTCGTTCTCCACAACCTGGTCTTCCTGCTGGTTCTCCTGCTGCTGCTCCAGCTCCATCTCCTCCTCCTGCTCCTTCTCCACTTCCTGCTCCTTCTCCACCTTCTCCTCCTCCTGCTCCCTCCCCATCCCCTGCTCGGCCTCCTACTCCTGCAACTTCTCCTCCTCCTGCTCCTTCACCTCCTCCTGCTCCATCACCTCCTCCTGCTCCTTCTCATCCTCCTGCTCCTTCTCCTCCTCCTGCACCTTCTCCTAGTCCTACTCCATCACCTCCTCGTGCTCCTTCTCCTCCTCGTGCTCGTTCTCATTGTCCAGCTCGTTCTCCTCCTCCTGCTCCTTCTCCTCCTCCTGCAACTTCTCCTCCTCCTGCTCCTTCACCTTCTCTTGGTCCTTCTCCTCCTCCAGCTCCTTCTCATCCTCCTGCTCCTTCTCTTCCTCCTGCACATTCTCCTACTCCTGCTCCTTCAACTCCTCCTGCTCCTTCAACTCCTCCTGGTCCTTCTCCTCCTCCTGCTCGTTCTCCTCCTCCAGCTCCATCTCCTCCTCCAGCTCCTTCTCCACAACCTGCTCCTTCTCCTCCTCCTTCTCCTTCACCTCCTCCTGCTCCTTCTCCTCCTCCTGCACCTTCTCCTCCTCCGGCTTCTTCTCCACCTCCGGCTCCGTCACCTCCTCCTGCTCCTCCAGCTCGTTCTCCTCCTCCATTTCGTTCTCCTCCTCAAGCTCGTTCTTCACAACTTGCTCCTTCTCCTCCTACTGCTCCTTCTCCTCTTCCTGCTCCTTCTCCTCCTCCAGCTCCTTCTCCTCCTGCTGCTCCTTCTCCACCTCCTGCACCTTCTCCTCCTCCTGCTCCTTCTCCTTCTGCTCCCCTTCCTCATCCCGCTCCTTCTCCTCCTCATGCTCATTCTCAACCTCCCGCTCCTTCTCCTCCTCCAGCTCCTTCTCCTCCTCCTGCTCCTTCTCCCCCTCCGGCTCCTTCTCGTCCTCCTCCTGCGTCTACTCCTCCTGCTCCTTCTCCTCCTCCACCTCGTTCTCCTCGTCCAGCTCGTTCTCCACAACATGCTCCTTCTCCTGCTCCATCTACTTCTGCTCCCCCTCCTCCTCCTGCTACTTCTCGACCTCCTGCTCCTTCTGATCCACCTGCTCCTTCTCCACCTCTGGATCCTTCTCCACCTCCGGCTCATTCTCCTCCTCCTGCTCCTTCACCTCCTCCTTCACCTTCTCCACCTCCTGCTCCATCTCATGCTCCTGCTCCTGCTCCTTCTCCTCCTCCTGTTCCTTCTCCTCCACCAGCTCGTTCTCCACAACCTTGTCTTCCTGCTGATTCTCCTGCTGCTGCTCCAGCTCCATCTCCTCCTCCTGCTCCTTCTCCACTTCCTGCTCCTTCACCACCTTCTCCTCCTCCTGCTCCCTCCCCATCCCCGGCTCGGCCTCCTTCTCCTGCAACCTCTCCTCCTCCTGCTCCTTCACCTCCTCCTGCTCCATCACCTCCTCCTGCTCCTTCTCATCCTCCTGCTCCTTCTCCTCCTCCTGCACCTTCTCCTAGTCCTACTCCATCACCTCCTCCTGCTCCTTCTCCTCCTCGTGCTCGTTCTCATTGTCCAGCTCGTTCTCCTCCTCCAGCTCGTTCTCCTCCTCAAGCGCCTTCTCCTCCTCCTGCTCCTTCTCCTCCTCCTGCAACTTCTCCTCCTCCTGCTCCTTCAACTCCTCCTGGTCCTTCTCCTCCTCCTGCTCCTTCTCATCCTCCTGCTCCTTCTCTTCCTCCTGCACCTTCTCCTACTCCTGCTCCTTCAACTCCTCCTGCTCCTTCACCTCCTCCTGCTTCTTCTCCTCCTCCTGCACCTTCTCCTAGTCCTACTCCATCACCTCCTCCTGCTCCTTCTCCTCCTCGTGCGTTCTCATTGTCCAGCTCGTTCTCCTCCTCCAGTTCGTTCTCCTCCTCAAGCGCCTTCTCCTCCTCCTGCTCCTTCACCTCCTCCTGGTCCTTCTCCTCCTCCAGCTCCTTCTCATCCTCCGGCTCCTTCTCCACCTTCTGCTCCGTCACCTCCTCCTGCTCCTCCAGCTCGTTCTCCTCCTCCATCTCGTTTTCCTCCTCAAGCTCGTTCTTCACAACTTGCTCCTTCTCCTCCTACTGCTCCTTCTCCTCCTCCTGCTCCTTCACCTCCTCCTGGTCCTTCTCCTCCTCCAGCTCCTTCTCATCCTCCGGCTCCTTCTCCACCTCCTGCTCCGTCACCTCCTCCTGCTCCTCCAGCTCGTTCTCCTCCTCCATCTCGTTCTCCTCCTCAAGCTCGTTCTTCACAACTTGCTCCTTCTCCTCCTACTGCTCCTTCTCCTCCTGCTGCTCCTTCTCCACCTCCTGCACCTTCTCCTCCTCATGCTCATTCTCAACCTCCCGCTCCTTCTCCTCCTCCTGCACCTTCTCCTCCTCCTGCTCCTTCAGCTACTCCTGCTCCTTCTCCTCCTCCTGCTCGTTCTCCTTCTCCAGCAGGTTCTCCTCCTCCAGCTCCTTCCCCTCCTCCTGCTCCTTCTCCCCCTCCGGCTCCTTCTCGTCCTCCTCCTGCGTCTACTCCTCCTGCTCCTTCTCCTCCTCCACCTCGTTATCCTCGTCCAGCTCGTTCTCCACAACATGCTCCTTCTCCTGCTCCATCTACTTCTGCTCCCCCTCCTCCTCCTGCTACTTCTCGACCTCCTGCTCCTTCTGATCCACCTGCTCCTTCTCCACCTCCGGATCCTTCTCCACCTCCGGCTCATTCTCCTCCTCCTGCTCCTTCACCTCCTCCTTCACCTTCTCCACCACCTGCTCCATCTCATGCTCCTGCTCCTGCTCCTTCTCCTCCTCCTGTTCCTTCTCCTCCACCAGCTCGTTCTCCACAACCTGGTCTTCCTGCTGGTTCTCCTGCTGCTGCTCCAGCTCCATCTCCTCCTCCTGCTCCTTCTCCACTTCCTGCTCCTTCACCACCTTCTCCTCCTCCTGCTCCCTCCCCATCCCCTGCTCGGCCTCCTACTCCTGCAACTTCTCCTCCTCCTGCTCCTTCACCTCCTCCTGCTCCATCACCTCCTCCTGCTCCTTCTCATCCACCTGCTCCTTCTCCTCCTCCTGCACCTTCTCCTAGTCCTACTCCATCACCTCCTCCTGCTCCTTCTCCTCCTCGTGCTCATTCTCATTGTCCTGCTCGTTCTCCTCCTCCAGCTCGTTCTCCTCCTCAAGCGCCTTCTCCTCCTCCTGCTCCTTCTCCTCCTCCTGCAACTTCTCCTCCTCCTGCTCCTTCACCTCCTCCTTGTCCTTCTCCTCCTCCTGCTCCTTCTCATCCTGCTGCTCCTTCTCTTCCTCCTGCGCCTTCTCCTACTCCTGCTCCTTCAACTCCTCCTGCTCCTTCACCTCCTCCTGCTCCTTCTCCTCCTCCTGCTCGTTCTCCTCCTCCGGCTCCATCTCCTCCTCCAGCTCCTTCTCCACAACCTGCTCCTTCTCCTCCTCCTTCTCCTTCACCTCCTCCTGCTCCTTCTCCTCCTCCTGCACCTTCTCCTCCTCCGGCTCCTTCTCCACCTCCTGCTCCGTCACCTCCTCCTGCTCCTCCAGCTCGTTCTCCTCCTCCATCTCGTTCTCCTCCTCAAGCTCGTTCTTCACAACTTGCTCCTTCTCCTCCTACTGCTCCTTCTCCTCTTCCTGCTCCTTCTCCTCCTCCAGCTCCTTGTCCTCCTCCTGCTCCTTCTCCTCCTCCCGCTCCATCTCCTCCTCCTGCTCCTGCTCCTCCTCCTTCTCCACCTCCTCCTGCTTTTCCACCTCCTGCTCCTTCTCCTTCTGCTGCCCTTCCTCATCCCGCTCCTTCTCCTCCTCATGCTCATTCTCAACCTCCCGCTTCTTCTCCTCCTCCTGCACCTTCTCCTCCTCCTGCTCCTTCTCCTCCTCCTGCTCATTCTCCATCTCTTGCTCCTTCACCTCCTCCTGCTCCTCCTCCTTCTGCTCCCCCTCCTCCTCCTGCTACTTCTCGACCCCCTGCTCCTTCTCCTCCTACTGCTCCTTCTGCTGCTCCTGCTCCTTCTCCACCTCCTGCTCCTTCTACTCCGCCTGCTCCTTCTCCTCCTCCTGCTCCTTCTCCTCCTCCTGCACCTTCTCCTCCTCCGGCTCCTTCTCCTCCTCCTGCTCCTTCACCTCCTCAAGCTCGTTCTCCTCCTCCAGCTCGTTCTCCCACCCCCCCCCCCCCCCCCCGCCGCGCTCCTTCTCCTCCAACTGCTCCGTCTCCAATTCCTTCTCTTTCTTCTCCTCCTCCTCATGCTCCTTCTCCAGCTCCTCATCCCTCTCCCCCTCCAGCTCCCCCTCCTGCTCCTTCTCATACTCCTGCTGCTTCTCCACCTCCTGCTCCCTCTCCACCTCCACCTGCCGCTCCTTCTCCAACTCCTGGTCATTCTCCACCTCCTGCTCCTTCTTCACCTCCAGTTTCTTCTCCTCCTCCTGCTACTTCTCCTGCTCCTGCTCCTACTCCACATCCTGCTCCTTCTCCACCTCCTGTTCCTTCTGAACCTCCTGCTCCTTCTCCACCTCATGCTCCTTCTCAACCTGCTGCTCCCCCTCCTGCTCCATCTCCTGCTCCATCTCCTGTTCCTGCTCCTTCTCCTCCTCCTGCTCCTACTCCTCCTCCTTCTCCACCACCGACTCATTTTCGCCCTCCTGCTCCTTCTCCTTCTGCTCCCCCTCCTCTTCCTGCTACTTGTCGACCACCTGCTCCTTCTCCTCCTCCTGCTCCTTCTCCACCTCCGGCTCCTCCTCCTCGTCTTGCTCCTTCTCCTCCTCCTGCCCCTTCTCCTCCTCCTGCTCCATCTCCTCCTCCTGCTCCTTCTCCACCTCCGGCTCCTCCTCCTCGTCCTGCTCCTTCTCCTCCTCCTGCTCGATCACCTCCTCCTGCACCTTCTCCTCCTCCGGCTCCTTCTCCTCCTCCGGCTCCTTCTCCTCCTCCTGCTCCTTCACCTCCTCCTGCTCCTTCTCCTCCTCCAGCTTGTTCCGCTTCTTCAGCTCGTTCTCCACCTCCTTCTCCTTTTCCTGCTCCTTTTCCTCGTCTGCTCCTTCTCCTCCTCATGCTACTTTTCCTACACCTGCTCCTTCTCCTACTCCTGCTCCTTCTACCCATCCTTCACCTTCTCCACCTCCTGCTCCTTCTCCACCTCTTGCTCCTTCTCCTCCTCCTGCTCCTTTGCCTTCTGCTCACCGTCCACCTCCTGCTCCTTCCCCACTTCCTGCTCCTTCTACTCCTCCTGCTCCTTCTCCCCCTCCAGGTCCTGTTCCCCCCCCCCCCCCGCCCCCGGTCCTTCTCCTCCAACTGCTCCGTCTCCAATTCCTGCTCTTTCTTCTCCTCCTCCTCCAGCTCCTACTCCTTCTACCCCTCCTGCTCCCCCTCCCCCTCCTGCTCCCCCTCCTGCTCCTTCTCACCCTCCTGCTGCTTCTCCACCTCCTGCTCCTTCCCCACCACCTGCTCCTTCTCACCCTCCTGCTGCTTCTCCACCTACTGCTCCTTCTCCACCTCCTGCTCCTTCTCCTCCTCCTGCTCCTTCCCCACTTCCTGCTCCTTCTACTCCTCCTGCTCCTTCTCCCCCTCCAGGTCCTGCTCCCCCCCGCCCCCCCCGCCCCCGGTCCTTCTCCTCCAACTGCTCCGTCTCCAATTCCTGCTCTTTCTTCTCCTCCTTCTCGTGCTCCTCCTCCAGCTCCTACTCCTTCTACCCCTCCTGCTCCCCCTCCCCCTCCTGCTCACCCTCCAGCTCCTTCTCACCCTCCTGCTGCTTCTCCACCTCCTGCTCCTTCTCCACCTCCTGCTCCCTCTCCATCTCCTGCTTCATCTGCACCTCCCGCTCCATCTCCACCTGCTGCTCCTTTTTACAACTCCCGGTCCTTCTCCACCTCCTGCTCCTTCTTCTTCTGCTCCACCTCCTCCTGCTGCAACTTCTCGACATCCTGCTCCTTCTCCTCCTCCTCCTCCTCCTCCTGCGCCTTCACCTCCTCCTCCTCCTCCTTTTTTACACTCTCTGCCTCCTAGTCATTATCCGCCTCCTGCTCCTTCTCCACCTCATGCTCCTTCGCAACCTGCTGCTCCCCCTCCTGCTCCATCTGCTCCTCCTGCCCCTACTCCTCCTCCTTCTCCACCATCTACTCATTTTCGCCCTCCTGCTCCTTCTCCTTCTGCTCCCCCTCCTCATCCTGCTACTTGTCGACCTCCTGCTCCTTCTCCTCCTCCTGCTCCTTCTCCTCCTCCTGCTCCATCTCCTCCTCCTGCTCCATCTCCTCCTCCTGCTCCATCTCCTCCTCCTGCTCCTTCTCCACCTCCTGCTCCATCTCCTCCTCCTGCTCCTTCTCCTCCTCCTGCTCCTTCTCCTCCTCCTGCTCCTTCTCCTCCTCCTGCTCCATCTCCTCCTCCTGCTCCTTCTCCACCTCCTGCTCCTTCTCCAACACATGGTCCTTCTCCACGTCATGCACCTTCTCCACCTCCTTCTCCGTTTCCTGCTCCATTTCCTCGTCTGCTCCTTCTCCTCCTCATGCTACTTTTTCTACACGTGCTACTTCTCCAACTCCTGCTCCTTCTTCACCTTCTGTTTCTTCTACTCTTCCTGCTCCATCTCCACCTCCGGCTCCTTCTCCTCCTCCTGCTCCTTCTCCTCCACCAGCTCGTTCTCCACAACCTGGTCCTCCTGCTGCTTCTCCTGCTCCTGCTCCAGCTCCATCTCCTTCTCCACCTCCGGCTCCTTCTACACCTTCTCCTCCTCCTGCTCCCTCTCCAACCCCTGCTCGGCCAAGTACTCCTGCACCTTCTCCTCCTCCTGCTCTTTCACCTCCTCCTGCTCCATCACCTCCTCCTGCTCCTTCTCATCCTCCTGCTCCTTCTCCTCCTCGTGCACCTTCTCCTAGTCCTAATCCATCACCTCCTCCTGCTCCTTCTCCTCCTCATGCTCCTTCTCCTCCTCCAGCTCGTTCCCCTCCTCCAGCTCGTTCTCCTCCTGCATCTGTTTCTCCTCCTCAAGCTCGTTCTCCACAACTTGCTCCTGCTCCTCCTACTGCTCCTCCTCATGCTCATTATCCTCCTGATGCTCCTTCTCCTCCTCCTGCACCTTCTCCTCCTCCTGCACCTTCTCCTCCTCCTGCTCCATCTCCTCCTCCTGCTCCTGCTCCTCCTCCTTCTCCACCTCCTGCTGCTTTTCCACCTCCTGCTCCTTCTCCTTCTGCTCCCCCTCCTCATCCTGCTCCTTCTCCTCCTCCTGCTCCTTCTCAACCTCCTGCTCCTTCTCCTCCTCCTGCTCCTTCTCCTCCGACTGCACCTTCTCCTCCTCCTGCTCCTTCAGCTACTCCTGCTCCTTCTCCTCCTCCTGCTCGTTCTCCTTCTCCAGCAGGTTCTCCTCCTACAGCTCCTTCTCCTCCTCCTGCTCCATCTCCCCCTCCGGCTCCTTCTCGTCCTCCTCCTGCGTCGACTTCTCCTGCTCCTTCTCCTCCTCCACCTCGTTCTCCTCGTCCAGCTCGTTCTCCACAACATGCTCTGTCTCCTGCTCCTGCTCCTTCTTCTCCTCCTGCTGCTTCTCCACCTCCACCTCGTTCTCCTTGTACAGCTCGTTCTCCACAACATGCTCCTTCTCCTGCTCCATCTACATCTGCTCCCCCTCCTCCTCCTGCTACTTCACGACCTCCTGCTCCTTCTGATCCTCCTGCTCCTTCTCCACCTCCGGCTCATTCTCCTCCTCCTGCTCCTTCACCTCCTCCTTCACCTTCTCCACCTCCTGCTCCATCTCATGCTCCTGCTCCTTCTCCTCCTCCTGCTCCTTCTCCGTCTCCACATCCTGCTCCTTCTCCACATCCTGCTCCTTCTCCTCCTCCTGCTCATTCTCCATCTCTTCCTCCTTCTGCTCCTCCTGCTCCTTCTCCTGCTCCACCTCCTGCTCCTTCTACACCTCCTGCTCCTCCTCCTTCTGCTCCCCCTCCTCCTCCTGCTACTTCTCGACCCCCTACTCCTTCTCCACCTACTGCTCCTTCTGCTGCTCCTGCTCCTTCTGCACTTCCGGCTCCTTCTCCTCCTCCTGCTCCATCTCCTCCTCCTGCTCCTTCTCCTCCTCCTGCTCCTGCTCCTTCTCCACCTCCTACTCCTTCTCCACCTCCGGCTGCTTCTCCACCTCCGTCTCCTTCTCCTCCTCCTGCTCATTTTCCTCCTGCTGCTCCTTCTCCTCCTCCTGTCCCTTCTGCTCCTCCTCTTCCTGCCCCTTCTCCATCTCCTACTACCCTCGTACTCCTGCTCCTTCTCCTCCCCCTGTTGCTTCTCCATCTACTTCTCTTTCTTCACTCCCTGTTTCTGCTCCTCCACCTGCTCCTTCTGAACCTCCTGCTCCTTCTGTTTCTGCTCCCCCTCCTCCTCGTGCTCCTTCTCCTCGTCCTGCTCGTTCTCCTCCTCCTGCTCCTTCTCCTCCTCCTGCTCCTTCACCTAATCCTGCTCCTTCACCACCTCGTGCTACTTATTCACCACCGGCTCACTCGACTCCACCTGTTCCCTCTCCATCTCCTGCTCCCCCGCCCGCTCCATCTCCTGCACCCCCTTCTTCTCCTGCACCTTCTCCTCCTCATGCTCCTTCACCTCCTCCTGCTCCTGCTCCTGCTGCTTCTCCACCTCCTGATCCTTCTCCTCCTCCTGCTCCTTTTCCTCCTCCTGCTCCTTCTCCACCTCCTGCTCCTTCTCCACCTTCTCCTCCTCCTGCTCCCTCTCCATCCCCTGCTCGGCCACCTACTCCTGTACCTTCTCCTCCTCCTGCTCCTTCACCTCCTCCTGCTCCTTCTCATCCTCCTGCTCCTTCTCCTCCTGCACCTTCTCCAAGTCCTACTCCATCACTTCCTCCTGCTCCTTCTCCTCCTCGTGCTCGTTCTCATCCTCCAGCTCGTTCTCCTCCTCAAGCTCCTTCTCCTCCTTCTGCTCCTGCTCCTCCTCCTTCTCCACCTCCTGCTGGTTTTCCACCTCCTGCTCCTTCTCCTTCTGCTCCCCCTCCTCCTCCTGCTCCATCTGCTCCTCCTGCCCCTACTCCTCCTCCTTCTCCACCACCTACTCATTTTCGCCCTCCTGCTCCTTCTCCTTCTGCTCCCCCTCCTCATCCTGCTACTTGTCGACCTCCTGCTCCTTCTCCTCCTCCTGCTCCTTCTCCACCTCCGGCTCCTCCTCCTCGTCCTGCTCCTTCTCCTCGTCCTGCTCCTTCTCCTCGTCCTGCTCCTTCTCCTCCACCTGCTCCTTCTCCTCCTCCTGCTCCATCTCCTCCTCCTGCTCCTTCTCCTCCTCCTGCTCCTGCTCCTTCTCCACCTCCTACTCCTTCTCCACCTCCGGCTGCTTCTCCACCTCCGTCTCCTTCTCCTCCTCCTGCTCATTTTCCTCCTGCTGCTCCTTCTCCTCCTCCTGTCCCTTCTGCTCCTCCTCTTCCTGCCCCTTCTCCATCTCCTACTACCCTCGTACTCCTGCTCCTTCTCCTCCCCCTGTTGCTTCTCCATCTACTTCTCTTTCTTCACTCCCTGTTTCTGCTCCTCCACCTGCTCCTTCTGAACCTCCTGCTCCTTCTGTTTCTGCTCCCCCTCCTCCTCGTGCTCCTTCTCCTCGTCCTGCTCGTTCTCCTCCTCCTGCTCCTTCTCCTCCTCCTGCTCCTTCACCTAATCCTGCTCCTTCACCACCTCGTGCTACTTATTCACCACCGGCTCACTCGACTCCACCTGTTCCCTCTCCATCTCCTGCTCCCCCGCCCGCTCCATCTCCTGCACCCCCTTCTTCTCCTGCACCTTCTCCTCCTCATGCTCCTTCACCTCCTCCTGCTCCTGCTCCTGCTGCTTCTCCACCTCCTGATCCTTCTCCTCCTCCTGCTCCTTTTCCTCCTCCTGCTCCTTCTCCACCTCCTGCTCCTTCTCCACCTTCTCCTCCTCCTGCTCCCTCTCCATCCCCTGCTCGGCCATCTACTCCTGTACCTTCTCCTCCTCCTGCTCCTTCACCTCCTCCTGCTCCTTCTCATCCTCCTGCTCCTTCTCCTCCTGCACCTTCTCCAAGTCCTACTCCATCACTTCCTCCTGCTCCTTCTCCTCCTCGTGCTCGTTCTCATCCTCCAGCTCGTTCTCCTCCTCAAGCTCCTTCTCCTCCTTCTGCTCCTGCTCCTCCTCCTTCTCCACCTCCTGCTGGTTTTCCACCTCCTGCTCCTTCTCCTTCTGCTCCCCCTCCTCCTCCTGCTCCATCTGCTCCTCCTGCCCCTACTCCTCCTCCTTCTCCACCACCTACTCATTTTCGCCCTCCTGCTCCTTCTCCTTCTGCTCCCCCTCCTCATCCTGCTACTTGTCGACCTCCTGCTCCTTCTCCTCCTCCTGCTCCTTCTCCACCTCCGGCTCCTCCTCCTCGTCCTGCTCCTTCTCCTCGTCCTGCTCCTTCTCCTCGTCCTGCTCCTTCTCCTCCACCTGCTCCTTCTCCTCCTCCTGCTCCATCTCCTCCTCCTGCTCCTTCTCCACCTCCTGCTCCTTCTCCAACACATGCTCCTTCTCCACGTCATGCCCCTTCTCCACCTCCTTCTCCGTTTCCTGCTCCATTTCCTCGTCTGCTCCTTCTCCTCCTCATGCTACTTTTTCGACACGTGCTCCTTCTCCTACTCCTGCTCCTTCTTCCCCTCCTTCACCTTCTCCTGCTCCTTCTCCTGCTCCAACTTCTGCTCAATCTCCACCTCCTGCTCCTTCTCCTTCAGCTCCCCCTCCTCCTCCTGCTACTTCTCCACCTCCTGCTCCGTCTTCACCTCCTGTTTGTTCTACTCTTCCTGCTCCATCTACACATGCTCCTTCTCCTCCTCCTGCTCCTTCTCCTCCACCAGCTCGTTCTCTACAACCTGGTCGCCCTGCTGCTTCTCCTGCTTCTGCTCCAGCTCCATCTCCTTCTCCACCTCATGCTCCTTCTCCACCTTCTCCTCCTGCTCCCTCTCCATCCCCTGCTCGGCCAACTACTCCTGCACCTTCTCCTCCTCCTGCTCTTTCACCTCCTCCTGCTCCATCAACTCCTCCTGCTCCTTCTCCTCCTCCTGCTCCTTCTCCTCCTCCTGCACCTTCTCCTAGTCCTAATCCATCACCTCCTCCTGCTCCTTGTCCTCCTCGTGCTCGTTTTCATCCTCCAGCTCGTTCTCCTCCTCCAGCTCGTTCTCCTCCTCAAGCTCCTTCTACTCCTCCTGCTCCTTCTCTTCCTCCTGCACCTTCTCCTCCTCCTGCTCCTTCACCTCCTCCTGCTCCTTCTCCTTCGCCAGCTCGTTCTACTCCTCCTGCTCCTTCTCCTCCTCCTGCTCCTTCTCTTCCTCCTGCACCTTCTCCTCCTCCAGCTCCTTCACCTCCCCCTGCTCCTTCACCTCCTCCTGCTCCTTCACCTCCTCCTGCTAATTCTCCTTCGCCTGCTCGTTCTCCTCCTCCGGCTCCATCTCCTCCTCCAGCTCCTTCTCCACAACCTGCTCCTTCTCCTCCTCCTGCTCCTTCTCCACCTCCGAATCCGTCTCCTCCTCCTGCTCCTGCTCCTGCTGCTTTTCCACCTCCTGATCCTTCTCCTCCTCCTGCTCCTTTTCCTCCTCCTGCTCCTTCTCCACCTCCTGCTCCTTCTCCACCTTCTCCTCCTCCTGCTCCCTCTCCATCCCCTGCTCGGCCACCTACTCCTGTACCTTCTCCTCCTCCTGCTCCTTCACCTCCTCCTGCTCCTTCTCATCCTCCTGCTCCTTCTCATCCTGCACCTTCTCCAAGTCCTACTCCATCACTTCCTCCTGCTCCTTCTCCTCCTCGTGCTCGTTCTCATCCTCCAGCTCGTTCTCCTCCTCAAGCTCCTTCTCCTCCTTCTGCTCCTGCTCCTCCTCCTTCTCCACCTCCTGCTGCATTTCCACCTCCTGCTCCTTCTCCTTCTGCTCCCCCTCATCCTCCTGCTCCATCTGCTCCTCCTGCCCCTACTCCTCCTCCTTCTCCACCAACTACTCATTTTCGCCCTCCTGCTCCTTCTCCTTCTGCTCCCCCTCCTCATCCTGCTACTTGTCGACCTCCTGCTCCTTCTCCTCCTCCTGCTCCTTCACCACCTCCGGCTCCTCCTCCTCGTCCTGCTCCTTCTCCTCGTCCTGCTCCTTCTCCTCGTCCTGCTCCTTCTCCTCCACCTGCTCCTTCTCCTCCTCCTGCTCCACCTCCTCCTCCTGCTCCTTCTCCACCTCCTGCTCCTTCTCCACCTCCTGCTCCTTCTCCAACACATGCTCCTTCTCCACGTCATGCCCCTTCTCCACCTCCTTCTCCGTTTCCTGCTCCATTTCCTCGTCTGCTCCTTCTCCTCCTCATGCTACTTTTTCTACACGTGCTCCTTCTCCTACTCCTGCTCCTTCTTCCCCTCCTTCACCTTCTCCTGCTCCTTCTCCTGCTCCAAATTCTGCTCAATCTCCACCTCCTGCTCCTTGTCCTTCTGCTCCCCCTCCTCCTCCTGCTACTTCTCCACCTCCTGCTCCGTCTTCACCTCCTGTTTCTTCTACTCTTCCTGCTCCATCTCCACATGCTCCTTCTCCTCCTCCTGCTCCTTCTCCTCCACCAGCTCGTTCTCTAAAACCTGGTCCTCCTGCTGCTTCTCCTGCTTCTGCTCCAGCTCCATCTCCTTCTCCACCTCCTGCTCCTTCTCCACCTTCTCCTCCTCCTGCTCCCTCTCCATCCCCTGCTCGGCCAACTACTCCTGCACCTTCTCCTCCTCCTGCTCCATCACCTCCTCCTGCTCCTTCTCATCCTCCTGCTCCTTCTCCTACTCCTGCACCTTCTCCTAGTCCTAATCCATCACCTCCTCCTGCTCCTTCTCCTCCTCGTGCTCGTTCTCATCCTCCAGCTCGTTCTCCTCCTCCAGCTCGTTCTCCTCCTCAAGCTCCTTCTCCTCCTCCGGCTCCTTCTCTTCCTCCTGCACCTTCTCCTCCTCCTGCTCCTTCACCTCCTCCTGCTCTATCTCCTCCTCCAGCTCCTTCTCCACAACCTGCTCCTTCACCTCCTCCTGCTCCTTCTCCTCCTCCTGCTCCTTCTCCTCCTCTTGCTCGTTCTCATCCTCCAGCTCGTTCTCCTCCTCCAGCTCGTTCTCCTCCTCAAGCTCCTTCTCCTCCTCCTGCTCCTTCACTTCCTCCTGCACCTTCTCCTTCGCCTGCTCGTTCTCCTCCTCCGGCTCTATCTCCTCCTCCAGCTCCTTCTCCACAACCTGCTCCTTCTCCTCCTCCTGCTCCTTCTCCTCCTCCTGCTCCTTCACCTCCTCCTGCTCCTTCTCCTCCTCCAGCTCGTTCCCCTCCACCAGCTCGTTCTCCTCCTCCATCTCGTTCTCCTCCTCAAGCTCGTTCTCCACAACTTGCTCCTTCTCCTCCTCCTGCTCCTCCTCCTGCTCATTCTCCTCCTGATGCTCCTTCTACTCCTCCTGCACCTTCTCCTCCTCCTTCACCTTCTCCTCCTCCTGCTCCATCTCTTCCTCCTGCTCCTGCTCCTCCTCCTTCTCCACCTCCTGCTGCTTTTCAACCTCCTGCTCCTTCTCCTTCTGCTCCCCCTCCTCATCCTGCTCCTTCTCCTCCTCCTGCTCCTTCTCAACCTCCTGCTCCTTCTCCTCCTCCTGCTCCTTCTCCTCCTCCTGCTCCTTCAGCTACTCCTGCTCCTTCTCCTCCTCCTGCTCGTACTCCTTCTCTATCAGGTTCTCCTCCTACAGCTCCTTCTCCTCCTCCTGCTCCATCTCCCCCTCCGGCTCCTTCTCGTCCTCCTCCTGCGTCGACTGCTCCTGCTCCTCCTCCTCCTCCAGCTCGTTCTCCACAACATGCTCCTTCTCCTGCTCCATCTACTTCTGCTCCCCCTCCTCCTCCTGCTACTTCACGACCTCCTGCTCCTTCTGTTCCTCCTGCTCCTTCTCCACCTCCGGATCCTTCTCCACCTCCGGCTCATTCTGCTCCTCCTGCTCCTTCACCTCCTCCTTCACCTTCTCCACCTCCTGCTCCATCTCATGCTCCTGCTCCTTCTCCTCCTCCTGCTCCTTCTCCTCCTCCTGCTCCTTCTCCGTCTCCACATCCTGCTCCTTCTCCACATCCTGCTCCTTCTCCTCCTCCTGCTCCTTCTCCATCTCTTGCTCCATCTGCTCCTCCTGCTCCTTCTCCTGCTCCACCTCCTGCTCCTTCTACACCTCCTGCTCCTCCTCCTTCTGCTCCCCCTCCTCCTCCTGCTACTTCTCGAACCCCTACTCCATCTCCTCCTACTGCTCCTTCTGCTGCTCCTGTTCCTTCTCCACTTCCGGCTCCTTCTCCTCCTCCTGCTCCATCTCCTCCTCCTGCTCCTTCTCCTCCTCCTGCTCCTGCTCCTTCTCCACCTCCTACTTCTTCCCCACCTCCGGCTGCTTCTCCACCTCCGGCTCCTTCTCCTCCTCCTCGATCAATTTACTTCCTGCTGCTCCTTCTCCTCCTCCTGTCCCTTCTGCAACTACTCTTCCTGCCCCTTCTCCATCTCCTACTACCCTCGTACTCCTGCTCCTTCTCCTCCCCCTGTTGCTTCTCCATCTCCTTCTCTTTCTCCACTCCCTGTTTCTTCTCCTCCACCTGCTCCTTCTGAACCTCCTGCTCCTTCTGTTTCTGCTGCCCCTCCTCCTCCTGCTCCTTCTCCTCGTCCTGCTCGTTCTCCTCCTCCTGCTCCTTCTCCTCCTCCTGCTCCTTCACCTCATCCTGCTCCTTCTCCACCACGTGCTACTTATCCACCACCGGCTCACTCTACTCCATCTGTTCCCTCTCCATCTCCTGCTCCCCCGCCCGCTCCATCTCCTGCACCCCCTTCTTCTCCTGCACCTTCTCCTCCTCATGCTCCTTCACCTCCTCCTGCTCCTTCTCCACCTCCGACTCCGTCTCCTCCTCCTGCTCCTGCTCCTGCTGCTTCTCCACCTCCTGATCCTTCTCCTCCTCCTGCTCCTTTTCCTCCTCCTGCTCCTTCTCCACCTCCTTCTCCCTCTCCACCTTCTCCTCCTCCTGCTCCTTCACCTCGTCCTGATCCATCACCTCCTCCTGCTCCTTCAAATCCTCCTGCTCCTCTCCTCCTCCTGCACCTTCTCCAAGTCCTAATCCATCACCTCCTCCTGCTCCTTCCCCACGTCCTGCTCCATCTCCACCTCCTGCTCCTTCTGCTCCTGCTGCTCGTTCTCCTCCTCCTGCTTCTTCTCCTGCTCCAGCTCCTTCTCCACCTCCTGCTCCTTCTCCACCTAATGCTCCATCCCCTCCTCTTGCTCGTTTTCCTCCTCCTAGTCCTCCAGTGCCTGCTCCTTCTCCTTCTGCTCCGTCTGCTCCTCCTGCTCCTTCTCCACTTCCTGCTCCTTCTCCACCTCGTGCTCCTTCTCTACCTCCTGCTCCTTCTCCACCTCCTGCTCCTTCTCCTCCTGCTGCTCCTTCTCCTCCAGCTCGTTCTCCTCCTCCAGCTCGTTCTCCACATCCTGCTCCTTCTCCACCTCCGTCTCCTTCTCCAACTCAGCATCCTTCGCCTTCTCCTCCTCCTGCTACTTCCCCACGTCCTGCTCCATCTCCACCTCCTGCTCCTTCTGCCCCTTCTCCTCCTCCGGCTCCATCTCCTCCTCCGACTCCTTCTCCTCCTCCAGCTTCTTCTCATCCTCCTGCTCGTTCTCCTCCTCCTGCTTCTTCTCCTGCTCCTGCTCCTTCTCCACCTCCTGCTCCTTCTCCACCTCCTGCTCCATCCCCTCCTCCTGCTCGTTTTCCTCCTCCTAGTCCTTCTCCAGCGCCTGCTCCTTCTCCTTCTGCTCCGTCTGCTCCTCCTGCTCCTTCTCCACTTCCTGCTCCTTCTCCACCTCGTGCTCCACTTCCACCTCCTGCTCCTTATCCAACTCCTGCTCATTCTCCTCCTGCTGCTCCTTCTCCTCCTCCAGCTCGTTCTCCTCCTCCAGCTCGTTCTCCACATCCTGCTCCTTCTCCACCTCCGGCTCCTTCTCCAACTCAGGATCCTTCGCCTTCTCCTCCTCCTGCTACTTCCCCACGTCCTGCTCCATCTCCACCTCCTGCTCGTTCTGCCCCTTCTCCTCCTCGGGCTCCTTCTCCTCCTCGGGCTCCTTCTCCTCCTCCGGCTCCTTCTCCTCCTCCTGCTCCTTTTCCTCCTCCTGCTCCTTATCCTCCTCCTGCTCCTTCCCCTCCTCCAGCTCGTTCTCCTCTTCCAGCTCGATCACTACAATCTGCTCCTTTCACACCTCCTGATCCTTCTCCACCTCCGCCTCCTTCCCCACCTCCTGCTCCTTCTCCTTCTCCTCATCCTGCTCCTTCTCCACCTCCTGCTCCTTCTCCTCCTCTTGCTCATTTTCCTCCAGCTGCTCCTTCTCATGCTCCAGCTCCATCTCCACCTCCTGCTCCTTCTCCTCCTCCTGCACCTTCTCCTCCTCCTGCACCTTCTCCTCCTCCTGCTTCTTCTCCTCCGACTGCTCCTTCCCCACCGCCTGCTCCTTCTCCTTCTGCTCCCTCTCCTCCTCTTTTGCTTCTGCTCCTCCTGCTCCTTCTCCACCTCCGCCTCCTTCCCCACCTCCTGCTCCTTCTCCTTCTCCTCCTGCTCCTTCTCCACGTCCTGCTCCATCTCCACCTCCTGCTCCTTCTGCTCCTGCTGCTCGTTCTCCTCCTCCTGCTTCTTCTCCTGCTCCTGCTCCTTCTCCACCTCCTGCTCCTTCTCCACCTCCTGCTCCATCCCCTCCTCCTGCTCGTTTTCCTCCTCCTAGTCCTTCTCCTGCGCCTGCTCCTTCTCCTTCTGCTCCGTCTGCTCCTCATGCTCCTTCTCCACTTCCTGCTCCTTCTCCACCTCGTGCTCCTTCTCCACCTCCTGCTCCTTCTCCTCCTGCTGCTCCTTCTCCTCCTCGAGCTCGTTCTCCTCCTCCAGCTCGTTCTCCACATCCTGCCCCTTCTCCACCTCCGGCTCCTTCTCCAACTCAGGATCCTTCGCCTTCTCCTCCTCCTGCTACTTCCCCACGTCCTGCTCCATCTCCTCCTCTGGCTCCTTCTCCTCCTCCTGCTCATTTTCCTCCTCCTACTCCAACTCCTGCTCCTGCTCATTCTCGACCTCGTGCTCCTTCTCAACCTCCTGCTCCTTCGCCTTCTGCTCCCCCTCCTCCTCCTGCTCCTTCTCCCCCTCCTGCTCGTTCTCTTCCTCCTGCTCCTTCTCCTCCTCCAGCACGTTCTGAACCTCCTGCTGTGTCTTCACCTCGTGCTCCTTAACCACCTCCGGCTCAGTCTCCCCCTCCTGCTCCTTCTCCACCTCCGGCTCCATCTGCTCCTGCTCCTGCTCCTGCTGCTTCGCCACCTCCTACTCCTCCTCCTCCTGCTCATTCTCCTCCTCCTGCTCCACCTCCTCCTACTGCTCCAGCTCATTCTCCACCTACTGCTTCTTCTCCTTCTGCTCCCCCTCCTCCTCCTGCTACTTCTCGACCTCTTGCTACTTTTCCTCCTCCTGCTCCTTCTCCACATCCTGCTCCTTCTCCACCTACTGCTCCTTCGCCACCTACTGCTCCTTCTCCACCAACTGCTCCTTCTCCTCCTCCTGCTCCATTTCCTCCTCCTGCTCCTTCTCCTCCTCCTGTTCCTTCTCCTCCTCCTGCTCCTTTTCCGCCTCCTGCTCCTTCTCCACCTCCTGCTACTTCTTCTTCTGCTCCCCCGCCTCCTCCTGCTCCTTCTCCACATCCTCCCTCTTCTCAACCTACTGCTCCTTCTCCACCTCCGGCTCCTTCTCGACCTCCTGCTCCTGCTCCTCCTCCTGCTCCTACTCCTGTTCCTGCTCCTTCTCCTCGTCTTGCTCCTCCTCCTGCTCCACTTCCTGCTCCTTCTCCCCCTTCCGCTCCATCTGCAGCATCCCCTCCTACTCCTGCTCCTTCTCCTCCTCCTGCTCCATCTCCTTATGCTGCTCCTTGTCCCTATCCTCCTCCTGCTCCTCCTCCTCCTACTGCTCCTTCTCCTCCTCCGGCTCCTTCTCCTCCTCCAGCACGTTCTCCTCCTCCAGCTCGTTCTTCACAACCTGCTGCCCCTCCTCATCCTCCCGCTCCTTCTCCACCTCCTGCTCCTTCTCCTTCTGCTCCCCCTTCGGCTCCTGCTCCTTCTCCCCCTCCTGCTCGTTCTCCTCCTCCTGCTCCTTCACCTCCTCCCGATCCTTCTCCTCCTCCTGGTCCTTCTCCTCCTCCTGCTCCTTTTTCTCCTCCTGCTCCTTCTTCACCTCGTGCTCCAATCCACCTCTGGCTCACTCTCCTCCTCCTGCTCGCTCTCCATCTCCTGCTCCCCCGCCCGCTCCATCTCCTGCTCCCCCTCCTTCTACTGCACCTTCTCCTCCTCCTCCTCCTGCACCTTCTCCTCCTCCTGCTACTGCTCCTGCTGCTTCTCCACCTGCTGCTCGTGCTCCTCCTCCTGCTCCTTATCCTGCTCCTGCTCCTTCTCCTCCTCCTGCTCCTTCTCCTCCTCCTGCTCGTCCTCCTTCTCCACCTCATGCTCCTTCTCCACCTCCTGCTCCTTCTCCACCTCCTGCTCCCCCTCCTACTCCTGCTCCTTCTCCTCCTCCTGCTCCATCTCCTTATGCTGCTCCTTGTCCCTATCCTCCTCCTGCTCCTCCTCCTCCTACTGCTCCTTCTCCTCCTCCGGCTCCTTCTCCTCCTCCAGCACGTTCTCCTCCTCCAGCTCGTTCTCCACAACCTGCTGCCCCTCCTCATCCTCCCGCTCCTTCTCCACCTCCTGCTCCTTCTTCATCTGCTCTCCCGCCTCCTCCTGCTCCTGCTCCACCTCCTGTTGCTTCACCTCCTGCTGCTCCTTCTCCTCCTCCATCTCGTTCTCCACAACTTGCTCCATCTGAACCTCCAACTCCTTCTCCACCTCCGTCTCCTTCTCCATCTCCTGCTCCTTCTCCAACTCCTGCTCCTTCTTCACCTCCTGCTCCTGATCCACCTCCTGTTGCTTCACCTCCTGCTGCTCCTTCTCCTCCTCCATCTCGTTCTCCACAACTTGCTCCATCTGAACCTTCAACTCCTTCTCCACCTCAGTCTCCTTCTCCATCTCCTGCTCCTTCTCCATCTCTTGCTCCTTCTCCAAATCCTGTTCCCTCTCCATCTACTATTCCTTCTCCCCCTTCTGCTCCATCTCCTGCTCCCCCTCCGAATCCTGCTTCTTCTCCATCTCCTGCTTCTTCTCCTCCTCCTGATCCTTCTCCACCTGCTGCTACTTCATCAACTCCTGCTCCGTCTCCTTCTGCTCTTCCTCCTCCGCATGCTACTTCTCGACACCCTGCTCCTTCTCCTCCTCGTGCTCCTTCTCCTCCTCCTGCTCCATTCCCACCTCCAACTCCTTCTCCACCTCCGCCTCCTTCTCCATCTCCTGCTCCATCTCCTCCTCCTCCTGCTCCTTCTCCTCCTCCTGCTCCATCCCCACCTCCGGCTCCTTCTCCTCCTGCTCATTTTCCTCCTCCTGCTCCTTCTCCTCCTCCTGCTCCTTCTCCACCTCCTGCTCCTTGTCCTTCTCCACCTGCTGCTCCGTCTCCACCTGCTGCTCCTTCTCCACATCCTGCTCCTTCTCCTTCTGCTCCCCCTCCACCTCCTGCTCCTTCTCCTCTTCGTGCTCCTTCTACTCCGCCTTCTCATCCACCTCCTCCTGTTCCTGCTCCTTCTCCACCTGCTGCTCCTGCTCCACCTCCTGCTCCATTACCTTCTGATCCCCCTCCTCCTCCTGCTACTTCTCGTCCCACTGCTCCTTCTCCTCCGCCTGCGCCTCCTCCTGCTCCTGCTCCTACTCCTCCTCCTGCTCCTTCTCCTCCTCCTTCTCCTTCTCCACCTCCTGCTACTTCTCCTTCTCCACCTGCTGCTCCGTCTCCAACTGCTGCTCATTCTCCACATCCTGCTCCTTCTCCTTCTGCTTCCCCTCCTCCTCCTGCTCCTTCTCCTCCTCCTGCTGCTTCTACTCCTCCTTCTCCTCCTCTTCCTTCTGCTCCTGCTCCGTCTTAACCTATGGCTCCTTCTCCTCCTCCTGCTCCTTCTCCACCTTCCGCTCCATCGCCTGCTCCCCCTCCTACTCATGCTCCTTCTCCTCATCCTGTTCCTTCTCCTTCTCCTGCTCCTGCTCCTTCTCCTCCTCCTGCTCGGTCTCCACCTCCTGCTCCTTCTCCACCTGCTGCTCCTTCCCCACCTACTGCTCCATCTCCAACTACTGCTCCTTCTCCTCCACCCGCTCCATTTCCTCCTCCAGCTCCTTTTCCTCCGACTGCTCCTTCTCCACCTCCTGCTCCTTCTTCTTCTGCTCCCCCTCCTCCTCCTCCTCCTACTCCTTCTCCACCTTCTGCTCCTTCTCCACCTCCTGATCCTGCTCCACCTCTTGATCCCTCTCCTCCTCCTGCTCCTTCTCCTCCTCCATCTCGTTCTCCACAACCTGCTCCTTCTCAACCTACTACTAATCTCCACCTCCGGATCCTTCTCCTCCTCCTGCTCACTTTCCTCCTCCTGATCCTTCTCCTCCTCCTGCTACTTCACCACCTCCTGCCCCTTCTCCACCTCCTGATCCTTCTCAAGCTCCTGATCCTTCTCCAAATCCTGCTCCCCCTCCATCTCCTGTTACTTCCCCCCCTTCCGCTCCATCTCCTGCTCCCCCTCCTACTCCGGCTCCTTCTCCACCTCCTGCTCCTTCTCCTCCTCCTGCTACTTCTCTAACTCCTGCTCCTTCTCCTTCTGCTCCCCCCTCCTGCTCCTTCTCCTCGTCGTGCTCCTCCTGTTCTAGCTCCTTCTACACCTGCTGCTCCTTCTACTCCTCCAGCTCCTTCTCCTTCTGCTCCCCCACCTCCTCCTGCTCCTTCTCCTCCTCCTGCTCCTTCTCCTCCTCCTGCTCCTTCTCCTCATTCTGCTCCTTCTCCTCCTCCTGCTCCTTCTCCCCCTTCCGCTCCATCTCCTGCTCCCCCTCCTACTCCTGCTCCTTCTCGTCCTCCGCTCCTTCTACTCCTCCTGTTCGTTCTCCTCATCCTCCTCCTGCTCATTCTCCTCCTCCTGCTCCTTCTGCTCCTCCTGCAATTTCTCCATCTCCTCCTGCTCTCTCTCCTCCTCCTGCTCCTTCTCCACCTCCTTCTCCTTCTCCATCTGCTCCCCCTCCTCCTCCTGCTACTTCTCGACCCCCTGCTCTTTTTCCACCTCTTCCTCCTTCTTCTTCTGCTCAACCTTCTACTCCTGATCCTTCTCCACCTTCTGCTCCTGCTCCACCTCCTGCATCTTCTCCTACTCCTGCTCCTTATCCTCCTCCTGCACCTTCTCCATCTCCTGCTCCATCTCCTTCTGCTCCCTCTCCACCTCCTGCTCCTTCTCCACCTCCTTCTCCTCCTCCTCCTCCTGCTCCTGCTCCGTCTACACCTGCTGCTGCTTCTAAACCTCCTGCTCCTTCTTCATCTGCTCCCCCAACTCCTCCTGCTCCTTCTCCTCCTCCTGCTCATCCTCCGCCTCCATCCCCTGCTCCTTCAACCCCTTCCGTTCCATCTCGTGCTCCCCCTCCTACTCCTGCTCCTTCTCGTCCTCCTGCTCCTTATCATCCTCATGCTCATTCTCCTCCTCCTGCTCCTTCTCCCACTTCTGCACCATCTCCTGCTCCGCCTCCTACTCTTGCTCCTTCTCGTCCTCCTGCTCCTTCTCCTCCTCCTGCTCCTTCTCCTTATCCTCCACCTTCTCCTTCTCCACCTACCGCTCCTTCTCCACCTCCTGCTCCTTTTCCTCCTCTTCCTCCTTCTCCTCCTCCTGCTCATTCTCCTCCTCCAGTTCCTTGTTCTCCTTCTGCTCCTTCTCCACCCCCTGCTCCTTCTTCTTCTGCTCCCCACTCCTCCTGCTCCATCTCCACCTTCTGCTCCTGCTCCACCTCTTGCTCCTTCTCCTCCCCCTGCTCCTTCTCCTCCTCCTGCTCCTTCTCCTCCTCCAACTCACTATCCACAACTTGCTCCTTCTCAACCTCCTACTCCTTCTCCAACTCCGGCTCCTTCTCCTCCTGCTCGTTTTCCTCCTCCTGCTCCTTCTCCTCCTGCTGCTCTTTCACCACCTCCTGCTCCTTCTCCACCTCCTTCTCCTTCTCCAACTCCTGCTCCTTCTCCATCACCTGCTCCTTTTCCAAATCCTGCTCCCTCTCCATCTCCTGATCCTTCTCTCCCTTCCGCTCCATCTCCTGCTCCCACTCCTACTACTGCTCCTTCTCCACCTCCTGCTTCTTCTCCTCCTCCTGCTCCTTCTACTCGTCCTGCTGCTTCTATACCTCCTGCTCCTTCTCCTTCTGCTCCCCCTCCACCTCCTGCTCCTTCTCCTCTTCGTGCTCCTTCTACTCCTGCTTCTCATCCACCTCCTCCTGTTCCTGCTCCTTCTCCACCTGCTGCTCCTTCTCAACCTCCTGCTCCATCTCCTTCTGCTCACCCTCCTCCTCCTGCTACTTCTCGTCCCACTGCTCCTTCTCCTCCGCCTCCTCCTCCTCCTGCTCCTGCTCCTTCTCCTCCTCCTGCTCCTTTTCGTCATCCTGCTCCTTCTACTCCTCCTGCTCCTTCTCCTTATCCTCCTCCTGCTCATTCTCCTCCTCCTGCTCCTTCTCCTCCTCCTGCTCATCCTCGTCATCCTGCTCCATCTACTCCTCATGCTCCTTCTCCTTATCCTCCTCCTGCTCCTTCTCCTCCTCCTGCTCCATTTACTCCTCTGGCTCCATATCCGCATCATGCTCCTTCTCCTCCTCCTGCTCCTTCTCCTCCTCCGGCTCCTTCTCCTTCTCCTCCTCCTGCTCCTTCTCCTCCTCCTGCTACGTCTCCTCATCCTGCTCCTTCTCCACCTCCTGCTCATTCTCGACATCCTGCTCCTTCTCCACCTGCTGCTCCTTCTCCTCCTCCTGCTCCTTCTCCTCCTCCTGCTCCTTCTCCTCCTTTTGCTCCATATCCGCATCATGCTCCTTCTCCTCCTCCTGCTCCTTCTCCTCCTCCGGCTCCTTCTCCTTCTCCTCCTCCTGCTCCTTCTCCTCCTCCTGCTCCGTCTCCTCATCCTGCTCCTTCTCCACCTCCTTCTCCTTCTCCAACTACAGCTCCTTTTCCTCCTCCTGCTCCTTTACCTCCTCCTGCTCCTTCTCCTCCTGCTGATTCTTCTCCTCCTCATGCTCCTTCTCCACCTTCTGCTCCACCTCCACATCCTGCTCCTGCTCCACCTCCTGATCATTATCCTCCTCCTGCTCTATCTCCTCCTCCTGCTCCTTCTCCACCTCCTGCTCCTTCTCCACCTCCTGCTTCTTCTCCATCTCCTGCTCCATCTCAATCTCCTGTTCCTTCTCCCCCTTCCGCTCAATCTCCTGCTCACCCTCCTACTCCTGCTCCTTCTCCACCTCCCTCTTCACCTTCTGCTGCTTCTCCTCGTACTGCTCCTTCTGCTCCTGCTGCTCCTTCTCCTCCTCCTGCTCCTTCTCCTCGTCCGGCTCCTTCTCCTCCTCCAGCACCTTCTCCTCCTCCAGCTCGTTCTCCACAACCTGCTACGCCTCTTCCTCCTCCTGCTCCGTCTCCACATCCAGCTCCTTCTCCACCTACTGTTCCATCCCCAACTACTGCTCCATCTCCTCCTCCCGCTCCTTTTCCTCCTACTGCTCCTTTTCCTCCTCCTGCTCCTTCTCCACCTCTGGCTCCTTCTCCTTCTCCTCCTCCTGCTCCTTCTCCTCCTCCTGCTCCTTCTCCTCCTTTTGCTCCATATCCGCATCATGCTCCGTCTCCTCCTCCTGCTCCTTCTTCTTCTGCTCCCCCTCTTCCTCCTCCTCCTACTCCTTCTCCACCTTCTGCTCCTTCTCCTCCTCCTGCTCCTTCTCCTCCTTTTGCTCCATATCCGCATCATGCTCCTTCTCCTCCTCCTGCTCCTTCTCCTCCTCTGGCTCCTTCTCCTTCTCCTCCTCCTGCTCCTTCTCCTCCTCCTGCTCCTTCTCCTCCTTTTGCTCCATATCCGCATCATGCTCCGTCTCCTCCTCCTGCTCCTTCTTCTTCTGCTCCCCCTCTTCCTCCTCCTCCTACTCCTTCTCCACCTTCTGCTCCTTCTCCACCTCCCACTCCTGCTCCACCTCTTAATCCTTCTCCTCCTCCTGCTCCTTCTCCTCCTCCATCTCGTTCTCCACAACCTGCTCCTTCTCAAACTGCTACTAATCTCCACATCCGGATCCCTCTCCTCCTTCTGCTCACTTTCCTCCTCCTGATACTTCTCCTCCTCCTGCTCCATCACCACCTCCTGCTCCTTCTCCTTATCCTCCACCTTCTCCTTCTCCACCTACTGCTCATTCTCCACCTCCTGCTCCTTTTCCTCCTCTTCCTCCTTCTCCTCCTCCTGCTCATTCTCCTCCTCCAGTTCCTTGTTCTCCTTCTGCTCCTTCTCCACCCCCTGCTCCTTCTTCTTCTGCTCCCCACTCCTCCTGCTCCATCTCCACCTTCTGCTCCTGCTCCACCTCTTGCTCCTTCTCCTCCCCCTGCTCCTTCTCAACCTCCTACTCCTTCTCCAACTGCGTCTCCTTCTCCTCCTGCTCGTTTTCCTCCTCCTGCTCCTTCTCCTCCTGCTGCTCTTTCACCACCTCCTGCTCCTTCTCCATCACCTGCTCCTTTTCCAAATCCTGCTCCCTCTCCATCTCCTGTTCCTTCTCTCCCTTCCGCTCCATCTCCTGCTCAAACTCCTACGACTGCTCCTTCTCCACCTCCTGCTTCTTCTCCTCCTCCTGCTCCTTCTACTCGTCCTGCTGCTTCTATACCTCCTGCTCATTCTCCTTCTGCTCCCCCTCCACCTCCTGCTCCTTCTCCTCTTCGTGCTCCTTCTACTCCTGCTTCTCATCCACCTCCTCCTGTTCCTGCTCCTTCTCCACCTGCTGCTCCTTCTCAACCTCCTGCTCCATCTCCTTCTGCTCACCCTCCTCCTCCTGCTACTTCTCGTCCCACTGCTCCTTCTCCTCCGCCTCCTCCTCCTCCTGCTCCTGCTCCTTCTCCTCCTCCTGCTCCTTTTCGTCATCCTGCTCCTTCTACTCCTCCTGCTCCTTCTCCTTATCCTCCTCCTGCTCATTCTCCTCCTCCTGCTCCTTCTCCTCCTCCTGCTCATCCTCGTCATCCTGCTCCATCTACTCCTCATGCTCCTTCTCCTTATCCTCCTCCTGCTCCTTCTCCTCCTCCTGCTCCATTTACTCCTCTGGCTCCATATCCGCATCATGCTCCTTCTCCTCCTCCTGCTCCTTCTCCTCCTCCGGCTCCTTCTCCTTCTCCTCCTCCTGCTCCTTCTCCTCCTCCTGCTACGTCTCCTCATCCTGCTCCTTCTCCACCTCCTGCTCATTCTCGACATCCTGCTCCTTCTCCACCTGCTGCTCCTTCTCCTCCTTTTGCTCCATATCCGCATCATGCTCCTTCTCCTCCTCCTGCTCCTTCTCCTCCTCCGGCTCCTTCTCCTTCTCCTCCTCCTGCTCCTTCTCCTCCTCCTGCTCCGTCTCCTCATCCTGCTCCTTCTCCACCTCCTTCTCCTTCTCCAACTACAGCTCCTTTTCCTCCTCCTGCTCCTTTACCTCCTCCTGCTCCTTCTCCTCCTGCTGATTCTTCTCCTCCTCATGCTCCTTCTCCACCTTCTGCTCCACCTCCACATCCTGCTCCTGCTCCACCTCCTGATCATTATCCTCCTACTGCTCTATCTCCTCCTCCTGCTCCTTCTCCACCTCCTGCTCCTTCTCCACCTCCTGCTCCATTTACTCCTTTGGCTCCATATCCGCATCATGCTCCTTCTCCTCCTCCTGCTCCTTCTCCTCCTCCGGCTCATTCTCCTTCTCCTCCTGCTCCTTCTATAACTCCTGCTCCTTCTCCTTCTGCTCCCCCCTCCTCCTGCTCCTTCTCCTCGTCGTGCTCCTCCTAATCCTCCTTCTCATCCACCTCCTTCTGTTCATGCTCCTTCTACACCTGCTGCTCCTTCTACACCTCCTGCTCCTTCACCTTCTGCTCCCCCTTCTCGTCCTGCTCCTTCTCCTCCTCCTGCTCCATCACCACCTCCTGCTCCTTCTCCTTATCCTCCACCTTCTCCTTCTCCACCTACTGCTCATTCTCCACCTCCTGCTCCTTTTCCTCCTCTTCCTCCTTCTCCTCCTCCTGCTCATTCTCCTCCTCCAGTTCCTTGTTCTCCTTCTGCTCCTTCTCCACCCCCTGCTCCTTCTTCTTCTGCTCCCCACTCCTCCTGCTCCATCTCCACCTTCTGCTCCTGCTCCACCTCTTGCTCCTTCTCCTCCCCCTGCTCCTTCTCAACCTCCTACTCCTTCTCCAACTGCGTCTCCTTCTCCTCCTGCTCGTTTTCCTCCTCCTGCTCCTTCTCCTCCTGCTGCTCTTTCACCACCTCCTGCTCCTTCTCCATCACCTGCTCCTTTTCCAAATCCTGCTCCCTCTCCATCTCCTGTTCCTTCTCTCCCTTCCGCTCCATCTCCTGCTCAAACTCCTACGACTGCTCCTTCTCCACCTCCTGCTTCTTCTCCTCCTCCTGCTCCTTCTACTCGTCCTGCTGCTTCTATACCTCCTGCTCCTTCTCCTTCTGCTCCCCCTCCACCTCCTGCTCCTTCTCCTCTTCGTGCTCCTTCTACTCCTGCTTCTCATCCACCTCCTCCTGTTCCTGCTCCTTCTCCACCTGCTGCTCCTTCTCAACCTCCTGCTCCATCTCCTTCTGCTCACCCTCCTCCTCCTGCTACTTCTCGTCCCACTGCTCCTTCTCCTCCGCCTCCTCCTCCTCCTGCTCCTGCTCCTTCTCCTCCTCCTGCTCCTTTTCGTCATCCTGCTCCTTCTACTCCTCCTGCTCCTTCTCCTTATCCTCCTCCTGCTCATTCTCCTCCTCCTGCTCCTTCTCCTCCTCCTGCTCATCCTCGTCATCCTGCTCCATCTACTCCTCATGCTCCTTCTCCTTATCCTCCTCCTGCTCCTTCTCCTCCTCCTGCTCCATTTACTCCTCTGGCTCCATATCCGCATCATGCTCCTTCTCCTCCTCCTGCTCCTTCTCCTCCTCCGGCTCCTTCTCCTTCTCCTCCTCCTGCTCCTTCTCCTCCTCCTGCTACGTCTCCTCATCCTGCTCCTTCTCCACCTCCTGCTCATTCTCGACATCCTGCTCCTTCTCCACCTGCTGCTCCTTCTCCTCCTTTTGCTCCATATCCGCATCATGCTCCTTCTCCTCCTCCTGCTCCTTCTCCTCCTCCGGCTCCTTCTCCTTCTCCTCCTCCTGCTCCTTCTCCTCCTCCTGCTCCGTCTCCTCATCCTGCTCCTTCTCCACCTCCTTCTCCTTCTCCAACTACAGCTCCTTTTCCTCCTCCTGCTCCTTTACCTCCTCCTGCTCCTTCTCCTCCTGCTGATTCTTCTCCTCCTCATGCTCCTTCTCCACCTTCTGCTCCACCTCCACATCCTGCTCCTGCTCCACCTCCTGATCATTATCCTCCTACTGCTCTATCTCCTCCTCCTGCTCCTTCTCCACCTCCTGCTCCTTCTCCACCTCCTGCTCCATTTACTCCTTTGGCTCCATATCCGCATCATGCTCCTTCTCCTCCTCCTGCTCCTTCTCCTCCTCCGGCTCATTCTCCTTCTCCTCCTGCTCCTTCTATAACTCCTGCTCCTTCTCCTTCTGCTCCCCCCTCCTCCTGCTCCTTCTCCTCGTCGTGCTCCTCCTAATCCTCCTTCTCATCCACCTCCTTCTGTTCATGCTCCTTCTACACCTGCTGCTCCTTCTACACCTCCTGCTCCTTCACCTTCTGCTCCCCCTTCTCGTCCTGCTCCTTCTCCTCCTCCTGCTCCTTCTCCTCCTCCTGCTCCTTCTCTTCCTCCTGCTCCTTCTCCACCTCCTGCTTCCCCTCCTCCTCCTCCTGCTCCTTCTCCAACTCCTGCTCCTTCTCAACCTCCTACTCCACCTCCGGCTCCTTCTCCACCTCCGGCTCCTTCTCCTCCTCCTGCTCATGTTCTTCCACCTGCTCCTTCTCCTCCTCCTGCTCCTTCTCCACCGCCTGCTCCTTCTCTACCTCCTGCTCCTTCTCCATCTCATGCTCCTTCTCCACCTCCTGCTCCCTCTCCATCTCCTGTTCTTTCACCCCCTTCCGCTCCATCTCCTGCTCCCCCTGCTACTCCTGCTCCATCTCCACCTCCTTCTCCAACTACTGCTTCTTCTCCTTCTCCTGCTTCTTCTCCTCCGCCTGATCCACCCTCCTCCTCCTGCTCCTTCTCCACATCTTGCTTCTTCTCCTCCTCCTGCTCCTTCTCCTCCTCCTTCTCCTTCTCCACATCCTGCTCCATCTGCACCTACTGCTCCATCTCCACCTACTGCTCCATCTCCTCCTCCTGCTCATGTTCCTCCACCTGCTCCTTCTCCTCCTCCTGCTCCTTCTCTACCTCCTGCTCCTTCTCCATCTCCTGCTTCTTCTCCTCCTCCTGCTCCTTCTCCACCTCCTGCTCCCTCTCCATCTCCTGTTCCTTCAACCCCTTCCGCTCCATCTCCTGCTCCCCCTGATTCTCCTGCCCCATCTCCACCTCCTTCTCCACCTCCTGCTTCTTCTCCTTCTCCTGTTTCTTCTCCTCCTCCTGCTCCCCCTCCTACTCCTGCTCTTTCTCCACCTCTTGCTTCTTCTCCACCTCCTGCTCCTTCTCCTTCCGCTCCCCCACGTCCTCCATCTGCTTCTCGACTCCTTGCTCCTTCTCAACCTCCGGCTCCTTCTCCTCCTCCTGCTCCTTCTCCACCTTCCGCTCCATCGCCAGCTCCCTCTCCTACTCCTGCTCCTTCTCCTCCTCCATCTCGTTCTCCACAACGTGCTCCTTCTCAAACTACTACTAATCTCCACCTCCGGATCCTTCTCCTCCTCCTGCTCACTTTCTTCCTCCTGCTCCTTCACCACCTCCTGCTCCTTCTCCACCTCCTGATCATTCTCAATCTCCTGGTCCTTCTCCAAATCCTGCTCCCTCTCCATCTCCTGTTACTTCTCCCCCTTCCTCTCCATCTCCTGCTCCCCCTCCTACTCCTGCTCCTTCTCCACCTCCTGCTCCTACTCCTTCTACTGCTCCTTCTCCACCCCCTGCTCCTTCTACCCCTTCCGCTCCATCTCCTGTTCCCACTCCTACTCCTTCTCCTTCTCCTCCTCCTGCTCTGTCTCCACCTCCTGCTCCTTCTCCACCTACTGCTCCTTCCCCACCTACTGCTCCAATTCCAAATACTGCTCCTTCTCCTCCATCCGCTACTTTTCCTCCTCCAGCTCCTTTTCCTCCTCCTGCTCCTTCTCCTTCCGCTCCCCCACGTCCTCCAGCTGCTTCTCGACCCCTTGCTCCTTCTCAACCTCCGGCTCCTTCTCCTCCTCCTGCTCCTTCTCCACCTTCCGCTCCATCGCCTGCTCCCTCTCCTACTCATGCTCCTTCTCCTCATCCTGTTCCTTCACCTTCTCCTGCTCCTTTCACCCCCTGTTCCTTCTACCCCTTCCGCTCCATCTCCTGCTCCCCCTCCTACTCCTGCTCCTTCTCGTCCTCCTTCCCCTTCTCCTCCTCCTGCTCTGTCTCCACCTCCTGCTCCTTCTCCTCCTCCCGCTACTTTTCCTCCTCCAGCTCCTTTTCTTCCTCCTGCTCCTTCTCCACCTCCTGCTCCTACTACTTCTGCTCCCCCTCCTCCTCCTCTTCCTACTCCTTCTCCACCTTCTGCTCCTTCTCCACCTCCTGCTCCTGCTCCACCTCTTGATCCTTCTCCTCCTCCTGCTCCTTCACCACCTCCTGCTTCTTCTCCATCTCCTGCTCCATCTCCATCTCCTGTTCCTTCTCCCCATTCCGCTCAATCTCCTGCTCACTCTCCTACTCCTGCTCCTTCTCCACGTCCCTCTCCACCTTCTGCTCCTTCTCCTCGTCCTGCTCCTTCTGCTCCTGCAGCTCCTCCTCCTCCTCCTGCTCCTTCTCCTCCTCCAGCTCGTTCTCCACAACCTGCTACGCCTCTTCCTCCTCCTGCTCCGTCTCCACATCCAGCTCCTTCTCCACCTACTGCTCCATCTCCAACTAATGCTCCATCTCCTCCTCCTGCTCCTTTTCCTCCTCCTGCTCTTCTCCACCTCCTGCTCCTTCTTCTTCTGCTCCCCCTCCTCCTCCTCCTCCTACTCCTTCTCCACCTTCTGCTCCTTCTCCACCTCCCGCTCCTTCTCCATCTCCTGCTCCTTCTCCTCCTCCTGCTCCTTCTCCATCTCCTGCTCCTTCTCCTCCTCCTGCTCCTTCTACTCCTCCTTCTCCTCCTCCTCCTCCTGCTCCTGCTCCTTCTACTCATGCTGCTGCTTCTCCACCTCCTGCTCCTTGTTCATCTTCTCCTACTCCTGCTCCTTCTCCTCCTCCTGCACCTTCTCCATCTCCTGCTCCATCTCCTTCTGCTCCCTCTCCTCCTCCTGCACCTTCTCCATCTCCTGCTCCATCTCCTTCTGCTCCCTCTCCTCCTCCTGCTCCTTATCCTCCTCCTGCTCATCCTCCGTCTCCACCCCCTGCTCCTTCTACCCCTTCCGCTCCATCTCCTGCTCCCCCTCCTACTCCTGCTCCTTCTCGTCCTCCTGCTCCTTCTCGTCCTCCTGCTCCTTCTACTCCTCCTGCTTCTTATCCTTATCCTCCTGCTGCTCATTCTCCTCCTCCTGCTCCTTCTCCTCCTTCTGCTCATCATCCGTCTCCACCCCCGGCTCCTTCTCCCCCTTCCACTCCATCTCCTGCTCCCCCTCCTACTCCTGCTCCTTCTCGTCCTCCTGCAACTTCTCCTACTGCTGCGCCTTCTCCTTATCCTCCTCCTGCTCCTTCTCCACCAACTGCTCCTTCTCCACCTCCTGCTCCTTTTCCTCCACTTCCTCCTTCTCCTCCTCCAGCTCCTTGTTCAACTCCTGCTCCTTCTCCACCCCATGCTCCTTCTTCTTCTGCTCCCCACTCCTCCTGCTCCGTCTCCACCTTCTGCTCCTGCTCCACCTCCTGTTCCTTCTCCTCCTCCTGCTCCTTCTCCTCCTCCTGCTCCTTCTCCTCCTCCATCTCGCTCTCCACAACCTGCTCGTGCTCAACCTCCTACTCCTCCTCCAGCTTGTTCTCCACAACCTGCTGCCCCTTCTCCTCCTCCTGCACCTTCTCCACCTCCGGCTCCATCTCCTCCTCCTGCTGCTACACCTCCTCCTGCTCCTGCTCCTTCTCCTCGTCCTGCTCCTTCTCTAACTCCTGCTCCTTCTCCTTCTGCTCCCCCCTCCTCCTGCTCCTTGTCCTCGTCGTGCTCCTCCTACTCCTCCTTCTCATCCTCCTCCTCCTGTTCAAGCTCCTTCTACACCTGCTGCTCCTTCTACTCCTCCTGCTCCTTTTCCTTCTGCTCCCCCCCCCATCCTGCTCCTTCTCCTCCAACCGCTCCTTCTCCTCCTCCTGCTCCTTCTCCTCATCCTGCTCCTTCTCGTCCTCCTGCTCCCCCTCCTACACCTGCTCCTTCTCGTCCTCCTGCTCCATCTACTCCTCCTGCTCCTTCTCCTTCTCCTCCTCCTGCATCTTCTCCTACTCCTGCTCCTTCTCCTCCTCCTGCACCTTCTCCATCTCCTGCTCCATCTCCTTCTGCTCCCTCTCCTCCTCCTGCTCCTTCTCCATCTCCTGCTGCTTCTCCTCCTCCTGCTCCTTCTCCTCCTCCTGCTCATCCTCCGTCTCCACCCCCTGCTCCTTCTACCCCTTCCGCTCCATCTCCTGCTCCCCCTCCTACTCCTGCTCCTTCTCGTCATCCTGCTCCTTCTCGTCCTCCTGCTCCTTCTACTCCTCCTGCTTCTTATCCTTATCATCCTGCTGCTCATTCTCCTCCTCCTGCTCCTACTCCTCCTTCTGCTCATCATCCGTCTCCACCCCCGGCTCCTTCTCCCCCTTCCACTCCATCTCCTGCTCCCCCTCCGACTCCTGCTCCTTCTCGTCCTCCTGCAACTTCTCCTACTCCTGCGCCTTCTCCTTATCCTCCTCCTGCTCCTTCTCCACCTACTGCTCCTTCTCCACCCCCTGTTCCTTTTCCTCCTCTTCCTCCTTCTCCTCCTCCAGCTCCTAGTTCAACTCCTTCTCCATCTCCACCCCCTGCTCCTTCATCTTCTGCTCCCCACTCCTCCTGCTCCGTCTCCACCTTCTGCTCCTGCTCCACCTCCTGCTCCTTCTCCTCCTCCTGCTCCTTCTCCTCCTCCTGCTCCTTCTCCTCCTCCACCTCGCTCTCCACAACCTGCTCCTGCTCAACCTCCTACTCCTCCTACAGCTTGTTCTCCACAACCTGCTGCCCCTTCTCCTCCTCCTGCTCCTTCTACTCGTCCGGCTCCATCTCCTCCTCCAGCACCTTCTCCTCCTGCAGCTCGTTCTCCACAACCTGCTGCACCTCTTCCTCCTCCAGCTCCGTCTCCACATCCTGCTCCTTCTCCACCTACTGCTCCATCTCCATCTACTGCTCCATCTCCACCTACTGCTCCTTCTCCTCCTCCCGCTCATTTCCTCTTCCAGCTCCTACTCTTCCTCCTGCTCCTTCTCCACCTCCTGCTCCTTCTTCTTCTGCTCCCCCTCCTCCTCCTACTCCTTCTCCACCTTCTGCTCCTTCTCCACCTCCTGCTACTGCTCCATCTCTTGTTCCTTCTCCTCCTCCTGCTCCTTCTCCTCCTCCATCTCGTTCCCCACAACATGCTCCGTCTCAACATACTACTAATCTCCACCTCCGCATCCTTCTCCTCCTCCTGCTCACTTTCCTCCTCCTGATCCTTCTCCTCCTCCTGCTCCTTCACCACCTCCTTCTCCTTCTCCACCTCCTGATCCTTCTCCATCTCCTGCTCCTACTCCAAATCCTGCTCCCTCTCCATCTCCTGTTACTTCTCCCCCTTCCGCTCAATCTCCTGCCCCCCTCCTACTCCTGCTCCTTCTCCAACTCCTGCTCCTTCTCCTCCTCCTGCTCCTTCTCTAACTCCTGCTCCTTCTGTTCCCCCTCCTCCTGCTCCTTCTCCTCGTCGTGCTCCTCCTACTCCTCCTTCTCATCCTCCTCCTCCTGATCCTGCTCCTTCTCCACCTGCTGCTCCTTCTACACCTCCTGCTCCTTCTGCACCCCCTCCTCCTCCTGCTCCTTCTCCTCCTCCTGCACCTTCTCCACCTCCTGCTCCTTCTCCTTCTGTTCCCCCTCCTCATCCTGCTCCTTCTCCACCTCCTGCTCCTTCTCCTCCTCCTGCTCCTTCTCCCCGTTCCGCTCCATCTCCTGCTCCCCCTCCTACTCATGCTCCTTCGCCTCCTCATGTTCCTTCTCCTCCTCCTGTTCCTTCTCCTTCTCCTTCTCCTGCTCCTTCTCCTCGTCCTGCTCCTTCTTCTCCTCCTGCTCCCCCTCCTACTCCTGCTCTTTCCCCACCTCTTGCTTCTTCTCCTCCTCCTGCTCCTTCTCCTCCTCCTGCTCCTTCTCCACCTCCATCTCATCCTCCTCCTCCTCCTGCTCCTTCTCCTCCTCCTGTTCCATCTCCACCTCCTGCTCCATCTCCAACTCCTGCTTCTTCACCTCCTCCTTCTCCTTCTACATCTCCTGCTCCCCCTCCTGCTCCATCTCCTGCTCCCCGTCCTACTCCTGCACCTTCTCCTCCTGCTACTGCTCCTCCTCCTGCTCCTGCTCCCCGTCCTACTCCTGCACCTTCTCCTCCTGCTACTGCTCCTCCTCCTGCTTCTACTCCTCTTCCTGCTCCTTCTCATCCTCCTGCTGCTTCACCTCCTGCTGATTCTTCTCCTCCTCCTGCTCCTTCTCCTCCATCTGCTCCTTCTTCTTCTGCTCCCCCTCATCCTCATGCTCCTTCTCCACCTTCTGCTCCACCTCCACATCGTACTGCTGCTCCACCTCCTGATCATTTTCCTCCTCCTGCTCCTTCTCCTCCTCCTGCTCCTTCTCCACCTCCTGCTCCTTCTCCAACTCCTGCTCCTTCTCCAAATCCTGCTCCCTCTCCATCTCCTGTTACTTCTCCCCCTTCCGCTCCATCTCCTGCTCCCCCTCCTACTCCTGATCCTTCTCCACCTCCTTCTCCACCTCCTGCTCCTTCTCCTCCTCCTGCTAATTCTGCTCCTGCTGCTCCTTCTCCTCCTCCTGATCCTTCTCCTCCCCCTGCTCCTTCTCCTCCTCCTGCTCCTTCTCCACCTCCTGCTCCTTCTCCTCCTCCTGCACCTTCTCCATCTCCTGCTCCATCTCCTTCTGCTCCCTCTCCTCCTCCTGCTCCTTCTCCACCTGCTGCTCCTTCTCCTCCTCCTGCTCCTTCTCCTCCTCCTGCTCCATTTCCTCCTCTGGCTCCATATCCGCCTCATGCTCCTTCTACTCCTCCTGCTCCTTCTCCACCTGCTGCTCCTTCTCCTCCTCCTGCTCCTTCTCCTCCTGCTGCTCCGTCTCCTCATCCTCCTCCTTCTCCATCTCCTGCTCTTTCTCCACCTGCTGCTCCTTCTCCACCTCCTGCTCACTCTCCATCTCCTGTTACTTCTCCCCCTTCCGCTCCATCTCCTGCTCCCCCTCCTACTCCTGATCCTTCTCCACCTCCTTCTCCACCTCCTGCTCCTTCTCCTCCTCCTGCTAATTCTGCTCCTGCTGCTCCTTCTCCTCCTCCTGATCCTTCTCCTCCCCCTGCTCCTTCTCCTCCTCCTGCTCCTTCTCCACCTCCTGCTCCTTCTCCTCCTCCTGCACCTTCTCCATCTCCTGCTCCATCTCCTTCTGCTCCCTCTCCTCCTCCTGCTCCTTCTCCACCTGCTGCTCCTTCTCCTCCTCCTGCTCCTTCTCCTCCTCCTGCTCCATTTCCTCCTCTGGCTCCATATCCGCCTCATGCTCCTTCTACTCCTCCTGCTCCTTCTCCACCTGCTGCTCCTTCTCCTCCTCCTGCTCCTTCTCCTCCTGCTGCTCCGTCTCCTCATCCTCCTCCTTCTCCATCTCCTGCTCTTTCTCCACCTGCTGCTCCTTCTCCTCCTCCTGCTCCTTCTCCTCCTCCAGAACGTTCTCCTCCTCCAGCTCGTTCTCCACAACCTGCTGCCCCTCCTCCTCATCCTGCTCCATCTCCACCTCCTGCTCCTTATCCACCTCCTTCTCCTTCTCCACCTGCTGCTCCTTTTCCTCCTCCTGCTACTTTTCCTCCACCTGCTCCTTCTCCTCCTGCTGATTCTTCTCCTCCTCATGCTCCTTCTCCACCTTCTGCTACACCTCCACATCCTGCTCCTGCTCCAACTCCTGATCATTTTCCTCCTCCTGCTCCATCTCCTTCTCCTGCTCCTTCTCCACCTCCTGCTCCTTCTCCACCTCCTGCTTCTTCTCCATCTCCTGCTCATTCTCCATCTCCTGTTCCTTCTCCCCCTTCCGCTCAATCTCCTGCTCACCCTCCTACTCCTGCTCCTTCTCCACCTCCCTCTCCACCTTCTGCTCCTTCTCCTCGTCCTGCTCCTTCTGCTCCTGCTGCTCCTTCTCCTCCTCCTACTCCTTCTCCTCGTCCGGCTCCTTCTCCTCCTCCAGCACCTTCTCCTCCTCCAGCTCGTTCTCCACAACCTGCTGCGCCTCTTCCTCCTCCTGCTCCGTCTCCACATCCTGCTCCTTCTCCACCTACTGCTCCATCTCCATCTACTGCTCCATCCCCAACTACTGATCCATTTCCTCCTCCCGCTCCTTTTCCTCCTCCTGCTCTTTTTCCTCCTCCTGCTCCTTTTCCTCCTCCTGTTCCTTCTCCTTTTCCTGCTCCTTCGCCTTCTACTCCTCCTGCTCCTTCTCCTCCTCCTGCTCCTTCTCCTCCTCCTGCTCCCTTTCCATCTCCTGCTCCTTCTCCACTTCCTGCTCCTTCTCCACCTGCTGCTCCTTCTCAGCCTCCGGCTCCTTCTCCTCCTCCTGCTGCTTCTACACCTTCCGCTCCATCGCCTGCTCTCCCTCCTACTTATGCTTCTTCTCCTCACCCTGTTCATTCTCCTCCTCCGGCTCCTTCTCCTTCTCCTCCTCCTTCTCCTCCTCCTCCTCCTGCTCCGTCTCCTCATCCTGCTCCTTCTCCATCTCCTGCTCTTTCTCCACTTCCTGCTCCTTCTCCACCTGCTGCTCCTTCTCCTCCTCCTGCTCCTTCTCCTCCTCCTGCTCCATTTACTCCTTTGGCTCCATATCCGCATCATGCTCCTTCTCCTCCTCCTGCTCCTTCTCCTCCTCTGGCTCCTGCTCCTTCTCCTCCTCCTGCTCCTTCTCCTCCTCTGGCTCCTTCTCCTTCTCCTCCTCCTGCTCCTTCTCCTCCTCCTGCTCCGTCTCCTCATCCTGCTCCTTCTCCATCTCCTGCTCATTCTCCACATCCTGCTCCTTCTCCACCTGCTGCTCCTTCTCCTCCTCCTGCTCCTTCTCCTCCTCCTGCTCCTTCTCCTCCTTTTGCTCCATATCCGCATCATGCTCCTTCTCCTCCTCCTGCTCCTTCTTCTTCTGCTCCCCCTCTTCCTCCTCCTACTACTCCTTCTCCACCTTCTGCTCCTTCTCCACCTCCCACTCCTGCTCCACCTCTTAATCCTTCTCCTCCTCCTGCTCCTTCTCCTCCTCCATCTCGTTCTCCACAACCTGCTCCTTCTCAACCTGCTACTAATCTCCACATCCGGATCCCTCTCCTCCTTCTGCTCACTTTCCTCCTCCTGATACTTCTCCTCGTCCTGCTCCATCACCACCTCCTGCTCCTTCTCCACCTCCTGATCCTTCTCCTCCTCCTGCTCCTTCTCCTCCTCCTGCTCCGTCTCCTCATCCTGCTCCTTCTACATCTCCTGCTCTTTCTCCACTTCCTGCTCCTTCTCCACCTGCTGCTCCTTCTCCTCCTCCTGCTCCTTCTCCTCCTCCAGCACGTTCTCCTCCTCCAGCTCGTTCTCCACAACCTGCTGCCCCTCCTCCTCCTCCTGTTCCATCTCCACCTCCTGCTCCTTATCCACCTCCTTCTCCTTCTCCACCTGCTGCTCCTTTTCCTCCTCCTGCTCCTTTTCCTCCTCCTGCTCCTTCTCCTCCTGCTGATTCTTCTCATCCTCATGCTCCTTCTCCACCTTCTGCTACACCTGCACATCCTGCTCCTGCTCCACCTCCTGATCATTTTCCTCCTCCTGCTCCATCTCCTTCTCCTGCTACTTCTCCACCTCCTGCTCCTTCTCCACCTCCTGCTTCTTCTCCATCTCCTGCTCATTCTCCATCTCCTGTTCCTTCTCCCCCTTCCGCTCAATCTCCTGCTCACCCTCCTACTCCTGCTCCTTCTCCACCTCCCTCTCCACCTTCTGCTCCTTCTCCTCGTCCTGCTCCTTCTGCTCCTGCTCCTTCTCCTCCTACAACTCCTTCTCCTCGTCCGGCTCCTTCTCCTCCTCCAGCACCTTCTCCTCCTCTGCCTCCATATCCGCCTTGTGCTCCTTCTCCACCTCCTGCTCCTTCTTCTTCTGCTCCCCCTCCTCATCCTCCTCCTTCTCCACCTTCTGCTCCTTCTCCACCTCCTGCTCCTGCTCCATCTCTTGACCCTTCTCCTCCTCCTGCTCCTTCTCCACCATCTCGATCTCCACAACCTGCTCCTTCTCAACCTGCTACTAATCTCCACCTCCGGATCCCTCTCCTCCTCCTGCTCACTTTCCTCCTCCTGATACTTCTCCTCCTCCTGCTCCATCACCACCTCCTGCTCCTTCTCCACCTCCTGATCCTTCTCCTCCTCCTGATCCTTCTCCTCCTCCTGCTCCGTCTCCCCCTTCCGCTCAATCTCCTTCTCACCCTCCTACTCCTGCTCCTTCTCCACCTCCCTCTCCACCTTCTGCTCCTTCTCCTCGTCCTGCTCCTTCTGCTCCTGCTCCTTCTGCTCCTGCTGCTCCTTCTCCTCCTCCTACTCCTTCTCCTCGTCCGGCTCCTTCTCCTCCTCCAGCACCTTCTCCTCCTCTGGCTCCATATCCGCCTTGTGCTCCTTCTCCTCCTCTGCTCCTTCTCCGTCTCCAGCACGTACTCCTCCTCCAGCTCGTTCTCCACAACCTGCTGCCCCTTCTCCTCCTCTTGCTCCTTCTCCTCCTCCTGCACCTTCTCCACCTCCGGCTCCATCTCCTCCTCCTGCTGCTACTCCTCCCCCTGCTCCTGCTCCTTCTCCTCGTCCTGCTCCTTCTCCACCTCCGGCTCCTTCTCCTCATCCTGCTCCTTCTCCACCTCCTTCTCCTTCTCCAACTACTGCTCCTTTTTCTCCTCCTGCTCCTTTTCCTCCTCCGGCTCCTTCTCCTCCTGCTGATTCTTCTCCTCCTCATGCTCCTTCTCCACCTTCTGCTCCACCTCCACATCCTACTCCTGCTCCGCCTCCTGATCATTTTCCTCCTCCTGCTGCTTCTCCTCTTCCTGCTCCTTCTCCAATTCCTGCTCCGTCTTCACCTCCTGCTCCTTCTCCATCTACTGCTCCTTCTCCATCTCCTGTTCCTTCTCCCCCTTCCACTCTATCTCCTGCTCCCCCTCCTACTCCTGATCCTTCTCCACCTCCGTCTCCACATCCTGCTCCTTCTCCACATTCTGCTCCTTCTCCACCTCCTGCTCCTGCTCCATCTCTTGTTCCTTCTCCTCCTCCTGCTCCTTCTCCTCCTCCATCTCGTTCTCCACAACCTGCTCCTTCTCAACCTACTACTAATCTCCACCTCCGGATCCTTCTCATCCTCCTGCTCACTTTCCTCCTCCTGATCCTTCTCCTCCTCCTGCTCCTTCACCACCTCCTGCTCCTTCTCCACCTCCTGATCCTTCTCCATCTCCTGCTCCTTCTCCAAATCCTGCTCCCTCTCCATCTCCTGTTACTTCTCCCCCTTCCGCTCCATCTCCTGCCCCCCCCCCCCTCCTACTCCTGCTCCTTCTCCACCTCCTGCTCCTTCTCCTCCTCCTGCTCCTTCTCTAACTCCTGCTCCTTCTCCTTCTGCTCCCCCTCCTCCTGCTCCTTCTCCTCGTCGTGCTCCTCCTACTCCTCCTTCTCATCCTCCTCCTCCTGTTCCTGCTCCTTCTCCACCTGCTGCTCCTTCTACACCTCCTGTTCCTTCTGCTCCCCCTCCTCCTCCAGCTCCTTCTCCTCCTCCTGCACCTTCTCCACCTCCTGCTCCTTCTCCTTCTGTTCCCCCTCCTCATCCTGCTCCTTCTCCACCTCCTGCTCCTTCTCCTCCTCCTGCTCCTTCTCCCCGTTCCGCTCCATCTCCTGCTCCCCCTCCTACTCATGCTCATTCGTCTCCTCCTGTTCCTTCTCCTCCTCCTGCTCCTTCTCCTCCTCCTGCTCCTTCTCCTCCTCCTGCTCCTTCTCCTCCTCCTGCTCGTTTTCCACTTCCTGTTCCTTCTCAAACTCCTGCTCCTTCTCCACCTCCTGCTCCTTCTCCCCGTTCCGCTCCATCTCCTGCTCCCCCTCCTACTCATGCTCATTCGTCTCCTCCTGTTGCTTCTCCTCCTCCTGTTCCTTCTCCTTCTCCTTCTCCTGCTCCTTCTCCTCCTCCTGCTCCTTCTTCTCCTCCTGCTCCCCCTCCTACTCCTGCTCTTTCTCCTCCTCCTGCTCCTTCTCCTCCACCTGTTCCATCTCCACCTCCTGATCCATCTCCAACTCCTGCTTCTTCACCTCCTCCTTCTCCTTCTACATCTCCTGCTCCCCCTCCTGCTCCATCTCCTGCTCCCCCTCCTACTCCTGCACCTTCTCCTCCTGCTCCTACACCTCCTCCTGCTCCTTCACCTCCTCCTGCTACATCTCCACCTCCAGCTCCTTCTACACCTCCTGCTACTGCTCCGCCTCCTGCTCCTAATCCTCTTCCTGCTCTTGCTCATCCTCCTGTTCCTTCTCCTCCTCCTGCTCCTTCTCCTCCATCTGCTCCTTCTTCTTCTGCTCCCCCTCCTCCTCATGCTCCTTCTCCACCTTCTGCTCCACCTCCACATCCTACTGCTGCTCCACCTCCTGATCATTTTCCTACTCCTGCTCCTTCTCCACCTCCTGCTCCTTCTCCATCTCCTGCTCCTTCTCCATCTCCTATTCCTTCTCCCCCTTCCGCTCCATCTCCTGCTCCCCCTCCTACTCCTGATCCTTCTCCACCTCCTTCTCCACCTCCAACTCCTTCTCCTCCTCCTGCTACTTCTGCTCCTGCTGCTCCGTCTCCTCCTCCTGCTCCTTCACCTCGTCCGGCTCCATCTCCTCCTCTAGCACCTTCTCCTCCTGCAGCTCGTTCTCCACAACCTGCTGCCCCTCTTCCTCCTCCTGATCCGACTCCACATCCTGCTCCTTCTCCACCTACTGCTCCTTCTCCAAACACTGCTCCATCTCCACCTAATGCTCCTTCTCCTCCTCCCGCTCCATTTACTCCTCCAGCTCCATTTCCTCCGACTGCTCCTTCTCCACCTCCTGCTCCTTCTTCTTCTGCTCCCCCTCCTCATCCTCCTCCTTCTCCACCTTCTGCTCCTTCTCCACCTCCTGCTCCTGCTCCATCTCTTGATCCTTCTCCTCCTCCTGCTCCTTCTCCACTATCTCGATCTCCACAACCTGCTCCTTCTCAACCTGCTACTAATCTCCACCTCCGGATCCCTCTCCTCCTCCTGCTCACTTTCCTCCTCCTGATACTTCTCCTCCTCCTGCTCCATCACCACCTCCTGCTCCTTCTCCACCTCCTGATCCTTCTCCACCTCCTGCTCCTTCTCCAAATTCTGCTCCCTCTCCATCTCCTGTTACTTCTCCCCCTTCCGCTCCATCTCCTGCTCCCCCTCCTACTCCTGCTCCTTCTCCACCTCCTGCTCCAGCTCCTCCTCCTGCTCCTTCTCTAACACCTGCTCCTTCTCCTTCTGCTCCCCCTCCACCTGCTCCTTCTCCTCGTCGTGCTCATCCTACTCCTTCTTCTCATCCTCCTCCTCCTGTTCCTGCTCCATCTCCACCTGCTGCTCACTCTACACCTCCTGCTCCATCTCCTTCTGCTCCCCCACCTCCTCCAGCTCCTTCTCCTCCTTGTGCACCATCTCCACCTCCTGCTCCTTCTCCTTCTGTTCCCCGTCCTGATCCTGCTCTTTCTCCACCTCCTGCTCCTTCTCCTCCTCCTGCTCCTTCTCCCCGTTCCGCTCCATCTCCTGCTCCCCCTCCTACTCATGCTCCTTCGCCTCCTCCTGTTCCTTCTCCTCCTCCTGCTCCATCTCCTCCTCCTGCTCCTTCTTCTCCTCCTGCTCCTTCTCCTCAACCTGCTCCTTCTCCATATCCTGCTCCGTCTCCACCTCCGCTCCTTCTTCTCCTGCTGCTTCTTCTCCTCCTCCTGCTCCTTCTCCACCTCCAACTCCTTCTCCTTCTCCTGCTTCTTCTCCTCCTCCTGCTCCAACCTCCTACTCCTGCTCCTTCTCCACCTCTTACTTCTTCTTCTCCTCCTCCTGCTCCTTCTCCTCCTCCTTCTCCTTCTCCACCTCCTGCTCCATCTGCACCTACTGCTCCATCTCCACCTACTGGTCCATCTCCTCCTCCTGCTCATGTTCCTCCTCCTGCTCCTTCTCCTCCTCCTGCTCCTTCTACATCTCCTGCTCCTTCTCCATCTCATGCTCCTTCTCCACATCCTGCTCCCTCTCCATCTCCTGTTCCATCACCCCTTCCGCTCCATCTCCTGCTCCGCCTGCTTCTCCTGCTCCTTCTCCACCTCCTGATTATTCTCCTTCTCCTGCTTCTTGTCCTCCTCCTGCTCCCCCTCCTACTCCTGCTCTTTCTCCACCTCTTGCTTCTTCTCCTCCTCCTGCTCCTTCTCCTCCTCCTGCTCCTTCTCCTCCTCCTGCTCGTTTTCCACTTCCTGTTCCTTCTCAAACTCCTGCTGCTTCTCCACTTCCATCTCCACCTCCTCCTCCTGCTCCTTCTCCTCCACCTGTTCCATCTCCACCTCCTGATCCATCTCCAACTCCTGCTCCTTCTCCACCTCCATCTCCTCCTCCTCCTCCTGCTCCTTCTCCTCCTCCTGCTCCTTCTCCTCCTCCTCTTCCATCTCCACCTCCTGCTCCATCTCCAACTCCTGCTTCTTCACCTCCTCCTTCTCCCTCTACATCTCCTGCTCCCCCTCCTTCTCCCCCTCCTACTCCAGCACCTTCTCCTCCTGCTCCTACACCTCCTCCTGCTCCTTCACCTCCTCCTGCTACATCTCCACCTCCGGCTCCTTCTACACCTCCTGCTCCTTCTCATCCTCCTGCTCCTGCTCCCCCTCCTACTCCTGCTCCTTCTCCTCCTCTGGCTCCTTCTTGTCCTCCTGCTCCTTCTCCTTCTCCTCCTCCTGCTCCTTCTACTCCTGCTCCTTGTCCTCCTCCTGCTCCTTCTCCTACTCCGCCTCCTTCTCCTCCTCCTGCTCCTTCCCCTCCTCCGTCTCCTTCTCCACCTCCTGCTCCATCTGCACCTACTGCTCCATCTCCACCGACTGCTCCTTCTCCTCCTCCTGCTCATGTTCCTCCTCCTGCTCCTTCTCCTCCTCCTGTTCCATCTCCACCTCCTGCTCCATCTCCAACTCCTGCGTCTTCTCCTCCTCTTTCTCCCTCTACATCTCCTTCTCCCCCTCCTGCTCCATCTCCTGCTCCCCCTCCTACTCCTACACCTTCTCCTCCTGCTCCTACACCTCCTCCTGCTCCTTCAACTCCTCCTGCTACATCTCCACCTCCGGCTCCTTCTACACCTCCTGCTACTGCTCCTCCTCCTGCTCCTACTCCTCATCCTGCTCGTTCTCATCCTCCTGCTCGTGCTCCCCCTCCTACTCCTGCTCCTTCTCCTTCTCCACCTCCTTCTCCACCTCCTGCTTCTTCTCCTTCTCCTGCTTCTTCTCCTCCTCCTGCTCCCCCTCCGACTCCTGCCCTTTCTCCACCTCTTGCTTCTTCTCCTCCTCCTGCTCCTTCTCCTCCTCCTGCTCCTTCTCCTCCTCCTGCTCCTTTTCCTCCTCCTGCTCCTTCTCCACCTCCTGCTCCTTCTCTATCTCCTGTTCCTTGTCCCCCTTCCGCTCCATCTCCTGCTCCCCTTCCTACTCCTGATCCTTCTCCACCTCCTTCTCCACCTCCTGCTCCTTCTCCTCCTCCTGCTACTTGTGCTCCTGCTGCTCCTTCTCCTCCTCCTGCTCCTTCTCCTCATCCGGCTCCATCTCCTCCTCCAGCACCTTCTCCTCCTGCAGCTCGTTCTCCACAACTTGCTGCCACTCTTCCTCCTCCTGCTCCGTCTCCACATCCTGCTCCTTCTCCACCTACTGCTCCATCTCCATCTACTGCTCCACCTCCACCGACTTCTCCTTCTCCTCCTCCCGCTCCTTTTCCTCCTCCAGCTCCTTTTCCTCCTCCTGCTCCTTCTCCACCTCCTGCTCCTTCTTCTTCTGCTCCCCCTCCTCCTCCTACTCCTTCTCCACTTTCTGCTCCTTCTCCACCTCCTGTTCCTGCTCCACCTCTTGATCCTTCTCCTCCTCCTGCTCCTTCTCCTCCTAAATCACGTTCTCCACAACCTGCTCCTTCTCAACCTACTACGAATCTCCACCTCCGGATCCTTCTCCTCCTCCTGCTCACTTTCCTCCTCCTGCTCCTTCTCCACCTCCTGCTCCTTCTCCTCCTCCTGCTCCTTCTCCTCCTACTGCTGCTTCTACTCCTCCTACTCCTCCTCCTCCTCCTGCTCCTGCTCCTTCTCCACCTGCTGATCCTTCTCCATCTCCTGCTCCTTCTCCAAATCCTGCTCCCTCTCCATCTCCTGTTACTTCTCCCCCTTCCGCTCCATCTCCTGCTCCCCCTCCTACTCCAGCTCCTTCTCCACCTCCTGCTCCTTCTCCTCCTCCTTCTCCTTCTCAAACTCCTGCTCCTTCTCCTTCTGCTCCACCTCCACCTGCTACTTCTCCTCGTCGTGCTCATCCTACTCCTCCTTCTCATCTTCCACCTCCTGTTCCTGCTCCTTCTCCACCTGCTGCTCCTTCTACACCTCCTGCTCCTTCTCCTTCTGCTCCACCTCCTCCTCCAGCTCCATCTCTTCCTCCTGCACCTTCTCCACCTCCTGCTTCTTCTCCTTCTGTTCCACCAACTCATCCTGCTCCTTCTCCACCTCCTGATCATTCTCCTATTCATGCTCCTTCTCCCCGTTCCGCTCCATCTCCTGCTCCCCCTCCTACTCATGCTCCTTCGCCTCCTCCTGTTCCTTCTCCTCCTCCTGCTCCTTCTCCTTCTCCTTCTCCTGCTCCTTTCCTCCTCCTGCTCCTTCTTCTCCTCCTGCTCCTTCTCCTCATCCTGCTCCTTCTCCATATCCTGCTCCGTCTCCACCTCCTGCTGCCCCTCCTCCTCCTCCTGCTCCTTCTCCACCTCTTGCTCCTTCTCAACTTCCTACTCCTTCTCCAACTCCGGCTCCTTCTCCACCTCCATCTCCTTCTCCTCCTCCTGCTCATGTTCCTCCTCCTACTCCTTCTCCTCCTCCTGCTCCTTCTCCACATTCTGCTCCCTCTCCATCTCCTGTTCCTTCACCCCCTTCCGCTCCATCTCCTGCTCCCCCTGCTACTCCTGCTCCTTCTCCTCCTGCTTCTCCACCTCCTGCTTCTTCTCCTTCTCCTGCTTCTTCTCCTCCTCCTGCTCCAACCTCCCACTCCTGCTCCTTCTCCACCTCTTACTTCTTCTTCTCCTCCTCCTGCTCCTTCTCCTCCTCCTGCTCCTTCTCCACCTCCTGCTTCTTCTCAACATACTGCTGCTGCTCCACCTCCTGCTCCTTCTCCTCCTCCTGCTCCTTCTCCTCCTCCATCTCGTTCTCCACAAACTGCTCCTTCTCAACCTCCTACTCCTTATCCACAACCTGCTCCTACTCAACCGCCTATTTCTTCTCCACCTCCTGCTCCTTCTCCATCTCCTGCTCCTTCTCCATCTCATGCTCCTTCTCCACATCCTGCTCCCTCTCCATCTCCTGTTCCTTCTCTGCCTTCCGCTTCATCTCCTGCTCCCCCTCCTACTCCTGCTCCGTCCGCACATCCTGCTCCTTCTCAACCTACTGCCCCTTCTCCAGATACTGCTCCTTCTCCTCCTCCTGCTCCTTCCCCTCCTCATGCGACTTCTCCTCCAGCTCCTTTTCCTCCTTCTGATCCCCCTACTCCTCCTTCTCCTTCTCCAACTTCTGCTCCTTCTCCACCTCCTGCTCCTGCTACTCCTCCTGCTTCTTCTCCTCCTCCGGCTCCTTCTCCTCCTCCTGCTTCTTCTCCATCTCCTGCTCCTTCTCCAAATCCTGCTCCCTCTCCATCTCCTGTTCCTTCTCCCCCATGCCCTCCATCTCCTGCTCCCCTCCACCTCCTGCTCCTTCTCCACCTCCTGCTCCGTCTCCTCCTCCTGCTCCTTCTCCTCCTCCTGCTCCTTCTCCACCTCCTGGTCCTTCGCCTTCTGCTCCCCCTCCTCCTCCTGCTCCTTCTCCTCCTCCTGCTCCTTCTCCTCCTCCTGCTCCTTCTCCTTCTCCTCCTCCTGCTCATTCTCCTCCTCCTGCTACTTCTCCTCATCCAGCTCCTTCTCGATCTCCTGCTCCTTCTCAACCTCCTGGTCCTTCTCCTCCTCCTACTTCTTCTCCTCCTCCTGCTCATTCTCCTCCTCTGGCTCCTAATCCGCCTTATGCTCCTTCTCCTCCTCCTTCTCCTTCTCCTCCTCCAGCACGTTCTCCTCCTCCAGCTCGTTCTCCACAACTTGCTGCCCCTCCTCCTCCACCTACTGCTTCTCCACCTCCTGCTCATTCTCCACCACCTGCTCTTGCTCCACCTACTGCTCCTTCTCCACCTACTGCTCCATTTCCTCCTCCTGCTTATTCTCCTCCTGCTGCTCGTACTCCTTCTCCTGCTCCTTCTCCTCCACCTGCTCCGTCTGCTGCTCCTTCTCGTCCTCCATCTCGTTCTCCACAACCTGCTCCTTCTCAACCTCCTACTCCTGCTCCTTTTCCACCTCCTTCTCCATCTCCTGCTTCTTCTAATCGTCCTGCCTCTTCTCTTCCTCCTGCTCCTTCTCCTACTCCTGCTCCTCCTCATCCTACATCTTCTCCATTTCCTGCTCCTTCTCCTCATCCTGCTGCCTATCTATCACCTGCTCCTGCTACCCCTTCCGCTCCATCTCCTGCTCCTTCTCCATCTCCTGCTCCTTCTCCACCTCCTGCTCCTTCTCCTCCTGCAGCTCCTTCTCCACAACCTGCTCCTTCTCCATCTCTAACTCCTTCTCCACCTCCGGCTCCTTCTCCTCCTCCTGCTCCATCACCACCTCCTGCTCCTTCTCCTCCTCCTGCTCCTTCTTCACCTCCTGCTCCTTCTCCGTCTGCTCCCTCTCTTCCTCCTGCTCCTTCTCCACTTCCTGCTGCTTCTCCACCTCCTGCTCCTTCTCCTCCTCCTGTTCCTTCTCCTCCTCCTGCTCCTTCTCCTCATCCTGTTCCTTCTCCTCCTCCTGCTCCTTCTCCTCCTCCTGCTCCTTCTCCTTCTCCTCCTACGCCTTCTGCTGCTCCTGCTCCTTCTCCACCTCCTGCTCCTTCTCCACCTCCCGCTCCTTCTTATTCTGCTCTGCCTCCTCCTCCTGCTACTTCTAGACACCCTGCTCCTTCTCCTCCTCCTGCTCCTTCTCCTCCTCCTCCTGCTCTTTCTCCTCCTCCTGCTCCTTCTCCTCCTCAAGAACGTTCTCCTCCAGCTTGTTCACCACAACCTGCTCCCCCTGCTTTCCTGATCCTGTTCCTTCTCCTCCTCCTGCTCCTTCTCCTCCTCCTGCTCCTTCTCCTCCTCCTGCTCGTTCTCCTTCTCCTTCTCCTACGCCTTCTCCTGCTCCTGCTCCTTCTCCACCTCCTGCTCCTTCTCCACCTCCTGCTCCTTCTCCTTCTGCTCTGCCTCCTCCTCCTGCTACTTCTAGACCCCCTGCTCCTTCGCCTCCTCCTGCTCCTCCTCCTCCTTCTCCTCCTCCTGCTCCTTCTCCTCCGCCTCCTCCTGCTCTTTCTCTTCCCCCTGCTCCTTCTCTTCCTCAAGAACGTTCTCCTCCAGCATGTTCCCAACAACCTGCTCCCCCTGCTCATGCTGTTCCTGCTCCTTCTCCTCCTTCGCCTCCTTCTGCTCCTTCTCCTCCTACACCTACTGCTCCATCTCCTCCTGCTGCTCATTTTCCTCCTCTTACTCCTTCTCCTCCTCCAGTTCCTTTTCCTCCTCCTGATCCCTTTCCTCTTCCTGCTCCATCTCCACCTCCCGCTCCTTCTCCTTCTGCTTCCCCTCCCCCTCCTGCTCCGTCTCCACCTCAAGCTCCTTTTCCTCCTCCTCCTCCTCATTTTCCTCCTACTGCTCCTTCTCCTTCTCCACCTCCTCCTCCGTCTCCACCTCCTGCTCCTTCACCACCTGCTGCTCCTTCTCCTCCTCCGGCTCCTTTTCATGCTCCTGCTCCTTTTCCTCCTCCTGCTGGTTCTCCTCCTCCTGCTCCTTCTCCACCTCCTGCTCCTTCTCCTCGTGAAGCTCGTTCTCCTCCTCCACATCGTTCTCCTCCTCCAGCTCGTTGTCCACAAACTGCAACTTCGCTACCTCCTGCTCGTTCTCCACCTCCGGCTCCTTCTCCACCTCCGGCTCCTTCTCCTCCTCCTGCTCCTCCTCCTCCTCCTGCTCCATCTGCTCCTCCTCCTGCTCCGTCTACTCCTCCTCCTGCTGCAGCTCCTTCTCCATCTCAATCTTCTGCTCCTTCTCCACATTCTGCTCCTTCTCCACATTATGCTCCGTCTCCATCTTCTTCTCCTTCTCCCCCTTCTGCTCCATGTTCTTTAATGCAAAAAGATTTTATCTTCAAACACAAGAACTTTTCGTGGTTTTGTTGGTTTTCAGCAAATGAACATGTTTCAGCGAGGTTGAAGTTTTTCCTTTACTAGCTTAAGATTTTATCTTAGAATACAAGAACTTTTCGTGGTTATTGTCAATTTTTGTTAGTTTTCATCCAATGAACCGATTTCAGTCAGCTCGATCTTTCTTCTTTAATACAAAAAGATTTTATCTTCAAATACAAGAACGTTTCGTGGTTTTGTTGGTTTTCAGCAAATGAACAGATTTCAGCGATCGAGAAGTTTTTCCTTTACCAGCTTAAGATTTTATCTTAGAATACAAGAACTTTTCGTGGTTATTGTCAATTTTTGTTAGTTTTCATCCAATGAACCGATTTCAGTCAGCTCGATCTTTCTTCTTTAATACAAAAAGATTTTATCTTCAAATACAAGAACGTTTCGTGGTTTTGTTGGTTTTCAGCAAATGAACAGATTTCAGTGAGGGAGAAGTTTTTTCTTCAACAGCTTAAGATTTTACCTTAAAATACAAGAAATTTTCGTGGTTCTTGTCAATTTTTGTTGGTTTTCATCCAATGAACTTATTTCAGTCAGCTGGATCTTTCTTCTTCAAAGCAAAGAGATTTTATCTTCAAATACAAGAACTTTTCGTGGTTTTGTTGTTTTTCAGCAAATGAACATATTTCAGCGAGCTAGAAGTTTTTTCTTTAATAGCATAAGATTTTATCTTAAAATACAACAACTTTTCGTGGTTCTTGTCAATTTTTGTTGGTTTTCATCCAATGAACTTATTTCAGTCAGCTCGATGTTTCTCCTTCAAGGCAAATAGATTTCATCTTCAAATACAAGAACTTTTCGTGGTTTTGTTGGTTTTCAGCAAATGAACATATTTCAGCAAGCTAGAAGTTTTTTCTTTAATAGCATAAGATTTTATCTTAAAATACAAGAACTTTTCGTGGTTCTGGTCAATTTTTTTTCGTTTTCATCCAATGAACTTATTTCAGTCAGCTCGATCTTTCTCCTTCAAATCAAAAAGATTTTATCTTCAAATACAAGAACTTTTCGTGGTTTTGTTGGTTTTCAGCAAATGAACATATTTCAGCGAGCGAGAAGTTTTTTTCTTTAATAGCGTAGGATTTTATCTTAAAATACAAGAACTTTTCGTGGTTCTTGTCAATTTTTGTTGGTTTTCATCTCATGAACTTATTTCAGTCAGCTACATCTTTCTTCTTCAAAGCAAAAAGATTTTATCTTCAAATACAACAACCTTTCGTGGTTTTGTTGGTTTTCAGCAAATGAACATATTTCAGCGAGCTAGAAGTTTTTTCTTTCATAGCGTAAGATTTTATCTTCAAATACAAGAACTTTTCGTGGTTTTGTTGGTTTTCAGCTAATGAACATATTTCAGCGAGCTGGAAGTTTTTTCTTTAATAGCGTAAGATTTTATCTTAAAATACAAGAACTTTTCGTGGTTCTTGTCAAATTTTGTTGGTTTTCATCTAATGAACATATTTCAGCGAGCTGGAAGTTTTTTCTTTAATAGCGCAAGATTTTATCTTCAAGTACAAGAACTTTTCGTGGTTTTGTTGGTTTTCAGCAAATGAACATATTAACAGCGAGCGATAAGTTTTTTCTTTAATAGCGTAAGATTTCATCTTAAAATACAAGAACTTTTCGTGGTTCTTGTCAATTTTTGTTGGTTTTCATCGAATGATCTTATTGAACTTATTTCAGTCAGCTAGATCTTTCTTCTTCAAAGCAAAAAGATTTTAGCTTCAAATACAAGAACTTTTCGTGGTTTTGTTGGTTTTCAGCTAATGAACATATTTCAGCGAGCGAGAAGTTTTTTCTTTAATAGCGTAAGATTTCATCTTAAAATACAAGAACTTTTCGTGGTTCATCTCAATTTTTGTTGGTTTTCATCTGATGAACTTATTTCAGTCAGCGAGACCTTTCTTCTTCAAAGCAGAAAGACTTTATCGTCAAATACAACAACCTTTCGTGGTTTTGTTGGTTTTCAGCAAATGAACATATTTCAGCGAGCTAGAAGTTTTTTATTTAATAGCGTAAAATTTCATCTTAAAATACAAGAACTTTTCGTGGTTCTTCTCAATTTTTGTTTGTTTTCATCGAATGAACTTATTTCAGTCAGCTGGATCTTTCTTCTTCAAAGCAAAAAGACTTTATCTTCAAATACAACAACCTTTCGTGGCTTTGTTGGTTTTCAGCAAATGAACATATTTCAGCAAGCTAGAAGTTTTTTCTTTAATAGCATAAGATTTTATCTTAAAATACAAGAACTTTTCGTGGTTCGTGTCAATTTTTGTTGGTCTCAATCGAATGAACTTATTTCAGTCAGCTGGATCTTTCTTCTTCAAAGCAAAAAGATTTTATCTTCAAATACAAGAACTTTTCGTGGTTTTGTTCGTTTTCAGCAAATGAACATATTTCAGCAAGCTAGAAGTTTTTTCTTTAATAGCGTAAGATTTTATCTTAAAATACAAGAACTTTTCGTGGTTCTTGTCAATTTTTGTTGGTTTTCATCTCATGAACTTATTTCAGTCAGCTGGATCTTTCTTCTTCAAAGCAAAATATTTTATCTTCAAATACAAGAACTTTTCGGGTTTTGTTGGTTTTCAGCAAATGAACATATTAACAGCGAGCGATAAGTTTTTTCTTTAATAGCGTAAGATTTCATCTTAAAATACAAGAACTTTTCGTGGTTCTTCTCAATTCATGTTGGTTTTCATCGAATGTACTTATTTCAGTCAGCTCGATCTTTCTTCTTCAAAGCAAAAAGATTTTATCTTCAAATACAAGAACTTTTCGTGGTTTTGTTGGTTTTCAGCAAATGAACAGATTTCAGCGAGCTGGAAGTTTTTTATTTAATAGCGTAAAATTTCATCTTAAAATACAAGAACTTTTCGTGGTTCTTCTCAATTTTTGTTTGTTTTCATCGAATGAACTTATTTCAGTCAGCTGGATCTTTCTTCTTCAAAGCAAAAAGACTTTATCTTCAAATACAACAACCTTTCGTGGCTTTGTTGGTTTTCAGCAAATGAACATATTTCAGCGAGCTGGAAGTTTTTTCTTTAATAGCGTAAGATTTTATCTTAAAATACAAGAACTTTTCGTGGTTCGTGTCAATTTTTGTTGGTCTTCATCGAATGAACTTATTTCAGTCAGCTGGATCTTTCTTCTTCAAAGCAAATAGATTTTATCTTCAAATACAAGAACTTTTCGTGGTTTTGTTGGTTTTCAGCTAATGAACATATTTCAGCGAGCGAGAAGTTTTTTCTTTAATAGCGTAAGATTTTATCTTAAAATACAAGAACTTTTCGTGGTTCTTCTCAATTTTTGTTGGTTTTCATCGAATGAACTTATTTCAGTCAGCTGGATCTTTCTTCTTCAAAGCAAAAAGACTTTATCTTCAAATACAACAACCTTTCGTGGCTTTGTTGGTTTTCAGCAAATGAACATATTTCAGCGAGCTGGAAGTTTTTTCTTTAATAGCGTAAGATTTTATCTTAAAATACAAGAACTTTTCGTGGTTCGTGTCAATTTATGTTGGTTTTCATCTAATGAACTTATTTCAGTCAGCAAGATCTTTCATCTTCAAAGCAAAAAGATTTTACTCATACATTACCAGATAGATACTAAAGAACAAAAAAGACGAGTTCAGAGAGATACGGTAGAACAGAAACAAAGGAAGAAAGATACATTAAGAACTTTTCGTGGTTCTTGTCAATTTTTGTTGGTTTTCATCTAATGAACTTATTTCAGTCAGCTCGATCTTTCTTCTTCAAAGCAAAAAGATTTTATCTTCAAATACAAGAACTTTTCGTGGTTTTGATGGTTTTCAGCAAATGAACATATTTCAGCGAGCTGGAAGTTTTTTCCTTAATAGCGTAAGATTTTATCTTAAAATACAAGAACTTTTCGTGGTGCTTGTCAATTTTTGTTGGTTTTCATCTAATGAACTTATTTCAGTCTGCTGGATCTTTCTTCTTCAAAGCAAAAAGATTTTATCTTCAAATACAAGAACTTTTCGTGGTTTTGTTGGTTTTCAGCAAATGAACAGATTTCAGCGAGCCAGAAGTTTTTTCTTTGATTGCACAAGATATTATCTTAAAATACAAGAACTTTTCGTGGTTCTTGTCAATTTTTGTTGGTTTTCATCTAATGAACTTATTTCAGTCAGCTCAATCTTTCTTCTTCAAAGCAAAAAGATTTTATCTTCAAATACAAGAACTTTTCGTGGTTTTGTTGGTTTTCAGCAAATTAACATATTTCAGCGAGCCAGAAGTTGTTTCTTGAATAGCGTAAGATTTCATCTTAAAATACAAAAACTTTTCATGGTAATTGTCAATTTTTGTTGGTTTTCATCTAATGAACTTATCTCAGTCAGCTGGATCTTTCTTCTTCAAAGCAAAAAGATTTTATCTTCAAATACAAGAACTTTTCGTCATTTTGATGGTTTTCAGCAAATGAACATATTTCAGCGAGCAAGAAGCTTTTTCTTTAATAGCGTAAGATTGTATCTTAAAATACAAGAACATTTCGTGGTTCTTGTCAATTTTTGTTGGTTTTCATCTAATGAACTTATTTCAGTCAGCTAGATCTTTCTTCTTCAAAGCAAAAGGATTTTATCTTCAAATACAAGAACTTTTCGTGGTTTTGATGGTTTTCAGCAAATGAACATATTTCAGCGAGCTGGAAGTCTTTTCCTTAATAGATCATTCAGCTCGATCTTTCTTCTTCAAAGCAAAAAGATTTTATCTTGAAATACAAGAACTTTTCGTGGTTTTGTTGGTTTTCAGCAAATGAACAGATTTCAGCGAGCAAGAAGTTTTTTCTTTAATGGCGTAAGATTTTACCTTAAAATGCAAGAACTTTTCGTGGTTCTTGTCAATTTTTGTTGTTTTTTTTCAAATGAACTTATTTCAGTCAGCCGGATCTTTCTTCTTCAAATCAAATAGATTTTATCTTCAAATGCAAGAACTTTTCGTGGTTTTGTTGGTTTTCAGCAAATGAACATATTTCAGCGAGCCAGAAGGTTTTTCTTTAATACCGCAAGATATTATCTTAAAATACAAGAACTTTTCGTGGTTCTTGTCAATTTATGTTGGTTTTCATCTCATGAACTTATTTCAGTCAGCAAGATCTTTCATCTTCAAAGCAAAAAGATTTTATCTTCAAATACAAGAACTTTTCGTGGTTTTGTTGGTTTTCAGCAAATTAACATATTTCAGCGAGCAAGTAGTTTTTTCTTTAATAGCGTAAGATTTTATCTTAAAATACAAAAACTTTTCGTGGTTGTTGTCAATTTTTGTTGGTTTTCATCTAATGAACTTATTTCAGTCAGCTCGATCTATCTTCTTCAAAGCAAAAAGATTTTATCTTCAAATACAAGAACTTTTCGTGGTTTTGATGGTTTTCAGCAAATGAACATATTTCAGCGAGCTGGAAGTTTTTTCCTTAATAGCGTAAGAATTTATCTTAAAATACAAGAACTTTTCGTGGTTCTTGTCAATTTTTGTTGGTTTTCATCGAATGAACTTATTTCATTCAGCTCGATCTTTCTTCTTCAAAGCAAAAAGATTTTATCTTCAAATACAAGAACTTTTCGTGGTTTTGTTGGTTTTCAGCAAATTAACATATTTCAGCGACCTGGGAGTTTTTACTTTAATGGCGTAAGATTTTATCTTAAACTACAAGAACTTTTCGTGGTTCTTGTCAATTTTTGTTAGTTTTCATCTAATGAACTTATTTCAGTCAGCCAGATCTTTCTTCTTCAAAGCAAAAAGATTTTATCTTCAAATACAAGAACTTTTCGTGGTTCTTGTCAATTTTTGTTGGTTTTCATCTCATGAACTTATTTCAGTCAGCCAGATCTTTCTTCTTCAAAGCAAAAAGATTTTATCTTCAAATACAAGAACTTTTCGTGGTTTTGATGGTTTTCAGCAAATGAACATATTTCAGCGAGCTGGAAGTTTTTTCCTTAATAGCGTAAGATTTTATCTTAAAATACAAGAACTTTTCGTGGTTCTTGTCAATTTTTGTTGGTTTTCATCTAATGAACTTATTTCAGTCTGCTGGATCTTTCTTCTTCAAAGCAAAAAGATTTTATCTTCAAATACAAGAACTTTTCGTGGTTTTGTTGGTTTTCAGCAAATTTACAGATTTCAGCGAGCCAGAAGTTTTTTCTTTAATTGCACAAGATATTATCTTAAAATACAAGAACTTTTCGTGGTTCTTGTCAATTTTTGTTGGTTTTCATCGAATGAACTTATTTCAGTCAGCTCGATCTTTCTTCTTCAAAGCAAAAAGATTTTATCTTCAAATACAAGAACTTTTCGTGGTTTTGTTGGTTTTCAGCAAATTAACATATTTCAGCGAGCTGGGAGTTTTTACTTTAATAGCGTAAGATTTTATCTTAAAATACAAGAACTTTTCGTGGTTCTTGTCAATTTTTGTTGGTTTTCATCTAATAAACTTATTTCAGTCAGCCAGATCTTTCTTCTTCAAAGCAAATAGATTTTATCTTCAAATACAAGAACTTTTCGTGGTTCTTGTCAATTTTTGTTGGTTTTCATCTAATGAACTTATTTCAGTCAGCTCGATCTATCTTCTTCAAAGCAAAAAGATTTTATCTTCAAATACAAGAACTTTTCGTGGTTTTGATGGTTTTCAGCAAATGAACATATTTCAGCGAGGTGGAAGTTTTTTCCTTAATAGCGTAAGATTTTATCTTAAAATACAAGAACTTTTCGTGGTTATTGTCAATTTTTGTTGGTTTTCATCTCATGAACTTATTTCAGTCAGCCAGATCTTTCTTCTTCAAAGCAAAAAGATTTTATCTTCAAATACAAGAACTTTTCGTGGTTTTGATGGTTTTTAGCAAATGAACAGATTTCAGCGATCTGGAAGTTTTTTCCTTAATAGCGTAAGATTTTATCTTAAAATACAAGAACTTTTCGTGGTTCTTGTCAATTTTTGTTGGTTTTCATCTAATGAACTTATTTCAGTCTGCTGGATCTTTCTTCTTCAAAGCAAAAAGATTTTATCTTCAAATACAAGAACTTTTCGTGGTTTTGTTGGTTTTCAGCAAATGAACATATTTCAGCGAGCAAGAAGTTTTTTCTTCAATAGCGTAAGATTTCATCTTAAAATACAAGAACATATCGTGGTTGTTGTCAATTTTTGTTGGTTTTCATCTGATGAACTCATTTCAGTCAGCTAGATCTTTCTTCTTCAAAGCAAAAAGATTTCATCTTCAAATACAAGAACTTTTCGTGGTTTTGTTTGTTTTCAGCAAATGAACATATTTCAGCGAGCAAGAAGCTTTTTCTTTAATAGCGTAAGATTTTATCTTAAAATACAAGAACACTTCGTGGTTCTTGTCAATTTTTGTTCGTTTTCATCTAATGAACTTATTTCAGTCAGCTAGATCTTTCTTCTTCAAAGCAAAAAGATTTTATCTTCAAATACAAGAACTTTTTGTGGTTTTGATGGTTTTCAGCAAATGAACATATTTCAGCGAGCTGGAAGTTTTTTCCTTAAAATACAAGAACTTTTCGTGGTTATTCACAATTATTGTTGGTTTTCATCTAATGAACTTATTTCAGTCAGCGAGATCTTTCTTCTTCAAAGCAAAAAGATTTTATCTTCCAATACAAGAACTTTTCGTGGTTTTGATGGTTTTCAGCAAATGATCATATTTCACCGGGCTGGAAGTTTTTTCCTTAATGGAATAAGATTTTATCTTAAAATACAAGAACTTTTCGTGGTTCTTGTCAATTTTTGTTCGTTTTCATCTAATGAACTTATTTCAGTCAGCTAGATCTTTCTTCTTCAAAGCAAAAAGATTTTATCTTCAAATACAAGAACTTTTCGTGGTTTTGTTGGTTTTCAGCAAATTAACATATTTCAGCGAGCTGGGAGTTTTTACTTTAATAGCGTAAGATTTTATCTTAAACTACAAGAACTTTTCGTGGTTCTTGTCAATTTTTGTTGGTTTTCATCTAATAAACTTATTTCAGTCAGCCAGATCTTTCTTCTTCAAAGCAAAAAGATTTTATCTTAAAATACAAGAACTTTTCGTGGTTCTTGTCAATTTTTGTTGGTTTTCATCGAATGAACTTATTTCATTGAGCTCGATCTTTCTTCTTCAAAGCAAAAAGATTTTATCTTCAAATACAAGAACTTTTCGTGCTTTTGTTGGTTTTCAGCAAATTAACATATTTCAGCGAGCTGGGAGTTTTTACTTTAATAGCGTAAGATTTTATCTTAAACTACAAGAACTTTTCGTGGTTCTTGTCAATTTTTGTTGGTTTTCATCTAATAAACTTATTTCAGTCAGCCAGATCTTTCTTCTTCAAAGCAAAAAGATTTTATCTTCAAATACAAGAACTTTTCGTGGTTCTTGTCAATTTTTGTTGGTTTTCATCTCATGAACTTATTTCAGTCAGCTGGATCTTTCTTCTTCAAAGCAAAAAGATTTTATCTTCAAATACAAGAACTTTTCGTGGTTTTGATGGTTTTCAGCAAATGATCATATTTCAGCGATCTGGAAGTTTTTTCTTTAATAGCGTAAGATTTTATCTTAAAATGCAAGAACTTTTCGTGGTTCTTGTCAATTTTTGTTGTTTTTTTTCAAATGAACTTATTTCAGTCAGCCGGATCTTTCTTCTTCAAAGCAAATAGATTTTATCTTCAAATGCACGAACTTTTCGTGGTTTTGTTGGTTTTCAGCAAATGAACATATTACAGCGAGCCAGAAGGTTTTTCTTTAATAGCGTAAGATATTATATTAAAATACAAGAACTTTTCGTGGTTCTTGTCAATTTATGTTGGTTTTCATATAATGAACTTATTTCAGTCAGCAAGATCTTTCATCTTCAAAGCAAAAAGATTTTATCTTCAAATACAAGAACTTTTCGTGGTTTTGTTGGTTTTCAGCAAATGAACATATTTCAGCGAGCAAGTAGTTTTTTGCTTTCATAGCGTAAGATTTTATCTTAAAATACAAAAACTTTTCGTGGTTCTTGTCAATTTTTGTTGGTTTTCATCGAATGAACTTATTTCATTCAGCTCGATCTTTCTTCTTCAAAGCAAAAAGATTTTATCTTCAAATACAAGAACTTTTCGTGGTTTTGTTGGTTTTCAGCAAATGAACAGATTTCAGCGAGCCAGAAGTTTTTTCTTTAATTGCACAAGATATTATCTTAAAATACAAGAACTTTTCGTGGTTCTTGTCAATTTTTGTTGGTTTTCATCTAATGACCTTATTTCAGTCCGCTCGATCTTTCTTCTTCAAAGCAAAAAGATTTTATCTTCAAATACAAGAACTTTTCGTGGTTTTGTTGGTTTTCAGCAAATTAACATATTTCAGCGAGCTGGGAGTTTTTACTTTAATAGCGTAAGATTTTATCTTAAACTACAAGATCTTTTCGTGGTTCTTGTCAATTTTTGTTGGTTTTCATCTGATAAACTTATTTCAGTCAGCCAGATCTTTCTTCTTCAAAGCAAAAAGATTTTATCTTCAAATACAAGAACTTTTCGTGGTTCTTGTCAATTTTTGTTGGTTTTCATCTCATGAACTTATTTCAGTCAGCGAGAACTTTCTTCTTCAAAGCAAAAAGATTTTATCTTCAAATACAAGTTCTTTTCGTGGTTTTGATGGTTTTCAGCAAATGTACATATTTTAGCGAGCTGGAAGTTTTTTCCTTAATAGCGTAAGATTTTATCTTAAAATACAAGAACTTTTCGTGGTTATTGTCAATTTTTGTTGGTTTTCATCTCATGAACTTATTTCAGTCAGCCAGATATTTCTTCTTCAAAGCAAAAAGATTTTATCTTCAAATACAAGAAGTTTTCGTGGTTTTGATGGTTTTCAGCAAATGATCATATTTCAGCGATCTGGAAGTTTTTTCCTTAATAGCGTAAGATTTTATCTTAAAATACAAGAACTTTTCGTGGTTCTTGTCAATTTTTGTTGGTTTTCATCGAATGAACTTATTTCAGTCAGCCAGATCTTTCTTCTTCAAAGCAAAAAGATTTTATCTTCAAATACAAGAACTTTTCGTGGTTTTGATGGTTTTCAGCAAATGATCATATTTCAGCGATCTGGAAGTTTTTTCCTGAAGCGTAAGATTTTATCTTAAAATACAAGAACTTTTCGTGGTTCTTGTCAATTTTTGTTGGTTTTCATCGAATGAACTTATTTCATTCAGCTAGATCTTTCATCTTCAAAGCAAAAAGATTTTATCTTCAAATACAAGAACTTTTCGTGGTTTTGTTGGTTTTCAGCAAATTAACATATTTCAGCGAGCCAGAAGTTTTTTCTCAAATTGCGTAAGATTTCATCTTAAAATACAAGAACTTTTCGTGGTTCTTGTCAATTTTTGTTGGTTTTCATCTAATGAACTTATCTCAGTCAGCTGGATCTTTCTTCTTCAAAGCAAAAAGATTTTATCTTCAAATACAAGAACTTTTCGTGGTTTTGATGGTTTTCAGCAAATGAACATATTTCAGCGAGCAAGAAGTTTTTTCTTTAATAGCGTAAGGTTTCATCTTAAAATACAAGAACATATCGTGGTTGTTGTCAATTTTTGTTCGTTTTCATCTAATGAACTTATTTCAGTCAGCTAGATCTTTCTTCTTCAAAGCAAAAAGATTTTATCTTCAAATACAAGAAGTTTTCGTGGTTTTGATGGTTTTCAGCAAATGATCATATTTCAGCGATCTGGAAGTTTTTTCCTTAATAGCGTAAGATTTTATCTTAAAATACAAGAACTTTTCGTGGTTCTTGTCAATTTTTGTTGGTTTTCATCGAATGAACTTATTTCAGTCAGCCAGATCTTTCTTCTTCAAAGCAAAAAGATTTTATCTTCAAATACAAGAACTTTTCGTGGTTTTGATGGTTTTCAGCAAATGATCATATTTCAGCGATCTGGAAGTTTTTTCCTGAAGCGTAAGATTTTATCTTAAAATACAAGAACTTTTCGTGGTTCTTGTCAATTTTTGTTGGTTTTCATCGAATGAACTTATTTCATTCAGCTAGATCTTTCATCTTCAAAGCAAAAAGATTTTATCTTCAAATACAAGAACTTTTCGTGGTTTTGTTGGTTTTCAGCAAATTAACATATTTCAGCGAGCCAGAAGTTTTTTCTCAAATTGCGTAAGATTTCATCTTAAAATACAAGAACTTTTCGTGGTTCTTGTCAATTTTTGTTGGTTTTCATCTAATGAACTTATCTCAGTCAGCTGGATCTTTCTTCTTCAAAGCAAAAAGATTTTATCTTCAAATACAAGAACTTTTCGTGGTTTTGATGGTTTTCAGCAAATGAACATATTTCAGCGAGCAAGAAGTTTTTTCTTTAATAGCGTAAGGTTTCATCTTAAAATACAAGAACATATCGTGGTTGTTGTCAATTTTTGTTCGTTTTCATCTAATGAACTTATTTCAGTCAGCTAGATCTTTCTTCTTCAAAGCAAAAAGATTTTATCTTCAAATACATGAACTTTTTGTGGTTTTGATGGTTTTCAGCAAATGAACATATTTCAGCGAGCTGGAAGTTTTTTCCTTAAAATACAATAACTTTTCGTGGTTATTCACAATTATTGTTGGTTTTCATCTAATGAACTTATTTCAGTCAGCGAGATCTTTCTTCTTCAAAGCAAAAAGATTTTATCTTCAAATACAAGAACTTTTCGTGGTTTTGATGGTTTTCAGCAAATGAACATATTTCAGCGAGCTGGGAGTTTTTACTTCAATAGCGTAAGATTTTTTCTTAAAATACAAGAACTTTTCGTGGTTCTTGTCAATTTTTGTTGGTTTTCATCGAATGAACTTATTTCATTGAGCTCGATCTTTCTTCTTCAAAGCAAAAAGATTTTATCTTAAAATACAAGAACTTTTCGTGGTTTTGTTGGTTTTCAGCAAATTAACATATTTCAGGGAGCTGGGAGTTTTTTTCTTAATAGCGTAAGATTTTATCTTAAAATACAATAACTTTTCGTGGTTATTGTCAATTTTTGTTGTTTTTCATCTCATGATCTTATTTCAGTCAGCTGGATCTTTCTTCTTCAAAGCAAAAAGATTTTATCTTCAAATACAAGAACTTTTCGTGGTTTTGATGGTTTTCAGCAAATGATCATATTTCAGCGATCTGGAAGTTTTTTCTTTAATAGCATAAGATATTATATTAAAATACAAGAACTTTTCGTGGTTCTTGTCAATTTATGTTGGTTTTCATATAATGAACTTATTTCAGTCAGCAAGATCTTTCTTCTTCAAAGCAAAAAGATTTTATCTTCAAATACAAGAACTTTTCGTGGTTCTTGTCAATTTTTGTTGGTTTTCATCTCATGAACTTATTTCAGTCAGCTAGATCTTTCTTCTTCAAAGCAAAAAGATTTTATCTTCAAATACAAGAACTTTTCGTGGTTTTGATGGTTTTCAGCAAATGAACATATTTCAGCGAGCTGGAAGTTTTTTCCTTAATAGCGTAAGATTTTATCTTAAAATACAAGAACGTTTCGTGGTTATTGTCAATTTTTGTTGGTTTTCATCTCATGAACTTATTTCAGTCAGCCAGATCTTTCTTCTTCAAAGCAAAAAGATTTTATCTTCAAATACAAGAACTTTTTGTGGTTTTGATGGTTTTCAGCAAATGATCATATTTCAGCGATCTGGAAGTTTTTTCCTTAATAGCGTAAGATTTTATCTTAAAATACAAGAACTTTTCGTGGTTCTTGTCAATTTTTGTTGGTTTTCATCTAATGAACTTATTTCAGTCTGCTGGATCTTTCTTCTTCAAAGCAAAAAGATTTTATCTTCAAATACAAGAACTTTTCGTGGTTTTGTTGGTTTTCAGCAAATTAACATATTTCAGCGAGCCAGAAGTTTTTTCTCAAATAGCGTAAGATTTCATCTTAAAATACAAGAACTTTTCGTGGTTCTTGTCAATTTTTGTTGGTTTTCATCTAATGAACTTATCTCAGTCAGCTGGATCTTTCTTCTTCAAAGCAAAAAGATTTTATCTTCAAATACAAGAACTTTTCGTGGTTTTGATGGTTTTCAGCAAATGAACATATTTCAGCGAGCAAGAAGTTTTTTCTTTAATAGCGTAAGATTTCATCTTAAAATAGAAGAACATATCGTGGTTGTTGTCAATTTTTGTTGGTTTTCATCTGATGAACTCATTTCAGTCAGCTAGATCTTTCTTCTTCAAAGCAAAAAGATTTTATCTTCAAATACAAGAACTTTTCGTGGTTCTTGTCAATTTTTGTTGGTTTTCATCTAATGAACTTATTTCAGTCAGCGAGATCTTTCTTCTTCAAAGCAAAAAGATTTTATCTTCAAATACAAGAACTTTTCGTGGTTTTGATGGTTTTCAGCAAATGAACATATTTTAGCGAGCTGGAAGTTTTTTTCTTAATAGCGTATGATTTTATCTTAAAATACAAGAACTTTTCGTGGTTATTGTCAATTTTTGTTGGTTTTCATCTCATGATCTTATTTCAGTCAGCTGGATCTTTCTTCTTCAAAGCAAAAAGATTTTATCTTCAAATACAAGAACTTTTCGTGGTTTTGATGGTTTTCAGCAAATGATCATATTTCAGCGATCTGGAAGTTTTTTCTTTAATAGCATAAGATATTATATTAAAATACAAGAACTTTTCGTGGTTCTTGTCAATTTATGTTGGTTTTCATATAATGAACTTATTTCAGTCAGCAAGATCTTTCATCTTCAAAGCAAAAAGATTTCATCTTCAAATACAAGAACTTTTCGTGGTTTTGTTGGTTTTCAGCAAATTAACATATTTCAGCGACCTGGGAGTTTTTACTTTAATAGCGTAAGATTTTATCTTAAACTACAAGAACTTTTCGTGGTTCTTGTCAATTTTTGTTAGTTTTCATCTGATGAACTTATTTCAGTCAGCCAGATCTTTCTTCTTCAAAGCAAAAAGATTTTATCTTCAAATACAAGAACTTTTCGTGGTTCTTGTCAATTTTTGTTGGTTTTCATCTCATGAACTTATTTCAGTCAGCTAGATCTTTCTTCTTCAAAGCAAAAAGATTTTATCTTCAAATACAAGAACTTTTCGTGGTTTTGATGGTTTTCATCAAATGAACATATTTCAGCGAGCTGGAAGTTTTTTCCTTAATAGCGTAAGATTTCATCTTATAATACAAGAACTTTTCGTGGTTCTTGTCAATTTTTGTTGGTTTTCATCTAATGAACTTATCTCAGTCAGCTGGATCTTTCTTCTTCAAAGCAAAAAGATTTTATCTTCAAATACAAGAACTTTTCGTGGTTTTGATGGTTTTCAGCAAATGAACATATTTCAGCGAGCAAGAAGTTTTTTCTTTAATCGCGTAAGATTTCATCTTAAAATAGAAGAACATATCGTGGTTGTTGTCAATTTTTGTTGGTTTTCATCTGATGAACTCATTTCAGTCAGCTAGATCTTTCTTCTTCAAAGCAAAAAGATTTTATCTTCAAATACAAAAACTTTTCGTGGTTCTTGTCAATTTTTGTTGGTTTTCATCTAATGAACTTATTTCAGTCAGCGAGATCTTTCTTCTTCAAAGCAAAAAGATTTTATCTTCAAATACAAGAACTTTTCGTGGTTTTGATGGTTTTCAGCAAATGAACATATTTTAGCGAGCTGGAAGTTTTTTTCTTCATAGCGTAAGATTTTATCTTAAAATACAAGAACTTTTCGTGGTTATTGTCAATTTTTGTTGGTTTTCATCTCATGAACTTATTTCAGTCAGCTGGAACTTTCTTCTTCAAAGCAAAAAGATTTTATCTTCAAATACAAGAACTTTTCGTGGTTTTGATGGTTTTCAGCAAATGATCATATTTCAGCGATCTGGAAGTTTTTTCTTTAATAGCGTAAGATTTTATATTAAAATACAAGAACTTTTCGTGGTTCTTGTCAATTTATGTTGGTTTTCATATAATGAACTTATTTCAGTCAGCAAGATCTTTCATCTTCAAAGCAAAAAGATTTTATCTTCAAATACAAGAACTTTTCGTGGTTTTGTTGGTTTTCAGCAAATGAACATATTTCAGCGAGCAAGTAGTTTTTTTCTTTCATAGCGTCAGATTTTATCTTAAAATACAAAAACTTTTCGTGGTTCTTGTCAATTTTTGTTGGTTTTCATCGAATGAACTTATTTCATTCAGCTCGATCTTTCTTCTTCAAAGCAAAAAGATTTTATCTTCAAATACAAGAACTTTTCGTGGTTTTGTTGGTTTTCAGCAAATGAACAGATTTCAGCGAGCCAGAAGTTTTTTCTTTAATTGCACAAGATATTATCTTAAAATACAAGAACTTTTCGTGGTTCTTGTCAATTTTTGTTGGTTTTCATCTAATGACCTTATTTCAGTCCTGATGTGGAGATGCCGGTGATGGACTGGGGTTGACAATTGCAAACAATTTTACAACACCAAGTTATAGTCCAGCAATTTTATTTTAAATTCACTTTTAAATTGATTTTGAAATAAAATTGCTGGACTATAACTTGGTGTTGTAAAATTGTTTACAATTATTTCAGTCCGCTCGATCTTTCTTCTTCAAAGCAAAAAGATTTTATCTTCAAATACAAGAACTTTTCGTGGTTTTGTTGGTTTTCAGCAAATTAACATATTTCAGCGAGCTGGGAGTTTTTACTTTAATAGCGTAAGATTTTATCTTAAACTACAAGATCTTTTCGTGGTTCTTGTCAATTTTTGTTGGTTTTCATCTGATAAACTTATTTCAGTCAGCCAGATCTTTCTTCTTCAAAGCAAAAAGATTTTATCTTCAAATACAAGAACTTTTCGTGGTTCTTGTCAATTTTTGTTGGTTTTCATCTAATGAACTTATTTCAGTCAGCGAGAACTTTCTTCTTCAAAGCAAAAAGATTTTATCTTCAAATACAAGTTCTTTTCGTGGTTTTGATGGTTTTCAGCAAATGAACATATTTTAGCGAGCTGGAAGTTTTTTCCTTAATAGCGTAAGATTTTATCTTAAAATACAAGAACTTTTCGTGGTTATTGTCAATTTTTGTTGGTTTTCATCTCATGAACTTATTTCAGTCAGCCAGATATTTCTTCTTCAAAGCAAAAAGATTTTATCTTCAAATACAAGAACTTTTCGTGGTTTTGATGGTTTTCAGCAAATGATCATATTTCAGCGATCTGGAAGTTTTTTCCTTAATAGCGTAAGATTTTATCTTAAAATACAAGAACTTTTCGTGGTTCTTGTCAATTTTTGTTGGTTTTCATCGAATGAACTTATTTCAGTCAGCCAGATCTTTCTTCTTCAAAGCAAAAAGATTTTATCTTCAAATACAAGAACTTTTCGTGGTTTTGATGGTTTTCAGCAAATGATCATATTTCAGCGATCTGGAAGTTTTTTCCTGAAGCGTAAGATTTTATCTTAAAATACAAGAACTTTTCGTGGTTCTTGTCAATTTTTGTTGGTTTTCATCTAATGAACTTATCTCAGTCAGCTGGATCTTTCTTCTTCAAAGCAAAAAGATTTTATCTTCAAATACAAGAACTTTTCGTGGTTTTGATGGTTTTCAGCAAATGAACATATTTCAGCGAGCAAGAAGTTTTTTCTTTAATAGCGTAAGATTTCATCTTAAAACACAAGAACATATCGTGGTTGTTGTCAATTTTTGTTGGTTTTCATCTGATGAACTCATTTCAGTCAGCTAGATCTTTCTTCTTCAAAGCAAAAAGATTTCATCTTCAAATACAAGAACTTTTCGTGGTTTTGATGGTTTTCAGCAAATGATCATATTTCACCGGGCTGGAAGTTTTTTCCTTAATGGAATAAGATTTTATCTTAAAATACAAGAACTTTTCGTGGTTCTTGTCAATTTTTGTTGGTTTTCATCTAATGAACTTATTTCAGTCAGCCAGATCTTTCTTCTTCAAAGCAAAAAGATTTTATCTTCAAATACAAGAACTTTTCGTGGTTTTGTTGGTTTTCAGCAAATTAACATATTTCAGCGAGCTGGGAGTTTTTACTTTAATAGCGTAAGATTTTTTCTTAAAATACAAGAACTTTTCGTGGTTCTTGTCAATTTTTGTTGGTTTTCATCGAATGAACTTATTTCATTGAGCTCGATCTTTCTTCTTCAAAGCAAAAAGATTTTATCTTAAAATACAAGAACTTTTCGTGGTTTTGTTGGTTTTCAGCAAATTAACATATTTCAGCGAGCTGGGAGTTTTTACTTCAATAGCGTAAGATTTTATCTTAAACTACAAGAACTTTTCGTGGTTCTTGTCAATTTTTGTTGGTTTTCATCTAATAAACTTATTTCAGTCAGCCAGATCTTTCTTCTTCAAAGCAAAAAGATTTTATCTTCAAATACAAGAACTTTTCGTGGTTCTTGTCAATTTTTGTTGGTTTTCATCTAATGAACTTATTTCAGTCAGCGAGATCTTTCTTCTTCAAAGCAAAAAGATTTTATCTTCAAATACAAGAACTTTTCGTGGTTTTGTTGGCTTTCAGCAAATGAACATATTTCAGCGAGCAAGTAGTTTTTTTCTTTCATAGCGTAAGATTTTATCTTAAAATACAAAAACTTTTCGTGGTTCTTGTCAATTTTTGTTGGTTTTCATCGAATGAACTTATTTCATTCAGCTCGATCTTTCTTCTTCAAAGCAAAAAGATTTTATCTTCAAATACAAGAACTTTTCGTGGTTTTGTTGGTTTTCAGCAAATTAACATATTTCAGCGACCTGGGAGTTTTTACTTTAATAGCGTAAGATTTTATCTTAAACTACAAGAACTTTTCGTGGTTCTTGTCAATTTTTGTTAGTTTTCATCTAATGAACTTCTTTCAGTCAGCCAGATCTTTCTTCTTCAAAGCAAAAAGATTTTATCTTCAAATACAAGAACTTTTCGTGGTTTTGATGGTTTTCAGCAAATGAACATATTTCAGCGAGCTGGAAGTTTTTTCCTTAATAGCGTAAGATTTTATCTTAAAATACAAGAACGTTTCGTGGTTATTGTCAATTTTTGTTGGTTTTCATCTCATGAACTTATTTCAGTCAGCCAGATCTTTCTTCTTCAAAGCAAAAAGATTTTATCTTCAAATACAAGAACTTTTTGTGGTTTTGATGGTTTTCAGCAAATGATCATATTTCAGCGATCTGGAAGTTTTTTCCTTAATAGCGAAAGATTTTATCTTAAAATACAAGAACTTTTCGTGGTTCTTGTCAATTTTTGTTGGTTTTCATCTAATGAACTTATTTCAGTCTGCTGGATCTTTCTTCTTCAAAGCAAAAAGATTTTATCTTCAAATACAAGAACTTTTCGTGGTTTTGTTGGTTTTCAGCAAATTAACATATTTCAGCGAGCCAGAAGTTTTTTCTCAAATAGCGTAAGATTTCATCTTAAAATACAAGAACTTTTCGTGGTTCTTGTCAATTTTTGTTGGTTTTCATCTGATGAACTTATTTCAGTCAGCTGGATCTTTCTTCTTCAAAGCAAAAAGATTTTATCTTCAAATACAAGAACTTTTCGTGGTTTTGATGGTTTTCAGCAAATGAACATATTTCAGCGAGCAAGAAGTTTTTTTCTTTAATAGCGTAAGATTTCATCTTAAAATACAAGAACATATCGTGGTTGTTGTCAATTTTTGTTGGTTTTCATCTGATGAACTCATTTCAGTCAGCTAGATCTTTCTTCTTCAAAGCAAAAAGATTTCATCTTCAAATACAAGAACTTTTCGTGGTTTTGTTAGTTTTCAGCAAATGAACATATTTCAGCGAGCAAGAAGCTTTTTCTTTAATAGCGTAAGATTTTATCTTAAAATACAAGAACATTTCGTGGTTCTTGTCAATTTTTGTTCGTTTTCATCTAATGAACTTATTTCAGTCAGCTAGATCTTTCTTCTTCAAAGCAAAAAGATTTTATCTTCAAATACAAGAACTTTTTGTGGTTTTGATGGTTTTCAGCAAATGAACATATTTCAGCGAGCTGGAAGTTTTTTCCTTAAAATACAAGAACTTTTCGTGGTTATTCACAATTATTGTTGGTTTTCATCTAATGAACTTATTTCAGTCAGCGAGATCTTTCTTCTTCAAAGCAAAAAGATTTTATCTTCCAATACAAGAACTTTTCGTGGTTTTGATGGTTTTCAGCAAATGATCATATTTCACCGGGCTGGAAGTTTTTTCCTTAATGGAATAAGATTTTATCTTAAAATACAAGAACTTTTCGTGGTTCTTGTCAATTTTTGTTGGTTTTCATCTAATGAACTTATTTCAGTCAGCCAGATCTTTCTTCTTCAAAGCAAAAAGATTTTATCTTCAAATACAAGAACTTTTCGTGGTTTTGTTGGTTTTCAGCAAATTAACATATTTCAGCGAGCTGGGAGTTTTTACTTTAATAGCGTAAGATTTTTTCTTAAAATACAAGAACTTTTCGTGGTTCTTGTCAATTTTTGTTGGTTTTCATCGAATGAACTTATTTCATTGAGCTCGATCTTTCTTCTTCAAAGCAAAAAGATTTTATCTTCAAATACAAGAACTTTTCGTGGTTTTGTTGGTTTTCAGCAAATTAACATATTTCAGCGAGCTGGGAGTTTTTACTTTAATAGCGTAAGATTTTATCTTAAACTACAAGAACTTTTCGTGGTTCTTGTCAATTTTTGTTGGTTTTCATCTAATAAACTTATTTCAGTCAGCCAGATCTTTCTTCTTCAAAGCAAAAAGATTTTATCTTCAAATACAAGAACTTTTCGTGGTTCTTGTCAATTTTTGTTGGTTTTCATCCAATGAACTTATTTCAGTCAGCGAGATCTTTCTTCTTCAAAGCAAAAAGATTTTATCTTCAAATACAAGAACTTTTCGTGGTTTTGATGGTTTTCAGCAAATGAACATATTTTAGCGAGCTGGAAGTTTTTTTCTTAATAGCGTAAGATTTTATCTTAAAATACAAGAACTTTTCGTGGTTATTGTCAATTTTTGTTGGTTTTCATCTCATGAACTTATTTCAGTCAGCTGGATCTTTCTTCTTCAAAGCAAAAATATTTTATCTTCAAATACAAGAACTTTTCGTGGTTTTGATGGTTTTCAGCAAATAATCATATTTCAGCGATCTGGAAGTTTTTTCTTTAATAGCGTAAGATTTTATCTTAAAATGCAAGAACTTTTCGTGGTTCTTGTCAATTTTTGTTGTTTTTTTTTCAAATGAACTTATTTCAGTCAGCCGGATCTTTCTTCTTCAAAGCAAATAGATTTTATCTTCAAATGCACGAACTTTTCGTGGTTTTGTTGGTTTTCAGCAAATGAACATATTTCAGCGAGCCAGAAGGTTTTTCTTTAATAGCGTAAGATATTATATTAAAATACAAGAACTTTTTGTGGTTCTTGTCAATTTATGTTGGTTTTCATATAATGAACTTATTTCAGTCAGCAAGATCTTTCATCTTCAAAGCAAAAAGATTTTATCTTCAAATACAAGAACTTTTCGTGGTTTTGTTGGTTTTCAGCAAATGAACATATTTCAGCGAGCAAGTAGTTTTTTTCTTTCATAGCGTAAGATTTTATCTTAAAATACAAAAACTTTTCGTGGTTCTTGTCAATTTTTGTTGGTTTTCATCGAATGAACTTATTTCATTCAGCTCGATCTTTCTTCTTCAAAGCAAAAAGATTTTATCTTCAAATACAAGAACTTTTCGTGGTTTTGTTGGTTTTCAGCAAATTAACATATTTCAGCGACCTGGGAGTTTTTACTTTAATAGCGTAAGATTTTATCTTAAACTACAAGAACTTTTCGTGGTTCTTGTCAATTTTTGTTAGTTTTCATCTAATGAACTTATTTCAGTCAGGCAGATCTTTCTTCTTCAAAGCAAAAAGATTTTATCTTCAAATACAAGAACTTTTCGTGGTTCTTGTCAATTTTTGTTGGTTTTCATCTAATGAACTTATTTCAGTCAGCTAGATCTTTCTTCTTCAAAGCAAAAAGATTTTATCTTCAAATACAAGAACTTTTCGTGGTTTTGATGGTTTTCAGTAAATGAACATATTTCAGCGAGCTGGAAGTTTTTTCCTTAATAGCGTAAGATTTTATCTTAAAATACAAGAACGTTTCGTGGTTATTGTCAATTTTTGTTGGTTTTCATCTCATGAACTTATTTCAGTCAGCCAGATCTTTCTTCTTCAAAGCAAAAAGATTTTATCTTCAAATACAAGAACTTTTTGTGGTTTTGATGGTTTTCAGCAAATGATCATATTTCAGCGATCTGGAAGTTTTTTCCTTAATAGCGTAAGATTTTATCTTAAAATACAAGAACTTTTCGTGGTTCTTGTCAATTTTTGTTGGTTTTCATCTAATGAACTTATTTCAGTCTGCTGGATCTTTCTTCTTCAAAGCAAAAAGATTTTATCTTCAAATACAAGAACTTTTCGTGGTTTTGTTGGTTTTCAGCAAATGAACAGATTTCAGCGAGCCAGAAGTTTTTTCTTTAATTGCACAAGATATTATCTTAAAATACAAGAACTTTTCGTGGTTCTTCTCAATTTTTGTTGGTTTTCATCTAATGAACTTATTTCAGTCAGCTCGATCTTTCTTCTTCAAAGCAAAAAGATTTTATCTTCAAATACAAGAACTTTTCGTGGTTTTGTTGGTTTTCAGCAAATTAACATATTTCAGCGAGCTGGGAGTTTTTACTTCAATAGCGTAAGATTTTTTCTTAAAATACAAGAACTTTTCGTGGTTCTTGTCAATTTTTGTTGGTTTTCATCGAATGAACTTATTTCATTGAGCTCGATCTTTCTTCTTCAAAGCAAAAAGATTTTATCTTAAAATACAAGAACTTTTCGTGGTTTTGTTGGTTTTCAGCAAATTAACATATTTCAGCGAGCTGGGAGTTTTTACTTTAATAGCGTAAGATTTTATCTTAAACTACAAGAACTTTTCGTGGTTCTTGTCAATTTTTGTTGGTTTTCATCTAATAAACTTATTTCAGTCAGCCAGATCTTTCTTCTTCAAAGCAAAAAGATTTTATCTTCAAATACAAGAACTTTTCGTGGTTCTTGTCAATTTTTGTTGGTTTTCATCTGATGAACTTATTTCAGTCAGCGAGATCTTTCTTCTTCAAAGCAAAAAGATTTTATCTTCAAATACAAGAACTTTTCGTGGTTTTGATGGTTTTCAGCAAATGAACATATTTTAGCGAGCTGGAAGTTTTTTTCTTAATAGCGTAAGATTTTATCTTAAAATACAAGAACTTTTCGTGGTTATTGTCAATTTTTGTTGGTTTTCATCTCATGAACTTATTTCAGTCAGCTGGATCTTTCTTCTTCAAAGCAAAAAGATTTTATCTTCAAATACAAGAACTTTTCGTGGTTTTGATGGTTTTCAGCAAATGATCATATTTCAGCGATCTGGAAGTTTTTTCTTTAATAGCGTAAGATTTTATCTTAAAATGCAAGAACTTTTCGTGGTTCTTGTCAATTTTTGTTGTTTTTTTTTCAAATGAACTTATTTCAGTCAGCCGGATCTTTCTTCTTCAAAGCAAATAGATTTTATCTTCAAATGCACGAACTTTTCGTGGTTTTGTTGGTTTTCAGCAAATGAACATATTTCAGCGAGCCAGAAGGTTTTTCTTTAATAGCGTAAGATATTATATTAAAATACAAGAACTTTTCGTGGTTCTTGTCAATTTATGTTGGTTTTCATATAATGAACTTATTTCAGTCAGCAAGATCTTTCATCTTCAAAGCAAAAAGATTTTATCTTCAAATACAAGAACTTTTCGTGGTTTTGTTGGTTTTCAGCAAATGAACATATTTCAGCGAGCAAGTAGTTTTTTTCTTTCATAGCGTAAGATTTTATCTTAAAATACAAAAACTTTTCGTGGTTCTTGTCAATTTTTGTTGGTTTTCATCGAATGAACTTATTTCATTCAGCTCGATCTTTCTTCTTCAAAGCAAAAAGATTTTATCTTCAAATACAAGAACTTTTCGTGGTTTTGTTGGTTTTCAGCAAATTAACATATTTCAGCGACCTGGGAGTTTTTACTTTAATAGCGTAAGATTTTATCTTAAACTACAAGAACTTTTCGTGGTTCTTGTCAATTTTTGTTAGTTTTCATCTAATGAACTTATTTCAGTCAGCCAGATCTTTCTTCTTCAAAGCAAAAAGATTTTATCTTCAAATACAAGAACTTTTCGTGGTTCTTGTCAATTTTTGTTGGTTTTCATCTAATGAACTTATTTCAGTCAGCTAGATCTTTCTTCTTCAAAGCAAAAAGGTTTTATCTTCAAATACAAGAACTTTTCGTGGTTTTGATGGTTTTCAGCAAATGAACATATTTCAGCGAGCTGGAAGTTTTTTCCTTAATAGCGTAAGATTTTATCTTAAAATACAAGAACGTTTCGTGGTTATTGTCAATTTTTGTTTGTTTTCATCTCATGAACTTATTTCAGTCAGCCAGATCTTTCTTCTTCAAAGCAAAAAGATTTTATCTTCAAATACAAGAACTTTTTGTGGTTTTGATGGTTTTCAGCAAATGATCATATTTCAGCGATCTGGAAGTTTTTTCCTTAATAGCGTAAGATTTTATCTTAAAATACAAGAACTTTTTGTGGTTCTTGTCAATTTTTGTTGGTTTTCATCTAATGAACTTATTTCAGTCTGCTGGATCTTTCTTCTTCAAAGCAAAAAGATTTTATCTTCAAATACAAGAACTTTTCGTGGTTTTGTTGGTTTTCAGCAAATGAACAGATTTCAGCGAGCCAGAAGTTTTTTCTTTAATTGCACAAGATATTATCTTAAAATACAAGAACTTTTCGTGGTTCTTGTCAATTTTTGTTGGTTTTCATCTAATGAACTTATTTCAGTCAGCTCGATCTTTCTTCTTCAAAGCAAAAAGATTTTATCTTCAAATACAAGAACTTTTCGTGGTTTTGTTGGTTTTCAGCAAATTAACATATTTCAGCGAGCTGGGAGTTTTTACTTGAATAGCGTAAGATTTTATCTTAAAATACAAGAACTTTTCGTGGATCTTGTCAATTTTTGTTGGTTTTCATCTAATAAACTTATTTCAGTCAGCCAGATCTTTCTTCTTCAAAGCAAAAAGATTTTATCTTCAAATACAAGAACTTTTCGTGGTTCTTGTCAATTTTTGTTGGTTTTCATCTCATGAACTTATTTCAGTCAGCTAGATCTTTCTTCTTCAAAGCAAAAAGATTTTATCTTCAAATACAAGAACTTTTCGTGGTTTTGATGGTTTTCAGCAAATGATCATATTTCAGCGATCTGGAAGTTTTTTCTTTCATCGCGTAAGATTTTATCTTAAAATGCAAGAACTTTTCGTGGTTCTTGTCAATTTTTGTTGTTTTTTTTCAAATGAACTTATTTCAGTCAGCCGGATCTTTCTTCTTCAAAGCAAATAGATTTTATCTTCAAATGCAAGAACTTTTCGTGGTTTTGTTGGTTTTCAGCAAATGAAAATATTTCAGCGAGCCAGAAGGTTTTTCTTTAATAGCGTAAGATATTATCTTAAAATACAAGAACTTTTCGTGGTTCTTGTCAATTTATGTTGGTTTTCATATAATGAATTAATTTCAGTCAGCAAGATCTTTCATCTTCAAAGCAAAAAGATTTTATCTTCAAATAAAAGAACTTTTCGTGGTTTTGTTGGTTTTCAGCAAATGAACATATTTCAGCGAGCAAGTAGTTTTTTTCTTTAATAGCGTAAGATTTTATCTTAAAATACAAAAACTTTTCGTGGTTCTTGTCAATTTTTGTTGGTTTTCATCTAATGAACTTATTTCAGTCAGCTCGATCTATCTTCTTCAAAGCAAAAAGATTTTATCTTCAAATACAAGAACTTTTCGTGGTTTTGATGGTTTTCAGCAAATGAACATATTTCAGCGAGGTGGAAGTTTTTTCCTTAATAGCGTAAGATTTTATCTTAAAATACAAGAACTTTTCGTGGTTATTGTCAATTTTTGTTGGTTTTCATCTCATGAACTTATTTCAGTCAGCCAGATCTTTCTTCTTCAAAGCAAAAAGATTTTATGTTCAAATACAAGAACTTTTCGTGGTTTTGATGGTTTTCAGCAAATGAACAGATTTCAGCGAGCCAGAAGTTTTTTCTTTAATTGCACAAGATATTATCTTAAAATACAAGAACTTTTCGTGGTTCTTGTCAATTTTTGTTGGTTTTCATCTAATGACCTTATTTCAGTCCGCTCGATCTTTCTTCTTCAAAGCAAAAAGATTTTATCTTCAAATACAAGAACTTTTCGTGGTTTTGTTGGTTTTCAGCAAATTAACATATTTCAGCGAGCTGGGAGTTTTTACTTTAATAGCGTAAGATTTTATCTTAAACTACAAGATCTTTTCGTGGTTCTTGTCAATTTTTGTTGGTTTTCATCTGATAAACTTATTTCAGTCAGCCAGATCTTTCTTCTTCAAAGCAAAAAGATTTTATCTTCAAATACAAGAACTTTTCGTGGTTCTTGTCATTTTTTTTGGTTTTCATCTAATGAACTTATTTCAGTCAGCGAGATCTTTCTTCTTCAAAGCAAAAAGATTTTATCTTCAAATACAAGTACTTTTCGTGGTTTTGATGGTTTTCAGCAAATGAACATATTTTAGCGAGCTGGAAGTTTTTTCCTTAATAGCGTAAGATTTTATCTTAAAATACAAGAACTTTTCGTGGTTATTGTCAATTTTTGTTGGTTTTCATCTCATGAACTTATTTCAGTCAGCCAGATCTTTCTTCTTCAAAGCAAAAAGATGTTATCTTCAAATACAAGAACTTTTCGTGATTTTGATGGTTTTCAGCAAATGATCATATTTCAGCGATCTGGAAGTTTTTTCCTGAATAGCGTAAGATTTTATCTTAAAATACAAGAACTTTTCGTGGTTCTTGTCAATTTTTGTTGGTTTTCATCGAATGAACTTGTTTCAGTCAGCCACATCTTTCTTCTTCAAAGCAAAAAGATTTTATCTTCAAATACAAGAACTTTTCGTGGTTTTGATGGTTTTCAGCAAATGATCATATTTCAGCGATCTGGAAGTTTTTTCCTGAAGCGTAAGATTTTATCTTAAAATACAAGAACTTTTCGTGGTTCTTGTCAATTTTTGTTGGTTTTCATCGAATGAACTTATTTCATTCAGCTAGATCTTTCTTCTTCAAAGCAAAAAGATTTTATCTTCAAATACAAGAACTTTTCGTGGTTTTGTTGGTTTTCAGCAAATTAACATATTTCAGCGAGCCAGAAGTTTTTTCTCAAATAGCGTAAGATTTCATCTTAAAATACAAGAACTTTTCGTTGTTCTTGTCAATTTTTGTTGGTTTTCATCTAATGAACTTATCTCAGTCAGCTGGATCTTTCTTCTTCAAAGCAAAAAGATTTTATCTTCAAATACAAGAACTTTTCGTGGTTTTGATGGTTTTCAGCAAATGAACATATTTCAGCGAGCAAGAAGTTTTTTCTTTAATAGCGTAAGATTTCATCTTAAAATACAAGAACATATCGTGGTTGTTGTCAATTTTTGTTGGTTTTCATCTGATGAACTCATTTCAGTCAGCTAGATCTTTCTTCTTCAAAGCAAAAAGATTTCATCTTCAAATACAAGAACTTTTCGTGGTTTTGTTAGTTTTCAGCAAATGAACATATTTCAGCGAGCAAGAAGCTTTTTCTTTAATAGCGTAAGATTTTATCTTAAAATACAAGAACATTTCGTGGTTCTTGTCAATTTTTGTTCGTTTTCATCTAATGAACTTATTTCAGTCAGCGAGATCTTTCTTCTTCAAAGCAAAAAGATTTTATCTTCAAATACAAGAACTTTTTGTGGTTTTGATGGTTTTCAGCAAATGAACATATTTCAGCGAGCTGGAAGTTTTTTCCTTAAAATACAAGAACTTTTCGTGGTTATTCACAATTATTGTTGGTTTTCATCTAATGAACTTATTTCAGTCAGCGAGATCTTTCTTCTTCAAAGCAAAAAGATTTTATCTTCCAATACAAGAACTTTTCGTGGTTTTGATGGTTTTCAGCAAATGATCATATTTCAGCGATCTGGAAGTTTTTTCCTCAATAGCGTAAGATTTTATCTTAAAATACAAGAACATTTCGGGGTTCTTGTCAATTTTTGTTCGTTTTCATCTGATGAACTTATTTCAGTCAGCTAGATCTTTCTTCTTCAAAGCAAAAAGATTTTATCTTCAAATACAAGAACTTTTTGTGGTTTTGATGGTTTTCAGCAAATGAACATATTTCAGCGAGCTGGAAGTTTTTTCCTTAATAGCTTAAGATTTTATCTTAAAATACAAGAACTTTTCGTGGTTATTGACAATTATTGTTGGTTTTCATCTAATGAACTTATTTCAGTCAGCGAGATCTTTATTCTTCAAAGCAAAAAGATTTTATCTTCCAATACAAGAACATTTCGTGGTTTTGATGGTTTTCAGCAAATGATCATATTTCACCGGGCTGGAAGTTTTTTCCTTAATGGAATAAGATTTTATCTTAAAATACAAGAACTTTTCGTGGTTCTTGTCAATTTTTGTTGGTTTTCATCTAATGAACTTATTTCAGTCAGCCAGATCTTTCTTCTTCAAAGCAAAAAGATTTTATCTTCAAATTCAAGAACTTTTCGTGGTTTTGTTGGTTTTCAGCAAATTAACATATTTCAGCGAGCTGGGAGTTTTTAATTTAATAGCTTAAGATTTTGTCTTAAAATACAAGAACTTTTCGTGGTTCTTGTCAATTTTTGTTGGTTTTCATCGAATGAACTTATTTCATTGAGCTCGATCTTTCTTCTTCAAAGCAAAAAGATTTTATCTTCAAATACAAGAACTTTTCGTGGTTTTGTTGATTTTCAGCAAATTAACATATTTCAGCGAGCTGGGAGTTTTTCCTTTAATAGCGTAAGATTTTATATTAAACTACAAGAACTTTTCGTGGTTCTTGTCAATTTTTGTTGGTTTTCATCTAATAAACTTATTTCAGTCAGCCAGATCTTTCTTCTTCAAAGCAAAAAGATTTTATCTTCAAATACAAGAACTTTTCGTGGTTCTTGTCAATTTTTGTTGGTTTTCATCGAATGAACTTATTTCAGTCAGCGAGATCTTTCTTCTTCAAAGCAAAAAGATTTTATCTTCAAATGCAAGAACTTTTCGTGGTTTTGATGGTTTTCAGCAAATGAACATATTTTAGCGAGCTGGAAGTTTTTTCCTTAATAGCGTAAGATTTTATCTTAAAATACAAGAACTTTTTGTGGTTCTTGTCAATTTTTGTTGTTTTTTTTCAAATGAACTTATTTCAGTCAGCCGGATCTTTCTTCTTCAAATCAAATAGATTTTATCTTCAAATGCAAGAACTTTTCGTGGTTTTGTTGGTTTTCAGCAAATGAACATATTTCAGCGAGCCAGAAGGTTTTTCTTTAATAGCGTAAGATAGTATATTAAAATACAAGAACTTTTCGTGGTTCTTGTCAATTTATGTTGGTTTTCATATAATGAACTTATTTCAGTCAGCAAGATCTTTCATCTTCAAAGCAAAAAGATTTTATCTTCAAATACAAGAACTTTTCGTGGTTTTGTTGGTTTTCAGCAAATGAACATATTTCAGCGAGCAAGTAGTTTTTTTCTTTAATAGCGTAAGATTTTATCTTAAAATACAAAAATTTTTCGTGGTTCTTGTCAATTTTTGTTGGTTTTCATCGAATGAACTTATTTCAGTCAGCTCGATCGATCTTCTTCAAAGCAAAAAGATTTTATCTTCAAATCCAAGAACTTTTCGTGGTTTTGATGGTTTTCAGCAAATGAACATATTTCAGCGATCTGGAAGTTTTTTCCTTAATAGCGTAAGATTTTATCTTAAAATACAAGAACTTTTCGTGGTTCTTGTCAATTTTTGTTGGTTTTCATCTAATGAACTTATTTCAGTCTGCTGGATCTTTCTTCTTCAAAGCAAAAAGATTTTATCTTCAAATACAAGAACTTTTCGTGGTTTTGTTGGTTTTCAGCAAATGAACAGATTTCAGCGAGCCAGAAGTTTTTTCTTTAATTGCACAAGATATTATCTTAAAATACAAGAACTTTTCGTGGTTCTTGTCAATTTTTGTTGGTTTTCATCTAATGAACTTATTTCAGTCCGCTCGATCTTTCTTCTTCAAAGCAAAAAGATTTTATCTTCAAATACAAGATCTTTTCGTGGTTTTGTTGGTTTTCAGCAAATTAACATATTTCAGCGAGCTTGGAGTTTTTAATTGAATAGCGGAAGATTTTATCTTAAAATACAAGAACTTTTCGTGGTTCTTGTCAATTTTTGTTGGTTTTCATCGAATGAACTTATTTCATTGAGCTCGATCTTTCTTCTTCAAAGCAAAAAGATTTTATCTTCAAATACAAGAACTTTTCGTGGTTTTGTTGGTTTTCAGCAAATTAACATATTTCAGCGAGCTGGGAGTTTTTACTTTAATCGCGTAAGATTTTATCTTAAACTACAAGAACTTTTCGTGGTTCTTGTCAATTTTTGTTGGTTTTCATCTGATAAACATATTTCAGTCAGCCAGATCTTTCTTCTTCAAAGCAAAAAGATTTTATCTTCAAATACAAGAACTTTTCGTGGTTTTGATGGTTTTCAGCAAATGAACATATTTTAGCGAGCTGGAAGTTTTTTCCTTAATAGCGTAAGATTTTATCTTAAAATACAAGAACTTTTCGTGGTTATTGTCAATTGTTGTTGGTTTTCATCTCATGAACTTTTTTCAGTCAGCCAGATCTTTCTTCTTCAAAGCAAAAAGATTTTATCTTCAAATACAAGAACTTTTCGTGGTTTTGATGGTTTTCAGCAAATGATCATATTTCAGCGATCTGGAAGTTTTTTCCTTAATAGCGTAAGATTTTATCTTAAAATACAAGAACTTTTCGTGGTTCTTGTCAATTTTTGTTGGTTTTCATCGAATGAACTTATTTCAGTCAGCCAGATCTTTCTTCTTCAAAGCAAAAAGATTTTATCTTCAAATACAAGAACTTTTCGTGGTTTTGATGGTTTTCAGCAAATGATCATGTTTCAGCGATCTGGAAGTTTTTTCCTTAATAGCGTAAGATTTTATCTTCAAATACAAGAACTTTTCGTGGTTTTGATGGTTTTCAGCAAATGAACATATTTCAGCGAGCAAGAAGTTTTTTCTTTAATAGCGTAAGATTTCATCTTAAAATACAAGAACATATCGTGGTTGTTGTCAATTTTTGTTGGTTTTCATCTGATGAACTTATTTCAGTCAGCTAGATCTTTCTTCTTCAAAGCAAAATGATTTCATCTTGAAATACAAGAACTTTTCGTGGTTTTGTTGGTTTTCAGCAAATGAACATATTTCAGCGAGCAAGAAGCTTTTTCTTTAATAGCGTAAGATTTTATCTTAAAATACAAGAACATTTCGTGGTTCTTGTCAATTTTTGTTCGTTTTCATCTAATGATCTTATTTCAGTCAGCTAGATCTTTCTTCTTCAAAGCAAAAAGATTTTATCTTCAAATACAAGAACTTTTTGTGGTTTTGATGGTTTTCAGCAAATGAACATATTTCAGCGAGCTGGAAGTTTTTTCCTTAATAGCTTAAGATTTTATCTTAAAATACAAGAACTTTTCGTGGTTATTGACAATTATTGTTGGTTTTCATCTAATGAACTTATTTCAGTCAGCGAGATCTTTCTTCTTCAAAGCAAAAAGATTTTATCTTCCAATACAAGAACTTTTCGTGGTTTTGATGGTTTTCAGCAAATGATCATATTTCACCGGGCTGGAAGTTTTTTCCTTAATGGAATAAGATTTTATCTTAAAATACAAGAACTTTTCGTGGTTCTTGTCAATTTTTGTTGGTTTTCATCTAATGAAGTTATTTCAGTCAGCCAGATCTTTCTTCTTCAAAGCAAAAAGATTTTATCTTTAATACAAGAACTTTTCGTGGTTTTGTTGGTTTTCAGCAAATGAACAGATTTCAGCGAGCCAGAAGGTTTTTCTTTAATAGCGTAAGATATTATCTTAAAATACAAGAGGTTTTCGTGGTTCTTGTCAATTTTTGTTGGTTTTCATCAAATGAACTTATTTCAGTCAGCGAGATCTTTCTTCTTCAAAGCAAAAAGATTTTATCTTCAAATACAAGAACTTTTCGTGGTTTTGTTGGTTTTCAGCAAATGAACAGATTTCAGCGAGCCAGTAGTTTTTTCTTTAATAGCGTAAGATTTTATCTTAAAATACAAGAACTTTTCGTGGTTCTTGTCAATTTTTGTTGGTTTTCATCTCATGAACTTATTTCAGTCAGCTCGATCTTTCTTCTTCAAAGCAAAAAGATTTTATCTTCAAATACAAGAACTTTTCGTGGTTTTGATGGTTTTCAGCAAATGATCATATTTCAGCAATCTGGAAGTTTTTTCCTTAATAGCGTAAGATTTTATCTTAAAATACAAGAACTTTTCGTGGTTCTTGTCAATTTTTGTTGGTTTTCATCGAATGAACTTATTTCAGTCAGCCAGATCTTTCTTCTTCAAAGCAAAAAGATTTTATCTTCAAATACAAGAACTTTTCGTGGTTTTGATGGTTTTCAGCAAATGATCATATTTCAGCGATCTGGAAGTTTTTTCCTTAATAGCGTAAGATTTTATCTTAAAATACAAGAACTTTTCGTGGTTCTTGTCAATTTTTGTTGGTTTTCATCGAATGAACTTATTTCATTAAGCTAGATCTTTCTTCTTCAAAGCAAAAAGATTTTATCTTCAAATACAAGAACTTTTCGTGGTTTTGTTGGTTTTCAGCAAATTAACATATTTCAGCGAGCCAGAAGTTTTTTCTCAAATAGCGTAAGATTTCATCTTAAAATACAAGAACTTTTCGTGGTTCTTGTCAATTTTTGTTGGTTTTCATCTACTGAACTTATCTCAGTCAGCTGGATCTTTCTTCTTCAAAGCAAAAAGATTTTATCTTCAAATACAAGAACTTTTCGTGGTTTTGATGGTTTTCAGCAAATGAACATATTTCAGCGAGCAAGAAGTTTTTTCTTTAATAGCGTAAGATTTCATCTTAAAATACAAGAACATATCGTGGTTGTTGTCAATTTTTGTTGGTTTTCATCTGATGAACTTATTTCAGTCAGCTAGATCTTTCTTCTTCAAAGCAAAATGATTTTATCTTCAAATCCAAGAACTTTTCGTGGTTTTGATGGTTTTCAGCAAATGAACATATTTCAGCGAGCTGGAAGTTTTTTCCTGAATAGCGTAAGATTTTATCTTAAAATACAAGAACTTTTCGTGGTTCTTGTCAATTTTTGTTGGTTTTCATCGAATGAACTTATTTCAGTCAGCCAGATCTTTCTTCTTCAAAGCAAAAAGATTTTATCTTCAAATACAAGAACTTTTCGTGGTTTTGATGGTTTTCAGCAAATGATCATATTTCAGCGATCTGGAAGTTTTTTCCTTAATAGCGTAAGATTTTATCTTAAAATACAAGAACTTTTCGTGGTTCTTGTCAATTTTTGTTGGTTTTCATCTAATGAACTTATTTCAGTCTGCTGGATCTTTCTTCTTCAAAGCAAAAAGATTTTATCTTCAAATACAAGAACTTTTCGTGGTTTTGTTGGTTTTCAGCAAATGAACAGATTTCAGCGAGCCAGAAGTTTTTTCTTTAATTGCACAAGATATTATCTTAAAATACAAGAACTTTTCGTGGTTCTTGTCAATTTTTGTTGGTTTTCTACTAATGAACTTATTTCAGTCCGCTCGATCTTTCTTCTTCAAAGCAAAAAGATTTTATCTTCAAATACAAGATCTTTTCGTGGTTTTGTTGGTTTTCAGCAAATTAACATATTTCAGCGAGCTTGGAGTTTTTAATTGAATAGCGGAAGATTTTATCTTAAAATACAAGAACTTTTCGTGGTTCTTGTCAATTTTTGTTGGTTTTCATCGAATGAACTTATTTCATTGAGCTCGATCTTTCTTCTTCAAAGCAAAAAGATTTTATCTTCAAATACAAGAACTTTTCGTGGTTTTGTTGGTTTTCAGCAAATTAACATATTTCAGCGAGCTGGGAGTTTTTACTTTAATCGCGTAAGATTTTATCTTAAACTACAAGAACTTTTCGTGGTTCTTGTCAATTTTTGTTGGTTTTCATCTGATAAACATATTTCAGTCAGCCAGATCTTTCTTCTTCAAAGCAAAAAGATTTTATCTTCAAATACAAGAACTTTTCGTGGTTTTGATGGTTTTCAGCAAATGAACATATTTTAGCGAGCAAGAAGTTTTTTCTTTAATAGCGTAAGATTTCATCTTAAAATACAAGAACATATCGTGGTTGTTGTCAATTTTTGTTGGTTTTCATCTGATGAACTTATTTCAGTCAGCTAGATCTTTCTTCTTCAAAGCAAAATGATTTCATCTTCAAATACAAGAACTTTTCGTGGTTTTGTTGGTTTTCAGCAAATGAACATATTTCAGCGAGCAAGAAGCTTTTTCTTTAATAGCGTAAGATTTCATCTTAAAATACAAGAACATATCGTGGTTGTTGTCAATTTTTGTTGGTTTTCATCTGATGAACTTATTTCAGTCAGCTAGATCTTTCTTCTTCAAAGCAAAATGATTTTATCTTCAAATCCAAGAACTTTTCGTGGTTTTGATGGTTTTCAGCAAATGAACATATTTCAGCGAGCTGGAAGTTTTTTCCTGAATAGCGTAAGATTTTATCTTAAAATACAAGAACTTTTCGTGGTTCTTGTCAATTTTTGTTGGTTTTCATCTAATGAAGTTATTTCAGTCAGCCAGATCTTTCTTCTTCAAAGCAAAAAGATTTTATCTTCAAATACAAAAACTTTTCGTGGTTTTGTTGGTTTTCAGCAAATGAACATATTTCAGCGAGCCAGAAGGTTTTTCTTTAATAGCGTAAGATATTATCTTAAAATACAAGAGGTTTTCGTGGTTCTTGTCAATTTTTGTTGGTTTTCATCTAATGAACTTATTTCAGTCAGCTCGATCTTTCTTCTTCAAAGCAAAAAGATTTTATCTTCAAATACAAGAACTTTTCGTGGTTTTGTTGGTTTTCAGCAAATGAACAGATTTCAGCGAGCCAGAAGGTTTTTCTTTAATAGCATAAGATATTATCTTAAAATACAAGAGGTTTTCGTGGTTCTTGTCAATTTTTGTTGGTTTTCATCTAATGAACTTATTTCAGTCAGCGAGATCTTTCTTCTTCAAAGCAAAAAGATTTTATCTTCAAATACAAGAACTTTTCGTGGTTTTGTTGGTTTTCAGCAAATGAACAGTTTTCAGCGAGCCAGTAGTTTTTTCTTTAATAGCGTAAGATTTTATCTTAAAATACAAGAACTTTTCGTGGTTCTTGTCAATTTTTGTTGGTTTTCATCGAATGAACTTATTTCAGTCAGCTCGATCTTTCTTCTTCAAAGCAAAAAGATTTTATCTTCAAATACAAGAACTTTTCGTGGTTTTGTTGGTTTTCAGCAAATGAACAGATTTCAGCGAGCCAGAAGTTTTTTCTTTAATTGCACAAGATATTATCTTAAAATACAAGAACTTTTCGTGGTTCTTGTCAATTTTTGTTGGTTTTCATCTAATGAACTTATTTCAGTCCGCTCGATCTTTCTTCTTCAAAGCAAAAAGATTTTATCTTCAAATACAAGATCTTTTCGTGGTTTTGTTGGTTTTCAGCAAATTAACATATTTCAGCGAGCTTGGAGTTTTTAATTGAATAGCGGAAGATTTTATCTTAAAATACAAGAACTTTTCGTGGTTCTTGTCAATTTTTGTTGGTTTTCATCGAATGAACTTATTTCATTGAGCTCGATCTTTCTTCTTCAAAGCAAAAAGATTTTATCTTCAAATACAAGAACTTTTCGTGGTTTTGTTGGTTTTCAGCAAATTAACATATTTCAGCGAGCTGGGAGTTTTTACTTTAATCGCGTAAGATTTTATCTTAAACTACAAGAACTTTTCGTGGTTCTTGTCAATTTTTGTTGGTTTTCATCTGATAAACATATTTCAGTCAGCCAGATCTTTCTTCTTCAAAGCAAAAAGATTTTATCTTCAAATACAAGAACTTTTCGTGGTTTTGATGGTTTTCAGCAAATGAACATATTTTAGCGAGCTGGAAGTTTTTTCCTTAATAGCGTAAGATTTTATCTTAAAATACAAGAACTTTTCGTGGTTATTGTCAATTGTTGTTGGTTTTCATCTCATGAACTTTTTTCAGTCAGCCAGATCTTTCTTCTTCAAAGCAAAAAGATTTTATCTTCAAATACAAGAACTTTTCGTGGTTTTGATGGTTTTCAGCAAATGATCATATTTCAGCGATCTGGAAGTTTTTTCCTTAATAGCGTAAGATTTTATCTTAAAATACAAGAACTTTTCGTGGTTCTTGTCAATTTTTGTTGGTTTTCATCGAATGAACTTATTTCAGTCAGCCAGATCTTTCTTCTTCAAAGCAAAAAGATTTTATCTTCAAATACAAGAACTTTTCGTGGTTTTGATGGTTTTCAGCAAATGATCATGTTTCAGCGATCTGGAAGTTTTTTCCTTAATAGCGTAAGATTTTATCTTCAAATACAAGAACTTTTCGTGGTTTTGATGGTTTTCAGCAAATGAACATATTTCAGCGAGCAAGAAGTTTTTTCTTTAATAGCGTAAGATTTCATCTTAGAATACAAGAACATATCGTGGTTGTTGTCAATTTTTGTTGGTTTTCATCTGATGAACTTATTTCAGTCAGCTAGATCTTTCTTCTTCAAAGCAAAATGATTTCATCTTCAAATACAAGAACTTTTCGTGGTTTTGTTGGTTTTCAGCAAATGAACATATTTCAGCGAGCAAGAAGCTTTTTCTTTAATAGCGTAAGATTTTATCTTAAAATACAAGAACATTTCGTGGTTCTTGTCAATTTTTGTTCGTTTTCATCTAATGATCTTATTTCAGTCAGCTAGATCTTTCTTCTTCAAAGCAAAAAGATTTTATCTTCAAATACAAGAACTTTTTGTGGTTTTGATGGTTTTCAGCAAATGAACATATTTCAGCGAGCTGGAAGTTTTTTCCTTAATAGCTTAAGATTTTATCTTAAAATACAAGAACTTTTCGTGGTTATTGACAATTATTGTTGGTTTTCATCTAATGAACTTATTTCAGTCAGCGAGATCTTTCTTCTTCAAAGCAAAAAGATTTTATCTTCCAATACAAGAACTTTTCGTGGTTTTGATGGTTTTCAGCAAATGATCATATTTCACCGGGCTGGAAGTTTTTTCCTTAATGGAATAAGATTTTATCTTAAAATACAAGAACTTTTCGTGGTTCTTGTCAATTTTTGTTGGTTTTCATCTAATGAAGTTATTTCAGTCAGCCAGATCTTTCTTCTTCAAAGCAAAAAGATTTTATCTTGAATACAAGAACTTTTCGTGGTTTTGTTGGTTTTCAGCAAATGAACAGATTTCAGCGAGCCAGAAGGTTTTTCTTTAATAGCGTAAGATATTATCTTAAAATACAAGAGGTTTTCGTGGTTCTTGTCAATTTTTGTTGGTTTTCATCTAATGAACTTATTTCAGTCAGCGAGATCTTTCTTCTTCAAAGCAAAAAGATTTTATCTTCAAATACAAGAACTTTTCGTGGTTTTGTTGGTTTTCAGCAAATGAACAGATTTCAGCGAGCCAGTAGTTTTTTCTTTAATAGCGTAAGATTTTATCTTAAAATACAAGAACTTTTCGTGGTTCTTGTCAATTTTTGTTGGTTTTCATCTCATGAACTTATTTCAGTCAGCTCGATCTTTCTTCTTCAAAGCAAAAAGATTTTATCTTCAAATACAAGAACTTTTCGTGGTTTTGATGGTTTTCAGCAAATGATCATATTTCAGCAATCTGGAAGTTTTTTCCTTAATAGCGTAAGATTTTATCTTAAAATACAAGAACTTTTCGTGGTTCTTGTCAATTTTTGTTGGTTTTCATCGAATGAACTTATTTCAGTCAGCCAGATCTTTCTTCTTCAAAGCAAAAAGATTTTATCTTCAAATACAAGAACTTTTCGTGGTTTTGATGGTTTTCAGCAAATGATCATATTTCAGCGATCTGGAAGTTTTTTCCTTAATAGCGTAAGATTTTATCTTAAAATACAAGAACTTTTCGTGGTTCTTGTCAATTTTTGTTGGTTTTCATCGAATGAACTTATTTCATTAAGCTAGATCTTTCTTCTTCAAAGCAAAAAGATTTTATCTTCAAATACAAGAACTTTTCGTGGTTTTGTTGGTTTTCAGCAAATTAACATATTTCAGCGAGCCAGAAGTTTTTTCTCAAATAGCGTAAGATTTCATCTTAAAATACAAGAACTTTTCGTGGTTCTTGTCAATTTTTGTTGGTTTTCATCTACTGAACTTATCTCAGTCAGCTGGATCTTTCTTCTTCAAAGCAAAAAGATTTTATCTTCAAATACAAGAACTTTTCGTGGTTTTGATGGTTTTCAGCAAATGAACATATTTCAGCGAGCAAGAAGTTTTTTCTTTAATAGCGTAAGATTTCATCTTAAAATACAAGAACATATCGTGGTTGTTGTCAATTTTTGTTGGTTTTCATCTGATGAACTTATTTCAGTCAGCTAGATCTTTCTTCTTCAAAGCAAAATGATTTTATCTTCAAATCCAAGAACTTTTCGTGGTTTTGATGGTTTTCAGCAAATGAACATATTTCAGCGAGCTGGAAGTTTTTTCCTGAATAGCGTAAGATTTTATCTTAAAATACAAGAACTTTTCGTGGTTCTTGTCAATTTTTGTTGGTTTTCATCGAATGAACTTATTTCAGTCAGCCAGATCTTTCTTCTTCAAAGCAAAAAGATTTTATCTTCAAATACAAGAACTTTTCGTGGTTTTGATGGTTTTCAGCAAATGATCATATTTCAGCGATCTGGAAGTTTTTTCCTTAATAGCGTAAGATTTTATCTTAAAATACAAGAACTTTTCGTGGTTCTTGTCAATTTTTGTTGGTTTTCATCTAATGAACTTATTTCAGTCTGCTGGATCTTTCTTCTTCAAAGCAAAAAGATTTTATCTTCAAATACAAGAACTTTTCGTGGTTTTGTTGGTTTTCAGCAAATGAACAGATTTCAGCGAGCCAGAAGTTTTTTCTTTAATTGCACAAGATATTATCTTAAAATACAAGAACTTTTCGTGGTTCTTGTCAATTTTTGTTGGTTTTCTACTAATGAACTTATTTCAGTCCGCTCGATCTTTCTTCTTCAAAGCAAAAAGATTTTATCTTCAAATACAAGATCTTTTCGTGGTTTTGTTGGTTTTCAGCAAATTAACATATTTCAGCGAGCTTGGAGTTTTTAATTGAATAGCGGAAGATTTTATCTTAAAATACAAGAACTTTTCGTGGTTCTTGTCAATTTTTGTTGGTTTTCATCGAATGAACTTATTTCATTGAGCTCGATCTTTCTTCTTCAAAGCAAAAAGATTTTATCTTCAAATACAAGAACTTTTCGTGGTTTTGTTGGTTTTCAGCAAATTAACATATTTCAGCGAGCTGGGAGTTTTTACTTTAATCGCGTAAGATTTTATCTTAAACTACAAGAACTTTTCGTGGTTCTTGTCAATTTTTGTTGGTTTTCATCTGATAAACATATTTCAGTCAGCCAGATCTTTCTTCTTCAAAGCAAAAAGATTTTATCTTCAAATACAAGAACTTTTCGTGGTTTTGATGGTTTTCAGCAAATGAACATATTTTAGCGAGCAAGAAGTTTTTTCTTTAATAGCGTAAGATTTCATCTTAAAATACAAGAACATATCGTGGTTGTTGTCAATTTTTGTTGGTTTTCATCTGATGAACTTATTTCAGTCAGCTAGATCTTTCTTCTTCAAAGCAAAATGATTTCATCTTCAAATACAAGAACTTTTCGTGGTTTTGTTGGTTTTCAGCAAATGAACATATTTCAGCGAGCAAGAAGCTTTTTCTTTAATAGCGTAAGATTTCATCTTAAAATACAAGAACATATCGTGGTTGTTGTCAATTTTTGTTGGTTTTCATCTGATAAACATATTTCAGTCAGCGAGATCTTTCTTCTTCAAAGCAAAAAGATTTTATCTTCCAATACAAGAACTTTTCGTGGTTTTGATGGTTTTCAGCAAATGATCATATTTCACCGGGCTGGAAGTTTTTTCCTTAATGGAATAAGATTTTATCTTAAAATACAAGAACTTTTCGTGGTTCTTGTCAATTTTTGTTGGTTTTCATCTAATGAAGTTATTTCAGTCAGCCAGATCTTTCTTCTTCAAAGCAAAAAGATTTTATCTTCAAATACAAAAACTTTTCGTGGTTTTGTTGGTTTTCAGCAAATGAACATATTTCAGCGAGCCAGAAGGTTTTTCTTTAATAGCGTAAGATATTATCTTAAAATACAAGAGGTTTTCGTGGTTCTTGTCAATTTTTGTTGGTTTTCATCTAATGAACTTATTTCAGTCAGCTCGATCTTTCTTCTTCAAAGCAAAAAGATTTTATCTTCAAATACAAGAACTTTTCGTGGTTTTGTTGGTTTTCAGCAAATGAACAGATTTCAGCGAGCCAGAAGGTTTTTCCTTAATAGCATAAGATATTATCTTAAAATACAAGAGGTTTTCGTGGTTCTTGTCAATTTTTGTTGGTTTTCATCTAATGAACTTATTTCAGTCAGCGAGATCTTTCTTCTTCAAAGCAAAAAGATTTTATCTTCAAATACAAGAACTTTTCGTGGTTTTGTTGGTTTTCAGCAAATGAACAGTTTTCAGCGAGCCAGTAGTTTTTTCTTTAATAGCGTAAGATTTTATCTTAAAATACAAGAACTTTTCGTGGTTCTTGTCAATTTTTGTTGGTTTTCATCGAATGAACTTATTTCAGTCAGCTCGATCTTTCTTCTTCAAAGCAAAAAGATTTTATCTTCAAATACAAGAACTTTTCGTGGTTTTGATGGTTTTCAGCAAATGATCATATTTCAGCAATCTGGAAGTTTTTTCCTTAATAGCGTAAGATTTTATCTTAAAATACAAGAACTTTTCGTGGTTCTTGTCAATTTTTGTTGGTTTTCATCGAATGAACTTATTTCAGTCAGCCAGATCTTTCTTCTTCAAAGCAAAAAGATTTTATCTTCAAATACAAGAACTTTTCGTGGTTTTGATGGTTTTCAGCAAATGATCATATTTCAGCGATCTGGAAGTTTTTTCCTTAATAGCGTAAGATTTTATCTTAAAATACAAGAACTTTTCGTGGTTCTTGTCAATTTTTGTTGGTTTTCATCGAATGAACTTATTTCATTAAGCTAGATCTTTCTTCTTCAAAGCAAAAAGATTTTATCTTCAAATACAAGAACTTTTCGTGGTTTTGTTGGTTTTCAGCAAATTAACATATTTCAGCGAGCCAGAAGTTTTTTCTCAAATAGCGTAACATTTCATCTTAAAATACAAGAACTTTTCGTGGTTCTTGTCAATTTTTGTTGGTTTTCATCTACTGAACTTATCTCAGTCAGCTGGATCTTTCTTCTTCAAAGCAAAAAGATTTTATCTTCAAATACAAGAACTTTTCGTGGTTTTGATGGTTTTCAGCAAATGAACATATTTCAGCGAGCAAGAAGTTTTTTCTTTAATAGCGTAAGATTTCATCTTAAAATACAAGAACATATCGTGGTTGTTGTCAATTTTTGTTGGTTTTCATCTGATGAACTTATTTCAGTCAGCTAGATCTTTCTTCTTCAAAGCAAAATGATTTCATCTTCAAATACAAGAACTTTTCGTGGTTTTGTTGGTTTTCAGCGAATGAACATATTTCAGCGAGCAAGAAGCTTTTTCTTTAATAGCGTAAGATTTTATCTTAAAATACAAGAACATTTCGTGGTTCTTGTCAATTTTTGTTCGTTTTCATCTCATGAACTTATTTCAGTCAGCGAGATCTTTCTTCTTCAAAGCAAAAAGATTTTATCTTCCAATACAAGAACTTTTCGTGGTTTTGATGGTTTTCAGCAAATGATCATATTTCACCGGGCTGGAAGTTTTTTCCTTAATGGAATAAGATTTTATCTTAAAATACAAGAACTTTTCGTGGTTCTTGTCAATTTTTGTTGGTTTTCATCTAATGAACTTATTTCAGTCAGCCAGATCTTTCTTCTTCAAAGCAAAAAGATTTTATCTTCAAATACAAGAACTTTTCGTGGTTTTGTTGGTTTTCAGCAAATGAACATTTTTCAGCGAGCCAGAAGGTTTTTCTTTAATAGCGTAAGATATTATCTTAAAATACAAGAGGTTTTCGTGGTTCTTGTCAATTTTTGTTGGTTTTCATCGAATGAACTTATTTCAGTCAGCGAGATCTTTCTTCTTCAAAGCAAAAAGATTTTATCTTCAAATACAAGAACTTTTCGTGGTTTTGATGGTTTTCAGCAAATGATCATATTTCAGCGATCTGGAAGTTTTTTCCTTAATAGCGTAAGATTTTATCTTAAAATACAAGAACTTTTCGTGGTTCTTGTCAATTTTTGTTGGTTTTCATCGAATGAACTTATTTCATTCAGCTGGATCTTTCTTCTTCAAAGCAAAAAGATTTGATCTTCAAATACAAGAACTTTTCGTGGTTTTGTTGGTTTTCAGCAAATTAACATATTTCAGCGAGCCAGAAGTTTTTTCTCAAATAGTGTAAGATTTCATCTTAAAATACAAGAACTTTTCGTGGTTCTTGTCAATTTTTGTTGGTTTTCATCTAATGAACTTATCTCAGTAAGCTGGATCTTTCTTCTTGAAAGCAAAGAGATTTTATCTTCAAATACAAGAACTTTTCGTTGTTTTGATCGTTTTCAGCAAATGAACATATTTCAGCGAGCAATAAGTTTTTTCTTTCATGGCGTAAATTTCATCTTAAAATACAAGAACTTATCGTGGTTGTTGTCAATTTTTGTTGGTTTTCATCTGATGAACTTATTTCAGTCAGCTAGATCTTTCTTCTTCAAAGCAAAAAGATTTCATCTTCAAATACAAGAACTTTTCGTGGTTTTGTTGGTTTTCAGCAAATGAACAGATTTCAGCGAGCAAGAAGCTTTTTCTTTAATAGCGTAAGATTTTATCTTAAGATACAAGAACATTTCGTGGTTCTTGTCAATTTTTGTTGGTTTTCATCTAATGAACTTATTTCAGTCAGCTGGATCTTTCTTCTTCAAAGCAAAAAGATTTTATCTTCAAATACAAGAACTTTTCGTGGTTTTGATGGTTTTCAGCAAATGAACATATTTCAGCGAGCTGGAAGTTTTTTTCCTTAATAGCTTAAGATTTTATCTTAAAATACAAGAACTTTTCGTGGTTATTGACAATTTTTGTTGGTTTTCATCTAATGAACTTATTTCAGTCTGCTGGATCTTTCTTCTTCAAAGCAAAAAGATTTTATCTTCAAACACAAGAACTTTTCGTGGTTTTGTTGGTTTTCAGCAAATGAACAGATTTCAGCGAGCCAGAAGTTTTTTCTTTAATTGCACAAGATATTATCTTAAAATACAAGAACTTTTCGTGGTTCTTGTCAATTTTTGTTGGTTTTCATCTAATGAACTTATTTCAGTCCGCTAGATCTTTCTTCTTCAAAGCAAAAAGATTTTATCTTCAAATACAAGAACTTTTTGTGGTTTTGATGGTTTTCAGCAAATGAACATATTTCAGCGAGCTGGAAGTTTTTTCCTTAATAGCTTAAGATTTTATCTTAAAATACAAGAACTTTTCGTGGTTATTGACAATTATTGTTGGTTTTCATCCAATGAACTTATTTCAGTCAGCGAGATCTTTCTTCTTCAAAGCAAAAAGATTTTATCTTCCAATACAAGAACTTTTCGTGGTTTTGATGGTTTTCAGCAAATGATCATATTTCACCGGGCTGGAAGTTTTTTCCTTAATGGAATAAGATTTTATCTTAAAATACAAGAACTTTTCGTGGTTCTTGTCAATTTTTGTTGGTTTTCATCTCATGAACTGATTTCAGTCAGCCAGATCTTTCTTCTTCAAAGCAAAAAGATTTTATCTTCAAATACAAGAACTTTTCGTGGTTTTGTTGGTTTTCAGCAAATGAACAGATTTCAGCGAGCCAGTAGTTTTTTCTTTAATAGCGTAAGATTTTATCTTAAAATACAAGAACTTTTCGTGGTTCTTGTCATTTTTTGTTGGTTTTCATCTAATGAACTTATTTCAGTCAGCTCGATCTTTCTTCTTCAAAGCAAAAAGATTTTATCTTCAAATACAAGAACTTTTCGTGGTTTTGATGGTTTTCAGCAAATGATCATATTTCAGCGATCTGGAAGTTTTTTCCTTAATAGCGTAAGATTTTATCTTAAAATACAAGAACTTTTCGTGGTTCTTGTCAATTTTTGTTGGTTTTCATCGAATGAACTTATTTCATTCAGCTAGATCTTTCTTCTTCAAAGCAAAAAGATTTTATCTTCAAATACAAGAACTTTTCGTGGTTTTGTTGGTTTTCAGCAAATTAACATATTTCAGCGAGCCAGAAGTTTTTTCTCAAATAGCGTAAGATTTCATCTTAAAATACAAGAACTTTTCGTGGTTCTTGTCAATTTTTGTTGGTTTTCATCTAATGAACTTATCTCAGTCAGCTGGATCTTTCTTCTTGAAAGCAAAAAGATTTTATCTTCAAATACAAGAACTTTTCGTTGTTTTGATGGTTTTCAGCAAATGAACATATTTCAGCGAGCAAGAAGTTTTTTCTTTAATAGCGTAAATTTCATCTTAAAATACAAGAACTTATCGTGGTTGTTGTCAATTTTTGTTGGTTTTCATCTGATGAACTTATTTCAGTCAGCTGGATCTTTCTTCTTCAAAGCAAAAAGATTTCATCTTCAAATACAAGAACTTTTCGTGGTTTTGTTGGTTTTCAGCAAATGAACAGATTTCAGCGAGCAAGAAGCTTTTTCTTTAATAGCGTAAGATTTTATCTTAAAATACAAGAACATTTCGTGGTTCTTTTCAATTTTTGTTGGTTTTCATCTAATGAACTTATTTCAGTCAGCTGGATCTTTCTTCTTCAAAGCAAAAAGATTTTATCTTCAAATACAAGAACTTTTCGTGGTTTTGATGGTTTTCAGCAAATGAACATATTTCAGCGAGCTGGAAGTTTTTTCCTTAATAGCTTAAGATTTTATCTTAAAATACAAGAACTTTTCGTGGTTATTGACAATTATAGTTGGTTTTCATCTAATGAACTTATTTCAGTCAGCGAGATCTTTCTTCTTCAAAGCAAAAAGATTTTATCTTCAAATACAAGAACTTTTCGTGGTTTTGATGGTTTTCAGCAAATGAACATATTTCAGCGAGCTGGAAGTTTTTTCCTTCATACCGTAAGATTTTATCTTAAAATACAAGAACTTTTCGTGGTTCTTGTCAATTTTTGTTGGTTTTCATCAAATGAACTTATTTCAGTCAGCTAGATCTTTCTTCTTCAAAGCAAAAAGCTTTTATCTTCAAATACAAGAACTTTTCGTGGTTTTGTTGGTTTTCAGCAAATTAACATATTTCAGCGAGGTGGAAGTCTTTCCCTTAATAGCGTAAGATTTTATCTTAAAATACAAGAACTTTTCATGGTTCTTGTCAATTTTTGTTGGTTTTCATCGAATGAACTTATTTCATTCAGCTAGATCTTTCTTCTTCAAAGCAAAAAGATTTTATCTTCAAATACAAGAACTTTTCGTGGTTTTGTTGGTTTTCAGCAAATTAACATATTTCAGCGAGCTGGGAGTTTTTCCTTTCATAGCGTAAGATTTTATCTTAAACTACAATTACTTTTTGTGGTTCTTTTCAATTTTTGTTGGTTTTCATCTAATGAACTTATTTCAGTCAGCCAGATCTTTCTTCTTCAAAGCAAAAAGATTTAATCTTCAAATACAAGAACTTTTCGTGGTTTTGATGGTTTTCAGCAAATGAACATATTTCAGCGAGCTGGAAGTTTTTTCCTTAATAGCTTAAGATTTTATCTTAAAATACAAGAACTTTTCGTGGTTATTGACAATTATAGTTGGTTTTCATCTAATGAACTTATTTCAGTCAGCGAGATCTTTCTTCTTCAAAGCAAAAAGATTTTATCTTCAAATACAAGAACTTTTCGTGGTTTTGATGGTTTTCAGCAAATGAACATATTTCAGCGAGCTGGAAGTTTTTTCCTTCATACCGTAAGATTTTATCTTAAAATACAAGAACTTTTCGTGGTTCTTGTCAATTTTTGTTGGTTTTCATCAAATGAACTTATTTCAGTCAGCTAGATCTTTCTTCTTCAAAGCGAAAAGCTTTTATCTTCAAATACAAGAACTTTTCGTGGTTTTGTTGGTTTTCAGCAAATTAACATATTTCAGCGAGGTGGAAGTCTTTCCCTTAATAGCGTAAGATTTTATCTTAAAATACAAGAACTTTTCATGGTTCTTGTCAATTTTTGTTGGTTTTCATCGAATGAACTTATTTCATTCAGCTAGATCTTTCTTCTTCAAAGCAAAAAGATTTTATCTTCAAATACAAGAACTTTTCGTGGTTTTGTTGGTTTTCAGCAAATTAACATATTTCAGCGAGCTGGGAGTTTTTCCTTTCATAGCGTAAGATTTTATCTTAAACTACAATTACTTTTTGTGGTTCTTTTCAATTTTTGTTGGTTTTCATCTAATGAACTTATTTCAGTCAGCCAGATCTTTCTTCTTCAAAGCAAAAAGATTTAATCTTCAAATACAAGAACTTTTCGTGGTTTTGTTGGTTTTCAGCAAATGAACATATTTCAGCGAGCCAGAAGTTTTTTCTTTAATAGCGTAAGATATTATCTTAAAATACAAGAAGTTTTCGTGGTTCTTGTCAATTTTTGTTGGTTTTCATCTAATGAACTTATTTCAGTCAGCGAGATCTTTCTTCTTCACAGCAAAAAGATTTTATCTTCAAATACAAGGACTTTTCGTGGTTTTGATGGATTTCAGCAAATGATCATATTTCAGCGAGCCAGAAGGTTTTTCTTTAATAGCGCAAGATATTATCTTAAAATACAAGAACTTTTCGTGGTTCTTGTCAATTTATGTTGGTTTTCATATAATGAACTTATTTCAGTCAGCAAGATCTTTCATCTTCAAAGCAAAAAGATTTTATCTTCAAATACAAGAACTTTTCGTGGTTTTGTTGGTTTTCAGCAAATGAACATATTTCAGCGAGCAAGTAGTTTTTTTCTTTAATAGCGTAAGATTTTATCTTAAAATACAAAAACTTTTCGTGGTTCTTGTCAATTTTTGTTGGTTTTCATCGAATGAACTTATTTCAGTCAGCTCGATCTTTCTTCTTCAAAGCAAAAAGATTTAATCTTCAAATACAAGAACTTTTCGTGGTTTTGTTGGTTTTCAGCAAATGAACAGATTTCAGCGAGCCAGAAGTTTTTTCTTGAATTGCACAAGATATTATCTTAAAATACAAGAACTTTTCGTGGTTCTTGTCAATTTTTGTTGGTTTTCATCCAATGAACTTATTTCAGTCCGCTCGATCTTTCTTCTTCAAAGCAAAAAGATTTTATCTTCAAATACAAGAACTTTTCGTGGTTTTGTTGGTTTTCAGCAAATTAACATATTTCAGCGAGCTGGGAGTTTTTACTTAAATAGCGTAAGATTTTATCTTAAAATACAAGAACTTTTCGTGGTTCTTGTCAATTTTTGTTGGTTTTCATCGAATGAACTTATTTCATTGAGCTCGATCTTTCTTCTTCAAAGCAAAAAGATTTTATCTTCAAATACAAGAACTTTTCGTGGTTTTGTTGGTTTTCAGCAAATTAACATATTTCAGCGAGCTGGGAGTTTTTACTTTAATAGCGTAAGATTTTATCTTAAACTACAAGAACTTTTCGTGGTTCTTGTCAATTTTTGTTGGTTTTCATCTGATAAACTTATTTCAGTCAGCCAGATCTTTCTTCTTCAAAGCAAAAAGATTTTATCTTCAAATACAAGAACTTTTCGTGGTTCTTGTCAATTTTTGTTGGTTTTCATCTCATGAACTTATTTCAGTCAGCGAGATCTTTCTTTTTCAAAGCAAAAAGATTTCATCTTCAAATACAAGAACTTTTCGTGGTTTTGTTGGTTTTCAGCAAATGAACATATTTCAGGGAGCAAGAAGCTTTTTCTTTAATAGCGTAAGATTTTATCTGAAAATACAAGAACTTTTCGTGGTTCTTGTCAATTTTTGTTGGTTTTCATCTAATGAACTTATTTCAGTCAGCGAGATCTTTCTTCTTCACAGCAAAAAGATTTTATCTTCAAATACAAGGACTTTTCGTGGTTTTGATGGATTTCAGCAAATGATCATATTTCAGCGAGCCAGAAGGTTTTTCTTTTATAGCGTAAGATAATATCTTAAAATACAAGAACTTTTCGTGGTTCTTGTCAATTTATGTTGGTTTTCATAAAATGAACTTATTTCAGTCAGCAAGATCTTTCATCTTCAAAGCAAAAAGATTTTATCTTCAAATACAAGAACTTTTCGTGGTTTTGTTGGTTTTCAGCAAATGAACAGATTTCAGAGAGCAAGAAGCTTTTTCTTTAATAGCGTAAGATTTTATCTTAAAATACAGGAACATTTCGTGGTTCTTGTCAATTTATGTTGGTTTTCATGTAATGAACTTATTTCAGTCAGCAAGATCTTTCATCTTCAAAGCAAAAAGATTTTATCTTCAAATACAAGAACTTTTCGTGGTTTTGTTGGTTTTCAGCAAATGAACATATTTCAGCGAGCATGTAGTTTTTTTCTTTAATAGCGTAAGATTTTATCTTAAAATACAAAAACTTTTCGTGGTTCTTGTCAATTTTTGTTAGTTTTCATCTAATGAACTTATTTCAGTCAGCTCGATCTATCTTCTTCAAAGCAAAAAGATTTTATCTTCAAATACAAGAACTTTTCGTGGTTTTGATGGTTTTCAGCAAATGAACATATTTCAGCGAGCTGGAAGTTTTTTCCTTAATAGCGTAAGATTTTATCTTAAAATACAAGAACTTTTCGTGGTTCTTGTCAATTTTTGTTGGTTTTCATCTAATGAACTTATTTCAGTCTGCTGGATCTTTCTTCTTCAAAGCAAAAAGATTTTATCTTCAAATACAAGAACTTTTCGTGGTTTTGATGGTTTTCAGCAAATGATCATATTTCAGCGAGCCAGAAGGTTTTTCTTCAATAGCGTAAGATATTATCTTAATATACAAGAACTTTTCGTGGTTCTTGTCAATTTATGTTGGTTTTCATATAATGAACTTATTTCAGTCAGCAAGATCTTTCATCTTCAAAGCAAAAAGATTTTATCTTCAAATACAAGAACTTTTCGTGGTTTTGTTGGTTTTCAGCAAATGAACAGATTTCAGCGAGCCAGATGTTTTTTCTTTAATTGCACAAGATATTATCTTAAAATACAAGAACTTTTCGTGGTTCTTGTCAATTTTTGTTGGTTTTCATCTAATGAACTTATTTCAGTCCGCTCGATCTTTCTTCTTCAAAGCAAAAAGATGTTATCTTCAAATACAAGAACTTTACGTGGTTTTGTTGGTTTTCAGCAAATTAACATATTTCAGCGAGCTGGGAGTTTTTACTTTAATAGCGTAAGATTTTATCTTAAAATACAAGAACTTTTCGTGGTTCTTGTCAATTTTTGTTGGTTTTCATCGAATGAACTTATTTCATTGAGCTCGATCTTTCTTCTTCAAAGCAAAAAGATTTTATCTTCAAATACAAGAACTTTTCGTGGTTTTGTTGGTTTTCAGCAAATTAACATATTTCAGCGAGCTGGGAGTTTTTAGTTTAATAGCGTAAGATTTTATCTTAAACTACAGGAACTTTTCGTGGTTCTTGTCAATTTTTGTTGGTTTTCATCTGATAAACTTATTTCAGTCAGCCAGATCTTTCTAATTCAAAGCAAAAAGATTTTATGTTCAAATACAAGAACTTTTCGTGGTTCTTGTCAATTTTTGTTGGTTTTCATCTGATGAACTTATTTCAGTCAGCGAGATCTTTCTTCTTCAAAGCAAAAAGATTTTATCTTCAAATACAAGAACTTTTCGTGGTTTTGATGGTTTTCAGCAAATGAACATATTTTAGCGAGCTGGAAGTTTTTTCCTTAATAGCGTAAGATTTTATCTTAAAATACAAGAACTTTTCGTGGTTATTGTCAATTTTTGTTGGTTTTCATCTCATGAACTTATTTCAGTCAGCCAGATCTTTCTTCTTCAAAGCAAAAAGATTTTATCTTCAAATACAAGAACTTTTCGTGGTTTTGATGGTTTTCAGCAAATGATCATATTTCAGCGATCTGGAAGTTTTTTCCTTCATAGCGTAAGATTTTATCTTAAAATACAAGAACTTTTCGTGGTTCTTGTCAATTTTTGTTGGTTTTCATCGAATGAACTTATTTCAGTCAGCCAGATCTTTCTTCTTCAAAGCAAAAAGATTTTATCTTCAAATACAAGAACTTTTCGTGGTTTTGATGGTTTTCAGCAAATGATCATATTTCAGCGATCTGGAAGTTTTTTACTTAATAGCGTAAGATTTTATCTTAAAATCCAAGAACTTTTCGTGGTTCTTGTCAATTTTTGTTGGTTTTCATCGAATGAACTTATTTCATTCAGCTAGATCTTTCTTCTTCAAAGCAAAAAGATTTTATCTTCAAATACAAGAACTTTTCGTGGTTTTGTTGGTTTTCAGCAAATTAACATATTTCAGCGAGCCAGAAGTTTTTTCTCAAATAGCGTAAGATTTCATCTTAAAATACAAGAACTTTTCGTGGTTCTTGTCAATTTTTGTTGGTTTTCATCTAATGAACTTATTTCAGTCAGCGAGATCTTTCTTCTTCACAGCAAAAAGATTTTATCTTCAAATACAAGGACTTTTCGTGGTTTTGATGGATTTCAGCAAATGATCATATTTCAGCGAGCCAGAAGGTTTTTCTTTTATAGCGTAAGATAATATCTTAAAATACAAGAACTTTTCGTGGTTCTTGTCAATTTATGTTGGTTTTCATAAAATGAACTTATTTCAGTCAGCAAGATCTTTCATCTTCAAAGCAAAAAGATTTTATCTTCAAATACAAGAACTTTTCGTGGTTTTGTTGGTTTTCAGCAAATGAACAGATTTCAGAGAGCAAGAAGCTTTTTCTTTAATAGCGTAAGATTTTATCTTAAAATACAGGAACATTTCGTGGTTCTTGTCAATTTATGTTGGTTTTCATGTAATGAACTTATTTCAGTCAGCAAGATCTTTCATCTTCAAAGCAAAAAGATTTTATCTTCAAATACAAGAACTTTTCGTGGTTTTGTTGGTTTTCAGCAAATGAACATATTTCAGCGAGCATGTAGTTTTTTTCTTTAATAGCGTAAGATTTTATCTTAAAATACAAAAACTTTTCGTGGTTCTTGTCAATTTTTGTTAGTTTTCATCTAATGAACTTATTTCAGTCAGCTCGATCTATCTTCTTCAAAGCAAAAAGATTTTATCTTCAAATACAAGAACTTTTCGTGGTTTTGATGGTTTTCAGCAAATGAACATATTTCAGCGAGCTGGAAGTTTTTTCCTTAATAGCGTAAGATTTTATCTTAAAATACAAGAACTTTTCGTGGTTCTTGTCAATTTTTGTTGGTTTTCATCTAATGAACTTATTTCAGTCTGCTGGATCTTTCTTCTTCAAAGCAAAAAGATTTTATCTTCAAATACAAGAACTTTTCGTGGTTTTGATGGTTTTCAGCAAATGATCATATTTCAGCGAGCCAGAAGGTTTTTCTTCAATAGCGTAAGATATTATCTTAATATACAAGAACTTTTCGTGGTTCTTGTCAATTTATGTTGGTTTTCATATAATGAACTTATTTCAGTCAGCAAGATCTTTCATCTTCAAAGCAAAAAGATTTTATCTTCAAATACAAGAACTTTTCGTGGTTTTGTTGGTTTTCAGCAAATGAACAGATTTCAGCGAGCCAGATGTTTTTTCTTTCATTGCACAAGATATTATCTTAAAATACAAGAACTTTTCGTGGTTCTTGTCAATTTTTGTTGGTTTTCATCTAATGAACTTATTTCAGTCCGCTCGATCTTTCTTCTTCAAAGCAAAAAGATGTTATCTTCAAATACAAGAACTTTACGTGGTTTTGTTGGTTTTCAGCAAATTAACATATTTCAGCGAGCTGGGAGTTTTTACTTTAATAGCGTAAGATTTTATCTTAAAATACAAGAACTTTTCGTGGTTCTTGTCAATTTTTGTTGGTTTTCATCGAATGAACTTATTTCATTGAGCTCGATCTTTCTTCTTCAAAGCAAAAAGATTTTATCTTCAAATACAAGAACTTTTCGTGGTTTTGTTGGTTTTCAGCAAATTAACATATTTCAGCGAGCTGGGAGTTTTTAGTTTAATAGCGTAAGATTTTATCTTAAACTACAGGAACTTTTCGTGGTTCTTGTCAATTTTTGTTGGTTTTCATCTGATAAACTTATTTCAGTCAGCCAGATCTTTCTAATTCAAAGCAAAAAGATTTTATGTTCAAATACAAGAACTTTTCGTGGTTCTTGTCAATTTTTGTTGGTTTTCATCTGATGAACTTATTTCAGTCAGCGAGATCTTTCTTCTTCAAAGCAAAAAGATTTTATCTTCAAATACAAGAACTTTTCGTGGTTTTGATGGTTTTCAGCAAATGAACATATTTTAGCGAGCTGGAAGTTTTTTCCTTAATAGCGTAAGATTTTATCTTAAAATACAAGAACTTTTCGTGGTTATTGTCAATTTTTGTTGGTTTTCATCTCATGAACTTATTTCAGTCAGCCAGATCTTTCTTCTTCAAAGCAAAAAGATTTTATCTTCAAATACAAGAACTTTTCGTGGTTTTGATGGTTTTCAGCAAATGATCATATTTCAGCGATCTGGAAGTTTTTTCCTTCATAGCGTAAGATTTTATCTTAAAATACAAGAACTTTTCGTGGTTCTTGTCAATTTTTGTTGGTTTTCATCGAATGAACTTATTTCAGTCAGCCAGATCTTTCTTCTTCAAAGCAAAAAGATTTTATCTTCAAATACAAGAACTTTTCGTGGTTTTGATGGTTTTCAGCAAATGATCATATTTCAGCGATCTGGAAGTTTTTTACTTAATAGCGTAAGATTTTATCTTAAAATCCAAGAACTTTTCGTGGTTCTTGTCAATTTTTGTTGGTTTTCATCGAATGAACTTATTTCATTCAGCTAGATCTTTCTTCTTCAAAGCAAAAAGATTTTATCTTCAAATACAAGAACTTTTCGTGGTTTTGTTGGTTTTCAGCAAATTAACATATTTCAGCGAGCCAGAAGTTTTTTCTCAAATAGCGTAAGATTTCATCTTAAAATACAAGAACTTTTCGTGGTTCTTGTAAATTTTTGTTGGTTTTCATCTAATGAACTTATCTCAGTCAGCTGGATCTTTCTTCTTCAAAGCAAAAAGATTTTATCTTCAAATACAAGAACTTTTCGTGGTTTTGATGGTTTTCAGCAAATGAACATATTACAGCGAGCAAGAAGTTTTTTCTTTCATAGCGTAAGATTTCATCTTAAAATACAAGAACATATCGTGGTTGTTGTCAATTTTTGTTGGTTTTCATCTGATGAACTTATTTCTGTCAGCTGGATTTTTCTTCTTCAAAGCAAAAAGATTTTATCTTCAAATACAAGAACTTTTCGTGGTTTTGTTGGTTTTCAGCAAATTAACATATTTCAGCGAGCTGGGAGTTTTTACTTTAATAGCGTAAGATTTTATCTTAAACTACAAGAACTTTTCGTGGTTCTTGTCAATTTTTGTTGGTTTTCATCTGATAAACTTATTTCAGTCAGCCAGATCTTTCTTCTTCAAAGCAAAAAGATTTTATCTTCAAATACAAGAACTTTTCGTGGTTCTTGTCAATTTTTGTTGGTTTTCATCTCATGAACTTATTTCAGTCAGCGAGATCTTTCTTCTTCAAAGCAAAAAGATTTCATCTTCAAATACAAGAACTTTTCGTGGTTTTGTTGGTTTTCAGCAAATGAACATATTTCAGGGAGCAAGAAGCTTTTTCTTTAATAGCGTAAGATTTTACCTGAAAATACAAGAACATTTCGTGGTTCTTGTCAATTTTTGTTGGTTTTCATCTAATGAACTTATTTCAGTCAGCGAGATCTTTCTTCTTCACAGCAAAAAGATTTTATCTTCAAATACAAGGACTTTTCGTGGTTTTGATGGATTTCAGCAAATGATCATATTTCAGCGAGCCAGAAGGTTTTTCTTTAATAGCGTAAGATATTATCTTAAAATACAAGAACTTTTCGTGGTTCTTGTCAATTTATGTTGGTTTTCATATAATGAACTTATTTCAGTCAGCAAGATCTTTCATCTTCAAAGCAAAAAGATTTTATCTTCAAATACAAGAACTTTTCGTGGTTTTGTTGGTTTTCAGCAAATGAACATATTTCAGCGAGCATGTAGTTTTTTTCTTTAATAGCGTAAGATTTTATCTTAAAATACAAAAACTTTTCGTGGTTCTTGTCAATTTTTGTTGGTTTTCATCTAATGAACTTATTTCAGTCAGCTCGATCTATCTTCTTCAAAGCAAAAAGATTTTATCTTCAAATACAAGAACTTTTCGTGGTTTTGATGGTTTTCAGCAAATGAACATATTTCAGCGAGCTGGAAGTTTTTTCCTTAATAGCGTAAGATTTTATCTTAAAATACAAGAACTTTTCGTGGTTATTGTCAATTTTTGTTGGTTTTCATCTCATGAACTTATTTCAGTCAGCCAGATCTTTCTTCTTCAAAGCAAAAAGATTTTATCTTCAAATACAAGAACTTTTCGTGGTTTTGATGGTTTTCAGCAAATGATCATATTTCAGCGATCTGGAAGTTTTTTCCTTAATAGCGTAAGATTTTATCTTAAAATACAAGAACTTTTCGTGGTTCTTGTCAATTTTTGTTGGTTTTCATCTAATGAACTTATTTCAGTCTGCTGGATCTTTCTTCTTCAAAGCAAAAAGATTTTATCTTCAAATACAAGAACTTTTCGTGGTTTTGATGGTTTTCAGCAAATGATCATATTTCAGCGAGCCAGAAGGTTTTTCTTCAATAGCGTAAGATATTATCTTAAAATACAAGAACTTTTCGTGGTTCTTGTCAATCTATGTTGGTTTTCATATAATGAACTTATTTCAGTCAGCAAGATCTTTCATCTTCAAAGCAAAAAGATTTTATCTTCAAATACAAGAACTTTTCGTGGTTTTGTTGGTTTTCAGCAAATGAACATATTTCAGCGAGCAAGTAGTTTTTTTCTTTAATAGCGTAAGATTTTATCTTAAAATACAAAAACTTTTCGTGGTTCTTGTCAATTTTTGTTGGTTTTCATCTAATGAACTTATTTCAGTCAGCTCGATCTATCTTCTTAAAAGCAAAAAGATTTTATCTTCAAATACAAGAACTTTTCGTGGTTTTGATGGTTTTCAGCAAATGAACATATTTCAGCGAGCTGGAAGTTTTTTCCTTAATAGCGTAAGATTTTATCTTAAAATACAAGAACTTTTCGTGGTTATTGTCAATTTTTGTTGGTTTTCATCTCATGAACTTATTTCAGTCAGCCAGATCTTTCTTCTTCAAAGCAAAAAGATTTTATCTTCAAATACAAGAACTTTTCGTGGTTTTGATGGTTTTCAGCAAATGATCATATTTCAGCGATCTGGAAGTTTTTTCCTTAATAGCGTAAGATTTTATCTTAAAATACAAGAACTTTTCGTGGTTCTTGTCAATTTCTGTTGGTTTTCATCTAATGAACTTATTTCAGTCTGCTGGATCTTTCTTCTTCAAAGCAAAAAGATTTTATCTTCAAATACAAGAACTTTTCGTGGTTTTGTTGGTTTTCAGCAAATGAACAGATTTCAGCGAGCCAGATGTTTTTTCTTTAATTGCACAAGATATTATCTTAAAATACAAGAACTTTTCGTGGTTCTTGTCAATTTTTGTTGGTTTTCATCTTATGAACTTATTTCAGTCCGCTCGATCTTTCTTCTTCAAAGCAAAAAGATTTTATCTTCAAATACAAGAACTTTTCGTGGTTTTGTTGGTTTTCAGCAAATTAACATATTTCAGCGAGCTGGGAGTTTTTACTTTAATAGCGTAAGATTTTATCTTAAAATACAAGAACTTTTCGTGGTTCTTGTCAATTTTTGTTGGTTTTCATCGAATGAACTTATTTCATTGAGCTCGATCTTTCTTCTTCAAAGCAAAAAGATTTTATCTTCAAATACAAGAACTTTTCGTGGTTTTGTTGGTTTTCAGCAAATTAACATATTTCAGCGAGCTGGGAGTTTTTAGTTTAATAGCGTAAGATTTTATCTTAAACGACAGGAACTTTTCGTGGTTCTTGTCAATTTTTGTTGGTTTTCATCTGATAAAATTATTTCAGTCAGCCAGATCTTTCTTCTTCAAAGCAAAAAGATTTTATCCTAAAATACAAGAACTTTTCGTGGTTCTTGTCAATTTTTGTTGGTTTTCATCTGATGAACTTATTTCAGTCAGCGAGATCTTTCTTCTTCAAAGCAAAAAGATTTTCTCTTCAAATACAAGAACTTTTCGTGGTTTTGTTGGTTTTCAGCAAATGAACAGATTTCAGCGAGCCAGAAGTTTTTTCTTTAATTGCACAAGATATTATCTTAAAATACAAGAACTTTTCGTGGTTCTTGTCAATTTTTGTTGGTTTTCATCCAATGAACTTATTTCAGTCCGCTCGATCTTTCTTCTTCAAAGCAAAAAGATTTTATCTTCAAATACAAGAACTTTTCGTGGTTTTGTTGGTTTTCAGCAAATTAACATATTTCAGCGAGCTGGGAGTTTTTACTTAAATAGCGTAAGATTTTATCTTAAAATACAAGAACTTTTCGTGGTTCTTGTCAATTTTTGTTGGTTTTCATCGAATGAACTTATTTCATTGAGCTCGATCTTTCTTCTTCAAAGCAAAAAGATTTTATCTTCAAATACAAGAACTTTTCGTGGTTTTGTTGGTTTTCAGCAAATTAACATATTTCAGCGAGCTGGGAGTTTTTACTTTAATAGCGTAAGATTTTATCTTAAACTACAAGAACTTTTCGTGGTTCTTGTCAATTTTTGTTGGTTTTCATCTCATGAACTTATTTCAGTCAGCGAGATCTTTCTTCTTCAAAGCAAAAAGATTTCATCTTCAAATACAAGAACTTTTCGTGGTTTTGTTGGTTTTCAGCAAATGAACATATTTCAGGGAGCAAGAAGCTTTTTCTTTAATAGCGTAAGATTTTATCTTAAACTACAAGAACTTTTCGTGGTTCTTGTCAATTTTTGTTGGTTTTCATCTCATGAACTTATTTCAGTCAGCGAGATCTTTCTTCTTCAAAGCAAAAAGATTTTATCTTCAAATACAAGAACCTTTCGTGGTTTTGATGGTTTTCAGCAAATGAACATATTTCAGCCAGCTGGAAGTTTTTTCCCACATAGAGTAAGATTTTATCTTAAAATACAAGAACTTTTCGTGGTTCTTGTCAATTTTTGTTGGTTTTCATCTAATGAACTTATTTCAGTCAGCGAGATCTTTCTTCTTCACAGCAAAAAGATTTTATCTTCAAATACAAGGACATTTCGTGGTTTTGATGGATTTCAGCAAATGATCATATTTCAGCGAGCCAGAAGGTTTTTCTTTAATAGCGTAAGATAATATCTTAAAATACAAGAACTTTTCATGGTTCTTGTCAATTTATGTTGGTTTTCATAAAATGAACTTATTTCAGTCAGCAAGATCTTTCATCTTCAAAGCAAAAAGATTTTATCTTCAAATACAAGAACTTTTCGTGGTTTTGTTGGTTTTCAGCAAATGAACAGATTTCAGAGAGCAAGAAGCTTTTTCTTTAATAGCGTAAGATTTTATCTTAAAATACAAGAACATTTCGTGGTTCTTGTCAATTTATGTTGGTTTTCATATAATGAACTTATTTCAGTCAGCAAGATCTTTCATCTTCAAAGCAAAAAGATTTTATCTTCAAATACAAGAACTTTTCGTGGTTTTGTTGGTTTTCAGCAAATGAACATATTTCAGCGAGCATGTAGTTTTTTTCTTTAATAGCGTAAGATTTTATCTTAAAATACAAAAACTTTTCGTGGTTCTTGTCAATTTTTGTTGGTTTTCATCTAATGAACTTATTTCAGTCAGCTCGATCTATCTTCTTCAAAGCAAAAAGATTTTATCTTCAAATACAAGAACTTTTCGTGGTTTTGATGGTTTTCAGCAAATGAACATATTTCAGCGAGCTGGAAGTTTTTTCCTTAATAGCGTAAGATTTTATCTTAAAATACAAGAACTTTTCGTGGTTATTGTCAATTTTTGTTGGTTTTCATCTCATGAACTTATTTCAGTCAGCCAGATCTTTCTTCTTCAAAGCAAAAAGATTTTATCTTCAAATACAAGAACTTTTCGTGGTTTTGATGGTTTTCAGCAAATGATCATATTTCAGCGATCTGGAAGTTTTTTCCTTAATAGCGTAAGATTTTATCTTAAAATACAAGAACTTTTCGTGGTTCTTGTCAATTTTTGTTGGTTTTCATCTGATGAACTTATTTCAGTCTGCTGGATCTTTCTTCTTCAAAGCAAAAAGATTTTATCTTCAAATACAAGAACTTTTCGTGGTTTTGATGGTTTTCAGCAAATGATCATATTTCAGCGAGCCAGAAGGTTTTTCTTCAATAGCGTAAGATATTATCTTAATATACAAGAACTTTTCGTGGTTCTTGTCAATTTATGTTGGTTTTCATATAATGAACTTATTTCAGTCAGCAAGATCTTTCATCTTCAAAGCAAAAAGATTTTATCTTCAAATACAAGAACTTTTCGTGGTTTTGTTGGTTTTCAGCAAATGAACAGATTTCAGCGAGCCAGATGTTTTTTCTTTAATTGCACAAGATATTATCTTAAAATACAAGAACTTTTCGTGGTTCTTGTCAATTTTTGTTGGTTTTCATCTAATGAACTTATTTCAGTCCGCTCGATCTTTCTTCTTCAAAGCAAAAAGATTTTATCTTCAAATACAAGAACTTTACGTGGTTTTGTTGGTTTTCAGCAAATTAACATATTTCAGCGAGCTGGGAGTTTTTACTTCAATAGCGTAAGATTTTATCTTAAAATACAAGAACTTTTCGTGGTTCTTGTCAATTTTTGTTGGTTTTCATCGAATGAACTTATTTCATTGAGCTCGATCTTTCTTCTTCAAAGCAAAAAGATTTTATCTTCAAATACAAGAACTTTTAGTGGTTTTGTTGGTTTTCAGCAAATTAACATATTTCAGCGAGCTGGGAGTTTTTAGTTTAATAGCGTAAGATTTTATCTTAAACTACAGGAACTTTTCGTGGTTCTTGTCAATTTTTGTTGGTTTTCATCTGATAAACTTATTTCAGTCAGCCAGATCTTTCTAATTCAAAGCAAAAAGATTTTATCTTCAAATACAAGAACTTTTCGTGGTTCTTGTCAATTTTTGTTGGTTTTCATCTGATGAACTTATTTCAGTCAGCGAGATCTTTCTTCTTCAAAGCAAAAAGATTTTATCTTCAAATACAAGAACTTTTCGTGGTTTTGATGGTTTTCAGCAAATGAACATATTTTAGCGAGCTGGAAGTTTTTTCCTTAATAGCGTAAGATTTTATCTTAAAATACAAGAACTTTTCGTGGTTATTGTCAATTTTTGTTGGTTTTCATCTCATGAACTTATTTCAGTCAGCCAGATCTTTCTTCTTCAAAGCAAAAAGATTTTATCTTCAAATACAAGAACTTTTCGTGGTTTTGATGGTTTTCAGCAAATGATCATATTTCAGCGATCTGGAAGTTTTTTCCTTCATAGCGTAAGATTTTATCTTAAAATACAAGAACTTTTCGTGGTTCTTGTCAATTTTTGTTGGTTTTCATCGAATGAACTTATTTCAGTCAGCCAGATCTTTCTTCTTCAAAGCAAAAAGATTTTATCTTCAAATACAAGAACTTTTCGTGGTTTTGATGGTTTTCAGCAAATGATCATATTTCAGCGATCTGGAAGTTTTTTACTTAATAGCGTAAGATTTTATCTTAAAATCCAAGAACTTTTCGTGGTTCTTGTCAATTTTTGTTGGTTTTCATCGAATGAACTTATTTCTTTCAGCTAGATCTTTCTTCTTCAAAGCAAAAAGATTTTATCTTCAAATACAAGAACTTTTCGTGGTTTTGATGGTTTTCAGCAAATGAACATATTACAGCGAGCAAGAAGTTTTTTCTTTCATAGCGTAAGATTTCATCTTAAAATACAAGAACATATCGTGGTTGTTGTCAATTTTTGTTGGTTTTCATCTGATGAACTTATTTCTGTCAGCTGGATTTTTCTTCTTCAAAGCAAAAATATTTCATCTTCAAATACAAGAACTTTTCGTGGTTTTGTTGGTTTTCAGCAAATGAACATATTTCAGCGAGCAAGAAGCTTTTTCTTTAATAGCGTAAGATTTTATCTTAAATTACAAGAACATTTCGTGGTTCTTGTCAATTTTTGTTCGTTTTCATCGAATGAACTTATTTCATTGAGCTCGATCTTTCTTCTTCAAAGCAAAAAGATTTTATCTTCAAATACAAGAACTTTTCGTGGTTTTGTTGGTTTTCAGCAAATTAACATATTTCAGCGAGCTGGGAGTTTTTACTTTAATAGCGTAAGATTTTATCTTAAACTACAAGAACTTTTCGTGGTTCTTGTCAATTTTTGTTGGTTTTCATCTGATAAACTTATTTCAGTCAGCCAGATCTTTCTTCTTCAAAGCAAAAAGATTTTATCTTCAAATACAAGAACTTTTCGTGGTTCTTGTCAATTTTTGTTGGTTTTCATCTCATGAACTTATTTCAGTCAGCGAGATCTTTCTTCTTCAAAGCAAAAAGATTTCATCTTCAAATACAAGAACTTTTCGTGGTTTTGTTGGTTTTCAGCAAATGAACATATTTCAGGGAGCAAGAAGCTTTTTCTTTAATAGCGTAAGATTTTATCTGAAAATACAAGAACATTTCGTGGTTCTTGTCAATTTTTGTTGGTTTTCATCTAATGAACTTATTTCAGTCAGCGAGATCTTTCTTCTTCACAGCAAAAAGATTTTATCTTCAAATACAAGGACTTTTCGTGGTTTTGATGGATTTCAGCAAATGATCATATTTCAGCGAGCCAGAAGGTTTTTCTTTAATAGCGTAAGATATTATCTTAAAATACAAGAACTTTTCGTGGTTCTTGTCAATTTATGTTGGTTTTCATATAATGAACTTATTTCAGTCAGCAAGATCTTTCATCTTCAAAGCAAAAAGATTTTATCTTCAAATACAAGAACTTTTCGTGGTTTTGTTGGTTTTCAGCAAATGAACATATTTCAGCGAGCATGTAGTTTTTTTCTTTAATAGCGTAAGATTTTATCTTAAAATACAAAAACTTTTCGTGGTTCTTGTCAATTTTTGTTGGTTTTCATCTAATGAACTTATTTCAGTCAGCTCGATCTATCTTCTTCAAAGCAAAAAGATTTTATCTTCAAATACAAGAACTTTTCGTGGTTTTGATGGTTTTCAGCAAATGAACATATTTCAGCGAGCTGGAAGTTTTTTCCTTAATAGCGTAAGATTTTATCTTAAAATACAAGAACTTTTCGTGGTTCTTGTCAATTTTTGTTGGTTTTCATCTCATGAACTTATTTCAGTCAGCCAGATCTTTCTTCTTCAAAGCAAAAAGATTTTATCTTCAAATACAAGAACTTTTCGTGGTTTTGATGGTTTTCAGCAAATGATCATATTTCAGCGATCTGGAAGTTTTTTCCTTAATAGCGTAAGATTTTATCTTAAAATACAAGAACTTTTCGTGGTTCTTGTCAATTTCTGTTGGTTTTCATCTAATGAACTTATTTCAGTCTGCTGGATCTTTCTTCTTCAAAGCAAAAAGATTTTATCTTCAAATACAAGAACTTTTCGTGGTTTTGTTGGTTTTCAGCAAATGAACAGATTTCAGCGAGCCAGATATTTTTTCTTTAATTGCACAAGATATTATCTTAAAATACAAGAACTTTTCGTGGTTCTTGTCAATTTTTGTTGGTTTTCATCTTATGAACTTATTTCAGTCCGCTCGATCTTTCTTCTTCAAAGCAAAAAGATTTTATCTTCAAATACAAGAACTTTTCGTGGTTTTGTTGGTTTTCAGCAAATTAACATATTTCAGCGAGCTGGGAGTTTTTACTTTAATAGCGTAAGATTTTATCTTAAAATACAAGAACTTTTCGTGGTTCTTGTCAATTTTTGTTGGTTTTCATCGAATGAACTTATTTCATTGAGCTCGATCTTTCTTCTTCAAAGCAAAAAGATTTTATCTTCAAATACAAGAACTTTTCGTGGTTTTGTTGGTTTTCAGCAAATTAACATATTTCAGCGAGCTGGGAGTTTTTAGTTTAATAGCGTAAGATTTTATCTTAAACGACAGGAACTTTTCGTGGTTCTTGTCAATTTTTGTTGGTTTTCATCTGATAAAATTATTTCAGTCAGCCAGATCTTTCTTCTTCAAAGCAAAAAGATTTTATCTTAAAATACAAGAACTTTTCGTGGTTCTTGTCAATTTTTGTTGGTTTTCATCTGATGAACTTATTTCAGTCAGCGAGATCTTTCTTCTTCAAAGCAAAAAGATTTTATCTTCAAATACAAGAACTTTTCGTGGTTTTGATGGTTTTCAGCAAATGAACATAATTTAGCGAGCTGCAAGTTTTTTCCTTAATAGCGTAAGATTTTATCTTAAAATACAAGAACTTTTCGTGGTTATTTTCAATTTTTGTTGGTTTTCATCTCATGAACTTATTTCAGTCAGCCACATCTTTCTTCTTCAAATCAAAAAGATTTTATCTTCAAATACAAGAACTTTTCGTGGTTTTGATGGTTTTCAGCAAATGATCATATTTCAGCGATCTGGAAGTTTTTTCCTTAATAGCGTAAGATTTTATCTTAAAATACAAGAACTTTTCGTGGTTCTTGTCAATTTTTGTTGGTTTTCATCGAATGAACTTATTTCATTCAGCTAGATCTTTCTTCTTCAAAGCAAAAAGATTTTATCTTCAAATACAAGAAGTTTTCGTGGTTTTGTTGGTTTTCAGCAAATTAACATATTTCAGCGAGCCAGAAGTTTTTTCTCAAATAGCGTAAGATTTCATCTTAAAATACAAGAACTTTTCGTGGTTCTTGTCAATTTTTGTTGGTTTTCATCTAATGAACTTATCTCAGTCAGCTGGATCTTTCTTCTTCAAAGCAAAAAGATTTTATCTTCAAATACAAGAACTTTTCGTGGTTTTGATGGTTTTCAGCAAATGAACATATTTCAGCGAGCAAGAAGTTTTTTCTTTAATAGCGTAAGATTTCATCTTAAAATACAAGAACACATCGTGGTTGTTGTCAATTTTTGTTGGTTTTCATCTGATGACCTTATTTCAGTCAGCTGGATTTTTCTTCTTCAAAGCAAAAAGATTTCATCTTCAAATACAAGAACTTTTCGTGGTTTTGTTGGTTTTCAGCAAATGAACATATTTCAGCGAGCAAGAAGCTTTTTCTTTAATAGCGTAAGATTTTATCTTAAAATACAAGAACATTTCGTGGTTCTTGTCAATTTTATTCGTTTTCATCTAATGAACTTATTTCAGTCAGCTAGATCTTTCTTCTTCAAAGCAAAAAGATTTTATCTTCAAATACAAGAACTTTTTGTGGTTTTGATGGTTTTCAGCAAATGAACATATTTCAGCGAGCTGGAAGTTTTTTCCTTAATAGCTTAAGATTTTATCTTAAAATACAAGAACTTTTCGTGGTTATTGACAATTATTGTTGGTTTTCATCTAATGAACTTATTTCAGTCAGCGAGATCTTTCTTCTTCAAAGCAAAAAGATTTTATCTTCCAATACAAGAACTTTTCGTGGTTTTGATGGTTTTCAGCAAATGATCATATTTCACCGGGCTGGAAGTTTTTTTCCTTAATGGAATAAGATTTTATCTTAAAATACAAGAACTTTTCGTGGTTCTTGTCAATTTTTGTTGGTTTTCATCTAATGAACTTATTTCAGTCAGCCAGATCTTTCTTCTTCAAAGCAAAAAGATTTTATCTTCAAATACAAGAACATTTCGTGGTTTTGTTGGTTTTCAGCAAATGAACATATTTCAGCGAGCCAGAAGGTTTTTCTTAAATAGCGTAAGATATTATCTTAAAATACAAGAGGTTTTCGTGGTTCTTGTCAATTTTTGTTGGTTTTCATCGAAAGAACTTATTTCAGTCAGCGAGATCTTTCTTCTTCAAAGCAAAAAGATTTTATCTTCAAATACAAGAACTTTTCGTGGTTTTGTTGGTTTTCAGCAAATGAACAGATTTCAGCGAGCCAGTAGTTTTTTCTTTAATAGCGTAAGATTTTATCTTAAAATACAAGAACTTTTCGTGGTTCTTGTCAATTTTTGTTGGTTTTCATCTAATGAACTTATTTCAGTCAGCTCGATCTTTCTTCTTCAAAGCAAAAAGATTTTATCTTCAAATACAAGAACTTTTCGTGGTTTTGATGGTTTTCAGCAAATGATCATATTTCAGCGATCTGGAAGTTTTTTCCTTAATAGCGTAAGATTTTATCTTAAAATACAAGAACTTTTCGTGGTTCTTGTCAATTTTTGTTGGTTTTCATCGAATGAACTTATTTCATTCAGCGAGATCTTTCTTCTTCAAAGCAAAAAGATTTTATCTTCAAATACAAGAACTTTTCGTGGTTTTGTTGGTTTTCAGCAAATGAACATATTTCAGCGAGCCAGAAGGTTTTTCTTTAATAGCGTAAGATATTATCTTAAAATACAAGAGGTTTTCGTGGTTCTTGTCAATTTTTGTTGGTTTTCATCTAATGAACTTATTTCAGTCAGCTCGATCTTTCTTCTTCAAAGCAAAAAGATTTTATCTTCAAATACAAGAACTTTTCGTGGTTTTGATGGTTTTCAGCAAATGAACATATTTCAGCGAGCTGGAAGTTTTTTCCTTAATACCGTAAGATTTTATCTTAAAATACAAGAACTTTTCGTGGTTCTTGTCAATTTTTGTTGGTTTTCATCAAATGAACTTATTTCATTCAGCTAGATCTTTCTTCTTCAAAGCAAAAAGATTTTATCTTCAAATACAAGAACTTTTCGTGGTTTTGTTGGTTTTCAGCAAATGAACATATTTCAGCGAGTTGGGAGTTTTTACTTTAATAGCGTAAGATTTTATCTGAAACTACAAGAACTTTTCGTGGTTCTTGTCAATTTTTGTTGGTTTTCATCTAATAAACTTATTTCAGTCAGCCAGATCTTTCTTCTTCAAAGCAAAAAGATTTTATCTTCAAATACAAGAACTTTTCGTGGTTTTGTTGGTTTTCAGCAAATGAACATATTTCAGTGAGCTGGAAGTTTTTTCCTCAATAGCGTAAGATTTTATCTTAAAATACAAGAACTTTTCGTGGTTATTGTCAATTTTTGTTGGTTTTCATCTCATGAACTTATTTCAGTCAGCCAGATCTTTCTTCTTCAAAGCAAAAAGATTTTATCTTCAAATACAAGAACTTTTCGTGGTTTTGATGGTTTTCAGCAAATGATCATATTTCAGCGATCTGGAAGTTTTTTCCTTCATAGCGTAAGATTTTATCTTAAAATACAAGAACTTTTCGTGGTTATTGTCAATTTTTGTTGGTTTTCATCTAATGAACTTATTTCAGTCTGCTGGATCTTTCTTCTTCAAAGCAAAAAGATTTTATCTTCAAATACAAGAACTTTTCGTGGTTTTGTTGGTTTTCAGCAAATGAACAGATTTCAGCGAGCCAGAAGTTTTTTCTTTAATTGCACAAGATATTATCTTGAAATACAAGAACTTTTCGTGGTTCTTGTCAATTTTTGTTGGTTTTCATCTAATGAACTTATTTCAGTCCGCTCGATCTTTCTTCTTCAAAGCAAAAAGATTTTATCTTCAAATACAAGAACTTTTCGTGGTTTTGATGGTTTTCAGCAAATGATCATATTTCAGCGATCTGGAAGTTTTTTCCTTAATAGCGTAAGATTTTATCTTAAAATACAAGAACTTTTCGTGGTTCTTGTCAATTTTTGTTGGTTTTCATCGAATGAACTTATTTCATTCAGCGAGATCTTTCTTCTTCAAAGCAAAAAGATTTTATCTTCAAATACAAGAACTTTTTGTGGTTTTGTTGGTTTTCAGCAAATGAACATATTTCAGCGAGCCAGAAGGTTTTTCTTTAATAGCGTAAGATATTATCTTAAAATACAAGAGGTTTTCGTGGTTCTTGTCAATTTTTGTTGGTTTTCATCTAATGAACTTATTTCAGTCAGCTCGATCTTTCTTCTTCAAAGCAAAAAGATTTTATCTTCAAATACAAGAACTTTTCGTGGTTTTGATGGTTTTCAGCAAATGAACATATTTCAGCGAGCTGGAAGTTTTTTCCTTAATACCGTAAGATTTTATCTTAAAATACAAGAACTTTTCGTGGTTCTTGTCAATTTTTGTTGGTTTTCATCAAATGAACTTATTTCATTCAGCTAGATCTTTCTTCTTCAAAGCAAAAAGATTTTATCTTCAAATACAAGAACTTTTCGTGGTTTTGTTGGTTTTCAGCAAATTAACATATTTCAGCGAGCTGGGAGTTTTTACTTTCATAGCGTAAGATTTTATCTTAAACTACAATTACTTTTTGTGGTTCTTGTCAATTTTTGTTGGTTTTCATCGAATGAACTTATTTCAGTCAGCCAGATCTTTCTTCTTCAAAGCAAAAAGATTTAATCTTCAAATACAAGAACTTTTCGTGGTTTTGTTGCTTGTCAGCAAATGAACATATTTCAGCGAGTTGGGAGTTTTTACTTTAATAGCGTAAGATTTTATCTTCAACGACAAGAACTTTTCGTGGTTCTTGTCAATTTTTGTTGGTTTTCATCTAATAAACTTATTTCAGTCAGCCAGATCTTTCTTCTTCAAAGCAAAAAGATTTTATCTTCAAATACAAGAACTTTTCGTGGTTCTTGTCAATTTTTGTTGGTTTTCATCTCATGAACTTATTTCAGTCAGCGAGATCTTTCTTCTTCAAAGCAAAAAGATTTTATCTTCAAATACAAGAACTTTTCGTGGTTTTGATGGTTTTCAGCAAATGATCATATTTCAGCGATCTGGAAGTTTTTTCTTTAATAGCGTAAGATTTTATCTTAAAATGCAAGAACTTTTCGTGGTTCTTGTCAATTTTTGTTGTTTTTTTTCAAATGAACTTATTTCAGTCAGCCGGATCTTTCTTCTTCAAAGCAAATAGATTTTATCTTCAAATGCAAGAACTTTTCGTGGTTTTGTTGGTTTTCAGCAAATGAACATATTTCAGCGAGCCAGAAGGTTTTTCTTTAATAGCGTAAGATATTATCTTAAAATACAAGAACTTTTCGTGGTTCTTGTCAATTTATGTTGGTTTTCATATAATGAACTTATTTCAGTCAGCAAGATCTTTCATCTTCAAAACAAAAAGATTTTATCTTCAAATACAAGAACTTTTCGTGGTTTTGATGGTTTTCAGCAAATGAACATATTTCAGTGAGCTGGAAGTTTTTTCCTTAATAGCGTAAGATTTTATCTTAAAATACAAAAACTTTTCGTGGTTATTGTCAATTTTTGTTGGTTTTCATCTCATGAACTTATTTCAGTCAGCCAGATCTTTCTTCTTCAAAGCAAAAAGATTTTATCTTCAAATACAAGAACTTTTCGTGGTTTTGATGGTTTTCAGCAAATTAACATATTTCAGCGAGCTGGGAGTTTTTACTTTAATAGCGTAAGATTTTATCTTAAACTGCAAGAACTTTTCGTGGTTCTTGTCCATTTTTGTTGCTTTTCATCTGATAAACTTATTTCAGTCAGCCAGATCTTTCTTCTTCAAAGCAAAAAGATTTTATCTTCAAATACAAGAACTTTTCGTGGTTCTTGTCAATTTTTGTTGGTTTTCATCTGATGAACTTATTTCAGTCAGCGAGATCTTTCTTCTTCAAAGCAAAAAGATTTTATCTTCAAATACAAGAACTTTTCGTGGTTTTGATGGTTTTCAGCAAATGAACATATTTTAGCGAGCTGGAAGTTTTTTCCTTAATAGCGTAAGATTTTATCTTAAAATACAAGAACTTTTCGTGGTTATTGTCAATTTTTGTTGGTTTTCATCTCATGAACTTATTTCAGTCAGCCAGATCTTTCTTCTTCAAAGCAAAAAGATTTTATCTTCAAATACAAGAACTTTTCGTGGTTTTGATGGTTTTCAGCAAATGAACATATTTCAGCGAGCTGGGAGTTTTTACTTTAATAGCGTAAGATTTTATCTTAAACTACAAGAACTTTTCGTAGTTCTTGTCAATTTTTGTTGGTTTTCATCTGATAAACTTATTTCAGTCAGCCAGATCTTTCTTCTTGAAAGCAAAAAGATTTTATCTTCAAATACAAGAACTTTTCGTGGTTCTTGTCAATTTTTGTTGGTTTTCATCTGATGAACTTATTTCAGTCAGCGAGATCTTTCTTCTTCAAAGCAAAAAGATTTTATCTTCAAATACAAGAACTTTTCGTGGTTTTGATGGTTTTCAGCAAATGATCATATTTCAGCGATCTGGAAGTTTTTTCCTCAATAGCGTAAGATTTTATCTTAAAATACAAGAACTTTTCGTGGTTCTTGTCAATTTTTGTTGGTTTTCATCGAATGAACTTATTTCAGTCAGCCAGATCTTTCTTCTTCAAAGCAAAAAGATTTTATCTTCAAATACAAGATCTTTTCGTGGTTTTGATGGTTTTCAGCAAATGATCATATTTCAGCGATCTGGAAGTTTTTTCCTTAATGGTGTAAGATTTTATCTTAAAATACAAGAACTTTTCGTGGTTCTTGTCAATTTTTGTTGGTTTTCATCGAATGAACTTATCTCAGTCAGCTGGATCTTTCTTCTTCAAAGCAAAAAGATTTTATCTTCAAATACAAGAACTTTTCGTGGTTTTGTTGGTTTTCAGCAAATGAACATATTTCAGCGAGCGAGAAGTTTTTTCTTTAATAGCGTAAGATTTCATCTTAAAATACAAGAACATATCGTGGTTGTTGTCAATTTTTGTTGGTTTTCATCTGATGAACTTATTTCAGTCAGCTAGATCTTTCTTCTTCAAAGCAAAAAGATTTCATCTTCAAATACAAGAACTTTTCGTTGTTTTGTTGGTTTTCAGCAAATGAACATATTTCAGCGAGCCAGTAGTTTTTTCTTTAATAGCGTAAGATTTTATCTTAAAATACAAGAACTTTTCGTGGTTCTTGTCAATTTTTGTTGGTTTTCATCGAATGAACTTATTTCAGTCAGCTCGATCTTTCTTCTTCAAAGCAAAAAGATTTTATCTTCAAATACAAGAACTTTTCGTGGTTTTGATGGTTTTCAGCAAATGATCATATTTCAGCGATCTGGAAGTTTTTTCCTTGATAGCGTAAGATTTTATCTTAAAATACAAGAACTTTTCGTGGTTCTTGTCAATTTTTGTTGGTTTTCATCGAATGAACTTATTTCATTCAGCTCGATCTTTATTCTTCAAAGCAAAAAGATTTCATCTTCAAACACAAGAACTTTTCGTGGTATTGTTGGTTTTCAGCAAATGAACAGATTTCAGCGAGCCAGTAGTTTCTTCTTTAATAGCGTAAGATTTTATCTTAAAATACAAGAACTTTTCGTGGTTCTTGTCAATTATTGTTGGTTTTCATCGAATGAACTTATTTCAGTCAGCTCGATCTTTCTTCTTCAAAGCAAGAAGATTTTATTTTCAAATACAAGAACATTTCGTGGTTTTGATGGTTTTCAGCAAATGAACATATTTCAGCGAGCTGGAAGTTTTTTCCTTAATACCGTAAGATTTTATCTTAAAATACAAGAACTTTTCGTGGTTCTTGTCAATTTTTGTTGGTTTTCATCAAATGAACTTATTTCATTCAGCGAGATCTTTCTTCTTCAAAGCAAAAAGATTTTATCTTCAAATACAAGAACATTTCGTGGTTTTGTTGGTTTTCGGCAAATTAACATATTTCAGCGAGCTGGGAGTTTTTACTTTCATAGCGTAATATTTTATCTTAAACTACAATTACTTTTTGTGGTTCTTGTCAATTTTTGTTGGTTTTCATCTAATGAACTTATTTCAGTCAGCCAGATCTTTCTTCTTCAAAGCAAAAAGATTTAATCTTCAAATACAAGAACTTTTCGTGGTTTTGTTGGTTTTCAGCAAATGAACAGATTTCAGCAAGCCAGAAGTTTTTTCTTTAATAGCTTAAGATTTCATCTTAAAATACAAGAACTTTTCGTGGTTCTTGTCAATTTTTGTTGGTTTTCATCCAATGAACTTATTTCAGTCAGCTCGATCTTTCTTCTTCAAAGCAAAAAGATTTCATATTCAAATACAAGAACTTTTCGTGGTTTTGTTGGTTTTCAGCAAATGAACATATTTCAGCGAGCAAGAAGCTTTTTCTTTAATAGCGTAAGATTTTATCTGAAAATACAAGAACTTTTCGTTGTTCTTGTCAATTTTGGTTGGTTTTCATCTCATGAACTTATTTCAGTCAGCCAGATCTTTCTTCTTCAAAGCAACAAGATTTTATCTTCAAATACAAGAACTTTTCGTGGTTTTGATGGTTTTCAGCAAATTAACATATTTCAGCGAGCTGGGAGTTTTTACTTTAATAGCGTAAGATTTTATCTTAAAATACAAGAACTTTTCGTGGTTCTTGTCAATTTTTGTTGGTTTTCATCGAATGAACTTATTTCATTGAGCTCGATCTTTCTTCTTCAAAGCAAAAAGATTTTATCTTCAAATACAAGAACTTTTCGTGGTTTTGTTGGTTTTCAGTAAATTAACATATTTCAGCGAGCTGGGAGTTTTTACTTTAATAGCGTAAGATTTTATCTTAAACTACAAGAACTTTTCGTGGTTCTTGTCAATTTTTGTTGGTTTTCATCTGATAAACTTATTTCAGTCAGCCAGATCTTTCTTCTTCAAAGCAAAAAGATTTTATCTTCAAATACAAGAACTTTTCGTGATTCTTGTCAATTTTTGTTGGTTTTCATCTGATGAACTTATTTCAGTCAGCGAGATCTTTCTTCTTCAAAGCAAAAAGATTTTATCTTCAAATACAAGAACTTTTCGTGGTTTTGATGGTTTTCAGCAAATGATCATATTTCAGCGATCTGGAAGTTTTTTCCTCAATAGCGTAAGATTTTATCTTAAAATACAAGAACTTTTCGTGGTTCTTGTCAATTTTTGTTGGTTTTCATCGAATGAACTTATTTCAGTCAGCCAGATCTTTCTTCTTCAAAGCAAAAAGATTTTATCTTCAAATACAAGAACTTTTCGTGGTTTTGATGGTTTTCAGCAAATGATCATATTTCAGCGATCTGGAAGTTTTTTCCTTAATGGCGTAAGATTTTATCTTAAAATACAAGAACTTTTCGTGGTTCTTGTCAATTTTTGTTGGTTTTCATCGAATGAACTTATCTCAGTCAGCTGGATCTTTCTTCTTCAAAGCAAAAAGATTTTATCTTCAAATACAAGAACTTTTCGTGGTTTTGTTGGTTTTCAGCAAATGAACATATTTCAGCGAGCAAGAAGTTTTTTCTTTAATAGCGTAAGATTTCATCTTAAAATACAAGAACATATCGTGGTTGTTGTCAATTTTTGTTGGTTTTCATCTGATGAACTTATTTCAGTCAGCTAGATCTTTCTTCTTCAAAGCAAAAAGATTTCATCTTCAAATACAAGAACTTTTCGTTGTTTTGTTGGTTTTCAGCAAATGAACATATTTCAGCGAGCAAGAAGCTTTTTCTTTAATAGCGTAAGATTTTATCTTAAAATACAAGAACATTTCGTGGTTCTTGTCAATTTTTGTTCGTTTTCATCGAATTAACTTATTTCAGTCAGCTCGATCTTTCTTCTTCAAAGCAAAAAGATTTTATCTTCAAATACAAGAACTTTTCGTGGTTTTGATGGTTTTCTGCAAATGATCATATTTCAGCGATCTGGAAGGTTTTTTCCTTGATAGCGTAAGATTTTATCTTAAAATACAAGAACTTTTCGTGGTTCTTGTCAATTTTTGTTGGTTTTCATCGAATGAACTTATTTCATTCAGCTAGATCTTTATTCTTCAAAGCAAAAAGATTTAATCTTCAAATACAAGAACTTTTCGTGGTATTGTTGGTTTTCAGCAAATGAACAGATTTCAGCGAGCCAGTAGTTTCTTCTTTAATAGCGTAAGATTTTATCTTAAAATACAAGAACTTTTCGTGGTTCTTGTCAATTATTGTTGGTTTTCATCTAATGAACTTATTTCAGTCAGCTCGATCTTTCTTCTTCAAAGCAAAAAGATTTTATCTTCAAATACAAGAACTTTTCGTGGTTTTGATGGTTTTCTGCAAATGAACATATTTCAGCGAGCTGGAAGTTTTTTCCTGAATGCCGTAAGATTTTATCTTAAAATACAAGAACTTTTCGTGGTTCTTGTCAATTTTTGTTGGTTTTCATCAAATTAACTTATTTCATTCAGCGAGATCTTTCTTCTTCAAAGCAAAAAGATTTTATCTTCAAATACAAGAACATTTCGTGGTTTTGTTGGTTTTCAGCAAATTAACATATTTCAGCGAGGTGGAAGTCTTTCCCTTAACAGCGTAAGATTTTATCTTAAAATACAAGAACTTTTCATGGTTCTTGTCAATTTTTGTTGGTTTTCATCGAATGAACTTATTTCATTCAGCTAGATCTTTCTTCTTCAAAGCAAAAAGATTTTATCTTCAAATACAAGAACTTTTCGTGGTTTTGTTGGTTTTCAGCAAATTAACATATTTCAGCGAGCTGGGAGTTTTTACTTTCATAGCGTAAGATTTTATCTTAAACTACAATTACTTTTTGTGGTTCTTGTCAATTTTTGTTGGTTTTCATCTAATGAACTTATTTCAGTCAGCCAGATCTTTCTTCTTCAAAGCAAAAAGATTTAATCTTCAAATACAAGAACTTTTCGTGGTTTTGTTGGTTTTCAGCAAATGAACAGATTTCAGCAAGCCAGAAGTTTTTTCTTTAATAGCTTAAGATTTCATCTTAAAATACAAGAACTTTTCGTGGTTCTTGTCAATTTTTGTTGGTTTTCATCTAATGAACTTATTTCAGTCAGCTCGATCTTTCTTCTTCAAAGCAAAAAGATTTCATCTTCAAATACAAGAACTTTTCGTGGTTTTGTTGGTTTTCAGCAAATGAACATATTTCAGCGAGCAAGAAGCCTTTTCTTTAATAGCGTAAGATTTTATCTGAAAATACAAGAACTTTTCGTGGTTCTTGTCAATTTTTGTTGGTTTTCATCTAATGAACTTATTTCAGTCAGCGAGATCTTTCTTCTTCACAGCAAAAAGATTTTATCTTCAAATACAAGGACTTTTCGTGGTTTTGATGGATTTCAGCAAATGATCATATTTCAGCGAGCTGGTAGTTTTTTCCTTAATAGATTAAGAATTTATCTTAAAATACAAGAACTTTTCGAGGTTCTTGTGAATTTTTGTTGGTTTTCATCTAATGAACTTATTTCAGTCAGCCAGATCTTTCTTCTTCAAAGCAAAAAGATTTAATCTTCAAATACAAGAACTTTTCGTGGTTTTGTTGGTTTTCAGCAAATGAACAGATTTCAGCAAGCCAGAAGTTTTTTCTTTAATAGCTTAAGATTTCATCTTAAAATACAAGAACTTTTCGTGGTTCTTGTCAATTTTTGTTGGTTTTCATCTTATGAACTTATTTCAGTCAGCTCGATCTTTCTTCTTCAAAGCAAAAAGATTTCATCTTCAAATACAAGAACTTTTCGTGGTTTTGTTGGTTTTCAGCAAATGAACATATTTCAGCGAGCAAGAAGCTTTTTCTTTCATAGCGTAAGATTTTATCTGAAAATACAAGAACTTTTCGTGGTTCTTGTCAATTTTTGTTGGTTTTCATCTAATGAACTTATTTCAGTCAGCGAGATCTTTCTTCTTCACAGCAAAAAGATTTCATCTTCAAATACAAGGACTTTTCGTGGTTTTGATGGATTTCAGCAAATGATCATATTTCAGCGAGCTGGTAGTTTTTTCCTTGATAGAGTAAGAATTTATCTTAAAATACAAGAGCTTTTCGAGGTTCTTGTTAATTTTTGTTGGTTTTCATCTAATGAACTTATTTCAGTCAGCCAGATCTTTCTTCTTCAAAGCAAAAAGATTTTCTCTTCAAATACAAGAACTTTTCGTGGTTTTGTTGGTTTTCAGCAAATAAACATATTTCAGCGAGCCAGTAGTTTTTTCTTTAATAGCGTAAGATTTTATCTTAAAATACAAGAACTTTTCGTGGTTCTTGTCAATTTTTGTTGGTTTTCATCGAATGAACTTATTTCAGTCAGCTCGATCTTTCTTCTTCAAAGCAAAAAGATTTTATCTTCAAATACAAGAACTTTTCGTGGTTTTGATGGTTTTCAGCAAATGATCATATTTCAGCGATCTGGAAGTTTTTTCCTTGATAGCGTAAGATTTTATCTTAAAATACAAGAACTTTTCGTGGTTTTGTTGGTTTTCAGTAAATTAACATATTTCAGCGAGCTGGGAGTTTTTACTTTAATAGCGTAAGATTTTATCTTAAACTACAAGAACTTTTCGTGGTTCTTGTCAATTTTTGTTGGTTTTCATCTGATAAACTTATTTCAGTCAGCCAGATCTTTCTTCTTCAAAGCAAAAAGATTTTATCTTCAAATACAAGAACTTTTCGTGATTCTTGTCAATTTTTGTTGGTTTTCATCTGATGAACTTATTTCAGTCAGCGAGATCTTTCTTCTTCAAAGCAAAAAGATTTTATCTTCAAATACAAGAACTTTTCGTGGTTTTGATGGTTTTCAGCAAATGATCATATTTCAGCGATCTGGAAGTTTTTTCCTCAATAGCGTAAGATTTTATCTTAAAATACAAGAACTTTTCGTGGTTCTTGTCAATTTTTGTTGGTTTTCATCGAATGAACTTATTTCAGTCAGCCAGATCTTTCTTCTTCAAAGCAAAAAGATTTTATCTTCAAATACAAGAACTTTTCGTGGTTTTGATGGTTTTCAGCAAATGATCATATTTCAGCGATCTGGAAGTTTTTTCCTTAATGGCGTAAGATTTTATCTTAAAATACAAGAACTTTTCGTGGTTCTTGTCAATTTTTGTTGGTTTTCATCGAATGAACTTATCTCAGTCAGCTGGATCTTTCTTCTTCAAAGCAAAAAGATTTTATCTTCAAATACAAGAACTTTTCGTGGTTTTGTTGGTTTTCAGCAAATGAACATATTTCAGCGAGCAAGAAGTTTTTTCTTTAATAGCGTAAGATTTCATCTTAAAATACAAGAACATATCGTGGTTGTTGTCAATTTTTGTTGGTTTTCATCTGATGAACTTATTTCAGTCAGCTAGATCTTTCTTCTTCAAAGCAAAAAGATTTCATCTTCAAATACAAGAACTTTTCGTTGTTTTGTTGGTTTTCAGCAAATGAACATATTTCAGCGAGCAAGAAGCTTTTTCTTTAATAGCGTAAGATTTTATCTTAAAATACAAGAACATTTCGTGGTTCTTGTCAATTTTTGTTCGTTTTCATCGAATGAACTTATTTCAGTCAGCTCGATCTTTCTTCTTCAAAGCAAAAAGATTTTATCTTCAAATACAAGAACTTTTCGTGGTTTTGATGGTTTTCTGCAAATGATCATATTTCAGCGATCTGGAAGGTTTTTTCCTTGATAGCGTAAGATTTTATCTTAAAATACAAGAACTTTTCGTGGTTCTTGTCAATTTTTGTTGGTTTTCATCGAATGAACTTATTTCATTCAGCTAGATCTTTATTCTTCAAAGCAAAAAGATTTAATCTTCAAATACAAGAACTTTTCGTGGTATTGTTGGTTTTCAGCAAATGAACAGATTTCAGCGAGCCAGTAGTTTCTTCTTTAATAGCGTAAGATTTTATCTTAAAATACAAGAACTTTTCGTGGTTCTTGTTAATTATTGTTGGTTTTCATCTAATGAACTTATTTCAGTCAGCTCGATCTTTCTTCTTCAAAGCAAAAAGATTTTATCTTCAAATACAAGAACTTTTCGTGGTTTTGATGGTTTTCTGCAAATGAACATATTTCAGCGAGCTGGAAGTTTTTTCCTGAATGCCGTAAGATTTTATCTTAAAATACAAGAACTTTTCGTGGTTCTTGTCAATTTTTGTTGGTTTTCATCAAATGAACTTATTTCATTCAGCGAGATCTTTCTTCTTCAAAGCAAAAAGATTTTATCTTCAAATACAAGAACATTTCGTGGTTTTGTTGGTTTTCAGCAAATTAACATATTTCAGCGAGGTGGAAGTCTTTCCCTTAACAGCGTAAGATTTTATCTTAAAATACAAGAACTTTTCATGGTTCTTGTCAATTTTTGTTGGTTTTCATCGAATGAACTTATTTCATTCAGCTAGATCTTTCTTCTTCAAAGCAAAAAGATTTTATCTTCAAATACAAGAACTTTTCGTGGTTTTGTTGGTTTTCAGCAAATTAACATATTTCAGCGAGCTGGGAGTTTTTACTTTCATAGCGTAAGATTTTATCTTAAACTACAATTACTTTTTGTGGTTCTTGTCAATTTTTGTTGGTTTTCATCTAATGAACTTATTTCAGTCAGCCAGATCTTTCTTCTTCAAAGCAAAAAGATTTAATCTTCAAATACAAGAACTTTTCGTGGTTTTGTTGGTTTTCAGCAAATGAACAGATTTCAGCAAGCCAGAAGTTTTTTCTTTAATAGCTTAAGATTTCATCTTAAAATACAAGAACTTTTCGTGGTTCTTGTCAATTTTTGTTGGTTTTCATCTAATGAACTTATTTCAGTCAGCTCGATCTTTCTTCTTCAAAGCAAAAAGATTTCATCTTCAAATACAAGAACTTTTCGTGGTTTTGTTGGTTTTCAGCAAATGAACATATTTCAGCAAGCAAGAAGCCTTTTCTTTAATAGCGTAAGATTTTATCTGAAAATAGAAGAACTTTTCGTGGTTCTTGTCAATTTTTGTTGGTTTTCATCTAATGAACTTATTTCAGTCAGCGAGATCTTTCTTCTTCACAGCAAAAAGATTTTATCTTCAAATACAAGGACTTTTCGTGGTTTTGATGGATTTCAGCAAATGATCATATTTCAGCGAGCTGGTAGTTTTTTCCTTAATAGATTAAGAATTTATCTTAAAATACAAGAACTTTTCGAGGTTCTTGTGAATTTTTGTTGGTTTTCATCTAATGAACTTATTTCAGTCAGCCAGATCTTTCTTCTTCAAAGCAAAAAGATTTAATCTTCAAATACAAGAACTTTTCGTGGTTTTGTTGGTTTTCAGCAAATGAACAGATTTCAGCAAGCCAGAAGTTTTTTCTTTAATAGCTTAAGATTTCATCTTAAAATACAAGAACTTTTCGTGGTTCTTGTCAATTTTTGTTGGTTTTCATCTTATGAACTTATTTCAGTCAGCTCGATCTTTCTTCTTCAAAGCAAAAAGATTTCATCTTCAAATACAAGAACTTTTCGTGGTTTTGTTGGTTTTCAGCAAATGAACATATTTCAGCGAGCAAGAAGCTTTTTCTTTCATAGCGTAAGATTTTATCTGAAAATACAAGAACTTTTCGTGGTTCTTGTCAATTTTTGTTGGTTTTCATCTAATGAACTTATTTCAGTCAGCGAGATCTTTCTTCTTCACAGCAAAAAGATTTCATCTTCAAATACAAGGACTTTTCGTGGTTTTGATGGATTTCAGCAAATGATCATATTTCAGCGAGCTGGTAGTTTTTTCCTTGATAGAGTAAGAATTTATCTTAAAATACAAGAGCTTTTCGAGGTTCTTGTTAATTTTTGTTGGTTTTCATCTAATGAACTTATTTCAGTCAGCCAGATCTTTCTTCTTCAAAGCAAAAAGATTTTCTCTTCAAATACAAGAACTTTTCGTGGTTTTGTTGGTTTTCAGCAAATAAACATATTTCAGCGAGCCAGTAGTTTTTTCTTTAATAGCGTAAGATTTTATCTTAAAATACAAGAACTTTTCGTGGTTCTTGTCAATTTTTGTTGGTTTTCATCGAATGAACTTATTTCAGTCAGCTCGATCTTTCTTCTTCAAAGCAAAAAGATTTTATCTTCAAATACAAGAACTTTTCGTGGTTTTGATGGTTTTCAGCAAATGATCATATTTCAGCGATCTGGAAGTTTTTTCCTTGATAGCGTAAGATTTTATCTTAAAATACAAGAACTTTTCGTGGTTCTTGTCAATTTTTGTTGGTTTTCATCGAATGAACTTATTTCATTCAGCTCGATCTTTATTCTTCAAAGCAAAAAGATTTCATCTTCAAATACAAGAACTTTTCGTGGTATTGTTGGTTTTCAGCAAATGAACAGATTTCAGCGAGCCAGTAGTTTCTTCTTTAATAGCGTAAGATTTTATCTTAAAATACAAGAACTTTTCGTGGTTCTTGTCAATTATTGTTGGTTTTCATCTAATGAACTTATTTCAGTCAGCTCGATCTTTCTTCTTCAAAGCAAGAAGATTTTATTTTCAAATACAAGAACATTTCGTGGTTTTGATGGTTTTCAGCAAATGAACATATTTCAGCGAGCTGGAAGTTTTTTCCTTAATACCGTAAGATTTTATCTTAAAATACAAGAACTTTTCGTGGTTCTTGTCAATTTTTGTTGGTTTTCATCAAATGAACTTATTTCATTCAGCGAGATCTTTCTTCTTCAAAGCAAAAAGATTTTATCTTCAAATACAAGAACATTTCGTGGTTTTGTTGGTTTTCGGCAAATTAACATATTTCAGCGAGCTGGGAGTTTTTACTTTCATAGCGTAAGATTTTATCTTAAACTACAATTACTTTTTGTGGTTCTTGTCAATTTTTGTTGGTTTTCATCTAATGAACTTATTTCAGTCAGCCAGATCTTTCTTCTTCAAAGCAAAAAGATTTAATCTTCAAATACAAGAACTTTTCGTGGTTTTGTTGGTTTTCAGCAAATGAACAGATTTCAGCAAGCCAGAAGTTTTTTCTTTAATAGCTTAAGATTTCATCTTAAAATACAAGAACTTTTCGTGGTTCTTGTCAATTTTTGTTGGTTTTCATCCAATGAACTTATTTCAGTCAGCTCGATCTTTCTTCTTCAAAGCAAAAAGATTTCATATTCAAATACAAGAACTTTTCGTGGTTTTGTTGGTTTTCAGCAAATGAACATATTTCAGCGAGCAAGAAGCTTTTTCTTTAATAGCGTAAGATTTTATCTGAAAATACAAGAACTTTTCGTGGTTCTTGTCAATTTTGGTTGGTTTTCATCTCATGAACTTATTTCAGTCAGCCAGATCTTTCTTCTTCAAAGCAAAAAGATTTTATCTTCAAATACAAGAACTTTTCGTGGTTTTGATGGTTTTCAGCAAATTAACATATTTCAGCGAGCTGGGAGTTTTTACTTTAATAGCGTAAGATTTTATCTTAAAATACAAGAACTTTTCGTGGTTCTTGTCAATTTTTGTTGGTTTTCATCGAATGAACTTATTTCATTGAGCTCGATCTTTCTTCTTCAAAGCAAAAAGATTTTATCTTCAAATACAAGAACTTTTCGTGGTTTTGTTGGTTTTCAGTAAATTAACATATTTCAGCGAGCTGGGAGTTTTTACTTTAATAGCGTAAGATTTTATCTTAAACTACAAGAACTTTTCGTGGTTCTTGTCAATTTTTGTTGGTTTTCATCTGATAAACTTATTTCAGTCAGCCAGATCTTTCTTCTTCAAAGCAAAAAGATTTTATCTTCAAATACAAGAACTTTTCGTGATTCTTGTCAATTTTTGTTGGTTTTCATCTGATGAACTTATTTCAGTCAGCGAGATCTTTCTTCTTCAAAGCAAAAAGATTTTATCTTCAAATACAAGAACTTTTCGTGGTTTTGATGGTTTTCAGCAAATGATCATATTTCAGCGATCTGGAAGTTTTTTCCTCAATAGCGTAAGATTTTATCTTAAAATACAAGAACTTTTCGTGGTTCTTGTCAATTTTTGTTGGTTTTCATCGAATGAACTTATTTCAGTCAGCCAGATCTTTCTTCTTCAAAGCAAAAAGATTTTATCTTCAAATACAAGAACTTTTCGTGGTTTTGATGGTTTTCAGCAAATGATCATATTTCAGCGATCTGGAAGTTTTTTCCTTAATGGCGTAAGATTTTATCTTAAAATACAAGAACTTTTCGTGGTTCTTGTCAATTTTTGTTGGTTTTCATCGAATGAACTTATCTCAGTCAGCTGGATCTTTCTTCTTCAAAGCAAAAAGATTTTATCTTCAAATACAAGAACTTTTCGTGGTTTTGTTGGTTTTCAGCAAATGAACATATTTCAGCGAGCAAGAAGTTTTTTCTTTAATAGCGTAAGATTTCATCTTAAAATACAAGAACATATCGTGGTTGTTGTCAATTTTTGTTGGTTTTCATCTGATGAACTTATTTCAGTCAGCTAGATCTTTCTTCTTCAAAGCAAAAAGATTTCATCTTCAAATACAAGAACTTTTCGTTGTTTTGTTGGTTTTCAGCAAATGAACATATTTCAGCGAGCAAGAAGCTTTTTCTTTAATAGCGTAAGATTTTATCTTAAAATACAAGAACATTTCGTGGTTCTTGTCAATTTTTGTTCGTTTTCATCGAATTAACTTATTTCAGTCAGCTCGATCTTTCTTCTTCAAAGCAAAAAATTTTATCTTCAAATACAAGAACTTTTCGTGGTTTTGATGGTTTTCTGCAAATGATCATATTTCAGCGATCTGGAAGGTTTTTTCCTTGATAGCGTAAGATTTTATCTTAAAATACAAGAACTTTTCGTGGTTCTTGTCAATTTTTGTTGGTTTTCATCGAATGAACTTATTTCATTCAGCTAGATCTTTATTCTTCAAAGCAAAAAGATTTAATCTTCAAATACAAGAACTTTTCGTGGTATTGTTGGTTTTCAGCAAATGAACAGATTTCAGCGAGCCAGTAGTTTCTTCTTTAATAGCGTAAGATTTTATCTTAAAATACAAGAACTTTTCGTGGTTCTTGTCAATTATTGTTGGTTTTCATCTAATGAACTTATTTCAGTCAGCTCGATCTTTCTCCTTCAAAGCAAAAAGATTTTATCTTCAAATACAAGAACTTTTCGTGGTTTTGATGGTTTTCTGCAAATGAACATATTTCAGCGAGCTGGAAATTTTTTCCTGAATGCCGTAAGATTTTATCTTAAAATACAAGAACTTTTCGTGGTTCTTGTCAATTTTTGTTGGTTTTCATCAAATGAACTTATTTCATTCAGCGAGATCTTTCTTCTTCAAAGCAAAAAGATTTTATCTTCAAATACAAGAACATTTCGTGGTTTTGTTGGTTTTCAGCAAATTAACATATTTCAGCGAGGTGGAAGTCTTTCCCTTAACAGCGTAAGATTTTATCTTAAAATACAAGAACTTTTCATGGTTCTTGTCAATTTTTGTTGGTTTTCATCGAATGAACTTATTTCATTCAGCTAGATCTTTCTTCTTCAAAGCAAAAAGATTTTATCTTCAAATACAAGAACTTTTCGTGGTTTTGTTGGTTTTCAGCAAATTAACATATTTCAGCGAGCTGGGAGTTTTTACTTTCATAGCGTAAGATTTTATCTTAAACTACAATTACTTTTTGTGGTTCTTGTCAATTTTTGTTGGTTTTCATCTAATGAACTTATTTCAGTCAGCCAGATCTTTCTTCTTCAAAGCAAAAAGATTTAATCTTCAAATACAAGAACTTTTCGTGGTTTTGTTGGTTTTCAGCAAATGAACAGATTTCAGCAAGCCAGAAGTTTTTTCTTTAATAGCTTAAGATTTCATCTTAAAATACAAGAACTTTTCGTGGTTCTTGTCAATTTTTGTTGGTTTTCATCTAATGAACTTATTTCAGTCAGCTCGATCTTTCTTCTTCAAAGCAAAAAGATTTCATCTTCAAATACAAGAACTTTTCGTGGTTTTGTTGGTTTTCAGCAAATGAACATATTTCAGCGAGCAAGAAGCCTTTTCTTTAATAGCGTAAGATTTTATCTGAAAATACAAGAACTTTTCGTGGTTCTTGTCAATTTTTGTTGGTTTTCATCTAATGAACTTATTTCAGTCAGCGAGATCTTTCTTCTTCACAGCAAAAAGATTTTATCTTCAAATACAAGGACTTTTCGTGGTTTTGATGGATTTCAGCAAATGATCATATTTCAGCGAGCTGGTAGTTTTTTCCTTAATAGATTAAGAATTTATCTTAAAATACAAGAACTTTTCGAGGTTCTTGTGAATTTTTGTTGGTTTTCATCTAATGAACTTATTTCAGTCAGCCAGATCTTTCTTCTTCAAAGCAAAAAGATTTAATCTTCAAATACAAGAACTTTTCGTGGTTTTGTTGGTTTTCAGCAAATGAACAGATTTCAGCAAGCCAGAAGTTTTTTCTTTAATAGCTTAAGATTTCATCTTAAAATACAAGAACTTTTCGTGGTTCTTGTCAATTTTTGTTGGTTTTCATCTTATGAACTTATTTCAGTCAGCTCGATCTTTCTTCTTCAAAGCAAAAAGATTTCATCTTCAAATACAAGAACTTTTCGTGGTTTTGTTGGTTTTCAGCAAATGAACATATTTCAGCGAGCAAGAAGCTTTTTCTTTCATAGCGTAAGATTTTATCTGAAAATACAAGAACTTTTCGTGGTTCTTGTCAATTTTTGTTGGTTTTCATCTAATGAACTTATTTCAGTCAGCGAGATCTTTCTTCTTCACAGCAAAAAGATTTCATCTTCAAATACAAGGACTTTTCGTGGTTTTGATGGATTTCAGCAAATGATCATATTTCAGCGAGCTGGTAGTTTTTTCCTTAATAGAGTAAGAATTTATCTTAAAATACAAGAGCTTTTCGAGGTTCTTGTTAATTTTTGTTGGTTTTCATCTAATGAACTTATTTCAGTCAGCCAGATCTTTCTTCTTCAAAGCAAAAAGATTTTATCTTCAAATACAAGAACTTTTCGTGGTTTTGTTGGTTTTCAGCAAATAAACATATTTCAGCGAGCCAGAAGGTTTTTCTTTAATAGCGTAAGATATTATCTTAAAATACAAGAAGTTTTCGTGGTTCTTGTCAATTTCTGTTGGCTTTCATCTAATGAACTTATTTCACTCAGCTCGATCTTTCTTCTTCAAAGCAAAAAGATTTTATCTTCAAATACAATAACTTTTCGTGGTCTTGATGGTTTTCAGCAAATGAACATATTTCAGCGAGCTGGAAGTTTTTTCCTTAATAGCGTAAGATTTTATCTTAAAATACAAGAACTTTTCGTGGTTCTTGTCAATTTTTGTTTGTTTTCATCCACTGAACCTATTTCAGTCAGCCAGATCTTTCTTCTTCAAAGCAAAAAGTTTTTATCTTCAAATACAAGAACTTTTCGTGGTTTTGTTGGTTTTCAGCAAATGAACACATTTCAGCGAGCAAGAAGCTTTTTCTTTAATAGCATAAGATTTTATCTGAAAATACAAGAACTTTTCGTGGTTCTTGTCAATTTTTGTTGGTTTTCATCTAATGAACTTATTTCAGTCAGCGAGATCTTTCTTCTTCACAGCAAAAAGATTTTATCTTCAAATACAAGGACTTTTCGTGGTTTTGATGGATTTCAGCAAATGATCATATTTCAGCGAGCTGGTAGTTTTTTCCTCAATAGAGTAAGAATTTATCTTAAAATACAAGAACTTTTCGAGGTTCTTGTGAATTTTTGTTGGTTTTCATCTCATGAACTTATTTCAGTCAGCCAGATCTTTCTTCTTCAAAGCAAAAAGATTTTGTCTTCAAATACAAGAACTTTTCGTGGTTTTGTTGGTTTTCAGCAAATAAACATATTTCAGCGAGCCAGAAGGTTTTTCCTTAATAGCGTAAGATATTATCTTAAAATACAAGAAGTTTTCGTGGTTCTTGTCAATTTCTGTTGGTTTTCATCTAATGAACTTATTTCAGTCAGCTCGATCTTTCTTCTTCAAAGCAAAAAGATTTTATCTTCAAATACAATAACTTTTCGTGGTCTTGATGGTTTTCAGCAAATGAACATATTTCAGCGAGCTGGAAGTTTTTTCCTTAATAGCGTAAGATTTTATCTTAAAATACAAGAACTTTTCGTGGTTTTGTTGGTTTTCAGCAACTGAACAGATTTCAGCGAGCCAGAAGTTTTTTCTTTAATAGCGTAAGATTTCATGTTAAAATACAAGAACTTTTCGTGGTTCTTGTCAATTTTTGTTGGTTTTCATCGAAAGAACTTATTTCAGTCAGCTCGATCTTTCTTCTTCAAAGCAAAAAGATTTCATCTTCAAATACAAGAACTTTTCGTGGTTTTGTTGGTTTTCAGCAAATGAACATATTTCAGCGAGCAAGAAGCTTTTTCTTTAATAGTGTAAGATTTTATCTGAAAATACAAGAACTTTTCATGGTTCTTGTCAATTTTTGTTGGTTTTCATCTAATGAACTTATTTCAGTCAGCGAGATCTTTCTTCTTCACAGCAAAAAGATTTTATCTTCAAATACAAGGACTTTTCGTGGTTTTGATTGTTTTCAGCAAATGATCATATTTCAGCGAGCTGGTAGTTTTTTCCTTAATAGAGTAAGAATTTCTCTTAAAATACAAGAACTTTTCGAGGTTCTTGTGAATTGTTGTTGGTTTTTATCTAATGAACTTATTTCAGTCAGCCAGATCTTTCTTCTTCAAAGCAAAAAGATGTTATCTTCAAATACAAGAACTTTTCGTGGTTTTGTTGGTTTTCAGCAAATAAACATATTTCAGCGAGCCAGAAGGTTTTTCCTTAATAGCGTAAGATTTTATCTTAAAATACAAGAACTTTTCGTGGTTCTTGTCAATTTCTGTTGGTTTTCATCTAATGAACTTATTTCAGTCAGCTCGATCTTTCTTCTTCAAAGCAAAAAGATTTTATCTTCAAATACAATAACTTTTCGTGGTTTTGATGGTTTTCAGCAAATGAACATATTTCAGCGAGCTGGAAGTTTTTTCCTTAATAGCGTAAGATTTTATCTTAAAATACAAGAAATGTTCGTGGTTCTTGTCAATTTTTGTTGGTTTTCATCCAATGAACCTATTTCAGTCAGCCAGATCTTTCTTCTTCAAAGCAAAAAGATTTTATCTTCAAATACAAGAACTTTTCGTGGTTTTGATGGTTTTCAGCAAATGAACATATTTCAGCGAGCTGGAAGTTTTTTCCTTAATAGCGTAAGATTTTATCTTAAAATACAAGAAATGTTCGTGGTTCTTGTCAATTTTTGTTGGTTTTCATCTAATGAACCTATTTCAGTCAGCCAGATCTTTCTTCAAAGCAAAAAGATTTTATCTTCAAATACAAGAACTTTTCGTGGTTTTGTTGGTTTTCAGCAAATGAACAGATTTCAGCGAGCCAGAAGTTTTTTCTTTGACAGCGTAAGATTTCATCTTAAAATACAAGAACTTTTCGTGGTTCTTGTCAATTTTTGTTGGTTTTTTTCTAATGAACTTATTTCAGTCAGCCGGATCTTTCTTCTTCAAAGCAAATAGATTTTATCTTCAAATACAAGAACTTTTCGTGGAAATATGTTCATTTGCTGAAAACCATCGAAACCACGAAAAGTTCTTGTATTTGCAGATAAAATCTTTCGCTATTAAGCAAAAAAACTTCCAGCTCGCTGAAATATGTTCATTTGCTGAAAAACCATCAAAACCACGAAAAGTTCTTGTTTTTGAAGATAAAATCTTTTTGCTTTGAAGAAGAAAGATCTCGCTGATTGAAATAAGTTCATAAGATGAAAACCAACAAAAATTGACAAGAACCACGAAAAGTTCTTGTATTTTAAGATAAAATCTTACACTATTGAGAAAAAACTTCTGGCTCGCTGAAATATGTTCATTTGCTGAAAACCAACAAAACCACGAAAAGTTCTTGTATTTGAAGATAAAATCTTTTTGCTTTGAAGAAGAAGATCGAGCTGACTGAAATAAGTTCATTGGATGAAAAATAACAAAAATTGACAAGAACCACGAAAAGTTCTTGTATTTTAAGATAAATCTTACGCTATTAAGAAAAAACTTCCAGCTCGCTGAAATATGTTCATTTGCTGAAAACCATCAAAACCACGAGAGGTTCTTGTATGTGCAGATAAAATCTTTCGCTATTAAGCAAAAAAACTTCCAGCTCGCTGAAATATGTTCATTTGCTGAAAACCATCAAAACCAAGAAAAGTTCTTGTATTTGAAGATAAAATCTTTTTGCTTTGAAGAAGAAAGATCCAACTGACTGAAATAAGTTCATTAGATGAAAACCAACAAAAATTGACAAGAACCACGAAAAGTTCTTGTATTTTAAGATAAAATCTTACGCTATTAAGCAAAAAAACTTCCAGCTCGCTGAAATATGTTCATTTGCTGACAACCATCAAAACCACGAAAAGTTCTTGTATTTTAAGATAAAATCTTTTTGCTTTGAAGAAGAAAGATCCAGCTGACTGAAATAAGTTCATTAGATGAAAACCAACAAAAATTGACAAGAACCAAGAAAAGTTCTTGTATTTTACGATAAAATCTTACGCTATTAAGAAAAAACTTCCAGCTCGCTGAAATATGTTCATTTGGTGAAAACCAACAAATCCACGAAAAGTTCTTGTATTTGAAGATAAAATCTTTTTGCTTTGAAGAAGAAAGATCTAGCTGACTGAAATAAGTTCATCAGATGAAAACCAACAAAAATTGACAAGAAACACGAAAAGTTCTTGTATTTTAAGATAAAATCTTACGCTATTAAGGGAAAAACTCCCAGCTCGCTGAAATATGTTCATTTGCTCAAAACCATCAAAACCACGAAAAGTTCTTGTATTTGAAGATAAAATCTGTTTGCTTTGAAGAAGAAAGATCTCGCTGACTGAAATAAGTTCATTAGATGAAAACCAACAAAAATTGACAAGAACCACGAAACGTTCTTGTATTTTAAGATAAAATCTTACGCTATTAAGAAAAAACTTCCAGCTCGCTGAAATATGTTCATTTGCTGAAAACCATCAAAACCACGAAAAGTTCTTGTATTTGCAGATAAAATCTTTCGCTATTAAGCAAAAAAACTTCCAGCTCGCTGAAATGTGTTCATTTGCTGAAAACCATCAAAACCACGAAAAGTTCTTGTATTTGAAGATAAAATCTTTTTGCTTTGAAGAAGAAAGATCTAGCTGACTGAAATAAGTTCATTAGATGAAAACCAACAAAAATTGACAAGAACCACGAAAAGTTCTTGTATCTTAAGATAATATCTTACGCTTTTAAGAAAAAACTTCCAGCTCGCTGAAATATGTTCATTTGCTGAAAACCATCAAAACCACGAAAAGTTCTTGTATTTTAAGATAAAATCTTTTTGCTTTGAAGAAGAAAGATCCAGCTGACTGAAATAAGTTCATTAGATGAAAACCAACAAAGATTGACAAGAACCAAGAAAAGTTCTTGTATTTTAAGATAAAATCTTATGCTATTAAGAAAAAACTTCCAGCTCGCTGAAATATGTTCATTTGCTGAAAACCAACAAAACCACGAAAAGTTCTTGTATTTGAAGATAAAGTCTTTTTGCTTTGAAGAAGAAAGATCTCGCTGACTGAAATAAGTTCATCAGATGAAAACCAACAAAAATTGACAAGAACCACGAAAAGTTCTTGTATTTTAAGATAAAATCTTACTCTATTAAGGAAAAAGCATCCAGCTGGCTGAAATATGTTCATTTGCTGAAAACCATCAAAACCACGAAAAGTTCTTGTATTTGAAGATAAAATCTTTTTGCTTTGAAGAAGAAAGATCCAGCTGACTGAAATCAGTTCATCAGATGAAAACCAACAAAAATTGACAAGAACCACGAAAAGTTCTTGTATTTTAAGATAAAATCTTACGCTATTAAGGGAAAAACTCCCAGCTCGCTGAAATATGTTCATTTGCTCAAAACCATCAAAACCACGAAAAGTTCTTGTATTTGAAGATAAAATCTGTTTGCTTTGAAGAAGAAAGATCTCGCTGACTGAAATAAGTTCATTAGATGAAAACCAACAAAAATTGACAAGAACCACGAAACGTTCTTTTATTTTAAGATAAAATCTTACGCTATTAAGAAAAAACTTCCAGCTCGCTGAAATATGTTCATTTGCTGAAAACCATCAAAACCACGAAAAGTTCTTGTATTTGCAGATAAAATCTTTCGCTATTAAGCAAAAAAACTTCCAGCTCGCTAAAATATGTTCATTTGCTGAAAACCATCAAAACCACGAAAAGTTCTTGTATTTGAAGATAAAATCTTTTTGCTTTGAAGAAGAAAGATCTCGCTGACTGAAATAAGTTCATTAGATGAAAACCAACAAAAATTGACAAGAACCACGAAAAGTTCTTGTATTTTAAGATAATATCTTACGCTTTTAAGAAAAAACTTCCAGCTCGCTGAAATATGTTCATTTGCTGAAAACCATCAAAACCACGAAAAGTTCTTGTATTTGAAGATAAAATCTGTTTGCTTTGAAGAAGAAAGATCTCGCTGACTGAAATAAGTTCATTAGATGAAAACCAACAAAAATTGACAAGAACCACGAAACGTTCCTGTATTTTAAGATAAAATCTTACGCTATTCAGAAAAAACTTCCAGCTCGCTGAAATATGTTCATTTGCTGAAAACCATCAAAACCACGAAAAGTTCTTGTATTTGAAGATAAAATCTTTTTGCTTTGAAGAAGAAAGATCCAGCTGACTGAGATAAGTTCATCAGATGAAAACCAACAAAAATTGACAAGAACCACGAAAAGTTCTTGTATTTTAAGATGAAATCTTACGCTATTTGAGAAAAAACTTCTGGCTCGCTGAAATATGTTAATTTGCTGAAAACCAACAAAACCACGAAAAGTTCTTGTACTTGAAGATAAAATCTTTTTGCTTTGAAGAAGAAAGTTCCAGCTGACTGAAATAAGTTCATTCGATGAAAACCAACAAAAATTGACAAGAACCACGAAAACTTCTTGTATTTTAAGATAAAATCTTACGCTGTTAAAGAAAAAACTCCCAGCTCGCTGAAATATGTTCATTTGCTGAAAACCAACAAAACCACGAAAAGTTCTTGTATTTGAAGATAAAATCTTTTTGCTTTGAAGAAGAAAGATCTAGCTGACTGAAATAAGTTCATTGGATAAAAACCAACAAAAATTGACAAGAACCACGAAAAGTTCTTGTATTTTAAGATAAAATCTTACTCTCTTAAGGAAAAAGCTTCCAGCTGGCTGAAATATGTTCATTTGCTGAAAACCATCAAAACCACGAAAAGTTCTTGTATTTGAAGATAAAATCTGTTTGCTTTGAAGAAGAAAGATCTCGCTGACTGAAATAAGTTCATTAGATGAAAACCAACAAAAATTGACAAGAACCACGAAACGTTCCTGTATTTTAAGATAAAATCTTACGCTATTAAGAAAAAACTTCCAGCTCGCTGAAATATGTTCATTTGCTGAAAACCATCAAAACCACGAAAAGTTCTTGTATTTGCAGATAAAATCTTTCTCCATTAAGCAAAAAAACTTCCAGCTCGCTGAAATATGTTCATTTGCTGAAAACCATCAAAACCACGAAAAGTTCTTGTATTTGAAGATAAAATCGTTTTGCTTTGAAGAAGAAAGATCGAGCTGACTGAAATAAGTTCATTAGATGAAAACCAACAAAAATTGACAAGAACCACGAAAAGTTCTTGTATTTTAAGATAGAATCTTACGCTATTAAGCAAAAAAACTTCCAGCTCGCTGAAATATGTTCATTTGCTGAAAACCATCAAAACCACGAAAAGTTCTTGTATTTGAAGATAAAATCTTTTTGCTTTGAAGAAGAAAGGTCCAGCTGACTGAAATAAGTTCATGAGATGAAAACCAACAAAAATTGACAAGGACCACGAAAAGTTCTTGTATTTTAAGATAATATCTTACGCTATTAAGAAAAAACATCCAGCTCGCTGAAATATGTTCATTTGCTGAAAACCAACAAAACCACGAAAAGTTCTTCTATTTGAAGATAAAATCTTTTTGCTTTGAAGAAGAAAGATCTAGCTGACTGAAATAAGTTCATTAGATAAAAACCAACAAAAATTGACAAGAACCACGAAAAGTTCTTGTATTTTAAGATAAAATCTTACTCCATTAAGGAAAAAGCTTCCAGCTGGCTGAAATATGTTCATTTGCTGAAAACCATCAAAACCACGAAAAGTTCTTGTATTTGAAGATAAAATCTTTTTGCTTTGAAGAAGAAAGATCGAGCTAACTGAAATAAGTTCATTGGATGAAAACCAACAAAAATTGACAAGAACCACGAAACGTTCTTGCATTTTAAGATAAAATCTTATGCTATTAAGAAAAATCTTCCAGCTCGCTGAAATATGTTCATTTGCTGAAAACCATCAAAACCTCGAAAAGTTCTTGTATTTGAAGGTAAAATCTTATTTCTTTGAAGAAGAAAGATCTAGCTGACTGAAATAAGTTCATTAGATGAAAACCAACAAAAATTGACAAGAACCACGAAAAGTTCGTGTATTTTAAGATAAAATCTTACGCTATTAAGAAAAAACTTCCAGCTCGCTGAAATATGTTCATTTGGTGAAAACCAACAAAACCACGAAAAGTTCTTGTATTTGAAGATAAAATCTTTTTGCTTTGAAGAAGAAAGATCTAGCTGACTGAAATAAGTTCATCAGATGAAAACCAACAAAAATTGACAAGAACCACGAAAAGTTCTTGTATTTTAAGATAAAATCTTACGCTATTAAGAAAAAACTTCCAGCTCGCTGAAATATGTTCATTTGCTGAAAACCAACAAAACCACGAAAAGTTCTTGTATTTGAAGATAAAATCTTTTTGCTTTGAAGAAGAAAGATCCAGCTGACTGAAATAAGTTCATTAGATGAAAACCAACAAAATTTGACAAGAATCACGAAAAGTTCTTGTATTTTAAGATAAAATCTTACTCTATTGAGGAAAAAACTTCCAGCTCGCTGAAATCTGTTCATTTGCTGAAAACCATCAAAACCACGAAAAGTTCTTGTATTTGAAGATAAAATCTTTTTGCTTTGAAGAAGAAAGATCTCGCTGACTGAAATAAGGTCATGAGATGGAAACCAACAAAAATTGACAAGAAACACGAAAAGTTCTTGTAGTTTAAGATAAAATCTTACGCTATTAAGGAAAAAACTCCCAGCTCGCTGAAATCTGTTCATTTGCTGAAAACCAACAAAACCACGAAAAGTTCTTGTATTTGAAGATAAAATCTTTTTGCTTTGAAGAAGAAAGATCGAGCTGACTGAAATAAGTTCATGAGATGAAAACCAACAAAAATTGACAAGAACCACGAAAAGTTCTTGTATTTTAAGATAAAATCTTTTTGCTTTGAAGAAGAAAGATCTAGCTGACTGAAATAAGTTCATTAGATGAAAACCAACAAAAATTGACAAGAACCACGAAAAGTTCTTGTATTTTAAGATAAAATCTTGCTCTATTAAGGAAAAAACTTCCAGCTCGCTGAAATATGTTCATTTGCTGAAAACCATCAAAACCACGAAAAGTTCTTGTATTTGAAGATAAAATATTTTTGCTTTGAAGAAGAAAGATCTAGCTGACTGAAATAAGTTCATCAGATGAAAACCAACAAAAATTGACAAGAACCACGAAAAGTTCTTGTATTTTAAGATAAAATCTTACGCAATTAAGAAAAAACTTCCAGCTACTGAAACATGTTCATTTGCTGAAAACCATCAAAGCCACGAAAAGTTCTTGTATTTGAAGATAAAATCTTTTTGCTTTGAAGAAGAAAGATCGAGCTAACTGAAATAAGTTCATAAGATGAAAACCAACAAAAATTGACAAGAACCACGAAAAGTTCTTGTATTTTAAGATAAAATCTTACTCTATTCATGAAAAAACTTCCAGCTGGCTGAAATATGTTCATTTGCTGAAAACCATCAAAACCACGAAAAGTTCTTGTATTTGAAGATAAAATCTTTTTGCTTTGAAGAAGAACGATCTCGCTGACTGACATAAGTTCATTCGATGAAAACCAACAAAAATTGACAAGAACCACGAAACGTTCTTGCATTTTAAGATAAAATCTTATGCTATTAAGAAAAATCTTCCAGCTCGCTGAAATATGTTCATTTGCTGAAATCCATCAAAACCACGAAAAGTTCTTGTATTTGCAGATAAAATCTTTCGCTATTAAGCAAAAAAACTTCCAGCTCGCTGAAATATGTTCATTTGCTGAAAACCATCAAAACCACGAAAAGTTCTTGTAGTTGAAGATAAAATCTTTTTGCTTTGAAGAAGAAAGATCTAGCTGACTGAAATAAGTTCATTAGATGAAAACCAACAAAAATTGACAAGAACCACGAAAAGTTCGTGTATTTTAAGATAAAATCTTACGCTATTAAGAAAAAACTTCCAGCTCGCTGAAATATGTTCATTTGGTGAAAACCAACAAAACCACGAAAAGTTCTTGTATTTGAAGATAAAATCTTTTTGCTTTGAAGAAGAAAGATCCAGCTGACTGAAATAAGTTCATCAGATGAAAACCAACAAAAATTGACAAGAACCACGAAAAGTTCTTGTATTTTAAGATAAAATCTTACGCTATTAAGAAAAAACTTCCAGCTCGCTGAAATATGTTCATTTGCTGAAAACCAACAAAACCACGAAAAGTTCTTGTATTTGAAGATAAAATCTTTTTGCTTTGAAGAAGAAAGATCCAGCTGACTGAAATAAGTTCATTAGATGAAAACCAAAAAAATTTGACAAGAATCACGAAAAGTTCTTGTATTTTAAGATAAAATCTTACTCTATTAAGGAAAAAACTTCCAGCTCGCTGAAATCTGTTCATTTGCTGAAAACCATCAAAACCACGAAAAGTTCTTGTATTTGAAGATAAAATCTTTTTGCTTTGAAGAAGAAAGATCTAGCTGACTGAAATAAGTTCATTAGATGAAAACCAACAAAAATTGACAAGAACCACGAAAAGTTCTTGTATTTTAAGATAAAATCTTGCTCTATTAAGGAAAAAACTTCCAGCTCGCTGAAATATGTTCATTTGCTGAAAACCATCAAAACCACGAAAAGTTCTTGTATTTGAAGATAAAATCTTTTTGCTTTGAAGAAGAAAGATCTAGCTGACTGAAATAAGTTCATTAGATGAAAACCAACAAAAATTGACAAGAACCACGAAAAGTTCTTGTATTTTAAGATAAAATCTTGCTCTATGAAGGAAAAAACTTCCAGCTCGCTGAAATATGTTCATTTGCTGAAAACCATCAAAACCACGAAAAGTTCTTGTATTTGAAGATAAAATCTTTTTGCTTTGAAGAAGAAAGATCTAGCTGACTGAAATAAGTTCATCAGATGAAAACCAACAAAAATTGACAAGAACCACGAAAAGTTCTTGTATTTTAAGATAAAATCTTACGCAATTAAGAAAAAACTTCCAGCTACTGAAACATGTTCATTTGCTGAAAACCATCAAAGCCACGAAAAGTTCTTGTATTTGAAGATAAAATCTTTTTGCTTTGAAGAAGAAAGATCGAGCTAACTGAAATAAGTTCATAAGATGAAAACCAACAAAAATTGACAAGAACCACGAAAAGTTCTTGTATTTTAAGATACAATCTTACTCTATTCATGAAAAAACTTCCAGCTGGCTGAAATATGTTCATTTGCTGAAAACCATCAAAACCACGAAAAGTTCTTGTATTTGAAGATAAAATCTTTTTGCTTTGAAGAAGAACGATCTAGCTGACTGAAATAAGTTCATTCGATGAAAACCAACAAAAATTGACAAGAACCACGAAACGTTCTTGCATTTTAAGATAAAATCTTATGCTATTAAGAAAAATCTTCCAGCTCGCTGAAATATGTTCATTTGCTGAAAACCATCAAAACCACGAAAAGTTCTTGTATTTGCAGATAAAATCTTTCGCTATGAAGCAAAAAAACTTCCAGCTCGCTGAAATATGTTCATTTGCTGAAAACCATCAAAACCACGAAAAGTTCTTGTAGTTGAAGATAAAATCTTTTTGCTTTGAAGAAGAAAGATCTAGCTGACTGAAATAAGTTCATTAGATGAAAACCAACAAAAATTGACAAGAACCACGAAAAGTTCTTGTATTTTAAGATAAAATCTTACGCTATTAAGCAAAAAAACTTCCAGCTCGCTGAAATATGTTCATTTGCTGAAAACTATCAAAACCACGAAAAGTTCTTGTATTTGAAGATAAAATCTTTTTGCTTTGAAGAAGAAAGATCCAGCTGACTGAAATAAGTTCATTAGATGAAAACCAACAAAAATTGACAAGAACCACGAAAAGTTCTTGTATTTTAAGATAAAATCTTACGCTATTAAGCAAAAAAACTTCCAGCTCGCTGAAATATGTTCATTTGCTGAAAACCATCAAAACCACGAAAAGTTCTTGTATTTGAAGATAAAATATTTTTGCTTTGAAGAAGAAACATCTAGCTGACTGAAATAAGTTCATGAGATGAAAACCAACAAAAATTGACAAGAACCACGAAACGTTCTTGTATTTTAACATAAAATCTTACGCTATTAAGAAAAAACTTCCAGCTCGCTGAAATATGTTCATTTGCTGAAAACCAACAAAACCACGAAAAGTTCTTGTATTTGAAGATAAAATCTTTTTGCTTTGAAGAAGAAAGATCTAGCTGACTGAAATAAGTTCATTAGATGAAAACCAACAAAATTTGACAAGAATCACGAAAAGTTCTTGTATTTTAAGATAAAATCTGACTCTATTAAGGAAAAAACTTCCAGCTCGCTGAAATCTGTTCATTTGCTGAACACCATAAAAACCACGAAAAGTTCTTGTATTTGAAGATAAAATCTTTTTGCTTTGAAGAAGAAAGATCTAGCTGACTGAAATAACTTCATGAGATAAAAACCAACAACAATTGACAAGAAACACGAAAAATTCTTGTAGTTTAAGATAAAATCTTGCGCTATTAAGAAAAAACTTCCAGCTCACTGAAATATGTTCATTTGCTGAAAACCAACAAAACCACGAAAAGTTCTTGTATTTGAAGATAAAATCTTTTTGCTTTGAAGAAGAAAGATCCAGCTGACTGAAATAAGTTGATCAGATGAAAACCAACAAAAATTGACAAGAACCACGAACAGTTCTTGTATTTTAAGATAAAATCTTACGCTATTAAGAAAAAACTTCCAGCTCGCTGAAATATGTTCATTTGGTGAAAACCATCAAAACCACGAAAGGTTCTTGTATTTGAAGATAAAATCTTTTTGCTTTGAAGAAGAAAGATCCAGCTGACTGAAATAAGTTCATTAGATGAAAACCAACAAAATTTGACAAGAATCACGAAAAGTTCTTGTATTTTAAGATAAAATCTTACTCTATTAAGGAAAAAACTTCCAGCTCGCTGAAATCTGTTCATTTGCTGAAAACCATCAAAACCACGAAAAGTTCTTGTATTTGAAGATAAAATCTTTTTGCTTTGAAGAAGAAAGATCTAGCTGACTGAAATAAGTTCATTAGATGAAAACCAACAAAAATTGACAAGAAACACGAAAAGTTCTTGTAGTTTAAGATAAAATCTTACGCTATTGAGGAAAAAGCTCCCAGCTCGCTGAAATCTGTTCATTTGCTGAAAACCAACAAAACCACGAAAAGTTCTTGTATTTGAAGATAAAATCTTTTTGCTTTGAAGAAGAAAGATCGAGCTGACTGAAATAAGTTCATAAGATGAAAACCAACAAAAATTGACAAGAACCACGAAAAGTTCTTGTATTTTAAGATAAAATCTTGCGCTATTAAGAAAAAACTTCCAGCTCACTGAAATATGTTCATTTGCTGAAAACCAACAAAACCACGAAAAGTTCTTGTATTTGAAGATAAAATCTTTTTGCTTTGAAGAAGAAAGATCCAGCTGACTGAAATAAGTTCATTAGATGAAAACCAAAAAAATTTGACAAGAATCACGAAAAGTTCTTGTATTTTAAGATAAAATATTACTCTATTAAGGAAAAAACTTCCAGCTCGCTGAAATCTGTTCATTTGCTGAAAACCATCAAAACCACGAAAAGTTCTTGTATTTGAAGATAAAATCTTTTTGCTTTGAAGAAGAAAGATCTAGCTGACTGAAATAAGTTCATTAGATGAAAACCAACAAAAATTGACAAGAACCACGAAAAGTTCTTGTATTTTAAGATAAAATCTTGCTCTATTAAGGAAAAAACTTCCAGCTCGCTGAAATATGTTCATTTGCTGAAAACCATCAAAACCACGAAAAGTTCTTGTATTTGAAGATAAAATCTTTTTGCTTTGAAGAAGAAAGATCTAGCTGACTGAAATAAGTTCATTAGATGAAAACCAACAAAAATTGACAAGAACCACGAAAAGTTCTTGTATTTTAAGATAAAATCTTGCTCTATGAAGGAAAAAACTTCCAGCTCGCTGAAATATGTTCATTTGCTGAAAACCATCAAAACCACGAAAAGTTCTTGTATTTGAAGATAAAATCTTTTTGCTTTGAAGAAGAAAGATCTAGCTGACTGAAATAAGTTCATCAGATGAAAACCAACAAAAATTGACAAGAACCACGAAAAGTTCTTGTATTTTAAGATAAAATCTTACGCAATTAAGAAAAAACTTCCAGCTACTGAAACATGTTCATTTGCTGAAAACCATCAAAGCCACGAAAAGTTCTTGTATTTGAAGATAAAATCTTTTTGCTTTGAAGAAGAAAGATCGAGCTAACTGAAATAAGTTCATAAGATGAAAACCAACAAAAATTGACAAGAACCACGAAAAGTTCTTGTATTTTAAGATACAATCTTACTCTATTCATGAAAAAACTTCCAGCTGGCTGAAATATGTTCATTTGCTGAAAACCATCAAAACCACGAAAAGTTCTTGTATTTGAAGATAAAATCTTTTTGCTTTGAAGAAGAACGATCTAGCTGACTGAAATAAGTTCATTCGATGAAAACCAACAAAAATTGACAAGAACCACGAAACGTTCTTGCATTTTAAGATAAAATCTTATGCTATTAAGAAAAATCTTCCAGCTCGCTGAAATATGTTCATTTGCTGAAAACCATCAAAACCACGAAAAGTTCTTGTATTTGCAGATAAAATCTTTCGCTATGAAGCAAAAAAACTTCCAGCTCGCTGAAATATGTTCATTTGCTGAAAACCATCAAAACCACGAAAAGTTCTTGTAGTTGAAGATAAAATCTTTTTGCTTTGAAGAAGAAAGATCTAGCTGACTGAAATAAGTTCATTAGATGAAAACCAACAAAAATTGACAAGAACCACGAAAAGTTCTTGTATTTTAAGATAAAATCTTACGCTATTAAGCAAAAAAACTTCCAGCTCGCTGAAATATGTTCATTTGCTGAAAACTATCAAAACCACGAAAAGTTCTTGTATTTGAAGATAAAATCTTTTTGCTTTGAAGAAGAAAGATCCAGCTGACTGAAATAAGTTCATTAGATGAAAACCAACAAAAATTGACAAGAACCACGAAAAGTTCTTGTATTTTAAGATAAAATCTTACGCTATTAAGCAAAAAAACTTCCAGCTCGCTGAAATATGTTCATTTGCTGAAAACCATCAAAACCACGAAAAGTTCTTGTATTTGAAGATAAAATATTTTTGCTTTGAAGAAGAAACATCTAGCTGACTGAAATAAGTTCATGAGATGAAAACCAACAAAAATTGACAAGAACCACGAAACGTTCTTGTATTTTAACATAAAATCTTACGCTATTAAGAAAAAACTTCCAGCTCGCTGAAATATGTTCATTTGCTGAAAACCAACAAAACCACGAAAAGTTCTTGTATTTGAAGATAAAATCTTTTTGCTTTGAAGAAGAAAGATCTAGCTGACTGAAATAAGTTCATTAGATGAAAACCAACAAAATTTGACAAGAATCACGAAAAGTTCTTGTATTTTAAGATAAAATCTGACTCTATTAAGGAAAAAACTTCCAGCTCGCTGAAATCTGTTCATTTGCTGAACACCATAAAAACCACGAAAAGTTCTTGTATTTGAAGATAAAATCTTTTTGCTTTGAAGAAGAAAGATCTAGCTGACTGAAATAACTTCATGAGATAAAAACCAACAACAATTGACAAGAAACACGAAAAATTCTTGTAGTTTAAGATAAAATCTTGCGCTATTAAGAAAAAACTTCCAGCTCACTGAAATATGTTCATTTGCTGAAAACCAACAAAACCACGAAAAGTTCTTGTATTTGAAGATAAAATCTTTTTGCTTTGAAGAAGAAAGATCCAGCTGACTGAAATAAGTTGATCAGATGAAAACCAACAAAAATTGACAAGAACCACGAACAGTTCTTGTATTTTAAGATAAAATCTTACGCTATTAAGAAAAAACTTCCAGCTCGCTGAAATATGTTCATTTGGTGAAAACCATCAAAACCACGAAAGGTTCTTGTATTTGAAGATAAAATCTTTTTGCTTTGAAGAAGAAAGATCCAGCTGACTGAAATAAGTTCATTAGATGAAAACCAACAAAATTTGACAAGAATCACGAAAAGTTCTTGTATTTTAAGATAAAATCTTACTCTATTAAGGAAAAAACTTCCAGCTCGCTGAAATCTGTTCATTTGCTGAAAACCATCAAAACCACGAAAAGTTCTTGTATTTGAAGATAAAATCTTTTTGCTTTGAAGAAGAAAGATCTAGCTGACTGAAATAAGTTCATTAGATGAAAACCAACAAAAATTGACAAGAAACACGAAAAGTTCTTGTAGTTTAAGATAAAATCTTACGCTATTGAGGAAAAAGCTCCCAGCTCGCTGAAATCTGTTCATTTGCTGAAAACCAACAAAACCACGAAAAGTTCTTGTATTTGAAGATAAAATCTTTTTGCTTTGAAGAAGAAAGATCGAGCTGACTGAAATAAGTTCATAAGATGAAAACCAACAAAAATTGACAAGAACCACGAAAAGTTCTTGTATTTTAAGATAAAATCTTGCGCTATTAAGAAAAAACTTCCAGCTCACTGAAATATGTTCATTTGCTGAAAACCAACAAAACCACGAAAAGTTCTTGTATTTGAAGATAAAATCTTTTTGCTTTGAAGAAGAAAGATCTTGCTGACTGAAATAAGTTCATTAGATGAAAACCAACAAAAATTGACAAGAACCACGAAAAGTTCTTGTATTTTAAGATAAAATCTTGCTCTATTAAGGAAAAAACTTCCAGCTCGCTGAAATATGTTCATTTGCTGAAAACCATCAAAACCACGAAAAGTTCTTGTATTTGAAGATAAAATATTTTTGCTTTGAAGAAGAAAGATCTAGCTGACTGAAATAAGTTCATTGGATGAAAACCAACAAAAATTGACAAGAACCACGAAAAGTTCTTGTATTTTAAGATAAAATCTTGCTCTATTAAGGAAAAAGCTTCCAGCTCGCTGAAATATGTTCATTTGCTGAAAACCATCAAAACCACGAAAAGTTCTTGTATTTGAAGATAAAATATTTTTGCTTTGAAGAAGAAAGATCCAGCTGACTGAAATAAGTTCATTAGATGAAAACCAACAAAATTTGACAAGAACCACGAAAAGTTCTTGTATTTTAAGATAAAATCTTGCTCTATGAAGGAAAAAACTTCCAGCTCGCTGAAATATGTTCATTTGCTGAAAACCATCAAAACCACGAAAAGTTCTTGTATTTGAAGATAAAATCTTTTTGCTTTGAAGAAGAAAGATCCAGCTGACTGAAATAAGTTCATCAGATGAAAACCAACAAAAATTGACAAGAACCACGAAAAGTTCTTGTATTTTAAGATAAAATCTTACGCAATTAAGAAAAAACTTCCAGCTACTGAAACATGTTCATTTGCTGAAAACCATCAAAGCCACGAAAAGTTCTTGTATTTGAAGATAAAATCTTTTTGCTTTGAAGAAGAAAGATCGAGCTAACTGAAATAAGTTCATAAGATGAAAACCAACAAAAATTGACAAGAACCACGAAAAGTTCTTGTATTTTAAGATAAAATCTTACTCTATTCATGAAAAAACTTCCAGCTGGCTGAAATATGTTCATTTGCTGAAAACCATCAAAACCACGAAAAGTTCTTGTATTTGAAGATAAAATCTTTTTGCTTTGAAGAAGAACGATCTAGCTGACTGAAATAAGTTCATTCGATGAAAACCAACAAAAATTGACAAGAACCACGAAACGTTCTTGCATTTTAAGATAAAATCTTATGCTATTAAGAAAAATCTTCCAGCTCGCTGAAATATGTTCATTTGCTGAAATCCATCAAAACCACGAAAAGTTCTTGTATTTGCAGATAAAATCTTTCGCTATTAAGCAAAAAAACTTCCAGCTCGCTGAAATATGTTCATTTGCTGAAAACCATCAAAACCACGAAAAGTTCTTGTAGTTGAAGATAAAATCTTTTTGCTTTGAAGAAGAAAGATCTAGCTGACTGAAATAAGTTCATTAGATGAAAACCAACAAAAATTGACAAGAACCACGAAAAGTTCGTGTATTTTAAGATAAAATCTTACGCTATTAAGAAAAAACTTCCAGCTCGCTGAAATATGTTCATTTGGTGAAAACCAACAAAACCACGAAAAGTTCTTGTATTTGAAGATAAAATCTTTTTGCTTTGAAGAAGAAAGATCCAGCTGACTGAAATAAGTTCATCAGATGAAAACCAACAAAAATTGACAAGAACCACGAAAAGTTCTTGTATTTTAAGATAAAATCTTACGCTATTAAGAAAAAACTTCCAGCTCGCTGAAATATGTTCATTTGCTGAAAACCAACAAAACCACGAAAAGTTCTTGTATTTGAAGATAAAATCTTTTTGCTTTGAAGAAGAAAGATCCAGCTGACTGAAATAAGTTCATTAGATGAAAACCAAAAAAATTTGACAAGAATCACGAAAAGTTCTTGTATTTTAAGATAAAATCTTACTCTATTAAGGAAAAAACTTCCAGCTCGCTGAAATCTGTTCATTTGCTGAAAACCATCAAAACCACGAAAAGTTCTTGTATTTGAAGATAAAATCTTTTTGCTTTGAAGAAGAAAGATCTAGCTGACTGAAATAAGTTCATTAGATGAAAACCAACAAAAATTGACAAGAACCACGAAAAGTTCTTGTATTTTAAGATAAAATCTTGCTCTATTAAGGAAAAAACTTCCAGCTCGCTGAAATATGTTCATTTGCTGAAAACCATCAAAACCACGAAAAGTTCTTGTATTTGAAGATAAAATCTTTTTGCTTTGAAGAAGAAAGATCTAGCTGACTGAAATAAGTTCATTAGATGAAAACCAACAAAAATTGACAAGAACCACGAAAAGTTCTTGTATTTTAAGATAAAATCTTGCTCTATGAAGGAAAAAACTTCCAGCTCGCTGAAATATGTTCATTTGCTGAAAACCATCAAAACCACGAAAAGTTCTTGTATTTGAAGATAAAATCTTTTTGCTTTGAAGAAGAAAGATCTAGCTGACTGAAATAAGTTCATCAGATGAAAACCAACAAAAATTGACAAGAACCACGAAAAGGTCTTGTATTTTAAGATAAAATCTTACGCAATTAAGAAAAAACTTCCAGCTACTGAAACATGTTCATTTGCTGAAAACCATCAAAGCCACGAAAAGTTCTTGTATTTGAAGATAAAATCTTTTTGCTTTGAAGAAGAAAGATCGAGCTAACTGAAATAAGTTCATAAGATGAAAACCAACAAAAATTGACAAGAACCACGAAAAGTTCTTGTATTTTAAGATACAATCTTACTCTATTCATGAAAAAACTTCCAGCTGGCTGAAATATGTTCATTTGCTGAAAACCATCAAAACCACGAAAAGTTCTTGTATTTGAAGATAAAATCTTTTTGCTTTGAAGAAGAACGATCTAGCTGACTGAAATAAGTTCATTCGATGAAAACCAACAAAAATTGACAAGAACCACGAAACGTTCTTGCATTTTAAGATAAAATCTTATGCTATTAAGAAAAATCTTCCAGCTCGCTGAAATATGTTCATTTGCTGAAAACCATCAAAACCACGAAAAGTTCTTGTATTTGCAGATAAAATCTTTCGCTATTAAGCAAAAAAACTTCCAGCTCGCTGAAATATGTTCATTTGCTGAAAACCATCAAAACCACGAAAAGTTCTTGTAGTTGAAGATAAAATCTTTTTGCTTTGAAGAAGAAAGATCTAGCTGACTGAAATAAGTTCATTAGATGAAAACCAACAAAAATTGACAAGAACCACGAAAAGTTCTTGTATTTTAAGATAAAATCTTACGCTATTAAGCAAAAAAACTTCCAGCTCGCTGAAATATGTTCATTTGCTGAAAACCATCAAAACCACGAAAAGTTCTTGTATTTGAAGATAAAATATTTTTGCTTTGAAGAAGAAACATCTAGCTGACTGAAATAAGTTCATGAGATGAAAACCAACAAAAATTGACAAGAACCACGAAACGTTCTTGTATTTTAACATAAAATCTTACGCTATTAAGAAAAAACTTCCAGCTCGCTGATATATGTTCATTTGCTGAAAACCATCAAAACCTCGAAAAGTTCTTGTATTTGCAGATAAAATCTTTCGCTATTAAGCAAAAAAACTTCCAGCTTGCTGAAATATGTTCATTTGCTGAAAACCATCAAAACCACGAAAAGTTCTTGTGTTTGAAGGTAAAATCTTATTTCTTTGAAGAAGAAAGATCGAGCTGACTGAAATAAGTTCATCAGATGAAAACCAACAAAAATTGACAAGAACCACGAAAAGTTCTTGTATTTTAAGTTAAAATCTTACGCTATTAAGCAAAAAAACTTCAAGCTCGCTGAAATATGTTCATTTGCTGAAAACCATCAAAACCACGAAAAGTTCTTGTACTTTAAGATAAAATGTTTTTGCTTTGAAGAAGAAAGATCCAGCTGACTGAAATAAGTTCATTAGATGAAAACCAACAAAAATTGACAAGAACCACGAAAAGTTCTTGTATTTTAAGATAAAATCTTACGCTATTAAGAAAAAACTTCCAGCTCGCTGAAATATGTTCATTTGGTGAAAACCAACAAAACCACGAAAAGTTCTTGTATTTGAAGATAAAATCTTTTTGCTTTGAAGAAGAAAGATCTAGCTGACTGAAATAAGTTCATCAGATGAAAACCAACAAAAATTGACAAGAACCACGAAAAGTTCTTGTATTTTAAGATAAAATCTTACGCTATTAAGAAAAAACTTCCAGCTCGCTGAAATATGTTCATTTGCTGAAAACCAACAAAACCACGAAAAGTTCTTGTATTTGAAGATAAAATCTTTTTGCTTTGAAGAAGAAAGATCTAGCTGACTGAAATAAGTTCATTAGATGAAAACCAACAAAATTTGACAAGAATCACGAAAAGTTCTTGTATTTTAAGATAAAATCTGACTCTATTAAGGAAAAAACTTCCAGCTCGCTGAAATCTGTTCATTTGCTGAACACCATAAAAACCACGAAAAGTTCTTGTATTTGAAGATAAAATCTTTTTGCTTTGAAGAAGAAAGATCTAGCTGACTGAAATAACTTCATTAGATAAAAACCAACAAAAATTGACAAGAAACACGAAAAGTTCTTGTAGTTTAAGATAAAATCTTGCGCTATTAAGAAAAAACTTCCAGCTCACTGAAATATGTTCATTTGCTGAAAACCAACAAAACCACAAAAAGTTCTTGTATTTGAAGATAAAATCTTTTTGCTTTGAAGAAGAAAGATCCAGCTGACTGAAATAAGTTGATCAGATGAAAACCAACAAAAATTGACAAGAACCACGAACAGTTCTTGTATTTTAAGATAAAATCTTACGCTATTAAGAAAAAACTTCCAGCTCGCTGAAATATGTTCATTTGGTGAAAACCATCAAAACCACGAAAGGTTCTTGTATTTGAAGATAAAATCTTTTTGCTTTGAAGAAGAAAGATCCAGCTGACTGAAATAAGTTCATTAGATGAAAACCAACAAAATTTGACAAGAATCACGAAAAGTTCTTGTATTTTAAGATAAAATCTTACTCTATTAAGGAAAAAACTTCCAGCTCGCTGAAATCTGTTCATTTGCTGAAAACCATCAAAACCACGAAAAGTTCTTGTATTTGAAGATAAAATCTTTTTGCTTTGAAGAAGAAAGATCTAGCTGACTGAAATAAGTTCATTAGATGAAAACCAACAAAAATTGACAAGAAACACGAAAAGTTCTTGTAGTTTAAGATAAAATCTTACGCTATTGAGGAAAAAGCTCCCAGCTCGCTGAAATCTGTTCATTTGCTGAAAACCAACAAAACCACGAAAAGTTCTTGTATTTGAAGATAAAATCTTTTTGCTTTGAAGAAGAAAGATCTAGCTGACTGAAATAAGTTCATTAGATGAAAACCAACAAAAATTGACAAGAACCACGAAAAGTTCTTGTATTTTAAGATAAAATCTTGCTCTATTAAGGAAAAAACTTCCAGCTCGCTGAAATATGTTCATTTGCTGAAAACCATCAAAACCACGAAAAGTTCTTGTATTTGAAGATAAAATATTTTTGCTTTGAAGAAGAAAGATCTAGCTGACTGAAATAAGTTCATTGGATGAAAACCAACAAAAATTGACAAGAACCACGAAAAGTTCTTGTATTTTAAGATAAAATCTTGCTCTATTAAGGAAAAAGCTTCCAGCTCGCTGAAATATGTTCATTTGCTGAAAACCATCAAAACCACGAAAAGTTCTTGTATTTGAAGATAAAATATTTTTGCTTTGAAGAAGAAAGATCCAGCTGACTGAAATAAGTTCATTAGATGAAAACCAACAAAATTTGACAAGAACCACGAAAAGTTCTTGTATTTTAAGATAAAATCTTGCTCTATGAAGGAAAAAACTTCCAGCTCGCTGAAATATGTTCATTTGCTGAAAACCATCAAAACCACGAAAAGTTCTTGTATTTGAAGATAAAATCTTTTTGCTTTGAAGAAGAAAGATCCAGCTGACTGAAATAAGTTCATCAGATGAAAACCAACAAAAATTGACAAGAACCACGAAAAGTTCTTGTATTTTAAGATAAAATCTTACGCAATTAAGAAAAAACTTCCAGCTACTGAAACATGTTCATTTGCTGAAAACCATCAAAGCCACGAAAAGTTCTTGTATTTGAAGATAAAATCTTTTTGCTTTGAAGAAGAAAGATCGAGCTAACTGAAATAAGTTCATAAGATGAAAACCAACAAAAATTGACAAGAACCACGAAAAGTTCTTGTATTTTAAGATAAAATCTTACTCTATTCATGAAAAAACTTCCAGCTGGCTGAAATATGTTCATTTGCTGAAAACCATCAAAACCACGAAAAGTTCTTGTATTTGAAGATAAAATCTTTTTGCTTTGAAGAAGAACGATCTAGCTGACTGAAATAAGTTCATTCGATGAAAACCAACAAAAATTGACAAGAACCACGAAACGTTCTTGCATTTTAAGATAAAATCTTATGCTATTAAGAAAAATCTTCCAGCTCGCTGAAATATGTTCATTTGCTGAAAACCATCAAAACCACGAAAAGTTCTTGTATTTGCAGATAAAATCTTTCGCTATTAAGCAAAAAAACTTCCAGCTCGCTGAAATATGTTCATTTGCTGAAAACCATCAAAACCACGAAAAGCTCTTGTAGTTGAAGATAAAATTTTTTTGCTTTGAAGAAGAAAGATCTAGCTGACTGAAATAAGTTCATTAGATGAAAACCAACAAAAATTGACAAGAACCACGAAAAGTTCTTGTATTTTAAGATAAAATCTTACGCTATTAAGCAAAAAAACTTCCAGCTCGCTGAAATATGTTCATTTGCTGAAAACTATCAAAACCACGAAAAGTTCTTGTATTTGAAGATAAAATCTTTTTGCTTTGAAGAAGAAAGATCCAGCTGACTGAAATAAGTTCATTAGATGAAAACCAACAAAATTTGACAAGAACCACGAAAAGTTCTTGTATTTTAAGATAAAATCTTACGCTATTAGGCAAAAAAACTTCCAGCTCGCTGAAATATGTTCATTTGCTGAAAACCATCAAAACCACGAAAAGTTCTTGTATTTGAAGATAAAATATTTTTGCTTTGAAGAAGAAACATCTAGCTGACTGAAATAAGTTCATTAGATGAAAACCAACAAAAATTGACAAGAACCACGAAACGTTCTTGTATTTTAACATAAAATCTTACGCTATTAAGAAAAAACTTCCAGCTCGCTGAAATATGTTCATTTGCTGAAAACCATCAAAATCTCGAAAAGTTCTTGTATTTGCAGATAAAATCTTTCGCTATTAAGCAAAAAAACTTCCAGCTCGCTGAAATATGTTCATTTGCTGAAAACCATCAAAACCACGAAAAGTTCTTGTGCTTGAAGGTAAAATCTTATTTCTTTGAAGAAGAAAGATCGAGCTGACTGAAATAAGTTCATCAGATGAAAACCAACAAAAATTGACAAGAACCACGAAAAGTTCTTGTATTTTAAGTTAAAATCTTACGCTATTAAGCAAAAAAACTTCAAGCTCGCTGAAATATGTTCATTTGCTGAAAACCATCAAAACCACGAAAAGTTCTTGTACTTTAAGATAAAATGTTTTTGCTTTGAAGAAGAAAGATCCAGCTGACTGAAATAAGTTCATTAGATGAAAACCAACAAAAATTGACAAGAACCACGAAAAGTTGTTGTATTTTAAGATAAAATCTTACGCTATTAAGAAAAAACTTCCAGCTCGCTGAAATATGTTCATTTGGTGAAAACCAACAAAACCACGAAAAGTTCTTGTATTTGAAGATAAAATCTTTTTGCTTTGAAGAAGAAAGATCTAGCTGACTGAAATAAGTTCATCAGATGAAAACCAACAAAAATTGACAAGAACCACGAAAAGTTCTTGTATTTTAAGATAAAATCTTACGCTATTAAGAAAAAACTTCCAGCTCGCTGAAATATGTTCATTTGCTGAAAACCAACAAAACCACGAAAAGTTCTTGTATTTGAAGATAAAATCTTTTTGCTTTGAAGAAGAAAGATCTCGCTGACTGAAATAAGTTCATTAGATGAAAACCAACAAAATTTGACAAGAATCACGAAAAGTTCTTGTATTTTAAGATAAAATCTGACTCTATTAAGGAAAAAACTTCCAGCTGGCTGAAATATGTTCATTTGCTGAACACCATAAAAACCACGAAAAGTTCTTGTATTTGAAGATAAAATCTTTTTGCTTTGAAGAAGAAAGATCTAGCTGACTGAAATAACTTCATTAGATGAAAACCAACAAAAATTGACAAGAACCACGAAAAGTTCTTGTATTTTAAGATAAAATCTTACGCTATTAAGCAAAAAAACTTCCAGCTCGCTGAAATATGTTCATTTGCTGAAAACTATCAAAACCACGAAAAGTTCTTGTATTTGAAGATAAAATCTTTTTGCTTTGAAGAAGAAAGATCCAGCTGACTGAAATAAGTTCATTAGATGAAAACCAACAAAATTTGACAAGAACCACGAAAAGTTCTTGTATTTTAAGATAAAATCTTACGCTATTAGGCAAAAAAACTTCCAGCTCGCTGAAATATGTTCATTTGCTGAAAACCATCAAAACCACGAAAAGTTCTTGTATTTGAAGATAAAATATTTTTGCATTGAAGAAGAAACATCTAGCTGACTGAAATAAGTTCATTAGATGAAAACCAACAAAAATTGACAAGAACCACGAAACGTTCTTGTATTTTAACATAAAATCTTACGCTATTAAGAAAAAACTTCCAGCTCGCTGAAATATGTTCATTTGCTGAAAACCATCAAAATCTCGAAAAGTTCTTGTATTTGCAGATAAAATCTTTCGCTATTAAGCAAAAAAACTTCCAGCTCGCTGAAATATGTTCATTTGCTGAAAACCATCAAAACCACGAAAAGTTCTTGTGTTTGAAGGTAAAATCTTATTTCTTTGAAGAAGAAAGATCGAGCTGACTGAAATAAGTTCATCAGATGAAAACCAACAAAAATTGACAAGAACCACGAAAAGTTCTTGTATTTTAAGTTAAAATCTTACGCTATTAAGCAAAAAAACTTCAAGCTCGCTGAAATATGTTCATTTGCTGAAAACCATCAAAACCACGAAAAGTTCTTGTACTTTAAGATAAAATGTTTTTGCTTTGAAGAAGAAAGATCCAGCTGACTGAAATAAGTTCATTAGATGAAAACCAACAAAAATTGACAAGAACCACGAAAAGTTGTTGTATTTTAAGATAAAATCTTACGCTATTAAGAAAAAACTTCCAGCTCGCTGAAATATGTTCATTTGGTGAAAACCAACAAAACCACGAAAAGTTCTTGTATTTGAAGATAAAATCTTTTTGCTTTGAAGAAGAAAGATCTAGCTGACTGAAATAAGTTCATCAGATGAAAACCAACAAAAATTGACAAGAACCACGAAAAGTTCTTGTATTTTAAGATAAAATCTTACGCTATTAAGAAAAAACTTCCAGCTCGCTGAAATATGTTCATTTGCTGAAAACCAACAAAACCACGAAAAGTTCTTGTATTTGAAGATAAAATCTTTTTGCTTTGAAGAAGAAAGATCTCGCTGACTGAAATAAGTTCATTAGATGAAAACCAACAAAATTTGACAAGAATCACGAAAAGTTCTTGTATTTTAAGATAAAATCTGACTCTATTAAGGAAAAAACTTCCAGCTGGCTGAAATATGTTCATTTGCTGAACACCATAAAAACCACGAAAAGTTCTTGTATTTGAAGATAAAATCTTTTTGCTTTGAAGAAGAAAGATCTAGCTGACTGAAATAACTTCATTGGATGAAAACCAACAAAAATTGACAAGAAACACGAAAAGTTCTTGTATTTTAAGATGAAATCTTACGCTATTAAGGAAAAAACTCCCAGCTCGCTGAAATATGTTCATTTGCTGAAAACCAACAAAACCACGAAAAGTTCTTGTATTTGAAGATAAAATCTTTTTGCTTTGAAGAAGAAAGATCTAGCTGACTGAAATAAGTTCATTAGATGAAAACCAACAAAAATTGACAAGAACCACGAAAAGTTCTTGTATTTTAAGATAAAATCTTGCGATATTAAGAAAAAACTTCCAGCTCACTGAAATATGTTCATTTGCTGAAAACCAACAAAACCACGAAAAGTTCTTGTATTTGAAGATAAAATCTTTTTGCTTTGAAGAAGAAAGATCCAGCTGACTGAAATAAGTTGATCAGATGAAAACCAACAAAAATTGACAAGAACCACGAACAGTTCTTGTATTTTAAGATAAAATCTTACGCTATTAAGAAAAAACTTCCAGCTCGCTGAAATATGTTCATTTGGTGAAAACCATCAAAACCACGAGAGGTTCTTGTATTTGAAGATAAAATCTTTTTGCTTTGAAGAAGAAAGATCCAGCTGACTGAAATAAGTTCATTCGATGAAAACCAACAAAAATTGACAAGAACCACGAAAAGTTCTTGTATTTTATGAGAATATCTTAGGCTATTAATGAAAAAACTTCTGGCTCGCTGAAATATGTTCATTTGCTGAAAACCAACAAAACCACGAAAAGTTCTTGTATTTGAAGATAAAATCTTTTTGCTTTGAAGAAGAAAGATCTAGCTGACTGAAATAAGTTCATTAGATGAAAACCAACAAAATTTGACAAGAACCACGAAAAGTTCTTGTATTTTAAGATAAAATCTTACTCTATTAAGGGAAAAACTTCCAGCTCGCTGAAATCTGTTCATTTGCTGAAAACCATCAAAACCACGAAAAGTTCTTGTATTTTAAGATAAAATCTTTTTGCTTTGAAGAAGAAAGATCTCGCTGATTGAAATAAGTTCATTAGATGAAAACCAACAAAAATTGACAAGAACCACGAAAGGTTCTTGTATTTTAAGATAAAATCTTACTCTATTGGGGAAAAAACTTCCAGCTGGCTGAAATATGTTCATTTGCTGAAAACCATCAAAACCACGAAAAGTTCTTGTATTTGAAGATAAAATCTTTTTGCTTTGAAGAAGAAAGATCTAGCTGACTGAAATAAGTTCATTAGATGAAAACCAACAAAAATTGACAAGAACCACGAAAAGTTCTTGTATTTTAAGATAAAATCTAACGCTATTAAGAAAAAACTTCCAGCTCGCTGAAATATGTTCATTTGGTGAAGACCAACAAAACCACGAAAAGTTCTTGCATTTGAAGATAAAATCTTTTTGCTTTGAAGAAGAAAGATCTAGCTGACTGAAATAAGTTCATTAGATGAAAACCAACAAAAATTGACAAGAACCACGAAAAGTTCTTGTATTTTGAGATAAAATCTTACGCAATGAAGTAAAAAAAACTTCCAGCTCGCTGAAATATGTTCATTTGCTGAAAACCATCAAAACCACGAAAAGTTCTAGTATTTTAAGATAAAATCTTTTTGCTTTGAAGAAGAAAGATCTCACTGATTGAAATAAGATCATGAGATGAAAACCAACAAAAATTGACAAGAAACACGAAAAGTTCTTGTAGTTTAAGATAAAATCTTACGCTATTAAAGAAAAAACTCCCAGCTCGCTGAAATATGTTCATTTGCTGAAAACCAACAAAACCACGAAAAGTTCTTGTATTTGAAGATAAAATCTTTTTGCTTTGAAGAAGAAAGATCCAGCTGACTGAAATAAGTTCATTAGATGAAAACCAACAAAAATTGCCAAGAACCACGAAAAGTTCTTGTATTTTAAGATAAAATCTTGCGCTATCAAGAAAAAACTTCCAGCTGGCTGAAATATGTTCATTTGATGAAAACCAACAAAACCACGAAAAGTTCTTGTATTTGAAGATAAAATCTTTTTGCTTTGAAGAAGAAAGATCCAGCTGACTGAAATAAGTTCATGAGATGAAAACCAACAAAAATTGACAAGAACCACGAAAAGTTCTTGTATTTTAAGATAAAATCTTACTCTATTCATGAAAAAACTTCCAGCTGGCTGAAATATGTTCATTTGCTGAAAACCATCAAAACCACGAAAAGTTCTTGTATTTGAAGATAAAATCTTTTTGCTTTGAAGAAGAACGATCTAGCTGACTGAAATAAGTTCATTCGATGAAAACCAACAAAAATTGACAAGAACCACGAAACGTTCTTGCATTTTAAGATAAAATCTTATGCTATTAAGAAAAATCTTCCAGCTCGCTGAAATATGTTCATTTGCTGAAAACCATCAAAACCACGAAAAGTTCTTGTATTTGCAGATAAAATCTTTCGCTATTAAGCAAAAAAACTTCCAGCTCGCTGAAATATGTTCATTTGCTGAAAACCATCAAAACCACGAAAAGTTCTTGTAGTTGAAGATAAATTTTTTTTGCTTTGAAGAAGAAAGATCTAGCTGACTGAAATAAGTTCATCAGATGAAAACCAACAAAAATTGACAAGAACCACGAAAAGTTCTTGTATTTTAAGATAAAATCTTACGCTATTAAGCAAAAAAACTTCCAGCTCGCTGAAATATGTTCATTTGCTGAAAACTATCAAAACCACGAAAAGTTCTTGTATTTGAAGATAAAATCTTTTTGCTTTGAAGAAGAAAGATCCAGCTGACTGAAATAAGTTCATTAGATGAAAACCAACAAAATTTGACAAGAACCACGAAACGTTCTTGTATTTTAAGATAAAATCTTACGCTATTAAGCAAAAAAACTTCCAGCTTGCTGAAATATGTTCATTTGCTGAAAACCATCAAAACCACGAAAAGTTCTTGTATTTGAAGATAAAATATTTTTGCTTTGAAGAAGAAACATCTAGCTGACTGAAATAAGTTCATTAGATGAAAACCAACAAAAATTGACAAGAACCACGAAACGTTCTTGTATTTTAACATAAAATCTTACGCTATTAAGAAAAAACTTCCAGCTCGCTGAAATATGTTCATTTGCTGAAAAACATCAAAATCTCGAAAAGTTCTTGTATTTGCAGATAAAATCTTTCGCTATTAAGCAAAAAAACTTCCAGCTCGCTGAAATATGTTCATTTGCTGAAAACCATCAAAACCACGAAAAGTTCTTGTGTTTGAAGGTAAAATCTTATTTCTTTGAAGAAGAAAGATCGAGCTGACTGAAATAAGTTCATCAGATGAAAACCAACAAAAATTGACAAGAACCACGAAAAGTTCTTGTATTTTAAGTTAAAATCTTACGCTATTAAGCAAAAAAACTTCAAGCTCGCTGAAATATGTTCATTTGCTGAAAACCATCAAAACCACGAAAAGTTCTTGTACTTTAAGATAAAATGTTTTTGCTTTGAAGAAGAAAGATCCAGCTGACTGAAATAAGTTCATTAGATGAAAACCAACAAAAATTGACAAGAACCACGAAAAGTTGTTGTATTTTAAGATAAAATCTTACGCTATTAAGAAAAAACTTCCAGCTCGCTGAAATATGTTCATTTGGTGAAAACCAACAAAACCACGAAAAGTTCTTGTATTTGAAGATAAAATCTTTTTGCTTTGAAGAAGAAAGATCTAGCTGACTGAAATAAGTTCATCAGATGAAAACCAACAAAAATTGACAAGAACCACGAAAAGTTCTTGTATTTTAAGATAAAATCTTACGCTATTAAGAACAAACTTCCAGCTCGCTGAAATATGTTCATTTGCTGAAAACCAACAAAACCACGAAAAGTTCTTGTATTTGAAGATAAAATCTTTTTGCTTTGAAGAAGAAAGATCTCGCTGACTGAAATAAGTTCATTAGATGAAAACCAACAAAATTTGACAAGAATCACGAAAAGTTCTTGTATTTTAAGATAAAATCTGACTCTATTAAGGAAAAAACTTCCAGCTCGCTGAAATCTGTTCATTTGCTGAACACCATAAAAACCACGAAAAGTTCTTGTATTTGAAGATAAAATCTTTTTGCTTTGAAGAAGAAAGATCTAGCTGACTGAAATAACTTCATTAGATGAAAACCAACAAAAATTGACAAGAAACACGAAAAGTTCTTGTAGTTTAAGATAAAATCTTACGCTATTAAGGAAAAAACTCCCAGCTCGCTGAAATATGTTCATTTGCTGAAAACCAACAAAACCACGAAAAGTTCTTGTATTTGAAGATAAAATCTTTTTGCTTTGAAGAAGAAAGATCTAGCTGACTGAAATAAGTTCATCAGATGAAAACCAACAAAAATTGACAAGAACCACGAAAAGTTCTTGTATTTTAAGATAAAATCTTGCGATATTAAGAAAAAACTTCCAGCTCACTGAAATATGTTCATTTGCTGAAAACCAACAAAACCACGAAAAGTTCTTGTATTTGAAGATAAAATCTTTTTGCTTTAAAGAAGAAAGATCCAGCTGACTGAAATAAGTTGATCAGATGAAAACCAACAAAAATTGACAAGAACCACGAAAGGTTCTTGTATTTTAAGATAAAATCTTGCGATATTAAGAAAAAACTTCCAGCTGGCTGAAATATGTTCATTTGCTGAAAACCATCAAAACCACGAAAAGTTCTTGTATTTGAAGATAAAATCTTTTTGCTTTGAAGAGGAAAGATCTAGCTGACTGAAATAAGTTCATTAGATGAAAACCAACAAAAATTGACAAGAACCACGAAAAGTTCTTGTATTTTAAGATAAAATCTAATGCTATTAAGAAAAAACTTCCAGCTCGCTGAAATATCTTCATTTGGTGAAGACCAACAAAACCACGAAAAGTTCTTGCATTTGAAGATAAAATCTTTTTGCTTTGAAGAAGAAAGATCTAGCTGACTGAAATAAGTTCATTAGATGAAAACCAACAAAAATTGACAAGAACCACGAAAAGTTCTTGTATTTTGAGATAAAATCTTACGCAATGAAGTAAAAAAAACTTCCAGCTCGCTGAAATATGTTCATTTGATGAAAACCAACAAAACCACGAAAAGTTCTTGTATTTGAAGATAAAATCTTTTTGCTTTGAAGAAGAAAGATCCAGCTGACTGAAATAAGTTCATGAGATGAAAACCAACAAAAATTGACAAGAACCACGAAAAGTTCTTGTATTTTAAGATAAAATCTTACTCTATGTGGGAAAAAACTTCCAGCTGGCTGAAATATGTTCATTTGCTGAAAACCATCAAAACCACGAAAGGTTCTTGTATTTGAAGATAAAATCTTTTTGCTTTGAAGAAGAAAGATCTTGCTGACTGAAATAAGTTCATTGGATGAAAACCAACAAAAATTGACAAGAACCACGAAAAGTTCTTGTATTTTATGATAATATCTTACGCTATTAAAGAAAAAACTTCTGGCTCGCTGAAATATGTTCATTTGCTGAAAACCAACAAAACCACGAAAAGTTCTTGTATTTGAAGATAAAATATTTTTGCTTTGAAGAAGAAAGATCCAGCTGACTGAAATAAGTTCATTAGATGAAAACCAACAAAATTTGACAAGAACCACGAAAAGTTCTTGTATTTTAAGATAAAATCTTGCTCTATGAAGGAAAAAACTTCCAGCTCGCTGAAATATGTTCATTTGCTGAAAACCATCAAAACCACGAAAAGTTCTTGTATTTGAAGATAAAATCTTTTTGCTTTGAAGAAGAAAGATCTAGCTGAGTGAAATAAGTTCATCAGATGAAAACCAACAAAAATTGACAAGAACCACGAAAAGTTCTTGTATTTTAAGATAAAATCTTACGCAATTAAGAAAAAACTTCCAGCTACTGAAACATGTTCATTTGCTGAAAACCATCAAAGCCACGAAAAGTTCTTGTATTTGAAGATAAAATCTTTTTGCTTTGAAGAAGAAAGATCGAGCTAACTGAAATAAGTTCATAAGATGAAAACCAACAAAAATTGACAAGAACCACGAAAAGTTCTTGTATTTTAAGATAAAATCTTACTCTATTCATGAAAAAACTTCCAGCTGGCTGAAATATGTTCATTTGCTGAAAACCATCAAAACCACGAAAAGTTCTTGTATTTGAAGATAAAATCTTTTTGCTTTGAAGAAGAACGATCTAGCTGACTGAAATAAGTTCATTCGATGAAAACCAACAAAAATTGACAAGAACCACGAAACGTTCTTGCATTTTAAGATAAAATCTTATGCTATTAAGAAAAATCTTCCAGCTCGCTGAAATATGTTCATTTGCTGAAAACCATCAAAACCACGAAAAGTTCTTGTATTTGCAGATAAAATCTTTCGCTATTAAGCAAAAAAACTTCCAGCTCGCTGAAATATGTTCATTTGCTGAAAACCATCAAAACCACGAAAAGTTCTTGTAGTTGAAGATAAAATTTTTTTGCTTTGAAGAAGAAAGATCTAGCTGACTGAAATAAGTTCATTAGATGAAAACCAACAAAAATTGACAAGAACCACGAAAAGTTCTTGTATTTTAAGATAAAATCTTACGCTATTAAGCAAAAAAACTTCCAGCTCGCTGAAATATGTTCATTTGCTGAAAACCATCAAAACCACGAAAAGTTCTTGTATTTGAAGATAAAATATTTTTGCTTTGAAGAAGAAACATCTAGCTGACTGAAATAAGTTCATTAGATGAAAACCAACAAAAATTGACAAGAACCACGAAACGTTCTTGTATTTTAACATAAAATCTTACGCTATTAAGAAAAAACTTCCAGCTCGCTGAAATATGTTCATTTGCTGAAAACCATCAAAATCTCGAAAAGTTCTTGTATTTGCAGATAAAATCTTTCGCTATTAAGCAAAAAAACTTCCAGCTCGCTGAAATATGTTCATTTGCTGAAAACCATCAAAACCACGAAAAGTTCTTGTGTTTGAAGGTAAAATCTTATTTCTTTGAAGAAGAAAGATCGAGCTGACTGAAATAAGTTCATCAGATGAAAACCAACAAAAATTGACAAGAACCACGAAAAGTTCTTGTATTTTAAGTTAAAATCTTACGCTATTAAGCAAAAAAACTTCCAGCTCGCTGAAATATGTTCATTTGCTGAACACCATAAAAACCACGAAAAGTTCTTGTATTTGAAGATAAAATGTTTTTGCTTTGAAGAAGAAAGATCCAGCTGACTGAAATAACTTCATTAGATGAAAACCAACAAAAATTGACAAGAAACACGAAAAGTTCTTGGAGTTTAAGATAAAATCTTACGCTATTAAGGAAAAAACTCCCAGCTCGCTGAAATATGTTCATTTGGTGAAAACCAACAAAACCACGAAAAGTTCTTGTATTTGAAGATAAAATCTTTTTGCTTTGAAGAAGAAAGATCTAGCTGACTGAAATAAGTTCATTAGATGAAAACCAACAAAAATTGACAAGAACCACGAAAAGTTCTTGTATTTTAAGATAAAATCTTGCGATATTAAGAAAAAACTTCCAGCTCACTGAAATATGTTCATTTGCTGAAAACCAACAAAACCACGAAAAGTTCTTGTATTTGAAGATAAAATCTTTTTGCTTTGAAGAAGAAAGATCCAGCTGACTGAAATAAGTTGATCAGATGAAAACCAACAAAAATTGACAAGAACCACGAACAGTTCTTGTATTTTAAGATAAAATCTTACGCTATTAAGAAAAAACTTCCAGCTCGCTGAAATATGTTCATTTGGTGAAAACCATCAAAACCACGAAAGGTTCTTGTATTTGAAGATAAAATCTTTTTGCTTTGAAGAAGAAAGATCCAGCTGACTGAAATAAGTTCATTCGATGAAAACCAACAAAAATTGACAAGAACCACGAAAAGTTCTTGTATTTTATGATAATATCTTAGGCTATTAATGAAAAAACTTCTGGCTCGCTGAAATATGTTCATTTGCTGAAAACCAACAAAACCACGAAAAGTTCTTGTATTTGAAGATAAAATCTTTTTGCTTTGAAGAAGAAAGATCTAGCTGACTGAAATAAGTTCATTAGATGAAAACCAACAAAATTTGACAAGAACCACGAAAAGTTCTTGTATTTTAAGATAAAATCTTACTCTATTAAGGAAAAAACTTCCAGCTCGCTGAAATCTGTTCATTTGCTGAAAACCATCAAAACCACGAAAAGTTCTTGTATTTTAAGATAAAATCTTTTTGCTTTGAAAAAGAAAGATCTCGCTTATTGAAATAAGTTCATTAGATGAAAACCAACAAAAATTGACAAGAACCACGAAAGGTTCTTGTATTTTCAGATAAAATCTTACTCTATTGGGGAAAAAACTTCCAGCTGGCTGAAATATGTTCATTTGCTGAAAACCATCAAAACCACGAAAAGTTCTTGTATTTGAAGATAAAATCTTTTTGCTTTGAAGAAGAAAGATCTAGCTGACTGAAATAAGTTCATTAGATGAAAACCAACAAAAATTGACAAGAACCACGAAAAGTTCTTGTATTTTAAGATAAAATCTAACGCTATTAAGAAAAAACTTCCAGCTCGCTGAAATATGTTCATTTGGTGAAGACCAACAAAACCACGAAAAGTTCTTGCATTTGAAGATAAAATCTTTTTGCTTTGAAGAAGAAAGATCTAGCTGACTGAAATAAGTTCATTAGATGAAAACCAACAAAAATTGACAAGAACCACGAAAAGTTCTTGTATTTTGAGATTAAATCTTACGCAATGAAGTAAAAAAAACTTCCAGCTCGCTGAAATATGTTCATTTGATGAAAACCAACAAAACCACGAAAAGTTCTTGTATTTGAAGATAAAATCTTTTTGCTTTGAAGAAGAAAGATCCAGCTGACTGAAATAAGTTCATGAGATGAAAACCAACAAAAATTGACAAGAACCACGAAAAGTTCTTGTATTTTAAGATAAAATCTTACTCTATGTGGGAAAAAACTTCCAGCTGGCTGAAATACGTTCATTTGCTGAAAACCATCAAAACCACGAAAGGTTCTTGTATTTGAAGATAAAATCTTTTTGCTTTGAAGAAGAAAGATCTTGCTGACTGAAATAAGTTCATTGGATGAAAACCAACAAAAATTGACAAGAACCACGAAAAGTTCTTGTATTTTAAGATAAAATCTTACGCAATTAAGAAAAAACTTCCAGCTACTGAAACATGTTCATTTGCTGAAAACCATCAAAGCCACGAAAAGTTCTTGTATTTGAAGATAAAATCTTTTTGCTTTGAAGAAGAAAGATCGAGCTAACTGAAATAAGTTCATAAGATGAAAACCAACAAAAATTGACAAGAACCACGAAAAGTTCTTGTATTTTAAGATAAAATCTTACTCTATTCATGAAAAAACTTCCAGCTGGCTGAAATATGTTCATTTGCTGAAAACCATCAAAACCACGAAAAGTTCTTGTATTTGAAGATAAAATCTTTTTGCTTTGAAGAAGAACGATCTAGCTGACTGAAATAAGTTCATTCGATGAAAACCAACAAAAATTGACAAGAACCACGAAACGTTCTTGCATTTTAAGATAAAATCTTATGCTATTAAGAAAAATCTTCCAGCTCGCTGAAATATGTTCATTTGCTGAAAACCATCAAAACCACGAAAAGTTCTTGTATTTGCAGATAAAATCTTTCGCTATTAAGCAAAAAAACTTCCAGCTCGCTGAAATATGTTCATTTGCTGAAAACCATCAAAACCACGAAAAGTTCTTGTAGTTGAAGATAAAAATTTTTTGCTTTGAAGAAGAAAGATCTAGCTGACTGAAATAAGTTCATTAGATGAAAACCAACAAAAATTGACAAGAACCACGAAAAGTTCTTGTATTTTAAGATAAAATCTTACGCTATTAAGCAAAAAAACTTCCAGCTCGCTGAAATATGTTCATTTGCTGAAAACCATCAAAACCACGAAAAGTTCTTGTATTTGAAGATAAAATATTTTTGCTTTGAAGAAGAAACATCTAGCTGACTGAAATAAGTTCATTAGATGAAAACCAACAAAAATTGACAAGAACCACGAAACGTTCTTGTATTTTAACATAAAATCTTACGCTATTAAGAAAAAACTTCCAGCTCGCTGAAATATGTTCATTTGCTGAAAACCATCAAAATCTCGAAAAGTTCTTGTATTTGCAGATAAAATCTTTCGCTATTAAGCAAAAAAACTTCCAGCTCGCTGAAATATGTTCATTTGCTGAAAACCATCAAAACCACGAAAAGTTCTTGTGTTTGAAGGTAAAATCTTATTTCTTTGAAGAAGAAAGATCGAGCTGACTGAAATAAGTTCATCAGATGAAAACCAACAAAAATTGACAAGAACCACGAAAAGTTCTTGTATTTTAAGTTAAAATCTTACGCTATTAAGCAAAAAAACTTCCAGCTCGCTGAAATATGTTCATTTGCTGAACACCATAAAAACCACGAAAAGTTCTTGTATTTGAAGATAAAATGTTTTTGCTTTGAAGAAGAAAGATCCAGCTGACTGAAATAACTTCATTAGATGAAAACCAACAAAAATTGACAAGAAACACGAAAAGTTCTTGGAGTTTAAGATAAAATCTTACGCTATTAAGGAAAAAACTCCCAGCTCGCTGAAATATGTTCATTTGGTGAAAACCAACAAAACCACGAAAAGTTCTTGTATTTGAAGATAAAATCTTTTTGCTTTGAAGAAGAAAGATCTAGCTGACTGAAATAAGTTCATTAGATGAAAACCAACAAAAATTGACAAGAACCACGAAAAGTTCTTGTATTTTAAGATAAAATCTTGCGATATGAAGAAAAAACTTCCAGCTCACTGAAATATGTTCATTTGCTGAAAACCAACAAAACCACGAAAAGTTCTTGTATTTGAAGATAAAATCTTTTTGCTTTGAAGAAGAAAGATCCAGCTGACTGAAATAAGTTGATCAGATGAAAACCAACAAAAATTGACAAGAACCACGAACAGTTCTTGTATTTTAAGATAAAATCTTACGCTATTAAGAAAAAACTTCCAGCTCGCTGAAATATGTTCATTTGGTGAAAACCATCAAAACCACGAAAGGTTCTTGTATTTGAAGATAAAATCTTTTTGCTTTGAAGAAGAAAGATCCAGCTGACTGAAATAAGTTCATTAGATGAAAACCAACAAAATTTGACAAGAACCACGAAAAGTTCTTGTATTTTAAGATAAAATCTTACTCTATTAAGGAAAAAACTTCCAGCTCGCTGAAATCTGTTCATTTGCTGAAAACCATCAAAACCACGAAAAGTTCTTGTATTTTAAGATAAAATCTTTTTGCTTTGAAAAAGAAAGATCTCGCTTATTGAAATAAGTTCATTAGATGAAAACCAACAAAAATTGACAAGAACCACGAAAGGTTCTTGTATTTTCAGATAAAATCTTACTCTATTGGGGAAAAAACTTCCAGCTGGCTGAAATATGTTCATTTGCTGAAAACCATCAAAACCACGAAAAGTTCTTGTATTTGAAGATAAAATCTTTTTGCTTTGAAGAAGAAAGATCTAGCTGACTGAAATAAGTTCATTAGATGAAAACCAACAAAAATTGACAAGAACCACGAAAAGTTCTTGTATTTTAAGATAAAATCTAACGCTATTAAGAAAAAACTTCCAGCTCGCTGAAATATGTTCATTTGGTGAAGACCAACAAAACCACGAAAAGTTCTTGCATTTGAAGATAAAATCTTTTTGCTTTGAAGAAGAAAGATCTAGCTGACTGAAATAAGTTCATTAGAAGAAAACCAACAAAAATTGACAAGAACCACGAAAAGTTCTTGTATTTTGAGATAAAGTCTTACGCAATGAAGTAAAAAAAACTTCCAGCTCGCTGAAATATGTTCATTTGCTGAAAACCATCAAAACCACGAAAAGTTCTTGTATTTTATGATAATATCTTAGGCTATTAATGAAAAAACTTCTGGCTCGCTGAAATATGTTCATTTGCTGAAAACCAACAAAACCACGAAAAGTTCTTGTATTTGAAGATAAAATCTTTTTGCTTTGAAGAAGAAAGATCTAGCTGACTGAAATAAGTTCATTAGATGAAAACCAACAAAATTTGACAAGAACCACGAAAAGTTCTTGTATTTTAAGATAAAATCTTACTCTATTAAGGAAAAAACTTCCAGCTCGCTGAAATCTGTTCATTTGCTGAAAACCATCAAAACCACGAAAAGTTCTTGTATTTTAAGATAAAATCTTTTTGCTTTGAAAAAGAAAGATCTCGCTTATTGAAATAAGTTCATTAGATGAAAACCAACAAAAATTGACAAGAACCACGAAAGGTTCTTGTATTTTCAGATAAAATCTTACTCTATTGGGGAAAAAACTTCCAGCTGGCTGAAATATGTTCATTTGCTGAAAACCATCAAAACCACGAAAAGTTCTTGTATTTGAAGATAAAATCTTTTTGCTTTGAAGAAGAAAGATCTAGCTGACTGAAATAAGTTCATTAGATGAAAACCAACAAAAATTGACAAGAACCACGAAAAGTTCTTGTATTTTAAGATAAAATCTAACGCTATTAAGAAAAAACTTCCAGCTCGCTGAAATATGTTCATTTGGTGAAGACCAACAAAACCACGAAAAGTTCTTGCATTTGAAGATAAAATCTTTTTGCTTTGAAGAAGAAAGATCTAGCTGACTGAAATAAGTTCATTAGATGAAAACCAACAAAAATTGACAAGAACCACGAAAAGTTCTTGTATTTTGAGATAAAATCTTACGCAATGAAGTAAAAAAAACTTCCAGCTCGCTGAAATATGTTCATTTGCTGAAAACCATCAAAACCACGAAAAGTTCTTGTATTTTAAGATAAAATCTTTTTGCTTTGAAGAAGAAAGATCTCACTGATTGAAATAAGATCATGAGATGAAAACCAACAAAAATTGACAAGAAACACGAAAAGTTCTTGTAGTTTAAGATAAAATCTTACGCTATTAAAGAAAAAACTCCCAGCTCGCTGAAATATGTTCATTTGCTGAAAACCAACAAAACCACGAAAAGTTCTTGTATTTGAAGATAAAATCTTTTTGCTTTGAAGAAGAAAGATCCAGCTGACTGAAATAAGTTCATGAGATGAAAACCAACAAAAATTGCCAAGAACCACGAAAAGTTCTTGTATTTTAAGATAAAATCTTGCGCTATCAAGAAAAAACTTCCAGCTGGCTGAAATATGTTCATTTGATGAAAACCAACAAAACCACGAAAAGTTCTTGTATTTGAAGATAAAATCTTTTTGCTTTGAAGAAGAAAGATCCAGCTGACTGAAATAAGTTCATGAGATGAAAACCAACAAAAATTGACAAGAACCACGAAAAGTTCTTGTATTTTTAGATAAAATCTTACTCTCTGTGGGAAAAAACTTCCAGCTGGCTGAAATATGTTCATTTGCTGAAAACCATCAAAACCACGAAAGGTTCTTGTATTTGAAGATAAAATCTTTTTGCTTTGAAGAAGAAAGATCTTGCTGACTGAAATAAGTTCATTGGATGAAAACCAACAAAAATTGACAAGAACCACGAAACGTTCTTGTATTTTATGATAATATCTTACGCTATTAAAGAAAAAACTTCTGGCTCGCTGAAATATGTTCATTTGCTGAAAACCAACAAAACCACGAAAAGTTCTTGTATTTGAAGATAAAATCTTTTTGCTTTGAAGAAGAAAGATCTAGCTGACTGAAATAAGTTCATTGGATGAAAATCAACAAAAATTGCCAAGAACCACGAAAAGTTCTTGTATTTTAAGATAAAAACTTGCGCTATTAAGAAAAAACTTCCAGCTCACTGAAATATGTTGACTTGCTGAAAACCAACAAAACCACGAAAAGTTCTTGTGTTTGAAGATAAAATCTTTTTGCTTTGAAGAAGAAAGATCTAGCTGACTGAAATAAGTTCATCAGATGAAAACCAACAAAAATTGACAAGAACCACGAAAAGTTCTTGTATTTTAAGATAAAATCTTGCGCTATTAAGAAAAAACTTGCAGCTCACTGAAATATGTTCATTTGCTGAAAACCAACAAAACCACGAAAAGTTCTTGTATTTTAAGATAAAATCTTTTTGCTTTGAAGAAGAAAGATCTCGCTGATTGAAATAAGTTCATCAGATGAAAACCAACAAAAATTGACAAGAAACACGAAAAGTTCTTGTAGTTTAAGATAAAATCTTACGCTATTAAAGAAAAAACTCCCAGCTCGCTGAAATGTGTTCATTTGCTGAAAACCAACAAAACCACGAAAAGTTCTTGTATTTGAAGATAAAATCTTTTTGCTTTGAAGAAGAAAGATCTAGCTGACTGAAATAAGTTCATTAGATGAAAACCAACAAAAATTGACAAGAACCACGAAAGGTTCTTATATTTTAAGATAAAATCTTACTCTATTAGGGAAAAAACTTCCAGCTGGCTGAAATATGTTCATTTGCTGAAAACCATCAAAACCACGAAAGGTTCTTGTATTTGAAGATAAAATCTTCTTGCTTTGAAGAAGAAAGATCTCGCTGACTGAAATAAGTTTATTGGATGAAAACCAACAAAAATTGACAAGAACCACGAAAAGTTCTTGTATTTTATGATAATATCTTAGGCTATTAAAGAAAAAACTTCTGGCTCGCTGAAATATGTTCATTTGCTGAAAACCAACAAAACCACGAAAAGTTCTTGTATTTGAAGATAAAATCTTTTTGCTTTGAAGAAGAAAGATCTAGCTGACTGAAATAAGTTCATTAGATGAAAATCAACAAAATTTGACAAGAACCACGAAAAGTTCTTGTATTTTAAGATAAAATCTTACTCTATCAAGGAAAAAACTTCCAGCTCGCTGAAATCTGTTCATTTGCTGAAAACCATCAAAACCACGAAAAGTTCTTGTATTTTAAGATAAAATCTTTTTGCTTTGAAGAAGAAAGATCTCGCTGATTGAAATAAGTTCATTAGATGAAAACCAACAAAAATTGACAAGAAACACGAAATGTTCTTGTCGTTTAAGATAAAATCTTGCGCTATTAAGAAAAAACTTCCAGCTCACTGAAATATGTTCATTTGCTGAAAACCAACAAAACCACGAAAAGTTCTTGTATTTGAAGATAAAATATTTTTGCTTTGAAGAAGAAAGATCTAGCTGACTGAAATAAGTTCATTAGATGAAAACCAACAAAAATTGCCAAGAACCACGAAAAGTTCTTGTATTTTAAGATAAAATCGTGCGCTATTAAGAAAAAATTTCCAGCTCACTGAAATATGTTCATTTGCTGCAAACCAACAAAACCACGAAAAGTTCTTGTATTTGAAGATTAAATCTTTTTGCTTTGAAGAAGAAAGATCTAGCTGACTGAAATAAGTTCATTAGATGAAAACCAACAAAAATTGACAAGAACCACGAAAGGTTCTTGTATTTTCAGATAAAATCTTACTCTATTGGGGAAAAAACTTCCAGCTGGCTGAAATATGTTCATTTGCTGAAAACCATCAAAACCACGAAAAGGTCTTGTATTTGAAGATAAAATCTTTTTGCTTTGAAGAAGAAAGATCTAGCTGACTGAAATAAGTTCATAAGATGAAAACCAACAAAAATTGACAAGAACCACGAAAAGTTCTTGTATTTTAAGATAAAATATTACGCTATTAACAAAAAACTTCCAGCTCGCTGAAATATGTTCATTTGGTGAAGACCAACAAAACCACGAAAAGTTCTTGTATTTGAAGATAAAATCTTTTTGCTTTGAAGAAGAAAGATCTCGCTGACTGAAATAAGTTCATTGGATGAAAACCAACAAAAATTGACAAGAACCACGAAAAGTTCTTGTATTTTAAGATAAAATCTTACGCAATGAAGCAAAAAAACTTCCAGCTCGCTGAAATATGTTCATTTGCTGAAAACCATCATAACCACGAAAAGTTCTTGTATTTGAAGATAAAATCTTTTTGCTTTGAAGAAGAAAGATCTCGCTGACTGAAATAAGTTCATTGGATGAAAACCAACAAAAATTGACAAGAACCACGAAAAGTTCTTGTATTTTAAGATAAAATCTTACTCTATTAAGGAAAAAACTTCCAGCTCGCTGAAATCTGTTCATTTGCTGAAAACCATCAAAACCACGAAAAGTTCTTGTATTTTAAGATAAAATCTTTTTGCTTTGAAGAAAGATCTCGCTGATTGAAATAAGTTCATTAGATGAAAACCAAAAAAAATTGACAAGAAACACGAAAAGTTCTTGTAGTTTAAGATAAAATCTTACGCTATTAAAGAAAAAACTCCCAGCTCGCTGAAATATGTTCATTTGCTGAAAACCAACAAAACCACGAAAAGTTCTTGTATTTGAAGATAAAATCTTTTTGCTTTGAAGAATAAAGATCTAGCTGACTGAAATAAGTTCATTAGATGAAAAACAACAAAAATTGCCAAGAACCACGAAAAGTTCTTGTATTTTAAGATAAAATCTTGCGCTATTAAGAAAAAACTTGCAGCTCACTGAAATATGTTCATTTGCTGAAAACCAACAAAACCACGAAAAGATCTTGTATTTGAAGATAAAATCTTTTTGCTTTGAAGAAGAAAGATAGAGCTGACTGAAATAAGTTCATTGGATGAAAACCAACAAAAATTGACAAGAACCACGAAAATTTCTTGTATTTTATGATAATATCTTAGGCTATTAAAGAAAAAACTTCTGGCTCGCTGAAATATGTTCATTTGCTGAAAACCAACAAAACCACGAAAAGTTCTTGTATTTGAAGATAAAATCTTTTTGCTTTGAAGAAGAAAGATCTAGCTGACTGAAATAAGTTCATTAGATGAAAACCAACAAAAATTGACAAGAAACACGAAAAGTTCTTGTAGTTTAAGATAAAATCTTGCGCTATTAAGAAAAAACTTCCAGCTCACTGAAATATGTTCATTTGCTGAAAACCAACAAAACCACGAAAAGTTCTTGTATTTGAAGATAAAATCTTTTTGCTTTGAAGAAGAAAGATCTAGCTGACTGAAATAAGTTCATTAGATGAAAACCAACAAAAATTGCCAAGAACCACGAAAAGTTCTTGTATTTTAAGATAAAATCTTGCGCTATTAAGAAAAAATTTCCAGCTCACTGAAATATGTTCATTTGCTGAAAACCAACAAAACCACGAAAAGTTCTTGTATTTGAAGATAAAATCTTTTTGCTTTGAAGAAGAAAGATCTAGCTGACTGAAATAAGTTCAGTAGATGAAAACCAACAAAAATTGACAAGAACCACGAAAAGTTCTTGTATTTTAAGATAAAATCTTACGCTATTAAGAACAAACTTCCAGCTCGCTGAAATATGTTCATTTGGTGAAGACCAACAAACCAAGAAAAGTTCTTGTATTTGAAGATAAAATCTTTTTGCTTTGAAGAAGAAAGATCCAGCTGACTGAAATAAGTTCATTAGATGAAAACCAACAAAAATTGACAAGAACCACGAAAAGTTCTTGTATTTTAAGGTAAAATCTTACGCAATGAAGCAAAAAAACTTCCAGCTCGCTGAAATATGTTCATTTGCTGAAAACCATCAAAACCACGAAAAGTTCTTGTATTTTAAGATAAAATCTTTTTGCTTTGAAGAAGAAAGATCTCACTGATTGAAATAAGTTCATTAGATGAAAACCAACAAAAATTGACAAGAAACACGAAAAGTTCTTGTAGTTTAAGATAAAATCTTACGCTATTAAAGAAAAAACTCCCAGCTCGCTGAAATATGTTCATTTGCTGAAAACCAACAAAACCACGAAAAGTTCTTGTATTTGAAGATAAAATCTTTTTGCTTTGAAGAAGAAAGATCTAGCTGACTGAAATAAGTTCATTAGATGAAAACCAACAAAAATTGCCAAGAACCACGAAAAGTTCTTGTATTTTAAGATAAAATCTTGCGCTATTAAGAAAAAACTTGCAGCTCACTGAAATATGTTCATTTGCTGAAAAACAACAAAACCACGAAAAGTTCTTGTATTTGAAGATAAAATCTTTTTGCTTTGAAGAAGAAAGATCGAGCTGACTGAAATAAGTTCATTAGATGAAAACCAACAAAAATTGACAAGAACCACGAAAGGTTCTTGTATTTTAAGATAAAATCTTACTCTGTTAGGGAAAAAACTTCCAGCTGGCTGAAATATGTTCATTTGCTGAAAACCATCAAAACCACGAAAAGTTCTTGTATTTGAAGATAAAATCTTTTTGCTTTGAAGAAGAACGATCTAGCTGACTGAAATAAGTTCATTAGATGAAAACCAACAAAAATTGACAAGAACCACGAAAATTTCTTGTATTTTAAGATAAAATCTTACGCTATTAAGAAAAAACTTCCAGCTCGCTGAAATATGTTCATTTGGTCAAAACCAACAAAACCACGAAAAGTTCTTGTATTTGAAGATAAAATCTTTTTGCTTTGAAGAAGAAAGATCGAGCTGACTGAAATAAGTTCATTCGATGAAAACCAACAAAAATTGACAAGAACCACGAAAAGTTCTTGTATTTTAAGATAAAATCTTTTTGCTTTGAAGAAGAAAGATCCAGCTGACTGAAATAAGTTCATTAGATGAAAACCAACAAAAATTGACAAGAACCACGAAAAGTTCTTGTATTTTAAGATAAAATCTTACGCTATTAAGAAAAAACTTCCAGCTCGCTGAAATATGTTCATTTGGTGAAAACCAACAAAACCACGAAAAGTTCTTGTATTTGAAGATAAAATCTTTTTGCTTTGAAGAAGAAAGATCTAGCTGACTGAAATAAGTTCATTCGATGAAAACCAACAAAAATTGTCAAGAACCACGAAAAGTTCTTGTATTTTAAGATAAAATCTTTTTGCTTTGAAGAAGAAAGATCCAGCTGACTGAAATAAGTTCATCAGATGAAAACCAACAAAAATTGACAAGAACCACGAAAAGTTCTTGTATTTTAAGATAAAATCTTACGCTATTAAGAAAAAACTTCCAGCTCGCTGAAATATGTTCATTTGCTGAAAACCATCAAAACCACGAAAAGTTCTTGTATTTTAAGATGAAATCTTTTTGCTTTGAAGAAGAAAGATCCAGCTGACTGAAATAAGTTCATTAGATGAAAACCAACAAAAATTGACAAGAACCACGAAAAGTTCTTGTATTTTAAGATGAAATCTTACGCTATTAAGAAAAAAATTCCAGCTTGCTGAAATATGTTCATTTGGTGAAAACCAACAAAACCACGAAAAGTTCTTGTATTTGAAGATAAAATCTTTTTGCTTTGAAGAATAAAGATCTAGCTGACTGAAATAAGTTCATTAGATGAAAAACAACAAAAATTGCCAAGAACCACGAAAAGTTCTTGTATTTTAAGATAAAATCTTGCGCTATTAAGAAAAAACTTGCAGCTCACTGAAATATGTTCATTTGCTGAAAACCAACAAAACCACGAAAAGATCTTGTATTTGAAGATAAAATCTTTTTGCTTTGAAGAAGAAAGATAGAGCTGACTGAAATAAGTTCATTGGATGAAAACCAACAAAAATTGACAAGAACCACGAAAATTTCTTGTATTTTATGATAATATCTTAGGCTATTAAAGAAAAAACTTCTGGCTCGCTGAAATATGTTCATTTGCTGAAAACCAACAAAACCACGAAAAGTTCTTGTATTTGAAGATAAAATATTTTTGCTTTGAAGAAGAAAGATCTAGCTGACTGAAATAAGTTCATTAGATGAAAACCAACAAAAATTGACAAGAAACACGAAAAGTTCTTGTAGTTTAAGATAAAATCTTGCGCTATTAAGAAAAAACTTCCAGCTCACTGAAATATGTTCATTTGCTGAAAACCAACAAAACCACGAAAAGTTCTTGTATTTGAAGATAAAATCTTTTTGCTTTGAAGAAGAAAGATCTAGCTGACTGAAATAAGTTCATTAGATGAAAACCAACAAAAATTGCCAAGAACCACGAAAAGTTCTTGTATTTTAAGATAAAATCTTGCGCTATTAAGAAAAAATTTCCAGCTCACTGAAATATGTTCATTTGCTGAAAACCAACAAAACCACGAAAAGTTCTTGTATTTGAAGATAAAATCTTTTTGCTTTGAAGAAGAAAGATCTAGCTGACTGAAATAAGTTCAGTAGATGAAAACCAACAAAAATTGACAAGAAACACGAAAAGTTCTTGTAGTTTAAGATAAAATCTTACGCTATTAAAGAAAAAACTCCCAGCTCGCTGAAATATGTTCATTTGCTGAAAACCAACAAAACCACGAAAAGTTCTTGTATTTGAAGATAAAATCTTTTTGCTTTGAAGAAGAAAGATCTAGCTGACTGAAATAAGTTCATTAGATGAAAACCAACAAAAATTGCCAAGAACCACGAAAAGTTCTTGTATTTTAAGATAAAATCTTGCGCTATTAAGAAAAAACTTGCAGCTCACTGAAATATGTTCATTTGCTGAAAAACAACAAAACCACGAAAAGTTCTTGTATTTGAAGATAAAATCTTTTTGCTTTGAAGAAGAAAGATCGAGCTGACTGAAATAAGTTCATTAGATGAAAACCAACAAAAATTGACAAGAACCACGAAAGGTTCTTGTATTTTAAGATAAAATCTTACTCTGTTAGGGAAAAAACTTCCAGCTGGCTGAAATATGTTCATTTGCTGAAAACCATCAAAACCACGAAAAGTTCTTGTATTTGAAGATAAAATCTTTTTGCTTTGAAGAAGAAAGATCTAGCTGACTGAAATAAGTTCATTAGATGAAAACCAACAAAAATTGACAAGAACCACGAAAATTTCTTGTATTTTAAGATAAAATCTTACGCTATTAAGAAAAAACTTCCAGCTCGCTGAAATATGTTCATTTGGTCAAAACCAACAAAACCACGAAAAGTTCTTGTATTTGAAGATAAAATCTTTTTGCTTTGAAGAAGAAAGATCGAGCTGACTGAAATAAGTTCATTCGATGAAAACCAACAAAAATTGACAAGAACCACGAAAAGTTCTTGTATTTTAAGATAAAATCTTTTTGCTTTGAAGAAGAAAGATCCAGCTGACTGAAATAAGTTCATTAGATGAAAACCAACAAAAATTGACAAGAACCACGAAAAGTTCTTGTATTTTAAGATAAAATCTTACGCTATTAAGAAAAAACTTCCAGCTCGCTGAAATATGTTCATTTGGTGAAAACCAACAAAACCACGAAAAGTTCTTGTATTTGAAGATAAAATCTTTTTGCTTTGAAGAAGAAAGATCTAGCTGACTGAAATAAGTTCATTCGATGAAAACCAACAAAAATTGTCAAGAACCACGAAAAGTTCTTGTATTTTAAGATAAAATCTTTTTGCTTTGAAGAAGAAAGATCCAGCTGACTGAAATAAGTTCATCAGATGAAAACCAACAAAAATTGACAAGAACCACGAAAAGTTCTTGTATTTTAAGATAAAATCTTACGCTATTAAGAAAAAACTTCCAGCTCGCTGAAATATGTTCATTTGCTGAAAACCATCAAAACCACGAAAAGTTCTTGTATTTTAAGATGAAATCTTTTTGCTTTGAAGAAGAAAGATCCAGCTGACTGAAATAAGTTCATTAGATGAAAACCAACAAAAATTGACAAGAACCACGAAAAGTTCTTGTATTTTAAGATGAAATCTTACGCTATTAAGAAAAAAATTCCAGCTTGCTGAAATATGTTCATTTGGTGAAAACCAACAAAACCACGAAAAGTTCTTGTATTTGAAGATAAAATCTTTTTGATTTCAAGAAGAAAGATCTAGCTGACTGAAATAAGTTCATTGGATGAAAACCAACAAAAATTGACAAGAACCACGAAAAGTTCTTGTATTTTAAGATGAAATCTTACGCTATTAAGAAAAAAATTCCAGCTTGCTGAAATATGTTCATTTGCTGAAAACCATCAAAACCACGAAAAGTTCTTGTATTTGAAGATAAAATCTTTTTGCTTTGAAGAAGAAAGATCTAGCTGACTGAAATAAGTTCATTCGATGAAAACCAACAAAAATTGACAAGAACCACGAAACGTTCTTGTATTTTAAGATAAAATCTTACGCTATTAAGGAAAAAAACTTCCAGCTCGCTGAAATATGTTCATTTGCTGAAAACCATCAAAACCACGAAAAGTTCTTGTATTTTAAGATAAAATCTTTTTGCTTTGAAGAAGAAAGATCCAGCTGACTGAAATAAGTTCATTAGATGAAAACCAACAAAAATTGACAAGAACCACGAAAAGTTCTTGTATTTTAAGATAAAATCTTACGCTATTAAGAAAAAACTTCCAGCTCGCTGAAATATGTTCATTTGGTGAAAACCAACAAAACCACGAAAAGTTCTTGTATTTGAAGATAAAATCTTTTTGATTTCAAGAAGAAAGATCTAGCTGACTGAAATAAGTTCAATCGATGAAAACCAACAAAAAATTGACTAGAACCACGAAAAGTTCTTGTATTTTATGATAAAATCTTACGCTATTAAAGAAAAAATTTCTGGCTCGCTGAAATATGTTCATTTGCTGAAAACCAACAAAACCACGTAAAGTTCTTGTATTTGAAGATCAAATCATTTTGCTTTGAAGAAGAAAGATCTAGCTGACTGAAATAAGTTCATCAGTTGAAAACCAACAAAAATTGACAAGAAACACGAAAAGTTCTTGTAGTTTAAGATAAAATCTTGCGCTATTAAGAAAAAACTTCCAGCTCACTGAAATATGTTCATTTGCTGAAAACCAACAAAATCACGAAAAGTTCTTGTATTTGAAGATAAAATCTTTTTGCTTTGAAGAAGAAAGATCTAGCTGACTGAAATAAGTTCATTAGATGAAAACCAACAAAAATTGACAAGAACCACGAAAAGTTCTTGTATTTTTAGATAAAATCTTACGCTATTAAGAAAAAACTTCCAGCTCGCTGAAATATGTTCATTTGCTGAAAACCAACAAAACCACGAAAAGTTCTTGTATTTGAAGATAAAATCTTTTTGCTTTGAAGAAGAAAGATCTAGCTGACTGAAATAAGTTCATTCGATGAAAACCAACAAAAATTGACGAGAACCACGAAAAGTTCTTGTATTTTAAGATAAAATCTTTTTGCTTTGAAGAAGAAAGATCCAGCTGACTGAAATAAGTTCATCAGATGAAAACCAACAAAAATTGACAAGAACCACGAAAAGTTCTTGTATTTTAAGATAAAATCTTACGCTATTAAGAAAAAACTTCCAGCTCGCTGAAATATGTTCATTTGCTGAAAACCATCAAAACCACGAAAAGTTCTTGTATTTGAAGATAAAATCTTTTTGCTTTGAAGAAGAAAGATCTAGCTGACTGAAATAAGTTCATTAGATGAAAACCAACAAAAATTGACAAGAACCACGAAAAGTTCTTGTATTTTAAGATAAAATCTTACGCTATTAAGAAAAAACTTCCAGCTCGCTGAAATATGTTCATTTGGTGAAAACCAACAAAACCACGAAAAGTTCTTGTATTTGAAGATAAAATCTTTTTGCTTTGAAGAAGAAAGATCTAGCTGACTGAAATAAGTTCATTCGATGAAAACCAACAAAAATTGTCAAGAACCACGAAAAGTTCTTGTATTTTAAGATAAAATCTTTTTGCTTTGAAGAAGAAAGATCCAGCTGACTGAAATAAGTTCATCAGATGAAAACCAACAAAAATTGACAAGAACCACGAAAAGTTCTTGTATTTTAAGATAAAATCTTACGCTATTAAGAAAAAACTTCCAGCTCGCTGAAATATGTTCATTTGCTGAAAACCATCAAAACCACGAAAAGTTCTTGTATTTTAAGATGAAATCTTTTTGCTTTGAAGAAGAAAGATCCAGCTGACTGAAATAAGTTCATTAGATGAAAACCAACAAAAATTGACAAGAACCACGAAAAGTTCTTGTATTTTAAGATGAAAACTTACGCTATTAAGAAAAAAATTCCAGCTTGCTGAAATATGTTCATTTGGTGAAAACCAACAAAACCACGAAAAGTTCTTGTATTTGAAGATAAAATCTTTTTGATTTCAAGAAGAAAGATCTAGCTGACTGAAATAAGTTCATTCGATGAAAACCAACAAAAATTGACAAGAACCACGAAACGTTCTTGTATTTTAAGATAAAATCTTACTCTTTTAGTGAAAAAACTTCCAGCTGGCTGAAATATGTTCATTTGCTGAAAACCATCAAAACCACGAAAAGTTCTTGTATTTGAAGATAAAATCTTTTTGCTTTGAAGAAGAAAGATCTAGCTGACTGAAATAAGTTCATTCGATGAAAACCAACAAAAATTGACAAGAACCACGAAACGTTCTTGTATTTTAAGATAAAATCTTACGCTATTAAGGAAAAAAACTTCCAGCTCGCTGAAATATGTTCATTTGCTGAAAACCATCAAAACCACGAAAAGTTCTTGTATTTTAAGATAAAATCTTTTTGCTTTGAAGAAGAAAGATCCAGCTGACTGAAATAAGTTCATTAGATGAAAACCAACAAAAATTGACAAGAACCACGAAAAGTTCTTGTATTTTAAGATAAAATCTTACGCTATTAAGAAAAAACTTCCAGCTCGCTGAAATATGTTCATTTGGTGAAAACCAACAAAACCACGAAAAGTTCTTGTATTTGAAGATAAAATCTTTTTGATTTCAAGAAGAAAGATCTAGCTGACTGAAATAAGTTCAATCGATGAAAACCAACAAAAAATTGACTAGAACCACGAAAAGTTCTTGTATTTTATGATAATATCTTACGCTATTAAAGAAAACATTTCTGGCTCGCTGAAATATGTTCATTTGCTGAAAACCAACAAAACCACGTAAAGTTCTTGTATTTGAAGATCAAATCATTTTGCTTTGAAGAAGAAAGATCTAGCTGACTGAAATAAGTTCATCAGATGAAAACCAACAAAAATTGACAAGAAACACGAAAAGTTCTTGTAGTTTAAGATAAAATCTTGCGCTATTAAGAAAAAACTTCCAGCTCACTGAAATATGTTCATTTGCTGAAAACCAACAAAATCACGAAAAGTTCTTGTATTTGAAGATAAAATCTTTTTGCTTTGGAGAAGAAAGATCTAGCTGACTGAAATAAGTTCATTAGATGAAAACCAACAAAAATTGACAAGAACCACGAAAAGTTCTTGTATTTGAAGATAAAATCTTTTTGCTTTGAAGAAGAAAGATCTAGCTGACTGAAATAAGTTCATTCGATGAAAACCAACAAAAATTGACAAGAACCACGAAAAGTTCTTGTATTTTAAGATAAAATCTTTTTGCTTTGAAGAAGAAAGATCCAGCTGACTGAAATAAGTTCATCAGATGAAAACCAACAAAAATTGACAAGAACCACGAAAAGTTCTTGTATTTTAAGATAAAATCTTACGCTATTAAGAAAAAACTTCCAGCTCGCTGAAATATGTTCATTTGCTGAAAACCATCAAAACCACGAAAAGTTCTTGTATTTTAAGATGAAATCTTTTTGCTTTGAAGAAGAAAGATCCAGCTGACTGAAATAAGTTCATTAGATGAAAACCAACAAAAATTGACAAGAACCACGAAAAGTTCTTGTATTTTAAGATAAAATCTTACGCTTTTAAGAAAAAAATTCCAGCTCGCTGAAATATGTTCATTTGGTGAAAACCAACAAAACCACGAAAAGTTCTTGTATTTGAAGATAAAATCTTTTTGATTTCAAGAAGAAAGATCTAGCTGACTGAAATAAGTTCATTCGATGAAAACCAACAAAAATTGACAAGAACCACGAAAAGTTCTTGTATTTTAAGATAAAATCTTACGCTATGAAGGAAAAAAACTTCCAGCTCGCTGAAATATGTTCATTTGCTGAAAACCATCAAAACCACGAAAAGTTCTTGTATTTTAAGATAAAATCTTTTTGCTTTGAAGAAGAAAGATCGAGCTGACTGAAATAAGTTCATTAGATGAAAACCAACAAAAATTGACAAGAACCACGAAAAGTTCTTGTATTTTAAGATAATATCTTACGCTATTAAGAAAAAACTTCCAGCTCGCTGAAATATGTTCATTTGGTGAAAACCAACAAAACCACGAAAAGTTCTTGTATTTGAAGATAAAATCTTTTTGATTTCAAGAAGAAAGATCTAGCTGACTGAAATAAGTTCAATCGATGAAAACCAACAAAAAATTGACTAGAACCAGGAAAAGTTCTTGTATTTTATGATAATATCTTACGCTATTAAAGAAAAAATTTCTGGCTCGCTGAAATATGTTCATTTGCTGAAAACCATCAAAACCACGTAAAGTTCTTGTATTTGAAGATAAAATCATTTTGCTTTGAAGAAGAAAGATCTAGCTGACTGAAATAAGTTCATCAGATGAAAACCAACAAAAATTGACAAGAAACACGAAAAGTTCTTGTAGTTTAAGATAAAATCTTGCGCTATTAAGAAAAAACTTCCAGCTCACTGAAATATGTTCATTTGCTGAAAACCAACAAAATCACGAAAAGTTCTTGTATTTGAAGATAAAATCTTTTTGCTTTGAAGAAGAAAGATCTAGCTGACTGAAATAAGTTCATTAGATGAAAACCAACAAAAATTGACAAGAACCACGAAAAGTTCTTGTATTTTAAGATAAAATCTTACGCTATTAAGAAAAAACTTCCAGCTCGCTGAAATATGTTCATTTGGTGAAAACCAACAAAACCACGAAAAGTTCTTGTATTTGAAGATAAAATCTTTTTGCTTTGAAGAAGAAAGATCTAGCTGACTGAAATAAGTTCATTCGATGAAAACCAACAAAAATTGACAAGAACCACGAAAAGTTCTTGTATTTTAAGATAAAATCTTTTTGCTTTGAAGAAGAAAGATCCAGCTGACTGAAATAAGTTCATCAGATGAAAACCAACAAAAATTGACAAGAACCACGAAAAGTTCTTGTATTTTAAGATAAAATCTTACGCTATTAAGAAAAAAATTCCAGCTCGCTGAAATATGTTCATTTGGTGAAAACCAACAAAACCACGAAAAGTTCTTGTATTTGAAGATAAAATCTTTTTGATTTCAAGAAGAAAGATCTAGCTGACTGAAATAAGTTCATTCGATGAAAACCAACAAAAATTGACAAGAACCACGAAAAGTTCTTGTATTTTAAGATAAAATCTTACTCTATTGGGGAAAAAACTTCCAGCTGGCTGAAATATGTTCATTTGCTGAAAACCATCAAAACCACGAAAAGTTCTTGTATTTGAAGAGAAAATCTTTTTGCTTTGAAGAAGAAAGATCTTGCTGACTGAAATAAGTTCATTGGATGAAAACCAACAAAAATTGACAAGAACCACGAAACGTTCTTGTATGTTATGATAATATCTTACGCTATTAAAGAAAAAACTTCTGGCTCGCTGAAATATGTTCATTTGCTGAAAACCATCAAAACCACGAAAAGTTCTTGTATTTGAAGATAAAATCTTTTTGATTTCAAGAAGAAAGTTCGAGCTGACTGAAATAAGTTCAATCGATGAAAACCAACAAAAAATTGACTAGAACCACGAAAAGTTCTTGTATTTTATGATAATATCTTACGCTATTAAAGAAAAAATTTCTGGCTCGCTGAAATATGTTCATTTGCTGAAAACCATCAAAACCACGTAAAGTTCTTGTATTTGAAGATAAAATCATTTTGCTTTGAAGAAGAAAGATCTAGCTGACTGAAATAAGTTCATCAGATGAAAACCAACAAAAATTGACAAGAAACACGAAAAGTTCTTGTAGTTTAAGATAAAATCTTGCGCTATTAAGAAAAAACTTCCAGCTCACTGAAATATGTTCATTTGCTGAAAACCAACAAAATCACGAAAAGTTCTTGTATTTGAAGATAAAATCTTTTTGCTTTGAAGAAGAAAGATCTAGCTGACTGAAATAAGTTCATTAGATGAAAACCAACAAAAATTGACAAGAACCACGAAAAGTTCTTGTATTTTAAGATAAAATCTTACGCTATTAAGAAAAAACTTCCAGCTCGCTGAAATATGTTCATTTGGTGAAAACCAACAAAACCACGAAAAGTTCTTGTATTTGAAGATAAAATCTTACGCTATTAAGAAAAAACTTCCAGCTCGCTGAAATATGTTCATTTGCTGAAAACCATCAAAACCACGAAAAGTTCTTGTATTTTAAGATGAAATCTTTTTGCTTTGAAGAAGAAAGATCCAGCTGACTGAAATAAGTTCATTAGATGAAAACCAACAAAAATTGACAAGAACCACGAAAAGTTCTTGTATTTTAAGATAAAATCTTACGCTATTAAGAAAAAAATTCCAGCTCGCTGAAATATGTTCATTTGGTGAAAACCAACAAAACCACGAAAAGTTCTTGTATTTGAAGATAAAATCTTTTTGATTTCAAGAAGAAAGATCTAGCTGACTGAAATAAGTTCATTCGATGAAAACCAACAAAAATTGACAAGAACCACGAAAAGTTCTTGTATTTTAAGATAAAATCTTACTCTATTGGGGAAAAAACTTCCAGCTGGCTGAAATATGTTAATTTGCTGAAAACCATCAAAACCACGAAAAGTTCTTGTATTTGAAGAGAAAATCTTTTTGCTTTGAAGAAGAAAGATCTTGCTGACTGAAATAAGTTCATTGGATGAAAACCAACAAAAATTGACAAGAACCACGAAACGTTCTTGTATGTTATGATAATATCTTACGCTATTAAAGAAAAAACTTCTGGCTCGCTGAAATATGTTCATTTGCTGAAAACCAACAAAACCACGAAAAGTTCTTGTATTTGAAGATAAAATCTTTTTGCTTTGAAGAAGAAAGATCTAGCTGACTGAAATAAGTTCATTCGATGAAAACAAACAAAAATTGACAAGAACCACGAAAAGTTCTTGTATTTTAAGATAAAATCTTACGCTATTAAGGAAAAAAACTTCCAGCTCGCTGAAATATGTTCATTTGCTGAAAACCATCAAAACCACGAAAAGTTCTTGTATTTTAAGATAAAATCTTTTTGCTTTGAAGAAGAAAGATCCAGCTGACTGAAATAAGTTCATTAGATGAAAACCAACAAAAATTGACAAGAACCACGAAAAGTTCTTGTATTTTAAGATAAAATCTTACGCTATTAAGAAAAAACTTCCAGTTCGCTGAAATATGTTCATTTGGTGAAAACCAACAAAACCACGAAAAGTTCTTGTATTTGAAGATAAAATCTTTTTGATTTCAAGAAGAAAGATCTAGCTGACTGAAATAAGTTCATTCGATGAAAACCAACAAAAAATTGACAAGAACCAAGAAAAGTTCTTGTATTTTATGATAATATCTTACGCTATTAAAGAAAAAATTTCTGGCTCGCTGAAATATGTTCATTTGCTGAAAACCAACAAAACCACGTAAAGTTCTTGTATTTGAAGATAAAATCTTTTTGCTTTGAAGAAGAAAGATCTAGCTGACTGAAATAAGTTCATCAGATGAAAACCAACAAAAATTGACAAGAAACACGAAAAGTTCTTGTAGTTTAAGATAAAATCTTGCGCTATTAAGAAAAAACTTCCAGCTCACTGAAATATGTTCATTTGCTGAAAACCAACAAAACCACGAAAAGTTCTTGTATTTTAAGATAAAATCTTTTTGCTTTGAAGAAGAAAGATCTCGCTGATTGAAATAAGTTCATTGGATGAAAACCAACAAAAATTGACAAGAAACACGAAAAGTTCTTGTAGTTTAAGATAAAATCTTACGCTATTAAAGAAAAAACTCCCATCTCGCTGAAATATGTTCATTTGCTGAAAACCAACAAAACCACGAAAAGTTCTTGTATTTGAAGATAAAATCTTTTTGCTTTGAAGAAGAAAGATCTAGCTGACTGAAATAAGTTCATTCGATGAAAACCAACAAAAATTGACAAGAACCACGAAAAGTTCTTGTATTTTAAGATAAAATCTTACGCTATTAAGGAAAAAAACTTCCAGCTCGCTGAAATATGTTCATTTGCTGAAAACCATCAAAACCACGAAAAGTTCTTGTATTTTAAGATAAAATCTTTTTGCTTTGAAGAAGAAAGATCCAGCTGAATGAAATAAGTTCATTCGATGAAAACCAACAAAAATTGACAAGAACCACGAAAAGTTCTTGTATTTTATGATAATATCTTACGCTATTAAAGAAAAAATTTCTGGCTCGCTGAAATATGTTCATTTGCTGAAAACCAACAAAACCACGTAAAGTTCTTGTATTTGAAGATAAAATCTTTTTGCTTTGAAGAAGAAAGATCTAGCTGACTGAAATAAGTTCATCAGATGAAAACCAACAAAAATTGACAAGAAACACGAAAAGTTCTTGTAGTTTAAGATAAAATCTTGCGCTATTAAGAAAAAACTTCCAGCTCACTGAAATATGTTCATTTGCTGAAAACCAACAAAACCACGAAAAGTTCTTGTATTTGAAGATAAAATCTTTTTGCTTTGAAGAAGAAAGATCTAGCTGACTGAAATAAGTTCATCAGATGAAAACCAACAAAAATTGCCAAGAACCACGAAAAGTTCTTGTATTTCAAGATAAAATCTTGCGCTATTAAGAAAAAACTTCCAGCTCACTGAAATATGTTCATTTGCTGAAAACCAACAAAATCACGAAAAGTTCTTGTATTTGAAGATAAAATCTTTTTGCTTTGAAGAAGAAAGATCGAGCTGACTGAAATAAGTTCATCAGATGAAAACCAACAAAAATTGACAAGAACCACGAAAAGTTCTTGTATTTTAAGATAAAATCTTTTTGCTTTGAAGAAGAAAGATCTCGCTGATTGAAATAAGTTCATGAGATGAAAACCAACAAAAATTGACAAGAAACACGAAAAGTTCTTGTAGTTTAAGATAAAATCTTACGCTCTTAAAGAAAAAACTCCCATCTCGCTGAAATATGTTCATTTGCTGAAAACCAACAAAACCACGAAAAGTTCTTGTATTTGAAGATAAAATCTTTTTGATTTCAAGAAGAAAGATCGAGCTGACTGAAATAAGTTCAATCGATGAAAACCAACAAAAAATTGACTAGAACCACGAAAAGTTCTTGTATTTTATGATAATATCTTACGCTATTAAAGAAAAAATTTCTGGCTCGCTGAAATATGTTCATTTGCTGAAAACCATCAAAACCACGTAAAGTTCTTGTATTTGAAGATAAAATCATTTTGCTTTGAAGAAGAAAGATCTAGCTGACTGAAATAAGTTCATCAGATGAAAACCAACAAAAATTGACAAGAAACACGAAAAGTTCTTGTAGTTTAAGATAAAATCTTGCGCTATTAAGAAAAAACTTCCAGCTCACTGAAATATGTTCATTTGCTGAAAACCAACAAAATCACGAAAAGTTCTTGTATTTGAAGATAAAATCTTTTTGCTTTGAAGAAGAAAGATCTAGCTGACTGAAATAAGTTCATTAGATGAAAACCAACAAAAATTGACAAGAACCACGAAAAGTTCTTGTATTTTAAGATAAAATCTTACGCTATTAAGAAAAAACTTCCAGCTCGCTGAAATATGTTCATTTGGTGAAAACCAACAAAACCACGAAAAGTTCTTGTATTTGAAGATAAAATCTTACGCTATTAAGAAAAAACTTCCAGCTCGCTGAAATATGTTCATTTGCTGAAAACCATCAAAACCACGAAAAGTTCTTGTATTTTAAGATGAAATCTTTTTGCTTTGAAGAAGAAAGATCCAGCTGACTGAAATAAGTTCATTAGATGAAAACCAACAAAAATTGACAAGAACCACGAAAAGTTCTTGTATTTTAAGATAAAATCTTACGCTATTAAGAAAAAAATTCCAGCTCGCTGAAATATGTTCATTTGGTGAAAACCAACAAAACCACGAAAAGTTCTTGTATTTGAAGATAAAATCTTTTTGATTTCAAGAAGAAAGATCTAGCTGACTGAAATAAGTTCATTCGATGAAAACCAACAAAAATTGACAAGAACCACGAAAAGTTCTTGTATTTTAAGATAAAATCTTACTCTATTGGGGAAAAAACTTCCAGCTGGCTGAAATATGTTAATTTGCTGAAAACCATCAAAACCACGAAAAGTTCTTGTATTTGAAGAGAAAATCTTTTTGCTTTGAAGAAGAAAGATCTTGCTGACTGAAATAAGTTCATTGGATGAAAACCAACAAAAATTGACAAGAACCACGAAACGTTCTTGTATGTTATGATAATATCTTACGCTATTAAAGAAAAAACTTCTGGCTCGCTGAAATATGTTCATTTGCTGAAAACCAACAAAACCACGAAAAGTTCTTGTATTTGAAGATAAAATCTTTTTGCTTTGAAGAAGAAAGATCTAGCTGACTGAAATAAGTTCATTCGATGAAAACAAACAAAAATTGACAAGAACCACGAAAAGTTCTTGTATTTTAAGATAAAATCTTACGCTATTAAGGAAAAAAACTTCCAGCTCGCTGAAATATGTTCATTTGCTGAAAACCATCAAAACCACGAAAAGTTCTTGTATTTTAAGATAAAATCTTTTTGCTTTGAAGAAGAAAGATCCAGCTGACTGAAATAAGTTCATTAGATGAAAACCAACAAAAATTGACAAGAACCACGAAAAGTTCTTGTATTTTAAGATAAAATCTTACGCTATTAAGAAAAAACTTCCAGTTCGCTGAAATATGTTCATTTGGTGAAAACCAACAAAACCACGAAAAGTTCTTGTATTTGAAGATAAAATCTTTTTGATTTCAAGAAGAAAGATCTAGCTGACTGAAATAAGTTCATTCGATGAAAACCAACAAAAAATTGACAAGAACCAAGAAAAGTTCTTGTATTTTATGATAATATCTTACGCTATTAAAGAAAAAATTTCTGGCTCGCTGAAATATGTTCATTTGCTGAAAACCAACAAAACCACGTAAAGTTCTTGTATTTGAAGATAAAATCTTTTTGCTTTGAAGAAGAAAGATCTAGCTGACTGAAATAAGTTCATCAGATGAAAACCAACAAAAATTGACAAGAAACACGAAAAGTTCTTGTAGTTTAAGATAAAATCTTGCGCTATTAAGAAAAAACTTCCAGCTCACTGAAATATGTTCATTTGCTGAAAACCAACAAAACCACGAAAAGTTCTTGTATTTTAAGATAAAATCTTTTTGCTTTGAAGAAGAAAGATCTCGCTGATTGAAATAAGTTCATTGGATGAAAACCAACAAAAATTGACAAGAAACACGAAAAGTTCTTGTAGTTTAAGATAAAATCTTACGCTATTAAAGAAAAAACTCCCATCTCGCTGAAATATGTTCATTTGCTGAAAACCAACAAAACCACGAAAAGTTCTTGTATTTGAAGATAAAATCTTTTTGCTTTGAAGAAGAAAGATCTAGCTGACTGAAATAAGTTCATTCGATGAAAACCAACAAAAATTGACAAGAACCACGAAAAGTTCTTGTATTTTAAGATAAAATCTTACGCTATTAAGGAAAAAAACTTCCAGCTCGCTGAAATATGTTCATTTGCTGAAAACCATCAAAACCACGAAAAGTTCTTGTATTTTAAGATAAAATCTTTTTGCTTTGAAGAAGAAAGATCCAGCTGAATGAAATAAGTTCATTCGATGAAAACCAACAAAAATTGACAAGAACCACGAAAAGTTCTTGTATTTTATGATAATATCTTACGCTATTAAAGAAAAAATTTCTGGCTCGCTGAAATATGTTCATTTGCTGAAAACCAACAAAACCACGTAAAGTTCTTGTATTTGAAGATAAAATCTTTTTGCTTTGAAGAAGAAAGATCTAGCTGACTGAAATAAGTTCATCAGATGAAAACCAACAAAAATTGACAAGAAACACGAAAAGTTCTTGTAGTTTAAGATAAAATCTTGCGCTATTAAGAAAAAACTTCCAGCTCACTGAAATATGTTCATTTGCTGAAAACCAACAAAACCACGAAAAGTTCTTGTATTTGAAGATAAAATCTTTTTGCTTTGAAGAAGAAAGATCTAGCTGACTGAAATAAGTTCATCAGATGAAAACCAACAAAAATTGCCAAGAACCACGAAAAGTTCTTGTATTTCAAGATAAAATCTTGCGCTATTAAGAAAAAACTTCCAGCTCACTGAAATATGTTCATTTGCTGAAAACCAACAAAATCACGAAAAGTTCTTGTATTTGAAGATAAAATCTTTTTGCTTTGAAGAAGAAAGATCGAGCTGACTGAAATAAGTTCATCAGATGAAAACCAACAAAAATTGACAAGAACCACGAAAAGTTCTTGTATTTTAAGATAAAATCTTTTTGCTTTGAAGAAGAAAGATCTCGCTGATTGAAATAAGTTCATGAGATGAAAACCAACAAAAATTGACAAGAAACACGAAAAGTTCTTGTAGTTTAAGATAAAATCTTACGCTCTTAAAGAAAAAACTCCCATCTCGCTGAAATATGTTCATTTGCTGAAAACCAACAAAACCACGAAAAGTTCTTGTATTTGAAGATAAAATCTTTTTGATTTCAAGAAGAAAGATCGAGCTGACTGAAATAAGTTCAATCGATGAAAACCAACAAAAAATTGACTAGAACCACGAAAAGTTCTTGTATTTTATGATAATATCTTACGCTATTAAAGAAAAAATTTCTGGCTCGCTGAAATATGTTCATTTGCTGAAAACCATCAAAACCACGTAAAGTTCTTGTATTTGAAGATAAAATCATTTTGCTTTGAAGAAGAAAGATCTAGCTGACTGAAATAAGTTCATCAGATGAAAACCAACAAAAATTGACAAGAAACACGAAAAGTTCTTGTAGTTTAAGATAAAATCTTGCGCTATTAAGAAAAAACTTCCAGCTCACTGAAATATGTTCATTTGCTGAAAACCAACAAAATCACGAAAAGTTCTTGTATTTGAAGATAAAATCTTTTTGCTTTGAAGAAGAAAGATCTAGCTGACTGAAATAAGTTCATTAGATGAAAACCAACAAAAATTGACAAGAACCACGAAAAGTTCTTGTATTTTAAGATAAAATCTTACGCTATTAAGAAAAAACTTCCAGCTCGCTGAAATATGTTCATTTGGTGAAAACCAACAAAACCACGAAAAGTTCTTGTATTTGAAGATAAAATCTTTTTGCTTTGAAGAAGAAAGATCTAGCTGACTGAAATAAGTTCATTCGATGAAAACCAACAAAAATTGACCAGAACCACGAAAAGTTCTTGTATTTTAAGATAAAATCTTTTTGCTTTGAAGAAGAAAGATCCAGCTGACTGAAATAAGTTCATCAGATGAAAACCAACAAAAATTGACAAGAACCACGAAAAGTTCTTGTATTTTAAGATAAAATCTTACGCTATTAAGAAAAAACTTCCAGCTCGCTGAAATATGTTCATTTGCTGAAAACCATCAAAACCACGAAAAGTTCTTGTATTTTAAGATGAAATCTTTTTGCTTTGAAGAAGAAAGATCCAGCTGACTGAAATAAGTTCATTAGATGAAAACCAACAAAAATTGACAAGAACCACGAAAAGTTCTTGTATTTTAAGATAAAATCTTACGCTATTAAGAAAAAAATTCCAGCTCGCTGAAATATGTTCATTTGGTGAAAACCAACAAAACCACGAAAAGTTCTTGTATTTGAAGATAAAATCTTTTTGATTTCAAGAAGAAAGATCTAGCTGACTGAAATAAGTTCATTCGATGAAAACCAACAAAAATTGACAAGAACCACGAAAAGTTCTTGTATTTTAAGATAAAATCTTACTCTATTGGGGAAAAAACTTCCAGCTCACTGAAATATGTTCATTTGCTGAAAACCAACAAAACCACGAAAAGTTCTTGTATTTGAAGATAAAATCTTTTTGCTTTGAAGAAGAAAGATCTAGCTGACTGAAATAAGTTCATCAGATGAAAACCAACAAAAATTGCCAAGAACCACGAAAAGTTCTTGTATTTCAAGATAAAATCTTGCGCTATTAAGAAAAAACTTCCAGCTCACTGAAATATGTTCATTTGCTGAAAACCAACAAAATCACGAAAAGTTCTTGTATTTGAAGATAAAATCTTTTTGCTTTGAAGAAGAAAGATCGAGCTGACTGAAATAAGTTCATCAGATGAAAACCAACAAAAATTGACAAGAACCACGAAAAGTTCTTGTATTTTAAGATAAAATCTTACGCTATTAAGAAAAAACTTCCAGCTCGCTGAAATATGTTCATTTGCTGAAAACCAACAAAACCACGAAAAGTTCTTGTATTTGAAGATAAAATCTTTTTGCTTTGAAGAAGAAAGATCCAGCTGACTGAAATAAGTTCATTAGATGAAAACCAACAAAATTTGACAAGAATCACGAAAAGTTCTTCTATTTTAAGATAAAATCTTCCTCTATTAAGGAAAAAACTTCCAGCTCGCTGAAATCTGTTCATTTGCTGAAAACCATCAAAACCACGAAAAGTTCTTGTATTTTAAGATAAAATCTTTTTGCTTTGAAGAAGAAAGATCTCGCTGATTGAAATAAGTTCATTAGATGAAAACCAACAAAAATTGACAAGAAACACGAAAAGTTCTTGTAGTTTAAGATAAAATCTTACGCTCTTAAAGAAAAAACTCCCATCTCGCTGAAATATGTTCATTTGCTGAAAACCAACAAAACCACGAAAAGTTCTTGTATTTGAAGATAAAATCTTTTTGATTTCAAGAAGAAAGATCGAGCTGACTGAAATAAGTTCAATCGATGAAAACCAACAAAAAAATGACTAGAACCACGAAAAGTTCTTGTATTTTATGATAATATCTTACGCTATTAAAGAAAAAATTTCTGGCTCGCTGAAATATGTTCATTTGCTGAAAACCATCAAAACCACGTAAAGTTCTTGTATTTGAAGATAAAATCATTTTGCTTTGAAGAAGAAAGATCTAGCTGACTGAAATAAGTTCATCAGATGAAAACCAACAAAAATTGACAAGAAACACGAAAAGTTCTTGTAGTTTAAGATAAAATCTTGCGCTATTAAGAAAAAACTTCCAGCTCACTGAAATATGTTCATTTGCTGAAAACCAACAAAATCACGAAAAGTTCTTGTATTTGAAGATAAAATCTTTTTGCTTTGAAGAAGAAAGATCTAGCTGACTGAAATAAGTTCATTAGATGAAAACCAACAAAATTTGACAAGAATCACGAAAAGTTCTTGTATTTTAAGATAAAATCTTACGCTATTAAGAAAAAACTTCCAGCTCGCTGAAATATGTTCATTTGGTGAAAACCAACAAAACCACGAAAAGTTCTTGTATTTGAAGATAAAATCTTTTTGCTTTGAAGAAGAAAGATCTAGCTGACTGAAATAAGTTCATTCGATGAAAACCAACAAAAATTGACCAGAACCACGAAAAGTTCTTGTATTTTAAGATAAAATCTTTTTGCTTTGAAGAAGAAAGATCCAGCTGACTGAAATAAGTTCATCAGATGAAAACCAACAAAAATTGACAAGAACCACGAAAAGTTCTTGTATTTTAAGATAAAATCTTACGCTATTAAGAAAAAACTTCCAGCTCGCTGAAATATGTTCATTTGCTGAAAACCATCAAAACCACGAAAAGTTCTTGTATTTTAAGATGAAATCTTTTTGCTTTGAAGAAGAAAGATCCAGCTGACTGAAATAAGTTCATTAGATGAAAACCAACAAAAATTGACAAGAACCACGAAAAGTTCTTGTATTTTAAGATAAAATCTTACGCTATTAAGAAAAAAATTCCAGCTCGCTGAAATATGTTCATTTGGTGAAAACCAACAAAACCACGAAAAGTTCTTGTATTTGAAGATAAAATCTTTTTGATTTCAAGAAGAAAGATCTAGCTGACTGAAATAAGTTCATTCGATGAAAACCAACAAAAATTGACAAGAACCACGAAAAGTTCTTGTATTTTAAGATAAAATCTTACTCTATTGGGGAAAAAACTTCCAGCTGGCTGAAATATGTTAATTTGCTGAAAACCATCAAAACCACGAAAAGTTCTTGTATTTGAAGAGAAAATCTTTTTGCTTTGAAGAAGAAAGATCTTGCTGACTGAAATAAGTTCATTGGATGAAAACCAACAAAAATTGACAAGAACCACGAAACGTTCTTGTATGTTATGATAATATCTTACGCTATTAAAGAAAAAACTTCTGGCTCGCTGAAATATGTTCATTTGCTGAAAACCAACAAAACCACGAAAAGTTCTTGTATTTGAAGATAAAATCTTTTTGCTTTGAAGAAGAAAGATCTCGCTGACTGAAATAAGTTCATCAGATGAAAACCAACAAAAATTGACAAGAAACACGAAAAGTTCTTGTAGTTTAAGATAAAATCTTGCGCTATTAAGAAAAAACTTCCAGCTCACTGAAATATGTTCATTTGCTGAAAACCAACAAAACCACGAAAAGTTCTTGTATTTGAAGATAAAATCTTTTTGCTTTGAAGAAGAAAGATCTAGCTGACTGAAATAAGTTCATTAGATGAAAACAAACAAAAATTGCCAAGAACCACGAAAAGTTCTTGTATTTCAAGATAAAATCTTGCGCTATTAAGAAAAAACTTCCAGCTCACTGAAATATGTTCATTTGCTGAAAACCAACAAAATCACGAAAAGTTCTTGTATTTGAAGATAAAATCTTTTTGCTTTGAAGAAGAAAGATCTAGCTGACTGAAATAAGTTCATTAGATGAAAACCAACAAAATTTGACAAGAATCACGAAAAGTTCTTGTATTTTAAGATAAAATCTTACTCTATTAAGGAAAAAACTTACAGCTCGCTGAAATCTGTTCATTTGCTGAAAACCATCAAAACCACGAAAAGTTCTTGTATTTGAAGATAAAATCTTTTTGCTTTGAAGAAGAAAGATCTCGCTGATTGAAATAAGTTCATTGGATGAAAACCAACAAAAATTGACAAGAAACACGAAAAGTTCTTGTAGTTTAAGATAAAATCTTACGCTATTAAAGAAAAAACTCCCATCTCGCTGAAATATGTTCATTTGCTGAAAACCAACAAAACCACGAAAAGTTCTTGTATTTGAAGATAAAATCTTTTTGCTTTGAAGAAGAAAGATCTAGCTGACTGAAATAAGTTCATTCGATGAAAACCAACAAAAATTGACAAGAACCACGAAAAGTTCTTGTATTTTAAGATAAAATCTTACGCTATTAAGGAAAAAAACTTCCAGCTCGCTGAAATATGTTCATTTGCTGAAAACCATCAAAACCACGAAAAGTTCTTGTATTTTAAGATAAAATCTTTTTGCTTTGAAGAAGAAAGATCCAGCTGAATGAAATAAGTTCATTCGATGAAAACCAACAAAAATTGACAAGAACCACGAAAAGTTCTTGTATTTTATGATAATATCTTACGCTATTAAAGAAAAAATTTCTGGCTCGCTGAAATATGTTCATTTGCTGAAAACCAACAAAACCACGTAAAGTTCTTGTATTTGAAGATAAAATCTTTTTGCTTTGAAGAAGAAAGATCTAGCTGACTGAAATAAGTTCATCAGATGAAAACCAACAAAAATTGACAAGAAACACGAAAAGTTCTTGTAGTTTAAGATAAAATCTTGCGCTATTAAGAAAAAACTTCCAGCTCACTGAAATATGTTCATTTGCTGAAAACCAACAAAACCACGAAAAGTTCTTGTATTTGAAGATAAAGTCTTTTTGCTTTGAAGAAGAAAGATCTAGCTGACTGAAATAAGTTCATTAGATGAAAACAAACAAAAATTGCCAAGAACCACGAAAAGTTCTTGTATTTCAAGATAAAATCTTGCGCTATTAAGAAAAAACTTCCAGCTCACTGAAATATGTTCATTTGCTGAAAACCAACAAAATCACGAAAAGTTCTTGTATTTGAAGATAAAATCTTTTTGCTTTGAAGAAGAAAGATCTAGCTGACTGAAATAAGTTCATTAGATGAAAACCAACAAAATTTGACAAGAATCACGAAAAGTTCTTGTATTTTAAGATAAAATCTTACTCTATTAAGGAAAAAACTTACAGCTCGCTGAAATCTGTTCATTTGCTGAAAACCATCAAAACCACGAAAAGTTCTTGTATTTGAAGATAAAATCTTTTTGCTTTGAAGAAGAAAGATCTCGCTGATTGAAATAAGTTCATTGGATGAAAACCAACAAAAATTGACAAGAAACACGAAAAGTTCTTGTAGTTTAAGATAAAATCTTACGCTATTAAAGAAAAAACTCCCATCTCGCTGAAATATGTTCATTTGCTGAAAACCAACAAAACCACGAAAAGTTCTTGTATTTGAAGATAAAATCTTTTTGCTTTGAAGAAGAAAGATCTAGCTGACTGAAATAAGTTCATTCGATGAAAACCAACAAAAATTGACAAGAACCACGAAAAGTTCTTGTATTTTAAGATAAAATCTTACGCTATTAAGGAAAAAAACTTCCAGCTCGCTGAAATATGTTCATTTGCTGAAAACCATCAAAACCACGAAAAGTTCTTGTATTTTAAGATAAAATCTTTTTGCTTTGAAGAAGAAAGATCCAGCTGAATGAAATAAGTTCATTCGATGAAAACCAACAAAAATTGACAAGAACCACGAAAAGTTCTTGTATTTTATGATAATATCTTACGCTATTAAAGAAAAAATTTCTGGCTCGCTGAAATATGTTCATTTGCTGAAAACCAACAAAACCACGTAAAGTTCTTGTATTTGAAGATAAAATCTTTTTGCTTTGAAGAAGAAAGATCTAGCTGACTGAAATAAGTTCATCAGATGAAAACCAACAAAAATTGACAAGAAACACGAAAAGTTCTTGTAGTTTAAGATAAAATCTTGCGCTATTAAGAAAAAACTTCCAGCTCACTGAAATATGTTCATTTGCTGAAAACCAACAAAACCACGAAAAGTTCTTGTATTTGAAGATAAAATCTTTTTGCTTTGAAGAAGAAAGATCTAGCTGACTGAAATAAGTTCATCAGATGAAAACCAACAAAAATTGCCAAGAACCACGAAAAGTTCTTGTATTTCAAGATAAAATCTTGCGCTATTAAGAAAAAACTTCCAGCTCACTGAAATATGTTCATTTGCTGAAAACCAACAAAATCACGAAAAGTTCTTGTATTTGAAGATAAAATCTTTTTGCTTTGAAGAAGAAAGATCGAGCTGACTGAAATAAGTTCATCAGATGAAAACCAACAAAAATTGACAAGAACCACGAAAAGTTCTTGTATTTTAAGATAAAATCTTACGCTATTAAGAAAAAACTTCCAGCTCGCTGAAATATGTTCATTTGCTGAAAACCAACAAAACCACGAAAAGTTCTTGTATTTGAAGATAAAATCTTTTTGCTTTGAAGAAGAAAGATCCAGCTGACTGAAATAAGTTCATTAGATGAAAACCAACAAAATTTGACAAGAATCACGAAAAGTTCTTCTATTTTAAGATAAAATCTTCCTCTATTAAGGAAAAAACTTCCAGCTCGCTGAAATCTGTTCATTTGCTGAAAACCATCAAAACCACGAAAAGTTCTTGTATTTTAAGATAAAATCTTTTTGCTTTGAAGAAGAAAGATCTCGCTGATTGAAATAAGTTCATTAGATGAAAACCAACAAAAATTGACAAGAAACACGAAAAGTTCTTGTAGTTTAAGATAAAATCTTACGCTCTTAAAGAAAAAACTCCCATCTCGCTGAAATATGTTCATTTGCTGAAAACCAACAAAACCACGAAAAGTTCTTGCATTTGAAGATAAAATCTTTTTGCTTTGAAGAAGAAAGATCCAGCTGACTGAAATAAGTTCATTAGATGAAAACCAACAAAATTTGACAAGAATCACGAAAAGTTCTTCTATTTTAAGATAAAATCTTCCTCTATTAAGGAAAAAACTTCCAGCTCGCTGAAATCTGTTCATTTGCTGAAAACCATCAAAACCACGAAAAGTTCTTGTATTTTAAGATAAAATCTTTTTGCTTTGAAGAAGAAAGATCTCGCTGATTGAAATAAGTTCATTAGATGAAAACCAACAAAAATTGACAAGAAACACGAAAAGTTCTTGTAGTTTAAGAAAAATCTTACGCTCTTAAAGAAAAAACTCCCATCTCGCTGAAATATGTTCATTTGCTGAAAACCAACAAAACCACGAAAAGTTCTTGTATTTGAAGATAAAATCGTTTTGATTTCAAGAAGAAAGATCGAGCTGACTGAAATAAGTTCAATCGATGAAAACCAACAAAAAATTGACTAGAACCACGAAAAGTTCTTGTATTTTATGATAATATCTTACGCTATTAAAGAAAAAATTTCTGGCTCGCTGAAATATGTTCATTTGCTGAAAACCATCAAAACCACGTAAAGTTCTTGTATTTGAAGATAAAATCATTTTGCTTTGAAGAAGAAAGATCTAGCTGACTGAAATAAGTTCATTAGATGAAAACCAACAAAAATTGACAAGAAACACGAAAAGTTCTTGTAGTTTAAGATAAAATCTTGCGCTATTAAGAAAAAACTTCCAGCTCACTGAAATATGTTCATTTGCTGAAAACCAACAAAATCACGAAAAGTTCTTGTATTTGAAGATAAAATCTTTTTGCTTTGAAGAAGAAAGATCTAGCTGACTGAAATAAGTTCATTAGATGAAAACCAACAAAAATTGACAAGAACCACGAAAAGTTCTTGTATTTTAAGATAAAATCTTACGCTATTAAGAAAAAACTTCCAGCTCGCTGAAATATGTTCATTTGGTGAAAACCAACAAAACCACGAAAAGTTCTTGTATTTGAAGATAAAATCTTTTTGCTTTGAAGAAGAAAGATCTAGCTGACTGAAATAAGTTCATTCGATGAAAACCAACAAAAATTGATCAGAACCACGAAAAGTTCTTGTATTTTAAGATAAAATCTTTTTGCTTTGAAGAAGAAAGATCCAGCTGACTGAAATAAGTTCATCAGATGAAAACCAACAAAAATTGACAAGAACCACGAAAAGTTCTTGTATTTTAAGATAAAATCTTACGCTATTAAGAAAAAACTTCCAGCTCGCTGAAATATGTTCATTTGCTGAAAACCATCAAAACCACGAAAAGTTCTTGTATTTTAAGATGAAATCTTTTTGCTTTGAAGAAGAAAGATCCAGCTGACTGAAATAAGTTCATCAGATGAAAACCAACAAAAATTGACAAGAACCACGAAAAGTTCTTGTATTTTAAGATAAAATCTTACGCTATTAAGAAAAAAATTCCAGCTCGCTGAAATATGTTCATTTGGTGAAAACCATCAAAACCACGAAAAGTTCTTGTATTTGAAGAGAAAATCTTTTTGCTTTGAAGAAGAAAGATCTTGCTGACTGAAATAAGTTCATTGGATGGAAACCAACAAAAATTGACAAGAACCATGAAACGTTCTTGTATGTTATGATAATATCTTACGCTATTAAAGAAAAAACTTCTGGCTCGCTGAAATATGTTCATTTGCTGAAAACCAACAAAACCACGAAAAGTTCTTGTATTTGAAGATAAAATCTTTTTGCTTTGAAGAAGAAAGATCTAGCTGACTGAAATAAGTTCATTCGATGAAAACCAACAAAAATTGACAAGAACCACGAAAAGTTCTTGTATTTTAAGATAAAATCTTACGCTATTAAGGAAAAAAACTTCCAGCTCGCTGAAATATGTTCATTTGCTGAAAACCATCAAAACCACGAAAAGTTCTTGTATTTTAAGATAAAATCTTTTTGCTTTGAAGAAGAAAGATCCAGCTGACTGAAATAAGTTCATTAGATGAAAACCAACAAAAATTGACAAGAACCACGAAAAGTTCTTGTATTTTAAGATAAAATCTTACGCTATTAAGAAAAAACTTCCAGCTCGCTGAAATATGTTCATTTGGTGAAAACCAACAAAACCACGAAAAGTTCTTGTATTTGAAGATAAAATCTTTTTGATTTCAAGAAGAAAGATCTGGCTGACTGAAATAAGTTCATTCGATGAAAACCAACAAAAAATTGACAAGAACCAAGAAAAGTTCTTGTATTTTATGATAATATCTTACGCTATTAAAGAAAAAATTTCTGGCTCGCTGAAATATGTTCATTTGCTGAAAACCAACAAAACCACGTAAAGTTCTTGTATTTGAAGATAAAATCTTTTTGCTTTGAAGAAGAAAGATCTAGCTGACTGAAATAAGTTCATCAGATGAAAACCAACAAAAATTGACAAGAAACACGAAAAGTTCTTGTAGTTTAAGATAAAATCTTGCGCTATTAAGAAAAAACTTCCAGCTCACTGAAATATGTTCATTTGCTGAAAACCAACAAAACCACGAAAAGTTCTTGTATTTGAAGATAAAATCTTTTTGCTTTGAAGAAGAAAGATCTAGCTGACTGAAATAAGTTCATTAGATGAAAACCAACAAAAATTGCCAAGAACCACGAAAAGTTCTTGTATTTCAAGATAAAATCTTGCGCTATTAAGAAAAAACTTCCAGCTCACTGAAATATGTTCATTTGCTGAAAACCAACAAAATCACGAAAAGTTCTTGTATTTGAAGATAAAATCTTTTTGCTTTGAAGAAGAAAGATCTAGCTGACTGAAATAAGTTCATTAGATGAAAACCAACAAAATTTGACAAGAATCACGAAAAGTTCTTGTATTTTAAGATAAAATCTTACTCTATTAAGGAAAAAACTTACAGCTCGCTGAAATCTGTTCATTTGCTGAAAACCATCAAAACCACGAAAAGTTCTTGTATTTTAAGATAAAATCTTTTTGCTTTGAAGAAGAAAGATCTCGCTGATTGAAATAAGTTCATTGGATGAAAACCAACAAAAATTGACAAGAAACACGAAAAGTTCTTGTCGTTTAAGATAAAATCTTACGCTATTAAAGAAAAAACTCCCATCTCGCTGAAATATGTTCATTTGCTGAAAACCAACAAAACCACGAAAAGTTCTTGTATTTGAAGATAAAATCTTTTTGCTTTGAAGAAGAAAGATCCAGCTGACTGAAATAAGTTCATTCGATGAAAACCAACAAAAATTGACAAGAACCACGAAAAGTTCTTGTATTTTAAGATAAAATCTTACGCTATTAAGGAAAAAAACTTCCAGCTCGCTGAAATATGTTCATTTGCTGAAAACCATCAAAACCACGAAAAGTTCTTGTATTTTAAGATAAAATCTTTTTGCTTTGAAGAAGAAAGATCCAGCTGAATGAAATAAGTTCATTCGATGAAAACCAACAAAAATTGACAAGAACCACGAAAAGTTCTTGTATTTTATGATAATATCTTACGCTATTAAAGAAAAAATTTCTGGCTCGCTGAAATATGTTCATTTGCTGAAAACCAACAAAACCACGTAAAGTTCTTGTATTTGAAGATAAAATCTTTTTGCTTTGAAGAAGAAAGATCTAGCTGACTGAAATAAGTTCATCAGATGAAAACCAACAAAAATTGACAAGAAACACGAAAAGTTCTTGTAGTTTAAGATAAAATCTTGCGCTATTAAGAAAAAACTTCCAGCTCACTGAAATATGTTCATTTGCTGAAAACCAACAAAACCACGAAAAGTTCTTGTATTTGAAGATAAAATCTTTTTGCTTTGAAGAAGAAAGATCTAGCTGACTGAAATAAGTTCATCAGATGAAAACCAACAAAAATTGCCAAGAACCACGAAAAGTTCTTGTATTTCAAGATAAAATCTTGCGCTATTAAGAAAAAACTTCCAGCTCACTGAAATATGTTCATTTGCTGAAAACCAACAAAATCACGAAAAGTTCTTGTATTTGAAGATAAAATCTTTTTGCTTTGAAGAAGAAAGATCGAGCTGACTGAAATAAGTTCATCAGATGAAAACCAACAAAAATTGACAAGAACCACGAAAAGTTCTTGTATTTTAAGATAAAATCTTACGCTATTAAGAAAAAACTTCCAGCTCGCTGAAATATGTTCATTTGCTGAAAACCAACAAAACCACGAAAAGTTCTTGTATTTGAAGATAAAATCTTTTTGCTTTGAAGAAGAAAGATCCAGCTGACTGAAATAAGTTCATTAGATGAAAACCAACAAAATTTGACAAGAATCACGAAAAGTTCTTCTATTTTAAGATAAAATCTTCCTCTATTAAGGAAAAAACTTCCAGCTCGCTGAAATCTGTTCATTTGCTGAAAACCATCAAAACCACGAAAAGTTCTTGTATTTTAAGATAAAATCTTTTTGCTTTGAAGAAGAAAGATCTCGCTGATTGAAATAAGTTCATTAGATGAAAACCAACAAAAATTGACAAGAAACACGAAAAGTTCTTGTAGTTTAAGATAAAATCTTACGCTCTTAAAGAAAAAACTCCCATCTCGCTGAAATATGTTCATTTGCTGAAAACCAACAAAACCACGAAAAGTTCTTGCATTTGAAGATAAAATCTTTTTGCTTTGAAGAAGAAAGATCTGGCTGACTGAAATAAGTTCATTAGATGAAAACCAACAAAAATTGCCAAGAACCACGAAAAGTTCTTGTATTTTAAGATAAAATCTTGCACTATTAAGGAAAAAACTCCCAGCTCGCTGAAATATGTTCATTTGCTGAAAACCAACAAAACCACGAAAAGTTCTTGTATTTGAAGATAAAATCTTTTTGCTTTGAAGAAGAAAGATCCAGCTGACTGAAATAAGTTCATTAGATGAAAACCAACAAAAATTGCCAAGAACCACGAAAAGTTCTTGTATTTTAAGATAAAATCTTGCGCTATTAAGAAAATACTTCCAGCTCACTGAAATATGTTCATTTGCTGAAAACCAACCAAACCACGAAAAGTTCTTGTATTTGAAGATAAAATCTTTTTGCTTGGTAGAAGAAAGATCTAGCTGACTGAAATAAGTTCATTAGATGAAAACCAACAAAAATTGACAAGAACCACGAAAAGTTCTTGTATTTTAAGATAAAATCTTACGCTATTAAGAAAAAACTTCCAGCTCGCTGAAATATGTTCATTTGCTGAAAACCAACAAAACCACGAAAAGTTCTTGTATTTGAAGATAAAATCTTTTTGCTTTGAAGAAGAAAGATCCAGCTGACTGAAATAAGTTCATTAGATGAAAACCAACAAAATTTGACAAGAATCACGAAAAGTTCTTCTATTTTAAGATAAAATCTTCCTCTATTAAGGAAAAAACTTCCAGCTCGCTGAAATCTGTTCATTTGCTGAAAACCATCAAAACCACGAAAAGTTCTTGTATTTTAAGATAAAATCTTTTTGCTTTGAATAAGAAAGATCTCGCTGATTGAAATAAGTTCATTAGATGAAAACCAACAAAAATTGACAAGAAACACGAAAAGTTCTTGTAGTTTAAGATAAAATCTTACGATCTTAAAGAAAAAACTCCCATCTCGCTGAAATATGTTCATTTGCTGAAAACCAACAAAACCACGAAAAGTTCTTGCATTTGAAGATAAAATCTTTTTGCTTTGAAGAAGAAAGATCTGGCTGACTGAAATAAGTTCATTAGATGAAAACCAACAAAAATTGCCAAGAACCACGAAAAGTTCTTGTATTTTAAGATAAAATCTTGCGCTATTAAGGAAAAAACTCCCAGCTCGCTGAAATATGTTCATTTGCTGAAAACCAACAAAACCACGAAAAGTTCTTGTATTTGAAGATAAAATCTTTTTGCTTTGAAGAAGAAAGATCCAGCTGACTGAAATAAGTTCATTGGATGAAAACCAACAAAAATTGCCAAGAACCACGAAAAGTTCTTGTATTTTAAGATAAAATCTTACTCTATTAGGGAAAAAACTTCCAGCTGGCTGAAATATGTTCATTTGCTGAAAACCATCAAAACCACGAAAAGTTCTTGTATTTGAAGATAAAATCTTTTTGCTTTGAAGAAGAAAGATCTTGCTAACTGAAATAAGTTCATTGGATGAAAACCAACAAAAATTGACAAGAACCACGAAAAGTTCTTGTATTTTATGATAATATCTTCCGCTATTCAAGAAAAAACTTCTGGCTCGCTGAAATATGTTCATTTGCTGAAAACCAACAAAACCACGAAAAGTTCTTGTATTTGAAGATAAAATCTTTTTGCTTTGAAGAAGAAAGATCTAGCTGACTGAAATAAGTTCATTAGATGAAAACCAACAAAAATTGCCAAGAACCACGAAAAGTTCTTGTATTTTAAGATAAAATCTTGCGCTATTAAGAAAAAACTTCCAGCTCACTGAAATATGTTGACTTGCTGAAAACCAACAAAACCACGAAAAGTTCTTGTATTTGAAGATAAAATCTTTTTGCTTTGAAGAAGAAAGATCGAGCTGACTGAAATAAGTTCATCAGATGAAAACCAACAAAAATTGACAAGAACCACTAAAAGTTCTTGTATTTTAAGATAAAATCTTACTCTATTAAGGAAAAAACTTCCAGCTCGCTGAAATCTGTTCATTTGCTGAAAACCATCAAAACCACGAAAAGTTCTTGTATTTTAAGATAAAATCTTTTTGCTTTGAAGAAGAAAGATCTTGCTGATTGAAATAAGTTCATTAGATGAAAACCAACAAAAATTGACAAGAAACACGAAAAGTTCTTGTAGTTTAAGATAAAATCTTACGATATTAAAGAAAAAACTCCCAGCTCGCTGAAATATGTTCATTTGCTGAAAACCAACAAAACCACGAAAAGTTCTTGTATTTGAAGATAAAATCTTTTTGCTTTGAAGAAGAAAGATCTAGCTGACTGAAATAAGTTCATTAGATGAAAACCAACAAAAATTGCCAAGAACCACGAAAAGTTCTTGTATTTTAAGATAAAATCTTGCGCTATTAAGAAAAAACTTCCAGCTCACTGAAATATGTTCATTTGCTGAAAACCAACAAAACCACGAAAAGTTCTTGTATTTGAAGATAAAATCTTTTTGCTTTGAAGAAGAAAGATCTAGCTGACTGAAATAAGTTCATTAGATGAAAACCAACAAAAATTGACAAGAACCACGAAAGGTTCTTGTATTTTCAGATAAAATCTTACTCTATTAGGGAAAAAACTTCCAGCTGGCTGAAATATGTTCATTTGCTGAAAACCATCAAAACCACGAAAAGTTCTTGTGTTTGAAGATAAAATCTTTATGCTTTGAAGAAGAAAGATCTAGCTGACTGAAATAAGTTCATTCGATGAAAACCAACAAAAATTGACAAGAACCACGAAAAGTTCTTGTATTTTAAGATAAAATCTTCCGCAATTAAGCAAAAAAACTTCCAGCTCGCTGAAATATGTTCATTTGCTGAAAACCATCAAAACCACGAAAAGTTCTTGTATTTTAAGATAAAATCTTTTTGCTTTGAAGAAGAAAGATCCAGCTGACTGAAATAAGTTCATTAGATGAAAAGCACCAAAAATTGACAACAACCACGAAAAGTTCTTGTATTTTAAGATAAAATCTTACGCTATTAAGAAAAAACTTCCAGCTCGCTGAAATATGTTCATTTGGTGAAAACCAACAAAACCACGAAAAGTTCTTGTATTTTAAGATAAAATCTTTTTGCTTTGAAGAAGAAAGATCCAGCTGACTGAAATAAGTTCATTCGATGAAAACCAACAAAAATTGACAACAACCACGAAAAGTTCTTGTATTTTAAGATAAAATCTTACGCTATTAAGAAAAAACTTCCAGCTGGCTGAAATATGTTCATTTGCTGAAAACCATCAAAACCACGAAAAGTTCCTGTATTTGAAGATAAAATCTTTTTGCTTTGAAGAAGAAAGATCTAGCTGACTGAAATAAGTTCATTCGATGAAAACCAACAAAAATTGACAAGAACCACGAAAAGTTCTTGTATTTTAAGATAAAATCTTACCCTATTAAGGAAAAAAACTTCCAGCTCGCTGAAATATGTTCATTTGCTGAAAACCATCAAAACCACGAAAAGTTCTTGTATTTTAAGATAAAATCTTTTTGCTTTGAAGAAGAAAGATCCAGCTGACTGAAATAAGTTCATTAGATGAAAACCAACAAAAATTGACAAGAACCACGAAAAGTTCTTGTATTTTAGATAAAATCTTACGCTATTAAGAAAAAACTTCCAGCTCGCTGAAATATGTTCATTTGGTGAAAACCAACAAAACCACGAAAAGTTCTTGTATTTGAAGATAAAATCTTTTTGATTTCAAGAAGAAAGATCTAGCTGACTGAAATAAGTTCATTCGATGAAAACCAACAAAAAATTGACAAGAACCACGAAAAGTTCTTGTATTTTATGATAATATCTTACGCTATTAAAGAAAAAATTTCTGGCTCGCTGAAATATGTTCATTTGCTGAAAACCAACAAAACCACGAAAAGTTCTTGTATTTTAAGATAAAATCTTTTTGCTTTGAAGAAGAAAGATCGAGCTGACTGAAATAAGTTCATCAGATGAAAACCAACAAAAATTGACAAGAAACACGAAAAGTTCTTGTATTTCAAGATAAAATCTTGCGCTATTAAGAAAAAACTTCCAGCTCACTGAAATATGTTCATTTGCTGAAAACCAACAAAATCACGAAAAGTTCTTGTATTTGAAGATAAAATCTTTTTGCTTTGAAGAAGAAAGATCTAGCTGACTGAAATAAGTTCATTAGATGAAAACCAACAAAATTTGACAAGAAACACGAAAAGTTCTTGTATTTTAAGATAAAATCTTACTCTATTGGGGAAAAAACTTCCAGCTCACTGAAATATGTTAATTTGCTGAAAACCATCAAAACCACGAAAAGTTCTTGTATTTGAAGAGAAAATCTTTTTGCTTTGAAGAAGAAAGATCTTGCTGACTGAAATAAGTTCATTGGATGAAAACCAACAAAAATTGACAAGAACCACGAAACGTTCTTGTATGTTATGATAATATCTTACGCTATTAAAGAAAAAACTTCTGGCTCGCTGAAATATGTTCATTTGCTGAAAACCAACAAAACCACGAAAAGTTCTTGTATTTGAAGATAAAATCTTTTTGCTTTGAAGAAGAAAGATCTAGCTGACTAAAATAAGTTCATTCGATGAAAACCAACAAAAATTGACAAGAACCACGAAAAGTTCTTGTATTTTAAGATAAAATCTTACGCTATTAAGGAAAAAAACTTCCAGCTCGCTGAAATATGTTCATTTGCTGAAAACCATCAAAACCACGAAAAGTTCTTGTATTTGAAGAGAAAATCTTTTTGCTTTGAAGAAGAAAGATCTTGCTGACTGAAATAAGTTCATTGGATGAAAACCAACAAAAATTGACAAGAACCACGAAACGTTCTTGTATGTTATGATAATATCTTACGCTATTAAAGAAAAAACTTCTGGCTCGCTGAAATATGTTCATTTGCTGAAAACCAACAAAACCACGAAAAGTTCTTGTATTTGAAGATAAAATCTTTTTGCTTTGAAGAAGAAAGATCTAGCTGACTGAAATAAGTTCATTCGATGAAAACCAACAAAAATTGACAAGAACCACGAAAAGTTCTTGTATTTTAAGATAAAATCTTACGCTATTAAGGAAAAAAACTTCCAGCTCGCTGAAATATGTTCATTTGCTGAAAACCATCAAAACCACGAAAAGTTCTTGTATTTTAAGATAAAATCTTTTTGCTTTGAAGAAGAAAGATCCAGCTGACTGAAATAAGTTCATTAGATGAAAACCAACAAAAATTGACAAGAACCACGAAAAGTTCTTGTATTTTAAGATAAAATCTTACGCTATTAAGAAAAAACTTCCAGCTCGCTGAAATATGTTCATTTGGTGAAAACCAACAAAACCACGAAAAGTTCTTGTATTTGAAGATAAAATCTTTTTGATTTCAAGAAGAAAGATCTAGCTGACTGAAATAAGTTCATTCGATGAAAACCAACAAAAAATTGACAAGAACCAAGAAAAGTTCTTGTATTTTATGATAATATCTTACGCTATTAAAGAAAAAATTTCTGGCTCGCTGAAATATGTTCATTTGCTGAAAACCAACAAAACCACGTAAAGTTCTTGTATTTGAAGATAAAATCTTTTTGCTTTGAAGAAGAAAGATCTAGCTGACTGAAATAAGTTCATCAGATGAAAACCAACAAAAATTGACAAGAAACACGAAAAGTTCTTGTATTTGAAGATAAAATCTTTTTGCTTTGAAGAAGAAAGATCTAGCTGACTGAAATAAGTTCATTAGATGAAAACCAACAAAAATTGCCAAGAACCACGAAAAGTTCTTGTATTTCAAGATAAAATCTTGCGCTATTAAGAAAAAACTTCCAGCTCACTGAAATCTGTTCATTTGCTGAAAACCATCAAAACCACGAAAAGTTCTTGTATTTTAAGATAAAATCTTTTTGCTTTGAAGAAGAAAGATCTCGCTGATTGAAATAAGTTCATTGGATGAAAACCAACAAAAATTGACAAGAAACACGAAAAGTTCTTGTAGTTTAAGATAAAATCTTACGCTATTAAAGAAAAAACTCCCATCTCGCTGAAATATGTTCATTTGCTGAAAACCAACAAAACCACGAAAAGTTCTTGTATTTGAAGATAAAATCTTTTTGCTTTGAAGAAGAAAGATCCAGCTGACTGAAATAAGTTCATTCGATGAAAACCAACAAAAATTGACAAGAACCACGAAAAGTTCTTGTATTTTAAGATAAAATCTTACGCTATTAAGGAAAAAAACTTCCAGCTCGCTGAAATATGTTCATTTGCTGAAAACCATCAAAACCACGAAAAGTTCTTGTATTTTAAGATAAAATCTTTTTGCTTTGAAGAAGAAAGATCCAGCTGAATGAAATAAGTTCATTCGATGAAAACCAACAAAAATTGACAAGAACCACGAAAAGTTCTTGTATTTTATGATAATATCTTACGCTATTAAAGAAAAAATTTCTGGCTCGCTGAAATATGTTCATTTGCTGAAAACCAACAAAATCACGAAAAGTTCTTGTATTTGAAGATAAAATCTTTTTGCTTTGAAGAAGAAAGATCGAGCTGACTGAAATAAGTTCATCAGATGAAAACCAACAAAAATTGACAAGAACCACGAAAAGTTCTTGTATTTTAAGATAAAATCTTACGCTATTAAGAAAAAACTTCCAGCTCGCTGAAATATGTTCATTTGCTGAAAACCAACAAAACCACGAAAAGTTCTTGTATTTGAAGATAAAATCTTTTTGCTTTGAAGAAGAAAGATCCAGCTGACTGAAATAAGTTCATTAGATGAAAACCAACAAAATTTGACAAGAATCACGAAAAGTTCTTCTATTTTAAGATAAAATCTTCCTCTATTAAGGAAAAAACTTCCAGCTCGCTGAAATCTGTTCATTTGCTGAAAACCATCAAAACCACGAAAAGTTCTTGTGTTTTAAGATAAAATCTTTTTGCTTTGAAGAAGAAAGATCTCGCTGATTGAAATAAGTTCATTAGATGAAAACCAACAAAAATTGACAAGAAACACGAAAAGTTCTCGTAGTTTAAGATAAAATCTTACGCTCTTAAAGAAAAAACTCCCATCTCGCTGAAATATGTTCATTTGCTGAAAACCAACAAAACCACGAAAAGTTCTTGCATTTGAAGATAAAATCTTTTTGCTTTGAAGAAGAAAGATCTGGCTGACTGAAATAAGTTCATTAGATGAAAACCAACAAAAATTGCCAAGAACCACGAAAAGTTCTTGTATTTTAAGATAAAATCTTGCGCTATTAAGGAAAAAACTCCCAGCTCGCTGAAATATGTTCATTTGCTGAAAACCAACAAAACCACGAAAAGTTCTTGTATTTGAAGATAAAATCTTTTTGCTTTGAAGAAGAAAGATCCAGCTGACTGAAATAAGTTCATTGGATGAAAACCAACAAAAATTGCCAAGAACCACGAAAAGTTCTTGTATTTTAAGATAAAATCTTGCGCTATTAAGAAAATACTTCCAGCTCACTGAAATATGTTCATTTGCTGAAAACCAACAAAACCACGAAAAGTTCTTGTATTTGAAGATAAAATCTTTTTGCTTGGTAGAAGAAAGATCTAGCTGACTGAAATAAGTTCATTAGATGAAAACCAACAAAAATTGACAAGAACCACGAAAAGTTCTTGTATTTTAAGATAAAATCTTACGCTATTAAGAAAAAACTTCCAGCTCGCTGAAATATGTTCATTTGATGAAAACCAACAAAACCACGAAAAGTTCTTGTATTTGAAGATAAAATCTTTTTGCTTTGAAGAAGAAAGATCTAGCTGACTGAAATAAGTTCATTAGATGAAAACCAACAAAAATTGACAAGAACCACGAATCGTTCTTGTATTTTAAGATAAAATCTTACGCAATTTAGCAAAAAAACTTCCAGCTCGCTGAAATATGTTCATTTGCTGCAAACCATCAAAACCACGAAAAGTTCTTGTATTTTAAGATAAAATCTTTTTGCTTTGAAGAAGAAAGATCCAACTGACTGAAATAAGTTCATTCGATGAAAACCAACAAAAATTGACAAGAACCACGAAAAGTTCTTGTATTTTAAGATAAAATCTTACTCTATTAGGGAAAAAACTTCCAGCTGGCTGAAATATGTTCATTTGCTGAAAACCATCAAAACCACGAAAAGTTCTTGTATTTGAAGATAAAATCTTTTTGCTTTGAAGAAGAAAGATCTTGCTAACTGAAATAAGTTCATTGGATGAAAACCAACAAAAATTGACAAGAACCACGAAAAGTTCTTGTATTTTATGATAATATCTTCCGCTATTCAAGAAAAAACTTCTGGCTCGCTGAAATATGTTCATTTGCTGAAAACCAACAAAACCACGAAAAGTTCTTGTATTTGAAGATAAAATCTTTTTGCTTTGAAGAAGAAAGATCTAGCTGACTGAAATAAGTTCATTAGATGAAAACCAACAAAAATTGCCAAGAACCACGAAAAGTTCTTGTATTTTAAGATAAAATCTTGCGCTATTAAGAAAAAACTTCCAGCTCACTGAAATATGTTGACTTGCTGAAAACCAACAAAACCACGAAAAGTTCTTGTATTTGAAGATAAAATCTTTTTGCTTTGAAGAAGAAAGATCGAGCTGACTGAAATAAGTTCATCAGATGAAAACCAACAAAAATTGACAAGAACCACTAAAAGTTCTTGTATTTTAAGATAAAATCTTACTCTATTAAGGAAAAAACTTCCAGCTCGCTGAAATCTGTTCATTTGCTGAAAACCATCAAAACCACGAAAAGTTCTTGTATTTTAAGATAAAATCTTTTTGCTTTGAAGAAGAAAGATCTCGCTGATTGAAATAAGTTCATTAGATGAAAACCAACAAAAATTGACAAGAAACACGAAAAGTTCTTGTAGTTTAAGATAAAATCTTACGATATTAAAGAAAAAACTCCCAGCTCGCTGAAATATGTTCATTTGCTGAAAACCAACAAAACCACGAAAAGTTCTTGTATTTGAAGATAAAATCTTTTTGCTTTGAAGAAGAAAGATCTAGCTGACTGAAATAAGTTCATTAGATGAAAACCAACAAAAATTGCCAAGAACCACGAAAAGTTCTTGTATTTTAAGATAAAATCTTGCGCTATTAAGAAAAAACTTCCAGCTCACTGAAATATGTTCATTTGCTGAAAACCAACAAAACCACGAAAAGTTCTTGTATTTGAAGATAAAATCTTTTTGCTTTGAAGAAGAAAGATCTAGCTGACTGAAATAAGTTCATTAGATGAAAACCAACAAAAATTGACAAGAACCACGAAAGGTTCTTGTATTTTCAGATAAAATCTTACTCTATTAGGGAAAAAACTTCCAGCTGGCTGAAATATGTTCATTTGCTGAAAACCATCAAAACCACGAAAAGTTCTTGTGTTTGAAGATAAAATCTTTATGCTTTGAAGAAGAAAGATCTAGCTGACTGAAATAAGTTCATTCGATGAAAACCAACAAAAATTGACAAGAACCACGAAAAGTTCTTGTATTTTAAGATAAAATCTTCCGCAATTAAGCAAAAAAACTTCCAGCTCGCTGAAATATGTTCATTTGCTGAAAACCATCAAAACCACGAAAAGTTCTTGTATTTTAAGATAAAATCTTTTTGCTTTGAAGAAGAAAGATCCAGCTGACTGAAATAAGTTCATTAGATGAAAAGCACCAAAAATTGACAACAACCACGAAAAGTTCTTGTATTTTAAGATAAAATCTTACGCTATTAAGAAAAAACTTCCAGCTCGCTGAAATATGTTCATTTGGTGAAAACCAACAAAACCACGAAAAGTTCTTGTATTTTAAGATAAAATCTTTTTGCTTTGAAGAAGAAAGATCTAGCTGACTGAAATAAGTTCATTCGATGAAAACCAACAAAAATTGACAAGAACCACGAAAAGTTCTTGTATTTTAAGATAAAATCTTACTCTATTAGGGAAAAAACTTCCAGCTGGCTGAAATATGTTCATTTGCTGAAAACCATCAAAACCACGAAAAGTTCCTGTATTTGAAGATAAAATCTTTTTGCTTTGAAGAAGAAAGATCCAGCTGACTGAAATAAGTTCATTCGATGAAAACCAACAAAAATTGACAACAACCACGAAAAGTTCTTGTATTTTAAGATAAAATCTTACGCTATTAAGAAAAAACTTCCAGCTCGCTGAAATATGTTCATTTGGTGAAAACCAACAAAACCACGAAAAGTTCTTGTATTTTAAGATAAAATATTTTTGCTTTGAAGAAGAAAGATCTAGCTGACTGAAATAAGTTCATTCGATGAAAACCAACAAAAATTGACAAGAACCACGAAAAGTTCTTGTATTTTAAGATAAAATCTTACTCTATTAGGGAAAAACTTCCAGCTGGCTGAAATATGTTCATTTGCTGAAAACCATCAAAACCACGAAAAGTTCCTGTATTTGAAGATAAAATCTTTTTGCTTTGAAGAAGAAAGATCTAGCTGACTGAAATAAGTTCATTCGATGAAAACCAACAAAAATTGACAAGAACCACGAAAAGTTCTTGTATTTTAAGATAAAATCTTACGCTATTAAGGAAAAAAACTTCCAGCTCGCTGAAATATGTTCATTTGCTGAAAACCATCAAAACCACGAAAAGTTCTTGTATTTTAAGATAAAATCTTTTTGCTTTGAAGAAGAAAGATCCAGCTGACTGAAATAAGTTCATTAGATGAAAACCAACAAAAATTGACAAGAACCACGAAAAGTTCTTGTATTTTAGATAAAATCTTACGCTATTAAGAAAAAACTTCCAGCTCGCTGAAATATGTTCATTTGGTGAAAACCAACAAAACCACGAAAAGTTCTTGTATTTGAAGATAAAATCTTTTTGATTTCAAGAAGAAAGATCTAGCTGACTGAAATAAGTTCATTCGATGAAAACCAACAAAAAATTGACAAGAACCACGAAAAGTTCTTGTATTTTATGATAATATCTTACGCTATTAAAGAAAAAATTTCTGGCTCGCTGAAATATGTTCATTTGCTGAAAACCAACAAAACCACGAAAAGTTCTTGTATTTGAAGATAAAATCTTTTTGCTTTGAAGAAGAAAGATCGAGCTGACTGAAATAAGTTCATCAGATGAAAACCAACAAAAATTGACAAGAAACACGAAAAGTTCTTGTATTTCAAGATAAAATCTTGCGCTATGAAGAAAAAACTTCCAGCTCACTGAAATATGTTCATTTGCTGAAAACCAACAAAATCACGAAAAGTTCTTGTATTTGAAGATAAAATCTTTTTGCTTTGAAGAAGAAAGATCTAGCTGACTGAAATAAGTTCATTAGATGACAACCAACAAAATTTGACAAGAAACACGAAAAGTTCTTGTATTTTAAGATAAAATCTTACTCTATTAAGGAAAAAACATACAGCTCGCTGAAATCTGTTCATTTGCTGAAAACCATCAAAACCACGAAAAGTTCTTGTTTTGTAAGATAAAATCTTTTTGCTTTGAAGAAGAAAGATCTCGCTGATTGAAATAAGTTCATTGGATGAAAACCAACAAAAATTGACAAGAAACACGAAAAGTTCTTGTAGTTTAAGATAAAATCTTACGCTATTAAAGAAAAAACTCCCATCTCGCTGAAATATGTTCATTTGCTGAAAACCAACAAAACCACGAAAAGTTCTTGTATTTGAAGATAAAATCTTTTTGCTTTGAAGAAGAAAGATCGAGCTGACTGAAATAAGTTCATTCGATGAAAACCAACAAAAATTGACAAGAACCACGAAAAGTTCTTGTATTTTAAGATAAAATCTTACGCTATTAAGGAAAAAAACTTCCAGCTCGCTGAAATATGTTCATTTGCTGAAAACCATCAAAACCACGAAAAGTTCTTGTATTTTAAGATAAAATCTTTTTGCTTTGAAGAAGGAAGATCCAGCTGAATGAAATAAGTTCATTCGATGAAAACCAACAAAAATTGACAAGAACCACGAAAAGTTCTTGTATTTTATGATAATATCTTACGCTATTAAAGAAAAAATTTCTGGCTCGCTGAAATATGTTCATTTGCTGAAAACCAACAAAACCACGTAAAGTTCTTGTATTTGAAGATAAAATCTTTTTGCTTTGAAGAAGAAAGATCGAGCTGACTGAAATAAGTTCATCAGATGAAAACCAACAAAAATTGACAAGAAACACGAAAAGTTCTTGTAGTTTAAGATAAAATCTTGCGCTATGAAGAAAAAACTTCCAGCTCACTGAAATATGTTCATTTGCTGAAAACCAACAAAACCACGAAAGGTTCTTGTATTTGAAGATAAAATCTTTTTGCTTTGAAGAAGAAAGATCTAGCTGACTGAAATAAGTTCATCAGATGAAAACCAACAAAAATTGCCAAGAACCACGAAAAGTTCTTGTATTTCAAGATAAAATCTTGCGCTATTAAGAAAAAACTTCCAGCTCACTGAAATATGTTCATTTGCTGAAAACCAACAAAATCACAAAAAGTTCTTGTATTTGAAGATAAAATCTTTTTGCTTTGAAGAAGAAAGATCTAGCTGACTGAAATAAGTTCATCAGATGAAAACCAACAAAAATTGACAAGAACCACGAAAAGTTCTTGTATTTTAAGATAAAATCTTACGCTATTAAGAAAAAACTTCCAGCTCGCTGAAATATGTTCATTTCTGAAAACCAACAAAACCACGAAAAGTTCTTGTATTTGAAGATAAAATCTTTTTGCTTTGAAGAAGAAAGATCCAGCTGACTGAAATAAGTTCATTAGATGAAAACCAACAAAATTTGACAAGAATCACGAAAAGTTCTTCTATTTTAAGATAAAATCTTCCTCTATTAAGGAAAAAACTTCCAGCTCGCTGAAATCTGTTCATTTGCTGAAAACCATCAAAACCACGAAAAGTTCTTGTATTTTCAGATAAAATCTTTTTTCTTTGAAGAAGAAAGATCTCGCTGATTGAAATAAGTTCGTTAGATGAAAACCAACAAAAATTGACAAGAAACACGAAAAGTTCTTGTAGTTTAAGATAAAATCTTACGCTCTTAAAGAAAAAACTCCCATCTCGCTGAAATATGTTCATTTGCTGAAAACCAACAAAACCACGAAAAGTTCTTGTATTTGAAGATAAAATCTTTTTGCTTTGAAGAAGAAAGATCTGGCTGACTGAAATATGTTCATCAGATGAAAACCAACAAAAATTGCCAAGAACCACGAAAAGTTCTTGTATTTTAAGATAAAATCTTGCGCTATTAAGAAAATACTTCCAGCTCACTGAAATATGTTCATTTGCTGAAAACCAACAAAACCACGAAAAGTTCTTGTATTTGAAGATAAAATCTTTTCGCTTGGTAGAAGAAAGATCTAGCTGACTGAAATAAGTTCATTAGATGAAAACCAACAAAAATTGACAAGAACCACGAAAAGTTCTTGTATTTTAAGATAAAATCTTACGCTATTAAGAAAAAACTTCCAGCTCGCTGAAATATGTTCATTTGATGAAAACCAACAAAACCACGAAAAGTTCTTGTATTTGAAGATAAAATCTTTTTGCTTTGAAGAAGAAAGATCTGGCTGACTGAAATAAGTTCATTAGATGAAAACCAACAAAAATTGACAAGAACCACGAATCGTTCTTGTATTTTAAGATAAAATCTTACGCAATTTTGCAAAAAAACTTCCAGCTCGCTGAAATATGTTCATTTGCTGCAAACCATCAAAACCACGAAAAGTTCTTGTATTTTAAGATAAAATCTTTTTGCTTTGAAGAAGAAAGATCTAACTGACTGAAATAAGTTCATTCGATGAAAACCAACAAAAATTGACAAGAACCACGAAAAGTTCTTGTATTTTAAGATAAAATCTTACTCTATTAGGGAAAAAACTTCCAGCTGGCTGAAATATGTTCATTTGCTGAAAACCATCAAAACCACGAAAAGTTCTTGTATTTGAAGATAAAATCTTTTTGCTTTGAAGAAGAAAGATCTTGCTAACTGAAATAAGTTCATTGGATGAAAACCAACAAAAATTGACAAGAAACACGAAAAGTTCTTGTAGTTTAAGATAAAATCTTACGATATTAAAGAAAAAACTCCCAGCTCGCTGAAATATGTTCATTTGCTGAAAACCAACAAAACCACGAAAAGTTCTTGTATTTGAAGATCAAATCTTTTTGCTTTGAAGAAGAAAGATCTAGCTGACTGAAATAAGTTCATTAGATGAAAACCAACAAAAATTGCCAAGAACCACGAAAAGTTCTTGTATTTTAAGATAAAATCTTGCGCTATTAAGAAAAAACTTCTTGCTCGCTGAAATATGTTCATTTGCTGAAAACCAACAAAACCACGAAAAGTTCTTGTATTTGAAGATAAAATCTTTTTGCTTTGAAGAAGAAAGATCTAGCTGACTGAAATAAGTTCATTAGATGAAAACCAACAAAAATTGACAAGAACCACGAAAGGTTCTTGTATTTTAAGATAAAATCTTACTCTATTAGGGAAAAAACTTCCAGCTGGCTGAAATATGTTCATTTGCTGAAAACCATCAAAACCACGAAAAGTTCTTGTGTTTGAAGATAAAATCTTTATGCTTTGAAGAAGAAAGATCTAGCTGACTGAAATAAGTTCATTCGATGAAAACCAACAAAAATTGACAAGAACCACGAAAAGTTCTTGTATTTTAAGATAAAATCTTCCGCAATGAAGCAAAAAAACTTCCAGCTCGCTGAAATATGTTCATTTGCTGAAAACCATCAAAACCACGAAAAGTTCTTGTATTTTAAGATAAAATCTTTTTGATTTGAAGAAGAAAGATCCAGCTGACTGAAATAAGTTCATTAGATGAAAAGCAACAAAAATTGACAACAACCACGAAAAGTTCTTGTATTTTAAGATAAAATCTTACGCTATTAAGAAAAAACTTCCAGCTCGCTGAAATATGTTCATTTGGTGAAAACCAACAAAACCACGAAAAGTTCTTGTATTTTAAGATAAAATCTTTTTGCTTTGAAGAAGAAAGATCTAGCTGACTGAAATAAGTTCATTCGATGAAAACCAACAAAAATTGACAAGAACCACGAAAAGTTCTTGTATTTTAAGATAAAATCTTACTCTATTAGGGAAAAAACTTCCAGCTGGCTGAAATATGTTCATTTGCTGAAAACCATCAAAACCACGAAAAGTTCCTGTATTTGAAGATAAAATCTTTTTGCTTTGAAGAAGAAAGATCTTGCTGACTGAAATAAGTTCATTGGATGAAAACCAACAAAAATTGACAAGAACCACGAAAAGTTCTTGTATTTTATGATAATATCTTACGCTATTAAAGAAAAAACTTCTGGCTCGCTGAAATATGTTCATTTGCTGAAAACCAACAAAACCACGAAAAGTTCTTGTATTTGAAGATAACATCTTTTTGCTTTGAAGAAGAAAGATCTTGCTGACTGAAATAAGTTCATTCGATGAAAACCAACAAAAATTGACAAGAACCACGAAAAGTTCTTGTATTTTAAGATAAAATCTTACGCTAATAAGGAAAAAAACTTCCAGCTCGCTGAAATATGTTCATTTGCTGAAAACCATCAAAACCACGAAAAGTTCTTGTATTTTAAGATAAAATCTTTTTGCTTTGAAGAAGAAAGATCTAGCTGACTGAAATAAGTTCACTAGATGAAAACCAACAAAAATTGACAAGAACCACGAAAAGTTCTTGTATTTTAAGATAAAATCTTACGCTATTAAGAAAAAACTTCCAGCTCGCTGAAATATGTTCATTTGGTGAAAACCAACAAAACCACGAAAAGTTCTTGTATTTGAAGATAAAATCTTTTTGCTTTGATGAAGAAAGATCTTGCTGACTGAAATAAGTTCATTGGATGAAAACCAACAAAAAATTGACAAGAACCACGAAAAGTTCTTGTATTTTATGATAATATCTTACGCTATTAAAGAAAAAACTTCTGGCTCGCTGAAATATGTTCATTTGCTGAAAACCAACAAAACCACGAAAAGTTCTTGTATTTGAAGATAACATCTTTTTGCTTTGAAGAAGAAAGATCTTGCTGACTGAAATAAGTTCATTCGATGAAAACCAACAAAAATTGACAAGAACCACGAAAAGTTCTTGTATTTTAAGATAAAATCTTGCGCTATTAAGAAAAAACTTCCAATTCACTGAAATATGTTCATTTGCTGAAAATCAACAAAACCACGAAAAGTTCTTGTAATTGAAGATAAAATCTTTTTGCTTTGAAGAAGAAAGATCTAGCTGACTGAAATAAGTTCATTAGATGAAAACCAACAAAAATTGCCAAGAACCACGAAAAGTTCTTGTATTTTCAGATAAAATCTTACGCTATGAAGAAAAAACTTCCAGCTCACTGAAATATGTTCATTTGCTGAAAACCAACAAAACCACGAAAAGTTCTTGTATTTGAAGTTAAAATCTTTTAGCTTTGAAGAAGAAAGATCTAGCTGACTGAAATAAGTTCATTAGATGAAAACCAACAAAAATTGACAAGAACCACGAAAAGTTATTTTATTTTAAGATGAAATCTTACGCTATTGAAGAAAAAACTTCTTGCTCGCTGAAATCTGTTCATTTGCTGAAAACCAACAAAACCACGAAAAGTTCTTGTATTTGAAGATAAAATCTTTTTGCTTTGAAGAAGAAAGATCTTGCTGACTGAAATAAGTTCATTGGATGAAAACCAACAAAAATTGACAAGAAACACGAAAAGTTCTTGTAGTTTAAGATAAAATCTTACGCTATTAAAGAAAAAACTCCCAGCTCGCTGAAATATGTTCATTTGCTGAAAACCATCAAAACCACGAAAAGTTCTTGTATTTGAAGATAAAATCTTTTTGCTTTGAAGAAGAAAGATCTAGCTGACTGAAATAAGTTCATTGGATGAAAACCAACAAAAATTGACAAGAACCACGAAAAGATCTTGTATTTTAAGATAAAATCTTACGCTATTAAAGAAAAAACTCCCAGCTCGCTGAAATATGTTCATTTGCTGAAAACCAACAAAACCACGAAAAGTTCTTGTATTTGAAGATAAAATCTTTTTGCTTTGAAGAAGAAAGATCTAGCTGACTGAAATAAGTTCATTGGATGAAAACCAAAGGAATTGACAAGAACCACGAAAAGTTCTTGTATTTTAACATAAAATCTTACTCTATTAAGGAACAAAATTCGAGCTCGCTGAAATATGTTCATTTGCTGAAAACCAACAAAACCACGAAAAGTTCTTGTATTTGAAGATAAAATCTTTTTGCTTTGAAGAAGAAAGATCCAGCTGACTGAAATAATTTCATTAGATGAAAACCAACAAAAAATGACAAGAACCACGAAAAGTTCTTGTATTTTAAGATAAGATCTTACGCTATTGAAGAAAAAACTTCCAGCTCACTCAAATATGTTCATTTGCTGAAAACCAACAAAACCACGAAAAGTTCTTGTATTTGAAGTTAAAATCTTTTTGCTTTGAAGAAGAAAGATCTAGCTGACTGAAATAAGTTCACGAGATGAAAACCAACAAAAATTGACAAGAACAACGAAAAGTTCTTGTATTTTAAGATAAAATCTTACGCTATTGAAGAAAAAACTTCTTGCTCACTGAAATCTGTTCATTTGCTGAAAACCAACAAAACCACGAAAAGTTCTTGTATTTGAAGATAAAATCTTTTTGCTTTGAAGAAGAAAGATCTAGCTGACTGAAATAAGTTCATTGGATGAAAACCAAAGGAATTGACAAGAACCACGAAAAGTTCTTGTATTTTAACATAAAATCTTACTCTATTAAGGAAAAAAATTCCAGCTCGCTGAAATATGTTCATTTGCTGAAAACCAACAAAACCACGAAAAGTTCTTGTGTTTGAAGATAAAAATCTTTTTGCTTTGAAGAAGAAAGATCCAGCTGACTTAAATAAGTTCATTAGATGGAAACCAACAAAAATTGACAAGAACCACGAAAAGTTCTTGCATTTTAACATAAGATCTTACGCTATTAAAGAAAAAACTCCCAGCTCGCTGAAATATGTTCATTTGCTGAAAACCAACAAAACCACGAAAAGTTCTTGTATTTGAAGATAAAATCTTTTTGCTTTGAAGAAGAAAGATCCAGCTGACTGAAATAAGTTCATTGGATGAAAACCAAAGGAATTGACAAGAACCACGAAAAGTTCTTGTATTTTAACATAAAATCTTACTCTATTAAGGAACAAAATTCGAGCTCGCTGAAATATGTTCATTTGCTGAAAACCAACAAAACCACGAAAAGTTCTTGTATTTGAAGATAAAATCTTTTTGCTTTGAAGAAGAAAGATCCAGCTGACTGAAATAATTTCATTAGATGAAAACCAACAAAAAATGACAAGAACCACGAAAAGTTCTTGTATTTTAAGATAAGATCTTACGCTATTGAAGAAAAAACTTCCAGCTCACTCAAATATGTTCATTTGCTGAAAACCAACAAAACCACGAAAAGTTCTTGTATTTGAAGTTAAAATCTTTTTGCTTTGAAGAAGAAAGATCTAGCTGACTGAAATACGTTCACGAGATGAAAACCAACAAAAATTGACAAGAACCACGAAAAGTTCTTGTATTTTAAGATAAAATCTTACGCTATTGAAGAAAAAACTTCTTGCTCACTGAAATCTGTTCATTTGCTGAAAACCAACAAAACCACGAAAAGTTCTTGTATTTGAGGATAAAATCTTTTTGCTTTGAAGAAGAAAGATCTAGCTGACTGAAATAAGTTCATTGGATGAAAACCAAAGGAATTGACAAGAACCACGAAAAGTTCTTGTATTTTAACATAAAATCTTACTCTATTAAGGAAAAAAATTCCAGCTCGCTGAAATATGTTCATTTGCTGAAAACCAACAAAACCACGAAAAGTTCTTGTGTTTGAAGATAAAAATCTTTTTGCTTTGAAGAAGAAAGATCCAGCTGACTTAAATAAGTTCATTAGATGAAAACCAACAAAAATTGACAAGAACCACGAAAAGTTCTTGCATTTTAACATAAGATCTTACGCTATTAAAGAAAAAACTCCCAGCTCGCTGAAATATGTTCATTTGCTGAAAACCAACAAAACCACGAAAAGTTCTTGTATTTGAAGATAAAATCTTTTTGCTTTGAAGAAGAAAGATCTAGCTGACTGAAATAAGTTCATTGGATGAAAACCAAAGGAATTGACAAGAACCACGAAAAGTTCTTGTATTTTAACATAAAATCTTACTCTGTTCAGGAAAAAAATTCCAGCTCGCTGAAATATGTTCATTTGCTGAAAACCAACAAAACCACGAAAAGTTCTTGTATTTGAAGATAAAATCTTTTTGCTTTGAAGAAGAAAGATCTAGCTGACTGAAATAAGTTCATTCGATGAAAACCAACAAAAATTGACAAGAACCACGAAAAGTTCTTGTATTTTAAGATAAGATCTTACGCTATTGAAGAAAAAACTTCCAGCTCACTCAAATATGTTCATTTGCTGAAAACCAACAAAACCACGAAAAGTTCTTGTATTTGAAGTTAAAATCTTTTTGCTTTGAAGAAGAAAGATCTAGCTGACTGAAATAAGTTCACGAGATGAAAACCAACAAAAATTGACAAGAACAACGAAAAGTTCTTGTATTTTAAGATAAAATCTTACGCTATTGAAGAAAAAACTTCTTGCTCACTGAAATCTGTTCATTTGCTGAAAACCAACAAAACCACGAAAAGTTCTTGTATTTGAAGATAAAATCTTTTTGCTTTGAAGAAGAAAGATCTAGCTGACTGAAATAAGTTCATTGGATGAAAACCAAAGGAATTGACAAGAACCACGAAAAGTTCTTGTATTTTAACATAAAATCTTACTCTATTAAGGAAAAAAATTCCAGCTCGCTGAAATATGTTCATTTGCTGAAAACCAACAAAACCACGAAAAGTTCTTGTATTTGAAGATAAAATCTTTTTGCTTTGAAGAAGAAAGATCCAGCTGACTGAAATAAGTTCATTGGATGAAAACCAAAGGAATTGACAAGAACCACGAAAAGTTCTTGTATTTTAACATAAAATCTTACTCTATTAAGGAACAAAATTCGAGCTCGCTGAAATATGTTCATTTGCTGAAAACCAACAAAACCACGAAAAGTTCTTGTATTTGAAGATAAAATCTTTTTGCTTTGAAGAAGAAAGATCCAGCTGACTGAAATAATTTCATTAGATGAAAACCAACAAAAAATGACAAGAACCACGAAAAGTTCTTGTATTTTAAGATAAGATCTTACGCTATTGAAGAAAAAACTTCCAGCTCACTCAAATATGTTCATTTGCTGAAAACCAACAAAACCACGAAAAGTTCTTGTATTTGAAGTTAAAATCTTTTTGCTTTGAAGAAGAAAGATCTAGCTGACTGAAATACGTTCACGAGATGAAAACCAACAAAAATTGACAAGAACCACGAAAAGTTCTTGTATTTTAAGATAAAATCTTACGCTATTGAAGAAAAAAGTTCTTGCTCACTGAAATCTGTTCATTTACTGAAAACCAACAAAACCACGAAAAGTTCTTGTATTTGAAGATAAAATCTTTTTGCTTTGAAGAAGAAAGATCTTGCTGACTGAAATAAGTTCATTCGATGAAAACCAACAAAAATTGACAAGAACCACGAAAAGTTCTTTTATTTTAAGATGAAATCTTACGCTATTGAAGAAAAAACTTCTTGCTCGCTGAAATCTGTTCATTTGCTGAAAACCAACAAAACCACGAAAAGTTCTTGTATTTGAAGATAAAATCTTTTTGCTTTGAAGAAGAAAGATCCAGCTGACTGAAATAAGTTCATTGGATGAAAACCAAAGGAATTGACAAGAACCACGAAAAGTTCTTGTATTTTAACATAAAATCTTACTCTATTAAGGAACAAAATTCGAGCTCGCTGAAATATGTTCATTTGCTGAAAACCAACAAAACCACGAAAAGTTCTTGTATTTGAAGATAAAATCTTTTTGCTTTGAAGAAGAAAGATCCAGCTGACTGAAATAATTTCATTAGATGAAAACCAACAAAAAATGACAAGAACCACGAAAAGTTCTTGTATTTTAAGATAAGATCTTACGCTATTGAAGAAAAAACTTCCAGCTCACTCAAATATGTTCATTTGCTGAAAACCAACAAAACCACGAAAAGTTCTTGTATTTGAAGTTAAAATCTTTTTGCTTTGAAGAAGAAAGATCTAGCTGACTGAAATACGTTCACGAGATGAAAACCAACAAAAATTGACAAGAACCACGAAAAGTTCTTGTATTTTAAGATAAAATCTTACGCTATTGAAGAAAAAACTTCTTGCTCACTGAAATCTGTTCATTTGCTGAAAACCAACAAAACCACGAAAAGTTCTTGTATTTGAAGATAAAATCTTTTTGCTTTGAAGAAGAAAGATCTAGCTGACTGAAATAAGTTCATTGGATGAAAACCAAAGGAATTGACAAGAACCACGAAAAGTTCTTGTATTTTAACATAAAATCTTACTCTATTAAGGAAAAAAATTCCAGCTCGCTGAAATATGTTCATTTGCTGAAAACCAACAAAACCACGAAAAGTTCTTGTGTTTGAAGATAAAAATCTTTTTGCTTTGAAGAAGAAAGATCCAGCTGACTTAAATAAGTTCATTAGATGAAAACCAACAAAAATTGACAAGAACCACGAAAAGTTCTTGCATTTTAACATAAGATCTTACGCTATTAAAGAAAAAACTCCCAGCTCGCTGAAATATGTTCATTTGCTGAAAACCAACAAAACCACGAAAAGTTCTTGTATTTGAAGATAAAATCTTTTTGCTTTGAAGAAGAAAGATCTAGCTGACTGAAATAAGTTCATTGGATGAAAACCAAAGGAATTGACAAGAACCACGAAAAGTTCTTGTATTTTAACATAAAATCTTACTCTGTTCAGGAAAAAAATTCCAGCTCGCTGAAATATGTTCATTTGCTGAAAACCAACAAAACCACGAAAAGTTCTTGTATTTGAAGATAAAATCTTTTTGCTTTGAAGAAGAAAGATCTAGCTGACTGAAATAAGTTCATTCGATGAAAACCAACAAAAATTGACAAGAACCACGAAAAGTTCTTGTATTTTAAGATAATATCTTACGCTATTAAAGAAAAAACTTCTGGCTCGCTGAAATATGTTCATTTGCTGAAAACCAACAAAACCACGAAAAGTTCTTGTATTTGAAGATAAAATCTTTTTGCTTTGAAGAAGAAAGATCTTGCTGACTGAAATAAGTTCATTCGATGAAAACCAACAAAAATTGACAAGAACCACGAAAAGTTCTTGTATTTTAAGATAAAATCTTGCGCTATTAAGAAAAAACTTCCAATTCACTGAAATATGTTCATTTGCTGAAAATCAACAAAACCACGAAAAGTTCTTGTAATTGAAGATAAAATCTTTTTGCTTTGAAGAAGAAAGATCTAGCTGACTGAAATAAGTTCATTAGATGAAAACCAACAAAAATTGCCAAGAACCACGAAAAGTTCTTGTATTTTCAGATAAAATCTTACGCTATTAAGAAAAAACTTCCAGCTCACTGAAATATGTTCATTTGCTGAAAACCAACAAAACCACGAAAAGTTCTTGTATTTGAAGTTAAAATCTTTTTGCTTTGAAGAAGAAAGATCTAGCTGACTGAAATAAGTTCATTAGATGAAAACCAACAAAAATTGACAAGAACCACGAAAAGTTCTTTTATTTTAAGATGAAATCTTACGCTATTGAAGAAAAAACTTCTTGCTCGCTGAAATCTGTTCATTTGCTGAAAACCAACAAAACCACGAAAAGTTCTTGTATTTGAAGATAAAATCTTTTTGCTTTGAAGAAGAAAGATCTTGCTGACTGAAATAAGTTCATTGGATGAAAACCAACAAAAATTGACAAGAAACACGAAAAGTTCTTGTAGTTTAAGATAAAATCTTATGCTATTAAAGAAAAAACTCCCAGCTCGCTGAAATATGTTCATTTGCTGAAAACCATCAAAACCACGAAAAGTTCTTGTGTTTGAAGATAAAAATCTTTTTGCTTTGAAGAAGAAAGATCCAGCTGACTTAAATAAGTTCATTAGATGAAAACCAACAAAAATTGACAAGAACCACGAAAAGTTCTTGCATTTTAACATAAGATCTTACGCTATTAAAGAAAAAACTCCCAGCTCGCTGAAATATGTTCATTTGCTGAAAACCAACAAAACCACGAAAAGTTCTTGTATTTGAAGATAAAATCTTTTTGCTTTGAAGAAGAAAGATCTAGCTGACTGAAATAAGTTCATTGGATGAAAACCAAAGGAATTGACAAGAACCACGAAAAGTTCTTGTATTTTACAATAAAATCTTACTCTGTTCAGGAAAAAAATTCCAGCTCGCTGAAATATGTTCATTTGCTGAAAACCAACAAAACCACGAAAAGTTCTTGTATTTGAAGATAAAATCTTTTTGCTTTGAAGAAGAAAGATCTAGCTGACTGAAATAAGTTCATTGGATGAAAACCAAAGGAATTGACAAGAACCACGAAAAGTTCTTGTATTTTAACATAAAATCTTACTCTATTAAGGAACAAAATTCGAGCTCGCTGAAATATGTTCATTTGCTGAAAACCAACAAAACCACGAAAAGTTCTTGTATTTGAAGATAAAATCTTTTTGCTTTGAAGAAGAAAGATCCAGCTGACTGAAATAATTTCATTAGATGAAAACCAACAAAAAATGACAAGAACCACGAAAAGTTCTTGTATTTTAAGATAAGATCTTACGCTATTGAAGAAAAAACTTCCAGCTCACTGAAATATGTTCATTTGCTGAAAACCAACAAAACCACGAAAAGTTCTTGTATTTGAAGTTAAAATCTTTTTGCTTTGAAGAAGAAAGATCTAGCTGACTGAAATAAGTTCACGAGATGAAAACCAACAAAAATTGACAAGAACCACGAAAAGTTCTTGTATTTTAAGATAAAATCTTACGCTATTGAAGAAAAAACTTCTTGCTCACTGAAATCTGTTCATTTGCTGAAAACCAACAAAACCACGAAAAGTTCTTGTATTTGAAGATAAAATCTTTTTGCTTTGAAGAAGAAAGATCCAGCTGACTGAAATAAGTTCATTAGATGAAAACCAACAAAAATTGACAAGAACCATGAAAAGTTCTTGTATTTTAAGATAAAATCTTACGCTATTAAAGAAAAAACTCCCAGCTCGCTGAAATATGTTCATTTGCTGAAAACCAACAAAACCACGAAAAGTTCTTGTATTTGAAGATAAAATCTTTTTGCTTTGAAGAAGAAAGATCGAGCTGACTGAAATAAGTTCATTGGATGAAAACCAAAGGAATTGACAAGAACCACGAAAAGTTCTTGTATTTTAACATAAAATCTTACTCTATTAAGGAACAAAATTCGAGCTCGCTGAAATATGTTCATTTGCTGAAAACCAACAAAACCACGAAAAGTTCTTGTATTTGAAGATAAAATCTTTTTGCTTTGAAGAAGAAAGATCCAGCTGACTGAAATAATTTCATTAGATGAAAACCAACAAAAAATGACAACAACCACGAAAAGTTCTTGTATTTTAAGATAAGATCTTACGCTATTGAAGAAAAAACTTCCAGCTCACTGAAATATGTTCATTTGCTGAAAACCAACAAAACCACGAAAAGTTCTTGTATTTGAAGTTAAAATCTTTTTGCTTTGAAGAAGAAAGATCTAGCTGACTGAAATAAGTTCACGAGATGAAAACCAACAAAAATTGACAAGAACCACGAAAAGTTCTTGTATTTTAAGATAAAATCTTACGCTATTGAAGAAAAAACTTCTTGCTCACTGAAATCTGTTCATTTGCTGAAAACCAACAAAACCACGAAAAGTTCTTGTATTTGAAGATAAAATCTTTTTGCTTTGAAGAAGAAAGATCTTGCTGACTGAAATAAGTTCATGAGATGAAAACCAACAAAAATTGACAAGAAACACGAAAAGTTCTTGTAGTTTAAGATAAAATCTTACGCTATTGAAGAAAAAATTCCCAGCTCGCTGAAATATGTTCATTTGCTGAATACCAACAAAACCACGAAAAGTTCTTGTATTTGAAGATAAAATCTTTTTGCTTTGAAGAAGAAAGATCTAGCTGACTGAAATAAGTTCATTGGATGAAAACCAAAGGAATTGACAAGAACCACGAAAAGTTCTTGTATTTTAACATAAAATCTTACTCTATTAAGGAAAAAAATTCCAGCTCGCTGAAATATGTTCATTTGCTGAAAACCAACAAAACCACGAAAAGTTCTTGTGTTTGAAGATAAAAATCTTTTTGCTTTGAAGAAGAAAGATCGAGCTGACTGAAATAAGTTCATTCGATGAAAACCAACAAAAATTGACAAGAACCACGAAAAGTTCTTGCATTTTAACATAAGATCTTACGCTATTAAAGAAAAAACTCCCAGCTCGCTGAAATATGTTCATTTGCTGAAAACCAACAAAACCACGAAAAGTTCTTGTATTTGAAGATAAAATCTTTTTGCTTTGAAGAAGAAAGATCTAGCTGACTGAAATAAGTTCATTGGATGAAAACCAAAGGAATTGACAAGAACCACGAAAAGTTCTTGTATTTTAACATAAAATCTTACTCTGTTCAGGAAAAAAATTCCAGCTCGCTGAAATATGTTCATTTGCTGAAAACCAATAAAACCACGAAAAGTTCTTGTATTTGAAGATAAAATCTTTTTGCTTTGAAGAAGAAAGATCTAGCTGACTGAAATAAGTTCATTCGATGAAAACCAACAAAAAATGACAAGAACCACGAAAAGTTCTTGTATTTTAAGATAATATCTTACGCGATTAAAGAAAAAACTTCTGGCTCGCTGAAATATGTTCATTTGCTGAAAACCAACAAAACCACGAAAAGTTCTTGTATTTGAAGATAAAATCTTTTTGCTTTGAAGAAGAAAGATCTTGCTGACTGAAATAAGTTCATTAGATGAAAACCAACAAAAATTAACAAGAAACACGAAAAGTTCTTGTAGTTTAAGATAAAATCTTACGCTATTAAAGAAAAAACTCCCAGCTCGCTGAAATATGTTCATTTGCTGAAAAGCAACAAAACCACGAAAAGTTCTTGTGTTTGAAGATAAAATCTTTTTGCTTTGAAGAAGAAAGATCGAGCTGACTGAAATAACTTCATTCGATGAAAACCAACATAAATTGACAAGAACCACGAAAAGTTCTTGCATTTGAAGATAAAATCTTTTTGCTTTGAAGAAGAAAGATCCAGCTGACTGAAATAATTTCATTAGATGAAAACCAACAAAAAATAACAAGAACCACGAAAAGTTCTTGTATTTTAACATAAGATCTTACGCTATTAAGAAAAAACTTCCAGCTCACTGAAATATGTTCATTTGCTGAAAACCAACAAAACCACGAAAAGTTCTTGTATTGAAGTTAAAATCTTTTTGCTTTGAAGAAGAAAGATCTCGCTGACTGAAATAAGTTCATTAGATGAAAACCAACAAAAATTGACAAGAACCACGAAAAGTTCTCATATTTTAAGATAAAATCTTACGCTGTTGAAGAAAAAACTTCTTGCTCGCTGAAATCTGTTCATTTGCTGAAAACCACGAAAAGTTCTTGTATTTGAAGATAAAATCTTTTTGCTTTGAAGAAGAAAGATCTCGCTGACTGAAATAAGTTCATTGGATGAAAACCAAAGGAATTGACAAGAAACACGAAAAGTTCTTGTAGTTTAAGATAAAATCTTACGCTATTAAAGAAAAAACTCCCAGCTCGCTGAAATATGTTCATTTGCTGAAAACCAACAAAACCACGAAAAGTTCTTGTATTTGAAGATAAAATCTTTTTGCTTTCAAGAAGAAAGATCTAGCTGACTGAAATAAGTTCATTCGATGAAAACCAACAAAAATTGACAAGAACCACGAAAAGATCTTGTATTTTAAGATAAAATCTTACGCTATTAAAGAAAAAACTCCCAGTTCGCTGAAATATGTTCATTTGCTGAAAACCAACAAAACCACGAAAAGTTCTTGTATTTGAAGATAAAATCTTTTTGCTTTGAAGAAGAAAGATCTAGCTGACTGAAATAAGTTCATTGGATGAAAACCAAAGGAATTGACAAGAACCACGAAAAGTTCTTCTATTTTAACATAAAATCTTACTCTATTAAGGAAAAAAATTCCAGCTCGCTGAAACATGTTCATTTGCTGAAAACCAACAAAACCACGAAAAGTTCTTGTATTTGAAGATAAAATCTTTTTGCTTTGAAGAAGAAAGATCGAGCTGACTGAAATAAGTTTATTCGATGAAAACCAACAAAAATTGACAAGAACCACGAAAAGTTCTTGTATTTTAAGATAGTATCTTACGCTATTAAAGAAAAAACTTCTGGCTCGCTGAAATCTGTTCATTTGCTGAAAACCAACAAAACCACAAAAAGTTCTTGTATTTGAAGATAAAATCTTTTTGCTTTGAAGAATAAAGATCCAGCTGACTGAAATAAGTTCATTAGATGAAAACCAACAAAAATTGACAAGAACCACGAAAAGTTCTTGTAGTTTAAGATAAAATCTTACGCTATTAAAGAAAAAACTTCTGGCTCGCTGAAATCTGTTCATTTGCTGAAAACCAACAAAACCACAAAAAGTTCTTGTATTTGAAGATAAAATCTTTTTGCTTTGAAGAAGAAAGATCTAGCTGACTGAAATAAGTTCATTAGATGAAAACCAACAAAAATTGACAAGAACCACGAAAAGTTCTTGTATTTTAAGATAAAATCTTGCTCTATGAAGGAAAAAACTTCCAGCTCGCTGAAATATGTTCATTTGCTGAAAACCATCAAAACCACGAAAAGTTCTTGTATTTGAAGATAAAATCTTTTTGCTTTGAAGAAGAATGATCTAGCTGACTGAAATAAGTTCATCAGATGAAAACCAACAAAAATTGACAAGAACCACGAAAAGTTCTTGTATTTTAAGATAAAATCTTACGCAATTAAGAAAAAACTTCCAGCTACTGAAACATGTTCATTTGCTGAAAACCATCAAAGCCACGAAAAGTTCTTGTATTTGAAGATAAAATCTTTTTGCTTTGAAGAAGAAAGATCGAGCTAACTGAAATAAGTTCGTAAGATGAAAACCAACAAAAATTGACAAGAACCACGAAAAGTTCTTGTATTTTAAGATACAATCTTACTCTATTCATGAAAAAACTTCCAGCTGGCTGAAATATGTTCATTTGCTGAAAACCATCAAAACCACGAAAAGTTCTTGTATTTGAAGATAAAATCTTTTTGCTTTGAAGAAGAACGATCTAGCTGACTGAAATAAGTTCATTCGATGAAAACCAACAAAAATTGACAAGAACCACGAAACGTTCTTGCATTTTAAGATAAAATCTTATGCTATTAAGAAAAATCTTCCAGCTCGCTGAAATATGTTCATTTGCTGAAAACCATCAAAACCACGAAAAGTTCTTGTATTTGCAGATAAAATCTTTCGCTATTAAGCAAAAAAACTTCCAGCTCGCTGAAATATGTTCATTTGCTGAAAACCATCAAAACCACGAAAAGTTCTTGTAGTTGAAGATAAAATCTTTTTGCTTTGAAGAAGAAAGATCTAGCTGACTGAAATAAGTTCATTAGATGAAAACCAACAAAAATTGACAAGAACCACGAAAAGTTCTTGTATTTTAAGATAAAATCTTACGCTATTAAGCAAAAAAACTTCCAGCTCGCTGAAATATGTTCATTTGCTGAAAACTATCAAAACCACGAAAAGTTCTTGTATTTGAAGATAAAATCTTTTTGCTTTGAAGAAGAAAGATCCAGCTGACTGAAATAAGTTCATTAGATGAAAACCAACAAAAATTGACAAGAACCACGAAAAGTTCTTGTATTTTAAGATAAAATCTTACGCTATTAAGCAAAAAAACTTCCAGCTCGCTGAAATATGTTCATTTGCTGAAAACTATCAAAACCACGAAAAGTTCTTGTATTTGAAGATAAAATATTTTTGCTTTGAAGAAGAAACATCTAGCTGACTGAAATAAGTTCATGAGATGAAAACCAACAAAAATTGACAAGAACCACGAAACGTTCTTGTATTTTAACATAAAATCTTACGCTATTAAGAAAAAACTTCCAGCTCGCTGAAATATGTTCATTTGCTGAAAACCATCAAAACCTCGAAAAGTTCTTGTATTTGCAGATAAAATCTTTCGCTATTAAGCAAAAAAACTTCCAGCTTGCTGAAATATGTTCATTTGCTGAAAACCATCAAAACCACGAAAAGTTCTTGTGTTTGAAGGTAAAATCTTATTTCTTTGAAGAAGAAAGATCGAGCTGACTGAAATAAGTTCATCAGATGAAAACCAACAAAAATTGACAAGAACCACGAAAAGTTCTTGTATTTTAAGTTAAAATCTTACGCTATTAAGCAAAAAAACTTCAAGCTCGCTGAAATATGTTCATTTGCTGAAAACCATCAAAACCACGAAAAGTTCTTGTACTTTAAGATAAAATGTTTTTGCTTTGAAGAAGAAAGATCCAGCTGACTGAAATAAGTTCATTAGATGAAAACCAACAAAAATTGACAAGAACCACGAAAAGTTCTTGTATTTTAAGATAAAATCTTACGCTATTAAGAAAAAACTTCCAGCTCGCTGAAATATGTTCATTTGGTGAAAACCAACAAAACCACGAAAAGTTCTTGTATTTGAAGATAAAATCTTTTTGCTTTGAAGAAGAAAGATCTAGCTGACTGAAATAAGTTCATCAGATGAAAACCAACAAAAATTGACAAGAACCACGAAAAGTTCTTGTATTTTAAGATAAAATCTTACGCTATTAAGAAAAAACTTCCAGCTCGCTGAAATATGTTCATTTGCTGAAAACCAACAAAACCACGAAAAGTTCTTGTATTTGAAGATAAAATCTTTTTGCTTTGAAGAAGAAAGATCTAGCTGACTGAAATAAGTTCATTAGATGAAAACCAACAAAATTTGACAAGAATCACGAAAAGTTCTTGTATTTTAAGATAAAATCTGACTCTATTAAGGAAAAAACTTCCAGCTCGCTGAAATCTGTTCATTTGCTGAACACCATAAAAACCACGAAAAGTTCTTGTATTTGAAGATAAAATCTTTTTGCTTTGAAGAAGAAAGATCTAGCTGACTGAAATAAGTTCATGAGATGAAAACCAACAAAATTTGACAAGAACCACGAAAAGTTCTTGTATTTTAAGATAAAATCTTGCGATATTAAGAAAAAACTTCCAGCTCACTGAAATATGTTCATTTGCTGAAAACCAACAAAACCACGAAAAGTTCTTGTATTTGAAGATAAAATCTTTTTGCTTTGAAGAAGAAAGATCCAGCTGACTGAAATAAGTTGATCAGATGAAAACCAACAAAAATTGACAAGAAACACGAAAAGTTCTTGTAGTTTAAGATAAAATCTTGCACTATTAAGAAAAAACTTCCAGCTCACTGAAATATGTTCATTTGCTGAAAACCAACAAAACCACGAAAAGTTCTTGTATTTGAAGATAAAATCTTTTTGCTTTGAAGAAGAAAGATCCAGCTGACTGAAATAAGTTGATCAGATGAAAACCAACAAAAATTGACAAGAACCACGAACAGTTCTTGTATTTTAAGATAAAATCTTACGCTATTAAGAAAAAACTTCCAGCTCGCTGAAATATGTTCATTTGGTGAAAACCATCAAAACCACGAAAGGTTCTTGTATTTGAAGATAAAATCTTTTTGCTTTGAAGAAGAAAGATCCAGCTGACTGAAATAAGTTCATTCGATGAAAACCAACAAAATTTGACAAGAATCACGAAAAGTTCTTGTATTTTAAGATAAAATCTTACTCTATTAAGGAAAAAACATCCAGCTCGCTGAAATCTGTTCATTTGCTGAAAACCATCAAAACCACGAAAAGTTCTTGTATTTGAAGATAAAATCTTTTTGCTTTGAAGAAGAAAGATCTAGCTGACTGAAATAAGTTCATGAGATGAAAACCAACAAAAATTGACAAGAAACACGAAAAGTTCTTGTAGTTTAAGATAAAATCTTACGCTATTGAGGAAAAAGCTCCCAGCTCGCTGAAATCTGTTCATTTGCTGAAAACCAACAAAACCACGAAAAGTTCTTGTATTTGAAGATAAAATCTTTTTGCTTTGAAGAAGAAAGATCGAGCTGACTGAAATAAGTTCATGAGATGAAAACCAACAAAAATTGACAAGAACCACGAAAAGCTCTTGTATTTTAAGATAAAATCTTGCGCTATTAAGAAAAAACTTCCAGCTCACTGAAATATGTTCATTTGCTGAAAACCAACAAAACCACGAAAAGTTCTTGTATTTGAAGATAAAATCTTTTTGCTTTGAAGAAGAAAGATCTAGCTGACTGAAATAAGTTCATTAGATGAAAACCAACAAAAATTGACAAGAACCACGAAAAGTTCTTGTATTTTAAGATAAAATCTTGCTCTATTAAGGAAAAAACTTCCAGCTCGCTGAAATATGTTCATTTGCTGAAAACCATCAAAACCACGAAAAGTTCTTGTATTTGAAGATAAAATATTTTTGCTTTGAAGAAGAAAGATCTAGCTGACTGAAATAAGTTCATTGGATGAAAACCAACAAAAATTGACAAGAACCACGAAAAGTTCTTGTATTTTAAGATAAAATCTTGCTCTATTAAGGAAAAAACTTCCAGCTCGCTGAAATATGTTCATTTGCTGAAAACCATCAAAACCACGAAAAGTTCTTGTATTTGAAGATAAAATATTTTTGCTTTGAAGAAGAAAGATCCAGCTGACTGAAATAAGTTCATTAGATGAAAACCAACAAAATTTGACAAGAACCACGAAAAGTTCTTGTATTTTAAGATAAAATCTTGCTCTATGAAGGAAAAAACTTCCAGCTCGCTGAAATATGTTCATTTGCTGAAAACCATCAAAACCACGAAAAGTTCTTGTATTTGAAGATAAAATCTTTTTGCTTTGAAGAAGAAAGATCCAGCTGACTGAAATAAGTTCATCAGATGAAAACCAACAAAAATTGACAAGAACCACGAAAAGTTCTTGTATTTTAAGATAAAATCTTACGCAATTAAGAAAAAACTTCCAGCTACTGAAACATGTTCATTTGCTGAAAACCATCAAAGCCACGAAAAGTTCTTGTATTTGAAGATAAAATCTTTTTGCTTTGAAGAAGAAAGATCGAGCTAACTGAAATAAGTTCATAAGATGAAAACCAACAAAAATTGACAAGAACCACGAATAGTTCTTGTATTTTAAGATAAAATCTTACTCTATTCATGAAAAAACTTCCAGCTGGCTGAAATATGTTCATTTGCTGAAAACCATCAAAACCACGAAAAGTTCTTGTATTTGAAGATAAAATCTTTTTGCTTTGAAGAAGAACGATCTAGCTGACTGAAATAAGTTCATTCGATGAAAACCAACAAAAATTGACAAGAACCACGAAACGTTCTTGCATTTTAAGATAAAATCTTATGCTATTAAGAAAAATCTTCCAGCTCGCTGAAATATGTTCATTTGCTGAAAACCATCAAAACCACGAAAAGTTCTTGTATTTGCAGATAAAATCTTTCGCTATTAAGCAAAAAAACTTCCAGCTCGCTGAAATATGTTCATTTGCTGAAAACCATCAAAACCACGAAAAGTTCTTGTAGTTGAAGATAAAATTTTTTTGCTTTGAAGAAGAAAGATCTAGCTGACTGAAATAAGTTCATTAGATGAAAACCAACAAAAATTGACAAGAACCACGAAAAGTTCTTGTATTTTAAGATAAAATCTTACGCTATTAAGCAAAAAAACTTCCAGCTCGCTGAAATATGTTCATTTGCTGAAAACTATCAAAACCACGAAAAGTTCTTGTATTTGAAGATAAAATCTTTTTGCTTTGAAGAAGAAAGATCCAGCTGACTGAAATAAGTTCATTAGATGAAAACCAACAAAATTTGACAAGAACCACGAAAAGTTCTTGTATTTTAAGATAAAATCTTACGCTATTAGGCAAAAAAACTTCCAGCTCGCTGAAATATGTTCATTTGCTGAAAACCATCAAAACCACGAAAAGTTCTTGTACTTGAAGATAAAATATTTTTGCTTTGAAGAAGAAACATCTAGCTGACTGAAATAAGTTCATTAGATGAAAACCAACAAAAATTGACAAGAACCACGAAACGTTCTTGTATTTTAACATAAAATCTTACGCTATTAAGAAAAAACTTCCAGCTCGCTGAAATATGTTCATTTGCTGAAAACCATCAAAATCTCGAAAAGTTCTTGTATTTGCAGATAAAATCTTTCGCTATTAAGCAAAAAAACTTCCAGCTCGCTGAAATATGTTCATTTGCTGAAAACCATCAAAACCACGAAAAGTTCTTGTGTTTGAAGGTAAAATCTTATTTCTTTGAAGAAGAAAGATCGAGCTGACTGAAATAAGTTCATCAGATGAAAACCAACAAAAATTGACAAGAACCACGAAAAGTTCTTGTATTTTAAGTTAAAATCTTACGCTATTAAGCAAAAAAACTTCAAGCTCGCTGAAATATGTTCATTTGCTGAAAACCATCAAAACCACGAAAAGTTCTTGTACTTTAAGATAAAATGTTTTTGCTTTGAAGAAGAAAGATCCAGCTGACTGAAATAAGTTCATTAGATGAAAACCAACAAAAATTGACAAGAACCACGAAAAGTTGTTGTATTTTAAGATAAAATCTTACGCTATTAAGAAAAAACTTCCAGCTCGCTGAAATATGTTCATTTGGTGAAAACCAACAAAACCACGAAAAGTTCTTGTATTTGAAGATAAAATCTTTTTGCTTTGAAGAAGAAAGATCTAGCTGACTGAAATAAGTTCATCAGATGAAAACCAACAAAAATTGACAAGAACCACGAAAAGTTCTTGTATTTTAAGATAAAATCTTACGCTATTAAGAAAAAACTTCCAGCTCGCTGAAATATGTTCATTTGCTGAAAACCAACAAAACCACGAAAAGTTCTTGTATTTGAAGATAAAATCTTTTTGCTTTGAAGAAGAAAGATCTCGCTGACTGAAATAAGTTCATTAGATGAAAACCAACAAAATTTGACAAGAATCACGAAAAGTTCTTGTATTTTAAGATAAAATCTGACTCTATTAAGGAAAAAACTTCCAGCTCGCTGAAATATGTTCATTTGCTGAACACCATAAAAACCACGAAAAGTTCTTTTATTTGAAGATAAAATCTTTTTGCTTTGAAGAAGAAAGATCTAGCTGACTGAAATAACTTCATTAGATGAAAACCAACAAAAATTGACAAGAAACACGAAAAGTTCTTGTATTTTAAGATGAAATCTTACGCTATTAAGGAAAAAACTCCCAGCTCGCTGAAATATGTTCATTTGCTGAAAACCAACAAAACCACGAAAAGTTCTTGTATTTGAAGATAAAATCTTTTTGCTTTGAAGAAGAAAGATCTAGCTGACTGAAATAAGTTCATTAGATGAAAACCAACAAAAATTGACAAGAACCACGAAAAGTTCTTGTATTTTAAGATAAAATCTTGCGATATTAAGAAAAAACTTCCAGCTCACTGAAATATGTTCATTTGCTGAAAACCAACAAAACCACGAAAAGTTCTTGTATTTGAAGATAAAATCTTTTTGCTTTGAAGAAGAAAGATCCAGCTGACTGAAATAAGTTGATCAGATGAAAACCAACAAAAATTGACAAGAACCACGAACAGTTCTTGTATTTTAAGATAAAATCTTACGCTATTAAGAAAAAACTTCCAGCTCGCTGAAATATGTTCATTTGGTGAAAACCATCAAAACCACGAAAGGTTCTTGTATTTGAAGATAAAATCTTTTTGCTTTGAAGAAGAAAGATCCAGCTGACTGAAATAAGTTCATTCGATGAAAACCAACAAAAATTGACAAGAACCACGAAAAGTTCTTGTATTTTATGAGAATATCTTAGGCTATTAATGAAAAAACTTCTGGCTCGCTGAAATATGTTCATTTGCTGAAAACCAACAAAACCACGAAAAGTTCTTGTATTTTAAGATAAAATCTTTTTGCTTTGAAGAAGAAAGATCTCGCTGATTGAAATAAGTTCATTAGATGAAAACCAACAAAAATTGACAAGAACCACGAAAGGTTCTTGTATTTTAAGATAAAATCTTACTCTATTGGGGAAAAAACTTCCAGCTGGCTGAAATATGTTCATTTGCTGAAAACCATCAAAACCACGAAAAGTTCTTGTATTTGAAGATAAAATCTTTTTGCTTTGAAGAAGAAAGATCTAGCTGACTGAAATAAGTTCATTAGATGAAAACCAACAAAAATTGACAAGAACCACGAAAAGTTCTTGTATTTTAAGATAAAATCTAACGCTATTAAGAAAAAACTTCCAGCTCGCTGAAATATGTTCATTTGGTGAAGACCAACAAAACCACGAAAAGTTCTTGCATTTGAAGATAAAATCTTTTTGCTTTGAAGAAGAAAGATCTAGCTGACTGAAATAAGTTCATTAGATGAAAACCAACAAAAATTGACAAGAACCACGAAAAGTTCTTGTATTTTGAGATAAAATCTTACGCAATGAAGTAAAAAAAACTTCCAGCTCACTGAAATATGTTCATTTGCTGAAAACCATCAAAACCACGAAAAGTTCTAGTATTTTAAGATAAAATCTTTTTGCTTTGAAGAAGAAAGATCTCACTGATTGAAATAAGATCATGAGATGAAAACCAACAAAAATTGACAAGAAACACGAAAAGTTCTTGTAGTTTAAGATAAAATCTTACGCTATTAAAGAAAAAACTCCCAGCTCGCTGAAATATGTTCATTTGCTGAAAACCAACAAAACCACGAAAAGTTCTTGTATTTGAAGATAAAATCTTTTTGCTTTGAAGAAGAAAGATCCAGCTGACTGAAATAAGTTCATTAGATGAAAACCAACAAAAATTGACAAGAACCACGAAACGTTCTTGCATTTTAAGATAAAATCTTATGCTATTAAGAAAAATCTTCCAGCTCGCTGAAATATGTTCATTTGCTGAAAACCATCAAAACCACGAAAAGTTCTTGTATTTGCAGATAAAATCTTTCGCTATTAAGCAAAAAAACTTCCAGCTCGCTGAAATATGTTCATTTGCTGAAAACCATCAAAACCACGAAAAGTTCTTGTAGTTGAAGATAAAATTTTTTTGCTTTGAAGAAGAAAGATCTAGCTGACTGAAATAAGTTCATTAGATGAAAACCAACAAAAATTGACAAGAACCACGAAAAGTTCTTGTATTTTAAGATAAAATCTTACGCTATTAAGCAAAAAAACTTCCAGCTCGCTGAAATATGTTCATTTGCTGAAAACTATCAAAACCACGAAAAGTTCTTGTATTTGAAGATAAAATCTTTTTGCTTTGAAGAAGAAAGATCCAGCTGACTGAAATAAGTTCATTAGATGAAAACCAACAAAATTTGACAAGAACCACGAAAAGTTCTTGTATTTTAAGATAAAATCTTACGCTATTAGGCAAAAAAACTTCCAGCTCGCTGAAATATGTTCATTTGCTGAAAACCATCAAAACCACGAAAAGTTCTTGTATTTGAAGATAAAATATTTTTGCTTTGAAGAAGAAACATCTAGCTGACTGAAATAAGTTCATTAGATGAAAACCAACAAAAATTGACAAGAACCACGAAACGTTCTTGTATTTTAACATAAAATCTTACGCTATTAAGAAAAAACTTCCAGCTCGCTGAAATATGTTCATTTGCTGAAAACCATCAAAATCTCGAAAAGTTCTTGTATTTGCAGATAAAATCTTTCGCTATTAAGCAAAAAAACTTCCAGCTCGCTGAAATATGTTCATTTGCTGAAAACCATCAAAACCACGAAAAGTTCTTGTGTTTGAAGGTAAAATCTTATTTCTTTGAAGAAGAAAGATCGAGCTGACTGAAATAAGTTCATCAGATGAAAACCAACAAAAATTGACAAGAACCACGAAAAGTTCTTGTATTTTAAGTTAAAATCTTACGCTATTAAGCAAAAAAACTTCAAGCTCGCTGAAATATGTTCATTTGCTGAAAACCATCAAAACCACGAAAAGTTCTTGTACTTTAAGATAAAATGTTTTTGCTTTGAAGAAGAAAGATCCAGCTGACTGAAATAAGTTCATTAGATGAAAACCAACAAAAATTGACAAGAACCACGAAAAGTTGTTGTATTTTAAGATAAAATCTTACGCTATTAAGAAAAAACTTCCAGCTCGCTGAAATATGTTCATTTGGTGAAAACCAACAAAACCACGAAAAGTTCTTGTATTTGAAGATAAAATCTTTTTGCTTTGAAGAAGAAAGATCTAGCTGACTGAAATAAGTTCATCAGATGAAAACCAACAAAAATTGACAAGAACCACGAAAAGTTCTTGTATTTTAAGATAAAATCTTACGCTATTAAGAAAAAACTTCCAGCTCGCTGAAATATGTTCATTTGCTGAAAACCAACAAAACCACGAAAAGTTCTTGTATTTGAAGATAAAATCTTTTTGCTTTGAAGAAGAAAGATCTCGCTGACTGAAATAAGTTCATTAGATGAAAACCAACAAAATTTGACAAGAATCACGAAAAGTTCTTGTATTTTAAGATAAAATCTGACTCTATTAAGGAAAAAACTTCCAGCTCGCTGAAATATGTTCATTTGCTGAACACCATAAAAACCACGAAAAGTTCTTTTATTTGAAGATAAAATCTTTTTGCTTTGAAGAAGAAAGATCTAGCTGACTGAAATAACTTCATTAGATGAAAACCAACAAAAATTGACAAGAAACACGAAAAGTTCTTGTATTTTAAGATGAAATCTTACGCTATTAAGGAAAAAACTCCCAGCTCGCTGAAATATGTTCATTTGCTGAAAACCAACAAAACCACGAAAAGTTCTTGTATTTGAAGATAAAATCTTTTTGCTTTGAAGAAGAAAGATCTAGCTGACTGAAATAAGTTCATTAGATGAAAACCAACAAAAATTGACAAGAACCACGAAAAGTTCTTGTATTTTAAGATAAAATCTTGCGATATTAAGAAAAAACTTCCAGCTCACTGAAATATGTTCATTTGCTGAAAACCAACAAAACCACGAAAAGTTCTTGTATTTGAAGATAAAATCTTTTTGCTTTGAAGAAGAAAGATCCAGCTGACTGAAATAAGTTGATCAGATGAAAACCAACAAAAATTGACAAGAACCACGAACAGTTCTTGTATTTTAAGATAAAATCTTACGCTATTAAGAAAAAACTTCCAGCTCGCTGAAATATGTTCATTTGGTGAAAACCATCAAAACCACGAAAGGTTCTTGTATTTGAAGATAAAATCTTTTTGCTTTGAAGAAGAAAGATCCAGCTGACTGAAATAAGTTCATTCGATGAAAACCAACAAAAATTGACAAGAACCACGAAAAGTTCTTGTATTTTATGAGAATATCTTAGGCTATTAATGAAAAAACTTCTGGCTCGCTGAAATATGTTCATTTGCTGAAAACCAACAAAACCACGAAAAGTTCTTGTATTTTAAGATAAAATCTTTTTGCTTTGAAGAAGAAAGATCTCGCTGATTGAAATAAGTTCATTAGATGAAAACCAACAAAAATTGACAAGAACCACGAAAGGTTCTTGTATTTTAAGATAAAATCTTACTCTATTGGGGAAAAAACTTCCAGCTGGCTGAAATATGTTCATTTGCTGAAAACCATCAAAACCACGAAAAGTTCTTGTATTTGAAGATAAAATCTTTTTGCTTTGAAGAAGAAAGATCTAGCTGACTGAAATAAGTTCATTAGATGAAAACCAACAAAAATTGACAAGAACCACGAAAAGTTCTTGTATTTTAAGATAAAATCTAACGCTATTAAGAAAAAACTTCCAGCTCGCTGAAATATGTTCATTTGGTGAAGACCAACAAAACCACGAAAAGTTCTTGCATTTGAAGATGAAATCTTTTTGCTTTGAAGAAGAAAGATCTAGCTGACTGAAATAAGTTCATTAGATGAAAACCAACAAAAATTGACAAGAACCACGAAAAGTTCTTGTATTTTGAGATAAAATCTTACGCAATGAAGTAAAAAAAACTTCCAGCTCACTGAAATATGTTCATTTGCTGAAAACCATCAAAACCACGAAAAGTTCTAGTATTTTAAGATAAAATCTTTTTGCTTTGAAGAAGAAAGATCTCACTGATTGAAATAAGATCATGAGATGAAAACCAACAAAAATTGACAAGAAACACGAAAAGTTCTTGTAGTTTAAGATAAAATCTTACGCTATTAAAGAAAAAACTCCCAGCTCGCTGAAATATGTTCATTTGCTGAAAACCAACAAAACCACGAAAAGTTCTTGTATTTGAAGATAAAATCTTTTTGCTTTGAAGAAGAAAGATCCAGCTGACTGAAATAAGTTCATTAGATGAAAACCAACAAAAATTGCCAAGAACCACGAAAAGTTCTTGTATTTTAAGATAAAATCTTGCGCTATCAAGAAAAAACTTCCAGCTGGCTGAAATATGTTCATTTGATGAAAACCAACAAAACCACGAAAAGTTCTTGTATTTGAAGATAAAATCTTTTTGCTTTGAAGAAGAAAGATCCAGCTGACTGAAATAAGTTCATGAGATGAAAACCAACAAAAATTGACAAGAACCACGAAAAGTTCTTGTATTTTAAGATAAAATCTTACTCTATGTGGGAAAAAACTTCCAGCTGGCTGAAATATGTTCATTTGCTGAAAACCATCAAAACCACGAAAGGTTCTTGTATTTGAAGATAAAATCTTTTTGCTTTGAAGAAGAAAGATCTTGCTGACTGAAATAAGTTCATTGGATGAAAACCAACAAAAATTGACAAGAACCACGAAAAGTTCTTGTATTTTATGATAATATCTTACGCTATTAAAGAAAAAACTTCTGGCTCGCTGAAATATGTTCATTTGCTGAAAACCAACAAAACCACGAAAAGTTCTTGTATTTGAAGATAAAATATTTTTGCTTTGAAGAAGAAAGATCCAGCTGACTGAAATAAGTTCATTAGATGAAAACCAACAAAATTTGACAAGAACCACGAAAAGTTCTTGTATTTTAAGATAAAATCTTGCTCTATGAAGGAAAAAACTTCCAGCTCGCTGAAATATGTTCATTTGCTGAAAACCATCAAAACCACGAAAAGTTCTTGTATTTGAAGATAAAATCTTTTTGCTTTGAAGAAGAAAGATCTAGCTGACTGAAATAAGTTCATCAGATGAAAACCAACAAAAATTGACAAGAACCACGAAAAGTTCTTGTATTTTAAGATAAAATCTTACGCAATGAAGAAAAAACTTCCAGCTACTGAAACATGTTCATTTGCTGAAAACCATCAAAGCCACGAAAAGTTCTTGTATTTGAAGATAAAATCTTTTTGCTTTGAAGAAGAAAGATCGAGCTAACTGAAATAAGTTCATAAGATGAAAACCAACAAAAATTGACAAGAAACACGAAAAGTTCTTGTATTTTAAGATAAAATCTTACTCTATTCATGAAAAAACTTCCAGCTGGCTGAAATATGTTCATTTGCTGAAAACCATCAAAACCACGAAAAGTTCTTGTATTTGAAGATAAAATCTTTTTGCTTTGAAGAAGAACGATCTAGCTGACTGAAATAAGTTCATTCGATGAAAACCAACAAAAATTGACAAGAACCACGAAAAGTTCTTGTATTTTAAGATAAAATCTTACGCTATTAAGCAAAAAAACTTCCAGCTCGCTGAAATATGTTCATTTGCTGAAAACTATCAAAACCACGAAAAGTTCTTGTATTTGAAGATAAAATCTTTTTGCTTTGAAGAAGAAAGATCCAGCTGACTGAAATAAGTTCATTAGATGAAAACCAACAAAATTTGACAAGAACCACGAAAAGTTCTTGTATTTTAAGATAAAATCTTACGCTATTAAGCAAAAAAACTTCCAGCTCGCTGAAATATGTTCATTTGCTGAAAACCATCAAAACCACGAAAAGTTCTTGTATTTGAAGATAAAATATTTTTGCTTTGAAGAAGAAACATCTAGCTGACTGAAATAAGTTCATTAGATGAAAACCAACAAAAATTGACAAGAACCACGAAACGTTCTTGTATTTTAACATAAAATCTTACGCTATTAAGAAAAAACTTCCAGCTCGCTGAAATATGTTCATTTGCTGAAAAACATCAAAATCTCGAAAAGTTCTTGTATTTGCAGATAAAATCTTTCGCTATTAAGCAAAAAAACTTCCAGCTCGCTGAAATATGTTCATTTGCTGAAAACCATCAAAACCACGAAAAGTTCTTGTGTTTGAAGGTAAAATCTTATTTCTTTGAAGAAGAAAGATCGAGCTGACTGAAATAAGTTCATCAGATGAAAACCAACAAAAATTGACAAGAACCACGAAAAGTTCTTGTATTTTAAGTTAAAATCTTACGCTATTAAGCAAAAAAACTTCAAGCTCGCTGAAATATGTTCATTTGCTGAAAACCATCAAAACCACGAAAAGTTCTTGTACTTTAAGATAAAATGTTTTTGCTTTGAAGAAGAAAGATCCAGCTGACTGAAATAAGTTCATTAGATGAAAACCAACAAAAATTGACAAGAACCACGAAAAGTTGTTGTATTTTAAGATAAAATCTTACGCTATTAAGAAAAAACTTCCAGCTCGCTGAAATATGTTCATTTGGTGAAAACCAACAAAACCACGAAAAGTTCTTGTATTTGAAGATAAAATCTTTTTGCTTTGAAGAAGAAAGATCTAGCTGACTGAAATAAGTTCATCAGATGAAAACCAACAAAAATTGACAAGAACCACGAAAAGTTCTTGTATTTTAAGATAAAATCTTACGCTATTAAGAACAAACTTCCAGCTCGCTGAAATATGTTCATTTGCTGAAAACCAACAAAACCACGAAAAGTTCTTGTATTTGAAGATAAAATCTTTTTGCTTTGAAGAAGAAAGATCTCGCTGACTGAAATAAGTTCATTAGATGAAAACCAACAAAATTTGACAAGAATCACGAAAAGTTCTTGTATTTTAAGATAAAATCTGACTCTATTAAGGAAAAAACTTCCAGCTCGCTGAAATCTGTTCATTTGCTGAACACCATAAAAACCACGAAAAGTTCTTGTATTTGAAGATAAAATCTTTTTGCTTTGAAGAAGAAAGATCTAGCTGACTGAAATAACTTCATTAGATGAAAACCAACAAAAATTGACAAGAAACACGAAAAGTTCTTGTAGTTTAAGATAAAATCTTACGCTATTAAGGAAAAAACTCCCAGCTCGCTGAAATATGTTCATTTGCTGAAAACCAACAAAACCATGAAAAGTTCTTGTATTTGAAGATAAAATCTTTTTGCTTTGAAGAAGAAAGATCGAGCTGACTGAAATAAGTTCATTAGATGAAAACCAACAAAAATTGACAAGAACCACGAAAAGTTCTTGTATTTTAAGATAAAATCTTGCGATATTAAGAAAAAACTTCCAGCTCACTGAAATATGTTCATTTGCTGAAAACCAACAAAACCACGAAAAGTTCTTGTATTTGAAGATAAAATCTTTTTGCTTTGAAGAAGAAAGATCCAGCTGACTGAAATAAGTTGATCAGATGAAAACCAACAAAAATTGACAAGAACCACGAAAGGTTCTTGTATTTTAAGATAAAATCTTGCGATATTAAGAAAAAACTTCCAGCTGGCTGAAATATGTTCATTTGCTGAAAACCATCAAAACCACGAAAAGTTCTTGTATTTGAAGATAAAATCTTTTTGCTTTGAAGAAGAAAGATCTAGCTGACTGAAATAAGTTCATTAGATGAAAACCAACAAAAATTGACAAGAACCACGAAAAGTTCTTGTATTTTAAGATAAAATCTAACGCTATTAAGAAAAAACTTCCAGCTCGCTGAAATATGTTCATTTGGTGAAAACCATCAAAACCACGAAAGGTTCTTGTATTTGAAGATAAAATCTTTTTGCTTTGAAGAAGAAAGATCTTGCTGACTGAAATAAGTTCATTGGATGAAAACCAACAAAAATTGACAAGAACCACGAAAAGTTCTTGTATTTTATGATAATATCTTACGCTATTAAAGAAAAAACTTCTGGCTCGCTGAAATATGTTCATTTGCTGAAAACCAACAAAACCACGAAAAGTTCTTGTATTTGAAGATAAAATATTTTTGCTTTGAAGAAGAAAGATCCAGCTGACTGAAATAAGTTCATTAGATGAAAACCAACAAAATTTGACAAGAACCACGAAAAGTTCTTGTATTTTAAGATAAAATCTTGCTCTATGAAGGAAAAAACTTCCAGCTCGCTGAAATATGTTCATTTGCTGAAAACCATCAAAACCACGAAAAGTTCTTGTATTTGAAGATAAAATCTTTTTGCTTTGAAGAAGAAAGATCTAGCTGACTGAAATAAGTTCATCAGATGAAAACCAACAAAAATTGACAAGAACCACGAAAAGTTCTTGTATTTTAAGATAAAATCTTACGCAATGAAGAAAAAACTTCCAGCTACTGAAACATGTTCATTTGCTGAAAACCATCAAAGCCACGAAAAGTTCTTGTATTTGAAGATAAAATCTTTTTGCTTTGAAGAAGAAAGATCGAGCTAACTGAAATAAGTTCATAAGATGAAAACCAACAAAAATTGACAAGAAACACGAAAAGTTCTTGTATTTTAAGATAAAATCTTACTCTATTCATGAAAAAACTTCCAGCTGGCTGAAATATGTTCATTTGCTGAAAACCATCAAAACCACGAAAAGTTCTTGTATTTGAAGATAAAATCTTTTTGCTTTGAAGAAGAACGATCTAGCTGACTGAAATAAGTTCATTCGATGAAAACCAACAAAAATTGACAAGAACCACGAAAAGTTCTTGTATTTTAAGATAAAATCTTACGCTATTAAGCAAAAAAACTTCCAGCTCGCTGAAATATGTTCATTTGCTGAAAACTATCAAAACCACGAAAAGTTCTTGTATTTGAAGATAAAATCTTTTTGCTTTGAAGAAGAAAGATCCAGCTGACTGAAATAAGTTCATTAGATGAAAACCAACAAAATTTGACAAGAACCACGAAAAGTTCTTGTATTTTAAGATAAAATCTTACGCTATTAAGCAAAAAAACTTCCAGCTCGCTGAAATATGTTCATTTGCTGAAAACCATCAAAACCACGAAAAGTTCTTGTATTTGAAGATAAAATATTTTTGCTTTGAAGAAGAAACATCTAGCTGACTGAAATAAGTTCATTAGATGAAAACCAACAAAAATTGACAAGAACCACGAAACGTTCTTGTATTTTAACATAAAATCTTACGCTATTAAGAAAAAACTTCCAGCTCGCTGAAATATGTTCATTTGCTGAAAAACATCAAAATCTCGAAAAGTTCTTGTATTTGCAGATAAAATCTTTCGCTATTAAGCAAAAAAACTTCCAGCTCGCTGAAATATGTTCATTTGCTGAAAACCATCAAAACCACGAAAAGTTCTTGTGTTTGAAGGTAAAATCTTATTTCTTTGAAGAAGAAAGATCGAGCTGACTGAAATAAGTTCATCAGATGAAAACCAACAAAAATTGACAAGAACCACGAAAAGTTCTTGTATTTTAAGTTAAAATCTTACGCTATTAAGCAAAAAAACTTCAAGCTCGCTGAAATATGTTCATTTGCTGAAAACCATCAAAACCACGAAAAGTTCTTGTACTTTAAGATAAAATGTTTTTGCTTTGAAGAAGAAAGATCCAGCTGACTGAAATAAGTTCATTAGATGAAAACCAACAAAAATTGACAAGAACCACGAAAAGTTGTTGTATTTTAAGATAAAATCTTACGCTATTAAGAAAAAACTTCCAGCTCGCTGAAATATGTTCATTTGGTGAAAACCAACAAAACCACGAAAAGTTCTTGTATTTGAAGATAAAATCTTTTTGCTTTGAAGAAGAAAGATCTAGCTGACTGAAATAAGTTCATCAGATGAAAACCAACAAAAATTGACAAGAACCACGAAAAGTTCTTGTATTTTAAGATAAAATCTTACGCTATTAAGAACAAACTTCCAGCTCGCTGAAATATGTTCATTTGCTGAAAACCAACAAAACCACGAAAAGTTCTTGTATTTGAAGATAAAATCTTTTTGCTTTGAAGAAGAAAGATCTCGCTGACTGAAATAAGTTCATTAGATGAAAACCAACAAAATTTGACAAGAATCACGAAAAGTTCTTGTATTTTAAGATAAAATCTGACTCTATTAAGGAAAAAACTTCCAGCTCGCTGAAATCTGTTCATTTGCTGAACACCATAAAAACCACGAAAAGTTCTTGTATTTGAAGATAAAATCTTTTTGCTTTGAAGAAGAAAGATCTAGCTGACTGAAATAACTTCATTAGATGAAAACCAACAAAAATTGACAAGAAACACGAAAAGTTCTTGTAGTTTAAGATAAAATCTTACGCTATTAAGGAAAAAACTCCCAGCTCGCTGAAATATGTTCATTTGCTGAAAACCAACAAAACCATGAAAAGTTCTTGTATTTGAAGATAAAATCTTTTTGCTTTGAAGAAGAAAGATCGAGCTGACTGAAATAAGTTCATTAGATGAAAACCAACAAAAATTGACAAGAACCACGAAAAGTTCTTGTATTTTAAGATAAAATCTTGCGATATTAAGAAAAAACTTCCAGCTCACTGAAATATGTTCATTTGCTGAAAACCAACAAAACCACGAAAAGTTCTTGTATTTGAAGATAAAATCTTTTTGCTTTGAAGAAGAAAGATCCAGCTGACTGAAATAAGTTGATCAGATGAAAACCAACAAAAATTGACAAGAACCACGAAAGGTTCTTGTATTTTAAGATAAAATCTTGCGATATTAAGAAAAAACTTCCAGCTGGCTGAAATATGTTCATTTGCTGAAAACCATCAAAACCACGAAAAGTTCTTGTATTTGAAGATAAAATCTTTTTGCTTTGAAGAAGAAAGATCTAGCTGACTGAAATAAGTTCATTAGATGAAAACCAACAAAAATTGACAAGAACCACGAAAAGTTCTTGTATTTTAAGATAAAATCTAACGCTATTAAGAAAAAACTTCCAGCTCGCTGAAATATGTTCATTTGGTGAAGACCAACAAAACCACGAAAAGTTCTTGCATTTGAAGATAAAATCTTTTTGCTTTGAAGAAGAAAGATCTAGCTGACTGAAATAAGTTCATTAGATGAAAACCAACAAAAATTGACAAGAACCACGAAAAGTTCTTGTATTTTGAGATAAAATCTTACGCAATGAAGTAAAAAAAACTTCCAGCTCGCTGAAATATGTCCATTTGATGAAAACCAACAAAACCACGAAAAGTTCTTGTATTTGAAGATAAAATCTTTTTGCTTTGAAGAAGAAAGATCCAGCTGACTGAAATAAGTTCATGAGATGAAAACCAACAAAAATTGACAAGAACCACGAAAAGTTCTTGTATTTTAAGATAAAATCTTACTCTATGTGGGAAAAAACTTCCAGCTGGCTGAAATATGTTCATTTGCTGAAAACCATCAAAACCACGAAAGGTTCTTGTATTTGAAGATAAAATCTTTTTGCTTTGAAGAAGAAAGATCTTGCTGACTGAAATAAGTTCATTGGATGAAAACCAACAAAAATTGACAAGAACCACGAAAAGTTCTTGTATTTTATGATAATATCTTACGCTATTAAAGAAAAAACTTCTGGCTCGCTGAAATATGTTCATTTGCTGAAAACCAACAAAACCACGAAAAGTTCTTGTATTTGAAGATAAAATATTTTTGCTTTGAAGAAGAAAGATCCAGCTGACTGAAATAAGTTCATTAGATGAAAACCAACAAAATTTGACAAGAACCACGAAAAGTTCTTGTATTTTAAGATAAAATCTTGCTCTATGAAGGAAAAAACTTCCAGCTCGCTGAAATATGTTCATTTGCTGAAAACCATCAAAACCACGAAAAGTTCTTGTATTTGAAGATAAAATCTTTTTGCTTTGAAGAAGAAAGATCTAGCTGAGTGAAATAAGTTCATCAGATGAAAACCAACAAAAATTGACAAGAACCACGAAAAGTTCTTGTATTTTAAGATAAAATCTTACGCAATTAAGAAAAAACTTCCAGCTACTGAAACATGTTCATTTGCTGAAAACCATCAAAGCCACGAAAAGTTCTTGTATTTGAAGATAAAATCTTTTTGCTTTGAAGAAGAAAGATCGAGCTAACTGAAATAAGTTCATAAGATGAAAACCAACAAAAATTGACAAGAACCACAAAAAGTTCTTGTATTTTAAGATAAAATCTTACTCTATTCATGAAAAAACTTCCAGCTGGCTGAAATATGTTCATTTGCTGAAAACCATCAAAACCACGAAAAGTTCTTGTATTTGAAGATAAAATCTTTTTGCTTTGAAGAAGAACGATCTAGCTGACTGAAATAAGTTCATTCGATGAAAACCAACAAAAATTGACAAGAACCACGAAACGTTCTTGCATTTTAAGATAAAATCTTATGCTATTAAGAAAAATCTTCCAGCTCGCTGAAATATGTTCATTTGCTGAAAACCATCAAAACCACGAAAAGTTCTTGTATTTGCAGATAAAATCTTTCGCTATTAAGCAAAAAAACTTCCAGCTCGCTGAAATATGTTCATTTGCTGAAAACCATCAAAACCACGAAAAGTTCTTGTAGTTGAAGATAAAATTTTTTTGCTTTGAAGAAGAAAGATCTAGCTGACTGAAATAAGTTCATTAGATGAAAACCAACAAAAATTGACAAGAACCACGAAAAGTTCTTGTATTTTAAGATAAAATCTTACGCTATTAAGCAAAAAAACTTCCAGCTCGCTGAAATATGTTCATTTGCTGAAAACCATCAAAACCACGAAAAGTTCTTGTATTTGAAGATAAAATATTTTTGCTTTGAAGAAGAAACATCTAGCTGACTGAAATAAGTTCATTAGATGAAAACCAACAAAAATTGACAAGAACCACGAAACGTTCTTGTATTTTAACATAAAATCTTACGCTATTAAGAAAAAACTTCCAGCTCGCTGAAATATGTTCATTTGCTGAAAACCATCAAAATCTCGAAAAGTTCTTGTATTTGCAGATAAAATCTTTCGCTATTAAGCAAAAAAACTTCCAGCTCGCTGAAATATGTTCATTTGCTGAAAACCATCAAAACCACGAAAAGTTCTTGTGTTTGAAGGTAAAATCTTATTTCTTTGAAGAAGAAAGATCGAGCTGACTGAAATAAGTTCATCAGATGAAAACCAACAAAAATTGACAAGAACCACGAAAAGTTCTTGTATTTTAAGTTAAAATCTTACGCTATTAAGCAAAAAAACTTCCAGCTCGCTGAAATATGTTCATTTGCTGAACACCATAAAAACCACGAAAAGTTCTTGTATTTGAAGATAAAATGTTTTTGCTTTGAAGAAGAAAGATCCAGCTGACTGAAATAACTTCATTAGATGAAAACCAACAAAAATTGACAAGAAACACGAAAAGTTCTTGGAGTTTAAGATAAAATCTTACGCTATTAAGGAAAAAACTCCCAGCTCGCTGAAATATGTTCATTTGGTGAAAACCAACAAAACCACGAAAAGTTCTTGTATTTGAAGATAAAATCTTTTTGCTTTGAAGAAGAAAGATCTAGCTGACTGAAATAAGTTCATTAGATGAAAACCAACAAAAATTGACAAGAACCACGAAAAGTTCTTGTATTTTAAGATAAAATCTTGCGATATTAAGAAAAAACTTCCAGCTCACTGAAATATGTTCATTTGCTGAAAACCAACAAAACCACGAAAAGTTCTTGTATTTGAAGATAAAATCTTTTTGCTTTGAAGAAGAAAGATCGAGCTGACTGAAATAAGTTCATCAGATGAAAACCAACAAAAATTGACAAGAACCACGAAAAGTTCTTGTATTTTAAGATAAAATCTTACTCTATCAAGGAAAAAACTTCCAGCTCGCTGAAATCTGTTCATTTGCTGAAAACCATCAAAACCACGAAAAGTTCTTGTATTTTAAGATAAAATCTTTTTGCTTTGAAGAAGAAAGATCTCGCTGATTGAAATAAGTTCATTCGATGAAAACCAACAAAAATTGACAAGAAACACGAAAAGTTCTTGTAGTTTAAGATAAAATCTTACGCTATTAAAGAAAAAACTCCCAGCTCGCTGAAATATGTTCATTTGCTGAAAACCAACAAAACCACGAAAAGTTCTTGTATTTGAAGATAAAATCTTTTTGCTTTGAAGAAGAAAGATCTAGCTGACTGAAATAAGTTCATCAGATGAAAACCAACAAAAATTGCCAAGAACCACGAAAAGTTCTTGTATTATAAGATAAAATCTTGCGCTATTAAGAAAAAACTTGCAGCTCACTGAAATATGTTCATTTGCTGAAAACCAACAAAACCACGAAAAGTTCTTGTATTTTAAGATAAAATCTTTTTGCTTTGAAGAAGAAAGATCTCGCTGATTGAAATAAGTTCATCAGATGAAAACCAACAAAAATTGACAAGAAACACGAAAAGTTCTTGTAGTTTAAGATAAAATCTTACGCTATTAAAGAAAAAACTCCCAGCTCGCTGAAATATGTTCATTTGCTGAAAACCAACAAAACCACGAAAAGTTCTTGTATTTGAAGATAAAATCTTTTTGCTTTGAAGAAGAAAGATCTAGCTGACTGAAATAAGTTCATTAGATGAAAACCAACAAAAATTGACAAGAACCACGAAAGGTTCTTATATTTTAAGATAAAATCTTACTCTATTAGGGAAAAAACTTCCAGCTGGCTGAAATATGTTCATTTGCTGAAAACCATCAAAACCACGAAAGGTTCTTGTATTTGAAGATAAAATCTTTTTGCTTTGAAGAAGAAAGATCTCGCTGACTGAAATAAGTTTATTGGATGAAAACCAACAAAAATTGACAAGAACCACGAAAAGTTCTTGTATTTTATGATAATATCTTAGGCTATTAAAGAAAAAACTTCTGGCTCGCTGAAATATGTTCATTTGCTGAAAACCAACAAAACCACGAAAAGTTCTTGTATTTGAAGATAAAATCTTTTTGCTTTGAAGAAGAATGATCTAGCTGACTGAAATAAGTTCATTCGATGAAAATCAACAAAATTTGACAAGAACCACGAAAAGTTCTTGTATTTTAAGATAAAATCTTACTCTATCAAGGAAAAAACTTCCAGCTCGCTGAAATCTGTTCATTTGCTGAAAACCATCAAAACCACGAAAAGTTCTTGTATTTTAAGATAAAATCTTTTTGCTTTGAAGAAGAAAGATCTCGCTGATTGAAATAAGTTCATTAGATGAAAACCAACAAAAATTGACAAGAAACACGAAATATTCTTGTCGTTTAAGATAAAATCTTGCGCTATTAAGAAAAAACTTCCAGCTCACTGAAATATGTTCATTTGCTGAAAACCAACAAAACCACGAAAAGTTCTTGTATTTGAAGATAAAATATTTTTGCTTTGAAGAAGAAAGATCTAGCTGACTGAAATAAGTTCATTAGATGAAAACCAACAAAAATTGCCAAGAACCACGAAAAGTTCTTGTATTTTAAGATAAAATCGTGCGCTATTAAGAAAAAATTTCCAGCTCACTGAAATATGTTCATTTGCTGCAAACCAACAAAACCACGAAAAGTTCTTGTATTTGAAGATTAAATCTTTTTGCTTTGAAGAAGAAAGATCTAGCTGACTGAAATAAGTTCATTAGATGAAAACCAACAAAAATTGACAAGAACCACGAAAGGTTCTTGTATTTTCAGATAAAATCTTACTCTATTGGGGAAAAAACTTCCAGCTGGCTGAAATATGTTCATTTGCTGAAAACCATCAAAACCACGAAAAGGTCTTGTATTTGAAGATAAAATCTTTTTGCTTTGAAGAAGAAAGATCTAGCTGACTGAAATAAGTTCATAAGATGAAAACCAACAAAAATTGACAAGAACCACGAAAAGTTCTTGTATTTTAAGATAAAATATTACGCTATTAACAAAAAACTTCCAGCTCGCTGAAATATGTTCATTTGGTGAAGACCAACAAAACCACGAAAAGTTCTTGTATTTGAAGATAAAATCTTTTTGCTTTGAAGAAGAAAGATCTCGCTGACTGAAATAAGTTCATTGGATGAAAACCAACAAAAATTGACAAGAACCACGAAAAGTTCTTGTATTTTAAGATAAAATCTTACGCAATGAAGCAAAAAAACTTCCAGCTCGCTGAAATATGTTCATTTGCTGAAAACCATCATAACCACGAAAAGTTCTTGTATTTGAAGATAAAATCTTTTTGCTTTGAAGAAGAAAGATCTCGCTGACTGAAATAAGTTCATTGGATGAAAACCAACAAAAATTGACAAGAACCACGAAAAGTTCTTGTATTTTAAGATAAAATCTTACTCTATTAAGGAAAAAACTTCCAGCTCGCTGAAATCTGTTCATTTGCTGAAAACCATCAAAACCACGAAAAGTTCTTGTATTTTAAGATAAAATCTTTTTGCTTTGAAGAAGAAAGATCTCGCTGATTGAAATAAGTTCATTAGATGAAAACCAAAAAAAATTGACAAGAAACACGAAAAGTTCTTGTAGTTTAAGATAAAATCTTACGCTATTAAAGAAAAAACTCCCAGCTCGCTGAAATATGTTCATTTGCTGAAAACCAACAAAACCACGAAAAGTTCTTGTATTTGAAGATAAAATCTTTTTGCTTTGAAGAATAAAGATCTAGCTGACTGAAATAAGTTCATTAGATGAAAAACAACAAAAATTGCCAAGAACCACGAAAAGTTCTTGTATTTTAACATAAAATCTCGCGCTATTAAGAAAAAACTTGCAGCTCACTGAAATATGTTCATTTGCTGAAAACCAACAAAACCACGAAAAGATCTTGTATTTGAAGATAAAATCTTTTTGCTTTGAAGAAGAAAGATAGAGCTGACTGAAATAAGTTCATTGGATGAAAACCAACAAAAATTGACAAGAACCACGAAAATTTCTTGTATTTTATGATAATATCTTAGGCTATTAAAGAAAAAACTTCTGGCTCGCTGAAATATGTTCATTTGCTGAAAACCAACAAAACCACGAAAAGTTCTTGTATTTGAAGATAAAATCTTTTTGCTTTGAAGAAGAAAGATCTAGCTGACTGAAATAAGTTCATTAGATGAAAACCAACAAAAATTGACAAGAAACACGAAAAGTTCTTGTAGTTTAAGATAAAATCTTGCGCGATTAAGAAAAAACTTCCAGCTCACTGAAATATGTTCATTTGCTGAAAACCAACAAAACCACGAAAAGTTCTTGTATTTGAAGATAAAATCTTTTTGCTTTGAAGAAGAAAGATCTAGCTGACTGAAATAAGTTCATTAGATGAAAACCAACAAAAATTGACAAGAACCACGAAAAGTTCTTGTATTTTAAGATAAAATCTTACGCTATTAAGAACAAACTTCCAGCTCGCTGAAATATGTTCATTTGGTGAATACCAACAAACCAAGAAAAGTTCTTGTATTTGAAGATAAAATCTTTTTGCTTTGAAGAAGAAAGATCCAGCTGACTGAAATAAGTTCATTAGATGAAAACCAACAAAAATTGACAAGAACCACGAAAAGTTCTTGTATTTTAAGATAAAATCTTACGCAATGAAGCAAAAAAACTTCCAGCTCGCTGAAATATGTTCATTTGCTGAAAACCATCAAAACCACGAAAAGTTCTTGTATTTTAAGATAAAATCTTTTTGCTTTGAAGAAGAAAGATCTCACTGATTGAAATAAGTTCATTAGATGAAAACCAACAAAAATTGACAAGAAAAACGAAAAGTTCTTGTAGTTTAAGATAAAATCTTACGCTATTAAAGAAAAAACTCCCAGCTCGCTGAAATATGTTCATTTGCTGAAAACCAACAAAACCACGAAAAGTTCTTGTATTTGAAGATAAAATCTTTTTGCTTTGAAGAAGAAAGATCTAGCTGACTGAAATAAGTTCATTAGATGAAAACCAACAAAAATTGCCAAGAACCACGAAAAGTTCTTGTATTTTAAGATAAAATCTTGCGCTATTAAGAAAAAACTTGCAGCTCACTGAAATATGTTCATTTGCTGAAAAACAACAAAACCACGAAAAGTTCTTGTATTTGAAGATAAAATCTTTTTGCTTTGAAGAAGAAAGATCGAGCTGACTGAAATAAGTTCATTAGATGAAAACCAACAAAAATTGACAAGAACCACGAAAGGTTCTTGTATTTTAAGATAAAATCTTACTCTGTTAGGGAAAAAACTTCCAGCTGGCTGAAATATGATCATTTGCTGAAAACCATCAAAACCACGAAAAGTTCTTGTATTTGAAGATAAAATCTTTTTGCTTTGAAGAAGAACGATCTAGCTGACTGAAATAAGTTCATTAGATGAAAACCAACAAAAATTGACAAGAACCACGAAAAGTTCTTGTATTTGAAGATAAAATCTTTTTGCTTTGAAGAAGAAAGATCGAGCTGACTGAAATAAGTTCATTCGATGAAAACCAACAAAAATTGACAAGAACCACGAAAAGTTCTTGTATTTTAAGATAAAATCTTTTTGCTTTGAAGAAGAAAGATCCAGCTGACTGAAATACGTTCATTAGATGAAAACCAACAAAAATTGACAAGAACCACGAAAAGTTCTTGTATTTTAAGATAAAATCTTACGCTATTAAGAAAAAACTTCCAGCTCGCTGAAATATGTTCATTTGGTGAAAACCAACAAAACCACGAAAAGTTCTTGTATTTGAAGATAAAATCTTTTTGCTTTGAAGAAGAAAGATCTAGCTGACTGAAATAAGTTCATTCGATGAAAACCAACAAAAATTGTCAAGAACCACGAAAAGTTCTTGTATTTTTAGATAAAATCTTTTTGCTTTGAAGAAGAAAGATCCAGCTGACTGAAATAAGTTCATCAGATGAAAACCAACAAAAATTGACAAGAACCACGAAAAGTTCTTGTATTTTAAGATAAAATCTTACGCTATTAAGAAAAAACTTCCAGCTCGCTGAAATATGTTCATTTGCTGAAAACCATCAAAACCACGAAAAGTTCTTGTATTTTAAGATGAAATCTTTTTGCTTTGAAGAAGAAAGATCCAGCTGACTGAAATAAGTTCATTAGATGAAAACCAACAAAAATTGCCAAGAACCACGAAAAGTTCTTGTATTTTAAGATAAAATCTTGCGCTATTAAGAAAAAACTTGCAGCTCACTGAAATATGTTCATTTGCTGAAAAACAACAAAACCACGAAAAGTTCTTGTATTTGAAGATAAAATCTTTTTGCTTTGAAGAAGAAAGATCGAGCTGACTGAAATAAGTTCATTAGATGAAAACCAACAAAAATTGACAAGAACCACGAAAGGTTCTTGTATTTTAAGATAAAATCTTACTCTGTTAGGGAAAAAACTTCCAGCTGGCTGAAATATGATCATTTGCTGAAAACCATCAAAACCACGAAAAGTTCTTGTATTTGAAGATAAAATCTTTTTGCTTTGAAGAAGAACGATCTAGCTGACTGAAATAAGTTCATTAGATGAAAACCAACAAAAATTGACAAGAACCACGAAAATTTCTTGTATTTTAAGATAAAATCTTACGCTATTAAGAAAAAACTTCCAGCTCGCTGAAATATGTTCATTTGGTCAAAACCAACAAAACCACGAAAAGTTCTTGTATTTGAAGATAAAATCTTTTTGCTTTGAAGAAGAAAGATCGAGCTGACTGAAATAAGTTCATTCGATGAAAACCAACAAAAATTGACAAGAACCACGAAAAGTTCTTGTATTTTAAGATAAAATCTTTTTGCTTTGAAGAAGAAAGATCCAGCTGACTGAAATAAGTTCATTAGATGAAAACCAACAAAAATTGACAAGAACCACGAAAAGTTCTTGTATTTTAAGATAAAATCTTACGCTATTAAGAAAAAACTTCCAGCTCGCTGAAATATGTTCATTTGGTGAAAACCAACAAAACCACGAAAAGTTCTTGTATTTGAAGATAAAATCTTTTTGCTTTGAAGAAGAAAGATCTAGCTGACTGAAATAAGTTCATTCGATGAAAACCAACAAAAATTGTCAAGAACCACGAAAAGTTCTTGTATTTTAAGATAAAATCTTTTTGCTTTGAAGAAGAAAGATCCAGCTGACTGAAATAAGTTCATCAGATGAAAACCAACAAAAATTGACAAGAACCACGAAAAGTTCTTGTATTTTAAGATAAAATCTTACGCTATTAAGAAAAAACTTCCAGCTCGCTGAAATATGTTCATTTGCTGAAAACCATCAAAACCACGAAAAGTTCTTGTATTTTAAGATGAAATCTTTTTGCTTTGAAGAAGAAAGATCCAGCTGACTGAAATAAGTTCATTAGATGAAAACCAACAAAAATTGACAAGAACCACGAAAAGTTCTTGTATTTTAAGATGAAATCTTACGCTATTAAGAAAAAAATTCCAGCTTGCTGAAATATGTTCATTTGGTGAAAACCAACAAAACCACGAAAAGTTCTTGTATTTGAAGATAAAATCTTTTTGCTTTGAAGAATAAAGATCTAGCTGACTGAAATAAGTTCATTAGATGAAAAACAACAAAAATTGCCAAGAACCACGAAAAGTTCTTGTATTTTAAGATAAAATCTTGCGCTATTAAGAAAAAACTTGCAGCTCACTGAAATATGTTCATTTGCTGAAAACCAACAAAACCACGAAAAGATCTTGTATTTGAAGATAAAATCTTTTTGCTTTGAAGAAGAAAGATAGAGCTGACTGAAATAAGTTCATTGGATGAAAACCAACAAAAATTGACAAGAACCACGAAAATTTCTTGTATTTTATGATAATATCTTAGGCTATTAAAGAAAAAACTTCTGGCTCGCTGAAATATGTTCATTTGCTGAAAACCAACAAAACCACGAAAAGTTCTTGTATTTGAAGATAAAATCTTTTTGCTTTGAAGAAGAAAGATCTAGCTGACTGAAATAAGTTCATTAGATGAAAACCAACAAAAATTGACAAGAAACACGAAAAGTTCTTGTAGTTTAAGATAAAATCTTGCGCTATTAAGAAAAAACTTCCAGCTCACTGAAATATGTTCATTTGCTGAAAACCAACAAAACCACGAAAAGTTCTTGTATTTGAAGATAAAATCTTTTTGCTTTGAAGAAGAAAGATCTAGCTGACTGAAATAAGTTCATTAGATGAAAACCAACAAAAATTGCCAAGAACCACGAAAAGTTCTTGTATTTTAAGATAAAATCTTGCGCTATTAAGAAAAAATTTCCAGCTCACTGAAATATGTTCATTTGCTGAAAACCAACAAAACCACGAAAAGTTCTTGTATTTGAAGATAAAATCTTTTTGCTTTGAAGAAGAAAGATCTAGCTGACTGAAATAAGTTCAGTAGATGAAAACCAACAAAAATTGACAAGAACCACGAAAAGTTCTTGTATTTTAAGATAAAATCTTACGCTATTAAGAACAAACTTCCAGCTCGCTGAAATATGTTCATTTGGTGAAGACCAACAAACTAAGAAAAGTTCTTGTATTTGAAGATAAAATCTTTTTGCTTTGAAGAAGAAAGATCCAGCTGACTGAAATAAGTTCATTAGATGAAAACCAACAAAAATTGACAAGAACCACGAAAAGTTCTTGTATTTTAAGATAAAATCTTACGCAATGAAGCAAAAAAACTTCCAGCTCGCTGAAATATGTTCATTTGCTGAAAACCATCAAAACCACGAAAAGTTCTTGTATTTTAAGATAAAATCTTTTTGCTTTGAAGAAGAAAGATCTCACTGATTGAAATAAGTTCATTAGATGAAAACCAACAAAAATTGACAAGAAACACGAAAAGTTCTTGTAGTTTAAGATAAAATCTTACGCTATTAAAGAAAAAACTCCCAGCTCGCTGAAATATGTTCATTTGCTGAAAACCAACAAAACCACGAAAAGTTCTTGTATTTGAAGATAAAATCTTTTTGCTTTGAAGAAGAAAGATCTAGCTGACTGAAATAAGTTCATTAGATGAAAACCAACAAAAATTGCCAAGAACCACGAAAAGTTCTTGTATTTTAAGATAAAATCTTGCGCTATTAAGAAAAAACTTGCAGCTCACTGAAATATGTTCATTTGCTGAAAAACAACAAAACCACGAAAAGTTCTTGTATTTGAAGATAAAATCTTTTTGCTTTGAAGAAGAAAGATCGAGCTGACTGAAATAAGTTCATTAGATGAAAACCAACAAAAATTGACAAGAACCACGAAAGGTTCTTGTATTTTAAGATAAAATCTTACTCTGTTAGGGAAAAAACTTCCAGCTGGCTGAAATATGTTCATTTGCTGAAAACCATCAAAACCACGAAAAGTTCTTGTATTTGAAGATAAAATCTTTTTGCTTTGAAGAAGAAAGATCTAGCTGACTGAAATAAGTTCATTAGATGAAAACCAACAAAAATTGACAAGAACCACGAAAATTTCTTGTATTTTAAGATAAAATCTTACGCTATTAAGAAAAAACTTCCAGCTCGCTGAAATATGTTCATTTGGTCAAAACCAACAAAACCACGAAAAGTTCTTGTATTTGAAGATAAAATCTTTTTGCTTTGAAGAAGAAAGATCGAGCTGACTGAAATAAGTTCATTCGATGAAAACCAACAAAAATTGACAAGAACCACGAAAAGTTCTTGTATTTTAAGATAAAATCTTTTTGCTTTGAAGAAGAAAGATCCAGCTGACTGAAATAAGTTCATTAGATGAAAACCAACAAAAATTGACAAGAACCACGAAAAGTTCTTGTATTTTAAGATAAAATCTTACGCTATTAAGAAAAAACTTCCAGCTCGCTGAAATATGTTCATTTGCTGAAAACCATCAAAACCACAAAAAGTTCTTGTATTTTAAGATGAAATCTTTCTGCTTTGAAGAAGAAAGATCCAGCTGACTGAAATAAGTTCATTAGATGAAAACCAACAAAAATTGACAAGAACCACGAAAAGTTCTTGTATTTTAAGATGAAATCTTACGCTATTAAGAAAAAAATTCCAGCTTGCTGAAATATGTTCATTTGGTGAAAACCAACAAAACCACGAAAAGTTCTTGTATTTGAAGATAAAATCTTTTTGATTTCAAGAAGAAAGATCTAGCTGACTGAAATAAGTTCATTAGATGAAAACCAACAAAAATTGACAAGAACCACGAAAAGTTCTTGTATTTTAAGATGAAATCTTACGCTATTAAGAAAAAAATTCCAGCTTGCTGAAATATGTTCATTTGCTGAAAACCATCAAAACCACGAAAAGTTCTTGTATTTGAAGATAAAATCTTTTTGCTTTGAAGAAGAAAGATCTAGCTGACTGAAATAAGTTCATTCGATGAAAACCAACAAAAATTGACAAGAACCACGAAACGTTCTTGTATTTTAAGATAAAATCTTACGCTATTAAGGAAAAAAACTTCCAGCTCGCTGAAATATGTTCATTTGCTGAAAACCATCAAAACCACGAAAAGTTCTTGTATTTTAAGATAAAATCTTTTTGCTTTGAAGAAGAAAGATCCAGCTGACTGAAATAAGTTCATTAGATGAAAACCAACAAAAATTGACAAGAACCACGAAAAGTTCTTGTATTTTAAGATAAAATCTTACGCTATTAAGAAAAAACTTCCAGCTCGCTGAAATATGTTCATTTGGTGAAAACCAACAAAACCACGAAAAGTTCTTGTATTTGAAGATAAAATCTTTTTGATTTCAAGAAGAAAGATCTAGCTGACTGAAATAAGTTCAATCGATGAAAACCAACAAAAAATTGACTAGAACCACGAAAAGTTCTTGTATTTTATGATAATATCTTACGCTATTAAAGAAAAAATTTCTGGCTCGCTGAAATATGTTCATTTGCTGAAAACCAACAAAACCACGTAAAGTTCTTGTATTTGAAGATCAAATCATTTTGCTTTGAAGAAGAAAGATCTAGCTGACTGAAATAAGTTCATCAGATGAAAACCAACAAAAATTGACAAGAAACACGAAAAGTTCTTGTAGTTTAAGATAAAATCTTGCGCTATTAAGAAAAAACTTCCAGCTCACTGAAATATGTTCATTTGCTGAAAACCAACAAAATCACGAAAAGTTCTTGTATTTGAAGATAAAATCTTTTTGCTTTGAAGAAGAAAGATCTAGCTGACTGAAATAAGTTCATTAGATGAAAACCAACAAAAATTGACAAGAACCACGAAAAGTTCTTGTATTTTAAGATAAAATCTTACGCTATTAAGAAAAAACTTCCAGCTCGCTGAAATATGTTCATTTGGTGAAAACCAACAAAACCACGAAAAGTTCTTGTATTTGAAGATAAAATCTTTTTGCTTTGAAGAAGAAAGATCTAGCTGACTGAAATAAGTTCATTCGATGAAAACCAACAAAAATTGACGAGAACCACGAAAAGTTCTTGTATTTTAAGATAAAATCTTTTTGCTTTGAAGAAGAAAGATCCAGCTGACTGAAATAAGTTCATCAGATGAAAACCAACAAAAATTGACAAGAACCACGAAAAGTTCTTGTATTTTAAGATAAAATCTTACGCTATTAAGAAAAAACTTCCAGCTCGCTGAAATATGTTCATTTGCTGAAAACCATCAAAACCACGAAAAGTTCTTGTATTTGAAGATAAAATCTTTTTGCTTTGAAGAAGAAAGATCTAGCTGACTGAAATAAGTTCATTAGATGAAAACCAACAAAAATTGACAAGAACCACGAAAAGTTCTTGTATTTTAAGATAAAATCTTACGCTATTAAGAAAAAACTTCCAGCTCGCTGAAATATGTTCATTTGGTCAAAACCAACAAAACCACGAAAAGTTCTTGTATTTGAAGATAAAATCTTTTTGCTTTGAAGAAGAAAGATCGAGCTGACTGAAATAAGTTCATTCGATGAAAACCAACAAAAATTGACAAGAACCACGAAAAGTTCTTGTATTTTAAGATAAAATCTTTTTGCTTTGAAGAAGAAAGATCCAGCTGACTGAAATAAGTTCATTAGATGAAAACCAACAAAAATTGACAAGAACCACGAAAAGTTCTTGTATTTTAAGATAAAATCTTACGCTATTAAGAAAAAACTTCCAGCTCGCTGAAATATGTTCATTTGGTGAAAACCAACAAAACCACGAAAAGTTCTTGTATTTGAAGATAAAATCTTTTTGCTTTGAAGAAGAAAGATCTAGCTGACTGAAATAAGTTCATTCGATGAAAACCAACAAAAATTGTCAAGAACCACGAAAAGTTCTTGTATTTTAAGATAAAATCTTTTTGCTTTGAAGAAGAAAGATCCAGCTGACTGAAATAAGTTCATCAGATGAAAACCAACAAAAATTGACAAGAACCACGAAAAGTTCTTGTATTTTAAGATAAAATCTTACGCTATTAAGAAAAAACTTCCAGCTCGCTGAAATATGTTCATTTGCTGAAAACCATCAAAACCACGAAAAGTTCTTGTATTTTAAGATGAAATCTTTTTGCTTTGAAGAAGAAAGATCCAGCTGACTGAAATAAGTTCATTAGATGAAAACCAACAAAAATTGACAAGAACCACGAAAAGTTCTTGTATTTTAAGATGAAATCTTACGCTATTAAGAAAAAAATTCCAGCTTGCTGAAATATGTTCATTTGGTGAAAACCAACAAAACCACGAAAAGTTCTTGTATTTGAAGATAAAATCTTTTTGATTTCAAGAAGAAAGATCTAGCTGACTGAAATAAGTTCATTCGATGAAAACCAACAAAAATTGACAAGAACCACGAAACGTTCTTGTATTTTAAGATAAAATCTTACTCTTTTAGTGAAAAAACTTCCAGCTGGCTGAAATATGTTCATTTGCTGAAAACCATCAAAACCACGAAAAGTTCTTGTATTTGAAGATAAAATCTTTTTGCTTTGAAGAAGAAAGATCTAGCTGACTGAAATAAGTTCATTCGATGAAAACCAACAAGAATTGACAAGAACCACGAAACGTTCTTGTATTTTAAGATAAAATCTTACGCTATTAAGGAAAAAAACTTCCAGCTCGCTGAAATATGTTCATTTGCTGAAAACCATCAAAACCACGAAAAGTTCTTGTATTTTAAGATAAAATCTTTTTGCTTTGAAGAAGAAAGATCCAGCTGACTGAAATAAGTTCATTAGATGAAAACCAACAAAAATTGACAAGAACCACGAAAAGTTCTTGTATTTTAAGATAAAATCTTACGCTATTAAGAAAAAACTTCCAGCTCGCTGAAATATGTTCATTTGGTGAAAACCAACAAAACCACGAAAAGTTCTTGTATTTGAAGATAAAATCTTTTTGATTTCAAGAAGAAAGATCTAGCTGACTGAAATAAGTTCAATCGATGAAAACCAACAAAAAATTGACTAGAACCACGAAAAGTTCTTGTATTTTATGATAATATCTTACGCTATTAAAGAAAAAATTTCTGGCTCGCTGAAATATGTTCATTTGCTGAAAACCAACAAAACCACGTAAAGTTCTTGTATTTGAAGATCAAATCATTTTGCTTTGAAGAAGAAAGATCTAGCTGACTGAAATAAGTTCATCAGATGAAAACCAACAAAAATTGACAAGAAACACGAAAAGTTCTTGTAGTTTAAGATAAAATCTTGCGCTATTAAGAAAAAACTTCCAGCTCACTGAAATATGTTCATTTGCTGAAAACCAACAAAATCACGAAAAGTTCTTGTATTTGAAGATAAAATCTTTTTGCTTTGGAGAAGAAAGATCTAGCTGACTGAAATAAGTTCATTAGATGAAAACCAACAAAAATTGACAAGAACCACGAAAAGTTCTTGTATTTGAAGATAAAATCTTTTTGCTTTGAAGAAGAAAGATCTAGCTGACTGAAATAAGTTCATTCGATGAAAACCAACAAAAATTGACAAGAACCACGAAAAGTTCTTGTATTTTAAGATAAAATCTTTTTGCTTTGAAGAAGAAAGATCCAGCTGACTGAAATAAGTTCATCAGATGAAAACCAACAAAAATTGACAAGAACCACAAAAAGTTCTTGTATTTTAAGATAAAATCTTACGCTATTAAGAAAAAACTTCCAGCTCGCTGAAATATGTTCATTTGCTGAAAACCATCAAAACCACGAAAAGTTCTTGTATTTTAAGATGAAATCTTTTTGCTTTGAAGAAGAAAGATCCAGCTGACTGAAATAAGTTCATTAGATGAAAACCAACAAAAATTGACAAGAACCACGAAAAGTTCTTGTATTTTAAGATAAAATCTTACGCTTTTAAGAAAAAAATTCCAGCTCGCTGAAATATGTTCATTTGGTGAAAACCAACAAAACCACGAAAAGTTCTTGTATTTGAAGATAAAATCTTTTTGATTTCAAGAAGAAAGATCTAGCTGACTGAAATAAGTTCATTCGATGAAAACCAACAAAAATTGACAAGAACCACGAAAAGTTCTTGTATTTTAAGATAAAATCTTACGCTATGAAGGAAAAAAACTTCCAGCTCGCTGAAATATGTTCATTTGCTGAAAACCATCAAAACCACGAAAAGTTCTTGTATTTTAAGATAAAATCTTTTTGCTTTGAAGAAGAAAGATCGAGCTGACTGAAATAAGTTCATTAGATGAAAACCAACAAAAATTGACAAGAACCACGAAAAGTTCTTGTATTTTAAGATAAAATCTTACGCTATTAAGAAAAAACTTCCAGCTCGCTGAAATATGTTCATTTGGTGAAAACCAACAAAACCACGAAAAGTTCTTGTATTTGAAGATAAAATCTTTTTGATTTCAAGAAGAAAGATCCAGCTGACTGAAATAAGTTCAATCGATGAAAACCAACAAAAAATTGACTAGAACCACGAAAAGTTCTTGTATTTTATGATAATATCTTACGCTATTAAAGAAAAAATTTCTGGCTCGCTGAAATATGTTCATTTGCTGAAAACCATCAAAACCACGTAAAGTTCTTGTATTTGAAGATAAAATCATTTTGCTTTGAAGAAGAAAGATCTAGCTGACTGAAATAAGTTCATCAGATGAAAACCAACAAAAATTGACAAGAAACACGAAAAGTTCTTGTAGTTTAAGATAAAATCTTGCGCTATTAAGAAAAAACTTCCAGCTCACTGAAATATGTTCATTTGCTGAAAACCAACAAAATCACGAAAAGTTCTTGTATTTGAAGATAAAATCTTTTTGCTTTGAAGAAGAAAGATCTAGCTGACTGAAATAAGTTCATTAGATGAAAACCAACAAAAATTGACAAGAACCACGAAAAGTTCTTGTATTTTAAGATAAAATCTTACGCTATTAAGAAAAAACTTCCAGCTCGCTGAAATATGTTCATTTGGTGAAAACCAACAAAACCACGAAAAGTTCTTGTATTTGAAGATAAAATCTTACGCTATTAAGAAAAAACTTCCAGCTCGCTGAAATATGTTCATTTGCTGAAAACCATCAAAACCACGAAAAGTTCTTGTATTTTAAGATGAAATCTTTTTGCTTTGAAGAAGAAAGATCCAGCTGACTGAAATAAGTTCATTAGATGAAAACCAACAAAAATTGACAAGAACCACGAAAAGTTCTTGTATTTTAAGATAAAATCTTACGCTATTAAGAAAAAAATTCCAGCTCGCTGAAATATGTTCATTTGGTGAAAACCAACAAAACCACGAAAAGTTCTTGTATTTGAAGATAAAATCTTTTTGATTTCAAGAAGAAAGATCTAGCTGACTGAAATAAGTTCATTCGATGAAAACCAACAAAAATTTTCAAGAACCACGAAAAGTTCTTGTATTTTAAGATAAAATCTTACTCTATTGGGGAAAAAACTTCCAGCTGGCTGAAATATGTTAATTTGCTGAAAACCATCAAAACCACGAAAAGTTCTTGTATTTGAAGAGAAAATCTTTTTGCTTTGAAGAAGAAAGATCTTGCTGACTGAAATAAGTTCATTGGATGAAAACCAACAAAAATTGACAAGAACCACGAAACGTTCTTGTATGTTATGATAATATCTTACGCTATTAAAGAAAAAACTTCTGGCTCGCTGAAATATGTTCATTTGCTGAAAACCAACAAAACCACGAAAAGTTCTTGTATTTGAAGATAAAATCTTTTTGCTTTGAAGAAGAAAGATCTAGCTGACTGAAATAAGTTCATTCGATGAAAACAAACAAAAATTGACAAGAACCACGAAAAGTTCTTGTATTTTAAGATAAAATCTTACGCTATTAAGGAAAAAAACTTCCAGCTCGCTGAAATATGTTCATTTGCTGAAAACCATCAAAACCACGAAAAGTTCTTGTATTTTAAGATAAAATCTTTTTGCTTTGAAGAAGAAAGATCCAGCTGACTGAAATAAGTTCATTAGATGAAAACCAACAAAAATTGACAAGAACCACGAAAAGTTCTTGTATTTTAAGATAAAATCTTACGCTATTAAGAAAAAACTTCCAGCTCGCTGAAATATGTTCATTTGGTGAAAACCAACAAAACCACGAAAAGTTCTTGTATTTGAAGATAAAATCTTTTTGATTTCAAGAAGAAAGATCTAGCTGACTGAAATAAGTTCATTCGATGAAAACCAACGAAAAATTTACAAGAACCAAGAAAAGTTCTTGTATTTTATGATAATATCTTACGCTATTAAAGAAAAAATTTCTGGCTCGCTGAAATATGTTCATTTGCTGAAAACCAACAAAACCACGTAAAGTTCTTGTATTTGAAGATAAAATCTTTTTGCTTTGAAGAAGAAAGATCTAGCTGACTGAAATAAGTTCATCAGATGAAAACCAACAAAAATTGACAAGAAACACGAAAAGTTCTTGTAGTTTAAGATAAAATCTTGCGCTATTAAGAAAAAACTTCCAGCTCACTGAAATATGTTCATTTGCTGAAAACCAACAAAACCACGAAAAGTTCTTGTATTTGAAGATAAAATCTGTTTGCTTTGAAGAAGAAAGATCTAGCTGACTGAAATAAGTTCATTAGATGAAAACCAACAAAAATTGCCAAGAACCACGAAAAGTTCTTGTATTTCAAGATAAAATCTTGCGCTATTAAGAAAAAACTTCCAGCTCACTGAAATATGTTCATTTGCTGAAAACCAACAAAATCACGAAAAGTTCTTGTATTTGAAGATAAAATCTTTTTGCTTTGAAGAAGAAAGATCTAGCTGACTGAAATAAGTTTATTAGATGAAAACCAACAAAATTTGACAAGAATCACGAAAAGTTCTTGTATTTTAAGATAAAATCTTACTCTATTAAGGAAAAAACTTACAGCTCGCTGAAATCTGTTCATTTGCTGAAAACCATCAAAACCACGAAAAGTTCTTGTATTTTAAGATAAAATCTTTTTGCTTTGAAGAAGAAAGATCTCGCTGATTGAAATAAGTTCATTGGATGAAAACCAACAAAAATTGACAAGAAACACGAAAAGTTCTTGTAGTTTAAGATAAAATCTTACGCTATTAAAGAAAAAACTCCCATCTCGCTGAAATATGTTCATTTGCTGAAAACCAACAAAACCACGAAAAGTTCTTGTATTTGAAGATAAAATCTTTTTGCTTTGAAGAAGAAAGATCTAGCTGACTGAAATAAGTTCATTCGATGAAAACCAACAAAAATTGACAAGAACCACGAAAAGTTCTTGTATTTTAAGATAAAATCTTACGCTATTAAGGAAAAAAACTTCCAGCTCGCTGAAATATGTTCATTTGCTGAAAACCATCAAAACCACGAAAAGTTCTTGTATTTTAAGATAAAATCTTTTTGCTTTGAAGAAGAAAGATCCAGCTGAATGAAATAAGTTCATTCGATGAAAACCAACAAAAATTGACAAGAACCACGAAAAGTTCTTGTATTTTATGATAATATCTTACGCTATTAAAGAAAAAATTTCTGGCTCGCTGAAATATGTTCATTTGCTGAAAACCAACAAAACCACGTAAAGTTCTTGTATTTGAAGATAAAATCTTTTTGCTTTGAAGAAGAAAGATCTAGCTGACTGAAATAAGTTCATCAGATGAAAACCAACAAAAATTGACAAGAAACACGAAAAGTTCTTGTACTTTAAGATAAAATCTTGCGCTATTAAGAAAAAACTTCCAGCTCACTGAAATATGTTCATTTGCTGAAAACCAACAAAACCACGAAAAGTTCTTGTATTTGAAGATAAAATCTTTTTGCTTTGAAGAAGAAAGATCGAGCTGACTGAAATAAGTTCATCAGATGAAAACCAACAAAAATTGCCAAGAACCACGAAAAGTTCTTGTATTTCAAGATAAAATCTTGCGCTATTAAGAAAAAACTTCCAGCTCACTGAAATATGTTCATTTGCTGAAAACCAACAAAATCACGAAAAGTTCTTGTATTTGAAGATAAAATCTTTTTGCTTTGAAGAAGAAAGATCGAGCTGACTGAAATAAGTTCATCAGATGAAAACCAACAAAAATTGACAAGAACCACGAAAAGTTCTTGTATTTTAAGATAAAATCTTACGCTATTAAGAAAAAACTTCCAGCTCGCTGAAATATGTTCATTTGCTGAAAACCAACAAAACCACGAAAAGTTCTTGTATTTGAAGATAAAATCTTTTTGCTTTGAAGAAGAAAGATCCAGCTGACTGAAATAAGTTCATCAGATGAAAACCAACAAAATTTGACAAGAATCACGAAAAGTTCTTCTATTTTAAGATAAAATCTTCCTCTATTAAGGAAAAAACTTCCAGCTCGCTGAAATCTGTTCATTTGCTGAAAACCATCAAAACCACGAAAAGTTCTTGTATTTTAAGATAAAATCTTTTTGCTTTGAAGAAGAAAGATCTCGCTGATTGAAATAAGTTCATCAGATGAAAACCAACAAAAATTGACAAGAAACACGAAAAGTTCTTGTAGTTTAAGATAAAATCTTACGCTCTTAAAGAAAAAACTCCCATCTCGCTGAAATATGTTCATTTGCTGAAAACCAACAAAACCACGAAAAGTTCTTGTATTTGAAGATAAAATCTTTTTGATTTCAAGAAGAAAGATCGAGCTGACTGAAATAAGTTCAATCGATGAAAACCAACAAAAAATTGACTAGAACCACGAAAAGTTCTTGTATTTTATGATAATATCTTACGCTATTAAAGAAAAAATTTCTGGCTCGCTGAAATATGTTCATTTGCTGAAAACCATCAAAACCACGTAAAGTTCTTGTATTTGAAGATAAAATCATTTTGCTTTGAAGAAGAAAGATCTAGCTGACTGAAATAAGTTCATCAGATGAAAACCAACAAAAATTGACAAGAAACACGAAAAGTTCTTGTAGTTTAAGATAAAATCTTGCGCTATTAAGAAAAAACTTCCAGCTCACTGAAATATGTTCATTTGCTGAAAACCAACAAAATCACGAAAAGTTCTTGTATTTGAAGATAAAATCTTTTTGCTTTGAAGAAGAAAGATCTAGCTGACTGAAATAAGTTCATTAGATGAAAACCAACAAAAATTGACAAGAACCACGAAAAGTTCTTGTATTTTAAGATAAAATCTTACGCTATTAAGAAAAAACTTCCAGCTCGCTGAAATATGTTCATTTGGTGAAAACCAACAAAACCACGAAAAGTTCTTGTATTTGAAGATAAAATCTTTTTGCTTTGAAGAAGAAAGATCTAGCTGACTGAAATAAGTTCATTCGATGAAAACCAACAAAAATTGCCAAGAACCACGAAAAGTTCTTGTATTTTAAGATAAAATCTTTTTGCTTTGAAGAAGAAAGATCCAGCTGACTGAAATAAGTTCATCAGATGAAAACCAACAAAAATTGACAAGAACCACGAAAAGTTCTTGTATTTGAAGATAAAATCTTTTTGATTTCAAGAAGAAAGATCTGGCTGACTGAAATAAGTTCATTCGATGAAAACCAACAAAAATTGACAAGAACCACGAAAAGTTCTTGTATTTTAAGATAAAATCTTACTCTATTGGGGAAAAAACTTCCAGCTCACTGAAATATGTTCATTTGCTGAAAACCAACAAAACCACGAAAAGTTCTTGTATTTGAAGATAAAATCTGTTTGCTTTGAAGAAGAAAGATCTAGCTGACTGAAATAAGTTCATTAGATGAAAACCAACAAAAATTGCCAAGAACCACGAAAAGTTCTTGTATTTCAAGATAAAATCTTGCGCTATTAAGAAAAAACTTCCAGCTCACTGAAATATGTTCATTTGCTGAAAACCAACAAAATCACGAAAAGTTCTTGTATTTGAAGATAAAATCTTTTTGCTTTGAAGAAGAAAGATCTAGCTGACTGAAATAAGTTCATTAGATGAAAACCAACAAAATTTGACAAGAATCACGAAAAGTTCTTGTATTTTAAGATAAAATCTTACTCTATTAAGGAAAAAACTTACAGCTCGCTGAAATCTGTTCATTTGCTGAAAACCATCAAAACCACGAAAAGTTCTTGTATTTGAAGATAAAATCTTTTTGCTTTGAAGAAGAAAGATCTCGCTGATTGAAATAAGTTCATTGGATGAAAACCAACAAAAATTGACAAGAAACACGAAAAGTTCTTGTAGTTTAAGATAAAATCTTACGCTATTAAAGAAAAAACTCCCATCTCGCTGAAATATGTTCATTTGCTGAAAACCAACAAAACCACGAAAAGTTCTTGTATTTGAAGATAAAATCTTTTTGCTTTGAAGAAGAAAGATCTAGCTGACTGAAATAAGTTCATTCGATGAAAACCAACAAAAATTGACAAGAACCACGAAAAGTTCTTGTATTTTAAGATAAAATCTTACGCTATTAAGGAAAAAAACTTCCAGCTCGCTGAAATATGTTCATTTGCTGAAAACCATCAAAACCACGAAAAGTTCTTGTATTTTAAGATAAAATCTTTTTGCTTTGAAGAAGAAAGATCCAGCTGAATGAAATAAGTTCATTCGATGAAAACCAACAAAAATTGACAAGAACCACGGAAAGTTCTTGTATTTTATGATAATATCTTACGCTATTAAAGAAAAAATTTCTGGCTCGCTGAAATATGTTCATTTGCTGAAAACCAACAATACCACGTAAAGTTCTTGTATTTGAAGATAAAATCTTTTTGCTTTGAAGAAGAAAGATCTAGCTGACTGAAATAAGTTCATCAGATGAAAACCAACAAAAATTGACAAGAAACACGAAAAGTTCTTGTACTTTAAGATAAAATCTTGCGCTATTAAGAAAAAACTTCCAGCTCACTGAAATATGTTCATTTGCTGAAAACCAACAAAACCACGAAAAGTTCTTGTATTTGAAGATAAAATCTTTTTGCTTTGAAGAAGAAAGATCTAGCTGACTGAAATAAGTTCATCAGATGAAAACCAACAAAAATTGCCAAGAACCACGAAAAGTTCTTGTATTTCAAGATAAAATCTTGCGCTATTAAGAAAAAACTTCCAGCTCACTGAAATATGTTCATTTGCTGAAAACCAACAAAATCACGAAAAGTTCTTGTATTTGAAGATAAAATCTTTTTGCTTTGAAGAAGAAAGATCGAGCTGACTGAAATAAGTTCATCAGATGAAAACCAACAAAAATTGACAAGAACCACGAAAAGTTCTTGTATTTTAAGATAAAATCTTACGCTATTAAGAAAAAACTTCCAGCTCGCTGAAATATGTTCATTTGCTGAAAACCAACAAAACCACGAAAAGTTCTTGTATTTGAAGATAAAATCTTTTTGCTTTGAAGAAGAAAGATCCAGCTGACTGAAATAAGTTCATCAGATGAAAACCAACAAAATTTGACAAGAATCACGAAAAGTTCTTCTATTTTAAGATAAAATCTTCCTCTTTTAAGGAAAAAACTTCCAGCTCGCTGAAATCTGTTCATTTGCTGAAAACCATCAAAACCACGAAAAGTTCTTGTATTTTAAGATAAAATCTTTTTGCTTTGAAGAAGAAAGATCTCGCTGATTGAAATAAGTTCATTAGATGAAAACCAACAAAAATTGACAAGAAACACGAAAAGTTCTTGTAGTTTAAGATAAAATCTTACGCTCTTAAAGAAAAAACTCCCATCTCGCTGAAATATGTTCATTTGCTGAAAACCAACAAAACCACGAAAAGTTCTTGTATTTGAAGATAAAATCTTTTTGATTTCAAGAAGAAAGATCGAGCTGACTGAAATAAGTTCAATCGATGAAAACCAACAAAAAATTGACTAGAACCACGAAAAGTTCTTGTATTTTATGATAATATCTTACGCTATTAAAGAAAAAATTTCTGGCTCGCTGAAATATGTTCATTTGCTGAAAACCATCAAAACCACGTAAAGTTCTTGTATTTGAAGATAAAATCATTTTGCTTTGAAGAAGAAAGATCTAGCTGACTGAAATAAGTTCATCAGATGAAAACCAACAAAAATTGACAAGAAACACGAAAAGTTCTTGTAGTTTAAGATAAAATCTTGCGCTATTAAGAAAAAACTTCCAGCTCACTGAAATATGTTCATTTGCTGAAAACCAACAAAATCACGAAAAGTTCTTGTATTTGAAGATAAAATCTTTTTGCTTTGAAGAAGAAAGATCTAGCTGACTGAAATAAGTTCATTAGATGAAAACCAACAAAAATTGACAAGAACCACGAAAAGTTCTTGTATTTTAAGATAAAATCTTACGCTATTAAGAAAAAACTTCCAGCTCGCTGAAATATGTTCATTTGGTGAAAACCAACAAAACCACGAAAAGTTCTTGTATTTGAAGATAAAATCTTTTTGCTTTGAAGAAGAAAGATCTAGCTGACTGAAATAAGTTCATTCGATGAAAACCAACAAAAATTGACCAGAACCACGAAAAGTTCTTGTATTTTAAGATAAAATCTTTTTGCTTTGAAGAAGAAAGATCCAGCTGACTGAAATAAGTTCATCAGATGAAAACCAACAAAAATTGACAAGAACCACGAAAAGTTCTTGTATTTGAAGATAAAATCTTTTTGATTTCAAGAAGAAAGATCTAGCTGACTGAAATAAGTTCATTCGATGAAAACCAACAAAAATTGACAAGAACCACGAAAAGTTCTTGTATTTTAAGATAAAATCTTACTCTATTCGGGAAAAAACTTCCAGCTCACTGAAATATGTTCATTTGCTGAAAACCAACAAAACCACGAAAAGTTCTTGTATTTGAAGATAAAATCTTTTTGCTTTGAAGAAGAAAGATCTAGCTGACTGAAATAAGTTCATCAGATGAAAACCAACAAAAATTGCCAAGAACCACGAAAAGTTCTTGTATTTCAAGATAAAATCTTGCGCTATTAAGAAAAAACTTCCAGCTCACTGAAATATGTTCATTTGCTGAAAACCAACAAAATCACGAAAAGTTCTTGTATTTGAAGATAAAATCTTTTTGCTTTGAAGAAGAAAGATCGAGCTGACTGAAATAAGTTCATCAGATGAAAACCAACAAAAATTGACAAGAACCACGAAAAGTTCTTGTATTTTAAGATAAAATCTTACGCTATTAAGAAAAAACTTCCAGCTCGCTGAAATATGTTCATTTGCTGAAAACCAACAAAACCACGAAAAGTTCTTGTATTTGAAGATAAAATCTTTTTGCTTTGAAGAAGAAAGATCCAGCTGACTGAAATAAGTTCATTAGATGAAAACCAACAAAATTTGACAAGAATCACGAAAAGTTCTTCTATTTTAAGATAAAATCTTCCTCTATTAAGGAAAAAACTTCCAGCTCGCTGAAATCTGTTCATTTGCTGAAAACCATCAAAACCACGAAAAGTTCTTGTATTTTAAGATAAAATCTTTTTGCTTTGAAGAAGAAAGATCTAGCTGACTGAAATAAGTTCATCAGATGAAAACCAACAAAAATTGACAAGAAACACGAAAAGTTCTTGTATTTTAAGATAAAATCTTACGCTATTAAGAAAAAACTTCCAGCTCGCTGAAATATGTTCATTTGGTGAAAACCAACAAAACCACGAAAAGTTCTTGTATTTGAAGATAAAATCTTTTTGCTTTGAAGAAGAAAGATCTAGCTGACTGAAATAAGTTCATTCGATGAAAACCAACAAAAATTGACCAGAACCACGAAAAGTTCTTGTATTTTAAGATAAAATCTTTTTGCTTTGAAGAAGAAAGATCCAGCTGACTGAAATAAGTTCATCAGATGAAAACCAACAAAAATTGACAAGAACCACGAAAAGTTCTTGTATTTTAAGATAAAATCTTACGCTATTAAGAAAAAACTTCCAGCTCGCTGAAATATGTTCATTTGCTGAAAACCATCAAAACCACGAAAAGTTCTTGTATTTTAAGATGAAATCTTTTTGCTTTGAAGAAGAAAGATCCAGCTGACTGAAATAAGTTCATTAGATGAAAACCAACAAAAATTGACAAGAACCACGAAAAGTTCTTGTATTTTAAGATAAAATCTTACGCTATTAAGAAAAAAATTCCAGCTCGCTGAAATATGTTCATTTGCTGAAAACCAACAAAACCACGAAAAGTTCTTGTATTTGAAGATAAAATCGTTTTGATTTCAAGAAGAAAGATCTAGCTGACTGAAATAAGTTCATTCGATGAAAACCAACAAAAATTGACAAGAACCACGAAAAGTTCTTGTATTTTAAGATAAAATCTTACTCTATTGGGGAAAAAACTTCCAGCTGGCTGAAATATGTTAATTTGCTGAAAACCATCAAAACCACGAAAAGTTCTTGTATTTGAAGAGAAAATCTTTTTGCTTTGAAGAAGAAAGATCTTGCTGACTGAAATAAGTTCATTGGATGAAAACCAACAAAAATTGACAAGAACCACGAAACGTTCTTGTATGTTATGATAATATCTTACGCTATTAAAGAAAAAACTTCTGGCTCGCTGAAATATGTTCATTTGCTGAAAACCAACAAAACCACGAAAAGTTCTTGTATTTGAAGATAAAATCTTTTTGCTTTGAAGAAGAAAGATCCAGCTGACTGAAATAAGTTCATTAGATGAAAACCAACAAAAATTGACAAGAACCACGAAAAGTTCTTGTATTTTAAGATAAAATCTTACGCTATTAAGAAAAAACTTCCAGCTCGCTGAAATATGTTCATTTGGTGAAAACCAACAAAACCACGAAAAGTTCTTGTATTTGAAGATAAAATCTTTTTGATTTCAAGAAGAAAGATCTAGCTGACTGAAATAAGTTCATTCGATGAAAACCAACAAAAAATTGACAAGAACCAAGAAAAGTTCTTGTATTTTATGATAATATCTTACGCTATTCAAGAAAAAATTTCTGGCTCGCTGAAATATGTTCATTTGCTGAAAACCAACAAAACCACGTAAAGTTCTTGTATTTGAAGATAAAATCTTTTTGCTTTGAAGAAGAAAGATCTAGCTGACTGAAATAAGTTCATCAGATGAAAACCAACAAAAATTGACAAGAAACACGAAAAGTTCTTGTAGTTTAAGATAAAATCTTGCGCTATTAAGAAAAAACTTCCAGCTCACTGAAATATGTTCATTTGCTGAAAACCAACAAAACCACGAAAAGTTCTTGTATTTGAAGATAAAATCTTTTTGCTTTGAAGAAGAAAGATCTAGCTGACTGAAATAAGTTCATTAGATGAAAACAAACAAAAATTGCCAAGAACCACGAAAAGTTCTTGTATTTCAAGATAAAATCTTGCGCTATTAAGAAAAAACTTCCAGCTCACTGAAATATGTTCATTTGCTGAAAACCAACAAAATCACGAAAAGTTCTTGTATTTGAAGATAAAATCTTTTTGCTTTGAAGAAGAAAGATCTAGCTGACTGAAATAAGTTCATTAGATGAAAACCAACAAAATTTGACAAGAATCACGAAAAGTTCTTGTATTTTAAGATAAAATCTTACTCTATTAAGGAAAAAACTTACAGCTCGCTGAAATCTGTTCATTTGCTGAAAACCATCAAAACCACGAAAAGTTCTTGTATTTTAAGATAAAATCTTTTTGCTTTGAAGAAGAAAGATCTCGCTGATTGAAATAAGTTCATTGCATGAAAACCAACAAAAATTGACAAGAAACACGAAAAGTTCTTGTAGTTTAAGATAAAATCTTACGCTATTAAAGAAAAAACTCCCATCTCGCTGAAATATGTTCATTTGCTGAAAACCAACAAAACCACGAAAAGTTCTTGTATTTGAAGATAAAATCTTTTTGCTTTGAAGAAGAAAGATCTAGCTGACTGAAATAAGTTCATTCGATGAAAACCAACAAAAATTGACAAGAACCACGAAAAGTTCTTGTATTTTAAGATAAAATCTTACGCTATTAAGGAAAAAAACTTCCAGCTCGCTGAAATATGTTCATTTGCTGAAAACCATCAAAACCACGAAAAGTTCTTGTATTTTAAGATAAAATCTTTTTGCTTTGAAGAAGAAAGATCCAGCTGAATGAAATAAGTTCATTCGATGAAAACCAACAAAAATTGACAAGAACCACGAAAAGTTCTTGTATTTTATGATAATATCTTACGCTATTAAAGAAAAAATTTCTGGCTCGCTGAAATATGTTCATTTGCTGAAAACCAACAAAACCACGTAAAGTTCTTGTATTTGAAGATAAAATCTTTTTGCTTTGAAGAACAAAGATCTAGCTGACTGAAATAAGTTCATCAGATGAAAACCAACAAAAATTGACAAGAAACACGAAAAGTTCTTGTAGTTTAAGATAAAATCTTGCGCTATTAAGAAAAAACTTCCAGCTCACTGAAATATGTTCATTTGCTGAAAACCAACAAAACCACGAAAAGTTCTTGTATTTGAAGATAAAATCTTTTTGCTTTGAAGAAGAAAGATCTAGCTGACTGAAATAAGTTCATCAGATGAAAACCAACAAAAATTGCCAAGAACCACGAAAAGTTCTTGTATTTTAAGATAAAATCTTCCTCTATTAAGGAAAAAACTTCCAGCTCGCTGAAATCTGTTCATTTGCTGAAAACCATCAAAACCACGAAAAGTTCTTGTATTTTAAGATAAAATCTTTTTGCTTTGAAGAAGAAAGATCTCGCTGATTGAAATAAGTTCATTAGATGAAAACCAACAAAAATTGACAAGAAACACGAAAAGTTCTTGTAGTTTAAGATAAAATCTTACGCTCTTAAAGAAAAAACTCCCATCTCGCTGAAATATGTTCATTTGCTGAAAACCAACAAAACCACGAAAAGTTCTTGCATTTGAAGATAAAATCTTTTTGCTTTGAAGAAGAAAGATCTGGCTGACTGAAATAAGTTCATTAGATGAAAACCAACAAAAATTGCCAAGAACCACGAAAAGTTCTTGTATTTTAAGATAAAATCTTGCGCTATTAAGGAAAAAACTCCCAGCTCGCTGAAATATGTTCATTTGCTGAAAACCAACAAAACCACGAAAAGTTCTTGTATTTGAAGATAAAATCTTTTTGCTTTGAAGAAGAAAGATCCAGCTGACTGAAATAAGTTCATTAGATGAAAACCAACAAAAATTGCCAAGAACCACGAAAAGTTCTTGTATTTTAAGATAAAATCTTGCGCTATTAAGAAAATACTTCCAGCTCACTGAAATATGTTCATTTGCTGAAAACCAACCAAACCACGAAAAGTTCTTGTATTTGAAGATAAAATCTTTTTGATTTCAAGAAGAAAGATCTAGCTGACTGAAATAAGTTCATTCGATGAAAACCAACAAAAATTGACAAGAAACACGAAAAGTTCTTGTAGTTTAAGATAAAATCTTGCGCTATTAAGAAAAAACTTCCAGCTCACTGAAATATGTTCATTTGCTGAAAACCAACAAAACCACGAAAAGTTCTTGTATTTGAAGATAAAATCTTTTTGCTTTGAAGAAGAAAGATCTAGCTGACTGAAATAAGTTCATCAGATGAAAACCAACAAAAATTGCCAAGAACCACGAAAAGTTCTTGTATTTCAAGATAAAATCTTGCGCTATTAAGAAAAAACTTCCAGCTCACTGAAATATGTTCATTTGCTGAAAACCAACAAAATCACGAAAAGTTCTTGTATTTGAAGATAAAATCTTTTTGCTTTGAAGAAGAAAGATCGAGCTGACTGAAATAAGTTCATCAGATGAAAACCAACAAAAATTGACAAGAACCACGAAAAGTTCTTGTATTTTAAGATAAAATCTTACGCTGTTAAGAAAAAACTTCCAGCTCGCTGAAATATGTTCATTTGCTGAAAACCAACAAAACCACGAAAAGTTCTTGTATTTGAAGATAAAATCTTTTTGCTTTGAAGAAGAAAGATCCAGCTGACTGAAATAAGTTCATTAGATGAAAACCAACAAAATTTGACAAGAATCACGAAAAGTTCTTGTATTTTAAGATAAAATCTTGCGCTATTAAGGAAAAAACTCCCAGCTCGCTGAAATATGTTCATTTGCTGAAAACCAACAAAACCACGAAAAGTTCTTGTATTTGAAGATAAAATCTTTTTGCTTTGAAGAAGAAAGATCCAGCTGACTGAAATAAGTTCATTAGATGAAAACCAACAAAAATTGCCAAGAACCACGAAAAGTTCTTGTATTTTAAGATAAAATCTTGCGCTATTAAGAAAATACTTCCAGCTCACTGAAATATGTTCATTTGCTGAAAACCAACCAAACCACGAAAAGTTCTTGTATTTGAAGATAAAATCTTTTTGATTTCAAGAAGAAAGATCTAGCTGACTGAAATAAGTTCATTCGATGAAAACCAACAAAAATTGACAAGAAACACGAAAAGTTCTTGTAGTTTAAGATAAAATCTTGCGCTATTAAGAAAAAACTTCCAGCTCACTGAAATATGTTCATTTGCTGAAAACCAACAAAACCACGAAAAGTTCTTGTATTTGAAGATAAAATCTTTTTGCTTTGAAGAAGAAAGATCTAGCTGACTGAAATAAGTTCATCAGATGAAAACCAACAAAAATTGCCAAGAACCACGAAAAGTTCTTGTATTTCAAGATAAAATCTTGCGCTATTAAGAAAAAACTTCCAGCTCACTGAAATATGTTCATTTGCTGAAAACCAACAAAATCACGAAAAGTTCTTGTATTTGAAGATAAAATCTTTTTGCTTTGAAGAAGAAAGATCGAGCTGACTGAAATAAGTTCATCAGATGAAAACCAACAAAAATTGACAAGAACCACGAAAAGTTCTTGTATTTTAAGATAAAATCTTACGCTGTTAAGAAAAAACTTCCAGCTCGCTGAAATATGTTCATTTGCTGAAAACCAACAAAACCACGAAAAGTTCTTGTATTTGAAGATAAAATCTTTTTGCTTTGAAGAAGAAAGATCCAGCTGACTGAAATAAGTTCATTAGATGAAAACCAACAAAATTTGACAAGAATCACGAAAAGTTCTTCTATTTTAAGATAAAATCTTCCTCTATTAAGGAAAAAACTTCCAGCTCGCTGAAATCTGTTCATTTGCTGAAAACCATCAAAACCACGAAAAGTTCTTGTATTTTAAGATAAAATCTTTTTGCTTTGAAGAAGAAAGATCTCGCTGATTGAAATAAGTTCATTCGATGAAAACCAACAAAAATTGACAAGAAACACGAAAAGTTCTTGTAGTTTAAGATAAAATCTTACGCTCTTAAAGAAAAAACTCCCATCTCGCTGAAATATGTTCATTTGCTGAAAACCAACAAAACCACGAAAAGTTCTTGTATTTGAAGATAAAATCTTTTTGATTTCAAGAAGAAAGATCGAGCTGACTGAAATAAGTTCAATCGATGAAAACCAACAAAAAATTGACTAGAACCACGAAAAGTTCTTGTATTTTATGATAATATCTTACGCTATTAAAGAAAAAATTTCTGGCTCGCTGAAATATGTTCATTTGCTGAAAACCATCAAAACCACGTAAAGTTCTTGTATTTGAAGATAAAATCATTTTGCTTTGAAGAAGAAAGATCTAGCTGACTGAAATAAGTTCATTAGATGAAAACCAACAAAAATTGACAAGAAACACGAAAAGTTCTTGTAGTTTAAGATAAAATCTTGCGCTATTAAGAAAAAACTTCCAGCTCACTGAAATATGTTCATTTGCTGAAAACCAACAAAATCACGAAAAGTTCTTGTATTTGAAGATAAAATCTTTTTGCTTTGAAGAAGAAAGATCTAGCTGACTGAAATAAGTTCATTAGATGAAAACCAACAAAAATTGACAAGAACCACGAAAATTTCTTGTATTTTAAGATAAAATCTTACGCTATTAAGAAAAAACTTCCAGCTCGCTGAAATATGTTCATTTGGTGAAAACCAACAAAACCACGAAAAGTTCTTGTATTTTAAGATAAAATCTTTTTGCTTTGAAGAAGAAAGATCCAGCTGACTGAAATAAGTTCATCAGATGAAAACCAACAAAAATTGACAAGAACCACGAAAAGTTCTTGTATTTTAAGATAAAATCTTACGCTATTAAGAAAAAACTTCCAGCTCGCTGAAATATGTTCATTTGCTGAAAACCATCAAAACCACGAAAAGTTCTTGTATTTTAAGATGAAATCTTTTTGCTTTGAAGAAGAAAGATCCAGCTGACTGAAATAAGTTCATTAGATGAAAACCAACAAAAATTGACAAGAACCACGAAAAGTTCTTGTATTTTATGATAATATCTTACGCTATTAAAGAAAAAATTTCTGGCTCGCTGAAATATGTTCATTTGCTGAAAACCAACAAAACCACGTAAAGTTCTTGTATTTGAAGATAAAATCTTTTTGCTTTGAAGAACAAAGATCTAGCTGACTGAAATAAGTTCATCAGATGAAAACCAACAAAAATTGACAAGAAACACGAAAAGTTCTTGTAGTTTAAGATAAAATCTTGCGCTATTAAGAAAAAACTTCCAGCTCACTGAAATATGTTCATTTGCTGAAAACCAACAAAACCACGAAAAGTTCTTGTATTTGAAGATAAAATCTTTTTGATTTCAAGAAGAAAGATCTAGCTGACTGAAATAAGTTCATTCGATGAAAACCAACAAAAAATTGACAAGAACCAAGAAAAGTTCTTGTATTTTATGATAATATCTTACGCTATTAGAGAAAAAATTTCTGGCTCGCTGAAATATGTTCATTTGCTGAAAACCAACAAAACCACGTAAAGTTCTTGTATTTGAAGATAAAATCTTTTTGCTTTGAAGAAGAAAGATCTAGCTGACTGAAATAAGTTCATCAGATGAAAACCAACAAAAATTGACAAGAAACACGAAAAGTTCTTGTAGTTTAAGATAAAATCTTGCGCTATTAAGAAAAAACTTCCAGCTCACTGAAATATGTTCATTTGCTGAAAACCAACAAAACCACGAAAAGTTCTTGTATTTGAAGATAAAATCTTTTTGCTTTGAAGAAGAAAGATCTCGCTAAAATCTTTTTGCTTTGAAGAAGAAAGATCTCGCTGGTTGAAATAAGTTCATTAGATGAAAACCAACAAAAATTGACAAGAAACACGAAAAGTTCTTGTAGTTTAAGATAAAATCTTACGCTATTAAAGAAAAAACTCCCAGCTCGCTGAAATATGTTCATTTGCTGAAAACCAACAAAACCACGAAAAGTTCTTGTATTTGAAGATAAAATCTTTTTGCTTTGAAGAAGAAAGATCCAGCTGACTGAAATAAGTTCATTAGATGAAAACCAACAAAAAATGACAAGAACCACGAAAAGTTCTTCTATTTTAAGATAAAATCTTACGCTATTAAGAAAAAACTTCCAGCTCACTGAAATATGTTCATTTGCTGAAAACCAACAAAACCACGAAAAGTTCTTCTTTTTGAAGATAAAATCTTTTCGCTTTGAAGAAGAAAGATCTAGCTGACTGAAATAAGTTCATTAGATGAAAACCAACAAAAATTGACAAGAACCACGAAAAGTTCTTTTATTTTAAGATGAAATCTTACGCGATTGAAGAAAAAACTTCTTGCTCGCTGAAATCTGTTCATTTGCTGAAAACCAACAAAACCACGAAAAGTTCTTGTATTTGAAGATAAAATCTTTTTGCTTTGAAGAAGAAAGATCTTGCTGACTGAAATAAGTTCATTAGATGAAAACCAACAAAAATTGACAAGAAACACGAAAAGTTCTTGTAGTTTAAGATAAAATCTTACGCTATTAAAGAAAAAACTCCCAGCTCGCTGAAATATGTTCATTTGCTGAAAACCAACAAAACCACGAAAAGTTCTTGTATTTGAAGATAAAATCTTTTTGCTTTCAAGAAGAAAGATCTAGCTGACTGAAATAAGTTCATTAGATGAAAACCAACAAAAATTGACAAGAACCACGAAAAGATCTTGTATTTTAAGATAAAATCTTACACTATTAAAGAAAAAACTCCCAGCTCGCTGAAATATGTTCATTTGCTGAAAACCAACAAAACCACGAAAAGTTCTTGTATTTGAAGATAAAATCTTTTTGCTTTGAAGAAGAAAGATCTAGCTGACTGAAATAAGTTCATTCGATGAAAACCAAAGGAATTGACAAGAACCACGAAAAGTTCTTGTATTTTAACATAAAATCTTACTCTATCAAGGAAAAAAATTCCAGCTCGCTGAAATATGTTCATTTGCTGAAAACCAACAAAACCACGAAAAGTTCTTGTATTTTAAGATAAAATCTTTTTGCTTTGAAGAAGAAAGATCTAGCTGACTGAAATAAGTTCATTCGATGAAAACCAACAAAAATTGACAAGAACCACGAAAGGTTCATGTATTTTAAGATTAAATCTTACTCTATTGGGGAAAAAACTTCCAGCTGGCTGAAATAAGTTCATTAGATGAAAACAAACAAAAATTGACAAGAACCACGAAAAGTTCTTGTATTTTAAGATAAAATCTTACGCTATTAAGAAAAAACTTCCAGCTCGCTGAAATATGTTCATTTGGTGAAGACCAACAAATCCACGAAAAGTTCTTGTATTTGAAGATAAAATCTTTTTGCTTTGAAGAAGAAAGATCTAGCTGACTGAAATAAGTTCATTAGATGAAAACCAACAAAAATTGACAAGAACCACGAAAAGTTCTTGTATTTTAAGATAAAATCTTACGCAATGAAGCAAAAAAACTTCCAGCTCGCTGAAATATGTTCATTTGCTGAAAACCATCAAAACCACGAAAAGTTCTTGTATTTTAAGATAAAATCTTTTTGCTTTGAAGAAGAAAGATCTCGCTGATTGAAATAAGTTCATTAGATGAAAACCAACAAAAATTGACAAGAAACACGAAAAGTTCTTGTAGTTTAAGATAAAATCTTACGCCATTAAAGAAAAAACTCCCAGCTCGCTGAAATATGTTCATTTGCTGAAAACCAACAAAACCACGAAAAGTTCTTGTATTTGAAGATAAAATCTTTTTGCTTTGAAGAAGAAAGATCCAGCTGACTGAAATAAGTTCATTAGATGAAAACCAACAAAAATTTACAAGAACCACGAAAGGTTCTTGTATTTTAAGATAAAATCTTACTCTATTAGGGAAAAAACTTCCAGCTGGCTGAAATATGTTCATTTGCTGAAAGCCATCAAAACCACGAAAAGTTCTTGTATTTGAAGATAAAATCTTTTTGCTTTGAAGAAGAAAGATCTAGCTGACTGAAATAAGTTCATTAGATGAAATCCAACAAAAATTGACAAGAACCACGAGTAGTTCTTGTATTTTAAGATAAAATCTTACGCTATTAAGAAAAAACTTCCAGCTCGCTGAAATATGTTCATTTGGTGAAAACCAACAAAACCACGAAAAGTTCTTGTGTTTGAAGATAAAATCTTTTTGCTTTGAAGAAGAAAGATCCAGCTGACTGAAATAAGTTCATTAGATGAAAACCAACAAAAAATGACAAGAACCACGAAAAGTTCTTGTATTTTAAGATAAAATCTTACGCTATTAAGAAAAAACTTCCAGCTCACTGAAATATGTTCATTTGCTGAAAACCAACAAAACCACGAAAAGTTCTTGTTTTTGAAGATAAAATCTTTTCGCTTTGAAGAAGAAAGATCTAGCTGACTGAAATAAGTTCATTAGATGAAAACCAACAAAAATTGACAAGAACCACGAAAAGTTCTTGTATTTTAAGATAAAATCTTACGCTATTGAAGAAAAAACTTCTTGCTCGCTGAAATCTGTTCATTTGCTGAAAACCAACAAAACCACGAAAAGTTCTTGTATTTGAAGATAAAATCTTTTTGCTTTGAAGAAGAAAGATCTTGCTGACTGAAATAAGTTCATTAGATGAAAACCAACAAAAATTGACAAGAACCACGAAAAGTTCTTGTGTTTTAAGATAATATCTTACGATATTAAAGAAAAAACTTCTGGCTCGCTGAAATATGTTCATGTGCTGAAAACCAACAAAACCACGAAAAGTTCTTGTATTTGAAGATAAAATCTTTTTGCTTTGAAGAAGAAAGATCCAGCTGACTGAAATAAGTTCATTAGATGAAAACCAACAAAAATTGACAAGAACCACGAAAAGTTCTTGTATTTTAAGATAAAATCTTACTCTATTAAGGAAAAAACTTCCAGCTGGCTGAAATATGTTCATTTGCTGAAAACCATCAAAACCACGAAAAGTTCTTGTATTTGAAGATAAAATCTTTTTGCTTTGAAGAAGAAAGATCCAGCTGACTGAAATAAGTTCATTAGATGAAAACCAACAAAAAATGACAAGAACCACGAAAAGTTCTTGTAGTTTAAGATAAGATCTTACGCTATTAAGAAAAAACTTGCAGCTCACTGAAATATGTTCATTTGCTGAAAACCAACAAAACCACGAAAAGTTCTTGTATTTGAAGTTAAAATCTTTTTGCTTTGAAGAAGAAAGATCCAGCTGACTGAAATAAGTTCATTAGATGAAAACCAACAAAAATTTACAAGAACCACGAAAGGTTCTTGTATTTTAAGATAAAATCTTACTCTATTAGGGAAAAAACTTCCAGCTGGCTGAAATATGTTCATTTGCTGAAAGCCATCAAAACCACGAAAAGTTCTTGTATTTGAAGATAAAATCTTTTTGCTTTGAAGAAGAAAGATCTAGCTGACTGAAATAAGTTCATTAGATGAAATCCAACAAAAATTGACAAGAACCACGAGTAGTTCTTGTATTTTAAGATAAAATCTTACGCTATTAAGAAAAAACTTCCAGCTCGCTCAAATATGTTCATTTGGTGAAAACCAACAAAACCACGAAAAGTTCTTGTGTTTGAAGATAAAATCTTTTTGCTTTGAAGAAGAAAGATCCAGCTGACTGAAATAAGTTCATTAGATGAAAACCAACAAAAAATGACAAGAACCACGAAAAGTTCTTGTATTTTAAGATAAAATCTCACGCTATTAAGAAAAAACTTCCAGCTCACTGAAATATGTTCATTTGCTGAAAACCAACAAAACCACGAAAAGTTCTTGTTTTTGAAGATAAAATCTTTTCGCTTTGAAGAAGAAAGATCTAGCTGACTGAAATAAGTTCATTAGATGAAAACCAACAAAAATTGACAAGAACCACGAAAAGTTCTTGTATTTTAAGATAAAATCTTACGCTATTGAAGAAAAAACTTCTTGCTCGCTGAAATCTGTTCATTTGCTGAAAACCAACAAAACCACGAAAAGTTCTTGTATTTGAAGATAAAATCTTTTTGCTTTGAAGAAGAAAGATCTTGCTGACTGAAATAAGTTCATTAGATGAAAACCAACAAAAATTGACAAGAACCACGAAAAGTTCTTGTGTTTTAAGATAATATCTTACGATATTAAAGAAAAAACTTCTGGCTCGCTGAAATATGTTCATGTGCTGAAAACCAACAAAACCACGAAAAGTTCTTGTATTTGAAGATAAAATCTTTTTGCTTTGAAGAAGAAAGATCCAGCTGACTGAAATAAGTTCATTAGATGAAAACCAACAAAAATTGACAAGAACCACGAAAAGTTCTTGTATTTTAAGATAAAATCTTACTCTATTAAGGAAAAAACTTCCAGCTGGCTGAAATATGTTCATTTGCTGAAAACCATCAAAACCACGAAAAGTTCTTGTATTTGAAGATAAAATCTTTTTGCTTTGAAGAAGAAAGATCCAGCTGACTGAAATAAGTTCATTAGATGAAAACCAACAAAAAATGACAAGAACCACGAAAAGTTCTTGTAGTTTAAGATAAGATCTTACGCTATTAAGAAAAAACTTGCAGCTCACTGAAATATGTTCATTTGCTGAAAACCAACAAAACCACGAAAAGTTCTTGTATTTGAAGTTAAAATCTTTTTGCTTTGAAGAAGAAAGATCCAGCTGACTGAAATAAGTTCATTAGATGAAAACCAACAAAAATTGACAAGAACCACGAAAAGTTCTTGTATTTTAAGATAAAATCTTACGCTATTAAAGAAAAAACTTCTTGCTCGCTGATATCTGTTCATTTGCTGAAAACCATCAAAACCACGAAAAGTTCTTGTATTTGAAGATAAAATCTTTTTGCTTTGAAGAAGAAAGATCCAGCTGACTGAAATAAGTTCATTAGATGAAAACCAACAAAAATTGACAAGAAACACGAAAAGTTCTTGTAGTTTAAGATAAAATCTTACGCTATTAAAGAAAAAACTCCCAGCTCGCTGAAATATGTTCATTTGCTGAAAACCAACAAAACCACGAAAAGTTCTTGTATTTGAAGATAAAATCTTTTTGCTTTCAAGAAGAAAGATCTAGCTGACTGAAATAAGTTCATTAGATGAAAACCAACAAAAATTGACAAGAACCACGAAAAGATCTTGTATTTTAAGATAAAATCTTACACTATTAAAGAAAAAACTCCCAGCTCGCTGAAATATGTTCATTTGCTGAAACCCAACAAAACCACGAAAAGTTCTTGTATTTGAAGATAAAATCTTTTTGCTTTGAAGAAGAAAGATCTAGCTGACTGAAATAAGTTCATTGGTTGAAAACCAAAGGAATTGACAAGAACCACGAAAAGTTCTTGTATTTTAACATAAAATCTTACTCTATTAAGGAAAAAAATTCCAGCTCGCTGAAATATGTTCATTTGCTGAAAACCAACAAAACCACGAAAAGTTCTTGTATTTTAAGATAAGATCTTACGCTATTAAGAAAAAACTTGCAGCTCACTGAAATATGTTCATTTGCTGAAAACCAACAAAACCACGAAAAGTTCTTGTATTTGAAGTTAAAATCTTTTTGCTTTGAAGAAGAAAGATCTCGCTGACTGAAATAAGTTCATTAGATGAAAACCAACAAAAATTGACAAGAACCACGAAAAGTTCTTTTATTTTAAGATGAAATCTTACGCTATTGAAGAAAAAACTTCTTGCTCGCTGAAATCTGTTCATTTGCTGAAAACCAACAAAACCACGAAAAGTTCTTGTATTTGAAGATAAAATCTTTTTGCTTTGAAGAAGAAAGATCTTGCTGACTGAAATAAGTTCATTAGATGAAAACCAACAAAAATTGACAAGAAACACGAAAAGTTCTTGTAGTTTAAGATAAAATCTTACGCTATTAAAGAAAAAACTCCCAGCTCGCTGAAATATGTTCATTTGCTGAAAACCAACAAAACCACAAAAAGTTCTTGTATTTGAAGATAAAATCTTTTTGCTTTCAAGAAGAAAGATCCAGCTGACTGAAATAAGTTCATTAGATGAAAACCAACAAAAATTGACAAGAACCACGAAAAGATCTTGTATTTTAAGATAAAATCTTACACTATTAAAGAAAAAACTCCCAGCTCGCTGAAATATGTTCATTTGCTGAAAACCAACAAAACCACGAAAAGTTCTTGTATTTGAAGATAAAATCTTTTTGCTTTGAAGAAGAAAGATCTAGCTGACTGAAATAAGTTCAATGGATGAAAACCAAAGGAATTGACAAGAACCACGAAAAGTTCTTGTATTTTAACATAAAATCTTACTCTATTGAGGAAAAAAATTCCAGCTCGCTGAAATATGTTCATTTGCTGAAAACCAACAAAACCACGAAAAGTTCTTGTATTTGAAGTTAAAATCTTTTTGCTTTGAAGAAGAAAGATCTAGCTGACTGAAATAAGTTCATTAGATGAAAACCAACAAAAATTGACAAGAACCACGAAAAGTTCTTATATTTTAAGATAAAATCTTACGCTGTTGAAGAAAAAACTTCTTGCTCGCTGAAATCTGTTCATTTGCTGAAAACCAACAAAACCACGAAAAGTTCTTGTATTTGAAGATAAAATCTTTTTGCTTTGAAGAAGAAAGATCTTGCTGACTGAAATAAGTTCATTAGATGAAAACCAAAAAAAATTGACAAGAAACACAAAAAGTTCTTGTAGTTTAAGATAAAATCTTACGCTATTAAAGAAAAAACTCCCAGCTCGCTGAAATATGTTCATTTGCTGAAAACCATCAAAACCACGAAAAGTTCTTGTATTTGAAGATAAAATCTTTTTGCTTTGAAGAAGAAAGATCTAGCTGACTGAAATAAGTTCATTAGATGAAAACCAACAAAAATTGACAAGAACCACGAAAAGATCTTGTATTTTAAGATAAAATCTTACGCTATTAAAGAAAAAACTCCCAGCTCGCTGAAATATGCTCATTTGCTGAAAACCAACAAAACCACGAAAAGTTCTTGTATTTGAAGATAAAATCTTTTTGCTTTGAAGAAGAAAGATCTAGCTGGCTGAAATAAGTTCATTAGATGAAAACCAACAAAAATTGACAAGAACCACGAAAAGTTCTTGTATTTTAAGATAATATCTTACGCTATTAAAGAAAAAACTTCTGGCTCGCTGAAATATGTTCATTTGCTGAAAACCAACAAAACCACGAAAAGTTCTTGTATTTGAAGATAAAATCTTTTTGCTTTGAAGAAGAAAGATCTTGCTGACTGAAATCAGTTCATTAGATGAAAACCAACAAAAATTGACAAGAAACACGAAAAGTTCTTGTAGTTTAAGATAAAATCTTACGCTATTAAAGAAAAAACTCCCAGCTCGCTGAAATATGTTCATTTGCTGAAAACCAACAAAACCACGAAAAGTTCTTGTATTTGAAGATAAAATCTTTTTGCTTTCAAGAAGAAAGATCCAGCTGACTGAAATAAGTTCATTAGATGAAAACCAACAAAAATTGACAAGAACCACGAAAAGATCTTGTATTTTAAGATAATATCTTACGCTATTAAAGAAAAAACTTCTGGCTCGCTGAAATATGTTCATTTGCTGAAAACCAACAAAACCACGAAAAGTTCTTGTATTTGAAGATAAAATCTTTTTGCTTTGAAGAAGAAAGATCTAGCTGACTGAAATAAGTTCATTGGATGAAAACCAAAGGAATTGACAAGAACCACGAAAAGTTATTGTATTTTAACATAAAATCTTACTCCATTAAGGAAAAAAATTCCAGCTCGCTGAAATATGTTCATTTGCTGAAAACCAACAAAACCACGAAAAGTTCTTGTATTTGAAGATAAAATCTTTTTGCTTTGAAGAAGAAAGATCTAGCTGACTGAAATAAGTTCATTCGATGAAAACCAACAAAAATTGACAAGAACCACGAAAAGTTCTTGTATTTTAAGATAGTATCTTACGCTATTAAAGAAAAAACTTCTGGCTCGCTGAAATATGTTCATTTGCTGAAAACCAACAAAACCACGAAAAGTTCTTGTATTTGAAGTTAAAATCTTTTTGCTTTGAAGAAGAAAGATCTCGCTGACTGAAATAAGTTCATTGGTTGAAAACCAAAGGAATTGACAAGAACCACGAAAAGTTCTTGTATTTTAACATAAAATCTTACTCTATTAAGGAAAAAAATTCCAGCTCGCTGAAATATGTTCATTTGCTGAAAACCAACAAAACCACGAAAAGTTCTTGTATTTTAAGATAAGATCTTACGCTATTAAGAAAAAACTTGCAGCTCACTGAAATATGTTCATTTGCTGAAAACCAACAAAACCACGAAAAGTTCTTGTATTTGAAGTTAAAATCTTTTTGCTTTGAAGAAGAAAGATCTCGCTGACTGAAATAAGTTCATTAGATGAAAACCAACAAAAATTGACAAGAACCACGAAAAGTTCTTTTATTTTAAGATGAAATCTTACGCTATTGAAGAAAAAACTTCTTGCTCGCTGAAATCTGTTCATTTGCTGAAAACCAACAAAACCACGAAAAGTTCTTGTATTTGAAGATAAAATCTTTTTGCTTTGAAGAAGAAAGATCTTGCTGACTGAAATAAGTTCATTAGATGAAAACCAACAAAAATTGACAAGAAACACGAAAAGTTCTTGTAGTTTAAGATAAAATCTTACGCTATTAAAGAAAAAACTCCCAGCTCGCTGAAATATGTTCATTTGCTGAAAACCAACAAAACCACAAAAAGTTCTTGTATTTGAAGATAAAATCTTTTTGCTTTCAAGAAGAAAGATCCAGCTGACTGAAATAAGTTCATTAGATGAAAACCAACAAAAATTGACAAGAACCACGAAAAGATCTTGTATTTTAAGATAAAATCTTACACTATTAAAGAAAAAACTCCCAGCTCGCTGAAATATGTTCATTTGCTGAAAACCAACAAAACCACGAAAAGTTCTTGTATTTGAAGATAAAATCTTTTTGCTTTGAAGAAGAAAGATCTAGCTGACTGAAATAAGTTCATTGGATGAAAACCAAAGGAATTGACAAGAAACACGAAAAGTTCTTGTATTTTAACATAAAATCTTACTCTATTGAGGAAAAAAATTCCAGCTCGCTGAAATATGTTCATTTGCTGAAAACCAACAAAACCACGAAAAGTTCTTGTATTTGAAGTTAAAATCTTTTTGCTTTGAAGAAGAAAGATCTAGCTGACTGAAATAAGTTCATTAGATGAAAACCAACAAAAATTGACAAGAACCACGAAAATTTCTTATATTTTAAGATAAAATCTTACGCTGTTGAAGAAAAAACTTCTTGCTCGCTGAAATCTGTTCATTTGCTGAAAACCAACAAAACCACGAAAAGTTCTTGTATTTGAAGATAAAATCTTTTTGCTTTGAAGAAGAAAGATCTTGCTGACTGAAATAAGTTCATTAGATGAAAACCAACAAAAATTGACAAGAAACACAAAAAGTTCTTGTAGTTTAAGATAAAATCTTACGCTATTAAAGAAAAAACTCCCAGCTCGCTGAAATATGTTCATTTGCTGAAAACCATCAAAACCACGAAAAGTTCTTGTATTTGAAGATAAAATCTTTTTGCTTTGAAGAAGAAAGATCTAGCTGACTGAAATAAGTTCATTAGATGAAAACCAACAAAAATTGACAAGAACCACGAAAAGATCTTGTATTTTAAGATAAAATCTTACGCTATTAAAGAAAAAACTCCCAGCTCGCTGAAATATGCTCATTTGCTGAAAACCAACAAAACCACGAAAAGTTCTTGTATTTGAAGATAAAATCTTTTTGCTTTGAAGAAGAAAGATCTAGCTGGCTGAAATAAGTTCATTAGATGAAAACCAACAAAAATTGACAAGAACCACGAAAAGTTCTTGTATTTTAAGATAATATCTTACGCTATTAAAGAAAAAACTTCTGGCTCGCTGAAATATGTTCATTTGCTGAAAACCAACAAAACCACGAAAAGTTCTTGTATTTGAAGATAAAATCTTTTTGCTTTGAAGAAGAAAGATCTTGCTGACTGAAATCAGTTCATTAGATGAAAACCAACAAAAATTGACAAGAAACACGAAAAGTTCTTGTAGTTTAAGATAAAATCTTACGCTATTAAAGAAAAAACTCCCAGCTCGCTGAAATATGTTCATTTGCTGAAAACCAACAAAACCACGAAAAGTTCTTGTATTTGAAGATAAAATCTTTTTGCTTTCAAGAAGAAAGATCCAGCTGACTGAAATAAGTTCATTGGATGAAAACCAACAAAAATTGACAAGAACCACGAAAAGATCTTGTATTTTAAGATAATATCTTACGCTATTAAAGAAAAAACTTTTGGCTCGCTGAAATATGTTCATTTGCTGAAAACCAACAAAACCACGAAAAGTTCTTGTATTTGAAGATAAAATCTTTTTGCTTTGAAGAAGAAAGATCTAGCTGACTGAAATAAGTTCATTGGATGAAAACCAAAGGAATTGACAAGAACCACGAAAAGTTATTGTATTTTAACATAAAATCTTACTCTATTAAGGAAAAAAATTCCAGCTCGCTGAAATATGTTCATTTGCTGAAAACCAACAAAACCACGAAAAGTTCTTGTATTTGAAGATAAAATCTTTTTTCTTTGAAGAAGAAAGATCGAGCTGACTGAAATAAGTTCATTCGATGAAAACCAACAAAAATTGACAAGAACCACGAAAAGTTCTTGTATTTTAAGATAAAATCTTACGCTATTAAAGAAAAAACTTCCAGCTCGCTGAAATATGTTCATTTGCTGAAAACCATCAAAACCACGAAAAGTTCTTGTATTTGAAGATAAAATCTTTTTTCTTTGAAGAAGAAAGATCGAGCTGACTGAAATAAGTTCATTAGATGAAAACCAACAAAAATTGACAAGAACCACGAAAAGTTCTTGTATTTTAAGATAAAATCATACTCTATTAAGGAAAAAACTTCCAGCTCGCTGAAATATGTTCATTTGCTGAAAACCATCAAAACCACGAAAAGTTCTTGTATTTGAAGATAAAATCTTTTTGCTTTGAAGAAGAAAGATCTAGCTGACTGAAATAAGTTCATTAGATGAAAACCAACAAAAATTGACAAGAACCACGAAAAGTTCTTGTATTTTAAGATAAAATCTTACTCTATTCAGGAAAAAACTTCCAGCTCGCTGAAATATGTTCATTTGCTGAAAACCATCAAAACCACGAAAAGTTCTTGTATTTGAAGATAAAATCTTTTTGCTTTGAAGAAGAAAGATCTAGCTGACTGAAATAAGTTCATTGGATGAAAACCAACAAAAATTGACAAGAACCACGAAAAGTTCTTGTATTTTAAGATAAAATCTTACTCTATTCAGGAAAAAACTTCCAGCTGGCTGAAATATGTTCATTTGCTGAAAACCATCAAAACCACGAAAAGTTCTTGTATTTGAAGATAAAATCTTTTTGCTTTGAAGAAGAAAGATCTCGCTGACTGAAATAAGTGCATTCGATGAAAACCAACAAAAATTGACAAGAACCACGAAAAGTTATTGTATTTTAAGATAAAATCTTACTCTATTAAGGAAAAAACTTCCAGCTCGCTGAAATATGTTCATTTGCTGAAAACCATCAGAACCACGAAAAGTTCTTGTATTTGAAGATAAAATCTTTTTGCTTTGAAGAAGAAAGATCCAGCTGACTGAAATAAGTTCATTAGATGAAAACCAACAAAAATTCAAAAGAACCACGAAAAGTTCTTGTATTTGAAGATAAAATCTTTTTGCTTTGAAGAAGAAAGATCTCGCTGACTGAAATAAGTGCATTCGATGAAAACCAACAAAAATTGACAAGAACGACGAAAGGTTCTTCTATTTTAAGATAAAATCTTACGCTGTTAAAGAAAAAACTTCTTGCTCGCTGAAATCTGTTCATATGCTGAAAAACAACAAAACCACAAAAAGTTCTTGTATTTGCAGATAAAATCTTTTTGCTTTGAAGAAGAAAGATCCAGCTGACTGAAATAAGTTCATTAGATGAAAACCAACAAAAATTGACAAGAACCACGAAAAGTTCTTGTATTTTAAGATAAAATCTTACTCTATTAAGGAAAAAACTTCCAGCTCGCTGAAATATGTTCATTTGCTGAAAACCATCAAAATCACGAAAAGTTCTTGTATTTGAAGATAACATCTTTTTGTTTTGAAGAAGAAAGATCTAGCTGACTGAAATCAGTTCATTCGATGAAAACCAACAAAAATTGACAAGAAACACGAAAAGTTCTTGTAGTTTAAGATAAAATCTCACGCTATTAAAGAAAAAACTCCCAGCTCGCTGAAATATGTTCATTTGCTGAAAACCAACAAAACCACGAAAAGTTCTTGTATTTGAAGATAAAATCTTTTTGCTTTCAAGAAGAAAGATCCAGCTGACTGAAATAAGTTCATTAGATGAAAACCAACAAAAATTGACAAGAACCACGAAAAGATCTTGTATTTTAAGATAATATCTTACGCTATTAAAGAAAAAACTTCTGGCTCGCTGAAATATGTTCATTTGCTGAAAACCAACAAAACCACGAAAAGTTCTTGTATTTGAAGATAAAATCTTTTTGCTTTGAAGAAGAAAGATCTAGCTGACTGAAATAAGTTCATTCGATGAAAACCAACAAAAATTGACAAGAACCACGAAAAGTTCTTGTATTTTAAGATAGTATCTTACGCTATTAAAGAAAAAACTTCTGGCTCGCTGAAATATGTTCATTTGCTGAAAACCAACAAAACCACGAAAAGTTCTTGTATTTGAAGTTAAAATCTTTTTGCTTTGAAGAAGAAAGATCTCGCTGACTGAAATAAGTTCATTAGATGAAAACCAACAAAAATTGACAAGAACCACGAAAAGTTCTTGTATTTTAAGATAAAATCTTACGCTATAAAAGAAAAAACTTCCAGCTCGCTGAAATATGTTCATTTGCTGAAAACCATCAAAACCACGAAAAGTTCTTGTATTTGAAGATAAAATCTTTTTTCTTTGAAGAAGAAAGATCGAGCTGACTGAAATAAGTTCATTAGATGAAAACCAACAAAAATTGACAAGAACCACGAAAAGTTCTTGTATTTTAAGATAAAATCTTACTCTATTAAGGAAAAAACGTCCAGCTCGCTGAAATATGTTCATTTGCTGAAAACCATCAAAACCACGAAAAGTTCTTGTATTTGAAGATAAAATCTTTTTGCTTTGAAGAAGAAAGATCTAGCTGACTGAAATAAGTTCATTAGATGAAAACCAACAAAAATTGACAAGAACCACGAAAAGTTCTTGTATTTTAAGATAAAATCTTACTCTATTCAGGAAAAAACTTCCAGCTGGCTGAAATATGTTCATTTGCTGAAAACCATCAAAACCACGAAAAGTTCTTGTATTTGAAGATAAAATCTTTTTGCTTTGAAGAAGAAAGATCTCGCTGACTGAAATAAGTGCATTCGATGAAAACCAACAAAAATTGACAAGAACCACGAAAAGTTATTGTATTTTAAGATAAAATCTTACTCTATTAAGGAAAAACTTCCAGCTCGCTGAAATATGTTCATTTGCTGAAAACCATCAAAACCACGAAAAGTTCTTGTATTTGAAGATAAAATCTTTTTGCTTTGAAGAAGAAAGATCCAGCTGACTGAAATAAGTTCATTAGATGAAAACCAACAAAAATTGAAAAGAACCACGAAAAGTTCTTGTATTTGAAGATAAAATCTTTTTGCTTTGAAGAAGAAAGATCTCGCTGACTGAAATAAGTGCATTCGATGAAAACCAACAAAAATTGACAAGAACGACGAAAGGTTCTTCTATTTTAAGATAAAATCTTACGCTGTTAAAGAAAAAACTTCTTGCTCGCTGAAATCTGTTCATATGCTGAAAAACAACAAAACCACAAAAAGTTCTTGTATTTGCAGATAAAATCTTTTTGCTTTGAAGAAGAAAGATCCAGCTGACTGAAATAAGTTCATTAGATGAAAACCAACAAAAATTGACAAGAACCACGAAAAGTTCTTGTATTTTAAGATAAAATCTTACTCTATTAAGGAAAAAACTTCCAGCTCGCTGAAATATGTTCATTTGCTGAAAACCATTAAAATCACGAAAAGTTCTTGTATTTGAAGATAACATCTTTTTGTTTTGAAGAAGAAAGATCTAGCTGACTGAAATAAGTTCATTGGATGAAAACCAACAAAAATTGACAAGAATCACGAAAAATTCTTGTATTTTAAGATAAAATCTTACTCTATTAAGGAAAAAACTTCCAGCTCGCTGAAACATGTTCATTTGCTGAAAACCATCAAAACCACGAAAAGTTCTTGTATTTGAAGATAAAATCTTTTTGCTTTGAAGAAGAAAGGTCTTGCTGACTGAAATAAGTTCATCAGATGAAAACCAACAAAAATTGACAAGAACCACGAAAAGTTCTTGTATTTTAAGATAAAATCTTACGCTATTAAAGAGAAAACTTCTTGCTCGCTGAAATCTGTGCATTTGCTGAAAACCAACAAAACCACGAAAAGTTCTTGTATTTGAAGATAAAATCTTTTTGCTTTGAAGAAGAAAGATCTAGCTGACTGAAATAAGTTCATTCGATGAAAACCAACAAAAATTGACAAGAACCACGAAAAGTTCTTGTATTTTAAGATAGTATCTTACGCTATTAAAGAAAAAACTTCTGGCTCGCTGAAATATGTTCATTTGCTGAAAACCAACAAAACCACGAAAAGTTCTTGTATTTGAAGTTAAAATCTTTTTGCTTTGAAGAAGAAAGATCTCGCTGACTGAAATAAGTTCATTAGATGAAAACCAACAAAAATTGACAAGAACCACGAAAAGTTCTTGTATTTTAAGATAAAATCTTACGCTATAAAAGAAAAAACTTCCAGCTCGCTGAAATATGTTCATTTGCTGAAAACCATCAAAACCACGAAAAGTTCTTGTATTTGAAGATAAAATCTTTTTTCTTTGAAGAAGAAAGATCGAGCTGACTGAAATAAGTTCATTAGATGAAAACCAACAAAAATTGACAAGAACCACGAAAAGTTCTTGTATTTTAAGATAAAATCTTACTCTATTAAGGAAAAAACGTCCAGCTCGCTGAAATATGTTCATTTGCTGAAAACCATCAAAACCATGAAAAGTTCTTGTATTTGAAGATAAAATCTTTTTGCTTTGAAGAAGAAAGATCTAGCTGACTGAAATAAGTTCATTAGATGAAAACCAACAAAAATTGACAAGAACCACGAAAAGTTCTTGTATTTTAAGATAAAATCTTACTCTATTCAGGAAAAAACTTCCAGCTGGCTGAAATATGTTCATTTGCTGAAAACCATCAAAACCACGAAAAGTTCTTGTATTTGAAGATAAAATCTTTTTGCTTTGAAGAAGAAAGATCTCGCTGACTGAAATAAGTGCATTCGATGAAAACCAACAAAAATTGACAAGAACCACGAAAAGTTATTGTATTTTAAGATAAAATCTTACTCTATTAAGGAAAAACTTCCAGCTCGCTGAAATATGTTCATTTGCTGAAAACCATCAAAACCACGAAAAGTTCTTGTATTTGAAGATAAAATCTTTTTGCTTTGAAGAAGAAAGATCCAGCTGACTGAAATAAGTTCATTAGATGAAAACCAACAAAAATTGAAAAGAACCACGAAAAGTTCTTGTATTTGAAGATAAAATCTTTTTGCTTTGAAGAAGAAAGATCTCGCTGACTGAAATAAGTGCATTCGATGAAAACCAACAAAAATTGACAAGAACGACGAAAGGTTCTTCTATTTTAAGATAAAATCTTACGCTGTTAAAGAAAAAACTTCTTGCTCGCTGAAATCTGTTCATATGCTGAAAAACAACAAAACCACAAAAAGTTCTTGTATTTGCAGATAAAATCTTTTTGCTTTGAAGAAGAAAGATCCAGCTGACTGAAATAAGTTCATTAGATGAAAACCAACAAAAATTGACAAGAACCACGAAAAGTTCTTGTATTTTAAGATAAAATCTTACTCTATTAAGGAAAAAACTTCCAGCTCGCTGAAATATGTTCATTTGCTGAAAACCATTAAAATCACGAAAAGTTCTTGTATTTGAAGATAACATCTTTTTGTTTTGAAGAAGAAAGATCTAGCTGACTGAAATAAGTTCATTAGATGAAAACCAACAAAAATTGACAAGAATCACGAAAAATTCTTGTATTTTAAGATAAAATCTTACTCTATTAAGGAAAAAACTTCCAGCTCGCTGAAACATGTTCATTTGCTGAAAACCATCAAAACCACGAAAAGTTCTTGTATTTGAAGATAAAATCTTTTTGCTTTGAAGAAGAAAGGTCTTGCTGACTGAAATAAGTTCATCAGATGAAAACCAACAAAAATTGACAAGAACCACGAAAAGTTCTTGTATTTTAAGATAAAATCTTACGCTATTAAAGAGAAAACTTCTTGCTCGCTGAAATCTGTGCATTTGCTGAAAACCAACAAAACCACGAAAAGTTCTTGTATTTGAAGATAAAATCTTTTTGCTTTGAAGAAGAAAGATCCAGCTGACTGAAATAAGTTCATCAGATGAAAACCAACAAAAATTGACAAGAACCACGAAAAGTTCTTGTATTTTAAGATAAAATCTTACGCTATTAAAGAAAAAACTTCTTGCTCGCTGAAATATGTTCATTTGCTGAAAAACAACAAAACCTCGAAAAGTTCTTGTATTTCAAGATAAAATCTTTTTGCTTTGAAGAAGAAAGATCTAGCTGACTGAAATAAGTTCATTAGATGAAAACCAACAAAAATTGACAAGAATCACGAAAAGTTCTTGTATTTTAAGATAAAATCTTACTCTATTAAGGAAAAAACTTCCAGCTCGCTGAAATATTTTCATTTGCTGAAAACCATCAAAACCACGAAAGGTTCTTGTATTTGAAAATAAAATCTTTTTGCTTTGAAGAAGAAAGATCTAGCTGACTGAAATAAGTTCATTAGATGAAAACCAACAAAAATTGACAAGAACCACGAAAAGTTCTTGTATTTTAAGATAAAATCTTACTCTATTGAGGAAAAAACTTCCAGATCGCTGAAATATGTTCATTTGCTGAAAACCATCAAAACCACGAAAAGTTCTTGTATTTGAAGATAAAATCTTTTTGCTTTGAAGAAGAAAGATCTAGCTGACTGAAATACGTTCATTAGATGAAAACCAACAAAATTTGACAAGAACCACGAAAACTTCTTGTATTTTAAGATAATATCTTACGCTATTAAAGAAAAAACTTCTGGCTCGCTGAAATATGTTCATTTGCTGAAAACTAACAAAACCACGAAAAGTTCTTGTATTTGAAGATAAAATCTTTTTGCTTTGAAGAAGAAAGATCCAGCTGACTGAAATAAGTTCATTCGATGAAAACCAACAAAAATTGACAAGAACCACGAGAAGTTCTTGTATTTTAAGATAAAATCTTACTCTATTAAGGAAAAAACGTCCAGCTAGCTGAAATATGTTCATTTGCTGAAAACCATCAAAACCACGAAAAGTTCTTGTATTTGAAGATAAAATCTTTTTGCTTTGAAGAAGAAAGATCTAGCTGACTGAAATAAGTTCATTAGATGAAAACCAACAAAAATTGACAAGAACCACGAAAAGTTCTTGTATTTTAAGATAAAATCTTACTCTGTGAAGGAAAAAACTTCCAGCTCGCTGAAATATGTTCATTTGCTGAAAACCATCAAAACCACGAAAAGTTCTTGTATTTGAAGATAAAATCTTTTTGCTTTGAAGAAGAAAGATCCAGGTAACTGAAATAAGTTCATGAGATGAAAACCAACAAAATTTGACAAGAACCACGAAAACTTCTTGTATTTTAAGATAATATCTTACTCTATTAAGGAAAAAACTTCCAGCTCGCTGAAATATGTTCATTTGCTGAAAACCATCAAAATCACGAAAAGTTCTTGTATTTGAAGATAACATCTTTTTGTTTTGAAGAAGAAAGATCTAGCTGACTGAAATCAGTTCATTAGATGAAAACCAACAAAAATTGACAAGAAACACGAAAAGTTCTTGTAGTTTAAGATAAAATCTCACGCTATTAAAGAAAAAACTCCCAGCTCGCTGAAATATGTTCATTTGCTGAAAACCAACAAAACCACGAAAAGTTCTTGTATTTGAAGATAAAATCTTTTTGCTTTCAAGAAGAAAGATCCAGCTGACTGAAATAAGTTCATTAGATGAAAACCAACAAAAATTGACAAGAACCACGAAAAGATCTTGTATTTTAAGATAATATCTTACGCTATTAAAGAAAAAACTTCTGGCTCGCTGAAATATGTTCATTTGCTGAAAACCAACAAAACCACGAAAAGTTCTTGTATTTGAAGATAAAATCTTTTTGCTTTGAAGAAGAAAGATCTAGCTGACTGAAATAAGTTCATTCGATGAAAACCAACAAAAATTGACAAGAACCACGAAAAGTTCTTGTATTTTAAGATAGTATCTTACGCTATTAAAGAAAAAACTTCTGGCTCGCTGAAATATGTTCATTTGCTGAAAACCAACAAAACCACGAAAAGTTCTTGTATTTGAAGTTAAAATCTTTTTGCTTTGAAGAAGAAAGATCTCGCTGACTGAAATAAGTTCATTAGATGAAAACCAACAAAAATTGACAAGAACCACGAAAAGTTCTTGTATTTTAAGATAAAATCTTACGCTATTAAAGAAAAAACGTCCAGCTCGCTGAAATATGTTCATTTGCTGAAAACCATCAAAACCACGAAAAGTTCTTGTATTTGAAGATAAAATCTTTTTTCTTTGAAGAAGAAAGATCGAGCTGACTGAAATAAGTTCATTAGATGAAAACCAACAAAAATTGACAAGAACCACGAAATGTTCTTGTATTTTAAGATAAAATCTTACTCTATTAAGGAAAAAACGTCCAGCTCGCTGAAATATGTTCATTTGCTGAAAACCATCAAAACCACGAAAAGTTCTTGTATTTGAAGATAAAATCTTTTTGCTTTGAAGAAGAAAGATCTAGCTGACTGAAATAAGTTCATTAGATGAAAACCAACAAAAATTGACAAGAACCACGAAAAGTTCTTGTATTTTAAGATAAAATCTTACTCTATTCAGGAAAAAACTTCCAGCTGGCTGAAATATGTTCATTTGCTGAAAACCATCAAAACCACGAAAAGTTCTTGTATTTGAAGATAAAATCTTTTTGCTTTGAAGAAGAAAGATCTCGCTGACTGAAATAAGTGCATTCGATGAAAACCAACAAAAATTGACAAGAACCACGAAAAGTTATTGTATTTTAAGATAAAATCTTACTCTATTAAGGAAAAAACTTCCAGCTCGCTGAAATATGTTCATTTGCTGAAAACCATCAAAACCACGAAAAGTTCTTGTATTTGAAGATAAAATCTTTTTGCTTTGAAGAAGAAAGATCCAGCTGACTGAAATAAGTTCATTAGATGAAAACCAACAAAAATTGAAAAGAACCACGAAAAGTTCTTGTATTTGAAGATAAAATCTTTTTGCTTTGAAGAAGAAAGATCTCGCTGACTGAAATAAGTGCATTCGTTGAAAACCAACAAAAATTGACAAGAACGACGAAAGGTTCTTCTATTTTAAGATAAAATCTTACGCTGTTAAAGAAAAAACTTCTTGCTCGCTGAAATCTGTTCATATGCTGAAAAACAACAAAACCACAAAAAGTTCTTGTATTTGCAGATAAAATCTTTTTGCTTTGAAGAAGAAAGATCCAGCTGACTGAAATAAGTTCATTAGATGAAAACCAACAAAAATTGACAAGAACCACGAAAAGTTCTTGTATTTTAAGATAAAATCTTACTCTATTAAGGAAAAAACTTCCAGCTCGCTGAAATATGTTCATTTGCTGAAAACCATTAAAATCACGAAAAGTTCTTGTATTTGAAGATAACATCATTTTGTTTTCAAGAAGAAAGATCTAGCTGACTGAAATAAGTTCATTAGATGAAAACCAACAAAAATTGACAAGAATCACGAAAAATTCTTGTATTTTAAGATAAAATCTTACTCTATTAAGGAAAAAACTTCCAGCTCGCTGAAATATGTTCATTTGCTGAAAACCATCAAAACCACGAAAAGTTCTTGTATTTGAAGATAAAATCTTTTTGCTTTGAAGAAGAAAGGTCTTGCTGACTGAAATAAGTTCATCAGATGAAAACCAACAAAAATTGACAAGAACCACGAAAAGTTCTTGTATTTTAAGATAAAATCTTACGCTATTAAAGAGAAAACTTCTTGCTCGCTGAAATCTGTGCATTTGCTGAAAACCAACAAAACCACGAAAAGTTCTTGTATTTGAAGATAAAATCTTTTTGCTTTGAAGAAGAAAGATCCAGCTGACTGAAATAAGTTCATCAGATGAAAACCAACAAAAATTGACAAGAACCACGAAAAGTTCTTGTATTTTAAGATAAAATCTTACGCTATTAAAGAAAAAACTTCTTGCTCGCTGAAATATGTTCATTTGCTGAAAAACAACAAAACCTCGAAAAGTTCTTGTATTTCAAGATAAAATCTTTTTGCTTTGAAGAAGAAAGATCTAGCTGACTGAAATAAGTTCATTAGATGAAAACCAACAAAAATTGACAAGAATCACGAAAAGTTCTTGTATTTTAAGATAAAATCTTACTCTATTAAGGAAAAAACTTCCAGCTCGCTGAAATATTTTCATTTGCTGAAAACCATCAAAACCACGAAAGGTTCTTGTATTTGAAAATAAAATCTTTTTGCTTTGAAGAAGAAAGATCTAGCTGACTGAAATAAGTTCATTAGATGAAAACCAACAAAAATTGACAAGAACCACGAAAAGTTCTTGTATTTTAAGATAAAATCTTACTCTATTGAGGAAAAAACTTCCAGATCGCTGAAATATGTTCATTTGCTGAAAACCATCAAAACCACGAAAAGTTCTTGTATTTGAAGATAAAATCTTTTTGCTTTGAAGAAGAAAGATCTAGCTGACTGAAATACGTTCATTAGATGAAAACCAACAAAATTTGACAAGAACCACGAAAACTTCTTGTATTTTAAGATAATATCTTACGCTATTAAAGAAAAAACTTCTGGCTCGCTGAAATATGTTCATTTGCTGAAAACTAACAAAACCACGAAAAGTTCTTGTATTTGAAGATAAAATCTTTTTGCTTTGAAGAAGAAAGATCCAGCTGACTGAAATAAGTTCATTCGATGAAAACCAACAAAAATTGACAAGAACCACGAAAAGTTCTTGTATTTTAAGATAAAATCTTACTCTATTAAGGAAAAAACGTCCAGCTAGCTGAAATATGTTCATTTGCTGAAAACCATCAAAACCACGAAAAGTTCTTGTATTTGAAGATAAAATCTTTTTGCTTTGAAGAAGAAAGATCTAGCTGACTGAAATAAGTTCATTAGATGAAAACCAACAAAAATTGACAAGAACCACGAAAAGTTCTTGTATTTTAAGATAAAATCTTACTCTGTGAAGGAAAAAACTTCCAGCTCGCTGAAATATGTTCATTTGCTGAAAACCATCAAAACCACGAAAAGTTCTTGTATTTGAAGATAAAATCTTTTTGCTTTGAAGAAGAAAGATCCAGGTCACTGAAATAAGTTCATGAGATGAAAACCAACAAAATTTGACAAGAACCACGAAAACTTCTTGTATTTTAAGATAATATCTTACGCTATTAAAGAAAAAACTTCTGGCTCGCTGAAATATGTTCATTTGCTGAAAACCAACAAAACCACGAAAAGTTCTTGTATTTGAAGATAAAATCTTTTTGCTTTGAAGAAGAAAGATCCAGCTGACTGAAATAAGTTCATTAGATGAAAACCAACAAAAATTGACAAGAACCACGAAAAGTTCTTGCATTTTAAGATAAAATCTTAATCTATTAAGGAAAAAACTTCCAGCTGGCTGAAATATGTTCCTTTGCTGAAAACCTTCAGAACCACGAAAAGTTCTTGTATTTGAAGATAAAATCTTTTTGCTTTGAAGAAGAAAGATCTCGCTGACTGAAATAAGTTCATTGGATGAAAACAAACAAAAATTGACAAGAACCACGAAAAGTTCTTGTATTTTAAGATAAAATCTTACTCTATTAAGGAAAAAACATTCCAGCTCGCTGAAATATGTTCATTTGCTGAAAACCATCAAAACCACGAAAAGTTCTTGTATTTGAAGATAAAATCTTTTAGCTTTGAAGAAGAAAGATCCAGCTGACTGAAATAAGTTCATTCGATGAAAACCAACAAAAATTGACAAGAACCACGAAAACTTCTTGTATTTTAAGATAATATCTTATCCTATTAAAGAAAAAACTTCTGGCTCGCTGAAATATGTTCATTTGCTGAAAACCATCAAAACCACGAAAAGTTCTTGTATTTGAAGATAAAATCTTTTTGCTTTGAAGAAGAAAGATCCAGCTGACTGAAATAAGTTCATTAGATGAAAACCAACAAAAATTGACAAGAACCACGAAAAGTTCTTGTATTTTAAGATAAAATCTTACTCTATTAAGGAAAAAACTTCCAGCTCGCTGAAATATGTTCATTTGCTGAAAACCATCAAAACCACGAAAAGTTCTTGTATTTGAAGATAAAATCTTTTTGCTTTGAAGAAGAAAGATCTAGCTGACTGAAGTAAGTTCATTAGATGAAAACCAACAAAAATTGACAAGAACCACGAAAAGTTCTTGTATTTTAAGATAAAATCTTACTCGATTCAGGAAAAAACTTCCAGCTCGCTGAAATCTGTTCATTTGCTGAAAACCATCAAAACCACGAAAAGTTCTTGTATTTGAAGATAAAATCTTAGGCTATTAAAGAAAAAACTTCCAGCTCGCTGAAATCTGTTCATTTGCTGAAAACCAACAAAACCACCAAAAGTTCTTGTATTTGAAGATAAAATCTTTTTGCTTTGACGAAGAAAGATCCAGCTGACTGAAATAAGTTCATTAGATGAAAACCAACAAAAATTGACAAGAACCACGAAAAGTTCTTGTATTTTAAGATAAAATCTTACTCTATTCAGGAAAAAACTTCCAGCTCGCTGAAATCTGTTCATTTGCTGAAAACCATCAAAACCACGAAAAGTTCTTGTATTTGAAGATAAAATCTTAGGCTATTAAAGAAAAAACTTCCAGCTCGCTGAAATCTGTTCATTTGCTGAAAACCAACAAAACCACCAAAAGTTCTTGTATTTGAAGATAAAATCTTTTTGCTTTGACGAAGAAAGATCCAGCTGACTGAAATAAGTTCATTAGATGAAAACCAACAAAAATTGACAAGAACCACGAAAAGTTCTTGTATTTTAAGATAAAATCTTACTCTATTCAGGAAAAAACTTCCAGCTCGCTGAAATCTGTTCATTTGCTGAAAACCATCAAAACCACGAAAAGTTCTTGTATTTGAAGATAAAATCTTTTTGCTTTGAAGAAGAAAGATCCAGCTGACTGAAATAAGTTCATTAGATGAAAACCAACAAAAATTGACAAGAACCACGAAAAGTTCTTGTATTTTAAGATAAAATCTTACCCTATTCAGGAAAAAACTTCCAGCTCGCTGAAATCTGTTCATTTGCTGAAAACCATCAAAACCACGAAAAGTTCTTGTATTTGAAGATGAAATCTTTTTGCTTTGAAGAAGAAAGATCCAGCTGACTGAAATAAGTTCATTAGATGAAAACCAACAAAAATTGACAAGAACCACGAAAACTTCTTGTATTTTAAGATAAAATCTTACTCTATTCAGGAAAAAACTTCCAGCTCGCTGAAATATGTTCATTTGCTGAAAACCATCAAAACCACGAAAAGTTCTTCTATTTCAAGATAAAATCTTTTTGCTTTGAAGAAGAAAGATCTAGCTGACTGAAATAAGTTCATTAGATGAAAACCAACAAAAATTGACAAGAACCACGAAAACTTCTTGTATTTTAAGATAAAATCTTACTCTATTCAGGAAAAAACTCCCAGCTCGCTGAAATATGTTCATTTGCTGAAAACCAACAAAACCACGAAAAGTTCTTGTATTTGAAGATAAAATCTTTTTTCTTTGAAGAAGAAAGATCTAGCTGACTGAAATAAGTTCATTGGATGAAAACCAACAAAAATTGACAAGAACCACGAAAAGTTCTTGTATTTTAAGATAAAATCTTTCTCTATTAAGGAAAAATCTTCCAGTTCGCTGAAATATGTTCATTTGCTGAAAACCAACAAAACCACGAAAAGTTCTTGTATTTGAAGATAAAATCTTTTTGCTTTGAAGAAGAAAGATCTAGCTGACTGAAATAAGTTCATTGGATGAAAACCAACAAAAATTGACAAGAACCACGAAAAGTTCTTGTATTTTAAGATAAAATCTTACTCTATTAAGGAAAAAACTTCCAGCTCGCTGAAATATGTTCATTTGCTGAACACCATCAAAACCAAGAAAAGTTCTTCCATTTGAAGATAAAATCTTTTTGCTTTGAAGAAGAAAGATCCAGCTGACTGAAATAAGTTCATTAGATGAAAACCAACAAAAATTGACAAGAACCACGAAAAGTTCTTGTATTTTAAGATAAAATCTTACTCTATTAAGGAAAAAACTTCCAGCTCGCTGAAATATGTTCATTTGCTGAAAACCATCAAAACCAAGAAAAGTTCTTGTATTTGAAGATAAAATCTTTTTGCTTTGAAGAAGAAAGATCTAGCTGACTGAAATAAGTTCATTGGATGAAAACAAACAAAAATTGAAAAGAACCACGAAAAGTTCTTGTATTTTAAGATAAAATCTTACTCTATTAAGGAAAAATCTTCCAGTTCGCTGAATTATGTTCATTTGCTGAAAACCATCAAAATCACGAAAAGTTCTTGTATTTGAAGATAAAATCTTTTTGCTTTGAAGAAGAAAGATCTAGCTGACTGAAATAAGTTAATTAGATGAAAACCAACAAAAATTGACAAGAACCACGAAAAGTTCTTGTATTTTAAGATAAAATCTTACTCTATTACGGAAAAAACTTCCAGCTCGCTGAAATCTGTTCATTTGCTGAAAACCATCAAAACCACGAAAGGTTCTTGTATTTGAAGATAAAATCTTTTTGCTTTGAATAAGAAAGATCTAGCTGACTGAAATAAGTTCATTAGATGGAAACCAACAAAATTTGACAAGAACCACGAAAACTTCTTGTATTTTAAGATAATATCTTACGCTATTAAGGAAAAAACTTCTGGCTCGCTGAAATATGTTCATTTGCTGAAAACCATCAAAACCACGAAAAGTTCTTGTATTTGAAGATAAAATCTTTTTGCTTTGAAGAAGAAAGATCCAGCTGACTGAAATAAGTTCATTAGATGAAAACCAACAAAAATTGACAAGAACCACGAAAAGTTCTTGTATTTTAAGATAAAATCTTACTCTATTAAGGAAAAAACTTCCAGCTCGCTGAAATATGTTCATTTGCTGAAAACCATCAAAACCACGAAAAGTTCTTGTATTTGAAGATAAAATCTTTTTGCTTTGAAGAAGAAAGATCTAGCTGACTGAAATAAGTTCATTAGATGAAAACCAACAAAAATTGACAAGAACCACGAAAAGTTCTTGTATTTTAAGATAAAATCTTACTCTATTCAGGAAAACACTTCCAGCTCGCTGAAATCTGTTCATTTGCTGAAAACCATCAAAACCACGAAAAGTTCTTGTATTTGAAGATAAAATCTTTTTGCTTTGAAGAAGAAAGATCCAGCTGACTGAAATAAGTTCATTAGATGAAAACCAACAAAAATTGACAAGAACCACGAAAAGTTCTTGTATTTTAAGATAAAATCTTACTCTATTCAGGAAAAAACTTCCAGCTCGCTGAAATCTGTTCATTTGCTGAAAACCATCAAAACCACGAAAAGTTCTTGTATTTGAAGATAAAATCTTTTTGCTTTGAAGAAGAAAGATCTAGCTGACTGAAATAAGTTCATTAGATGAAAACCAACAAAAATTGACAAGAACCACGAAAACTTCTTGTATTTTAAGATAATATCTTACGCTATTAAGGAAAAAACTTCTGGCTCGCTGAAATATGTTCATTTGCTGAAAACCATCAAAACCACGAAAAGTTCTTGTATTTGAAGATAAAATCTTTTTGCTTTGAAGAAGAAAGATCCAGCTGACTGAAATAAGTTCATTAGATGAAAACCAACAAAAATTGACAAGAACCACGAAAAGTTCTTGTATTTTAAGATAAAATCTTACTCTATTAAGGAAAAAACTTCCAGCTCGCTGAAATATGTTCATTTGCTGAAAACCATCAAAACCACGAAAAGTTCTTGTATTTGAAGATAAAATCTTTTTGCTTTGAAGAAGAAAGATCTAGCTGACTGAAATAAGTTCATTAGATGAAAACCAACAAAAATTGACAAGAACCACGAAAAGTTCTTGTATTTTAAGATAAAATCTTACTCTATTCAGGAAAACACTTCCAGCTCGCTGAAATCTGTTCATTTGCTGAAAACCATCAAAACCACGAAAAGTTCTTGTATTTGAAGATAAAATCTTTTTGCTTTGAAGAAGAAAGATCCAGCTGACTGAAATAAGTTCATTAGATGAAAACCAACAAAAATTGACAAGAACCACGAAAACTTCTTGTATTGTAAGATAAAATCTTACTCTATTCAGGAAAAAACTCCCAGCTCGCTGAAATATGTTCATTTGCTGAAAACCAACAAAACCACGAAAAGTTCTTGTATTTGAAGATAAAATCTTTTTTCTTTGAAGAAGAAAGATCTAGCTGACTGAAATAAGTTCATTAGATGAAAACCAACAAAAATTGACAATAACCACGAAAAGTTCTTGTATTTTAAGATAAAATATTACTCGATGAAGGAAAAAACTTCCAGCTCGCTGAAATATGTTCATTTGCTGAAAACCATCAAAACCACGAAAAGTTCTTGTATTTGAAGATCAAATCTTTTTGCTTTGAAGAAGAAAGATCCAGCTGACTGAAATAAGTTCATGAGATGAAAACCAACAAAAATTGACAAGAACCACGAAAAGTTCTTGTATTTTAAGATAAAATCTTACTCTATTAAGGAAAAAACTTCCAGCTCGCTGAAATATGTTCATTTGCTGAAAACCATCAAAACCACGAAAAGTTCTTGTATTTGAAGATAAAATCTTTTTGTTTTGAAGAAGAAAGATCTAGCTGACTGAAATAAGTTCATTAGATGAAAACCAACAAAATTTGACAAGAACCACGAAAACTTCTTGTATTTTAAGATAATATCTTACGCTATTAAAGAAAAAAACTTCTGGCTCGCTGAAATATGTTCATTTGCTGAAAACCAACAAAACCACGAAAAGTTCTTGTATTTGAAGATAAAATCTTTTTGCTTTGAAGAAGAAAGATCCAGCTGACTTTAATAAGTTCATTAGATGAAAACCAACAAAAATTGACAAGAACCACGAAAAGTTCTTGTATTTTAAGATAAAATCTTACTCTATTAAGGAAAAAACTTCCAGCTCGCTGAAATCTGTTCATTTGCTGAAAACCATCAAAACCTCGAAAAGTTCTTGTATTTGAAGATAAAATCTTTTTGCTTTGAAGAAGAAAGATCTAGCTGACTGAAATAAGTTCATTAGATGAAAACCAACAAAAATTGACAAGAACCACGAAAAGTTCTTGTATTTTAAGATAAAATCTTACTCTATTAAGGAAAAAACTTCCAGCTCGCTGAAATATGTTCATTTGCTGAAAATCATCAAAACCAAGAAAAGTTCTTGCATTTGAAGATAAAATCTTTTTGCTTTGAAGAAGAAAGATCTAGCTGACTGAAATAAGTTCATTAGATGAAAACCAACAAAAATTGACAAGAACCACGAAAAGTTCTTGTATTTAAGATAAAATCTTACTCTATTAAGGAAAAAACTTCCAGCTCGCTGAAATATGTTCATTTGCTGAAAACCATCAAAACCAAGAAAAGTTCTTGTATTTGAAGATAAAATCTTTTTGCTTTGAAGAAGAAAGATCTGGCTGACTGAAATAAGTTCATTGGATGAAACCCAACAAAAATTGAAAAGAACCACGAAAAGTTCTTGTATTTGAAGATAAAATCTTACTCTATTAAGGAAAAATCTTCCAGTTCGCTGAAATCTGTTCATTTGCTGAAAACCATCAAAACCACGAAAGGTTCTTGTATTTGAAGATAAAATCTTTTTGCTTTGAAGAAGAAAGATCTAGCTGACTGAAATAAGTTCATTAGATGAAAACCAACAAAATTTGACAAGAACCACGAAAACTTCTTGTATTTTAAAATAATATCTTACGCTATTAAAGAAAAAACTTCTGGCTCGCTGAAATATGTTCATTTGCTGAAAACCATCAAAACCACGAAAAGTTCTTGTATTTGAAGATAAAATCTTTTTGCTTTGAAGAAGAAAGATCCAGCTGACTGAAATAAGTTCATTAGATGAAAACCAACAAAAATTGACAAGAACCACGAAAAGTTCTTGTATTTTAAGATAAAATCTTACTCTATTAAGGAAAAAACTTCCACCTCGCTGAAATATGTTCATTTGCTGAAAACCATCAAAACCACGAAAAGTTCTTGCATTTGAAGATAAAATCTTTTTTCTTTGAAGAAGAAAGATCGAACTGACTGAAATAAGTTCATTAGATGAAAACCAACAAAAATTGACAAGAACCACGAAAAGTTCTTGTATTTTAAGATAAAATCTTACTCTCTTAAGGAAAAAACTTCCAGCTCGCTGAAATATGTTCATTTGCTGAAAACCATCAAAACCACGAAAAGTTCTTGTATTTGAAGATAAAATCTTTTTGCTTTGAAGAAGAAAGATCTAGCTGACTGAAATAAGTTCATTAGATGAAAACCAACAAAATTTGACAAGAACCACGAAAACTTCTTGTATTTTAAGATAATATCTTACGCTATTAAAGAAAAAACTTCTGGCTCGCTGAAATATGTTCATTTGCTGAAAACCAACAAAACCACCAAAAGTTCTTGTATTTGAAGATAAAATCTTTTTGCTTTGAAGAAGAAAGATCCAGCTGACTGAAATAAGTTCATTAGATGAAAACCAACAAAAATTGACAAGAACCACGAAAAGTTCTTGTATTTTAAGATAAAATCTTACTCTATTAAGGAAAAAACTTCCAGCTCGCTGAAATATGTTCATTTGCTGAAAACCATCAAAACCACGAAAAGTTCTTGTATTTTAAGATAAAATCTTTTTGCTTTGAAGAAGAAAGATCTAGCTGACTGAAATAAGTTCATTCGATGAAAACCAACAAAAATTGACAAGAACCACGAAAAGTTCTTGTATTTTAAGATAAAATCTTACGCTATTGAAGAAAAAACTCCCAGCTCGCTGAAATATGTTCATTTGCTGAAAACCAACAAAACCACGAAAAGTTCTTGTATTTGAAGATAAAATCTTTTTGCTTTGAAGAAGAAAGATCCAGCTGACTGAAATCAGTTCATTAGATGAAAACCAACAAAAATTGACAAGAACCACGAAAAGTTCTTGTATTTTAAGATAAAATATTGCTCGATGAAGGAAAAAACTTACAGCTCGCTGAAATATGTTCATTTGCTGAAAACCATCAAAACCACGAAAAGTTCTTGTATTTGAAGATCAAATCTTTTTGCTTTGAAGAAGAAAGATCTAGCTGACTGAAATAAGTTCATGAGATGAAAACCAACAAAAATTGACAAGAACCACGAAAAGTTCTTGTATTTTAAGATAAAATCTTACTCTATTGAGGAAAAAACTTCCAGCTCGCTGAAATATGTTCATTTGCTGAAAACCATCAAACCACGAAAAGTTCTTGTATTTGAAGATAAAATCTTTTTGCTTTGAAGAAGAAAGATCTAGCTGACTGAAATAAGTTCATTAGATGAAAACCAACAAAATTTGACAAGAACCACGAAAACTTCTTGTATTTTAAGATAAAATCTTACTCCATTAAGGAAAAAACTTCCAGCTCGCTGAAATATGTTCATTTGCTGAAAACCATCAAAACCACGAAAAGTTCTTGTATTTGAAGATCAAATCTTTTTGCTTTGAAGAAGAAAGATCCAGCTGACTGAAATAAGTTCATGAGATGAAAACCAACAAAAATTGACAAGAACCACGAAAACTTCTTGTATTTTAAGATAAAATCTTACTCTATTCAGGAAAAAACTTCCAGCTCGCTGAAATATGTTCATTTGCTGAAAACCATCAAAACCACGAAAAGTTCTTGTATTTCAAGATAAAATCTTTTTGCTTTGAAGAAGAAAGATCCAGCTGACTGAAATAAGTTCATTAGATGAAAACCAACAAAAATTGACAAGAACCACGAAAAGTTCTTGTATTTTAAGATAAAATCTTACTCTATTAAGGAAAAAACTTCCAGCTCGCTGAAATATGTTCATTTGCTGAAAACCAACAAAACCACGAAAAGTTCTTGTATTTGAAGATAAAATCTTTTTGCTTTGAAGAAGAAAGATCTAGCTGACTGAAATAAGTTCATTAGATGAAAACCAACAAAAATTGACAAGAACCACGAAAAGTTCTTGTATTTTAAGATAAAATATTACTCGATGAAGGAAAAAACTTCCAGCTCGCTGAAATATGTTCATTTGCTGAAAACCATCAAAACCACGAAAAATTCTTGTATTTGAAGATCAAATCTTTTTGCTTTGAAGAAGAAAGATCCAGCTGACTGAAATAAGTTCATGAGATGAAAACCACCAAAAATTGACAAGAACCACGAAAAGTTCTTGTATTTTAAGATAAAATCTTACTCTATTAAGGAAAAAACTTCCAGCTCGCTGAAATATGTTCATTTGCTGAAAACCATCAAAACCACGAAAAGTTCTTGTATTTGAAGATAAAATCTTTTTGCTTTGAAGAAGAAAGATCTCGCTGACTGAAATAAGTTCATTAGATGAAAACCAACAAAATTTGACAAGAACCACGAAAACTTCTTGTATTTTAAGATAATATCTTACGCTATTAAAGAAAAAACTTCTGGCTCGCTGAAATATGTTCATTTGCTGAAAACCAACAAAACCACGAAAAGTTCTTGTATTTGAAGATAAAATCTTTTTGCTTTGAAGAAGAAAGATCCAGCTGACTGAAATAAGTTCATTCGATGAAAACCAACAAAAAATGACAAGAACCACGAAAAGTTCTTGTATTTTAAGATAAAATCTTACTCTATTAAGGAAAAAACTTCCAGCTCGCTGAAATATGTTCATTTGCTGAAAACCATCAAAACCACGAAAAGTTCTTGTATTTGAAGATAAAATCTTTTTGCTTTGAAGAAGAAAGATCTAGCTGACTGAAATAAGTTCATTAGATGAAATCCAACAAAATTTGACAAGAACCACGAAAACTTCTTGTATTTTAAGATAATATCTTACGCTATTAAAGAAAAAACTTCTGGCTCGCTGAAATATGTTCATTTGCTGAAAACCATCAAAACCACGAAAAGTTCTTGTATTTGAAGATAAAATCTTTTTGCTTTGAAGAAGAAAGATCGAGCTGACTGAAATAAGTTCATTAGATGAAAACCAACAAAAATTGACAAGAACCACGAAAAGTTCTTGTATTTTAAGATAAAATCTTACTCTATTAAGGAAAAAACTTCCAGCTCGCTGAAATATGTTCATTTGCTGAAAACCATCAAAACCACGAAAAGTTCTTGTATTTGAAGATAAAATCTTTTTGCTTTGAAGAAGAAAGATCTCGTTGACGGAAATAAGTTCATTAGATGAAAACCAACAAAAATTGACAAGAACCACGAAAAGTTCTTGTATTTTAAGATAAAATCTTACTCTATTAAGGAAAAAACTTCCAGCTCGCTGAAATATGTTCATTTGCTGAAAACCATCAAAACCAAGAAAAGTTCTTGTATTTGAAGATAAAATCTTTTTGCTTTGAAGAAGAAAGATCTAGCTGACTGAAATAAGTTCATTGGATGAAAACAAACAAAAATTGAAAAGAACCACGAAAAGTTCTTGTATTTTAAGATAAAATCTTACTCGATGAAGGAAAAATCTTCCAGTTCGCTGAATTATGTTCATTTGCTGAAAACCATCAAAATCACGAAAAGTTCTTGTATTTGAAGATAAAATCTTTTTGCTTTGAAGAAGAAAGATCTAGCTGACTGAAATAAGTTCATTAGATGAAAACCAACAAAAATTGACAAGAACCACGAAAAGTTCTTGTATTTTAAGATAAAATCTTACTCTATTAAGGAAGAAACTTCCAGCTCGCTGAAATCTGTTCATTTGCTGAAAACCATCAAAACCACAAAAGGTTCTTGTATTTGAAGATAAAATCTTTTTGCTTTGAAGAAGAAAGATCCAGCTGACTGAAATAAGTTCATTAGATGAAAACCAACAAAATTTGACAAGAACCACGAAAACTTCTTGTATTTTAAGATAATATCTTACGCTATTAAAGAAAAAACTTCTGGCTCGCTGAAATATGTTCATTTGCTGAAAACCATCAAAACCACGAAAAGTTCTTGTACTTGAAGATAAAATCTTTTTGCTTTGAAGAAGAAAGATCTAGCTGACTGAAATAAGTTCATTAGATGAAAACCAACAAAAATTGACAAGAACCACGAAAACTTCTTGTATTTTAAGATAAAATCTTACTCTATTCAGGAAAAAACTTCCAGCTCGCTGAAACATGTTCATTTGCTGAAAACCATCAAAACCACGAAAAGTTCTTGTATTTCAAGATAAAATCTTTTTGCTTTGAAGAAGAAAGATCTAGCTGACTGAAATAAGTTCATTAGATGAAAACCAACAAAAATTGACAAGAACCACGAAAAGTTCTTGTATTTTAAGAAAAAATCTTACGCTATTGAAGAAAAAACTCCCAGCTCGCTGAAATATGTTCATTTGCTGAAAACCAACAAAACCACGAAAAGTTCTTGTATTTGAAGATAAAATCTTTTTGCTTTGAAGAAGAAAGATCCAGCTGACTGAAATAAGTTCATCAGATGAAAACCAACAAAAATTGACAAGAACCACGAAAAGTTCTTGTATTTTAAGATAAAATCTTACACTATTAAAGAAAAAACTCCCAGCTCGCTGAAATATGTTCATTTGCTGAAAACCAACAAAACCACGAAAAGTTCTTGTATTTGAAGATAAAATCTTTTTGCTTTGAAGAAGAAAGATCCAGCTGACTGAAATAAGTTCATCAGATGAAAACCAACAAAAATTGACAAGAACCACGAAAAGTTCTTGTATTTTAAGATAAAATCTTACTCTATTAAGGAAAAAACCTCCAGCTCGCTGAAATATGTTCATTTGCTGAAAACCATCAAAACCACGAAAAGTTCTTGTATTTGAAGATAAAATCTTTTTTCTTTGAAGAAGAAAGATCTAGCTGACTGAAATAAGTTCATTAGATGAAAACCAACAAAAATTGACAAGAACCACGAAAATTTATTGTATTTTAAGATAAAATCTTACTCTATTAAGGAAAAAACTTCCAGCTCGCTGAAATCTGTTCATTTGCTGAAAACCATCAAAACCACGAAAGGTTCTTGTATTTGAAGATAAAATCTTTTTGCTTTGAAGAAGAAAGATCTAGCTGACTGAAATAAGTTCATTAGATGAAAACCAACAAAATTTGACAAGAACCACGAAAACTTCTTGTATTTTAAGATAATATCTTACGCTATTAAAGAAAAAACTTCTGGCTCGCTGAAATATGTTCATTTGCTGAAAACCATCAAAACCACGAAAAGTTCTTGTATTTGAAGATAAAATCTTTTTGCTTTGAAGAAGAAAGATCCAGCTGACTGAAATAAGTTCATTAGATGAAAACCAACAAAAATTGACAAGAACCACTAAAAGTTCTTGTATTTTAAGATAAAATCTTACTCTATTAAGGAAAAAACTTCCACCTCGCTGAAATATGTTCATTTGCTGAAAACCATCAAAACCACGAAAAGTTCTTGTATTTCAAGATAAAATCTTTTTGCTTTGAAGAAGAAAGATCCAGCTGACTGAAATAAGTTCATTAGATGAAAACCAACAAAAATTGACAAGAACCACGAAAAGTTCTTGTATTTTAAGATAAAATCTTACTCTATTAAGGAAAAAACTTCCAGCTCGCTGAAATCTGTTCATTTGCTGAAAACCAACAAAACCACGAAAAGTTCTTGTATTTGAAGATAAAATCTTTTTGCTTTGAAGAAGAAAGATCTAGCTGACTGAAATAAGTTCATTAGATGAAAACCAACAAAAATTGACAAGAACCACGAAAAGTTCTTGTATTTTAAGATAAAATATTACTCGATGAAGGAAAAAACTTCCAGCTCGCTGAAATATGTTCATTTGCTGAAAACCATCAAAACCACGAAAAATTCTTGTATTTGAAGATCAAATCTTTTTGCTTTGAAGAAGAAAGATCTAGCTGACTGAAATAAGTTCATGAGATGAAAACCAACAAAAATTGACAAGAACCACGAAAAGTTCTTGTATTTTAAGATAAAATCTTACTCTATTAAGGAAAAAACTTCCAGCTCGCTGAAATATGTTCATTTGCTGAAAACCATCAAAACCACGAAAAGTTCTTGTATTTGAAGATAAAATCTTTTTGCTTTGAAGAAGAAAGATCTAGCTGACTGAAATAAGTTCATTAGATGAAAACCAACAAAATTTGACAAGAACCACGAAAACTTCTTGTATTTTAAGATAATATCTTACGCTATTAAAGAAAAAACTTCTGGCTCGCTGAAATATGTTCATTTGCTGAAAACCAACAAAACCACGAAAAGTTCTTGTATTTGAAGATAAAATCTTTTTGCTTTGAAGAAGAAAGATCCAGCTGACTGAAATAAGTTCATTAGATGAAAACCAACAAAAATTGACAAGAACCACGAAAAGTTCTTGTATTTTAAGATAAAATCTTACTCTATTAAGGAAAAAACTTCCAGCTCGCTGAAATATGTTCATTTGCTGAAAACCATCAAAACCACGAAAAGTTCTTGTATTTGAAGATAAAATCTTTTTGCTTTGAAGAAGAAAGATCTAGCTGACTGAAATAAGTTCATTAGATGAAAACCAACAAAATTTGACAAGAACCACGAAAACTTCTTGTATTTTAAGATAATATCTTACGCTATTAAAGAAAAAACTTCTGGCTCGCTGAAATATGTTCATTTGCTGAAAACCATCAAAACCACGAAAAGTTCTTGTATTTGAAGATAAAATCTTTTTGCTTTGAAGAAGAAAGATCTAGCTGACTGAAATAAGTTCATTAGATGAAAACCAACAAAAATTGACAAGAACCACGAAAAGTTCTTGTATTTTAAGATAAAATCTTACTCTATTAAGGAAAAAACTTCCAGCTCGCTGAAATATGTTCATTTGCTGAAAACCATCAAAACCACGAAAAGTTCTTGTATTTGAAGATAAAATCTTTTTGCTTTGAAGAAGAAAGATCTAGTTGACGGAAATAAGTTCATTAGATGAAAACCAACAAAAATTGACAAGAACCACGAAAAGTTCTTGTATTTTAAGATAAAATCTTACTCTATTAAGGAAAAAACTTCCAGCTCGCTGAAATATCTTCATTTGCTGAAAACCATCAAAACCAAGAAAAGTTCTTGTATTTGAAGATAAAATCTTTTTGCTTTGAAGAAGAAAGATCTAGCTGACTGAAATAAGTTCATTGGACGAAAACAAACAAAAATTGAAAAGAACCACGAAAAGTTCTTGTATTTTAAGATAAAATCTTACTCGATGAAGGAAAAATCTTCCAGTTCGCTGAATTATGTTCATTTGCTGAAAACCATCAAAATCACGAAAAGTTCTTGTATTTGAAGATAAAATCTTTTTGCTTTGAAGAAGAAAGATCGAGCTGACTGAAATAAGTTCATTAGATGAAAACCAACAAAAATTGACAAGAACCACGAAAAGTTCTTGTATTTTAAGATAAAATCTTACTCTATTAAGGAAGAAACTTCCAGCTCGCTGAAATCTGTTCATTTGCTGAAAACCATCAAAACCACAAAAGGTTCTTGTATTTGAAGATAAAATCTTTTTGCTTTGAAGAAGAAAGATCCAGCTGACTGAAATAAGTTCATTAGATGAAAACCAACAAAATTTGACAAGAACCACGAAAACTTCTTGTATTTTAAGATAATATCTTACGCTATTAAAGAAAAAACTTCTGGCTCGCTGAAATATGTTCATTTGCTGAAAACCATCAAAACCACGAAAAGTTCTTGTATTTGAAGATAAAATCTTTTTGCTTTGAAGAAGAAAGATCTAGCTGACTGAAATAAGTTCATTAGATGAAAACCAACAAAAATTGACAAGAACCACGAAAACTTCTTGTATTTTAAGATAAAATCTTACTCTATTCAGGAAAAAACTTCCAGCTCGCTGAAACATGTTCATTTGCTGAAAACCATCAAAACCACGAAAAGTTCTTGTATTTCAAGATAAAATCTTTTTGCTTTGAAGAAGAAAGATCTAGCTGACTGAAATAAGTTCATTAGATGAAAACCAACAAAAATTGACAAGAACCACGAAAAGTTCTTGTATTTTAAGATAAAATCTTACGCGATTGAAGAAAAAACTCCCAGCTCGCTGAAATATGTTCATTTGCTGAAAACCAACAAAACCACGAAAAGTTCTTGTATTTGAAGATAAAATCTTTTTGCTTTGAAGAAGAAAGATCCAGCTGACTGAAATAAGTTCATCAGATGAAAACCAACAAAAATTGACAAGAACCACGAAAAGTTCTTGTATTTTAAGATAAAATCTTACTCTATTAAGGAAAAAACTTCCAGCTCGCTGAAATATGTTCATTTGCTGAAAACCATCAAAACCACGAAAAGTTCTTGTATTTGAAGATAAAATCTTTTTTCTTTGAAGAAGAAAGATCTAGCTGACTGAAATAAGTTCATTAGATGAAAACCAACAAAAATTGACAAGAACCACGAAAAGTTATTGTATTTTAAGATAAAATCTTACTCTATTAAGGAAAAAACTTCCAGCTCGCTGAAATATGTTCATTTGCTGAAAACCATCAAAACCACGAAAGGTTCTTGTATTTGAAGATAAAATCTTTTTGCTTTGAAGAAGAAAGATCTAGCTGACTGAAATAAGTTCATTAGATGAAAACCAACAAAATTTGACAAGAACCACGAAAACTTCTTGTATTTTAAGATAATATCTTACGCTATTAAAGAAAAAACTTCTGGCTCGCTGAAATATGTTCATTTGCTGAAAACCATCAAAACCACGAAAAGTTCTTGTATTTGAAGATAAAATCTTTTTGCTTTGAAGAAGAAAGATCCAGCTGACTGAAATAAGTTCATTAGATGAAAACCAACAAACATTGACAAGAACCACTAAAAGTTCTTGTATTTTAAGATAAAATCTTACTCTATTAAGGAAAAAACTTCCACCTCGCTGAAATATGTTCATTTGCTGAAAACCATCAAAACCACGAAAAGTTCTTGCATTTGAAGATAAAATCTTTTTTCTTTGAAGAAGAAAGATCGAACTGACTGAAATAAGTTCATTGGATGAAAACCAACAAAAATTGACAAGAACCACGAAAAGTTCTTGTATTTTAAGATAAAATCTTACTCTATTAACGAAAAAACTTCCAGCTCGCTGAAATATGTTCATTTGCTGAAAACCATTAAAACCACGAAAAGTTCTTGTATTTGAAGATAAAATCTTTTTGCTTTGAAGAAGAAAGATCTCGCTGACTGAAATAAGTTCATTAGATGAAAACCAACAAAATTTGACAAGAACCACGAAAACTTCTTGTATTTTAAGATAATATCTTACGCTATTAAAGAAAAAACTTCTGGCTCGCTGAAATTTGTTCATTTGCTGAAAACCAACAAAACCACCAAAAGTTCTTGTATTTGAAGATAAAATCTTTTTGCTTTGAAGAAGAAAGATCCAGCTGACTGAAATAAGTTCATTAGATGAAAACCAACAAAAATTGACAAGAACCACGAAAAGTTCTTGTATTTTAAGATAAAATCTTACTCTATTAAGGAAAAAACTTCCAGCTCGCTGAAATATGTTCATTTGCTGAAAACCATCAAAACCACGAAAAGTTCTTGTATTTCAAGATAAAATCTTTTTGCTTTGAAGAAGAAAGATCTAGCTGACTGAAATAAGTTCATTAGATGAAAACCAACAAAAATTGACAAGAACCACGAAAAGTTCTTGTATTTTAAGATAAAATCTTACGCTATTGAAGAAAAAACTCCCAGCTCGCTGAAATATGTTCATTTGCTGAAAACCAACAAAACCACGAAAAGTTCTTGTATTTGAAGATAAAATCTTTTTGCTTTGAAGAAGAAAGATCGAGCTGACTGAAATAAGTTCATTAGATGAAAACCAACAAAATTTGACAAGAACCACGAAAAGTTCTTGTATTTTAAGATAAAATATTACTCGATGAAGGAAAAAACTTCCAGCTCGCTGAAATATGTTCATTTGCTGAAAACCATCAAAACCACGAAAAGTTCTTGTATTTGAAGATCAAATCTTTTTGCTTTGAAGAAGAAAGATCTAGCTGACTGAAATAAGTTCATGAGATGAAAACCAACAAAAATTGACAAGAACCACGAAAAGTTCTTGTATTTTAAGATAAAATCTTACTCTATTAAGGAAAAAACTTCCAGCTCGCTGAAATATGTTCATTTGCTGAAAACCATCAAAACCACGAAAAGTTCTTGTATTTGAAGATAAAATCTTTTTGCTTTGAAGAAGAAAGATCCAGCTGACTGAAATAAGTTCATTAGATGAAAACCAACAAAATTTGACAAGAACCACGAAAACTTCTTGTATTTTAAGATAAAATCTTACTCTATTAAGGAAAAAACTTCCAGCTCGCTGAAATATGTTCATTTGCTGAAAACCATCAAAACCACGAAAAGTTCTTGTATTTGAAGATCAAATCTTTTTGCTTTGAAGAAGAAAGATCTAGCTGACTGAAATAAGTTCATGAGATGAAAACCAACAAAAATTGACAAGAACCACGAAAACTTCTTGTATTTTAAGATAAAATCTTACTCCATTCAGGAAAAAACTTCCGGCTCGCTGAAATATGTTCATTTGCTGAAAACCATCAAAACCACGAAAAGTTCTTGTATTTCAAGATAAAATCTTTTTGCTTTGAAGAAGAAAGATCCAGCTGACGGAAATAAGTTCATTAGATGAAAACCAACAAAAATTGACAAGAACCACGAAAAGTTCTTGTATTTTAAGATAAAATCTTACTCTATTAAGGACAAAACTTCCAGCTCGCTGAAATATGTTCATTTGCTGAAAACCAACAAAACCACGAAAAGTTCTTGTATTTGAAGATAAAATCTTTTTGCTTTGAAGAAGAAAGATCTAGCTGACTGAAATAAGTTCATCAGATGAAAACCAACAAAAATTGACAAGAACCACGAAAAGTTCTTGTATTTTAAGATAAAATATTACTCGATGAAGGAAAAAACTTCCAGCTCGCTGAAATATGTTCATTTGCTGAAAACCATCAAAACCACGAAAAGTTCTTGTATTTGAAGATCAAATCTTTTTGCTTTGAAGAAGAAAGATCTAGCTGACTGAAATAAGTTCATGAGATGAAAACCAACAAAAATTGACAAGAACCACGAAAAGTTCTTGTATTTTAAGATAAAATCTTACTCTATTAAGGAAAAAACTTCCAGCTCGCTGAAATATGTTCATTTGCTGAAAACCATCAAAACCACGAAAGGTTCTTGTATTTGAAGATAAAATCTTTTTGCTTTGAAGAAGAAAGATCTAGCTGACTGAAATAAGTTCATTAGATGAAAACCAACAAAATTTGACAAGAACCACGAAAACTTCTTGTATTTTAAGATAATATCTTACGCTATTAAAGAAAAAACTTCTGGCTCGCTGAAATATGTTCATTTGCTGAAAACCATCAAAACCACGAAAAGTTCTTGTATTTGAAGATAAAATCTTTTTTCTTTGAAGAAGAAAGATCGAACTGACTGAAATAAGTTCATTGGATGAAAACCAACAAAAATTGACAAGAACCACGAAAAGTTCTTGTATTTTAAGATAAAATCTTACTCTATTAACGAAAAAACTTCCAGCTCGCTGAAATATGTTCATTTGCTGAAAACCATTAAAACCACGAAAAGTTCTTGTATTTGAAGATAAAATCTTTTTGCTTTGAAGAAGAAAGATCTCGCTGACTGAAATAAGTTCATTAGATGAAAACCAACAAAATTTGACAAGAACCACGAAAACTTCTTGTATTTTAAGATAATATCTTACGCTATTGAAGAAAAAACTTCTGGCTCGCTGAAATTTGTTCATTTGCTGAAAACCAACAAAACCACCAAAAGTTCTTGTATTTGAAGATAAAATCTTTTTGCTTTGAAGAAGAAAGATCCAGCTGACTGAAATAAGTTCATTAGATGAAAACCAACAAAAATTGACAAGAACCACGAAAAGTTCTTGTATTTTAAGATAAAATCTTACTCTATTAAGGAAAAAACTTCCAGCTCGCTGAAATATGTTCATTTGCTGAAAACCATCAAAACCACGAAAAGTTCTTGTATTTCAAGATAAAATCTTTTTGCTTTGAAGAAGAAAGATCTAGCTGACTGAAATAAGTTCATTAGATGAAAACCAACAAAAATTGACAAGAACCACGAAAAGTTCTTGTATTTTAAGATAAAATCTTACGCTATTGAAGAAAAAACTCCCAGCTCGCTGAAATATGTTCATTTGCTGAAAACCAACAAAACCACGAAAAGTTCTTGTATTTGAAGATAAAATCTTTTTGCTTTGAAGAAGAAAGATCGAGCTGACTGAAATAAGTTCATTAGATGAAAACCAACAAAATTTGACAAGAACCACGAAAAGTTCTTGTATTTTAAGATAAAATATTACTCGATGAAGGAAAAAACTTCCAGCTCGCTGAAATATGTTCATTTGCTGAAAACCATCAAAACCACGAAAAGTTCTTGTATTTGAAGATCAAATCTTTTTGCTTTGAAGAAGAAAGATCTAGCTGACTGAAATAAGTTCATGAGATGAAAACCAACAAAAATTGACAAGAACCACGAAAAGTTCTTGTATTTTAAGATAAAATCTTACTCTATTAAGGAAAAAACTTCCAGCTCGCTGAAATATGTTCATTTGCTGAAAACCATCAAAACCACGAAAAGTTCTTGTATTTGAAGATAAAATCTTTTTGCTTTGAAGAAGAAAGATCTAGCTGACTGAAATAAGTTCATTAGATGAAAACCAACAAAATTTGACAAGAACCACGAAAACTTCTTGTATTTTAAGATAAAATCTTACTCTATTAAGGAAAAAACTTCCAGCTCGCTGAAATATGTTCATTTGCTGAAAACCATCAAAACCACGAAAAGTTCTTGTATTTGAAGATCAAATCTTTTTGCTTTGAAGAAGAAAGATCTAGCTGACTGAAATAAGTTCATGAGATGAAAACCAACAAAAATTGACAAGAACCACGAAAACTTCTTGTATTTTAAGATAAAATCTTACTCCATTCAGGAAAAAACTTCCGGCTCGCTGAAATATGTTCATTTGCTGAAAACCATCAAAACCACGAAAAGTTCTTGTATTTCAAGATAAAATCTTTTTGCTTTGAAGAAGAAAGATCCAGCTGACGGAAATAAGTTCATTAGATGAAAACCAACAAAAATTGACAAGAACCACGAAAAGTTCTTGTATTTTAAGATAAAATCTTACTCTATTAAGGACAAAACTTCCAGCTCGCTGAAATATGTTCATTTGCTGAAAACCAACAAAACCACGAAAAGTTCTTGTATTTGAAGATAAAATCTTTTTGCTTTGAAGAAGAAAGATCTAGCTGACTGAAATAAGTTCATCAGATGAAAACCAACAAAAATTGACAAGAACCACGAAAAGTTCTTGTATTTTAAGATAAAATATTACTCGATGAAGGAAAAAACTTCCAGCTCGCTGAAATATGTTCATTTGCTGAAAACCATCAAAACCACGAAAAGTTCTTGTATTTGAAGATCAAATCTTTTTGCTTTGAAGAAGAAAGATCTAGCTGACTGAAATAAGTTCATGAGATGAAAACCAACAAAAATTGACAAGAACCACGAAAAGTTCTTGTATTTTAAGATAAAATCTTACTCTATTAAGGAAAAAACTTCCAGCTCGCTGAAATATGTTCATTTGCTGAAAACCATCAAAACCACGAAAAGTTCTTGTATTTGAAGATAAAATGTTTTTGCTTTGAAGAAGAAAGATCTAGCTGACTGAAATAAGTTCATTCGATGAAAACCAACAAAATTTGACAAGAACCACGAAAACTTCTTGTATTTTAAGATAATATCTTACGCTATTAAAGAAAAAACTTCTGGCTCGCTGAAATATGTTCATTTGCTGAAAACCAACAAAACCACGAAAAGTTCTTGTATTTGAAGATAAAATCTTTTTGCTTTGAAGAAGAAAGATCCAGCTGACTGAAATAAGTTCATTAGATGAAAACCAACAAAAATTGACAAGAACCACGAAAAGTTCTTGTATTTTAAGATAAAATCTTACTCTATTAAGGAAAAAACTTCCAGCTCGCTGAAATATGTTCATTTGCTGAAAACCATCAAAACCACGAAAAGTTCTTGTATTTGAAGATAAAATCTTTTTGCTTTGAAGAAGAAAGATCTAGCTGACTGAAATAAGTTCATTCGATGAAAACCAACAAAATTTGACAAGAACCACGAAAACTTCTTGTATTTTAAGATAATATCTTACGCTATTAAAGAAAAAACTTCTGGCTCGCTGAAATATGTTCATTTGCTGAAAACCATCAAAACCACGAAAAGTTCTTGTATTTGAAGATAAAATCTTTTTGCTTTGAAGAAGAAAGATCCAGCTGACTGAAATAAGTTCATTAGATGAAAACCAACAAAAATTGACAAGAACCACGAAAAGTTCTTGTATTTTAAGATAAAATCTTACTCTATTAAGGAAAAAACTTCCAGCTCGCTGAAATATGTTCATTTGCTGAAAACCATCAAAACCACGAAAAGTTCTTGTATTTGAAGATAAAATCTTTTTGCTTTGAAGAAGAAAGATCTAGCTGACGGAAATAAGTTCATTAGATGAAAACCAACAAAAATTGACAAGAACCACGAAAAGTTCTTGTATTTTAAGATAAAATCTTACTCTATTAAGGAAAAAACTTCCAGCTCGCTGAAATATGTTCATTTGCTGAAAACCATCAAAACCAAGAAAAGTTCTTGTATTTGAAGATAAAATCTTTTTGCTTTGAAGAAGAAAGATCTAGCTGACTGAAATAAGTTCATTGGATGAAAACAAACAAAAATTGAAAAGAACCACGAAAAGTTCTTGTATTTTAAGATAAAATCTTACTCTATTAAGGAAAAAACTTCCAGCTCGCTGAAATATGTTCATTTGCTGAAAACCATCAAAACCACGAAAAGTTCTTGTATTTGAAGATAAAATCTTTTTGCTTTGAAGAAGAAAGATCTAGCTGACTGAAATAAGTTCATTAGATGAAAACCAACAAAATTTGACAAGAACCACGAAAACTTCTTGTATTTTAAGATAAAATCTTACTCTATTAAGGAAAAAACTTCCAGCTCGCTGAAATATGTTCATTTGCTGAAAACCATCAAAACCACGAAAAGTTCTTGTATTTGAAGATCAAATCTTTTTGCTTTGAAGAAGAAAGATCTAGCTGACTGAAATAAGTTCATGAGATGAAAACCAACAAAAATTGACAAGAACCACGAAAACTTCTTGTATTTTAAGATAAAATCTTACTCCATTCAGGAAAAAACTTCCGGCTCGCTGAAATATGTTCATTTGCTGAAAACCATCAAAACCACGAAAAGTTCTTGTATTTCAAGATAAAATCTTTTTGCTTTGAAGAAGAAAGATCCAGCTGACGGAAATAAGTTCATTAGATGAAAACCAACAAAAATTGACAAGAACCACGAAAAGTTCTTGTATTTTAAGATAAAATCTTACTCTATTAAGGACAAAACTTCCAGCTCGCTGAAATATGTTCATTTGCTGAAAACCAACAAAACCACGAAAAGTTCTTGTATTTGAAGATAAAATCTTTTTGCTTTGAAGAAGAAAGATCTAGCTGACTGAAATAAGTTCATCAGATGAAAACCAACAAAAATTGACAAGAACCACGAAAAGTTCTTGTATTTTAAGATAAAATATTACTCGATGAAGGAAAAAACTTCCAGCTCGCTGAAATATGTTCATTTGCTGAAAACCATCAAAACCACGAAAAGTTCTTGTATTTGAAGATCAAATCTTTTTGCTTTGAAGAAGAAAGATCTAGCTGACTGAAATAAGTTCATGAGATGAAAACCAACAAAAATTGACAAGAACCACGAAAAGTTCTTGTATTTTAAGATAAAATCTTACTCTATTAAGGAAAAAACTTCCAGCTCGCTGAAATATGTTCATTTGCTGAAAACCATCAAAACCACGAAAAGTTCTTGTATTTGAAGATAAAATGTTTTTGCTTTGAAGAAGAAAGATCTAGCTGACTGAAATAAGTTCATTCGATGAAAACCAACAAAATTTGACAAGAACCACGAAAACTTCTTGTATTTTAAGATAATATCTTACGCTATTAAAGAAAAAACTTCTGGCTCGCTGAAATATGTTCATTTGCTGAAAACCAACAAAACCACGAAAAGTTCTTGTATTTGAAGATAAAATCTTTTTGCTTTGAAGAAGAAAGATCCAGCTGACTGAAATAAGTTCATTAGATGAAAACCAACAAAAATTGACAAGAACCACGAAAAGTTCTTGTATTTTAAGATAAAATCTTACTCTATTAAGGAAAAAACTTCCAGCTCGCTGAAATATGTTCATTTGCTGAAAACCATCAAAACCACGAAAAGTTCTTGTATTTGAAGATAAAATCTTTTTGCTTTGAAGAAGAAAGATCTAGCTGACTGAAATAAGTTCATTCGATGAAAACCAACAAAATTTGACAAGAACCACGAAAACTTCTTGTATTTTAAGATAATATCTTACGCTATTAAAGAAAAAACTTCTGGCTCGCTGAAATATGTTCATTTGCTGAAAACCATCAAAACCACGAAAAGTTCTTGTATTTGAAGATAAAATCTTTTTGCTTTGAAGAAGAAAGATCCAGCTGACTGAAATAAGTTCATTAGATGAAAACCAACAAAAATTGACAAGAACCACGAAAAGTTCTTGTATTTTAAGATAAAATCTTACTCTATTAAGGAAAAAACTTCCAGCTCGCTGAAATATGTTCATTTGCTGAAAACCATCAAAACCACGAAAAGTTCTTGTATTTGAAGATAAAATCTTTTTGCTTTGAAGAAGAAAGATCTAGCTGACGGAAATAAGTTCATTAGATGAAAACCAACAAAAATTGACAAGAACCACGAAAAGTTCTTGTATTTTAAGATAAAATCTTACTCTATTAAGGAAAAAACTTCCAGCTCGCTGAAATATGTTCATTTGCTGAAAACCATCAAAACCAAGAAAAGTTCTTGTATTTGAAGATAAAATCTTTTTGCTTTGAAGAAGAAAGATCTAGCTGACTGAAATAAGTTCATTGGATGAAAACAAACAAAAATTGAAAAGAACCACGAAAAGTTCTTGTATTTTAAGATAAAATCTTACTCGATGAAGGAAAAATCTTCCAGTTCGCTGAATTATGTTCATTTGCTGAAAACCATCAAAATCACGAAAAGTTCTTGTATTTGAAGATAAAATCTTTTTGCTTTGAAGAAGAAAGATCTAGCTGACTGAAATAAGTTCATTAGATGAAAACCAACAAAAATTGACAAGAACCACGAAAACTTCTTGTATTTTAAGATAAAATCTTACTCTATTCAGGAAAAAACTTCCAGCTCGCTGAAACATGTTCATTTGCTGAAAACCATCAAAACCACGAAAAGTTCTTGTATTTCAAGATAAAATCTTTTTGCTTTGAAGAAGAAAGATCTAGCTGACTGAAATAAGTTCATTAGATGAAAACCAACAAAAATTGACAAGAACCACGAAAAGTTCTTGTATTTTAAGATAAAATCTTACGCTATTGAAGAAAAAACTCCCAGCTCGCTGAAATATGTTCATTTGCTGAAAACCAACAAAACCACGAAAAGTTCTTGTATTTGAAGATAAAATCTTTTTGCTTTGAAGAAGAAAGATCCAGCTGACTGAAATAAGTTCATTAGATGAAAACCAACAAAAATTGACAAGAACCACGAAAAGTTCTTGTATTTTAAGATAAAATCTTACTCTATTAATGAAAAAACTTCTGGCTCGCTGAAATATGTTCATTTGCTGAAAACCATCAAAACCACGAAAAGTTCTTGTATTTGAAGATAAAATCTTTTTGCTTTGAAGAAGAAAGATCTAGCTGACTGAAATAAGTTCATGAGATGAAAACCAACAAAAATTGACAAGAACCACGAAAAGTTCTTGTATTTTAAGATAAAATCTTACTCTATTGAGGAAAAAACTTCCAGCTCGCTGAAATCTGTTCATTTGCTGAAAACCATCAAAACCACGAAAGGTTCTTGTATTTGAAGATAAAATCTTTTTGCTTTGAAGAAGAAAGATCGAGGTGACTGAAATAAGTTCATTAGATGAAAACCAACAAAATTTGACAAGAACCATGAAAACTTCTTGTATTTTAAGATAATATCTTACGCCATTAAAGAAAAAACTTCTGGCTCGCTGAAATATGTTCATTTGCTGAAAACCATCAAAACCACGAAAAGTTCTTGTATTTGAAGATAAAATCTTTTTGCTTTGAAGAAGAAAGATCCAGCTGACTGAAATAAGTTCATTGGATGAAAACCAACAAAAATTGACAAGAACCACGAAAAGTTCTTGTATTTTAAGATAAAATCTTACTCTATTAAGGAAAAAACTTCCAGCTCGCTGAAATATGTTCATTTGCTGAAAACCATCAAAACCACGAAAAGTTCTTGCATTTGAAGATAAAATCTTTTTTCTTTGAAGAAGAAAGATCGAGCTGACTGAAATAAGTTCATTAGATGAAAACCAACAAAAATTGACAAGAACCACGAAAAGTTCTTGTATTTTAAGATAAAATCTTACTCTATTAAGGAAAAAACTTCCAGCTCGCTGAAATATGTTCATTTGCTGAAAACCATCAAAACCACGAAAAGTTCTTGTATTTGAAGATCAAATCTTTTTGCTTTGAAGAAGAAAGATCCAGCTGACTGAAATAAGTTCATGAGATGAAAACCAACAAAAATTGACAAGAACCACGAAAAGTTCTTGTATTTTAAGATAAAATCTTACTCTATTAAGGAAAAAACTTCCAGCTCGCTGAAATATGTTCATTTGCTGAAAACCATCAAAACCACGAAAAGTTATTGTATTTGAAGATAAAATCTTTTTGCTTTGAAGAAGAAAGATCTAGCTGACTGAAATAAGTTCATTAGATGAAAACCAACAAAAATTGACAAGAACCACGAAAGGTTCTTGTATTTTAAGATAAAATCTTACGCTATTGAAGAAAAAACTCCCAGCTCGCTGAAATATGTTCATTTGCTGAAAACCAACAAAACCACGAAAGGTTCTTGTATTTGAAGATAAAATCTTTTTGCTTTGAAGAAGAAAGATCCAGCTGACTGAAATAAGTTCATTAGATGAAAACCAACAAAAATTGACAAGAACCACGAAAACTTCTTGTATTTTAAGATAAAATCTTACTCTATTCAGGAAAAAACTTCCAGCTCGCTGAAACATGTTCATTTGCTGGAAACCATCAAAACCACGAAAAGTTCTTGTATTTCAAGATAAAATCTTTTTGCTTTGAAGAAGAAAGATCGAGCTGACTGAAATAAGTTCATTAGATGAAAACCAACAAAAATTGACAAGAACCACGAAAAGTTCTTGTATTTTAAGATAAAATCTTACGCTATTGAAGAAAAAACTCCCAGCTCGCTGAAATATGTTCATTTGCTGAAAACCAACAAAACCACGAAAAGTTCTTGTATTTGAAGATAAAATCTTTTTGCTTTGAAGAAGAAAGATCCAGCTGACTGAAATAAGTTCATTAGATGAAAACCAACAAAAATTGACAAGAACCACGAAAAGTTCTTGTATTTTAAGATAAAATCTTACTCTATTAATGAAAAAACTTCCAGCTCGCTGAAATATGTTCATTTGCTGAAAACCATCAAAACCACGAAAAGTTCTTGTATTTGAAGATAAAATCTTTTTGCTTTGAAGAAGAAAGATCCAGCTGACTGAAATAAGTTCATGAGATGAAAACCAACAAAAATTGACAAGAACCACGAAAAGTTCTTGTATTTTAAGATAAAATCTTACTCTATTGAGGAAAAAACTTCCAGCTCGCTGAAATCTGTTCATTTGCTGAAAACCATCAAAACCACGAAAGGTTCTTGTATTTGAAGATAAAATCTTTTTGCTTTGAAGAAGAAAGATCGAGGTGACTGAAATAAGTTCATTAGATGAAAACCAACAAAATTTGACAAGAACCATGAAAACTTCTTGTATTTTAAGATAATATCTTACGCCATTAAAGAAAAAACTTCTGGCTCGCTGAAATATGTTCATTTGCTGAAAACCATCAAAACCACGAAAAGTTCTTGCATTTGAAGATAAAATCTTTTTTCTTTGAAGAAGAAAGATCGAGCTGACTGAAATAAGTTCATTAGATGAAAACCAACAAAAATTGACAAGAACCACGAAAAGTTCTTGTATTTTAAGATAAAATCTTACTCTATTAAGGAAAAAACTTCCAGCTCGCTGAAATATGTTCATTTGCTGAAAACCATCAAAACCACGAAAAGTTCTTGTATTTGAAGATCAAATCTTTTTGCTTTGAAGAAGAAAGATCCAGCTGACTGAAATAAGTTCATGAGATGAAAACCAACAAAAATTGACAAGAACCACGAAAAGTTCTTGTATTTTAAGATAAAATCTTACTCTATTAAGGAAAAAACTTCCAGCTCGCTGAAATATGTTCATTTGCTGAAAACCATCAAAACCACGAAAAGTTCTTGTATTTGAAGATAAAATCTTTTTTCTTTGAAGAAGAAAGATCGAGCTGACTGAAATAAGTTCATTAGATGAAAACCAACAAAAATTGACAAGAACCACGAAAAGTTCTTGTATTTTAAGATAAAATCTTACTCTATTAAGGAAAAAACTTCCAGCTCGCTGAAATATGTTCATTTGCTGAAAACCATCAAAACCACGAAAAGTTCTTGTATTTGAAGATCAAATCTTTTTGCTTTGAAGAAGAAAGATCCAGCTGACTGAAATAAGTTCATGAGATGAAAACCAACAAAAATTGACAAGAACCACGAAAAGTTCTTGTATTTTAAGATAAAATCTTACTCTATTAAGGAAAAAACTTCCAGCTCGCTGAAATATGTTCATTTGCTGAAAACCATCAAAACCACGAAAAGTTCTTGTATTTGAAGATAAAATCTTTTTGCTTTGAAGAAGAAAGATCGAGCTGACTGAAATAAGTTCATTAGATGAAAACCAACAAAAATTGACAAGAACCACGAAAAGTTCTTGTATTTTAAGATAAAATATTATTCGATGAAGGAAAAAACTTCCAGCTCGCTGAAATATGTTCATTTGCTGAAAACCATCAAAACCACGAAAAGTTCTTGTATTTGAAGATCAAATCTTTTTGCTTTGAAGAAGAAAGATCTAGCTGACTGAAATAAGTTCATGAGATGAAAACCAACAAAAATTGACAAGAACCACGAAAAGTTCTTGTATTTTAAGATAAAATCTTACTCTATTAAGGAAAAAACTTCCAGCTCGCTGAAATATGTTCATTTGCTGAAAACCATCAAAACCACGAAAAGTTCTTGTATTTGAAGATAAAATCTTTTTGCTTTGAAGAAGAAAGATCTGGCTGGCTGAAATAAGTTCATTAGATGAAAACCAACAAAATTTGACAAGAACCACAAAAACTTCTTGTATTTTAAGATAATATCTTACGCTATTAAAGAAAAAACTTCTGGCTCGCTGAAATATGTTCATTTGCTGAAAACCATCAAAACCACGAAAAGTTCTTGTATTTGAAGATAAAATCTTTTTGCTTTGAAGAAGAAAGATCTAGCTGACGGAAATAAGTTCATGAGATGAAAACCAACAAAAATTGACAAGAACCACGAAAAGTTCTTGTATTTTAAGATAAAATCTTACTCTATTAAGGAAAAAACTTCCAGCTCGCTGAAATATGTTCATTTGCTGAAAACCATCAAAACCAAGAAAAGTTCTTGTATTTGAAGATAAAATCTTTTTGCTTTGAAGAAGAAAGATCTAGCTGACTGAAATAAGTTCATTAGATGAAAACCAACAAAAATTGACAAGAACCACGAAAACTTCTTGTATTTTAAGATAAAATCTTACTCTATTCAGGAAAAAACTTCCAGCTCGCTGAAACATGTTCATTTGCTGAAAACCATCAAAACCACGAAAAGTTCTTGTATTTCAAGATAAAATCTTTTTGCTTTGAAGAAGAAAGATCTAGCTGACTGAAATAAGTTCATCAGATGAAAACCAACAAAAATTGACAAGAACCACGAAAAGTTCTTGTATTTTAAGATAAAATCTTACTCTATTAAGGAAAAAACTTCCAGCTCGCTGAAATATGTTCATTTGCTGAAAACCATCAAAACCACGAAAAGTTCTTGTATTTGAAGATAAAATCTTTTTGCTTTGAAGAAGAAAGATCTAGCTGGCTGAAATAAGTTCATTAGATGAAAACCAACAAAATTTGACAAGAACCACGAAAACTTCTTGTATTTTAAGATAATATCTTACGCTATTAAAGAAAAAACTTCTGGCTCGCTGAAATATGTTCATTTGCTGAAAACCATCAAAACCACGAAAAGTTCTTGTATTTGAAGATAAAATCTTTTTGCTTTGAAGAAGAAAGATCGAGCTGACTGAAATAAGTTCATTAGATGAAAACCAACAAAAATTGACAAGAACCACGAAAAGTTCTTGTATTTTAAGATAAAATCTTACTCTATTAAGGAAAAAACTTCCAGCTCGCTGAAATATGTTCATTTGCTGAAAACCATCAAAACCACGAAAAGTTCTTGTATTTGAAGATAAAATCTTTTTGCTTTGAAGAAGAAAGATCTAGCTGACGGAAATAAGTTCATGAGATGAAAACCAACAACAATTGACAAGAACCACGAAAAGTTCTTGTATTTTAAGATAAAATCTTACTCTATTCAGGAAAAAACTTCCAGCTCGCTGAAACATGTTCATTTGCTGAAAACCATCAAAACCACGAAAAGTTCTTGTATTTCAAGATAAAATCTTTTTGCTTTGAAGAAGAAAGATCTAGCTGACTGAAATAAGTTCATTAGATGAAAACCAACAAAAATTGACAAGAACCACGAAAAGTTCTTGTATTTTAAGATAAAATCTTACGCTATTGAAGAAAAAACTCCCAGCTCGCTGAAATATGTTCATTTGCTGAAAACCAACAAAACCACGAAAAGTTCTTGTATTTGAAGATAAAATCTTTTTGCTTTGAAGAAGAAAGATCCAGCTGACTGAAATAAGTTCATTAGATGAAAACCAACAAAAATTGACAAGAACCACGAAAAGTTCTTGTATTTTAAGATAAAATCTTACTCTATTAAGGAAAAAACTTCCAGCTCGCTGAAATATGTTCATTTGCTGAAAACCATCAAAACCACGAAAAGTTCTTGTATTTGAAGATAAAATCTTTTTGCTTTGAAGAAGAAAGATCTAGCTGACTGAAATAAGTTCATTAGATGAAAACCAACAAAAATTGACAAGAACCACGAAAAGTTCTTGTATTTTAAGATAAAATCTTACTCTATTCAGGAAAAAACTTCCAGCTCGCTGAAATATGTTCATTTGCTGAAAACCATCAAAACCACGAAAAGTTCTTGTATTTGAAGATAAAATCTTTTTGCTTTGAAGAAGAAAGATCTAGCTGACTGAAATAAGTTCATTAGATGAAAACCAACAAAAATTGACAAGAACCACGAAAAGTTCTTGTATTTTAGGATAAAATCTTACTCTATTAAGGAAAAAACTTCCAGCTCGCTGAAATATGTTCATTTGCTGAAAACCATCAAAACCACGAAAAGTTCTTGTATTTCAAGATAAAATCTTTTTGCTTTGAAGAAGAAAGATCTAGCTGACGGAAATAAGTTCATTAGATGAAAACCAACAAAAATTGACAAGAACCACGAAAAGTTCTTGTATTTTAAGATAAAATCTTACTCTATTAAGGAAAAAACTTCCAGCTCGCTGAAATATGTTCATTTGCTGAAAACCATCAAAACCAAGAAAAGTTCTTGTATTTGAAGATAAAATCTTTTTGCTTTGAAGAAGAAAGATCTAGCTGACTGAAATAAGTTCATTGGATGAAAACAAACAAAAATTGAAAAGAACCACGAAAAGTTCTTGTATTTTAAGATAAAATCTTACTCTATTCAGGAAAAATCTTCCAGTTCGCTGAATTATGTTCATTTGCTGAAAACCATCAAAATCACGAAAAGTTCTTGTATTTGAAGATAAAATCTTTTTGCTTTGAAGAAGAAAGATCTAGCTGACTGAAATAAGTTCATTAGATGAAAACCAACAAAAATTGACAAGAACCACGAAAAGTTCTTGTATTTTAAGATAAAATCTTACTCTATTAAGGAAGAAACTTCCAGCTCGCTGAAATCTGTTCATTTGCTGAAAACCATCAAAACCACGAAAGGTTCTTGTATTTGAAGATAAAATCTTTTTGCTTTGAAGAAGAAAGATCCAGCTGACTGAAATAAGTTCATTAGATGAAAACCAACAAAATTTGACAAGAACCACGAAAACTTCTTGTATTTTAAGATAATATCTTGCACTATTGAAGAAAAAACTCCCAGCTCGCTGAAATATGTTCATTTGCTGAAAACCAACAAAACCACGAAAAGTTCTTGTATTTGAAGATAAAATCTTTTTGCTTTGAAGAAGAAAGATCTAGCTGACTGAAATAAGTTCATTAGATGAAAACCAACAAAAATTGACAAGAATCACGAAAAGTTCTTGTATTTTAAGATAAAATCTTACTCTATTAAGGAAAAAACTTCCAGCTCGCTGAAATATGTTCATTTGCTGAAAACCATCAAAACCACGAAAAGTTCTTGTATTTGAAGATAAAATCTTTTTGCTTTGAAGAAGAAAGATCTAGCTGACGGAAATAAGTTCATTGGATGAAAACAAACAAAAATTGAAAAGAACCACGAAAAGTTCTTGTATTTTAAGATAAAATCTTACTCTATTCAGGAAAAATCTTCCAGCTCGCTGAAATATGTTCATTTGCTGAAAACCATCAAAACCAAGAAAAGTTCTTGTATTTGAAGATAAAATCTTTTTGCTTTCAAGAAGAAAGATCTAGCTGACTGAAATAAGTTCATTGGATGAAAACAAACAAAAATTGAAAAGAACCACGAAAAGTTCTTGTATTTTAAGATAAAATCTTACTCTATTAAGGAAAAAACTTCCAGCTCGCTGAAATATGTTCATTTGCTGAAAACCATCAAAACCACGAAAAGTTCTTGTATTTGAAGATAAAATCTTTTTGCTTTGAAGAAGAAAGATCTAGCTGACTGAAATAAGTTCATTAGATGAAAACCAACAAAAATTGACAAGAACCACGAAAGGTTCTTGTATTTTAAGATAAAATCTTACGCTATTGAAGAAAAAACTCCCAGCTCGCTGAAATATGTTCATTTGCTGAAAACCAACAAAACCATGAAAAGTTCTTGTATTTGAAGATAAAATCTTTTTGCTTTGAAGAAGAAAGATCGAGCTGACTGAAATAAGTTCATTAGATGAAAACCAACAAAAATTGACAAGAACCACGAAAAGTTCTTGTATTTTAAGATAAAATATTATTCGATGAAGGAAAAAACTTCCAGCTCGCTGAAATATGTTCATTTGCTGAAAACCATCAAAACCACGAAAAGTTCTTGTATTTGAAGATCAAATCTTTTTGCTTTGAAGAAGAAAGATCTAGCTGACTGAAATAAGTTCATGAGATGAAAACCAACAAAAATTGACAAGAACCACGAAAAGTTCTTGTATTTTAAGATAAAATCTTACTCTATTAAGGAAAAAACTTCCAGCTCGCTGAAATATGTTCATTTGCTGAAAACCATCAAAACCACGAAAAGTTCTTGTATTTGAAGATAAAATCTTTTTGCTTTGAAGAAGAAAGATCTAGCTGACTGAAATAAGTTCATTCGATGAAAACCAACAAAATTTGACAAGAACCACGAAAACGTCTTGTATTTTAAGATAATATCTTACGCTATTAAAGAAAAAACTTCTGGCTCGCTGAAATATGTTCATTTGCTGAAAACCAACAAAACCACGAAAAGTTCTTGTATTTGAAGATAAAATCTTTTTGCTTTGAAGAAGAAAGATCCAGCTGACTGAAATAAGTTCATTAGATGAAAACCAACAAAAATTGACAAGAACCACGAAAAGTTCTTGTATTTTAAGATAAAATTTTACTCTATTAAGGAAAAAACTTCCAGCTCGCTGAAATATGTTCATTTGCTGAAAACCATCAAAACCACGAAAAGTTCTTGTATTTGAAGATAAAATCTTTTTGCTTTGAAGAAGAAAGATCTGGCTGGCTGAAATAAGTTCATTAGATGAAAACCAACAAAATTTGACAAGAACCACAAAAACTTCTTGTATTTTAAGATAATATCTTACGCTATTAAAGAAAAAACTTCTGGCTCGCTGAAATATGTTCATTTGCTGAAAACCATCAAAACCACGAAAAGTTCTTGTATTTGAAGATAAAATCTTTTTGCTTTGAAGAAGAAAGATCTAGCTGACGGAAATAAGTTCATGAGATGAAAACCAACAAAAATTGACAAGAACCACGAAAAGTTCTTGTATTTTAAGATAAAATCTTACTCTATTAAGGAAAAAACTTCCAGCTCGCTGAAATATGTTCATTTGCTGAAAACCATCAAAACCAAGAAAAGTTCTTGTATTTGAAGATAAAATCTTTTTGCTTTGAAGAAGAAAGATCTAGCTGACTGAAATAAGTTCATTGGATGAAAACAAACAAAAATTGAAAAGAACCACGAAAAGTTCTTGTATTTTAAGATAAAATCTTACTCTATTAAGGAAGAAACTTCCAGCTCGCTGAAATCTGTTCATTTGCTGAAAACCATCAAAACCACGAAAAGTTCTTGTATTTGAAGATAAAATCTTTTTGCTTTGAAGAAGAAAGATCTAGCTGACTGAAATAAGTTCATTAGATGAAAACCAACAAAAATTGACAAGAACCACGAAAACTTCTTGTATTTTAAGATAAAATCTTACTCTATTCAGGAAAAAACTTCCAGCTCGCTGAAACATGTTCATTTGCTGAAAACCATCAAAACCACGAAAAGTTCTTGTATTTCAAGATAAAATCTTTTTGCTTTGAAGAAGAAAGATCTAGCTGACTGAAATAAGTTCATCAGATGAAAACCAACAAAAATTGACAAGAACCACGAAAAGTTCTTGTATTTTAAGATAAAATCTTACTCTATTAAGGAAAAAACTTCCAGCTCGCTGAAATATGTTCATTTGCTGAAAACCATCAAAACCACGAAAAGTTCTTGTATTTGAAGATAAAATCTTTTTGCTTTGAAGAAGAAAGATCTAGCTGGCTGAAATAAGTTCATTAGATGAAAACCAACAAAATTTGACAAGAACCACGAAAACTTCTTGTATTTTAAGATAATATCTTACGCTATTAAAGAAAAAACTTCTGGCTCGCTGAAATATGTTCATTTGCTGAAAACCATCAAAACCACGAAAAGTTCTTGTATTTGAAGATAAAATCTTTTTGCTTTGAAGAAGAAAGATCGAGCTGACTGAAATAAGTTCATTAGATGGAAACCAACAAAAATTGACAAGAACCACGAAAAGTTCTTGTATTTTAAGATAAAATCTTACTCTATTAAGGAAAAAACTTCCAGCTCGCTGAAATATGTTCATTTGCTGAAAACCATCAAAACCACGAAAAGTTCTTGTATTTGAAGATAAAATCTTTTTGCTTTGAAGAAGAAAGATCTAGCTGACGGAAATAAGTTCATGAGATGAAAACCAACAACAATTGACAAGAACCACGAAAAGTTCTTGTATTTTAAGATAAAATCTTACTCTATTCAGGAAAAAACTTCCAGCTCGCTGAAACATGTTCATTTGCTGAAAACCATCAAAACCACGAAAAGTTCTTGTATTTCAAGATAAAATCTTTTTGCTTTGAAGAAGAAAGATCTAGCTGACTGAAATAAGTTCATTAGATGAAAACCAACAAAAATTGACAAGAACCACGAAAAGTTCTTGTATTTTAAGATAAAATCTTACGCTATTGAAGAAAAAACTCCCAGCTCGCTGAAATATGTTCATTTGCTGAAAACCAACAAAACCACGAAAAGTTCTTGTATTTGAAGATAAAATCTTTTTGCTTTGAAGAAGAAAGATCCAGCTGACTGAAATAAGTTCATTAGATGAAAACCAACAAAAATTGACAAGAACCACGAAAAGTTCTTGTATTTTAAGATAAAATCTTACTCTATTAAGGAAAAAACTTCCAGCTCGCTGAAATATGTTCATTTGCTGAAAACCATCAAAACCACGAAAAGTTCTTGTATTTGAAGATAAAATCTTTTTGCTTTGAAGAAGAAAGATCTAGCTGACTGAAATAAGTTCATTAGATGAAAACCAACAAAAATTGACAAGAACCACGAAAAGTTCTTGTATTTTAAGATAAAATCTTACTCTATTCAGGAAAAAACTTCCAGCTCGCTGAAATATGTTCATTTGCTGAAAACCATCAAAACCACGAAAAGTTCTTGTATTTGAAGATAAAATCTTTTTGCTTTGAAGAAGAAAGATCTAGCTGACTGAAATAAGTTCATTAGATGAAAACCAACAAAAATTGACAAGAACCACGAAAAGTTCTTGTATTTTAAGATAAAATCTTACTCTATGAAGGAAAAAACTTCCAGCTCGCTGAAATATGTTCATTTGCTGAAAACCATCAAAACCACGAAAAGTTCTTGTATTTGATGATAAAATCTTTTTGCTTTGAAGAAGAAAGATCTAGCTGACGGAAATAAGTTCATTAGATGAAAACCAACAAAAATTGACAAGAACCACGAAAAGTTCTTGTATTTTAAGATAAAATCTTACTCTATTAAGGAAAAAACTTCCAGCTCGCTGAAATATGTTCATTTGCTGAAACCCATCAAAACCAAGAAAAGTTCTTGTATTTGAAGATAAAATCTTTTTGCTTTGAAGAAGAAAGATCTAGCTGACTGAAATAAGTTCATTGGATGAAAACAAACAAAAATTGAAAAGAACCACGAAAAGTTCTTGTATTTTAAGATAAAATCTTACTCTATTCAGGAAAAATCTTCCAGTTCGCTGAATTATGTTCATTTGCTGAAAACCATCAAAATCACGAAAAGTTCTTGTATTTGAAGATAAAATCTTTTTGCTTTGAAGAAGAAAGATCTAGCTGACTGAAATAAGTTCATTAGATGAAAACCAACAAAAATTGACAAGAACCACGAAAAGTTCTTGTATTTTAAGATAAAATCTTACTCTATTAAGGAAGAAACTTCCAGCTCGCTGAAATCTGTTCATTTGCTGAAAACCATCAAAACCACGAAAGGTTCTTGTATTTGAAGATAAAATCTTTTTGCTTTGAAGAAGAAAGATCCAGCTGACTGAAATAAGTTCATTAGATGAAAACCAACAAAATTTGACAAGAACCACGAAAACTTCTTGTATTTTAAGATAATATCTTGCACTATTGAAGAAAAAACTCCCAGCTCGCTGAAATATGTTCATTTGCTGAAAACCAACAAAACCACGAAAAGTTCTTGTATTTGAAGATAAAATCTTTTTTGCTTTGAAGAAGAAAGATCTAGCTGACTGAAATAAGTTCATTAGATGAAAACCAACAAAAATTGACAAGAATCACGAAAAGTTCTTGTATTTTAAGATAAAATCTTACTCTATTAAGGAAAAAACTTCCAGCTCGCTGAAATATGTTCATTTGCTGAAAACCATCAAAACCACGAAAAGTTCTTGTATTTGAAGATAAAATCTTTTTGCTTTGAAGAAGAAAGATCTAGCTGACGGAAATAAGTTCATTGGATGAAAACAAACAAAAATTGAAAAGAACCACGAAAAGTTCTTGTATTTTAAGATAAAATCTTACTCTATTCAGGAAAAATCTTCCAGCTCGCTGAAATATGTTCATTTGCTGAAAACCATCAAAACCAAGAAAAGTTCTTGTATTTGAAGATAAAATCTTTTTGCTTTGAAGAAGAAAGTTCTAGCTGACTGAAATAAGTTCATTGGATGAAAACAAACAAAAATTGAAAAGAACCACGAAAAGTTCTTGTATTTTAAGATAAAATCTTACTCTATTCAGGAAAAATCTTCCAGTTCGCTGAATTATGTTCATTTGCTGAAAACCATCAAAATCACGAAAAGTTCTTGTATTTGAAGATAAAATCTTTTTGCTTTGAAGAAGAAAGATCTAGCTGACTGAAATAAGTTCATTAGATGAAAACCAACAAAAATTGACAAGAACCACGAAAAGTTCTTGTATTTTAAGATAAAATCTTACTCTATTAAGGAAGAAACTGACAGCTCGCTGAAATCTGTTCATTTGCTGAAAACCATCAAAACCACGAAAGGTTCTTGTATTTGAAGATAAAATCTTTTTGCTTTGAAGAAGAAAGATCCAGCTGACTGAAATAAGTTCATTAGATGAAAACCAACAAAATTTGACAAGAACCACGAAAACTTCTTGTATTTTAAGATAATATCTTGCACTATTAAAGAAAAAACTTCTGGCTCGCTGAAATATGTTCATTTGCTGAAAACCATCAAAACCACGAAAAGTTCTTGTATTTGAAGATAAAATCTTTTTGCTTTGAAGAAGAAAGATCTAGCTGACTGAAATAAGTTCATTAGATGAAAACCAACAAAAATTGACAAGAACCACGAAAACTTCTTGTATTTTAAGATAAAATCTTACTCTATTCAGGAAAAAACTTCCAGCTCGCTGAAACATGTTCATTTGCTGAAAACCATCAAAACCACGAAAAGTTCTTGTATTTCAAGATAAAATCTTTTTGCTTTGAAGAAGAAAGATCTAGCTGACTGAAATAAGTTCATTAGATGAAAACCAACAAAAATTGACAAGAACCACGAAAAGTTCTTGTATTTTAAGATAAAATCTTACGCTATTGAAGAAAAAACTCCCAGCTCGCTGAAATATGTTCATTTGCTGAAAACCAACAAAACCACGAAAAGTTCTTGTATTTGAAGATAAAATCTTTTTGCTTTGAAGAAGAAAGATCCAGCTGACTGAAATAAGTTCATTAGATGAAAACCAACAAAAATTGACAAGAACCACGAAAAGTTCTTGTATTTTAAGATAAAATCTTACTCTATTAATGAAAAAACTTCCAGCTCGCTGAAATATGTTCATTTGCTGAAAACCATCAAAACCACGAAAAGTTCTTGTATTTGAAGATAAAATCTTTTTGCTTTGAAGAAGAAAGATCCAGCTGACTGAAATAAGTTCATCAGATGAAAACCAACAAAAATTGACAAGAACCACGAAAAGTTCTTGTATTTTAAGATAAAGTCTTACTCTATTAAGGAAAAAACTTCCAGCTCGCTGAAATATGTTCATTTGCTGAAAACCATCAAAACCACGAAAAGTTCTTGTATTTGAAGATAAAATCTTTTTGCTTTGAAGAAGAAAGATCTAGCTGACTGAAATAAGTTCATTAGATGAAAACCAACAAAAATTGACAAGAACCACGAAAAGTTCTTGTATTTTAAGATAAAATCTTACTCTATTAAGGAAAAAACTTCCAGCTCGCTGAAATATGTTCATTTGCTGAAAACCATCAAAACCACGAAAAGTTCTTGTATTTGAAGATAAAATATTTTTGCTTTGAAGAAGAAAGATCTAGCTGACGGAAATAAGTTCATTAGATGAAAACCAACAAAAATTGACAAGAACCACGAAATGTTATTGTCTTTTCAGATAAAATCTTACTCTGTTCAGGAAAAAACTTCCAGCTCGCTGAAATATGTTCATTTGCTGAAAACCATCAAAACCACGAAAAGTTCTTGTATTTCAAGATAAAATCTTTTTGCTTTGAAGAAGAAAGATCGAGCTGACTGAAATAAGTTCATTAGATGAAAACCAACAAAAATTGACAAGAACCACGAAAGGTTCTTGTATTTTAAGATAAAATCTTACGCTATTGAAGAAAAAACTCCCAGCTCGCTGAAATATGTTCATTTGCTGAAAACCAACAAAACCACGAAAAGTTCTTGTATTTGAAGATAAAATCTTTTTTCTTTGAAGAAGAAAGATCTAGCTGACTGAAATAAGTTCATTAGATGAAAACCAACAAAAATTGACAAGAACCACGAAAAGTTCGTGTATTTTAAGATAAAATATTACTCGATGAAGGAAAAAACTTCCAGCTCGCTGAAATATGTTCATTTGCTGAAAACCATCAAAACCACGAAAAGTTCTTGTATTTGAAGATCAAATCTTTTTCCTTTGAAGAAGAAAGATCTAGCTGACTGAAATAAGTTCATGAGATGAAAACCAACAAAAATTGACAAGAACCACGAAAAGTTCTTGTATTTTAAGATAAAATCTTACTCTATTAAGGAAAAAACTTCCAGCTCGCTGAAATATGTTCATTTGCTGAAAACCATCAAAACCACGAAAAGTTCTTGTATTTGAAGATAAAATCTTTTTGCTTTGAAGAAGAAAGATCTCGCTGACTGAAATAAGTTCATTAGATGAAAACCAACAAAAATTGACAAGAACCACGAAAAGTTCTTGTATTTTAAGATAAAATCTTACTCTATTAAGGAAGAAACTTACAGCTCGCTGAAATCTGTTCATTTGCTGAAAACCATCAAAACCACGAAAGGTTCTTGTATTTGAAGATAAAATCTTTTTGCTTTGAAGAAGAAAGATCCAGCTGACTGAAATAAGTTCATTAGATGAAAACCAACAAAATTTGACAAGAACCACGAAAACTTCTTGTATTTTAAGATAATATCTTGCACTATTAAAGAAAAAACTTCTGGCTCGCTGAAATATGTTCATTTGCTGAAAACCATCAAAACCACGAAAAGTTCTTGTATTTGAAGATAAAATCTTTTTGCTTTGAAGAAGAAAGATCTAGCTGACTGAAATAAGTTCATTAGATGAAAACCAACAAAAATTGACAAGAACCACGAAAACTTCTTGTATTTTAAGATAAAATCTTACTCTATTCAGGAAAAAACTTCCAGCTCGCTGAAACATGTTCATTTGCTGAAAACCATCAAAACCACGAAAAGTTCTTGTATTTCAAGATAAAATCTTTTTGCTTTGAAGAAGAAAGATCTAGCTGACTGAAATAAGTTCATTAGATGAAAACCAACAAAAATTGACAAGAACCACGAAAAGTTCTTGTATTTTAAGATAAAATCTTACGCTATTGAAGAAAAAACTCCCAGCTCGCTGAAATATGTTCATTTGCTGAAAACCAACAAAACCACGAAAAGTTCTTGTATTTGAAGATAAAATCTTTTTGCTTTGAAGAAGAAAGATCCAGCTGACTGAAATAAGTTCATTAGATGAAAACCAACAAAAATTGACAAGAACCACGAAAAGTTCTTGTATTTTAAGATAAAATCTTACTCTATTAATGAAAAAACTTCCAGCTCGCTGAAATATGTTCATTTGCTGAAAACCATCAAAACCACGAAAAGTTCTTGTATTTGAAGATAAAATCTTTTTGCTTTGAAGAAGAAAGATCCAGCTGACTGAAATAAGTTCATCAGATGAAAACCAACAAAAATTGACAAGAACCACGAAAAGTTCTTGTATTTTAAGATAAAGTCTTACTCTATTAAGGAAAAAACTTCCAGCTCGCTGAAATATGTTCATTTGCTGAAAACCATCAAAACCACGAAAAGTTCTTGTATTTGAAGATAAAATCTTTTTGCTTTGAAGAAGAAAGATCTAGCTGACTGAAATAAGTTCATTAGATGAAAACCAACAAAAATTGACAAGAACCACGAAAAGTTCTTGTATTTTAAGATAAAATCTTACTCTATTAAGGAAAAAACTTCCAGCTCGCTGAAATATGTTCATTTGCTGAAAACCATCAAAACCACGAAAAGTTCTTGTATTTCAAGATAAAATCTTTTTGCTTTGAAGAAGAAAGATCGAGCTGACTGAAATACGTTCATTAGATGAAAACCAACAAAAATTGACAAGAACCACGAAAGGTTCTTGTATTTTAAGATAAAATCTTACGCTATTGAAGAAAAAACTCCCAGCTCGCTGAAATATGTTCATTTGCTGAAAACCAACAAAACCACGAAAAGTTCTTGTATTTGAAGATAAAATCTTTTTTCTTTGAAGAAGAAAGATCTAGCTGACTGAAATAAGTTCATTAGATGAAAACCAACAAAAATTGACAAGAACCACGAAAAGTTCGTGTATTTTAAGATAAAATATTACTCGATGAAGGAAAAAACTTCCAGCTCGCTGAAATATGTTCATTTGCTGAAAACCATCAAAACCACGAAAAGTTCTTGTATTTGAAGATCAAATCTTTTTCCTTTGAAGAAGAAAGATCTAGCTGACTGAAATAAGTTCATGAGATGAAAACCAACAAAAATTGACAAGAACCACGAAAAGTTCTTGTATTTTAAGATAAAATCTTACTCTATTAAGGAAAAAACTTCCAGCTCGCTGAAATATGTTCATTTGCTGAAAACCATCAAAACCACGAAAAGTTCTTGTATTTGAAGATAAAATCTTTTTGCTTTGAAGAAGAAAGATCTCGCTGACTGAAATAAGTTCATTAGATGAAAACCAACAAAAATTGACAAGAACCACGAAAAGTTCTTGTATTTTAAGATAAAATCTTACTCTATTAAGGAAGAAACTTACAGCTCGCTGAAATCTGTTCATTTGCTGAAAACCATCAAAACCACGAAAGGTTCTTGTATTTGAAGATAAAATCTTTTTGCTTTGAAGAAGAAAGATCCAGCTGACTGAAATAAGTTCATTAGATGAAAACCAACAAAAATTGACAAGAACCACGAAAAGTTCTTGTATTTTAAGATAAAATCTTACTCTATTAAGGAAAAAACTTCCAGCTCGCTGAAATATGTTCATTTGCTGAAAACCATCAAAACCACGAAAAGTTCTTGTATTTGAAGATAAAATATTTTTGCTTTGAAGAAGAAAGATCTAGCTGACGGAAATAAGTTCATTAGATGAAAACCAACAAAAATTGACAAGAACCACGAAATGTTATTGTCTTTTCAGATAAAATCTTACTCTATTCAGGAAAAAACTTCCAGCTCGCTGAAATATGTTCATTTGCTGAAAACCATCAAAACCACGAAAAGTTCTTGTATTTCAAGATAAAATCTTTTTGCTTTGAAGAAGAAAGATCGAGCTGACTGAAATAAGTTCATTAGATGAAAACCAACAAAAATTGACAAGAACCACGAAAGGTTCTTGTATTTTAAGATAAAATCTTACGCTATTGAAGAAAAAACTCCCAGCTCGCTGAAATATGTTCATTTGCTGAAAACCAACAAAACCACGAAAAGTTCTTGTATTTGAAGATAAAATCTTTTTTCTTTGAAGAAGAAAGATCTAGCTGACTGAAATAAGTTCATTAGATGAAAACCAACAAAAATTGACAAGAACCACGAAAAGTTCGTGTATTTTAAGATAAAATATTACTCGATGAAGGAAAAAACTTCCAGCTCGCTGAAATATGTTCATTTGCTGAAAACCATCAAAACCACGAAAAGTTCTTGTATTTGAAGATCAAATCTTTTTCCTTTGAAGAAGAAAGATCTAGCTGACTGAAATAAGTTCATGAGATGAAAACCAACAAAAATTGACAAGAACCACGAAAAGTTCTTGTATTTTAAGATAAAATCTTACTCTATTAAGGAAAAAACTTCCAGCTCGCTGAAATATGTTCATTTGCTGAAAACCATCAAAACCACGAAAAGTTCTTGTATTTGAAGATAAAATCTTTTTGCTTTGAAGAAGAAAGATCTCGCTGACTGAAATAAGTTCATTAGATGAAAACCAACAAAAATTGACAAGAACCACGAAAAGTTCTTGTATTTTAAGATAAAATCTTACTCTATTAAGGAAGAAACTTACAGCTCGCTGAAATCTGTTCATTTGCTGAAAACCATCAAAACCACGAAAGGTTCTTGTATTTGAAGATAAAATCTTTTTGCTTTGAAGAAGAAAGATCCAGCTGACTGAAATAAGTTCATTAGATGAAAACCAACAAAATTTGACAAGAACCACGAAAACTTCTTGTATTTTAAGATAATATCTTGCACTATTAAAGAAAAAACTTCTGGCTCGCTGAAATATGTTCATTTGCTGAAAACCATCAAAACCACGAAAAGTTCTTGTATTTGAAGATAAAATCTGTTTGCTTTGAAGAAGAAAGATCTAGCTGACTGAAATAAGTTCATTAGATGAAAACCAACAAAAATTGACAAGAACCACGAAAACTTCTTGTATTTTAAGATAAAATCTTACTCTATTCAGGAAAAAACTTCCAGCTCGCTGAAACATGTTCATTTGCTGAAAACCATCAAAACCACGAAAAGTTCTTGTGTTTCAAGATAAAATCTTTTTGCTTTGAAGAAGAAAGATCTAGCTGACTGAAATAAGTTCATTAGATGAAAACCAACAAAAATTGACAAGAACCACGAAAAGTTCTTGTATTTTAAGATAAAATCTTACGCTATTGAAGAAAAAACTCCCAGCTCGCTGAAATATGTTCATTTGCTGAAAACCAACAAAACCACGAAAAGTTCTTGTATTTGAAGATAAAATCTTTTTGCTTTGAAGAAGAAAGATCCAGCTGACTGAAATAAGTTCATTAGATGAAAACCAACAAAAATTGACAAGAACCACGAAAAGTTCTTGTATTTTAAGATAAAATCTTACTCTATTAATGAAAAAACTTCCAGCTCGCTGAAATATGTTCATTTGCTGAAAACCATCAAAACCACGAAAAGTTCTTGTATTTGAAGATAAAATCTTTTTGCTTTGAAGAAGAAAGATCTAGCTGACTGAAATAAGTTCATTAGATGAAAACCAACAAAAATTGACAAGAACCACGAAAAGTTCTTGTATTTTAAGATAAAATCTTACTCTATTAAGGAAAAAACTTCCAGCTCGCTGAAATATGTTCATTTGCTGAAAACCATCAAAACCACGAAAAGTTCTTGTATTTGAAGATAAAATATTTTTGCTTTGAAGAAGAAAGATCTAGCTGACGGAAATAAGTTCATTAGATGAAAACCAACAAAAATTGACAAGAACCACGAAATGTTATTGTCTTTTCAGATAAAATCTTACTCTATTCAGGAAAAAACTTCCAGCTCGCTGAAATATGTTCATTTGCTGAAAACCATCAAAACCACGAAAAGTTCTTGTATTTCAAGATAAAATCTTTTTGCTTTGAAGAAGAAAGATCGAGCTGACTGAAATAAGTTCATTAGATGAAAACCAACAAAAATTGACAAGAACCACGAAAGGTTCTTGTATTTTAAGATAAAATCTTACGCTATTGAAGAAAAAACTCCCAGCTCGCTGAAATATGTTCATTTGCTGAAAACCAACAAAACCACGAAAAGTTCTTGTATTTGAAGATAAAATCTTTTTTCTTTGAAGAAGAAAGATCTAGCTGACTGAAATAAGTTCATTAGATGAAAACCAACAAAAATTGACAAGAACCACGAAAAGTTCGTGTATTTTAAGATAAAATATTACTCGATGAAGGAAAAAACTTCCAGCTCGCTGAAATATGTTCATTTGCTGAAAACCATCAAAACCACGAAAAGTTCTTGTATTTGAAGATCAAATCTTTTTCCTTTGAAGAAGAAAGATCTAGCTGACTGAAATAAGTTCATGAGATGAAAACCAACAAAAATTGACAAGAACCACGAAAAGTTCTTGTATTTTAAGATAAAATCTTACTCTATTAAGGAAAAAACTTCCAGCTCGCTGAAATATGTTCATTTGCTGAAAACCATCAAAACCACGAAAAGTTCTTGTATTTGAAGATAAAATCTTTTTGCTTTGAAGAAGAAAGATCTCGCTGACTGAAATAAGTTCATTAGATGAAAACCAACAAAAATTGACAAGAACCACGAAAAGTTCTTGTATTTTAAGATAAAATCTTACTCTATTAAGGAAAAAACTTCCAGCTCGCTGAAATATGTTCATTTGCTGAAAACCATCAAAACCACGAAAAGTTCTTGTATTTGAAGCTAAAATCTTTTTGCTTTGAAGAAGAAAGATCTCGCTGACTGAAATAAGTTCATTAGATGAAAACCAACAAAAATTGACAAGAACCACGAAAAGTTCTTGTATTTTAAGATAAAATCTTACTCTATTAAGGAAAAAACTTCCAGCTCGCTGAAATATGTTCATTTGCTGAAAACCATCAAAACCACGAAAAGTTCTTGTATTTGTAGCTAAAATCTTTTTGCTTTGAAGAAGAAAGATCTAGCTGACTGAAATAAGTTCATTAGATGAAAACCAACAAAAATTGACAAGAACCACGAAAAGTTCTTGTATTTTAAGATAAAATCTTACTCTATTAAGGAAAAAACTTCCAGCTCGCTGAAATATGTTCATTTGCTGAAAACCATCAAAACCACGAAAAGTTCTTGTATTTGAAGATAAAATCTTTTTGCTTTGAAGAAGAAAGATCTAGCTGACTGAAATAAGTTCATTAGATGAAAACCAACAAAATTTGACAAGAACCACGAAAACGTCTTGTATTTTAAGATAATATCTTACGCTATTAAAGAAAAAACTTCTGGCTCGCTGAAATATGTTCATTTGCTGAAAACCAACAAAACCACGAAAAGTTCTTGTATTTGAAGATAAAATCTTTTTGCTTTGAAGAAGAAAGATCCAGCTGACTGAAATAAGTTCATTAGATGAAAACCAACAAAAATTGACAAGAACCACGAAAAGTTCTTGTATTTTAAGATAAAATCTTACTCTATTAAGGAAAAAACTTCCAGCTCGCTGAAATATGTTCATTTGCTGAAAACCATCAAAACCACGAAAAGTTCTTGTATTTGAAGATAAAATCTTTTTGCTTTGAAGAAGAAAGATCTCGCTGACTGAAATAAGTTCATTAGATGAAAACCAACAAAAATTGACAAGAACCACGAAAAGTTCTTGTATTTTAAGATAAAATCTTACTCTATTAAGGAAAAAACGTCCAGCTCGCTGAAATATGTTCATTTGCTGAAAACCATCAAAACCACGAAAAGTTCTTGTATTTGAAGATAAAATCTTTTTGCTTTGAAGAAGAAAGATCGAGCTGACTGAAATAAGTTCATTAGATGAAAACCAACAAAAATTGACAAGAACCACGAAAAGTTCTTGTATTTTAAGATAAAATCTTACTCTATTAAGGAAAAAACTTCCAGCTCGCTGAAATATGTTCATTTGCTGAAAACCATCAAAACCACGAAAAGTTCTTGTATTTGAAGATAAAATCTTTTTGCTTTGAAGAAGAAAGATCTAGCTGACTGAAATAAGTTCATTGGATGAAAACAAACAAAAATTGAAAAGAACCACGAAAAGTTCTTGTATTTTAAGATAAAATCTTACTCTATTAAGGAAAAATCTTCCAGTTAGCTGAATTATGTTCATTTGCTGAAAACCATCAAAATCACGAAAAGTTCTTGTATTTGAAGATAAAATCTTTTTGCTTTGAAGAAGAAAGATCTAGCTGACTGAAATAAGTTCATTAGATGAAAACCAACAAAAATTGACAAGAACCACGAAAAGTTCTTGTATTTTAAGATAAAATCTTACTCTATTAAGGAAAAAACTTCCAGCTCGCTGAAATATGTTCATTTGCTGAAAACCATCAAAACCACGAAAGGTTCTTGTATTTGAAGATAAAATCTTTTTGATTTGAAGAAGAAAGATCTAGCTGACTGAAATAAGTTCATTCGATGAAAACCAACAAAATTTGACAAGAACCATGAAAACTTCTTGTATTTTAAGATAATATCTTACGCTATTAAAGAAAAAACTTCTGGCTCGCTGAAATATGTTCATTTGCTGAAAACCATCAAAACCACGAAAAGTTCTTGTATTTGAAGATAAAATCTTTTTGCTTTGAAGAAGAAAGATCTAGCTGACTGAAATAAGTTCATTAGATGAAAACCAACAAAAATTGACAAGAACCACGAAAAGTTCTTGTATTTTAAGATAAAATCTTACTCTATTAAGGAAAAAACTTCCAGCTCGCTGAAATATGTTCATTTGCTGAAAACCATCAAAACCACGAAAAGTTCTTGTATTTGAAGATAAAATCTTTTTGCTTTGAAGAAGAAAGATCTAGCTGACTGAAATAAGTTCATTAGATGAAAACCAACAAAAATTGAAAAGAACCACGAAAAGTTCTTGTATTTTAAGATAAAATCTTACTCTATTAAGGAAAAATCTTCCAGTTCGCTGAATTATGTTCATTTGCTGAAAACCATCAAAACCACGAAAATTTCTTGTATTTGAAGATAAAATCTTTTTGCTTTGAAGAAGAAAGATCTAGCTGACTGAAATAAGTTCATTAGATGAAAACCAACAAAATTTGACAAGAACCACGAAAACTTCTTGTATTTTAAGATAATATCTTACGCTATTAAAGAAAAAACTTCTGGCTCGCTGAAATATGTTCATTTGCTGAAAACCATCAAAACCACGAAAAGTTCTTGTATTTGAAGATAAAATCTTTTTGCTTTGAAGAAGAAAGATCCAGCTGACTGAAATAAGTTCATTAGATGAAAACCAACAAAAATTGACAAGAACCACGAAAAGTTCTTGTATTTTAAGATAATATCTTACGCTATTAAAGAAAAAACTTCTGGCTCGCTGAAATATGTTCATTTGCTGAAAACCAACAAAACCACCAAAAGTTCTTGTATTTGAAGATAAAATCTTTTTGCTTTGAAGAAGAAAGATCCAGCTGACTGAAATAAGTTCATTGGATGAAAACCAACAAAAATTGATAAGAACCACGAAAAGTTCTTGTATTTTAAGATAAAATCTTACTCTATTCAGGAAAAAACTTCCAGCTCGCTGAAATATGTTCATTTGCTGAAAACCATCAAAACCACGAAAAGTTCTTGTATTTGAAGATAAAATCTTTTTGCTTTGAAGAAGAAAGATCTAGCTGACTGAAATAAGTTCATTAGATGAAAACCAACAAAAATTGACAAGAACCACGAAAACTTCTTGTATTTTAAGATAAAATCTTACTCTATTCAGGAAAAAACTTCCAGCTCGCTGAAACATGTTCATTTGCTGAAAACCATCAAAACCACGAAAAGTTCTTGTATTTCAAGATAAAATCTTTTTGCTTTGAAGAAGAAAGATCTAGCTGACTGAAATAAGTTCATTAGATGAAAACCAACAAAAATTGACAAGAACCACGAAAAGTTCTTGTATTTTAAGATAAAATCTTACGCTATTGAAGAAAAAACTCCCAGCTCGCTGAAATATGTTCATTTGCTGAAAACCAACAAAACCACGAAAAGTTCTTGTATTTGAAGATAAAATCTTTTTGCTTTGAAGAAGAAAGATCTAGCTGACTGAAATAAGTTCATTAGATGAAAACCAACAAAAATTGACATGAAACACGAAAAGTTCTTGTATTTTAAGATAAAATATTACTCGATGAAGGAAAAAACTTCCAGCTCGCTGAAGTATGTTCATTTGCTGAAAACCATCAAAACCACGAAAAGTTCTTGTATTTGAAGATAAAATCTTTTTGCTTTGAAGAAGAAAGATCCAGCTGACTGAAATAAGTTCATTAGATGAAAACCAACAAAAATTGACAAGAACCACGAAAAGTTCTTGTATTTTAAGATAAAATCTTACGCTATTGAAGAAAAAACTCCCAGCTCGCTGAAATATGTTCATTTGCTGAAAACCAACAAAACCACGAAAAGTTCTTGTATTTGAAGATAAAATCTTTTTGCTTTGAAGAAGAAAGATCTAGCTGACTGAAATAAGTTCATTGGATGAAAACCAACAAAAATTGACAAGAACCACGAAAAGTTCTTGTATTTTAAGATAAAATATTACTCGATGAAGGAAAAAACTTCCAGCTCGCTGAAGTATGTTCATTTGCTGAAAACCATCAAAACCACGAAAAGTTCTTGTATTTGAAGATAAAATCTTTTTGCTTTGAAGAAGAAAGATCCAGCTGACTGAAATAAGTTCATTAGATGAAAACCAACAAAAATTGACAAGAACCACGAAAAGTTCTTGTATTTTAAGATAAAATCTTACTCTATTAAGGAAAAAACTTCCAGCTCGCTGAAATATGTTCATTTGCTGAAAACCATCAAAACCACGAAAAGTTCTTGTATTTGAAGATAAAATCTTTTTGCTTTGAAGAAGAAAGATCTAGCTGACTGAAATAAGTTCATTAGATGAAAACCAACAAAAATTGACAAGAACCACGAAAACTTCTTGTATTTTAAGATAAAATCTTACTCTATTCAGGAAAAAACTTCCAGCTCGCTGAAACATGTTCATTTGCTGAAAACCATTAAAACCACGAAAAGTTCTTGTATTTCAAGATAAAATCTTTTTGCTTTGAAGAAGAAAGATCTAGCTGACTGAAATAAGTTCATTAGATGAAAACCAACAAAAATTGACAAGAACCACGAAAAGTTCTTGTATTTTAAGATAAAATCTTACGCTATTGAAGAAAAAACTCCCAGCTCGCTGAAATATGTTCATTTGCTGAAAACCAACAAAACCACGAAAAGTTCTTGTATTTGAAGATAAAATCTTTTTGCTTTGAAGAAGAAAGATCTAGCTGACTGAAATAAGTTCATTAGATGAAAACCAACAAAAATTGACAAGAACCACGAAAAGTTCTTGTATTTTAAGATAAAATATTACTCGATGAAGGAAAAAACTTCCAGCTCGCTGAAGTATGTTCATTTGCTGAAAACCATCAAAACCACGAAAAGTTCTTGTATTTGAAGATAAAATCTTTTTGCTTTGAAGAAGAAAGATCCAGCTGACTGAAATAAGTTCATTAGATGAAAACCAACAAAAATTGACAAGAACCACGAAAAGTTCTTGTATTTTAAGATAAAATCTTACGCTATTGAAGAAAAAACTCCCAGCTCGCTGAAATATGTTCATTTGCTGAAAACCAACAAAACCACGAAAAGTTCTTGTATTTGAAGATAAAATCTTTTTGCTTTGAAGAAGAAAGATCTAGCTGACTGAAATAAGTTCATTGGATGAAAACCAACAAAAATTGACAAGAACCACGAAAAGTTCTTGTATTTTAAGATAAAATATTACTCGATGAAGGAAAAAACTTCCAGCTCGCTGAAGTATGTTCATTTGCTGAAAACCATCAAAACCACGAAAAGTTCTTGTATTTGAAGATAAAATCTTTTTGCTTTGAAGAAGAAAGATCCAGCTGACTGAAATAAGTTCATTAGATGAAAACCAACAAAAATTGACAAGAACCACGAAAAGTTCTTGTATTTTAAGATAAAATCTTACTCTATTAAGGAAAAAACTTCCAGCTCGCTGAAATATGTTCATTTGCTGAAAACCATCAAAACCACGAAAAGTTCTTGTATTTGAAGATAAAATCTTTTTGCTTTGAAGAAGAAAGATCCAGCTGACTGAAATAAGTTCATTAGATGAAAACCAACAAAAATTGACAAGAACCACGAAAAGTTCTTGTATTTTAAGATAAAATCTTACTCTATTAAGGAAAAAACTTCCAGCTCGCTGAAATATGTTCATTTGCTGAAAACCATCAAAACCACGAAAAGTTCTTGCATTTGAAGATAAAATCTTTTTTTTTGAAGAAGAAAGATCTAGCTGACTGAAATAAGTTCATTAGATGAAAACCAACAAAAATTGACAAGAACCACGAAAAGTTCTTGTATTTTAAGATAAAATCTTACTCTATTAAGGAAAAAACTTCCAGCTCGCTGAAATCTGTTCATTTGCTGAAAACCATCAAAACCACGAAAGGTTCTTGTATTTGAAGATAAAATCTTTTTGCTTTGAAGAAGAAAGATCTAGCTGACTGAAATAAGTTCATTAGATGAAAACCAACAAAATTTGACAAGAACCATGAAAACTTTTTGTATTTTAAGATAATCTCTTCCGCTATTAATGAAAAAACTTCTGGCTCGCTGAAATATGTTCATTTGCTGAAAACCATCAAAACCACGAAAAGTTCTTGTATTTGAAGATAAAATCTTTTTGCTTTGAAGAAGAAAGATCCAGCTGACTGAAATAAGTTCATTAGATGAAAACCAACAAAAATTGACAAGAACCACGAAAAGTTCTTGTATTTTAAGATAAAATCTTACTCTATTAAGGAAAAAACTTCCAGCTCGCTGAAATATGTTCATTTGCTGAAAACAATCAAAACCACGAAAAGTTCTTGCATTTGAAGATAAAATCTTTTTTCTTTGAAGAAGAAAGATCGAGCTGACTGAAATAAGTTCATTAGATGAAAACCAACAAAAATTGACAAGAACCACGAAAAGTTCTTGTATTTTAAGATAAAATCTTACTCTTTAGGAAAAAACTTCCAGCTCGCTGAAATATGTTCATTTGCTGAAAACCATCAAAACCACGAAAAGTTCCTGTATTTGAAGATAAAATCTTTTTGCTTTGAAGAAGAAAGATCTAGCTGACTGAAATAAGTTCATTGGATGAAAACAAACAAAAATTGAAAAGAACCACGAAAAGTTCTTGTATTTTAAGATAAAATCTTACTCTATTGAGGAAAAATCTTCCAGTTCGCTGAATTATGTTCATTTGCTGAAAACCATCAAAATCACGAAAAGTTCTTGTATTTGAAGATAAAATCTTTTTGCTTTGAAGAAGAAAGATCGAGCTGACTGAAATAAGTTCATGAGATGAAAACCAACAAAAATTGACAAGAACCACGAAAAGTTCTTGTATTTTAAGATAAAATCTTACTCTATTAAGGAAAAAACTTCCAGCTCGCTGAAATATGTTCATTTGCTGAAAACCATCAAAACCACGAAAAGTTCTTGTATTTGAAGATAAAATCTTTTTGCTTTGAAGAAGAAAGATCTAGCTGACTGAAATAAGTTCATTAGATGAAAACCAACAAAAATTGACAAGAACCACGAAAACTTCTTGTATTTTAAGATAAAATCTTACTCTATTCCGGAAAAAACTTCCAGCTCGCTGAAACATGTTCATTTGCTGAAAACCATCACAACCACGAAAAGTTCTTGTATTTCAAGATAAAATCTTTTTGCTTTGAAGAAGAAAGATCCAGCTGACTGAAATAAGTTCATTAGATGAAAACCAACAAAAATTGACAAGAACCACGAAAAGTTCTTGTATTTTAAGATAAAATCTTACGCTATTGAAGAAAAAACTCCCAGCTCGCTGAAATATGTTCATTTGCTGAAAACCAATAAAACCACGAAAAGTTCTTGTATTTGAAGATAAAATCTTTTTGCTTTGAAGAAGAAAGATCTAGCTGACTGAAATAAGTTCATTAGATGAAAACCAACAAAAATTGACAAGAACCACAAAAAGTTCTTGTATTTTAAGATAAAATCTTACTCTATTAAGGAAAAAACTTCCAGCTCGCTGAAATATGTTCATTTGCTGAAAACCATCAAAACCACGAAAAGTTCTTGTATTTGAAGATAAAATCTTTTTGCTTTGAAGAAGAAAGATCTAGCTGACTGAAATAAGTTCATTAGATGAAAACCAACAAAAATTGACAAGAACCACGAAAAGTTCTTGTATTTTAAGATAAAATCTTACTCTATTAAGGAAAAAACTTCCAGCTCGCTGAAATATGTTCATTTGCTGAAAACCATCAAAACCACGAAAAGTTCTTGTATTTGAAGATAAAATCTTTTTGCTTTGAAGAAGAAAGATCCAGCTGACTGAAATAAGTTCATTAGATGAAAACCAACAAAAATTGACAAGAACCACGAAAAGTTCTTGTATTTTAAGATAAAATCTTACTCTATTAAGGAAAAAACTTCCAGCTCGCTGAAATATGTTCATTTGCTGAAAACCATCAAAACCACGAAAAGTTCTTGTATTTGAAGATAAAATCTTATTGCTTTGAAGAAGAAAGATCTAGCTGACTGAAATAAGTTCATTCGATGAAAACCAACAAAAATTGACAAGAACCACGAAAAGTTCTTGTATTTTAAGATAAAATCTTACTCCATTAAGGAAAAAACTTCCAGCTCGCTGAAATCTGTTCATTTGCTGAAAACCATCAAAACCACGAAAGGTTCTTGTATTTGAAGATAAAATCTTTTTGCTTTGAAGAAGAACGATCGAGCTGACTGAAATAAGTTCATTAGATGAAAACCAACAAAATTTGACAAGAACCATGAAAACTTCTTGTATTTTAAGATAATCTCTTACGCTATTAAAGAAAAAACTTCTGGCTCGCTGAAATATGTTCATTTGCTGAAAACCATCAAAACCACGAAAAGTTCTTGTATTTGAAGATAAAATCTTTTTGCTTTGAAGAAGTAAGATCCAGCTGACTGAAATAAGTTCATTAGATGAAAACCAACAAAAATTGACAAGAACCACGAAAAGTTCTTGTATTTTAAGATAAAATCTTACTCTATTAAGGAAAAAACTTCCAGCTCGCTGAAATATGTTCATTTGCTGAAAACAATCAAAACCACGAAAAGTTCTTGCATTTGAAGATAAAATCTTTTTTCTTTGAAGAAGAAAGATCGAGCTGACTGAAATAAGTTCATTAGATGAAAACCAACAAAAATTGACAAGAACCACGAAAAGTTCTTGTATTTTAAGATAAAATCTTACTCTTTAGGAAAAAACTTCCAGCTCGCTGAAATATGTTCATTTGCTGAAAATCATCAAAACCACGAAAAGTTCTTGTATTTCAAGATAAAATCTTTTTGCTTTGAAGAAGAAAGATCTAGCTGACTGAAATAAGTTCATTAGATGAAAACCAACAAAAATTGACAAGAACCACGAAAAGTTCTTGTATTTTAAGATAAAATCTTACTCTATTAAGGAAAAAACTTCCAGCTCGCTGAAATATGTTCATTTGCTGAAAACCATCAAAACCACGAAAAGTTCTTGTATTTGAAGATAAAATCTTTTTGCTTTGAAGAAGAAAGATCCAGCTGACTGAAATAAGTTCATTAGATGAAAACCAACAAAAATTGACAAGAACCACGAAAAGTTCTTGTATTTTAAGATAAAATCTTACTCTATTAAGGAAAAAACTTCCAGCTCGCTGAAATATGTTCATTTGCTGAAAACCATCAAAACCACGAAAAGTTCTTGTATTTGAAGATAAAATCTTATTGCTTTGAAGAAGAAAGATCTAGCTGACTGAAATAAGTTCATTCGATGAAAACCAACAAAAATTGACAAGAACCACGAAAAGTTCTTGTATTTTAAGATAAAATCTTACTCCATTAAGGAAAAAACTTCCAGCTCGCTGAAATCTGTTCATTTGCTGAAAACCATCAAAACCACGAAAGGTTCTTGTATTTGAAGATAAAATCTTTTTGCTTTGAAGAAGAACGATCTAGCTGACTGAAATAAGTTCATTAGATGAAAACCAACAAAATTTGACAAGAACCATGAAAACTTCTTGTATGTTAAGATAATCTCTTACGCTATTAAAGAAAAAACTTCTGGCTCGCTGAAATATGTTCATTTGCTGAAAACCATCAAAACCACGAAAAGTTCTTGTATTTGAAGATAAAATCTTTTTGCTTTGAAGAAGTAAGATCCAGCTGACTGAAATAAGTTCATTAGATGAAAACCAACAAAAATTGACAAGAACCACGAAAAGTTCTTGTATTTTAAGATAAAATCTTACTCTATTAAGGAAAAAACTTCCAGCTCGCTGAAATATGTTCATTTGCTGAAAACAATCAAAACCACGAAAAGTTCTTGCATTTGAAGATAAAATCTTTTTTCTTTGAAGAAGAAAGATCGAGCTGACTGAAATAAGTTCATTAGATGAAAACCAACAAAAATTGACAAGAACCACGAAAAGTTCTTGTATTTTAAGATAAAATCTTACTCTTTAGGAAAAAACTTCCAGCTCGCTGAAATATGTTCATTTGCTGAAATATATCAAAACCACGAAAAGTTCTTGTATTTGAAGATAAAATCTTTTTGCTTTGAAGAAGAAAGATCTAGCTGACTGAAATAGGTTCATTAGATGAAAACCAACAAAAATTGACAAGAACCACGAAAAGTTCTTGTATTTTAAGATAAAATCTTACTCTATTAAGGAAAAAACTTCCAGCTCGCTGAAATATGTTCATTTGCTGAAAACCATCAAAACCACGAAAAGTTCTTGTATTTGAAGATAAAATCTTTTTGCTTTGAAGAAGAAAGATCTAGCTGACTGAAATAAGTTCATTAGATGAAAACCAACAAAAATTGACAAGAACCACGAAAAGTTCTTGTATTTTAAGATAAAATCTTACTCTATTAAGGAAAAAACTTCCAGCTCGCTGAAATATGTTCATTTGCTGAAAAGCATCAAAACCACGAAAAGTTCTTGTATTTGAAGATAAAATCTTTTTGCTTTGAAGAAGAAAGATCTAGCTGACTGAAATAAGTTCATTAGATGAAAACCAACAAAAATTGACAAGAACCACGAAAAGTTCTTGTATTTTAAGATAAAATCTTACTCTATTAAGGAAAAAACTTCCAGCTCGCTGAAATATGTTCATTTGCTGAAAACCATCAAAACCACGAAAAGTTCTTGTATTTGAAGATAAAATATTTTTGCTTTGAAGAAGAAAGATCTAGCTGACGGAAATAAGTTCATTAGATGAAAACCAACAAAAATTGACAAGAAACACGAAAAGTTCTTGTATTTTAAGATAAAATCTTACTCTATCAAGGAAAAAACTTCCAGCTCGCTGAAACATGTTCATTTGCTGAAAACCATCAAAACCACGAAAAGTTCTTGTATTTGAAGATAAAATCTTTTTGCTTTGAAGAAGAAAGATCTAGCTGACTGAAATAAGTTCATTAGATGAAAACCAACAAAAATTGACAAGAACCACGAAAAGTTCTTGTATTTTAAGATAAAATCTTACTCTATTAAGGAAAAAACTTCCAGCTCGCTGAAATATGTTCATTTGCTGAAAACCATCAAAACCACGAAAAGTTCTTGTATTTGAAGATAAAATCTTTTTGCTTTGAAGAAGAAAGATCTAGCTGACTGAAATAAGTTCATTAGATGAAAACCAACAAAAATTGAAAAGAACCACGAAAAGTTCTTGTATTTTAAGATAAAATCTTACTCTATTAAGGAAAAATCTTCCAGTTCGCTGAATTATGTTCATTTGCTGAAAACCATCAAAACCACGAAAATTTCTTGTATTTGAAGATAAAATCTTTTTGCTTTGAAGAAGAAAGATCCAGCTGACTGAAATAAGTTCATTAGATGAAAACCAACAAAATTTGACAAGAACCACGAAAACGTCTTGTATTTTAAGATAATATCTTACGCTATTAAAGAAAAAACTTCTGGCTCGCTGAAATATGTTCATTTGCTGAAAACCATCAAAACCACGAAAAGTTCTTGTATTTGAAGATAAAATCTTTTTGCTTTGAAGAAGAAAGATCCAGCTGACGGAAATAAGTTCATTAGATGAAAACCAACAAAAATTGACAAGAACCACGAAAAGTTCTTGTATTTTAAGATAATATCTTACGCTATTAAAGAAAAAACTTCTGGCTCGCTGAAATATGTTCATTTGCTGAAAACCAACAAAACCACCAAAAGTTCTTGTATTTGAAGATAAAATCTTTTTGCTTTGAAGAAGAAAGATCCAGCTGACTGAAATAAGTTCATTGGATGAAAACCAACAAAAATTGATAAGAACCACGAAAAGTTCTTGTATTTTAAGATAAAATCTTACTCTATTCAGGAAAAAACTTCCAGCTCGCTGAAATATGTTCATTTGCTGAAAACCATCAAAACCACGAAAATTTCTTGTATTTGAAGATAAAATCTTTTTGCTTTGAAGAAGAAAGATCCAGCTGACTGAAATAAGTTCATTGGATGAAAACCAACAAAAATTGACAAGAACCACGAAAAGTTCTTGTATTTTAAGATAAAATCTTACGCTATTGAAGAAAAAACTCCCAGCTCGCTGAAATATGTTCATTTGCTGAAAACCAACAAAACCACGAAAAGTTCTTGTATTTGAAGATAAAATCTTTTTGCTTTGAAGAAGAAAGATCTAGCTGACTGAAATAAGTTCATTAGATGAAAACCAACAAAAATTGACAAGAACCACGAAAAGTTCTTGTATTTTAAGATAAAATATTACTCGATGAAGGAAAAAACTTCCAGCTCGCTGAAGTATGTTCATTTGCTGAAAACCATCAAAACCACGAAAAGTTCTTGTATTTGAAGATAAAATCTTTTTGCTTTGAAGAAGAAAGATCCAGCTGACTGAAATAAGTTCATTAGATGAAAACCAACAAAAATTGACAAGAACCACGAAAAGTTCTTGTATTTTAAGATAAAATCTTACGCTATTGAAGAAAAAACTCCCAGCTCGCTGAAATATGTTCATTTGCTGAAAACCAACAAAACCACGAAAAGTTCTTGTATTTGAAGATAAAATCTTTTTGCTTTGAAGAAGAAAGATCTAGCTGACTGAAATAAGTTCATGAGATGAAAACCAACAAAAATTGACAAGAACCACGAAAAGTTCTTGTATTTTAAGATAAAATATTACTCGATGAAGGAAAAAACTTCCAGCTCGCTGAAGTATGTTCATTTGCTGAAAACCATCAAAACCACGAAAAGTTCTTGTATTTGAAGATAAAATCTTTTTGCTTTGAAGAAGAAAGATCCAGCTGACTGAAATAAGTTCATTAGATGAAAACCAACAAAAATTGACAAGAACCACGAAAAGTTCTTGTATTTTAAGATAAAATCTTACTCTATTAAGGAAAAAACTTCCAGCTCGCTGAAATATGTTCATTTGCTGAAAACCATCAAAACCACGAAAAGTTCTTGTATTTGAAGATAAAATCTTTTTGCTTTGAAGAAGAAAGATCCAGCTGACTGAAATAAGTTCATTAGATGAAAACCAACAAAAATTGACAAGAACCACGAAAAGTTCTTGTATTTTAAGATAAAATCTTACTCTATTAAGGAAAAAACTTCCAGCTCGCTGAAATATGTTCATTTGCTGAAAACCATCAAAACCACGAAAAGTTCTTGCATTTGAAGATAAAATCTTTTTTTTTGAAGAAGAAAGATCTAGCTGACTGAAATAAGTTCATTAGATGAAAACCAACAAAAATTGACAAGAACCACGAAAAGTTCTTGTATTTTAAGATAAAATCTTACTCTATTAAGGAAAAAACTTCCAGCTCGCTGAAATATGTTCATTTGCTGAAAACCATCGTTAACCACGAAAAGTTCTTGTATTTGAAGATAAAATCTTTTTGCTTTGAAGAAGAAAGATCTAGCTGACTGAAATAAGTTCATTCGATGAAAACCAACAAAAATTGACAAGAACCACGAAAAGTTCTTGTATTTTAAGATAAAATCTTACTCTATTAAGGAAAAAACTTCCAGCTCGCTGAAATCTGTTCATTTGCTGAAAACCATCAAAACCACGAAAGGTTCTTGTATTTGAAGATAAAATCTTTTTGCTTTGAAGAAGAAAGATCTAGCTGACTGAAATAAGTTCATTAGATGAAAACCAACAAAATTTGACAAGAACCATGAAAACTTTTTGTATTTTAAGATAATCTCTTCCGCTATTAAAGAAAAAACTTCTGGCTCGCTGAAATATGTTCATTTGCTGAAAACCATCAAAACCACGAAAAGTTCTTGTATTTGAAGATAAAATCTTTTTGCTTTGAAGAAGATCCAGCTGACTGAAATAAGTTCATTAGATGAAAACCAACAAAAATTGACAAGAACCACGAAAAGTTCTTGTATTTTAAGATAAAATCTTACTCTATTAAGGAAAAAACTTCCAGCTCGCTGAAATATGTTCATTTGCTGAAAACAATCAAAACCACGAAAAGTTCTTGCATTTGAAGATAAAATCTTTTTTCTTTGAAGAAAGATCGAGCTGACTAAAATAAGTTCATTAGATGAAAACCAACAAAAATTGACAAGAACCACGAAAAGTTCTTGTATTTTAAGATAAAATCTTACTCTTTAGGAAAAAACTTCCAGCTCGCTGAAATATGTTCATTTGCTGAAATATATCAAAACCACGAAAAGTTCTTGTATTTGAAGATAAAATCTTTTTGCTTTGAAGAAGAAAGATCTAGCTGACTGAAATAAGTTCATTAGATGAAAACCAACAAAAATTGACAAGAACCACGAAAAGTTCTTGTATTTTAAGATAAAATCTTACTCTATTAAGGAAAAAACTTCCAGCTCGCTGAAATATGTTCATTTGCTGAAAACCATCAAAACCACGAAAAGTTCTTGTATTTGAAGATAAAATCTTTTAGCTTTGAAGAAGAAAGATCTAGCTGACTGAAATAAGTTCATTAGATGAAAACCAACAAAAATTGACAAGAACCACGAAAAGTTCTTGTATTTTAAGATAAAATCTTACTCTATTAAGGAAAAAACTTCCAGCTCGCTGAAATATGTTCATTTGCTGAAAACCATCAAAACCACGAAAAGTTCCTGTATTTGAAGATAAAATCTTTTTGCTTTGAAGAAGAAAGATCCAGCTGACTGAAATAAGTTCATTAGATGAAAACCAACAAAAATTGACAAGAACCACGAAAAGTTCTTGTATTTTAAGATAAAATCTTACTCTATTAAGGAAAAAACTTCCAGCTCGCTGAAATATGTTCATTTGCTGAAAACCATCAAAACCAAGAAAAGTTCTTGTATTTGAAGATAAAATCTTTTTGCTTTGAAGAAGAAAGATCTAGCTGACTGAAATAAGTTCATTGGATGAAAACAAACAAAAATTGAAAAGAACCACGAAAAGTTCTTGTATTTTAAGATAAAATCTTACTCTATTGAGGAAAAATCTTCCAGTTCGCTGAATTATGTTCATTTGCTGAAAACCATCAAAATCACGAAAAGTTCTTGTATTTGAAGATAAAATCTTTTTGCTTTGAAGAAGAAAGATCGAGCTGACTGAAATAAGTTCATGAGATGAAAACCAACAAAAATTGACAAGAACCACGAAAAGTTCTTGTATTTTAAGATAAAATCTTACTCTATTAAGGAAAAAACTTCCAGCTCGCTGAAATATGTTCATTTGCTGAAAACCATCAAAACCACGAAAAGTTCTTGTATTTGAAGATAAAATCTTTTTGCTTTGAAGAAGAAAGATCTCGCTGACTGAAATAAGTTCATTAGATGAAAACCAACAAAAATTGACAAGAACCACGAAAACTTCTTGTATTTTAAGATAAAATCTTACTCTATTCCGGAAAAAACTTCCAGCTCGCTGAAACATGTTCATTTGCTGAAAACCATCAAAACCACGAAAAGTTCTTGTATTTCAAGATAAAATCTTTTTGCTTTGAAGAAGAAAGATCCAGCTGACTGAAATAAGTTCATTAGATGAAAACCAACAAAAATTGACAAGAACCACGAAAAGTTCTTGTATTTTAAGATAAAATCTTACGCTATTGAAGAAAAAACTCCCAGCTCGCTGAAATATGTTCATTTGCTGAAAACCAATAAAACCACGAAAAGTTCTTGTATTTGAAGATAAAATCTTTTTGCTTTGAAGAAGAAAGATCCAGCTGACTGAAATAAGTTCATTAGATGAAAACCAACAAAAATTGACAAGAACCACAAAAAGTTCTTGTATTTTAAGATAAAATATTACTCGATGAAGGAAAAAACTTCCAGCTCGCTGAAATATGTTCATTTGCTGAAAACCATCAAAACCACGAAAAGTTCTTGTATTTGAAGATCAAATCTTTTTGCTTTGAAGAAGAAAGATCTAGCTGACTGAAATAAGTTCATTAGATGAAAACCAACAAAAATTGACAAGAACCACGAAAAGTTCTTGTATTTTAAGATAAAATCTTACTCTATTAAGGAAAAAACTTCCAGCTCGCTGAAATATGTTCATTTGCTGAAAACCATCAAAACCACGAAAAGTTCTTGTATTTGAAGATAAAATCTTTTTGCTTTGAAGAAGTAAGATCCAGCTGACTGAAATAAGTTCATTAGATGAAAACCAACAAAAATTGACAAGAACCACGAAAAGTTCTTGTATTTTAAGATAAAATCTTACTCTATTAAGGAAAAAACTTCCAGCTCGCTGAAATATGTTCATTTGCTGAAAACCAACAAAACCACGAAAAGTTCTTGCATTTGAAGATAAAATCTTTTTTCTTTGAAGAAGAAAGATCGAGCTGACTGAAATAAGTTCATTAGATGAAAACCAACAAAAATTGACAAGAACCACGAAAAGTTCTTGTATTTTAAGATAAAATCTTACTCTATTAAGGAAAAAACTTCCAGCTCGCTGAAATATGTTCATTTGCTGAAAACCATCAAAACCACGAAAAGTTCTTGTATTTGAAGATAAAATCTTTTTGCTTTGAAGAAGAAAGATCTAGCTGACTGAAATAAGTTCATTAGATGAAAACCAACAAAAATTGACAAGAACCACGAAAAGTTCTTGTATTTTAAGATAAAATCTTACTCTATTAAGGAAAAAACTTCCAGCTCGCTGAAATATGTTCATTTGCTGAAAACCATCAAAACCACGAAAAGTTCTTGTATTTGAAGATAAAATCTTTTTGCTTTGAAGAAGAAAGATCTAGCTGACTGAAATAAGTTCATTAGATGAAAACCAACAAAAATTGACAAGAACCACGAAAAGTTCTTGTATTTTAAGATAAAATCTTACTCTATTAAGGAAAAAACTTCCAGCTCGCTGAAATATGTTCATTTGCTGAAAACCATCAAAACCACGAAAAGTTCTTGTATTTGAAGATAAAATCTTATTGCTTTGAAGAAGAAAGATCTAGCTGACTGAAATAAGTTCATTCGATGAAAACCAACAAAAATTGACAAGAACCACGAAAAGTTCTTGTATTTTAAGATAAAATCTTACTCCATTAAGGAAAAAACTTCCAGCTCGCTGAAATCTGTTCATTTGCTGAAAACCATCAAAACCACGAAAGGTTCTTGTATTTGAAGATAAAATCTTTTTGCTTTGAAGAAGAAAGATCTAGCTGACTGAAATAAGTTCATTAGATGAAAACCAACAAAATTTGACAAGAACCATGAAAACTTCTTGTATTTTAAGATAATCTCTTACGCTATTAAAGAAAAAACTTCTGGCTCGCTGAAATATGTTCATTTGCTGAAAACCATCAAAACCACGAAAAGTTCTTGTATTTGAAGATAAAATCTTTTTGCTTTGAAGAAGTAAGATCCAGCTGACTGAAATAAGTTCATTAGATGAAAACCAACAAAAATTGACAAGAACCACGAAAAGTTCTTGTATTTTAAGATAAAATCTTACTCTATTAAGGAAAAAACTTCCAGCTCGCTGAAATATGTTCATTTGCTGAAAACAATCAAAACCACGAAAAGTTCTTGCATTTGAAGATAAAATCTTTTTTCTTTGAAGAAGAAAGATCGAGCTGACTGAAATAAGTTCATTAGATGAAAACCAACAAAAATTGACAAGAACCACGAAAAGTTCTTGTATTTTAAGATAAAATCTTACTCTTTAGGAAAAAACTTCCAGCTCGCTGAAATATGTTCATTTGCTGAAATATATCAAAACCACGAAAAGTTCTTGTATTTGAAGATAAAATCTTTTTGCTTTGAAGAAGAAAGATCTAGCTGACTGAAATAGGTTCATTAGATGAAAACCAACAAAAATTGACAAGAACCACGAAAAGTTCTTGTATTTTAAGATAAAATCTTACTCTATTAAGGAAAAAACTTCCAGCTCGCTGAAATATGTTCATTTGCTGAAAAGCATCAAAACCACGAAAAGTTCTTGTATTTGAAGATAAAATCTTTTTGCTTTGAAGAAGAAAGATCTAGCTGACTGAAATAAGTTCATTAGATGAAAACCAACAAAAATTGACAAGAACCACGAAAAGTTCTTGTATTTTAAGATAAAATCTTACTCTATTAAGGAAAAAACTTCCAGCTCGCTGAAATATGTTCATTTGCTGAAAACCATCAAAACCACGAAAAGTTCTTGTATTTGAAGATAAAATATTTTTGCTTTGAAGAAGAAAGATCTAGCTGACGGAAATAAGTTCATTAGATGAAAACCAACAAAAATTGACAAGAACCACGAAAAGTTCTTGTATTTTAAGATAAAATCTTACTCTATTAAGGAAAAAACTTCCAGCTCGCTGAAATATGTTCATTTGCTGAAAACCATCAAAACCACGAAAAGTTCTTGTATTTGAAGATAAAATCTTTTTGCTTTGAAGAAGAAAGATCCAGCTGACTGAAATAAGTTCATTAGATGAAAACCAACAAAAATTGACAAGAAACACGAAAAGTTCTTGTATTTTAAGATAAAATCTTACTCTATCAAGGAAAAAACTTCCAGCTCGCTGAAACATGTTCATTTGCTGAAAACCATCAAAACCACGAAAAGTTCTTGTATTTGAAGATAAAATCTTTTTGCTTTGAAGAAGAAAGATCTAGCTGACTGAAATAAGTTCATTCGATGAAAACCAACAAAAATTGACAAGAACCACGAAAAGTTCTTGTATTTTAAGATAAAATCTTACTCTATTCAGGAAAAAACTTCCAGCTCGCTGAAATATGTTCATTTACTGAAAACCATCAAAACCACGAAAAGTTCTTGTATTTCAAGATAAAATCTTTTTGCTTTGAAGAAGAAAGATCTAGCTGACTGAAATAAGTTCATTAGATGAAAACCAACAAAAATTGACAAGAACCACGAAAATTTCTTGTATTTTAAGATAAAATCTTACGCTATTGAAGAAAAAACTCCCAGCTCGCTGTAATATGTTCATTTGCTGAAAACCAACAAAACCACGAAAAGTTCTTGTATTTGAAGATAAAATCTTTTTGCTTTGAAGAAGAAAGATCCAGCTGACTGAAATAAGTTCATTAGATGAAAACCAACAAAAATTGACAAGAACCACGAAAAGTTCTTGTATTTTAAGATAAAATATTACTCGATGAAGGAAAAAACTTCCAGCTCGTTGAAATATGTTCATTTGCTGAAAACCATCAAAACCACGAAAAGTTCTTGTATTTGAAGATCAAATCTTTTTGCTTTGAAGAAGAAAGATCTAGCTGACTGAAATAAGTTCATGAGATGAAAACCAACAAAAATTGACAAGAACCACGAAAAGTTCTTGTATTTTAAGATAAAATCTTACTCTATTAAGGAAAAAACTTCCAGCTCGCTGAAATATGTTCATTTGCTGAAAACCATCAAAACCACGAAAAGTTCTTGTATTTGAAGATAAAATCTTTTTGCTTTGAAGAAGAAAGATCTCGATGACTGAAATAAGTTCATTAGATGAAAACCAACAAAATTTGACAAGAACCACGAAAACTTCTTGTATTTTAAGATAATATCTTACGCTATTAAAGAAAAAACTTCTGGCTCGCTGAAATATGTTCATTTGCTGAAAACCAACAAAACCACGAAAAGTTCTTGTATTTCAAGATAAAATCTTTTTGCTTTGAAGAAGAAAGATCCAGCTGACTGAAAGAAGTTCATTAGATGAAAACCAACAAAAATTGACAAGAACCACGAAAAGTTCTTGTATTTTAAGATAAAATCTTACTCTATTAAGGAAAAAACTTCCAGCTCGCTGAAATATGTTCATTTGCTGAAAACCATCAAAACCACGAAAAGTTCTTGTATTTGAAGCTAAAATCTTTTTGCTTTGAAGAAGAAAGATCTAGCTGACTGAAATAAGTTCATTAGATGAAAACCAACAAAAATTGACAAGAACCACGAAACGTTCTTGTATTTTAAGATAAAATCTTACTCTATTAAGGAAAAAACTTCCAGCTCGCTGAAATATGTTCATTTCCTGAAAACCATCAAAACCACGAAAAGTTCTTGTATTTGAAGATAAAATCTTTTTGCTTTGAAGAAGAAAGATCTAGCTGACTGAAATAAGTTCATTAGATGAAAACCAACAAAAATTGACAAGAACCACGAAAAGTTCTTGTATTTTAAGATAAAATCTTACTCTATTAAGGAAAAAACTTCCAGCTCGCTGAAATATGTTCATTTGCTGAAAGCCATCAAAACCACGAAAAGTTCTTGTATTTGAAGATAAAATCTTTTTGCTTTGAAGAAGAAAGATCTAGCTGACTGAAATAAGTTCATTGGATGAAAACAAACAAAAATTGAAAAGAACCACGAAAAGTTCTTGTATTTTAAGATAAAATCTTACTCTATTAAGGAAAAATCTTCCAGTTCGCTGAATTATGTTCATTTGCTGAAAACCATCAAAATCACGAAAAGTTCTTGTATTTGAAGATAAAATCTTTTTGCTTTGAAGACGAAAGATCTAGCTGACTGAAATAAGTTCATTCGATGAAAACCAACAAAAATTGACAAGAACCACGAAAAGTTCTTGTATTTTAAGATAAAATCTTACTCTATTAAGGAAAAAACTTCCAGCTCGCTGAAATCTGTTCATTTGCTGAAAACCATCAAAACCACGAAAGGTTCTTGTATTTGAAGATAAAATCTTTTTGCTTTGAAGAAGAAAGATCTAGCTGACTGAAATAAGTTCATTAGATGAAAACCAACAAAATTTGACAAGAACCACGAAAACTTCTTGTATTTTAAGATAATATCTTACGCAATTAAAGAAAAAACTTCTGGCTCGCTGAAATATGTTCATTTGCTGAAAACCATCAAAACCACGAAAAGTTCTTGTATTTGAAGATAAAATCTTTTTGCTTTGACGAAGAAAGATCCAGCTGACTGAAATAAGTTCATTCGATGAAAACCAACAAAAATTGACAAGAACCACGAAAAGTTCTTGTATTTTAAGATAAAATCTTACTCTATTAAGGAAAAAACTTCCAGCTCGCTGAAATATGTTCATTTGCTGAAAACCATCAAAACCACGAAAAGTTCTTGCATTTGAAGATAAAATCTTTTTTCTTTGAAGAAGAAAGATCTAGCTGACTGAAATAAGTTCATTAGATGAAAACCAACAAAAATTGACAAGAACCACGAAAAGTTCTTGTATTTTAAGATAAAATCTTACTCTATTAAGGAAAAAACTTCCAGCTCGCTGAAATATGTTCATTTGCTGAAAACCATCAAAACCACGAAAAGTTCTTGTATTTGAAGATAAAATCTTTTTGCTTTGAAGAAGAAAGATCGAGCTGACTGAAATAAGTTCATGAGATGAAAACCAACAAAAATTGACAAGAACCACGAAAAGTTCTTGTATTTTAAGATAAAATCTTACTCTATTCAGGAAAAAACTTGCAGCTCGCTGAAATATGTTCATTTGCTGAAAACCAACAAAACCACCAAAAGTTCTTGTTTTTGAAGATAAAATCTTTTTGCTTTGACGAAGAAAGATCTAGCTGACTGAAATAAGTTCATTAGATGAAAACCAACAAAAATTGACAAGAACCACGAAAAGTTCTTGTATTTTAAGATAAAATCTTACTCTATTAAGGAAAAAACTTCCAGCTCGCTGAAATATGTTCATTTGCTGAAAACCATCAAAACCAAGAAAAGTTCTTGTATTTGAAGATAAAATCTTTTTGCTTTGAAGAAGAAAGATCTAGCTGACTGAAATAAGTTCATTGGATGAAAACAAACAAAAATTGAAAAGAACCACGAAAAGTTCTTGTATTTTAAGATAAAATCTTACTCTATTGAGGAAAAATCTTCCAGTTCGCTGAATTATGTTCATTTGCTGAAAACCATCAAAATCACGAAAAGTTCTTGTATTTGAAGATAAAATCTTTTTGCTTTGAAGAAGAAAGATCGAGCTGACTGAAATAAGTTCATGAGATGAAAACCAACAAAAATTGACAAGAACCACGAAAAGTTCTTGTATTTTAAGATAAAATCTTACTCTATTAAGGAAAAAACTTCCAGCTCGCTGAAATATGTTCATTTGCTGAAAACCATCAAAACCACGAAAAGTTCTTGTATTTGAAGATAAAATCTTTTTGCTTTGAAGAAGAAAGATCTCGCTGACTGAAATAAGTTCATTAGATGAAAACCAACAAAAATTGACAAGAACCACGAAAACTTCTTGTATTTTAAGATAAAATCTTACTCTATTCCGGAAAAAACTTCCAGCTCGCTGAAACATGTTCATTTGCTGAAAACCATCAAAACCACGAAAAGTTCTTGTATTTCAAGATAAAATCTTTTTGCTTTGAAGAAGAAAGATCCAGCTGACTGAAATAAGTTCATTAGATGAAAACCAACAAAAATTGACAAGAACCACGAAAAGTTCTTGTATTTTAAGATAAAATCTTACGCTATTGAAGAAAAAACTCCCAGCTCGCTGAAATATGTTCATTTGCTGAAAACCAATAAAACCACGAAAAGTTCTTGTATTTGAAGATAAAATCTTTTTGCTTTGAAGAAGAAAGATCCAGCTGACTGAAATAAGTTCATTAGATGAAAACCAACAAAAATTGACAAGAACCACAAAAAGTTCTTGTATTTTAAGATAAAATATTACTCGATGAAGGAAAAAACTTCCAGCTCGCTGAAATATGTTCATTTGCTGAAAACCATCAAAACCACGAAAAGTTCTTGTATTTGAAGATCAAATCTTTTTGCTTTGAAGAAGAAAGATCTAGCTGACTGAAATAAGTTCATTAGATGAAAACCAACAAAAATTGACAAGAACCACGAAAAGTTCTTGTATTTTAAGATAAAATCTTACTCTATTAAGGAAAAAACTTCCAGCTCGCTGAAATATGTTCATTTGCTGAAAACCATCAAAACCACGAAAAGTTCTTGTATTTGAAGATAAAATCTTTTTGCTTTGAAGAAGTAAGATCCAGCTGACTGAAATAAGTTCATTAGATGAAAACCAACAAAAATTGACAAGAACCACGAAAAGTTCTTGTATTTTAAGATAAAATCTTACTCTATTAAGGAAAAAACTTCCAGCTCGCTGAAATATGTTCATTTGCTGAAAACCAACAAAACCACGAAAAGTTCTTGCATTTGAAGATAAAATCTTTTTTCTTTGAAGAAGAAAGATCGAGCTGACTGAAATAAGTTCATTAGATGAAAACCAACAAAAATTGACAAGAACCACGAAAAGTTCTTGTATTTTAAGATAAAATCTTACTCTATTAAGGAAAAAACTTCCAGCTCGCTGAAATATGTTCATTTGCTGAAAACCATCAAAACCACGAAAAGTTCTTGTATTTGAAGATAAAATCTTTTTGCTTTGAAGAAGAAAGATCTAGCTGACTGAAATAAGTTCATTAGATGAAAACCAACAAAAATTGACAAGAACCACGAAAAGTTCTTGTATTTTAAGATAAAATCTTACTCTATTAAGGAAAAAACTTCCAGCTCGCTGAAATATGTTCATTTGCTGAAAACCATCAAAACCACGAAAAGTTCTTGTATTTGAAGATAAAATCTTTTTGCTTTGAAGAAGAAAGATCTAGCTGACTGAAATAAGTTCATTAGATGAAAACCAACAAAAATTGACAAGAACCACGAAAAGTTCTTGTATTTTAAGATAAAATCTTACTCTATTAAGGAAAAAACTTCCAGCTCGCTGAAATATGTTCATTTGCTGAAAACCATCAAAACCACGAAAAGTTCTTGTATTTGAAGATAAAATCTTATTGCTTTGAAGAAGAAAGATCTAGCTGACTGAAATAAGTTCATTCGATGAAAACCAACAAAAATTGACAAGAACCACGAAAAGTTCTTGTATTTTAAGATAAAATCTTACTCCATTAAGGAAAAAACTTCCAGCTCGCTGAAATCTGTTCATTTGCTGAAAACCATCAAAACCACGAAAGGTTCTTGTATTTGAAGATAAAATCTTTTTGCTTTGAAGAAGAAAGATCTAGCTGACTGAAATAAGTTCATTAGATGAAAACCAACAAAATTTGACAAGAACCATGAAAACTTCTTGTATTTTAAGATAATCTCTTACGCTATTAAAGAAAAAACTTCTGGCTCGCTGAAATATGTTCATTTGCTGAAAACCATCAAAACCACGAAAAGTTCTTGTATTTGAAGATAAAATCTTTTTGCTTTGAAGAAGTAAGATCCAGCTGACTGAAATAAGTTCATTAGATGAAAACCAACAAAAATTGACAAGAACCACGAAAAGTTCTTGTATTTTAAGATAAAATCTTACTCTATTAAGGAAAAAACTTCCAGCTCGCTGAAATATGTTCATTTGCTGAAAACAATCAAAACCACGAAAAGTTCTTGCATTTGAAGATAAAATCTTTTTTCTTTGAAGAAGAAAGATCGAGCTGACTGAAATAGGTTCATTAGATGAAAACCAACAAAAATTGACAAGAACCACGAAAAGTTCTTGTATTTTAAGATAAAATCTTACTCTTTAGGAAAAAACTTCCAGCTCGCTGAAATATGTTCATTTGCTGAAATATATCAAAACCACGAAAAGTTCTTGTATTTGAAGATAAAATCTTTTTGCTTTGAAGAAGAAAGATCTAGCTGACTGAAATAGGTTCATTAGATGAAAACCAACAAAAATTGACAAGAACCACGAAAAGTTCTTGTATTTTAAGATAAAATCTTACTCTATTAAGGAAAAAACTTCCAGCTCGCTGAAATATGTTCATTTGCTGAAAAGCATCAAAACCACGAAAAGTTCTTGTATTTGAAGATAAAATCTTTTTGCTTTGAAGAAGAAAGATCTAGCTGACTGAAATAAGTTCATTAGATGAAAACCAACAAAAATTGACAAGAACCACGAAAAGTTCTTGTATTTTAAGATAAAATCTTACTCTATTAAGGAAAAAACTTCCAGCTCGCTGAAATATGTTCATTTGCTGAAAACCATCAAAACCACGAAAAGTTCTTGTATTTGAAGATAAAATATTTTTGCTTTGAAGAAGAAAGATCTAGCTGACGGAAATAAGTTCATTAGATGAAAACCAACAAAAATTGACAAGAACCACGAAAAGTTCTTGTATTTTAAGATAAAATCTTACTCTATTAAGGAAAAAACTTCCAGCTCGCTGAAATATGTTCATTTGCTGAAAACCATCAAAACCACGAAAAGTTCTTGTATTTGAAGATAAAATCTTTTTGCTTTGAAGAAGAAAGATCCAGCTGACTGAAATAAGTTCATTAGATGAAAACCAACAAAAATTGACAAGAAACACGAAAAGTTCTTGTATTTTAAGATAAAATCTTACTCTATCAAGGAAAAAACTTCCAGCTCGCTGAAACATGTTCATTTGCTGAAAACCATCAAAACCACGAAAAGTTCTTGTATTTGAAGATAAAATCTTTTTGCTTTGAAGAAGAAAGATCTAGCTGACTGAAATAAGTTCATTCGATGAAAACCAACAAAAATTGACAAGAACCACGAAAAGTTCTTGTATTTTAAGATAAAATCTTACTCTATTCAGGAAAAAACTTCCAGCTCGCTGAAATATGTTCATTTACTGAAAACCATCAAAACCACGAAAAGTTCTTGTATTTCAAGATAAAATCTTTTTGCTTTGAAGAAGAAAGATCTAGCTGACTGAAATAAGTTCATTAGATGAAAACCAACAAAAATTGACAAGAACCACGAAAATTTCTTGTATTTTAAGATAAAATCTTACGCTATTGAAGAAAAAACTCCCAGCTCGCTGTAATATGTTCATTTGCTGAAAACCAACAAAACCACGAAAAGTTCTTGTATTTGAAGATAAAATCTTTTTGCTTTGAAGAAGAAAGATCCAGCTGACTGAAATAAGTTCATTAGATGAAAACCAACAAAAATTGACAAGAACCACGAAAAGTTCTTGTATTTTAAGATAAAATATTACTCGATGAAGGAAAAAACTTCCAGCTCGTTGAAATATGTTCATTTGCTGAAAACCATCAAAACCACGAAAAGTTCTTGTATTTGAAGATCAAATCTTTTTGCTTTGAAGAAGAAAGATCTAGCTGACTGAAATAAGTTCATGAGATGAAAACCAACAAAAATTGACAAGAACCACGAAAAGTTCTTGTATTTTAAGATAAAATCTTACTCTATTAAGGAAAAAACTTCCAGCTCGCTGAAATATGTTCATTTGCTGAAAACCATCAAAACCACGAAAAGTTCTTGTATTTGAAGATAAAATCTTTTTGCTTTGAAGAAGAAAGATCTCGATGACTGAAATAAGTTCATTAGATGAAAACCAACAAAATTTGACAAGAACCACGAAAACTTCTTGTATTTTAAGATAATATCTTACGCTATTAAAGAAAAAACTTCTGGCTCGCTGAAATATGTTCATTTGCTGAAAACCAACAAAACCACGAAAAGTTCTTGTATTTCAAGATAAAATCTTTTTGCTTTGAAGAAGAAAGATCCAGCTGACTGAAAGAAGTTCATTAGATGAAAACCAACAAAAATTGACAAGAACCACGAAAAGTTCTTGTATTTTAAGATAAAATCTTACTCTATTAAGGAAAAAACTTCCAGCTCGCTGAAATATGTTCATTTGCTGAAAACCATCAAAACCACGAAAAGTTCTTGTATTTGAAGCTAAAATCTTTTTGCTTTGAAGAAGAAAGATCTAGCTGACTGAAATAAGTTCATTAGATGAAAACCAACAAAAATTGACAAGAACCACGAAACGTTCTTGTATTTTAAGATAAAATCTTACTCTATTAAGGAAAAAACTTCCAGCTCGCTGAAATATGTTCATTTCCTGAAAACCATCAAAACCACGAAAAGTTCTTGTATTTGAAGATAAAATCTTTTTGCTTTGAAGAAGAAAGATCTAGCTGACTGAAATAAGTTCATTAGATGAAAACCAACAAAAATTGACAAGAACCACGAAAAGTTCTTGTATTTTAAGATAAAATCTTACTCTATTAAGGAAAAAACTTCCAGCTCGCTGAAATATGTTCATTTGCTGAAAGCCATCAAAACCACGAAAAGTTCTTGTATTTGAAGATAAAATCTTTTTGCTTTGAAGAAGAAAGATCTAGCTGACTGAAATAAGTTCATTGGATGAAAACAAACAAAAATTGAAAAGAACCACGAAAAGTTCTTGTATTTTAAGATAAAATCTTACTCTATTAAGGAAAAATCTTCCAGTTCGCTGAATTATGTTCATTTGCTGAAAACCATCAAAATCACGAAAAGTTCTTGTATTTGAAGATAAAATCTTTTTGCTTTGAAGACGAAAGATCTAGCTGACTGAAATAAGTTCATTCGATGAAAACCAACAAAAATTGACAAGAACCACGAAAAGTTCTTGTATTTTAAGATAAAATCTTACTCTATTAAGGAAAAAACTTCCAGCTCGCTGAAATCTGTTCATTTGCTGAAAACCATCAAAACCACGAAAGGTTCTTGTATTTGAAGATAAAATCTTTTTGCTTTGAAGAAGAAAGATCTAGCTGACTGAAATAAGTTCATTAGATGAAAACCAACAAAATTTGACAAGAACCACGAAAACTTCTTGTATTTTAAGATAATATCTTACGCAATTAAAGAAAAAACTTCTGGCTCGCTGAAATATGTTCATTTGCTGAAAACCATCAAAACCACGAAAAGTTCTTGTATTTGAAGATAAAATCTTTTTGCTTTGACGAAGAAAGATCCAGCTGACTGAAATAAGTTCATTCGATGAAAACCAACAAAAATTGACAAGAACCACGAAAAGTTCTTGTATTTTAAGATAAAATCTTACTCTATTAAGGAAAAAACTTCCAGCTCGCTGAAATATGTTCATTTGCTGAAAACCATCAAAACCACGAAAAGTTCTTGCATTTGAAGATAAAATCTTTTTTCTTTGAAGAAGAAAGATCTAGCTGACTGAAATAAGTTCATTAGATGAAAACCAACAAAAATTGACAAGAACCACGAAAAGTTCTTGTATTTTAAGATAAAATCTTACTCTATTAAGGAAAAAACTTCCAGCTCGCTGAAATATGTTCATTTGCTGAAAACCATCAAAACCACGAAAAGTTCTTGTATTTGAAGATAAAATCTTTTTGCTTTGAAGAAGAAAGATCGAGCTGACTGAAATAAGTTCATGAGATGAAAACCAACAAAAATTGACAAGAACCACGAAAAGTTCTTGTATTTTAAGATAAAATCTTACTCTATTCAGGAAAAAACTTGCAGCTCGCTGAAATATGTTCATTTGCTGAAAACCAACAAAACCACCAAAAGTTCTTGTTTTTGAAGATAAAATCTTTTTGCTTTGACGAAGAAAGATCTAGCTGACTGAAATAAGTTCATTAGATGAAAACCAACAAAAATTGACAAGAACCACGAAAAGTTCTTGTATTTTAAGATAAAATCTTACTCTATTAAGGAAAAAACTTCCAGCTCGCTGAAATATGTTCATTTGCTGAAAACCATCAAAACCACGAAAAGTTCTTGTATTTGAAGATAAAATCTTTTTGCTTTGAAGAAGAAAGATCGAGCTGACTGAAATAAGTTCATGAGATGAAAACCAACAAAAATTGACAAGAACCACGAAAAGTTCTTGTATTTTAAGATAAAATCTTACTCTATTAAGGAAAAAACTTGCAGCTCGCTGAAATATGTTCATTTGCTGAAAACCAACAAAACCACCAAAAGTTCTTGTTTTTGAAGATAAAATCTTTTTGCTTTGACGAAGAAAGATCCAGCTGACTGAAATAAGTTCATTAGATGAAAACCAACAAAAATTGACAAGAACCACGAAAAGTTCTTGTATTTTAAGATAGAATCTTACTCTATTCAGGAAAAAACTTCCAGCTCGCTGAAATGTGTTCATTTGCTGAAAACCATCAAAATCACGAAAATTTCTTGTATTTGAAGATAAAATCTTTTTCCTTTGAAGAAAGATCAAGCTGACTGAAATAAGTTCATTGGATGAAAACCAACAAAAATTGACAAGAACCACGAAAAGTTCTTGTATTTTAAGATAAAATCTTACGCTATTAAAGAAAAAACTCCCAGCTTGCTGAAATATGTTCATTTGCTGAAAACCATCAAAACCACGAAAAGTTCTTGTATTTAAGATAAAATCTTTTTGCTTTGAAGAAGAAAGATCTAGCTGACTGAAATAAGTTCATGAGATGAAAACCAACAAAAATTGACAAGAACCACGAAAAGTTCTTGTATTTTAAGATAAAATCTTACTCTATTAAGGAAAAAACTTCCAGCTCGCTGAAATATGTTCATTTGCTGAAAACCATCAAAACCACGAAAAGTTCTTGCATTTGAAGATAAAATCTTTTTTCTTTGAAGAAGAAAGATCTAGCTGACTGAAATAAGTTCATTAGATGAAAACCAACAAAAATTGACAAGAACCACGAAAAGTTCTTGTATTTTAAGATAAAATCTTACTCTATTAAGGAAAAAACTTCCAGCTCGCTGAAATATGTTCATTTGCTGAAAACCATCAAAACCACGAAAAGTTCTTGTATTTGAAGATAAAATCTTTTTTCTTTGAAGAAGAAAGATCGAGCTGACTGAAATAAGTTCATGAGATGAAAACCAACAAAAATTGACAAGAACCACGAAAAGTTCTTGTATTTTAAGATAAAATCTTACTCTATTAAGGAAAAAACTTCCAGCTCGCTGAAATATGTTCATTTGCTGAAAACCATCAAAACCACGAAAAGTTCTTGTATTTGAAGATAAATTCTTTTTGCTTTGAAGAAGAAAGATCCAGCTGACTGAAATAAGTTCATGAGATGAAAACCAACAAAAATTGACAAGAACCACGAAAAGTTCTTGTATTTTAAGATAAAATCTTACTCTATTAAGGAAAAAACTTCCAGCTCGCTGAAATATGTTCATTTGCTGAAAACCATCAAAACCACGAAAAGTTCTTGTATTTGAAGATAAAATCTTTTTGCTTTGAAGAAGAAAGATCTTGCTGACTGAAATAAGTTCATTAGATGAAAACCAACAAAATTTGACAAGAACCACGAAAACCTCTTGTATTTTAAGATAATATCTTACGCTATTAAAGAAAAAACTTCTGGCTCGCTGAAATATGTTCATTTGCTGAAAACCAACAAAACCACGAAAAGTTCTTGTATTTGAAGATAAAATCTTTTTGCTTTGAAGAAGAAAGATCCAGCTGACTGAAATAAGTTCATTCGATGAAAACCAACAAAAATTGACAAGAACCACGAAAAGTTCTTGTATTTTAAGATAAAATCTTACTCTATTAAGGAAAAAACTTCCAGCTCGCTGAAATATGTTCATTTGCTGAAAACCATCAAAACCACGAAAAGTTCTTGTATTTGAAGATAAAATCTTTTTGCTTTGAAGAAGAAAGATCTAGCTGACTGAAATAAGTTCATTAGATGAAAACCAACAAAAATTGACAAGAACCACGAAAAGTTCTTGTATTTTAAGATAAAATCTTCCTCTATTAAGGAAAAAACTTCCAGCTCGCTGAAATATGTTCATTTGCTGAAAACCATCAAAACCACGAAAAGTTCTTGTATTTGAAGATAAAATCTTTTTGCTTTGAAGAAGAAAGATCTAGCTGACTGAAATAAGTTCATTGGATGAAAACCAACAAAAATTGACAAGAACCACGAAAAGTTCTTGTATTTTAAGATAAAATCTTACTCTATTAAGGAAAAAACTTCCAGCTCGCTGAAATATGTTCATTTGCTGAAAACCATCAAAACCACGAAAAGTTCTTGTATTTGAAGATAAAATCTTTTTGCTTTGAAGAAGAAAGATCTCGCTGACTGAAATAAGTTCATTCGATGAAAACCAACAAAAATTGACAAGAACCACGAAAAGTTCTTGTATTTTAAGATAAAATCTTACTCTATTAAGGAAAAAACTTCCAGCTCGCTGAAATCTGTTCATTTGCTGAAAACCATCAAAACCACGAAAGGTTCTTGTATTTGAAGATAAAATCTTTTTGCTTTGAAGAAGAAAGATCTAGCTGACTGAAATAAGTTCATTAGATGAAAACCAACAAAATTTGACAAGAACCATGAAAACTTCTTGTATTTTAAGATAATCTCTTACTCTATTGAGGAAAAAACTTCCAGCTCGCTGAAATATGTTCATTTGCTGAAAACCATCAAAACCACGAAAAGTTCTTGTATTTGAAGATAAAATCTTTTTGCTTTGAAGAAGAAAGATCCAGCTGACTGAAATAAGTTCATTAGATGAAAACCAACAAAAATTGACAAGAACCACGAAAAGTTCTTGTATTTTAAGATAAAATCTTACTCTTTCGGAAAAAACTTCCAGCTCGCTGAAATATGTTCATTTGCTGAAAACCATCAAAACCAAGAAAAGTTCTTGTATTTGAAGATAAAATCCTTTTGCTTTGAAGAAGAAAGATCCAGCTGACTGAAATAAGTTCATTGGATGAAAACAAACAAAAATTGAAAAGAACCACGAAACGTTCTTGTATTTTAAGATAAAATCTTACTCTATTAAGGAAAAATCTTCCAGTTCGCTGAATTATGTTCATTTGCTGAAAACCATCAAAACCACGAAAGGTTCTTGTATTTGAAGATCAAATCTTTTTGCTTTGCAGAAGAAAGATCTAGCTGACTGAAATAAGTTCATTAGATGAAAACCAACAAAATTTGACAAGAACCACGAAAACTTCTTGTATTTTAAGATAATATCTTACGCTATTAAAGAAAAAACTTCTGGCTCGCTGAAATATGTTCATTTGCTGAAAACCATCAAAACCACGAAAAGTTCTTGTATTTGAAGATAAAATCTTTTTGCTTTGAAGAAGAAAGATCCAGCTGACTGAAATAAGTTCATTAGATGAAAACCAACAAAAATTGACAAGAACCACGAAAAGTTCTTGTATTTTAAGATAAAGTCTTACTCTATTAAGGAAAAAAACTTCCAGCTCGCTGAAATATATTCATTTGCTGAAAACCATCAAAACCACGAAAAGTTCTTGTATTTGAAGATAAAATCTTTTTGCTTTGAAGAAGAAAGATCTAGCTGACTGAAATAAGTTCATGAGATGAAAACCAACAAAATTTGACAAGAACCACGAAAACTTCTTGTATTTTAAGATAATATCTTACGCTATTAAAGAAAAAACTTCTGGCTCGCTGAAAAATGTTCATTTGCTGAAAACCAACAAAACCACCAATAGTTCTTGTATTTGAAGATTAAATCTTTTTGCTTTGAAGAAGAAAGATCTAGCTGACGGAAATAAGTTCATTAGATGAAAACCAACAAAAATTGACAAGAACCACGAAAAGTTCTTGTATTTTAAGATAAAATCTTACTCTATTGAGGAAAAAACTTCCAGCTCGCTGAAATATGTTCATTTGCTGAAAACCATCAAAACCAAGAAAAGTTCTTGTATTTGAAGATAAAATCCTTTTGCTTTGAAGAAGAAAGATCTAGCTGACTGAAATAAGTTCATTGGATGAAAACAAACAAAAATTGAAAAGAACCACGAAACGTTCTTGTATTTTAAGATAAAATCTTACTCTATTAAGGAAAAATCTTCCAGTTCGCTGAATTATGTTCATTTGCTGAAAACCATCAAAACCACGAAAGGTTCTTGTATTTGAAGATAAAATCTTTTTGCTTTGAAGAAGAAAGATCTAGCTGACTGAAATAAGTTCATTAGATGAAAACCAACAAAATTTGACAAGAACCACGAAAACTTCTTGTATTTTAAGATAATATCTTACGCTATTAAAGAAAAAACTTCTGGCTCGCTGAAATATGTTCATTTGCTGAAAACCATCAAAACCACGAAAAGTTCTTGTATTTGAAGATAAAATCTTTTTGCTTTGAAGAAGAAAGATCTAGCTGACTGAAATAAGTTCATGAGATGAAAACCAACAAAATTTGACAAGAACCACGAAAACTTCTTGTATTTTAAGATAATATCTTACGCTATTAAAGAAAAAACTTCTGGCTCGCTGAAAAATGTTCATTTGCTGAAAACCAACAAAACCACCAATAGTTCTTGTATTTGAAGATAAAATCTTTTTGCTTTGAAGAAGAAAGATCTAGCTGACGGAAATAAGTTCATTCGATGAAAACCAACAAAAATTGACAAGAACCACGAAAAGTTCTTGTATTTTAAGATAAAATCTTACTCTATTAAGGAAAAAACTTCCAGCTCGCTGAAATATGTTCATTTGCTGAAAACCATCAAAACCACGAAAAGTTCTTGCATTTGAAGATAAAATCTTTTTTCTTTGAAGAAGAAAGATCTAGCTGACTGAAATAAGTTCATTAGATGAAAACCAACAAAAATTGACAAGAACCACGAAAAGTTCTTGTATTTTAAGATAAAATCTTACTCTATTAAGGAAAAAACTTCCAGCTCGCTGAAATATGTTCATTTGCTGAAAACCATCAAAACCACGAAAAGTTCTTGTATTTGAAGATAAAATCTTTTTGCTTTGAAGAAGAAAGATCGAGCTGACTGAAATAAGTTCATTAGATGAAAACCAACAAAAATTGACAAGAACCACGAAGAGTTCTTGTATTTTAAGATAAAATCTTACGCTATTAAAGAAAAAACTTCCAGCTTGCTGAAATATGTTCATTTGCTGAAAACCAACAAAACCACCAAAAGTTCTTGTTTTTGAAGATAAAATCTTTTTGCTTTGACGAAGAAAGATCTAGCTGACTGAAATAAGTTCATTTGATGAAAACCAACAAAAATTGACAAGAACCACGAAAAGTTCTTGTATTTTAAGATAAAATCTTACTCTATTAAGGAAAAAACTTCCAGCTCGCTGAAATATGTTCATTTGCTGAAAACCATCAAAACCACGAAAAGTTCTTGTATTTGAAGATAAAATCTTTTTGCTTTGAAGAAGAAAGATCGAGCTGACTGAAATAAGTTCATGAGATGAAAACCAACAAAAATTGACAAGAACCACGAAAAGTTCTTGTATTTTAAGATAAAATCTTACTCTATTAAGGAAAAAACTTGCAGCTCGCTGAAATATGTTCATTTGCTGAAAACCAACAAAACCACCAAAAGTTCTTGTTTTTGAAGATAAAATCTTTTTGCTTTGACGAAGAAAGATCCAGCTGACTGAAATAAGTTCATTAGATGAAAACCAACAAAAATTGACAAGAACCACGAAAAGTTCTTGTATTTTAAGATAGAATCTTACTCTATTCAGGAAAAAACTTCCAGCTCGCTGAAATGTGTTCATTTGCTGAAAACCATCAAAATCACGAAAAGTTCTTGTATTTGAAGATAAAATCTTTTTCCTTTGAAGAAAGATCAAGCTGACTGAAATAAGTTCATTGGATGAAAACCAACAAAAATTGACAAGAACCACGAAAAGTTCTTGTATTTTAAGATAAAATCTTACGCTATTAAAGAAAAAACTCCCAGCTTGCTGAAATATGTTCATTTGCTGAAAACCATCAAAACCACGAAAAGTTCTTGTATTTAAGATAAAATCTTTTTGCTTTGAAGAAGAAAGATCTAGCTGACTGAAATAAGTTCATGAGATGAAAACCAACAAAAATTGACAAGAACCACGAAAAGTTCTTGTATTTTAAGATAAAATCTTACTCTATTAAGGAAAAAACTTCCAGCTCGCTGAAATATGTTCATTTGCTGAAAACCATCAAAACCACGAAAAGTTCTTGCATTTGAAGATAAAATCTTTTTTCTTTGAAGAAGAAAGATCTAGCTGACTGAAATAAGTTCATTAGATGAAAACCAACAAAAATTGACAAGAACCACGAAAAGTTCTTGTATTTTAAGATAAAATCTTACTCTATTAAGGAAAAAACTTCCAGCTCGCTGAAATATGTTCATTTGCTGAAAACCATCAAAACCACGAAAAGTTCTTGTATTTGAAGATAAAATCTTTTTGCTTTGAAGAAGAAAGATCGAGCTGACTGAAATAAGTTCATGAGATGAAAACCAACAAAAATTGACAAGAACCACGAAAAGTTCTTGTATTTTAAGATAAAATCTTACTCTATTAAGGAAAAAACTTCCAGCTCGCTGAAATATGTTCATTTGCTGAAAACCATCAAAACCACGAAAAGTTCTTGTATTTGAAGATAAATTCTTTTTGCTTTGAAGAAGAAAGATCCAGCTGACTGAAATAAGTTCATTAGATGAAAACCAACAAAAATTGACAAGAACCACGAAAAGTTCTTGTATTTTAAGATAAAATATTACTCGATGAACGAAAAAACTTCCAGCTCGCTGAAATATGTTCATTTGCTGAAAACCATCAAAACCACGAAAAGTTCTTGTATTTGAAGATCAAATCTTTTTGCTTTGAAGAAGAAAGATCCAGCTGACTGAAATAAGTTCATGAGATGAAAACCAACAAAAATTGACAAGAACCACGAAAAGTTCTTGTATTTTAAGATAAAATCTTACTCTATTAAGGAAAAAACTTCCAGCTCGCTGAAATATGTTCATTTGCTGAAAACCATCAAAACCACGAAAAGTTCTTGTATTTGAAGATAAAATCTTTTTGCTTTGAAGAAGAAAGATCTTGCTGACTGAAATAAGTTCATTAGATGAAAACCAACAAAATTTGACAAGAACCACGAAAACCTCTTGTATTTTAAGATAATATCTTACGCTATTAAAGAAAAAACTTCTGGCTCGCTGAAATATGTTCATTTGCTGAAAACCAACAAAACCACGAAAAGTTCTTGTATTTGAAGATAAAATCTTTTTGCTTTGAAGAAGAAAGATCCAGCTGACTGAAATAAGTTCATTCGATGAAAACCAACAAAAATTGACAAGAACCACGAAAAGTTCTTGTATTTTAAGATAAAATCTTACTCTATTAAGGAAAAAACTTCCAGCTCGCTGAAATATGTTCATTTGCTGAAAACCATCAAAACCACGAAAAGTTCTTGTATTTGAAGATAAAATCTTTTTGCTTTGAAGAAGAAAGATCTAGCTGACTGAAATAAGTTCATTAGATGAAAACCAACAAAAATTGACAAGAACCACGAAAAGTTCTTGTATTTTAAGATAAAATCTTCCTCTATTAAGGAAAAAACTTCCAGCTCGCTGAAATATGTTCATTTGCTGAAAACCATCAAAACCACGAAAAGTTCTTGTATTTGAAGATAAAATCTTTTTGCTTTGAAGAAGAAAGATCTAGCTGACTGAAATAAGTTCATTGGATGAAAACCAACAAAAATTGACAAGAACCACGAAAAGTTCTTGTATTTTAAGATAAAATCTTACTCTATTAAGGAAAAAACTTCCAGCTCGCTGAAATATGTTCATTTGCTGAAAACCATCAAAACCACGAAAAGTTCTTGTATTTGAAGATAAAATCTTTTTGCTTTGAAGAAGAAAGATCTCGCTGACTGAAATAAGTTCATTCGATGAAAACCAACAAAAATTGACAAGAACCACGAAAAGTTCTTGTATTTTAAGATAAAATCTTACTCTATTAAGGAAAAAACTTCCAGCTCGCTGAAATCTGTTCATTTGCTGAAAACCATCAAAACCACGAAAGGTTCTTGTATTTGAAGATAAAATCTTTTTGCTTTGAAGAAGAAAGATCTAGCTGACTGAAATAAGTTCATTAGATGAAAACCAACAAAATTTGACAAGAACCATGAAAACTTCTTGTATTTTAAGATAATCTCTTACTCTATTGAGGAAAAAACTTCCAGCTCGCTGAAATATGTTCATTTGCTGAAAACCATCAAAACCACGAAAAGTTCTTGTATTTGAAGATAAAATCTTTTTGCTTTGAAGAAGAAAGATCCAGCTGACTGAAATAAGTTCATTAGATGAAAACCAACAAAAATTGACAAGAACCACGAAAAGCTCTTGTATTTTAAGATAAAATCTTACTCTATTAAGGAAAAAACTTCCAGCTCGCTGAAATATGTTCATTTGCTGAAAACAATCAAAACCACGAAAAGTTCTTGCATTTGAAGATAAAATCTTTTTTCTTTGAAGAAGAAAGATCGAGCTGACTGAAATAAGTTCATTAGATGAAAACCAACAAAAATTAACAAGAACCACGAAAAGTTCTTGTATTTTAAGATAAAATCTTACTCTTTAGGAAAAAACTTCCAGCTCGCTGAAATATGTTCATTTGCTGAAAACCATCAAAACCACGAAAAGTTCTTGTATTTGAAGATAAAATCTTTTTGCTTTGAAGAAGAAAGATCCAGCTGACTGAAATAAGTTCATTAGATGAAAACCAACAAAAATTGACAAGAACCACGAAAAGTTCTTGTATTTTAAGATAAAATCTTACTCTATTAAGGAAAAAACTTCCAGCTCGCTGAAATATGTTCATTTGCTGAAAACCATCAAAACCACGAAAAGTTCTTGTATTTGAAGATAAAATCTTTTTGCTTTGAAGAAGAAAGATCTAGCTGACGGAAATAAGTTCATTAGATGAAAACCAACAAAAATTGACAAGAACCACGAAAAGTTCTTGTATTTTAAGATAAAATCTTACTCTATTAAGGAAAAAACTTCCAGCTCGCTGAAATATGTTCATTTGCTGAAAACCATCAAAACCAAGAAAAGTTCTTGTATTTGAAGATAAAATCCTTTTGCTTTGAAGAAGAAAGATCCAGCTGACTGAAATAAGTTCATTGGATGAAAACAAACAAAAATTGAAAAGAACCACGAAACGTTCTTGTATTTTAAGATAAAATCTTACTCTATTAAGGAAAAATCTTCCAGTTCGCTGAATTATGTTCATTTGCTGAAAACCATCAAAACCACGAAAGGTTCTTGTATTTGAAGATCAAATCTTTTTGCTTTGAAGAAGAAAGATCTAGCTGACTGAAATAAGTTCATGAGATGAAAACCAACAAAATTTGACAAGAACCACGAAAACTTCTTGTATTTTAAGATAATATCTTACGCTATTAAAGAAAAAACTTCTGGCTCGCTGAAAAATGTTCATTTGCTGAAAACCAACAAAACCACCAATAGTTCTTGTATTTGAAGATAAAATCTTTTTGCTTTGAAGAAGAAAGATCTAGCTGACGGAAATAAGTTCATTAGATGAAAACCAACAAAAATTGACAAGAACCACGAAAAGTTCTTGTATTTTAAGATAAAATCTTACTCTATTGAGGAAAAAACTTCCAGCTCGCTGAAATATGTTCATTTGCTGAAAACCATCAAAACCAAGAAAAGTTCTTGTATTTGAAGATAAAATCCTTTTGCTTTGAAGAAGAAAGATCTAGCTGACTGAAATAAGTTCATTGGATGAAAACAAACAAAAATTGAAAAGAACCACGAAACGTTCTTGTATTTTAAGATAAAATCTTACTCTATTAAGGAAAAATCTTCCAGTTCGCTGAATTATGTTCATTTGCTGAAAACCATCAAAACCACGAAAGGTTCTTGTATTTGAAGATAAAATCTTTTTGCTTTGAAGAAGAAAGATCTAGCTGACTGAAATAAGTTCATTAGATGAAAACCAACAAAATTTGACAAGAACCACGAAAACTTCTTGTATTTTAAGATAATATCTTACGCTATTAAAGAAAAAACTTCTGGCTCGCTGAAATATGTTCATTTGCTGAAAACCATCAAAACCACGAAAAGTTCTTGTATTTGAAGATAAAATCTTTTTGCTTTGAAGAAGAAAGATCCAGCTGACTGAAATAAGTTCATTAGATGAAAACCAACAAAAATTGACAAGAACCACGAAAAGTTCTTGTATTTTAAGATAAAATCTTACTCTATTAAGGAAAAAAACTTCCAGCTCGCTGAAATATGTTCATTTGCTGAAAACCATCAAAACCACGAAAAGTTCTTGTATTTGAAGATAAAATCTTTTTGCTTTGAAGAAGAAAGATCTAGCTGACTGAAATAAGTTCATGAGATGAAAACCAACAAAATTTGACAAGAACCACGAAAACTTCTTGTATTTTAAGATAATATCTTACGCTATTAAAGAAAAAACTTCTGGCTCGCTGAAAAATGTTCATTTGCTGAAAACCAACAAAACCACCAATAGTTCTTGTATTTGAAGATAAAATCTTTTTGCTTTGAAGAAGAAAGATCTAGCTGACGGAAATAAGTTCATTAGATGAAAACCAACAAAAATTGACAAGAACCACGAAAAGTTCTTGTATTTTAAGATAAAATCTTACTCTATTAAGGAAAAAACTTCCAGCTCGCTGAAATATGTTCATTTGCTGAAAACCATCAAAACCAAGAAAAGTTCTTGTATTTGAAGATAAAATCTTTTTGCTTTGAAGAAGAAAGATCTAGCTGACTGAAATAAGTTCATTGGATGAAAACAAACAAAAATTGAAAAGAACCACGAAACGTTCTTGTATTTTAAGATAAAATCTTACTCTATTAAGGAAAAATCTTCCAGTTCGCTGAATTATGTTCATTTGCTGAAAACCATCAAAACCACGAAAGGTTCTTGTATTTGAAGATAAAATCTTTTTGCTTTGAAGAAGAAAGATCTAGCTGACTGAAATAAGTTCATTAGATGAAAACCAACAAAATTTGACAAGAACCACGAAAACTTCTTGTATTTTAAGATAATATCTTACGCTATTAAAGAAAAAACTTCTGGCTCGCTGAAATATGTTCATTTGCTGAAAACCATCAAAACCACGAAAAGTTCTTGTATTTGAAGATAAAATCTTTTTGCTTTGAAGAAGAAAGATCCAGCTGACTGAAATAAGTTCATTAGATGAAAACCAACAAAAATTGACAAGAACCACGAAAAGTTCTTGTATTTTAAGATAAAATCTTACTCTATTAAGGAAAAAAACTTCCAGCTCGCTGAAATATGTTCATTTGCTGAAAACCATCAAAACCACGAAAAGTTCTTGTATTTGAAGATAAAATCTTTTTGCTTTGAAGAAGAAAGATCTAGCTGACTGAAATAAGTTCATGAGATGAAAACCAACAAAATTTGACAAGAACCACGAAAACTTCTTGTATTTTAAGATAATATCTTACGCTATTAAAGAAAAAACTTCTGGCTCGCTGAAAAATGTTCATTTGCTGAAAACCAACAAAACCACCAATAGTTCTTGTATTTGAAGACAAAATCTTTTTGCTTTGAAGAAGAAAGATCTAGCTGACGGAAATAAGTTCATTAGATGAAAACCAACAAAAATTGACAAGAACCACGAAAAGTTCTTGTATTTTAAGATAAAATCTTACTCTATTAAGGAAAAAACTTCCAGCTCGCTGAAATATGTTCATTTGCTGAAAACCATCAAAACCAAGAAAAGTTCTTGTATTTGAAGATAAAATCCTTTTGCTTTGAAGAAGAAAGATCTAGCTGACTGAAATAAGTTCATTGGATGAAAACAAACAAAAATTGAAAAGAACCACGAAACGTTCTTGTATTTTAAGATAAAATCTTACACTATTAAGGAAAAATCTTCCAGTTCGCTGAATTATGTTCATTTGCTGAAAACCATCAAAACCACGAAAGGTTCTTGTATTTGAAGATAAAATCTTTTTGCTTTGAAGAAGAAAGATCTAGCTGACTGAAATAAGTTCATTAGATGAAAACCAACAAAATTTGACAAGAACCACGAAAACTTCTTGTATTTTAAGATAATATCTTACGCTATTAAAGAAAAAATTTCTGGCTCGCTGAAATATGTTCATTTGCTGAAAACCATCAAAACCACGAAAAGTTCTTGTATTTGAAGATAAAATCTTTTTGCTTTGAAGAAGAAAGATCCAGCTGACTGAAATAAGTTCATTAGATGAAAACCAACAAAAATTGACAAGAACCACGAAAAGTTCTTGTATTTTAAGATAAAATCTTACTCTATTAAGGAAAAAAACTTCCAGCTCGCTGAAATATGTTCATTTGCTGAAAACCATCAAAACCACGAAAAGTTCTTGTATTTGAAGATAAAATCTTTTTGCTTTGAAGAAGAAAGATCTAGCTGACTGAAATAAGTTCATGAGATGAAAACCAACAAAATTTGACAAGAACCACGAAAACTTCTTGTATTTTAAGATAATATCTTACGCTATTAAAGAAAAAACTTCTGGCTCGCTGAAAAATGTTCATTTGCTGAAAACCAACAAAACCAGCAATAGTTCTTGTATTTGAAGATAAAATCTTTTTGCTTTGAAGAAGAAAGATCTAGCTGACGGAAATAAGTTCATTAGATGAAAACCAACAAAAATTGACAAGAACCACGAAAAGTTCTTGTATTTTAAGCTAAAATCTTACTCTATTGAGGAAAAAACTTCCAGCTCGCTGAAATATGTTCATTTGCTGAAAACCATCAAAACCAAGAAAAGTTCTTGTATTTGAAGATAAAATCCTTTTGCTTTGAAGAAGAAAGATCTAGCTGACTGAAATAAGTTCATTGGATGAAAACAAACAAAAATTGAAAAGAACCACGAAACGTTCTTGTATTTTAAGATAAAATCTTACTCTATTAAGGAAAAATCTTCCAGTTCGCTGAATTATGTTCATTTGCTGAAAACCATCAAAACCACGAAAGGTTCTTGTATTTGAAGATAAAATCTTTTTGCTTTGAAGAAGAAAGATCTAGCTGACTGAAATAAGTTCATTAGATGAAAACCAACAAAATTTGACAAGAACCACGAAAACTTCTTGTATTTTAAGATAATATCTTACGCTATTAAAGAAAAAACTTCTGGCTCGCTGAAATATGTTCATTTGCTGAAAACCATCAAAACCACGAAAAGTTCTTGTATTTGAAGATAAAATCTTTTTGCTTTGAAGAAGAAAGATCCAGCTGACTGAAATAAGTTCATTAGATGAAAACCAACAAAAATTGACAAGAACCACGAAAAGTTCTTGTATTTGAAGATAAAATCTTACTCTATTAAGGAAAAAAACTTCCAGCTCGCTGAAATATGTTCATTTGCTGAAAACCATCAAAACCACGAAAAGTTCTTGTATTTGAAGATAAAATCTTTTTGCTTTGAAGAAGAAAGATCTAGCTGACTGAAATAAGTTCATGAGATGAAAACCAACAAAATTTGACAAGAACCACGAAAACTTCTTGTATTTTAAGATAATATCTTACGCTATTAAAGAAAAAACTTCTGGCTCGCTGAAAAATGTTCATTTGCTGAAAACCAACAAAACCACCAATAGTTCTTGTATTTGAAGATAAAATCTTTTTGCTTTGAAGAAGAAAGATCTAGCTGACGGAAATAAGTTCATTAGATGAAAACCAACAAAAATTGACAAGAACCACGAAAAGTTCTTGTATTTTAAGATAAAATCTTACTCTATTGAGGAAAAAACTTCCAGCTCGCTGAAATATGTTCATTTGCTGAAAACCATCAAAACCAAGAAAAGTTCTTGTATTTGAAGATAAAATCCTTTTGCTTTGAAGAAGAAAGATCTAGCTGACTGAAATAAGTTCATTGGATGAAAACAAACAAAAATTGAAAAGAACCACGAAACGTTCTTGTATTTTAAGATAAAATCTTACTCTATTAAGGAAAAATCTTCCAGTTCGCTGAATTATGTTCATTTGCTGAAAACCATCAAAACCACGAAAGGTTCTTGTATTTGAAGATAAAATCTTTTTGCTTTGAAGAAGAAAGATCTAGCTGACTGAAATAAGTTCATTAGATGAAAACCAACAAAGTTTGACAAGAACCACGAAAACTTCTTGTATTTTAAGATAATATCTTACGCTATTAAAGAAAAAACTTCTGGCTCGCTGAAATATGTTCATTTGCTGAAAACCATCAAAACCACGAAAAGTTCTTGTATTTGAAGATTAAATCTTTTTGCTTTGAAGAAGAAAGATCCAGCTGACTGAAATAAGTTCATTAGATGAAAACCAACAAAAATTGACAAGAACCACGAAAAGTTCTTGTATTTTAAGATAAAATCTTACTCTATTAAGGAAAAAAACTTCCAGCTCGCTGAAATATGTTCATTTGCTGAAAACCATCAAAACCACGAAAAGTTCTTGTATTTGAAGATAAAATCTTTTTGCTTTGAAGAAGAAAGATCTAGCTGACTGAAATAAGTTCATGAGATGAAAACCAACAAAATTTGACAATAACCACGAAAACTTCTTGTATTTTAAGATAATATCTTACGCTATTAAAGAAAAAACTTCTGGCTCGCTGAAAAATGTTCATTTGCTGAAAACCAACAAAACCACCAATAGTTCTTGTATTTGAAGATAAAATCTTTTTGCTTTGAAGAAGAAAGATCTAGCTGACGGAAATCAGTTCATTAGATGAAAACCAACAAAAATTGACAAGAACCACGAAAAGTTCTTGTATTTTAAGATAAAATCTTACTCTATTAAGGAAAAAACTTCCAGCTCGCTGAAATATGTTCATTTGCTGAAAACCATCAAAACCAAGAAAAGTTCTTGTATTTGAAGATAAAATCTTTTTGCTTTGAAGAAGAAAGATCTAGCTGACTGAAATAAGTTCATTGGATGAAAACAAACAAAAATTGAAAAGAACCACGAAACGTTCTTGTATTTTAAGATAAAATCTTACTCTATTAAGGAAAAATCTTCCAGTTCGCTGAATTATGTTCATTTGCTGAAAACCATCAAAACCACGAAAGGTTCTTGTATTTGAAGATAAAATCTTTTTGCTTTGAAGAAGAAAGATCTAGCTGACTGAAATAAGTTCATTAGATGAAAACCAACAAAATTTGACAAGAACCACGAAAACTTCTTGTATTTTAAGATAATATCTTACGCTATTAAAGAAAAAACTTCTGGCTCGCTGAAATATGTTCATTTGCTGAAAACCATCAAAACCACGAAAAGTTCTTGTATTTGAAGATAAAATCTTTTTGCTTTGAAGAAGAAAGATCCAGCTGACTGAAATAAGTTCATTAGATGAAAACCAACAAAAATTGACAAGAACCACGAAAAGTTCTTGTATTTTAAGATAAAATCTTACTCTATTAAGGAAAAAAACTTCAATCTCGCTGAAATATGTTCATTTGCTGAAAACCATCAAAACCACGAAAAGTTCTTGTATTTGAAGATAAAATCTTTTTGCTTTGAAGAAGAAAGATCTAGCTGACTGAAATAAGTTCATGAGATGAAAACCAACAAAATTTGACAAGAACCACGAAAACTTCTTGTATTTTAAGATAATATCTTACGCTATTAAAGAAAAAACTTCTGGCTCGCTGAAAAATGTTCATTTGCTGAAAACCAACAAAACCACCAATAGTTCTTGTATTTGAAGACAAAATCTTTTTGCTTTGAAGAAGAAAGATCTAGCTGACGGAAATAAGTTCATTAGATGAAAACCAACAAAAATTGACAAGAACCACGAAAAGTTCTTGTATTTTAAGATAAAATCTTACTCTATTAAGGAAAAAACTTCCAGCTCGCTGAAATATGTTCATTTGCTGAAAACCATCAAAACCAAGAAAAGTTCTTGTATTTGAAGATAAAATCCTTTTGCTTTGAAGAAGAAAGATCTAGCTGACTGAAATAAGTTCATTGGATGAAAACAAACAAAAATTGAAAAGAACCACGAAACGTTCTTGTATTTTAAGATAAAATCTTACTCTATTAAGGAAAAATCTTCCAGTTCGCTGAATTATGTTCATTTGCTGAAAACCATCAAAACCACGAAAGGTTCTTGTATTTGAAGATAAAATCTTTTTGCTTTGAAGAAGAAAGATCTAGCTGACTGAAATAAGTTCATTAGATGAAAACCAACAAAATTTGACAAGAACCACGAAAACTTCTTGTATTTTAAGATAATATCTTACGCTATTAAAGAAAAAACTTCTGGCTCGCTGAAATATGTTCATTTGCTGAAAACCATCAAAACCACGAAAAGTTCTTGTATTTGAAGATAAAATCTTTTTGCTTTGAAGAAGAAAGATCCAGCTGACTGAAATAAGTTCATTAGATGAAAACCAACAAAAATTGACAAGAACCACGAAAAGTTCTTGTATTTTAAGATAAAATCTTACGCTATTAAAGAAAAAACTTCTGGCTCGCTGAAAAATGTTCATTTGCTGAAAACCAACAAAACCACCAATAGTTCTTGTATTTGAAGATAAAATCTTTTTGCTTTGAAGAAGAAAGATCTAGCTGACGGAAATAAGTTCATTAGATGAAAACCAACAAAAATTGACAAGAACCACGAAAAGTTCTTGTATTTTAAGATAAAATCTTACTCTATTAAGGAAAAAACTTCCAGCTCGCTGAAATATGTTCATTTGCTGAAAACCATCAAAACCAAGAAAAGTTCTTGTATTTGAAGATAAAATCTTTTTGCTTTGAAGAAGAAAGATCTAGCTGACTGAAATAAGTTCATTGGATGAAAACAAACAAAAATTGAAAAGAACCACGAAACGTTCTTGTATTTTAAGATAAAATCTTACTCTATTAAGGAAAAATCTTCCAGTTCGCTGAATTATGTTCATTTGCTGAAAACCATCAAAACCACGAAAGGTTCTTGTATTTGAAGATAAAATCTTTTTGCTTTGAAGAAGAAAGATCTAGCTGACTGAAATAAGTTCATTAGATGAAAACCAACAAAATTTGACAAGAACCACGAAAACTTCTTGTATTTTAAGATAATATCTTACGCTATTAAAGAAAAAACTTCTGGCTCGCTGAAATATGTTCATTTGCTGAAAACCATCAAAACCACGAAAAGTTCTTGTATTTGAAGATAAAATCTTTTTGCTTTGAAGAAGAAAGATCCAGCTGACTGAAATAAGTTCATTAGATGAAAACCAACAAAAATTGACAAGAACCACGAAAAGTTCTTGTATTTTAAGATAAAATCTGACGCTATTAAAGAAAAAACTTCTCGCTCGCTGAAATATGTTCATTTGCTGAAAACCATCAAAACCACGAAAGGTTCTTGTATTTGAAGATAAAATCTTTTTGCTTTGAAGAAGAAAGATCTAGCTGACTGAAATAAGTTCATTAGATGAAAACCAACAAAATTTGACAAGAACCACGAAAACTTCTTGTATTTTAAGATAATATCTTACGCTATTAAAGAAAAAACTTCTGGCTCGCTGAAATATGTTCATTTGCTGAAAACCATCAAAACCACGAAAAGTTCTTGTATTTGAAGATAAAATCTTTTTGCTTTGAAGAAGAAAGATCCAGCTGACTGAAATAAGTTCATTAGATGAAAACCAACAAAAATTGACAAGAACCACGAAAACTTCTTGTATTTTAAGATAATATCTTACGCTATTAAAGAAAAAACTTCTGGCTCGTTGAAATATGTTCATTTGCTGAAAACCATCAAAACCACGAAAAGTTCTTGTATTTGAAGATAAAATCTTTTTGCTTTGAAGAAGAAAGATCCAGCTGACTGAAATAAGTTCATTAGATGAAAACCAACAAAAATTGACAAGAACCACGAAAAGTTCTTGTATTTTAAGATAAAATCTTACGCTATTAAAGAAAAAACTTCTGGCTCGCTGAAAAATGTTCATTTGCTGAAAACCAACAAAACCACCAATAGTTCTTGTATTTGAAGATAAAATCTTTTTGCTTTGAAGAAGAAAGATCTAGCTGACGGAAATAAGTTCATTGGATGAAAACCAACAAAAATTGACAAGAACCACGAAAAGTTCTTGTATTTTAAGATAAAATCTTACTCTATTAAGGAAAAAACTTCCAGCTCGCTGAAATATGTTCATTTGCTGAAAACCATCAAAACCAAGAAAAGTTCTTGTATTTGAAGATAAAATCTTTTTGCTTTGAAGAAGAAAGATCTAGCTGACTGAAATAAGTTCATTGGATGAAAACAAACAAAAATTGAAAAGAACCACGAAACGTTCTTGTATTTTAAGATAAAATCTTACTCTATTAAGGAAAAATCTTCCAGTTCGCTGAATTATGTTCATTTGCTGAAAACCATCAAAACCACGAAAGGTTCTTGTATTTGAAGATAAAATCTTTTTGCTTTGAAGAAGAAAGATCTAGCTGACTGAAATAAGTTCATTAGATGAAAACCAACAAAATTTGACAAGAACCACGAAAACTTCTTGTATTTTAAGATAATATCTTACGCTATTAAAGAAAAAACTTCTGGCTCGCTGAAATATGTTCATTTGCTGAAAACCATCAAAACCACGAAAAGTTCTTGTATTTGAAGATAAAATCTTTTTGCTTTGAAGAAGAAAGATCCAGCTGACTGAAATAAGTTCATTAGATGAAAACCAACAAAAATTGACAAGAACCACGAAAAGTTCTTGTATTTTAAGATAAAATCTTACTCTATTAAGGAAAAAAACTTCCAGCTCGCTGAAATATGTTCATTTGCTGAAAACCATCAAAACCACGAAAAGTTCTTGTATTTGAAGATAAAATCTTTTTGCTTTGAAGAAGAAAGATCTAGCTGACTGAAATAAGTTCATGAGATGAAAACCAACAAAATTTGACAAGAACCACGAAAACTTCTTGTATTTTAAGATAATATCTTACGCTATTAAAGAAAAAACTTCTGGCTCGCTGAAAAATGTTCATTTGCTGAAAACCAACAAAACCACCAATAGTTCTTGTATTTGAAGATAAAATCTTTTTGCTTTGAAGAAGAAAGATCTAGCTGACTGAAATAAGTTCATGAGATGAAAACCAACAAAATTTGACAAGAACCACGAAAACTTCTTGTATTTTAAGATAAAATCTTACTCTATTAAGGAAAAAACTTCCAGCTCGCTGAAATATGTTCATTTGCTGAAAACCATCAAAACCAAGAAAAGTTCTTGTATTTGAAGATAAAATCTTTTTGCTTTGAAGAAGAAAGATCTAGCTGACTGAAATAAGTTCATTGGATGAAAACAAACAAAAATTGAAAAGAACCACGAAACGTTCTTGTATTTTAAGATAAAATCTTACTCTATTAAGGAAAAATCTTCCAGTTCGCTGAATTATGTTCATTTGCTGAAAACCATCAAAACCACGAAAGGTTCTTGTATTTGAAGATAAAATCTTTTTGCTTTGAAGAAGAAAGATCTAGCTGACTGAAATAAGTTCATTAGATGAAAACCAACAAAATTTGACAAGAACCACGAAAACTTCTTGTATTTTAAGATAATATCTTACGCTATTAAAGAAAAAACTTCTGGCTCGCTGAAATATGTTCATTTGCTGAAAACCATCAAAACCACGAAAAGTTCTTGTATTTGAAGATAAAATCTTTTTGCTTTGAAGAAGAAAGATCCAGCTGACTGAAATAAGTTCATTAGATGAAAACCAACAAAAATTGACAAGAACCACGAAAAGTTCTTGTATTTTAAGATAAAATCTTACTCTATTAAGGAAAAAAACTTCCAGCTCGCTGAAATATGTTCATTTGCTGAAAACCATCAAAACCACGAAAAGTTCTTGTATTTGAAGATAAAATCTTTTTGCTTTGAAGAAGAAAGATCTAGCTGACTGAAATAAGTTCATGAGATGAAAACCAACAAAATTTGACAAGAACCACGAAAACTTCTTGTATTTTAAGATAATATCTTACGCTATTAAAGAAAAAACTTCTGGCTCGCTGAAAAATGTTCATTTGCTGAAAACCAACAAAACCACCAATAGTTCTTGTATTTGAAGATAAAATCTTTTTGCTTTGAAGAAGAAAGATCTAGCTGACTGAAATAAGTTCATGAGATGAAAACCAACAAAATTTGACAAGAACCACGAAAACTTCTTGTATTTTAAGATAAAATCTTACTCTATTAAGGAAAAAACTTCCAGCTCGCTGAAATATGTTCATTTGCTGAAAACCATCAAAACCAAGAAAAGTTCTTGTATTTGAAGATAAAATCTTTTTGCTTTGAAGAAGAAAGATCTAGCTGACTGAAATAAGTTCATTGGATGAAAACAAACAAAAATTGAAAAGAACCACGAAACGTTCTTGTATTTTAAGATAAAATCTTACTCTATTAAGGAAAAATCTTCCAGTTCGCTGAATTATGTTCATTTGCTGAAAACCATCAAAACCACGAAAGGTTCTTGTATTTGAAGATAAAATCTTTTTGCTTTGAAGAAGAAAGATCTAGCTGACTGAAATAAGTTCATTAGATGAAAACCAACAAAATTTGACAAGAACCACGAAAACTTCTTGTATTTTAAGATAATATCTTACGCTATTAAAGAAAAAACTTCTGGCTCGCTGAAATATGTTCATTTGCTGAAAACCATCAAAACCACGAAAAGTTCTTGTATTTGAAGATAAAATCTTTTTGCTTTGAAGAAGAAAGATCCAGCTGACTGAAATAAGTTCATTAGATGAAAACCAACAAAAATTGACAAGAACCACGAAAAGTTCTTGTATTTTAAGATAAAATCTTACTCTATTAAGGAAAAAAACTTCCAGCTCGCTGAAATATGTTCATTTGCTGAAAACCATCAAAACCACGAAAAGTTCTTGTATTTGAAGATAAAATCTTTTTGCTTTGAAGAAGAAAGATCTAGCTGACTGAAATAAGTTCATGAGATGAAAACCAACAAAATTTGACAAGAACCACGAAAACTTCTTGTATTTTAAGATAATATCTTACGCTATTAAAGAAAAAACTTCTGGCTCGCTGAAAAATGTTCATTTGCTGAAAACCAACAAAACCACCAATAGTTCTTGTATTTGAAGATAAAATCTTTTTGCTTTGAAGAAGAAAGATCTAGCTGACTGAAATAAGTTCATTAGATGAAAACCAACAAAAATTGACAAGAACCACGAAAAGTTCTTGTATTTTAAGATAAAATCTTACTCTATTAAGGAAAAAACTTCCAGCTCGCTGAAATATGTTCATTTGCTGAAAACCATCAAAACCAAGAAAAGTTCTTGTATTTGAAGATAAAATCTTTTTGCTTTGAAGAAGAAAGATCTAGCTGACTGAAATAAGTTCATTGGATGAAAACAAACAAAAATTGAAAAGAACCACGAAACGTTCTTGTATTTTAAGATAAAATCTTACTCTATTAAGGAAAAATCTTCCAGTTCGCTGAATTATGTTCATTTGCTGAAAACCATCAAAACCACGAAAGGTTCTTGTATTTGAAGATAAAATCTTTTTGCTTTGAAGAAGAAAGATCTAGCTGACTGAAATAAGTTCATTAGATGAAAACCAACAAAATTTGACAAGAACCACGAAAACTTCTTGTATTTTAAGATAATATCTTACGCTATTAAAGAAAAAACTTCTGGCTCGCTGAAATATGTTCATTTGCTGAAAACCATCAAAACCACGAAAAGTTCTTGTATTTGAAGATAAAATCTTTTTGCTTTGAAGAAGAAAGATCCAGCTGACTGAAATAAGTTCATTAGATGAAAACCAACAAAAATTGACAAGAACCACGAAAAGTTCTTGTATTTTAAGATAAAATCTGACGCTATTAAAGAAAAAACTTCTCGCTCGCTGAAATATGTTCATTTGCTGAAAACCATCAAAACCACGAAAGGTTCTTGTATTTGAAGATAAAATCTTTTTGCTTTGAAGAAGAAAGATCTAGCTGACTGAAATAAGTTCATTAGATGAAAACCAACAAAATTTGACAAGAACCACGAAAACTTCTTGTATTTTAAGATAATATCTTACGCTATTAAAGAAAAAACTTCTGGCTCGCTGAAATATGTTCATTTGCTGAAAACCATCAAAACCACGAAAAGTTCTTGTATTTGAAGATAAAATCTTTTTGCTTTGAAGAAGAAAGATCCAGCTGACTGAAATAAGTTCATTAGATGAAAACCAACAAAAATTGACAAGAACCACGAAAACTTCTTGTATTTTAAGATAATATCTTACGCTATTAAAGAAAAAACTTCTGGCTCGCTGAAATATGTTCATTTGCTGAAAACCATCAAAACCACGAAAAGTTCTTGTATTTGAAGATAAAATCTTTTTGCTTTGAAGAAGAAAGATCCAGCTGACTGAAATAAGTTCATTAGATGAAAACCAACAAAAATTGACAAGAACCACGAAAAGTTCTTGTATTTTAAGATAAAATCTTACGCTATTAAAGAAAAAACTTCTGGCTCGCTGAAAAATGTTCATTTGCTGAAAACCAACAAAACCACCAATAGTTCTTGTATTTGAAGATAAAATCTTTTTGCTTTGAAGAAGAAAGATCTAGCTGACGGAAATAAGTTCATTGGATGAAAACCAACAAAAATTGACAAGAACCACGAAAAGTTCTTGTATTTTAAGATAAGATCTTACTCTATTAAGGAAAAAACTTCCAGCTCGCTGAAATATGTTCATTTGCTGAAAACCATCAAAACCAAGAAAAGTTCTTGTATTTGAAGATAAAATCTTTTTGCTTTGAAGAAGAAAGATCTAGCTGACTGAAATAAGTTCATTGGATGAAAACAAACAAAAATTGAAAAGAACCACGAAACGTTCTTGTATTTTAAGATAAAATCTTACTCTATTAAGGAAAAATCTTCCAGTTCGCTGAATTATGTTCATTTGCTGAAAACCATCAAAACCACGAAAGGTTCTTGTATTTGAAGATAAAATCTTTTTGCTTTGAAGAAGAAAGATCTAGCTGACTGAAATAAGTTCATTAGATGAAAACCAACAAAATTTGACAAGAACCACGAAAACTTCTTGTATTTTAAGATAATATCTTACGCTATTAAAGAAAAAACTTCTGGCTCGCTGAAATATGTTCATTTGCTGAAAACCATCAAAACCACGAAAAGTTCTTGTATTTGAAGATAAAATCTTTTTGCTTTGAAGAAGAAAGATCCAGCTGACTGAAATAAGTTCATTAGATGAAAACCAACAAAAATTGACAAGAACCACGAAAAGTTCTTGTATTTTAAGATAAAATCTTACTCTATTAAGGAAAAAAACTTCCAGCTCGCTGAAATATGTTCATTTGCTGAAAACCATCAAAACCACGAAAAGTTCTTGTATTTGAAGATAAAATCTTTTTGCTTTGAAGAAGAAAGATCTAGCTGACTGAAATAAGTTCATGAGATGAAAACCAACAAAATTTGACAAGAACCACGAAAACTTCTTGTATTTTAAGATAATATCTTACGCTATTAAAGAAAAAACTTCTGGCTCGCTGAAAAATGTTCATTTGCTGAAAACCAACAAAACCACCAATAGTTCTTGTATTTGAAGATAAAATCTTTTTGCTTTGAAGAAGAAAGATCTAGCTGACTGAAATAAGTTCATGAGATGAAAACCAACAAAATTTGACAAGAACCACGAAAACTTCTTGTATTTTAAGATAAAATCTTACTCTATTAAGGAAAAAACTTCCAGCTCGCTGAAATATGTTCATTTGCTGAAAACCATCAAAACCAAGAAAAGTTCTTGTATTTGAAGATAAAATCTTTTTGCTTTGAAGAAGAAAGATCTAGCTGACTGAAATAAGTTCATTGGATGAAAACAAACAAAAATTGAAAAGAACCACGAAACGTTCTTGTATTTTAAGATAAAATCTTACTCTATTAAGGAAAAATCTTCCAGTTCGCTGAATTATGTTCATTTGCTGAAAACCATCAAAACCACGAAAGGTTCTTGTATTTGAAGATAAAATCTTTTTGCTTTGAAGAAGAAAGATCTAGCTGACTGAAATAAGTTCATTGGATGAAAACCAACAAAATTTGACAAGAACCACGAAAACTTCTTGTATTTTAAGATAATATCTTACGCTATTAAAGAAAAAACTTCTGGCTCGCTGAAATATGTTCATTTGCTGAAAACCATCAAAACCACGAAAAGTTCTTGTATTTGAAGATAAAATCTTTTTGCTTTGAAGAAGAAAGATCCAGCTGACTGAAATAAGTTCATTAGATGAAAACCAACAAAAATTGACAAGAACCACGAAAAGTTCTTGTATTTTAAGATAAAATCTTACTCTATTAAGGAAAAAAACTTCCAGCTCGCTGAAATATGTTCATTTGCTGAAAACCATCAAAACCACGAAAAGTTCTTGTATTTGAAGATAAAATCTTTTTGCTTTGAAGAAGAAAGATCTAGCTGACTGAAATAAGTTCATGAGATGAAAACCAACAAAATTTGACAAGAACCACGAAAACTTCTTGTATTTTAAGATAATATCTTACGCTATTAAAGAAAAAACTTCTGTCTCGCTGAAAAATGTTCATTTGCTGAAAACCAACAAAACCACCAATAGTTCTTGTATTTGAAGATAAAATCTTTTTGCTTTGAAGAAGAAAGATCTAGCTGACTGAAATAAGTTCATTAGATGAAAACCAACAAAAATTGACAAGAACCACGAAAAGTTCTTGTATTTTAAGATAAAATCTTACTCTATTAAGGAAAAAACTTCCAGCTCGCTGAAATATGTTCATTTGCTGAAAACCATCAAAACCAAGAAAAGTTCTTGTATTTGAAGATAAAATCTTTTTGCTTTGAAGAAGAAAGATCTAGCTGACTGAAATAAGTTCATTGGATGAAAACAAACAAAAATTGAAAAGAACCACGAAACGTTCTTGTATTTTAAGATAAAATCTTACTCTATTAAGGAAAAATCTTCCAGTTCGCTGAATTATGTTCATTTGCTGAAAACCATCAAAACCACGAAAGGTTCTTGTATTTGAAGATAAAATCTTTTTGCTTTGAAGAAGAAAGATCTAGCTGACTGAAATAAGTTCATTAGATGAAAACCAACAAAATTTGACAAGAACCACGAAAAGTTCTTGTATTTTAAGATAATATCTTACGCTATTAAAGAAAAAACTTCTGGCTCGCTGAAATATGTTCATTTGCTGAAAACCATCAAAACCACGAAAAGTTCTTGTATTTGAAGATAAAATCTTTTTGCTTTGAAGAAGAAAGATCTAGCTGACTGAAATAAGTTCATGAGATGAAAACCAACAAAATTTGACAAGAACCACGAAAACTTCTTGTATTTTAAGATAATATCTTACGCTATTAAAGAAAAAACTTCTGGCTCGCTGAAAAATGTTCATTTGCTGAAAACCAACAAAACCACCAATAGTTCTTGTATTTGAAGATAAAATCTTTTTGCTTTGAAGAAGAAAGATCTAGCTGACGGAAATAAGTTCATTAGATGAAAACCAACAAAAATTGACAAGAACCACGAAAAGTTCTTGTATTTTAAGATAAAATCTTACTCTATTAAGGAAACAAACTTCCAGCTCGCTGAAATATGTTCATTTGCTGAAAACCATCAAAACCACGAAAAGTTCTTGTATTTGAAGATAAAATCTTTTTGCTTTGAAGAAGAAAGATCTAGCTGACTGAAATAAGTTCATGAGATGAAAACCAACAAAATTTGACAAGAACCACGAAAACTTCTTGTATTTTAAGATAATATCTTACGCTATTAAAGAAAAAACTTCTGGCTCGCTGAAATATGTTCATTTGCTGAAAACCATCAAAACCACGAAAAGTTCTTGTATTTGAAGATAAAATCTTTTTGCTTTGAAGAAGAAAGATCCAGCTGACTGAAATAAGTTCATTAGATGAAAACCAACAAAAATTGACAAGAACCACGAAAAGTTCTTGTATTTTAAGATAAAATCTTACTCTATTAAGGAAAAAAACTTCCAGCTCGCTGAAATATGTTCATTTGCTGAAAACCATCAAAACCACGAAAAGTTCTTGTATTTGAAGATCAAATCTTTTTGCTTTGAAGAAGAAAGATCTAGCTGACTGAAATAAGTTCATGAGATGAAAACCAACAAAATTTGACAAGAACCACGAAAACTTCTTGTATTTTAAGATAATATCTTACGCTATTAAAGAAAAAACTTCTGGCTCGCTGAAAAATGTTCATTTGCTGAAAACCAACAAAACCACCAATAGTTCTTGTATTTGAAGATAAAATCTTTTTGCTTTGAAGAAGAAAGATCTAGCTGACGGAAATAAGTTCATTAGATGAAAACCAACAAAAATTGACAAGAACCACGAAAGTTCTTGTATTTTAAGATAAAATCTTACTCTATTAAGGAAAAAACTTCCAGCTCGCTGAAATATGTTCATTTGCTGAAAACCATCAAAACCAAGAAAAGTTCTTGTATTTGAAGATAAAATCTTTTTGCTTTGAAGAAGAAAGATCTCGCTGACTGAAATAAGTTCTTTGGATGAAAACAAACAAAAATTGAAAAGAACCACGAAACGTTCTTGTATTTTAAGATAAAATCTTACTCTATTAAGGAAAAATCTTCCAGTTCGCTGAATTATGTTCATTTGCTGAAAACCATCAAAACCACGAAAGGTTCTTGTATTTGAAGATAAAATCTTTTTGCTTTGAAGAAGAAAGATCTAGCTGACTGAAATAAGTTCATTAGATGAAAACCAACAAAATTTGACAAGAACCACGAAAACTTCTTGTATTTTAAGATAATATCTTACGCTATTAAAGAAAAAACTTCTGGCTCGCTGAAATATGTTCATTTGCTGAAAACCATCAAAACCACGAAAAGTTCTTGTATTTGAAGATAAAATCTTTTTGCTTTGAAGAAGAAAGATCCAGCTGACTGAAATAAGTTCATTAGATGAAAACCAACAAAAATTGACAAGAACCACGAAAAGTTCTTGTATTTTAAGATAAAATCTTACTCTATTAAGGAAAAAAACTTCCAGCTCGCTGAAATATGTTCATTTGCTGAAAACCATCAAAACCACGAAAAGTTCTTGTATTTGAAGATAAAATCTTTTTGCTTTGAAGAAGAAAGATCTAGCTGACTGAAATAAGTTCATTAGATGAAAACCAACAAAAATTGACAAGAACCACGAAAAGTTCTTGTATTTTAAGATAAAATCTTACTCTATTCAGGAAAAAACTTCCAGCTCGCTGAAATATGTTCATTTGCTGAAAACCATCAAAACCACGAAAAGTTCTTGTATTTGAAGATAAAATCTTTTTGCTTGGAAGAAGAAAGATCTAGCTGACTGAAATAAGTTCATGAGATGAAAACCAACAAAAATTGACAAGAACCACGAAAAGTTCTTGTATTTTAAGATAAAATCTTACTCTATTAAGGAAAAAACTTCCAGCTCGCTGAAATATGTTCATTTGCTGAAAACCATCAAAACCACGAAAAGTTCTTGTATTTGAAGATAAAATCTTTTTGCTTTGAAGAAGAAAGATCCAGCTGACTGAAATCAGTTCATCAGATGAAAACCAACAAAAATTGACAAGAACCACGAAAAGTTCTTGTATTTTAAGATAAAATCTTACTCTATTAAGGAAAAAACTTCCAGCTCGCTGAAATCTGTTCATTTGCTGAAAACCAACAAAACCACCAAAAGTTCTTGTATTTGAAGATAAAATCTTTTTGCTTTGACGAAGAAAGATCTAGCTGACTGAAATAAGTTCATCAGATGAAAACCAACAAAAATTGACAAGAACCACGAAAAGTTCTTGTATTTTAAGATAAAATCTTAGGCTATTAAAGAAAAAACTTCCAGCTCGCTGAAATATGTTCATTTGCTGAAAACCATCAAAACCACGAAAAGTTCTTGTATTTGAAGATAAAATCTTTTTGCTTTGAAGAAGAAAGATCTAGCTGACTGAAATAAGTTCATGAGATGAAAACCAACAAAAATTGACAAGAACCACGAAAAGTTCTTGTATTTTAAGATAAAATCTTACTCTATTCAGGAAAAAACTTCCAGCTCGCTGAAATATGTTCATTTGCTGAAAACCATCAAAACCACGAAAAGTTCTTGTATTTGAAGATAAAATCTTTTTGCTTGGAAGAAGAAAGATCTAGCTGACTGAAATAAGTTCATGAGATGAAAACCAACAAAAATTGACAAGAACCACGAAAAGTTCTTGTATTTTAAGATAAAATCTTACGCTATTAAGGAAAAGACTTCCAGCTCGCTGAAATATGTTCATTTGCTGAAAACCATCAAAACCACGAAACGTTCATGTATTTGAAGATAAAATCTTTTTGCTTTGAAGAAGAAAGATCCAGCTGACTGAAATAAGTTCATTAGATGAAAACCAACAAAAAATGACAAGAACCACGAAAAGTTCTTGTATCTTAAGATAAAATCTTACTCTATTAAGGAAAAAACTTCCAGCTCGCTGAAATATGTTCATTTGCTGAAAACCATCAAAACCACGAAAAGTTCTTGTATTTGAAGATAAAATCTTTTTGCTTTGAAGAAGAAAGATCTAGCTGACTGAAATAAGTTCATTAGATGAAAACCAACAAAATTTGACAAGAACCACGAAAACTTCTTGTCTTTTAAGATAAAATCTTAGGCTATTAAAGAAAAAACTTCCAGCTCGCTGAAATCTGTTCATTTGCTGAAAACCATCAAAACCACGAAAGGTTCTTGCATTTGAAGATAAAATCTTTTTGCTTTGAAGAAGAAAGATCCAGCTGACTGAAATAAGTTCATTAGATGAAAACCAACAAAAATTGACAAGAACCACGAAACGTTCTTGTATTTTAAGATAAAATCTTACTCTATTCAGGAAAAAACTTCCAGCTCGCTGAAATATGTTCATTTGCTGAAAACCATCAAAACCACGAAAAGTTCTTGTATTTGAATATAAAATCTTTTTGCTTTGAAGAAGAAAGATCTAGCTGACTGAAATAAGTTCATTAGATGAAAACCAACAAAAATTGACAAGAACCCCGAAAAGTTCTTGTATTTTAAGATAAAATCTTACTCTATTGAGGAAAAAACTTCCAGCTCGCTGAAATATGTTCATTTGCTGAAAACCATCAAAACCACGAAAAGTTCTTGTATTTGAAGATAAAATCTTTTTGCTTTGAAGAAGAAAGATCTAGCTGACTGAAATAAGTTCATTAGATGAAAACCAACAAAAATTGACAACAACCACGAAAAGTTCTTGTATTTTAAGATAAAATCTTACTCTATTAAGGAAAAAACTTCCAGCTCGCTGAAATATGTTCATTTGCTGAAAACCATCAAAACCACGAAAAGTTCTTGTATTTGAAGATAAAATCTTTTTGCTTTGAAGAAGAAAGATCCAGCTGACTGAAATAAGTTCATTCGATGAAAACCAACAAAAATTGACAAGAACCACGAAAAGTTCTTGTATTTTAAGATAAAATCTTAATCTATTAAGGAAAAAACTTCCAGCTCGCTGAAATATGTTCATTTGCTGAAAACCATCAAAACCACGAAAAGTTCTTGTATTTGAAGATAAAATCTTTTTTCTTTGAAGAAGAAAGATCTCGCTGACTGAAATAAGTTCATTAGATGAAAACCAACAAAAATTGAAAAGAACCACGAAAAGTTCTTGTATTTTAAGATAAAATCTTACTCTATTAAGGAAAAATCTTCCAGTTCGCTGAATTATGGTCATTTGCTGAAAACCATCAAAACCACGAAAAGTTCTTGTATTTGAAGATAAAATCTTTTTTCTTTGAAGAAGAAAGATCTAGCTGACTGAAATAAGTTCATCAGATGAAAACCAACAAAAATTGACAAGAACCACGAAAAGTTCTTGTATTTTAAGATAAAATCTTACTCTATTAAGGAAAAAACTTCCAGCTCGCTGAAATATGTTCATTTGCTGAAAACCATCAAAACCACGAAAAGTTCTTGTATTTGAAGATAAAATCTTTTTGCTTTGAAGAAGAAAGATCTTGCTGACTGAAATAATTTCATTAGATGAAAACCAACAAAAATTGACAAGAACCACGAAAAGTTCTTGTATTTTAAGATAAAATCTTACTCCATTAAGGAAAAAACTTCCAGCTCGCTGAAATATGTTCATTTGCTGAAAACCATCAAAACCACGAAAAGTTCTTGTATTTGAAGATAAAATCTTTTTGCTTTGAAGAAGAAAGATCTAGCTGACTGAAATAAGTTCATTAGATGAAAACCAACAAAAATTGACAAGAACCACGAAAAGTTCTTGTATTTTAAGATAAAATCTTACTCTATTAAGGAAAAAACTTCCAGCTCGCTGAAATATGTTCATTTGCTGAAAACCAACAAAACCACCAAAAGTTCTTGTATTTGAAGATAAAATCTTTTTGCTTTGACGAAGAAAGATCCAGCTGACTGAAATAAGTTCATTAGATGAAAACCAACAAAAATTGACAAGAACCACGAAAAGTTCTTGTATTTTAAGATAAAATCTTACTCTATTCAGGAAAAAACTTCCAGCTCGCTGAAATCTGTTCATTTGCTGAAAACCATCAAAATTACGAAAAGTTCTTGTATTTGAAGATAAAATCTTTTTGCTTTGAAGAAGAAAGATCGAGCTGACTGAAATAAGTTCATTAGATGAAAACCAACAAAAATTGACAAGAACCACGAAATGTTCTTGTATTTTAAGATAAAATCTTACGCTATTAAAGAAAAAACTCCCAGCTTGCTGAAATATGTTCATTTGCTGAAAACCATCAAAACCACGAAAAGTTCTTGTATTTGAAGATAAAATCTTTTTGCTTTGAAGAAGAAAGATCTAGCTGACTGAAATAAGTTCATTAGATGGAAACCAACAAAATTTGACAAGAACCACGAAAAGTTCTTGTATTTTAAGATAATATCTTACGCTATTAAAGAAAAAACTTCTGGCTCGCTGAAATATGTTCATTTGCTGAAAACCAACAAAACCACGAAAAGTTCTTGTATTTGAAGATAAAATCTTTTTGCTTTGAAGAAGAAAGATCCAGCTGACTGAAATAAGTTCATTAGATGAAAACCAACAAAAATTGACAAGAAACACGAAAAGTTCTTGTATTTTAAGATAAAATCTTACTCTATTAAGGAAAAAACTTCCAGCTCGCTGAAATATGTTCATTTGCTGAAAACCATCAAAACCACGAAATGTTCTTGTATTTGAAGATAAAATCTTTTTGCTTTGAAGAAGAAGGATCTAGCTGACAGAAATCAGTTCATTAGATGAAAACCAACAAAAATTGACAAGAACCACAAAAAGTTCTTGTATTTTAAGATAAAATCTTAGGCTATTAAAGAAAAAATTTCCAGCTCGCTGAAATATGTTCATTTGCTGAAAACCATCAAAACCACGAAAAGTTCTTGTATTTGAAGATAAAATATTTTTGCTTTGAAGAAGAAAGATCCAGCTGACTGAAATCAGTTCATCAGATGAAAACCAACAAAAATTGACAAGAACCACGAAAAGTTCTTGTATTTTAAGATAAAATCTTACTCTATTAAGGAAAAAACTTCCAGCTCGCTGAAATCTGTTCATTTGCTGAAAACCAAAACCACCAAAAGTTCTTGTATTTGAAGATAAAATTTTTTGCTTTGACGAAGAAAGATCTAGCTGACTGAAATAAGTTCATTAGATGAAAACAAACAAAAATTGACAAGAACCACGAAAAGTTCTTGTATTTTAAGATAAAATCTTACTCTATTAAGGAAAAAACTTCCAGCTCGCTGAAATATGTTCATTTGCTGAAAACCATCAAAACCACGAAAAGTTCTTGTATTTGAAGATAAAATCTTTTTGCTTTGAAGAAGAAAGATCCAGCTGACTGAAATAAGTTCATTAGATGAAAACCAACAAAAATTGACAAGAACCACGAAAAGTTCTTGTATTTTAAGATAAAATCTTACTCTATTAAGGAAAAAACTTCCAGCTCGCTGAAATCTGTTCATTTGCTGAAAACCAACAAAACCACCAAAAGTTCTTGTATTTGAAGATAAAATCTTTTTGCTTTGACAAAGAAAGATCCAGCTGACTGAAATCAGTTCATTAGATGAAAACCAACAAAAATTGACAAGAACCACGAAAAGTTCTTGTATTTTAAGATAAAATCTTACTCTATTCAGGAAAAAACTTCCAGCTCGCTGAAATCTGTTCATTTGCTGAAAACCATCAAAATTACGAAAAGTTCTTGTATTTGAAGATAAAATCTTTTTGCTTTGAAGAAGAAAGATCGAGCTGACTGAAATAAGTTCATTAGATGAAAACCAACAAAAATTGACAAGAACCACGAAAAGTTCTTGTATTTTAAGATAAAATCTTACTCTATTAAGGAAAAAACTTCCAGCTCGCTGAAATATGTTCATTTGCTGAAAACCATCAAAACCACGAAAAGTTCTTGTATTTGAAGATAAAATCTTTTTTCTTTGAAGAAGAAAGATCTCGCTGACTGAAATAAGTTCATTAGATGAAAACCAACAAAAATTGAAAAGAACCACGAAAAGGTCTTGTATTTTAAGATAAAATCTTACTCTATTAAGGAAAAATCTTCCAGTTCGCTGAATTATGTTCATTTGCTGAAAACCATCAAAACCAAGAAAAGTTCTTGTATTTGAAGATAAAATCTTTTTGCTTTGAAGAAGAAAGATCTAGCTGACTGAAATAAGTTCATTAGATGAAAACCAACAAAAATTGACAAGAACCACGAAAAGTTCTTGTATTTTAAGATAAAATCTTACTCTATTAAGGAAAAAACTTCCAGCTCGCTGAAATATGTTCATTTGCTGAAAACCATCAAAACCACGAAAAGTTCTTGTATTTGAACATAAAATCTTTTTTCTTTGAAGAAGAAAGATCTAGCTGACTGAAATAAGTTCATCAGATGAAAACCAACAAAAATTGACAAGAACCACGAAAAGTTCTTGTATTTTAAGATAAAATCTTACTCTATTAAGGAAAAAACTTCCAGCTCGCTGAAATATGTTCATTTGCTGAAAACCATCAAAACCACGAAAAGTTCTTGTATTTGAAGATAAAATCTTTTTGCTTTGAAGAAGAAAGATCTCGCTGACTGAAATAAGTTCATTAGATGAAAACCAACAAAAATTGACAAGAACCACGAAAAGTTCTTGTATTTTAAGATAAAATCTTACTCTATTAAGGAAAAAACTTCCAGCTCGCTGAAATATGTTCATTTGCTGAAAACCATCAAAACCAAGAAAAGTTCTTGTATTTGAAGATAAAATCTTTTTGCTTTGAAGAAAGATCTAGCTGACTGAAATAAGTTCATTCGATGAAAACCAACAAAAATTGACAAGAACCACGAAAAGTTCTTGTATTTTAAGATAAAATCTTACTCGATTAAGGAAAAAACTTCCAGCTCGCTGAAATCTGTTCATTTGCTGAAAACCAACAAAACCACGAAAAGTTCTTGTATTTGAAGATAAAATCTTTTTTCTTTGAAGAAGAAAGATCTAGCTGACCGATATAAGTTCATTAGATGAAAAGCAACAAAAATTGACAAGAACCACGAAAAGTTCTTGTATTTTAAGATAAAATCTCACTCTATTAAGGAAAAAACTTCCAGCTCGCTGAAATATGTTCATTTGCTGAAAACCATCAAAACCACGAAAAGTTCTTGTATTTGAAGATAAAATCTTTTTGCTTTGAAGAAGAAAGATCTAGCTGACTGAAATCAGTTCATTAGATGAAAACCAACAAAAATTGACAAGAACCACAAAAAGTTCTTGTATTTTAAGATAAAATCTTAGGCTATTAAAGAAAAAATTTCCAGCTCGCTGAAATATGTTCATTTGCTGAAAACCATCAAAACCACGAAAAGTTCTTGTATTTGAAGATAAAATCTTTTTGCTTTGAAGAAGAAAGATCCAGCTGACTGAAATCAGTTCATCAGATGAAAACCAACAAAAATTGACAAGAACCACGAAAAGTTCTTGTATTTTAAGATAAAATCTTACTCTATTAAGGAAAAAACTTCCAGCTCGCTGAAATCTGTTCATTTGCTGAAAACCAACAAAACCACCAAAAGTTCTTGTATTTGAAGATAAAATCTTTTTGCTTTGACGAAGAAAGATCTAGCTGACTGAAATAAGTTCATCAGATGAAAACCAACAAAAATTGACAAGAACCACGAAAAGTTCTTGTATTTTAAGATAAAATCTTACTCTATTAAGGAAAAAACTTCCAGCTCGCTGAAATATGTTCATTTGCTGAAAACCATCAAAACCACGAAAAGTTCTTGTATTTGAAGATAAAATCTTTTTGCTTTGACGAAGAAAGATCCAGCTGACTGAAATAAGTTCATTAGATGAAAACCAACAAAAATTGACAAGAACCACGAAAAGTTCTTGTATTTTAAGATAAAATCTTACTCTATTCAGGAAAAAACTTCCAGCTCGCTGAAATCTGTTCATTTGCTGAAAACCATCAAAATTACGAAAAGTTCTTGTATTTGAAGATAAAATCTTTTTGCTTTGAAGAAGAAAGATCGAGCTGACTGAAATAAGTTCATTAGATGAAAACCAACAAAAATTGACAAGAACCACGAAGAGTTCTTGTATTTTAAGATAAAATCTTACGCTATTAAAGAAAAAACTCCCAGCTTGCTGAAATATGTTCATTTGCTGAAAACCAACAAAACCACGAAAAGTTCTTGTATTTGAAGATAAAATCTTTTTTCTTTGAAGAAGAAAGATCGAGCTGACCGATATAAGTTCATTAGATGAAAAGCAACAAAAATTGACAAGAACCACGAAAAGTTCTTGTATTTTAAGATAAAATCTCACTCTATTAAGGAAAAAACTTCCAGCTCGCTGAAATATGTTCATTTGCTGAAAACCATCAAAACCACGAAAAGTTCTTGTATTTGAAGATAAAATCTTTTTGCTTTGAAGAAGAAAGATCTAGCTGACTGAAATAAGTTCATGAGATGAAAACCAATAAAAATTGACAAGAACCACGAAAAGTTCTTGTATTTTAAGATAAAATCTTACTCTATTAAGGAAAAAACTTCCAGCTCGCTGAAATATGTTCATTTGCTGAAAACCATCAAAACCACGAAAAGTTCTTGTATTTGAAGATAAAATCTTTTTGCTTTGAAGAAGAAAGATCTAGCTGACTGAAATAAGTTCATTAGATGGAAACCAACAAAATTTGACAAGAACCACGAAAACTTCTTGTATTTTAAGATAATATCTTATGCTATTAAAGAAAAAACTTCTGGCTCGCTGAAATATGTTCATTTGCTGAAAACCAACAAAACCACGAAAAGTTCTTGTATTTGAAGATAAAATCTTTTTGCTTTGAAGAAGAAAGATCCAGCTGACTGAAATAAGTTCATTAGATGAAAACCAACAAAAATTGACAAGAAACACGAAAAGTTCTTGTATTTTAAGATAAAATCTTACTCTATTAAGGAAAAAACTTCCAGCTCGCTGAAATATGTTCATTTGCTGAAAACCAACAAAACCACGAAAAGTTCTTGTATTTGAAGATAAAATCTTTTTTCTTTGAAGAAAGATCTAGCTGACCGATATAAGTTCATTAGATGAAAAGCAACAAAAATTGACAAGAACCACGAAAAGTTCTTGTATTTTAAGATAAAATCTCACTCTATTAAGGAAAAAACTTCCAGCTCGCTGAAATATGTTCATTTGCTGAAAACCATCAAAACCACGAAAAGTTCTTGTATTTTAAGATAAAATCTTTTTGCTTTGAAGAAGAAAGATCCAGCTGACTGAAATAAGTTCATGAGATGAAAACCAATAAAAATTGACAAGAACCACGAAAAGTTCTTGTATTTTAAGACAAAATCTTACTCTATTAAGGAAAAAACTTCCAGCTCGCTGAAATATGTTCATTTGCTGAAAACCATCAAAACCACGAAAAGTTCTTGTATTTGAAGATAAAATCTTTTTGCTTTGAAGAAGAAAGATCTAGCTGACTGAAATAAGTTCATTAGATGGAAACCAACAAAATTTGACAAGAACCACGAAAACTTCTTGTATTTTAAGATAATATCTTATGCTATTAAAGAAAAAGCTTCTGGCTCGCTGAAATATGTTCATTTGCTGAAAACCAACAAAACCACGAAAAGTTCTTGTATTTGAAGATAAAATCTTTTTGCTTTGAAGAAGAAAGATCCAGCTGACTGAAATAAGTTCATTAGATGAAAACCAACAAAAATTGACAAGAAACACGAAAAGTTCTTGTATTTTAAGATAAAATCTTACTCTATCAAGGAAAAAACTTCCAGCTCGCTGAAATATGTTCATTTGCTGAAAACCATCAAAACCACGAAAAGTTCTTGTATTTGAAGATAAAATCTTTTTGCTTTGAAGAAGAAAGATCTAGCTGACTGAAATCAGTTCATTAGATGAAAACCAACAAAAATTGACAAGAATCACAAAAAGTTCTTGTATTTTAAGATAAAATCTTAGGCTATTAAAGAAAAAATTTCCAGCTCGCTGAAATATGTTCATTTGCTGAAAACCATCAAAACCACGAAAAGTTCTTGTATTTGAAGATAAAATCTTTTTGCTTTGAAGAATAAAGATCCAGCTGACTGAAATCAGTTCATCAGATGAAAACCAACAAAAATTGACAAGAACCACGAAAAGTTCTTGTATTTTAAGATAAAATCTTACGCTATTAAGGAAAAAACTTCCAGCTCGCTGAAATCTGTTCATTTGCTGAAAACCAACAAAACCACCAAAAGTTCTTGTATTTGAAGATAAAATCTTTTTGCTTTGACGAAGAAAGATCTAGCTGACTGAAATAAGTTCATTAGATGAAAACCAACAAAAATTGACAAGAACCACGAAAAGTTCTTGTATTTTAAGATAAAATCTTACTCTATTAAGGAAAAAACTTCCAGCTCGCTGAAATATGTTCATTTGCTGAAAACCATCAAAACCACGAAAAGTTCTTGTATTTGAAGATAAAATCTTTTTGCTTTGAAGAAGAAAGATCTAGCTGACTGAAATAAGTTCATTAGATGGAAACCAACAAAATTTGACAAGAACCACGAAAACTTCTTGTATTTTAAGATAATATCTTATGCTATTAAAGAAAAAACTTCTGGCTCGCTGAAATATGTTCATTTGCTGAAAACCAACAAAACCACGAAAAGTTCTTGTATTTGAAGATAAAATCTTTTTGCTTTGAAGAAGAAAGATCCAGCTGACTGAAATAAGTTCATTAGATGAAAACCAACAAAAATTGACAAGAAACACGAAAAGTTCTTGTATTTTAAGATAAAATCTTACTCTATTAAGGAAAAAACTTCCAGCTCGCTGAAATATGTTCATTTGCTGAAAACCAACAAAACCACGAAAAGTTCTTGTATTTGAAGATAAAATCTTTTTTCTTTGAAGAAGAAAGATCTAGCTGACCGATATAAGTTCATTAGATGAAAAGCAACAAAAATTGACAAGAACCACGAAAAGTTCTTGTATTTTAAGATAAAATCTCACTCTATTAAGGAAAAAACTTCCAGCTCGCTGAAATATGTTCATTTGCTGAAAACCATCAAAACCACGAAAAGTTCTTGTATTTGAAGATAAAATCTTTTTGCTTTGAAGAAGAAAGATCTAGCTGACTGAAATAAGTTCATGAGATGAAAACCAATAAAAATTGACAAGAACCACGAAAAGTTCTTGTATTTTAAGACAAAATCTTACTCTATTAAGGAAAAAACTTCCAGCTCGCTGAAATATGTTCATTTGCTGAAAACCATCAAAACCACGAAAAGTTCTTGTATTTGAAGATAAAATCTTTTTGCTTTGAAGAAGAAAGATCTAGCTGACTGAAATAAGTTCATTAGATGGAAACCAACAAAATTTGACAAGAACCACGAAAACTTCTTGTATTTTAAGATAATATCTTATGCTATTAAAGAAAAAGCTTCTGGCTCGCTGAAATATGTTCATTTGCTGAAAACCAACAAAACCACGAAAAGTTCTTGTATTTGAAGATAAAATCTTTTTGCTTTGAAGAAGAAAGATCCAGCTGACTGAAATAAGTTCATTAGATGAAAACCAACAAAAATTGACAAGAAACACGAAAAGTTCTTGTATTTTAAGATAAAATCTTACTCTATCAAGGAAAAAACTTCCAGCTCGCTGAAATATGTTCATTTGCTGAAAACCATCAAAACCACGAAAAGTTCTTGTATTTGAAGATAAAATCTTTTTGCTTTGAAGAAGAAAGATCTAGCTGACTGAAATCAGTTCATTAGATGAAAACCAACAAAAATTGACAAGAATCACAAAAAGTTCTTGTATTTTAAGATAAAATCTTAGGCTATTAAAGAAAAAATTTCCAGCTCGCTGAAATATGTTCATTTGCTGAAAACCATCAAAACCACGAAAAGTTCTTGTATTTGAAGATAAAATCTTTTTGCTTTGAAGAAGAAAGATCCAGCTGACTGAAATCAGTTCATCAGATGAAAACCAACAAAAATTGACAAGAACCACGAAAAGTTCTTGTATTTTAAGATAAAATCTTACGCTATTAAGGAAAAAACTTCCAGCTCGCTGAAATCTGTTCATTTGCTGAAAACCAACAAAACCACCAAAAGTTCTTGTATTTGAAGATAAAATCTTTTTTCTTTGAAGAAGAAAGATCTAGCTGACCGATATAAGTTCATTAGATGAAAAGCAACAAAAATTGACAAGAACCACGAAAAGTTCTTGTATTTTAAGATAAAATCTCACTCTATTAAGGAAAAAACTTCCAGCTCGCTGAAATATGTTCATTTGCTGAAAACCATCAAAACCACGAAAAGTTCTTGTATTTGAAGATAAAATCTTTTTGCTTTGAAGAAGAAAGATCTAGCTGACTGAAATAAGTTCATGAGATGAAAACCAATAAAAATTGACAAGAACCACGAAAAGTTCTTGTATTTTAAGACAAAATCTTACTCTATTAAGGAAAAAACTTCCAGCTCGCTGAAATATGTTCATTTGCTGAAAACCATCAAAACCACGAAAAGTTCTTGTATTTGAAGATAAAATCTTTTTGCTTTGAAGAAGAAAGATCTAGCTGACTGAAATAAGTTCATTAGATGGAAACCAACAAAATTTGACAAGAACCACGAAAACTTCTTGTATTTTAAGATAATATCTTATGCTATTAAAGAAAAAGCTTCTGGCTCGCTGAAATATGTTCATTTGCTGAAAACCAACAAAACCACGAAAAGTTCTTGTATTTGAAGATAAAATCTTTTTGCTTTGAAGAAGAAAGATCCAGCTGACTGAAATAAGTTCATTAGATGAAAACCAACAAAAATTGACAAGAAACACGAAAAGTTCTTGTATTTTAAGATAAAATCTTACTCTATCAAGGAAAAAACTTCCAGCTCGCTGAAATATGTTCATTTGCTGAAAACCATCAAAACCACGAAAAGTTCTTGTATTTGAAGATAAAATCTTTTTGCTTTGAAGAAGAAAGATCTAGCTGACTGAAATCAGTTCATTAGATGAAAACCAACAAAAATTGACAAGAATCACAAAAAGTTCTTGTATTTTAAGATAAAATCTTAGGCTATTAAAGAAAAAATTTCCAGCTCGCTGAAATATGTTCATTTGCTGAAAACCATCAAAACCACGAAAAGTTCTTGTATTTGAAGATAAAATCTTTTTGCTTTGAAGAAGAAAGATCCAGCTGACTGAAATCAGTTCATCAGATGAAAACCAACAAAAATTGACAAGAACCACGAAAAGTTCTTGTATTTTAAGATAAAATCTTACGCTATTAAGGAAAAAACTTCCAGCTCGCTGAAATCTGTTCATTTGCTGAAAACCAACAAAACCACCAAAAGTTCTTGTATTTGAAGATAAAATCTTTTTGCTTTGACGAAGAAAGATCTAGCTGACTGAAATAAGTTCATTAGATGAAAACCAACAAAAATTGACAAGAACCACGAAAAGTTCTTGTATTTTAAGATAAAATCTTAGGCTATTAAAGAAAAAACTTCCAGCTCGCTGAAATCTGTTCATTTGCTGAAAACCATCAAAACCACGAAAAGTTCTTGTATTTGAAGATAAAATCTTTTTGCTTTGAAGAAGAAAGATCCAGCTGACTGAAATAATTTCATTAGATGAAAACCAACAAAAATTGACAAGAACCACGAAAAGTTCTTGTATTTTAAGATAAAATCTTATGCTATTAAAGAAAAAATTCCCAGCTCGCTGAAATATGTTCATTTGCTGAAAACCAACAAAACCACGAAAAGTTCTTGTATTTGAAGATAAAATCTTTTTTCTTTGAAGAAGTAAGATCCAGCTTACTGAAATAAGTTCATTAGATGAAAACCAACAAAAATTGACAAGAACCACGAAAAGTTCTTGTATTTTAAGATAAAATCTTACTCTATTAAGGAAAAAACTTCCAGCTCGCTGAAATATGTTCATTTGCTGAAAACCATCAAAACCACGAAAAGTTCTTGTATTTGAAGTTAAAATCTTTTTGCTTTGAAGAAGAAAGATCCAGCTGACTGAAATCAGTTCATCAGATGAAAACCAACAAAAATTGACAAGAACCACGAAAAGTTCTTGTATTTTAAGATAAAATCCTACTCTATTAAGGAAAAAACTTCCAGCTCGCTGAAATCTGTTCATTTGCTGAAAACCAACAAAACCACAAAAAGTTCTTGTATTTGAAGATAAAATCTTTTTGCTTTGACGAAGAAAGATCTAGCTGACTGAAATAAGTTCATTAGATGAAAACCAACAAAAATTGACAAGAACCACGAAAAGTTCTTGTATTTTAAGATAAAATCTTAGGCTATTAAAGAAAAAACTTCCAGCTCGCTGAAATCTGTTCATTTGCTGAAAACCATCAAAACCACGAAAAGTTCTTGTATTTGAAGATAAAATCTTTTTGCTTTGAAGAAGAAAGATCCGGCTGACTGAAATAAGTTCATTAGATGAAAACCAACAAAAATTGACAAGAACCACGAAAAGTTCTTGTATTTTAAGATAAAATCTTATGCTATCAAAGAAAAAACTCCCAGCTCGCTGAAATATGTTAATTTGCTGAAAACCAACAAAACCACGAAAAGTTCTTGTATTTGAAGATAAAATCTTTTTTCTTTGAAGAAGAAAGATCCAGCTGACTGAAATAAGTTCATCAGATAAAAACCAACAAAAATTGACAAGAACCACGAAAAGTTCTTGTATTTTAAGATAAAATCTTACTCTATTAAGGAAAAAACTTCCAGCTCGCTGAAATATGTTCATTTGCTGAAAACCATCAAAACCACGAAAAGTTCTTGTATTTGAAGATAAAATCTTTTTGCTTTGAAGAAGAAAGATCTAGCTGACTGAAATAAGTTCATTAGATGAAAACCAACAAAAAATGACAAGAACCACGAAAAGTTCTTGTATTTTAAGATAAAATCTTACTCTATTCAGGAAAAAACTTCCAGCTCGCTGAAATATGTTCATTTGCTGAAAACCATCAAAATTACGAAAAGTTCTTGTATTTGAAGATAAAATCTTTTTGCTTTGAAGAAGAAAGATCGAGCTGACTGAAATAAGTTCATTAGATGAAAACCAACAAAAATTGACAAGAACCACGAAATGTTCTTGTATTTTAAGATAAAATCTTACGCTATTAAAGAAAAAACTCCCAGCTTGCTGAAATATGTTCATTTGCTGAAAACCATCAAAACCACGAAAAGTTCTTGTATTTGAAGATAAAATCTTTTTGCTTTGAAGAAGAAAGATCTAGCTGACTGAAATAAGTTCATTAGATGGAAACCAACAAAATTTGACAAGAACCACGAAAAGTTCTTGTATTTTAAGATAATATCTTACGCTATTAAAGAAAAAACTTCTGGCTCGCTGAAATATGTTCATTTGCTGAAAACCAACAAAACCACGAAAAGTTCTTGTATTTGAAGATAAAATCTTTTTGCTTTGAAGAAGAAAGATCCAGCTGACTGAAATAAGTTCATTAGATGAAAACCAACAAAAATTGACAAGAAACACGAAAAGTTCTTGTATTTTAAGATAAAATCTTACTCTATTAAGGAAAAAACTTCCAGCTCGCTGAAATATGTTCATTTGCTGAAAACCATCAAAACCACGAAAAGTTCTTGTATTTGAAGATAAAATCTTTTTGCTTTGAAGAAGAAAGATCTAGCTGACTGAAATCAGTTCATTAGATGAAAACCAACAAAAATTGACAAGAACCACAAAAAGTTCTTGTATTTTAAGATAAAATCTTAGGCTATTAAAGAAAAAATTTCCAGCTCGCTGAAATATGTTCATTTGCTGAAAACCATCAAAACCACGAAAAGTTCTTGTATTTGAAGATAAAATCTTTTTGCTTTGAAGAAGAAAGATCCAGCTGACTGAAATCAGTTCATCAGATGAAAACCAACAAAAATTGACAAGAACCACGAAAAGTTCTTGTATTTTAAGATAAAATCTTACTCTATTAAGGAAAAAACTTCCAGCTCGCTGAAATCTGTTCATTTGCTGAAAACCAAAACCACCAAAAGTTCTTGTATTTGAAGATAAAATTTTTTGCTTTGACGAAGAAAGATCTAGCTGACTGAAATAAGTTCATTAGATGAAAACCAACAAAAATTGACAAGAACCACGAAAAGTTCTTGTATTTTCAGATAAAATCTTACTCTATTAAGGAAAAAACTTCCAGCTCGCTGAAATATGTTCATTTGCTGAAAACCATCAAAACCACGAAAAGTTCTTGTATTTGAAGATAAAATCTTTTTGCTTTGAAGAAGAAAGATCTAGCTGACTGAAATAAGTTCATTAGATGAAAACCAACAAAAATTGACAAGAACCACGAAAAGTTCTTGTATTTTAAGATAAAATCTTACTCTATTAAGGAAAAAACTTCCAGCTCGCTGAAATCTGTTCATTTGCTGAAAACCAACAAAACCACCAAAAGTTCTTGTATTTGAAGATAAAATCTTTTTGCTTTGACGAAGAAAGATCCAGCTGACTGAAATAAGTTCATTAGATGAAAACCAACAAAAATTGACAAGAACCACGAAAAGTTCTTGTATTTTAAGATAAAATCTTACTCTATTCAGGAAAAAAATTCCAGCTCGCTGAAATCTGTTCATTTGCTGAAAACCATCAAAATTACGAAAAGTTCTTGTATTTGAAGATAAAATCTTTTTGCTTTGAAGAAGAAAGATCGAGCTGACTGAAATAAGTTCATTAGATGAAAACCAACAAAAATTGACAAGAACCACGAAAAGTTCTTGTATTTTAAGATAAAATCTTACTCTATTAAGGAAAAAACTTCCAGCTCGCTGAAATATGTTCATTTGCTGAAAACCATCAAAAACACGAAAAGTTCTTGTATTTGAAGATAAAATCTTTTTTCTTTGAAGAAGAAAGATCTCGCTGACTGAAATAAGTTCATTAGATGAAAACCAACAAAAATTGAAAAGAACCACGAAAAGGTCTTGTATTTTAAGATAAAATCTTACTCTATTAAGGAAAAATCTTCCAGTTCGCTGAATTATGTTCATTTGCTGAAAACCATCAAAACCAAGAAAAGTTCTTGTATTTGAAGATAAAATCTTTTTGCTTTGAAGAAGAAAGATCTAGCTGACTGAAATAAGTTCATTAGATGAAAACCAACAAAAATTGACAAGAACCACGAAAAGTTCTTGTATTTTAAGATAAAATCTTACTCTATTCAGGAAAAAACTTCCAGCTCGCTGAAATCTGTTCATTTGCTGAAAACCATCAAAATTACGAAAAGTTCTTGTATTTGAAGATAAAATCTTTTTGCTTTGAAGAAGAAAGATCGAGCTGACTGAAATAAGTTCATTAGATGAAAACCAACAAAAATTGACAAGAACCACGAAGAGTTCTTGTATTTTAAGATAAAATCTTACGCTATTAAAGAAAAAACTTCCAGCTTGCTGAAATATGTTCATTTGCTGAAAACCAACAAAACCACCAAAAGTTCTTGTATTTGAAGATAAAATCTTTTTTCTTTGAAGAAGAAAGATCTAGCTGACCGATATAAGTTCATTAGATGAAAAGCAACAAAAATTGACAAGAACCACGAAAAGTTCTTGTATTTTAAGATAAAATCTCACTCTATTAAGGAAAAAACTTCCAGCTCGCTGAAATATGTTCATTTGCTGAAAACCATCAAAACCACGAAAAGTTCTTGTATTTGAAGATAAAATCTTTTTGCTTTGAAGAAGAAAGATCTAGCTGACTGAAATAAGTTCATGAGATGAAAACCAATAAAAATTGACAAGAACCACGATAAGTTCTTGTATTTTAAGATAAAATGTTATGCTATTAAAGAAAAAACTTCTGGCTCGCTGAAATATGTTCATTTGCTGAAAACCAACAAAACCACGAAAAGTTCTTGTATTTGAAGATAAAATCGTTTTGCTTTGAAGAAGAAAGATCCAGCTGACTGAAATAAGTTCATTAGATGAAAACCAACAAAAATTGACAAGAAACACGAAAAGTTCTTGTATTTTAAGATAAAATCTTACTCTATTAAGGAAAAAACTTCCAGCTCGCTGAAATATGTTCATTTGCTGAAAACCAACAAAACCACGAAAAGTTCTTGTATTTGAAGATAAAATCTTTTTTCTTTGAAGAAGAAAGATCTAGCTGACCGATATAAGTTCATTAGATGAAAACCAACAAAAATTGACAAGAACCACGAAAAGTTCTTGTATTTTAAGATAAAATCTCACTCTATTAAGGAAAAAACTTCCAGCTCGCTGAAATATGTTCATTTGCTGAAAACCATCAAAACCACGAAAAGTTCTTGTATTTGAAGATAAAATCTTTTTGCTTTGAAGAAGAAAGATCCAGCTGACTGAAATAAGTTCATTAGATGGAAACCAACAAAATTTGACAAGAACCACGAAAAGTTCTTGTATTTTAAGATAAAATCTTACTCTATTAAGGAAAAAACTTCCAGCTCGCTGAAATATGTTCATTTGCTGAAAACCATCAAAACCACGAAAAGTTCTTGTATTTGAAGTTAAAATCTTTTTGCTTTGAAGAAGAAAGATCCAGCTGACTGAAATCAGTTCATCAGATGAAAACCAACAAAAATTGACAAGAACCACGAAAAGTTCTTGTATTTTAAGATAAAATCCTACTCTATTAAGGAAAAAACTTCCAGCTCGCTGAAATCTGTTCATTTGCTGAAAACCAACAAAACCACAAAAAGTTCTTGTATTTGAAGATAAAATCTTTTTGCTTTGACGAAGAAAGATCTAGCTGACTGAAATAAGTTCATTAGATGAAAACCAACAAAAATTGACAAGAACCACGAAAAGTTCTTGTATTTTAAGATAAAATCTTAGGCTATTAAAGAAAAAACTTCCAGCTCGCTGAAATCTGTTCATTTGCTGAAAACCATCAAAACCACGAAAAGTTCTTGTATTTGAAGATAAAATCTTTTTGCTTTGAAGAAGAAAGATCCGGCTGACTGAAATAAGTTCATTAGATGAAAACCAACAAAAATTGACAAGAACCACGAAAAGTTCTTGTATTTTAAGATAAAATCTTATGCTATCAAAGAAAAAACTCCCAGCTCGCTGAAATATGTTAATTTGCTGAAAACCAACAAAACCACGAAAAGTTCTTGTATTTGAAGATAAAATCTTTTTTCTTTGAAGAAGAAAGATCCAGCTGACTGAAATAAGTTCATCAGATAAAAACCAACAAAAATTGACAAGAACCACGAAAAGTTCTTGTATTTTAAGATAAAATCTTACTCTATTAAGGAAAAAACTTCCAGCTCGCTGAAATATGTTCATTTGCTGAAAACCATCAAAACCACGAAAAGTTCTTGTATTTGAAGATAAAATCTTTTTGCTTTGAAGAAGAAAGATCTAGCTGACTGAAATAAGTTCATTAGATGAAAACCAACAAAAAATGACAAGAACCACGAAAAGTTCTTGTATTTTAAGATAAAATCTTACTCTATTCAGGAAAAAACTTCCAGCTCGCTGAAATATGTTCATTTGCTGAAAACCATCAAAATTACGAAAAGTTCTTGTATTTGAAGATAAAATCTTTTTGCTTTGAAGAAGAAAGATCGAGCTGACTGAAATAAGTTCATTAGATGAAAACCAACAAAAATTGACAAGAACCACGAAATGTTCTTGTATTTTAAGATAAAATCTTACGCTATTAAAGAAAAAACTCCCAGCTTGCTGAAATATGTTCATTTGCTGAAAACCATCAAAACCACGAAAAGTTCTTGTATTTGAAGATAAAATCTTTTTGCTTTGAAGAAGAAAGATCTAGCTGACTGAAATAAGTTCATTAGATGGAAACCAACAAAATTTGACAAGAACCACGAAAAGTTCTTGTATTTTAAGATAATATCTTACGCTATTAAAGAAAAAACTTCTGGCTCGCTGAAATATGTTCATTTGCTGAAAACCAACAAAACCACGAAAAGTTCTTGTATTTGAAGATAAAATCTTTTTGCTTTGAAGAAGAAAGATCCAGCTGACTGAAATAAGTTCATTAGATGAAAACCAACAAAAATTGACAAGAAACACGAAAAGTTCTTGTATTTTAAGATAAAATCTTACTCTATTAAGGAAAAAACTTCCAGCTCGCTGAAATATGTTCATTTGCTGAAAACCATCAAAACCACGAAAAGTTCTTGTATTTGAAGATAAAATCTTTTTGCTTTGAAGAAGAAAGATCTAGCTGACTGAAATCAGTTCATTAGATGAAAACCAACAAAAATTGACAAGAACCACAAAAAGTTCTTGTATTTTAAGATAAAATCTTAGGCTATTAAAGAAAAAATTTCCAGCTCGCTGAAATATGTTCATTTGCTGAAAACCATCAAAACCACGAAAAGTTCTTGTATTTGAAGATAAAATCTTTTTGCTTTGAAGAAGAAAGATCCAGCTGACTGAAATCAGTTCATCAGATGAAAACCAACAAAAATTGACAAGAACCACGAAAAGTTCTTGTATTTTAAGATAAAATCTTACTCTATTAAGGAAAAAACTTCCAGCTCGCTGAAATCTGTTCATTTGCTGAAAACCAAAACCACCAAAAGTTCTTGTATTTGAAGATAAAATTTTTTGCTTTGACGAAGAAAGATCTAGCTGACTGAAATAAGTTCATTAGATGAAAACCAACAAAAATTGACAAGAACCACGAAAAGTTCTTGTATTTTCAGATAAAATCTTACTCTATTAAGGAAAAAACTTCCAGCTCGCTGAAATATGTTCATTTGCTGAAAACCATCAAAACCACGAAAAGTTCTTGTATTTGAAGATAAAATCTTTTTGCTTTGAAGAAGAAAGATCTAGCTGACTGAAATAAGTTCATTAGATGAAAACCAACAAAAATTGACAAGAACCACGAAAAGTTCTTGTATTTTAAGATAAAATCTTACTCTATTAAGGAAAAAACTTCCAGCTCGCTGAAATCTGTTCATTTGCTGAAAACCAACAAAACCACCAAAAGTTCTTGTATTTGAAGATAAAATCTTTTTGCTTTGACGAAGAAAGATCCAGCTGACTGAAATAAGTTCATTAGATGAAAACCAACAAAAATTGACAAGAACCACGAAAAGTTCTTGTATTTTAAGATAAAATCTTACTCTATTCAGGAAAAAACTTCCAGCTCGCTGAAATCTGTTCATTTGCTGAAAACCATCAAAATTACGAAAAGTTCTTGTATTTGAAGATAAAATCTTTTTGCTTTGAAGAAGAAAGATCGAGCTGACTGAAATAAGTTCATTAGATGAAAACCAACAAAAATTGACAAGAACCACGAAAAGTTCTTGTATTTTAAGATAAAATCTTACTCTATTAAGGAAAAAACTTCCAGCTCGCTGAAATATGTTCATTTGCTGAAAACCATCAAAACCACGAAAAGTTCTTGTATTTGAAGATAAAATCTTTTTTCTTTGAAGAAGAAAGATCTCGCTGACTGAAATAAGTTCATTAGATGAAAACCAACAAAAATTGAAAAGAACCACGAAAAGGTCTTGTATTTTAAGATAAAATCTTACTCTATTAAGGAAAAATCTTCCAGTTCGCTGAATTATGTTCATTTGCTGAAAACCATCAAAACCAAGAAAAGTTCTTGTATTTGAAGATAAAATCTTTTTGCTTTGAAGAAGAAAGATCTAGCTGACTGAAATAAGTTCATTAGATGAAAACCAACAAAAATTGACAAGAACCACGAAAAGTTCTTGTATTTTAAGATAAAATCTTACTCTATTCAGGAAAAAACTTCCAGCTCGCTGAAATCTGTTCATTTGCTGAAAACCATCAAAATTACGAAAAGTTCTTGTATTTGAAGATAAAATCTTTTTGCTTTGAAGAAGAAAGATCGAGCTGACTGAAATAAGTTCATTAGATGAAAACCAACAAAAATTGACAAGAACCACGAAGAGTTCTTGTATTTTAAGATAAAATCTTACGCTATTAAAGAAAAAACTTCCAGCTTGCTGAAATATGTTCATTTGCTGAAAACCAACAAAACCACCAAAAGTTCTTGTATTTGAAGATAAAATCTTTTTTCTTTGAAGAAGAAAGATCTAGCTGACCGATATAAGTTCATTAGATGAAAAGCAACAAAAATTGACAAGAACCACGAAAAGTTCTTGTATTTTAAGATAAAATCTCACTCTATTAAGGAAAAAACTTCCAGCTCGCTGAAATATGTTCATTTGCTGAAAACCATCAAAACCACGAAAAGTTCTTGTATTTGAAGATAAAATCTTTTTGCTTTGAAGAAGAAAGATCTAGCTGACTGAAATAAGTTCATGAGATGAAAACCAATAAAAATTGACAAGAACCACGATAAGTTCTTGTATTTTAAGATAAAATGTTATGCTATTAAAGAAAAAACTTCTGGCTCGCTGAAATATGTTCATTTGCTGAAAACCAACAAAACCACGAAAAGTTCTTGTATTTGAAGATAAAATCTTTTTGCTTTGAAGAAGAAAGATCCAGCTGACTGAAATAAGTTCATTAGATGAAAACCAACAAAAATTGACAAGAAACACGAAAAGTTCTTGTATTTTAAGATAAAATCTTACTCTATTAAGGAAAAAACTTCCAGCTCGCTGAAATATGTTCATTTGCTGAAAACCAACAAAACCACGAAAAGTTCTTGTATTTGAAGATAAAATCTTTTTTCTTTGAAGAAGAAAGATCTAGCTGACCGATATAAGTTCATTAGATGAAAACCAACAAAAATTGACAAGAACCACGAAAAGTTCTTGTATTTTAAGATAAAATCTCACTCTATTAAGGAAAAAACTTCCAGCTCGCTGAAATATGTTCATTTGCTGAAAACCATCAAAACCACGAAAAGATCTTGTATTTGAAGATAAAATCTTTTTGCTTTGAAGAAGAAAGATCCAGCTGACTGAAATAAGTTCATTAGATGGAAACCAACAAAATTTGACAAGAACCACGAAAACTTCTTGTATTTTAAGATAATATCTTATGCTATTAAAGAAAAAACTTCTGGCTCGCTGAAATATGTTCATTTGCTGAAAACCAACAAAACCACGAAAAGTTCTTGTATTTGAAGATAAAATCTTTTTGCTTTGAAGAAGAAAGATCCAGCTGACTGAAATAAGTTCATTAGATGAAAACCAACAAAAATTGACAAGAAACACGAAAAGTTCTTGTATTTTAAGATAAAATCTTACTCTATTAAGGAAAAAACTTCCAGCTCGCTGAAATATGTTCATTTGCTGAAAACCATCAAAACCACGAAAAGTTCTTGTATTTGAAGATAAAATCTTTTTGCTTTGAAGAAGAAAGATCTAGCTGACTGAAATCAGTTCATTAGATGAAAACCAACAAAAATTGACAAGAATCACAAAAAGTTCTTGTATTTTAAGATAAAATCTTAGGCTATTAAAGAAAAAATTTCCAGCTCGCTGAAATATGTTCATTTGCTGAAAACCATCAAAACCACGAAAAGTTCTTGTATTTGAAGATAAAATCTTTTTGCTTTGAAGAAGAAAGATCCAGCTGACTGAAATCAGTTCATCAGATGAAAACCAACAAAAATTGACAAGAACCACGAAAAGTTCTTGTATTTTAAGATAAAATCTTACGCTATTAAGGAAAAAACTTCCAGCTCGCTGAAATCTGTTCATTTGCTGAAAACCAACAAAACCACCAAAAGTTCTTGTATTTGAAGATAAAATCTTTTTGCTTTGACGAAGAAAGATCTAGCTGACTGAAATAAGTTCATTAGATGAAAACCAACAAAAATTGACAAGAACCACGAAAAGTTCTTGTATTTTAAGATAAAATCTTAGGCTATTAAAGAAAAAACTTCCAGCTCGCTGAAATCTGTTCATTTGCTGAAAACCATCAAAACCACGAAAAGTTCTTGTATTTGAAGATAAAATCTTTTTGCTTTGAAGAAGAAAGATCCAGCTGACTGAAATAATTTCATTAGATGAAAACCAACAAAAATTGACAAGAACCACGAAAAGTTCTTGTATTTTAAGATAAAATCTTATGCTATTAAAGAAAAAATTCCCAGCTCGCTGAAATAAGTTCATTTGCTGAAAACCAACAAAAGCACGAAAAGTTCTTGTATTTGAAGATAAAATCTTTTTTCTTTGAAGAAGAAAGATCCAGCTGACTGAAATAAGTTCATTAGATGAAAACCAACAAAAATTGACAAGAACCACGAAAAGTTCTTGTATTTTAAGATAAAATCTTACTCTATTAAGGAAAAAACTTCCAGCTCGCTGAAATATGTTCATTTGCTGAAAACCATCAAAACCACGAAAAGTTCTTGTATTTGAAGTTAAAATCTTTTTGCTTTGAAGAAGAAAGATCCAGCTGACTGAAATCAGTTCATCAGATGAAAACCAACAAAAATTGACAAGAACCACGAAAAGTTCTTGTATTTTAAGATAAAATCCTACTCTATTAAGGAAAAAACTTCCAGCTCGCTGAAATCTGTTCATTTGCTGAAAACCAACAAAACCACAAAAAGTTCTTGTATTTGAAGATAAAATCTTTTTGCTTTGACGAAGAAAGATCTAGCTGACTGAAATAAGTTCATTAGATGAAAACCAACAAAAATTGACAAGAACCACGAAAAGTTCTTGTATTTTAAGATAAAATCTTAGGCTATTAAAGAAAAAACTTCCAGCTCGCTGAAATCTGTTCATTTGCTGAAAACCATCAAAACCACGAAAAGTTCTTGTATTTGAAGATAAAATCTTTTTGCTTTGACGAAGAAAGATCTAGCTGACTGAAATAAGTTCATTAGATGAAAACCAACAAAAATTGACAAGAACCACGAAAAGTTCTTGTATTTTAAGATAAAATCTTAGGCTATTAAAGAAAAAACTTCCAGCTCGCTGAAATCTGTTCATTTGCTGAAAACCATCAAAACCACGAAAAGTTCTTGTATTTGAAGATAAAATCTTTTTTCTTTGAAGAAGAAAGATCCAGCTGACTGAAATAAGTTCATCAGATAAAAACCAACAAAAATTGACAAGAACCACGAAAAGTTCTTGTATTTTAAGATAAAATCTTACTCTATTAAGGAAAAAACTTCCAGCTCGCTGAAATATGTTCATTTGCTGAAAACCATCAAAACCACGAAAAGTTCTTGTATTTGAAGATAAAATCTTTTTGCTTTGAAGAAGAAAGATCTAGCTGACTGAAATAAGTTCATTAGATGAAAACCAACAAAAAATGACAAGAACCACGAAAAGTTCTTGTATTTTAAGATAAAATCTTACTCTATTAAGGAAAAAACTTCCAGCTCGCTGAAATATGTTCATTTGCTGAAAACCATCAAAACCACGAAAAGTTCTTGTATTTGAAGATAAAATCTTTTTGCTTTGAAGAAGAAAGATCTAGCTGACTGAAATAAGTTCTTTAGATGAAAACCAACAAAATTTGACAAGAACCACGAAAACTTCTTGTATTTTAAGATAATATCTTACGCTATTAAAGAAAAAACTTCTGGCTCGCTGAAATATGTTCATTTGCTGAAAACCATCAAAACCACGAAAAGTTCTTGTATTTGAAGATAAAATCTTTTTGCTTTGAAGAAGAAAGATCCAGCTGACTGAAATCAGTTCATGAGATGAAAAGCAACAAAAATTGACAAGAACCACGAAAAGTTCTTGTATTTTAAGATAAAATCTTACTCGATGAAGGAAAAAACTTCCAGCTCGCTGAAATATGTTCATTTGCTGAAAACCATCAAAACCACGAAAAGTTCTTGTATTTGAAGATAAAATCTTTTTTCTTTGAAGAAGAAAGATCTAGCTGACTGAAATAAGTTCATCAGATGAAAACCAACAAAAATTGACAAGAACCACGAAAAGTTCTTGTATTTTAAGATAAAATCTTACTCTATTAAGGAAAAAACTTCCAGCTCGCTGAAATATGTTCATTTGCTGAAAACCATCAAAACCACGAAAAGTTCTTGTATTTGAAGATAAAATCTTTTTGCTTTGAAGAAGAAAGATCTAGCTGACTGAAATAAGTTCATGAGATGAAAAGCAACAAAAATTGACAAGAACCACGAAAAGTTCTTGTATTTTAAGATAAAATCTCACTCTATTAAGGAAAAAACTTCCAGCTCGCTGAAATATGTTCATTTGCTGAAAACCATCAAAACCACGAAAAGTTCTTGTATTTGAAGATAAAATCATTTTGCTTTGAAGAAGAAAGATCTAGCTGACTGAAATAAGTTCATGAGATGAAAACCAATAAAAATTGACAAGAACCACGAAAAGTTCTTGTATTTTAAGATAAAATCTTACTCTATTAAGGAAAAAACTTCCAGCTCGCTGAAATATGTTCATTTGCTGAAAACCATCAAAACCACGAAAAGTTCTTGTATTTGAAGATAAAATCTTTTTGCTTTGAAGAAGAAAGATCTAGCTGACTGAAATAAGTTCATTAGATGGAAACCAACAAAATTTGACAAGAACCACGAAAAGTTCTTGTATTTTAAGATAATATCTTACGCTATTAAAGAAAAAACTTCTGGCTCGCTGAAATATGTTCATTTGCTGAAAACCATCAAAACCACGAAAAGTTCTTGTATTTGAAGATAAAATCTTACTCTATTAAGGAAAAAACTTCCAGCTCGCTGAAATCTGTTCATTTGCTGAAAACCAACAAAACCACCAAAAGTTCTTGTATTTGAAGATAAAATCTTTTTGCTTTGACGAAGAAAGATCTAGCTGACTGAAATAAGTTCATTAGATGAAAACCAACAAAAATTGACAAGAACCACGAAAAGTTCTTGTATTTTAAGATAAAATCTTACTCTATTAAGGAAAAAACTTCCAGCTCGCTGAAATATGTTCATTTGCTGAAAATCATCAAAACCACGAAAAGTTCTTGTATTTCAAGATAAAATCTTTTTGCTTTGAAGAAGAAAGATCTAGCTGACTGAAATAAGTTCATTCGATGAAAACCAACAAAAATTGACAACAACCACGAAAAGTTCTTGTATTTTAAGATAATATCTTACGCTATTAAAGAAAAAACTTCTGGCTCGCTGAAATATGTTCATTTGCTGAAAACCATCAAAACCACGAAAAGTTCTTGTATTTGAAGATAAAATCTTTTTGCTTTGAAGAAGAAAGATCCAGCTGACTGAAATCAGTTCATGAGATGAAAAGCAACAAAAATTGACAAGAACCACGAAAAGTTCTTGTATTTTAAGATAAAATCTTACTCTATTAAGGAAAAAACTTCCAGCTCGCTGAAATATGCTCATTTGCTGAAAACCATCAAAACCACGAAAAGTTCTTGTATTTGAAGATAAAATCTTTTTGCTTTGAAGAAGAAAGATCTAGCTGACTGAAATAAGTTCATTAGATGGAAACCAACAAAATTTGACAAGAACCACGAAAAGTTCTTCTATTTTAAGATAATATCTTATGCTATTAAAGAAAAAACTTCTGGCTCGCTGAAATATGTTCATTTGCTGAAAACCAACAAAACCACGAAAAGTTCTTGTATTTGAAGATAAAATCTTTTTGCTTTGAAGAAGAAATATCCAGCTGACTGAAATAAGTTCATTAGATGAAAACCAACAAAAATTGACAAGAAACACGAAAAGTTCTTGTATTTTAAGATAAAATCTTACTCTATTAAGGAAAAAACTTCCAGCTCGCTGAAATATGTTCATTTGCTGAAAACCATCAAAATCACGAAAAGTTCTTGTATTTGAAGATAAAATCTTTTTGCTTTGAAGAAGAAAGATCCAGCTGACTGAAATAAGTTCATTAGATGAAAACCAACAAAAATTGACAAGAACCACGAAAAGTTCTTGTATTTTAAGATAAAATCTTACGCTATTAAAGAAAAAACTCCCAGCTTGCTGAAATATGTTCATTTGCTGAAAACCAACAAAACCATGAAAAGTTCTTGTATTTGAAGATAAAATCTTTTTTCTTTGAAGAAGAAAGATCTAGCTGACTGAAATAAGTTCATTAGATGAAAACCAACCAAAATTGACAAGAACCACGAAAAGTTCTTCTATTTTAAGATAAAATCTTACTCTATTGAGGAAAAAACTTCCAGCTCGCTGAAATATGTTCATTTGCTGAAAACCATCAAAACCACGAAAAGTTCTTGTATTTGAAGATAAAATCTTACTCTATTAAGGAAAAAACTTCCAGCTCGCTGAAATCTGTTCATTTGCTGAAAACCAACAAAACCACCAAAAGTTCTTGTATTTGAAGATAAAATCTTTTTGCTTTGACGAAGAAAGATCTAGCTGACTGAAATAAGTTCATTCGATGAAAACCAACAAAAATTGACAAGAACCACGAAAAGTTCTTGTATTTTAAGATAAAATCTTACTCTATTAAGGAAAAAACTTCCAGCTCGCTGAAATATGTTCATTTGCTGAAAATCATCAAAACCACGAAAAGTTCTTGTATTTCAAGATAAAATCTTTTTGCTTTGAAGAAGAAAGATCTAGCTGACTGAAATAAGTTCATTCGATGAAAACCAACAAAAATTGACAACAACCACGAAAAGTTCTTGTATTTTAAGATAAAATCTTACTCTATTAAGGAAAAAACTTCCAGCTCGCTGAAATCTGTTCATTTGCTGAAAACCAACAAAACCACCAAAAGTTCTTGTATTTGAAGATAAAATCTTTTTGCTTTGAAGAAGAAAGATCCAGCTGACTGAAATCAGTTCATCAGATGAAAACCAACAAAAATTGACAAGAACCACGAAAAGTTCTTGTATTTTAAGATAAAATCCTACTCTATTAAGGAAAAAACTTCCAGCTCGCTGAAATCTGTTCATTTGCTGAAAACCAACAAAACCACAAAAAGTTCTTGTATTTGAAGATAAAATCTTTTTGCTTTGACGAAGAAAGATCTAGCTGACTGAAATAAGTTCATTAGATGAAAACCAACAAAAATTGACAAGAACCACGAAAAGTTCTTGTATTTTAAGATAAAATCTTAGGCTATTAAAGAAAAAACTTCCAGCTCGCTGAAATCTGTTCATTTGCTGAAAACCATCAAAACCACGAAAAGTTCTTGTATTTGAAGATAAAATCTTTTTGCTTTGACGAAGAAAGATCTAGCTGACTGAAATAAGTTCATTAGATGAAAACCAACAAAAATTGACAAGAACCACGAAAAGTTCTTGTATTTTAAGATAAAATCTTAGGCTATTAAAGAAAAAACTTCCAGCTCGCTGAAATCTGTTCATTTGCTGAAAACCATCAAAACCACGAAAAGTTCTTGTATTTGAAGATAAAATCTTTTTTCTTTGAAGAAGAAAGATCCAGCTGACTGAAATAAGTTCATCAGATAAAAACCAACAAAAATTGACAAGAACCACGAAAAGTTCTTGTATTTTAAGATAAAATCTTACTCTATTAAGGAAAAAACTTCCAGCTCGCTGAAATATGTTCATTTGCTGAAAACCATCAAAACCACGAAAAGTTCTTGTATTTGAAGATAAAATCTTTTTGCTTTGAAGAAGAAAGATCTAGCTGACTGAAATAAGTTCATTAGATGAAAACCAACAAAAAATGACAAGAACCACGAAAAGTTCTTGTATTTTAAGATAAAATCTTACTCTATTAAGGAAAAAACTTCCAGCTCGCTGAAATATGTTCATTTGCTGAAAACCATCAAAACCACGAAAAGTTCTTGTATTTGAAGATAAAATCTTTTTGCTTTGAAGAAGAAAGATCTAGCTGACTGAAATAAGTTCTTTAGATGAAAACCAACAAAATTTGACAAGAACCACGAAAACTTCTTGTATTTTAAGATAATATCTTACGCTATTAAAGAAAAAACTTCTGGCTCGCTGAAATATGTTCATTTGCTGAAAACCATCAAAACCACGAAAAGTTCTTGTATTTGAAGATAAAATCTTTTTGCTTTGAAGAAGAAAGATCCAGCTGACTGAAATCAGTTCATGAGATGAAAAGCAACAAAAATTGACAAGAACCACGAAAAGTTCTTGTATTTTAAGATAAAATCTTACTCGATGAAGGAAAAAACTTCCAGCTCGCTGAAATATGTTCATTTGCTGAAAACCATCAAAACCACGAAAAGTTCTTGTATTTGAAGATAAAATCTTTTTTCTTTGAAGAAGAAAGATCTAGCTGACTGAAATAAGTTCATCAGATGAAAACCAACAAAAATTGACAAGAACCACGAAAAGTTCTTGTATTTTAAGATAAAATCTTACTCTATTAAGGAAAAAACTTCCAGCTCGCTGAAATATGTTCATTTGCTGAAAACCATCAAAACCACGAAAAGTTCTTGTATTTGAAGATAAAATCTTTTTGCTTTGAAGAAGAAAGATCTAGCTGACTGAAATAAGTTCATGAGATGAAAAGCAACAAAAATTGACAAGAACCACGAAAAGTTCTTGTATTTTAAGATAAAATCTCACTCTATTAAGGAAAAAACTTCCAGCTCGCTGAAATATGTTCATTTGCTGAAAACCATCAAAACCACGAAAAGTTCTTGTATTTGAAGATAAAATCATTTTGCTTTGAAGAAGAAAGATCTAGCTGACTGAAATAAGTTCATGAGATGAAAACCAATAAAAATTGACAAGAACCACGAAAAGTTCTTGTATTTTAAGATAAAATCTTACTCTATTAAGGAAAAAACTTCCAGCTCGCTGAAATATGTTCATTTGCTGAAAACCATCAAAACCACGAAAAGTTCTTGTATTTGAAGATAAAATCTTTTTGCTTTGAAGAAGAAAGATCTAGCTGACTGAAATAAGTTCATTAGATGGAAACCAACAAAATTTGACAAGAACCACGAAAAGTTCTTGTATTTTAAGATAATATCTTACGCTATTAAAGAAAAAACTTCTGGCTCGCTGAAATATGTTCATTTGCTGAAAACCATCAAAACCACGAAAAGTTCTTGTATTTGAAGATAAAATCTTACTCTATTAAGGAAAAAACTTCCAGCTCGCTGAAATCTGTTCATTTGCTGAAAACCAACAAAACCACCAAAAGTTCTTGTATTTGAAGATAAAATCTTTTTGCTTTGACGAAGAAAGATCTAGCTGACTGAAATAAGTTCATTAGATGAAAACCAACAAAAATTGACAAGAACCACGAAAAGTTCTTGTATTTTAAGATAAAATCTTACTCTATTAAGGAAAAAACTTCCAGCTCGCTGAAATATGTTCATTTGCTGAAAATCATCAAAACCACGAAAAGTTCTTGTATTTCAAGATAAAATCTTTTTGCTTTGAAGAAGAAAGATCTAGCTGACTGAAATAAGTTCATTCGATGAAAACCAACAAAAATTGACAACAACCACGAAAAGTTCTTGTATTTTAAGATAATATCTTACGCTATTAAAGAAAAAACTTCTGGCTCGCTGAAATATGTTCATTTGCTGAAAACCATCAAAACCACGAAAAGTTCTTGTATTTGAAGATAAAATCTTTTTGCTTTGAAGAAGAAAGATCCAGCTGACTGAAATCAGTTCATGAGATGAAAAGCAACAAAAATTGACAAGAACCACGAAAAGTTCTTGTATTTTAAGATAAAATCTTACTCTATTAAGGAAAAAACTTCCAGCTCGCTGAAATATGCTCATTTGCTGAAAACCATCAAAACCACGAAAAGTTCTTGTATTTGAAGATAAAATCTTTTTGCTTTGAAGAAGAAAGATCTAGCTGACTGAAATAAGTTCATTAGATGGAAACCAACAAAATTTGACAAGAACCACGAAAAGTTCTTCTATTTTAAGATAATATCTTATGCTATTAAAGAAAAAACTTCTGGCTCGCTGAAATATGTTCATTTGCTGAAAACCAACAAAACCACGAAAAGTTCTTGTATTTGAAGATAAAATCTTTTTGCTTTGAAGAAGAAATATCCAGCTGACTGAAATAAGTTCATTAGATGAAAACCAACAAAAATTGACAAGAAACACGAAAAGTTCTTGTATTTTAAGATAAAATCTTACTCTATTAAGGAAAAAACTTCCAGCTCGCTGAAATATGTTCATTTGCTGAAAACCATCAAAATCACGAAAAGTTCTTGTATTTGAAGATAAAATCTTTTTGCTTTGAAGAAGAAAGATCCAGCTGACTGAAATAAGTTCATTAGATGAAAACCAACAAAAATTGACAAGAACCACGAAAAGTTCTTGTATTTTAAGATAAAATCTTACGCTATTAAAGAAAAAACTCCCAGCTTGCTGAAATATGTTCATTTGCTGAAAACCAACAAAACCATGAAAAGTTCTTGTATTTGAAGATAAAATCTTTTTTCTTTGAAGAAGAAAGATCTAGCTGACTGAAATAAGTTCATTAGATGAAAACCAACCAAAATTGACAAGAACCACGAAAAGTTCTTCTATTTTAAGATAAAATCTTACTCTATTGAGGAAAAAACTTCCAGCTCGCTGAAATATGTTCATTTGCTGAAAACCATCAAAACCACGAAAAGTTCTTGTATTTGAAGATAAAATCTTACTCTATTAAGGAAAAAACTTCCAGCTCGCTGAAATCTGTTCATTTGCTGAAAACCAACAAAACCACCAAAAGTTCTTGTATTTGAAGATAAAATCTTTTTGCTTTGACGAAGAAAGATCTAGCTGACTGAAATAAGTTCATTCGATGAAAACCAACAAAAATTGACAAGAACCACGAAAAGTTCTTGTATTTTAAGATAAAATCTTACTCTATTAAGGAAAAAACTTCCAGCTCGCTGAAATATGTTCATTTGCTGAAAATCATCAAAACCACGAAAAGTTCTTGTATTTCAAGATAAAATCTTTTTGCTTTGAAGAAGAAAGATCTAGCTGACTGAAATAAGTTCATTCGATGAAAACCAACAAAAATTGACAACAACCACGAAAAGTTCTTGTATTTTAAGATAAAATCTTACTCTATTAAGGAAAAAACTTCCAGCTCGCTGAAATCTGTTCATTTGCTGAAAACCAACAAAACCACCAAAAGTTCTTGTATTTGAAGATAAAATCTTTTTGCTTTGACGAAGAAAGATCCAGCTGACTGAAATAAGTTCATTAGATGAAAACCAACAAAAATTGACAAGAACCACGAAAAGTTCTTGTATTTTAAGATAAAATCTTACTCTATTCAGGAAAAAACTTCCAGCTCGCTGAAATCTGTTCATTTGCTGAAAACCAACAAAACCACCAAAAGTTCTTGTATTTGAAGATAAAATCTTTTTGCTTTGACGAAGAAAGATCTAGCTGACTGAAATAAGTTCATTAGATGAAAACCAACAAAAATTGACAAGAACCACGAAAAGTTCTTGTATTTTAAGATAAAATCTTAGTCTATTAAGGAAAAAACTTCCAGCTCGCTGAAATATGTTCATTTGCTGAAAACCATCAAAACCACGAAAAGTTCTTGTATTTCAAGATAAAATCTTTTTGCTTTGAAGAAGAAAGATCTTGCTGACTGAAATAAGTTCAGTAGATGAAAACCAACAAAAATTGACAAGAACCACGAAAAGTTCTTGTATTTTAAGATAAAATCTTACTCTATTAAGGAAAAAACTTCCAGCTCGCTGAAATCTGTTCATTTGCTGAAAACCAACAAAACCACCAAAAGTTCTTGCATTTGAAGATAAAATCTTTTTGCTTTGACGAAGAAAGATCCAGCTGACTGAAATAAGTTCATTAGATGAAAACCAACAAAAATTGACAAGAACCACGAAAAGTTCTTGTATTTTAAGATAAAATCTTACTCTATTCAGGAAAAAACTTCCAGCTCGCTGAAATCTGTTCATTTGCTGAAAACCATCAAAATTACGAAAAGTTCTTGTATTTGAAGATAAAATCTTTTTGCTTTGAAGAAGAAAGATCGAGCTGACTGAAATAAGTTCATTAGATGAAAACCAACAAAAATTGACAAGAACCACGAAGAGTTCTTGTATTTTAAGATAAAATCTTACGCTATTAAAGAAAAAACTCCCAGCTTGCTGAAATATGTTCATTTCCTGAAAACCAACAAAACCACGAAAAGTTCTTGTATTTGAAGATAAAATCTTTTTTCTTTGAAGAAGAAAGATCTGGCTGACCGATATAAGTTCATTAGATGAAAAGCAACAAAAATTGACAAGAACCACGAAAAGTTCTTGTATTTTAAGATAAAATCTCACTCTATTAAGGAAAAAACTTCCAGCTCGCTGAAATATGTTCATTTGCTGAAAACCATCAAAACCACGAAAAGTTCTTGTATTTGAAGATAAAATCTTTTTGCTTTGAAGAAGAAAGATCTTGCTGACTGAAATAAGTTCATGAGATGAAAACCAATAAAAATTGACAAGAACCACGAAAAGTTCTTCTATTTTAAGATAATATCTTATGCTATTAAAGAAAAAACTTCTGGCTCGCTGAAATATGTTCATTTGCTGAAAACCAACAAAACCACGAAAAGTTCTTGTATTTGAAGATAAAATCTTTTTGCTTTGAAGAAGAAAGATCCAGCTGACTGAAATAAGTTCATTAGATGAAAACCAACAAAAATTGACAAGAAACACGAAAAGTTCTTGTATTTTAAGATAAAATCTTACTCTATTAAGGAAAAAACTTCCAGCTCGCTGAAATATGTTCATTTGCTGAAAACCATCAAAATCACGAAAAGTTCTTGTATTTGAAGATAAAATCTTTTTGCTTTGAAGAAGAAAGATCCAGCTGACTGAAATAAGTTCATGAGATGAAAACCAATAAAAATTGACAAGAACCACGAAAAGTTCTTGTATTTTAAGATAAAATCTTACGCTATTAAAGAAAAAACTCCCAGCTTGCTGAAATATGTTCATTTGCTGAAAACCAACAAAACCATGAAAAGTTCTTGTATTTGAAGATGAAATCTTTTTTCTTTGAAGAAGAAAGATCTAGCTGACTGAAATAAGTTCATTAGATGAAAACCAACCAAAATTGACAAGAACCACGAAAAGTTCTTCTATTTTAAGATAAAATCTTACTCTATTGAGGAAAAAACTTCCAGCTCGCTGAAATATGTTCATTTGCTGAAAACCATCAAAACCACGAAAAGTTCTTGTATTTGAAGATAAAATCTTTTTGCTTTGAAGAAGAAAGATCTAGCTGACTGAAATAAGTTCATGAGATGAAAACCAATAAAAATTGACAAGAACCACGAAAAGTTCTTGTATTTTAAGATAAAATCTTACTCTATTAAGGAAAAAACTTCCAGCTCGCTGAAATATGTTCATTTGCTGAAAACCATCAAAACCACGAAAAGTTCTTGTATTTGAAGATAAAATCTTTTTGCTTTGAAGAAGAAAGATCTAGCTGACTGAAATAAGTTCATTAGATGGAAACCAACAAAATTTGACAAGAACCACGAAAGGTTCTTGTATTTTAAGATAATATCTTACGCTATTAAAGAAAAAACTTCTGGCTCGCTGAAATATGTTCATTTGCTGAAAACCAACAAAACCACGAAAAGTTCTTGTATTTGAAGATAAAATCTTTTTGCTTTGAAGAAGAAAGATCCAGCTGACTGAAATAAGTTCATTAGATGAAAACCAACAAAAATTGACAAGAAACACGAAAAGTTCTTGTATTTTAAGATAAAATCTTACTCTATTAAGGAAAAAACTTCCAGCTCGCTGAAATATGTTCATTTGCTGAAAACCATCAAAACCACGAAAAGTTCTTGTATTTGAAGATAAAATCTTTTTGCTTTGAAGAAGAAAGATCTAGCTGACTGAAATCAGTTCATTAGATGAAAACCAACAAAAATTGACAAGAACCACAAAAAGTTCTTGTACTTTAAGATAAAATCTTAGGCTATTAAAGAAAAAATTTCCAGCTCGCTCAAATATGTTCATTTGCTGAAAACCATCAAAACCACGAAAAGTTCTTGTATTTGAAGATAAAATCTTTTTGCTTTGAAGAAGAAAGATCCAGCTGACTGAAATCAGTTCATCAGATGAAAACCAACAAAAATTGACAAGAACCACGAAAAGTTCTTGTATTTTAAGATAAAATCTTACTCTATTAAGGAAAAAACTTCCAGCTCGCTGAAATATGTTCATTTGCTGAAAATCATCAAAACCACGAAAAGTTCTTGTATTTCAAGATAAAATCTTTTTGCTTTGAAGAAGAAAGATCTAGCTGACTGAAATAAGTTCATTAGATGAAAACCAACAAAAATTGACAACAACCACGAAAAGTTCTTGTATTTTAAGATAAAATCTTACTCTATTAAGGAAAAAACTTCCAGCTCGCTGAAATCTGTTCATTTGCTGAAAACCAACAAAACCACCAAAAGTTCTTGTATTTGAAGATAAAATCTTTTTGCTTTGACGAAGAAAGATCCAGCTGACTGAAATAAGTTCATTAGATGAAAACCAACAAAAATTGACAAGAAACACGAAAAGTTCTTGTATTTTAAGATAAAATCTTACTCTATTCAGGAAAAAACTTCCAGCTCGCTGAAATCTGTTCATTTGCTGAAAACCAACAAAACCACCAAAAGTTCTTGTATTTGAAGATAAAATCTTTTTGCTTTGACGAAGAAAGATCTAGCTGACTGAAATAAGTTCATTAGATGAAAACCAACAAAAATTGACAAGAACCACGAAAAGTTCTTGTATTTTAAGATAAAATCTTACTCTATTAAGGAAAAAACTTCCAGCTCGCTGAAATATGTTCATTTGCTGAAAACCATCAAAACCACGAAAAGTTCTTGTATTTCAAGATAAAATCTTTTTGCTTTGAAGAAGAAAGATCTAGCTGACTGAAATAAGTTCATTAGATGAAAACCAACAAAAATTGACAAGAACCACGAAAAGTTCTTGTATTTTAAGATAAAATCTTACTCTATTAAGGAAAAAACTTCCAGCTCGCTGAAATCTGTTCATTTGCTGAAAACCAACAAAACCACCAAAAGTTCTTGTATTTGAAGATAAAATCTTTTTGCTTTGACGAAGAAAGATCCAGCTGACTGAAATAAGTTCATTAGATGAAAACCAACAAAAATTGACAAGAACCACGAAAAGTTCTTGTATTTTAAGATAAAATCTTACTCTATTCAGGAAAAAACTTCCAGCTCGCTGAAATCTGTTCATTTGCTGAAAACCATCAAAATTACGAAAAGTTCTTGTATTTGAAGATAAAATCTTTTTGCTTTGAAGAAGAAAGATCGAGCTGACTGAAATAAATTCATTAGATGAAAACCAACAAAAATTGACAAGAACCACGAAGAGTTCTTGTATTTTAAGATAAAATCTTACGCTATTAAAGAAAAAACTCCCAGCTTGCTGAAATATGTTCATTTCCTGAAAACCAACAAAACCACGAAAAGTTCTTGTATTTGAAGATAAAATCTTTTTTCTTTGAAGAAGAAAGATCTAGTTGACCGATATAAGTTCATTAGATGAAAAGCAACAAAAATTGACAAGAACCACGAAAAGTTCTTGTATTTTAAGATAAAATATCACTCTATTAAGGAAAAAACTTCCAGCTCGCTGAAATATGTTCATTTGCTGAAAACCATCAAAACCACGAAAAGTTCTTGTATTTGAAGATGAAATCTTTTTGCTTTGAAGAAGAAAGATCTAGCTGACTGAAATAAGTTCATGAGATGAAAACCAATAAAAATTGACAAGAACCACGAAAAGTTCTTGTATTTCAAGATAAAATCTTACTCTATCAAGGAAAAAACTTCCAGCTCGCTGAAATATGCTCATTTGCTGAAAACCATCAAAACCACGAAAAGTTCTTGTATTTGAAGATAAAATCTTTTTGCTTTGAAGAAGAAAGATCTAGCTGACTGAAATAAGTTCATTAGATGGAAACCAACAAAATTTGACAAGAACCACGAAAAGTTCTTCTATTTTAAGATAATATCTTATGCTATTAAAGAAAAAACTTCTGGCTCGCTGAAATATGTTCATTTGCTGAAAACCAACAAAACCACGAAAAGTTCTTGTATTTGAAGATAAAATCTTTTTGCTTTGAAGAAGAAAGATCCAGCTGACTGAAATAAGTTCATTAGATGAAAACCAACAAAAATTGACAAGAAACACGAAAAGTTCTTGTATTTTAAGATAAAATCTTACTCTATTAAGGAAAAAACTTCCAGCTCGCTGAAATATGTTCATTTGCTGAAAACCATCAAAATCACGAAAAGTTCTTGTATTTGAAGATAAAATCTTTTTGCTTTGAAGAAGAAAGATCCAGCTGACTGAAATAAGTTCATTAGATGAAAACCAACAAAAATTGACAAGAACCACGAAAAGTTCTTGTATTTTAAGATAAAATCTTACGCTATTAAAGAAAAAACTCCCAGCTTGCTGAAATATGTTCATTTGCTGAAAACCAACAAAACCACGAAAAGTTCTTGTATTTGAAGATAAAATCTTTTTGCTTTGAAGAAGAAAGATCCAGCTGACTGAAATAAGTTCATTAGATGAAAACCAACCAAAATTGACAAGAACCACGAAAAGTTCTTCTATTTTAAGATAAAATCTTACTCTATTGAGGAAAAAACTTCCAGCTCGCTGAAATATGTTCATTTGCTGAAAACCATCAAAACCACGAAAAGTTCTTGTATTTGAAGATAAAATCTTTTTGCTTTGAAGAAGAAAGATCTAGCTGACTGAAATAAGTTCATGAGATGAAAACCAACAAAATTTGACAAGAACCACGAAAACTTCTTGTATTTTAAGATAATATCTTACGCTATTAAAGAAAAAACTTCTGGCTCGCTGAAATATGTTCATTTGCTGAAAACCAACAAAACCACGAAAAGTTCTTGTATTTGAAGATAAAATCTTTTTGCTTTGAAGAAGAAAGATCCAGCTGACTGAAATAATTTCATTAGATGAAAACCAACAAAAATTGACAAGAACCACGAAAAGTTCTTGTATTTTAAGATAAAATCTTACTCTATTAAGGAAAAAACTTCCAGCTCGCTGAAATATGTTCATTTGCTGAAAACCATCAAAACCACGAAAAGTTCTTGTATTTGAAGATAAAATCTTTTTGCTTTGAAGAAGAAAGATCTAGCTGACTGAAATAAGTTCATTAGATGAAAACCAACAAAAATTGACAAGAACCACGAAAAGTTCTTGTATTTTAAGATAAAATCTTAGGCTATTAAATAAAAAACTTCCAGCTCGCTGAAATATGTTCATTTGCTGAAAACCATCAAAACCACGAAAAGTTCTTGTATTTGAAGATAAAATTTTTTGCTTTGAAGAAGAAAGATCCAGCTGACTGAAATCAGTTCATCAGATGAAAACCAACAAAAATTGACAAGAACCACGAAAAGTTCTTGTATTTTAAGATAAAATCTTACTCTATTAAGGAAAAAACTTCCAGCTCGCTGAAATCTGTTCATTTGCTGAAAACCAACAAAACCACCAAAAGTTCTTGTATTTGAAGATAAAATCTTTTTGCTTTGACGAAGAAAGATCTAGCTGACTGAAATAAGTTCATTAGATGAAAACCAACAAAAATTGACAAGAACCACGAAAAGTTCTTGTATTTTAAGATAAAATCTTAGGCTATTAAAGAAAAAACTTCCAGCTCGCTGAAATCTGTTCATTTGCTGAAAACCATCAAAACCACGAAAAGTTCTTGTATTTGAAGATAAAATCTTTTTGCTTTGAAGAAGAAAGATCTAGCTGACTGAAATAAGTTCATTAGATGAAAACCAACAAAAATTGACAAGAACCACGAAAAGTTCTTGTATTTTGAGATAAAATCTTAGGCTATTGACGAAAAAACTTCCAGCTCGCTGAAATATGTTCATTTGCTGAAAACCATCAAAACCACGAAAAGTTCTTGTATTTGAAGATAAAATCTTTTTGCTTTGAAGAAGAAAGATCCAGCTGACTGAAATCAGTTCATCAGATGAAAACCAACAAAAATTGACAAGAACCACGAAAACTTCTTGTATTTCAATATAAAATCTTACTCTATTAAGGAAAAAACTTCCAGCTCGCTCAAATCTGTTCATTTGCTGAAAACCATCAAAATCACGAAAAGTTCTTGTATTTGAAGATAAAATCTTTTTGCTTTGAAGAAGAAAGATTTAGCTGACTGAAATAAGTTAATTGGATGAAAACCAACAAAAATTGACAAGAAACACGAAAAGTTCTTGTATTTTAAGATAAAATCTTAGGCTATTAAAGAAAAAACTTCCAGCTCGCTGAAATATGTTCATTTGCTGAAAACCATCAAAACCACGAAAAGTTCTTGTATTTGAAGATAAAATCTTTTTGCTTTGAAGAAGAAAGATCCAGCTGACTGAAATCAGTTCATCAGATGAAAACCAACAAAAATTGACAAGAACCACGAAAAGTTCTTGTATTTTAAGATAAAATCCTACTCTATTAAGGAAAAAACTTCCAGCTCGCTGAAATCTGTTCATTTGCTGAAAACCAACAAAACCACCAAAAGTTCTTGTATTTGAAGATAAAATCTTTTTGCTTTGACGAAGAAAGATCTAGCTGACTGAAATAAGTTCATTAGATGAAAACCAACAAAAATTGACAAGAACCACGAAAAGTTCTTGTATTTTAAGATAAAATCTTAGGCTATTAAAGAAAAAACTTCCAGCTCGCTGAAATCTGTTCATTTGCTGAAAACCATCAAAACCACGAAAAGTTCTTGTATTTGAAGATAAAATCTTTTTGCTTTGAAGAAGAAAGATCCAGCTGACTGAAATAAGTTCATTAGATGAAAACCAACAAAAATTGTCAAGAACCACGAAAAGTTCTTGTATTTTAAGATAAAATCTTACTCTATTAAGGAAAAAACTTCCAGCTCGCTGAAATATGTTCATTTGCTGAAAACCATCAAAACCACGAAAAGTTCTTGTATTTGAAGATAAAATCTTTTTGCTTTGAAGAAGAAAGATCTAGCTGACTGAAATAAGTTCATTAGATGAAAACCAACAAAAATTGACAAGAACCACGAAAAGTTCTTGTATTTTAAGATAAAATCTTACTCTATTAAGGAAAAAACTTCCAGCTCGCTGAAATCTGTTCATTTGCTGAAAACCAACAAAACCACCAAAAGTTCTTGTATTTGAAGATAAAATCTTTTTGCTTTGACGAAGAAAGATCTAGCTGACTGAAATAAGTTCATTAGATGAAAACCAACAAAAATTGACAAGAACCACGAAAAGTTCTTGTATTTTAAGATAAAATCTTAGGCTATTAAAGAAAAAACTTCCAGCTCGCTGAAATCTGTTCATTTGCTGAAAACCATCAAAACCACGAAAAGTTCTTGTATTTGAAGATAAAATCTTTTTGCTTTGAAGAAGAAAGATCTAGCTGACTGAAATAAGTTCATTAGATGAAAACCAACAAAAATTGACAAGAACCACGAAAAGTTCTTGTATTTTGAGATAAAATCTTAGGCTATTGACGAAAAAACTTCCAGCTCGCTGAAATATGTTCATTTGCTGAAAACCATCAAAACCACGAAAAGTTCTTGTATTTGAAGATAAAATCTTTTTGCTTTGAAGAAGAAAGATCCAGCTGACTGAAATCAGTTCATCAGATGAAAACCAACAAAAATTGACAAGAACCACGAAAACTTCTTGTATTTCAATATAAAATCTTACTCTATTAAGGAAAAAACTTCCAGCTCGCTCAAATCTGTTCATTTGCTGAAAACCATCAAAATCACGAAAAGTTCTTGTATTTGAAGATAAAATCTTTTTGCTTTGAAGAAGAAAGATTTAGCTGACTGAAATAAGTTAATTGGATGAAAACCAACAAAAATTGACAAGAAACACGAAAAGTTCTTGTATTTTAAGATAAAATCTTAGGCTATTAAAGAAAAAACTTCCAGCTCGCTGAAATATGTTCATTTGCTGAAAACCATCAAAACCACGAAAAGTTCTTGTATTTGAAGATAAAATCTTTTTGCTTTGAAGAAGAAAGATCCAGCTGACTGAAATCAGTTCATCAGATGAAAACCAACAAAAATTGACAAGAACCACGAAAAGTTCTTGTATTTTAAGATAAAATCCTACTCTATTAAGGAAAAAACTTCCAGCTCGCTGAAATCTGTTCATTTGCTGAAAACCAACAAAACCACCAAAAGTTCTTGTATTTGAAGATAAAATCTTTTTGCTTTGACGAAGAAAGATCTAGCTGACTGAAATAAGTTCATTAGATGAAAACCAACAAAAATTGACAAGAACCACGAAAAGTTCTTGTATTTTAAGATAAAATCTTAGGCTATTAAAGAAAAAACTTCCAGCTCGCTGAAATCTGTTCATTTGCTGAAAACCATCAAAACCACGAAAAGTTCTTGTATTTGAAGATAAAATCTTTTTGCTTTGAAGAAGAAAGATCCGGCTGACTGAAATAAGTTCATTAGATGAAAACCAACAAAAATTGACAAGAACCACGAAAAGTTCTTGTATTTTAAGATAAAATCTTATGCTATCAAAGAAAAAACTCCCAGCTCGCTGAAATATGTTAATTTGCTGAAAACCAACAAAACCACGAAAAGTTCTTGTATTTGAAGATAAAATCTTTTTTCTTTGAAGAAGAAAGATCCAGCTGACTGAAATAAGTTCATCAGATAAAAACCAACAAAAATTGACAAGAACCACGAAAAGTTCTTGTATTTTAAGATAAAATCTTACTCTATTAAGGAAAAAACTTCCAGCTCGCTGAAATATGTTCATTTGCTGAAAACCATCAAAACCACGAAAAGTTCTTGTATTTGAAGATAAAATCTTTTTGCTTTGAAGAAGAAAGATCTAGCTGACTGAAATAAGTTCATTAGATGAAAACCAACAAAAAATGACAAGAACCACGAAAAGTTCTTGTATTTTAAGATAAAATCTTACTCTATTAAGGAAAAAACTTCCAGCTCGCTGAAATATGTTCATTTGCTGAAAACCATCAAAACCACGAAAAGTTCTTGTATTTGAAGATAAAATCTTTTTGCTTTGAAGAAGAAAGATCTAGCTGACTGAAATAAGTTCATTAGATGAAAACCAACAAAATTTGACAAGAACCACGAAAACTTCTTGTATTTTAAGATAATATCTTACGCTATTAAAGAAAAAACTTCTGGCTCGCTGAAATATGTTCATTTGCTGAAAACCATCAAAACCACGAAAAGTTCTTGTATTTGAAGATAAAATCTTTTTGCTTTGAAGAAGAAAGATCCAGCTGACTGAAATCAGTTCATTAGATGAAAAGCAACAAAAATTGACAAGAACCACGAAAAGTTCTTGTATTTTAAGATAAAATCTTACTCGATGAAGGAAAAAACTTCCAGCTCGCTGAAATATGTTCATTTGCTGAAAACCATCAAAATCACGAAAAGTTCTTGTATTTGAAGATAAAATCTTTTTGCTTTGAAGAAGAAAGATCCAGCTGACTGAAATAAGTTCATCAGATGAAAACCAACAAAAATTGACAAGAACCACGAAAAGTTCTTGTATTTTAAGATAAAATCTTACGCGATTAAAGAAAAAACTCCCAGCTTGCTGAAATATGTTCATTTGCTGAAAACCAACAAAACCATGAAAAGTTCTTGTATTTGAAGATAAAATCTTTTTTCTTTGAAGAAGAAAGATCTAGCTGACTGAAATAAGTTCATTAGATGAAAACCAACAAAAATTGACAAGAACCACGAAAAGTTATTGTATTTTAAGATAAAATCTTACTCTATTGAGGAAAAAACTTCCAGCTCGCTGAAATATGTTCATTTGCTGAAAACCATCAAAACCACGAAAAGTTCTTGTATTTGAAGATAAAATCTTTTTGCTTTGAAGAAGAAAGATCTAGCTGACTGAAATAAGTTCATGAGATGAAAACCAACAAAATTTGACAAGAACCACGAAAACTTCTTGTATTTTAAGATAATATCTTACGCTATTAAAGAAAAAACTTCTGGCTCGCTGAAATATGTTCATTTGCTGAAAACCAACAAAACCACGAAACGTTCTTGTATTTGAAGATAAAATCTTTTTGCTTTGAAGAAGAAAGATCCAGCTGACTGAAATAAGTTCATTAGATGAAAACCAACAAAAATTGTCAAGAACCACGAAAAGTTCTTGTATTTTAAGATAAAATCTTACTCTATTAAGGAAAAAACTTCCAGCTCGCTGAAATATGTTCATTTGCTGAAAACCATCAAAACCACGAAAAGTTCTTGTATTTGAAGATAAAATCTTTTTGCTTTGAAGAAGAAAGATCTAGCTGACTGAAATAAGTTCATTAGATGAAAACCAACAAAAATTGACAAGAACCACGAAAAGTTCTTGTATTTTAAGATAAAATCTTAGGCTATTAAAGAAAAAACTTCCAGCTCGCTGAAATATGTTCATTTGCTGAAAACCATCAAAACCACGAAAAGTTCTTGTATTTGAAGATAAAATCTTTTTGCTTTGAAGAAGAAAGATCCAGCTGACTGAAATCAGTTCATCAGATGAAAACCAACAAAAATTGACAAGAACCACGAAAAGTTCTTGTATTTTAAGATAAAATCTTACTCTATTAAGGAAAAAACTTCCAGCTCGCTGAAATCTGTTCATTTGCTGAAAACCAACAAAACCACCAAAAGTTCTTGTATTTGAAGATAAAATCTTTTTGCTTTGAAGAAGAAAGATCTAGCTGACTGAAATCAGTTCATTAGATGAAAACCAACAAAAATTGACAAGAACCACGAAAAGTTCTTGTATTTTGAGATAAAATCTTAGGCTATTGACGAAAAAACTTCCAGCTCGCTGAAATATGTTCATTTGCTGAAAACCATCAAAACCACGAAAAGTTCTTGTATTTGAAGATAAAATCTTTTTGCTTTGAAGAAGAAAGATCCAGCTGACTGAAATCAGTTCATCAGATGAAAACCAACAAAAATTGACAAGAACCACGAAAACTTCTTGTATTTCAATATAAAATCTTACTCTATTAAGGAAAAAACTTCCAGCTCGCTGAAATCTGTTCATTTGCTGAAAACCATCAAAATCACGAAAAGTTCTTGTATTTGAAGATAAAATCTTTTTGCTTTGAAGAAGAAAGATTTAGCTGACTGAAATAAGTTAATTGGATGAAAACCAACAAAAATTGACAAGAACCACGAAAAGTTCTTGTATTTTAAGATAAAATCTTACGCTATTAAAGAAAAAACTCCCAGCTTGCTGAAATATGTTCATTTGCTGAAAACCAACAAAACCATGAAAAGTTCTTGTATTTGAAGATAAAATCTTTTTTTTTGAAGAAGAAAGATCTAGCTGACTGAAATAAGTTCATTAGATGAAAACCAACAAAAATTGACAAGAACCACGAAAAGTTCTTGTATTTTAAGATAAAATCTTGCTCTATTAAGGAAAAAACTTCCAGCTCGCTGAAATATGTTCATTTGCTGAAAACCATCAAAACCACGAAAAGTTCTTGTATTTGAATATAAAATCTTTTTGCTTTGAAGAAGAAAGATCTAGCTGACTGAAATAAGTTCATTAGATGAAAACAAACAAAAATTGACAAGAACCACGAAAAGTTCTTGTATTTTAAGATAAAATCTTAGGCTATTAAAGAAAAAACTTCCAGCTCGCTGAAATCTGTTCATTTGCTGAAAACCATCAAAACCACGAAAAGTTCTTGTATTTGAAGATAAAATCTTTTTGCTTTGAAGAAGAAAGATCTAGCTGACTGAAATAAGTTCATTAGATGAAAACCAACAAAAATTGACAAGAACCACGAAAAGTTCTTGTATTTTGAGATAAAATCTTAGGCTATTGACGAAAAAACTTCCAGCTCGCTGAAATATGTTCATTTGCTGAAAACCATCAAAACCACGAAAAGTTCTTGTATTTGAAGATAAAATCTTTTTGCTTTGAAGAAGAAAGATCCAGCTGACTGAAATCAGTTCATCAGATGAAAACCAACAAAAATTGACAAGAACCACGAAAACTTCTTGTATTTCAATATAAAATCTTACTCTATTAAGGAAAAAACTTCCAGCTCGCTGAAATCTGTTCATTTGCTGAAAACCATCAAAATCACGAAAAGTTCTTGTATTTGAAGATAAAATCTTTTTGCTTTGAAGAAGAAAGATTTAGCTGACTGAAATAAGTTAATTGGATGAAAACCAAAAAAATTGACAAGAACCACGAAAAGTTCTTGTATTTTAAGATAAAATCTTGCTCTATTAAGGAAAAAACTTCCAGCTCGCTGAAATATGTTCATTTGCTGAAAACCATCAAAACCACGAAAAGTTCTTGTATTTGAAGATAAAATCTTTTTTCTTTGAAGAAGAAAGATCCAGCTGACTGAAATAAGTTCATCAGATAAAAACCAACAAAAATTGACAAGAACCACGAAAAGTTCTTGTATTTTAAGATAAAATCTTACTCTATTAAGGAAAAAACTTCCAGCTCGCTGAAATATGTTCATTTGCTGAAAACCATCAAAACCACGAAAAGTTCTTGTATTTGAAGATAAAATCTTTTTGCTTTGAAGAAGAAAGATCTAGCTGACTGAAATAAGTTCATTAGATGAAAACCAACAAAAAATGACAAGAACCACGAAAAGTTCTTGTATTTTAAGATAAAATCTTACTCTATTAAGGAAAAAACTTCCAGCTCGCTGAAATATGTTCATTTGCTGAAAACCATCAAAACCACGAAAAGTTCTTGTATTTGAAGATAAAATCTTTTTGCTTTGAAGAAGAAAGATCTAGCTGACTGAAATAAGTTCATTAGATGAAAACCAACAAAATTTGACAAGAACCACGAAAACTTCTTGTATTTTAAGATAATATCTTACGCTATTAAAGAAAAAACTTCTGGCTCGCTGAAATATGTTCATTTGCTGAAAACCATCAAAACCATGAAAAGTTCTTGTATTTGAAGATAAAATCTTTTTGCTTTGAAGAAGAAAGATCCAGCTGACTGAAATCAGTTCATTAGATGAAAAGCAACAAAAATTGACAAGAACCACGAAAAGGTCTTGTATTTTAAGATAAAATCTTACTCGATGAAGGAAAAAACTTCCAGCTCGCTGAAATATGTTCATTTGCTGAAAACCATCAAAATCACGAAAAGTTCTTGTATTTGAAGATAAAATCTTTTTGCTTTGAAGAAGAAAGATCCAGCTGACTGAAATAAGTTCATTAGATGAAAACCAACAAAAATTGACAAGAACCACGAAAAGTTCTTGTATTTTAAGATAAAATCTTACGCTATTAAAGAAAAAACTCCCAGCTTGCTGAAATATGTTCATTTGCTGAAAACCAACAAAACCATGAAAAGTTCTTGTATTTGAAGATAAAATCTTTTTTCTTTGAAGAAGAAAGATCTAGCTGACTGAAATAAGTTCATTAGATGAAAACCAACAAAAATTGACAAGAACCACGAAAAGTTCTTGTATTTTAAGATAAAATCTTACTCTATTGAGGAAAAAACTTCCAGCTCGCTGAAATATGTTCATTTGCTGAAAACCATCAAAACCACGAAAAGTTCTTGTATTTGAAGATAAAATCTTTTTGCTTTGAAGAAGAAAGATCTAGCTGACTGAAATAAGTTCATGAGATGAAAACCAACAAAATTTGACAAGAACCACGAAAACTTCTTGTATTTTAAGATAATATCTTACGCTATTAAAGAAAAAACTTCTGGCTCGCTGAAATATGTTCATTTGCTGAAAACCAACAAAACCACGAAAAGTTCTTGTATTTGAAGATAAAATCTTTTTGCTTTGAAGAAGAAAGATCCAGCTGACTGAAATAAGTTCATTAGATGAAAACCAACAAAAATTGTCAAGAACCACGAAAAGTTCTTGTATTTTAAGATAAAATCTTACTCTATTAAGGAAAAAACTTCCAGCTCGCTGAAATCTGTTCATTTGCTGAAAACCATCAAAACCACGAAAAGTTCTTGTATTTGAAGATAAAATCTTTTTGCTTTGAAGAAGAAAGATCTAGCTGACTGAAATAAGTTCATTAGATGAAAACCAACAAAAATTGACAAGAACCACGAAAAGTTCTTGTATTTTAAGATAAAATCTTAGGCTATTAAAGAAAAAACTTCCAGCTCGCTGAAATATGTTCATTTGCTGAAAACCATCAAAACCACGAAAAGTTCTTGTATTTGAAGATAAAATCTTTTTGCTTTGAAGAAGAAAGATCCAGCTGACTGAAATCAGTTCATCAGATGAAAACCAACAAAAATTGACAAGAACCACGAAAAGTTCTTGTATTTTAAGATAAAATCTTACTCTATTAAGGAAAAAACTTCCAGCTCGCTGAAATCTGTTCATTTGCTGAAAACCAACAAAACCACCAAAAGTTCTTGTATTTGAAGATAAAATCTTTTTGCTTTGACGAAGAAAGATCCAGCTGACTGAAATAAGTTCATTAGATGAAAACCAACAAAAATTGACAAGAACCACGAAAAGTTCTTGTATTTTAAGATAAAATCTTAGGCTATTAAAGAAAAAACTTCCAGCTCGCTGAAATCTGTTCATTTGCTGAAAACCATCAAAACCACGAAAAGTTCTTGTATTTGAAGATAAAATCTTTTTGCTTTGAAGAAGAAAGATCTAGCTGACTGAAATAAGTTCATTAGATGAAAACCAACAAAAATTGACAAGAACCACGAAAAGTTCTTGTATTTTGAGATAAAATCTTAGGCTATTAAAGAAAAAACTTCCAGCTCGCTGAAATATGTTCATTTGCTGAAAACCATCAAAACCACGAAAAGTTCTTGTATTTGAAGATAAAATCTTTTTGCTTTGAAGAAGAAAGATCCAGCTGACTGAAATCAGTTCATCAGATGAAAACCAACAAAAATTGACAAGAACCACGAAAACTTCTTGTATTTCAATATAAAATCTTACTCTATTAAGGAAAAAACTTCCAGCTCGCTGAAATCTGTTCATTTGCTGAAAACCAACAAAACCATGAAAAGTTCTTGTATTTGAAGATAAAATCTTTTTTTGAAGAAGAAGAAAGATCTAGCTGACTGAAATAAGTTCATTAGATGAAAACCAACAAAAATTGACAAGAACCACGAAAAGTTCTTGTATTTTAAGATAAAATCTTGCTCTATTAAGTAAAAAACTTCCAGCTCGCTGAAATATGTTCATTTGCTGAAAACCATCAAAACCACGAAAAGTTCTTGTATTTGAATATAAAATCTTTTTGCTTTGAAGAAGAAAGATCTAGCTGACTGAAATAAGTTCATTAGATGAAAACAAACAAAAATTGACAAGAACCACGAAAAGTTCTTGTATTTTAAGATAAAATCTTAGGCTATTAAAGAAAAAACTTCCAGCTCGCTGAAATCTGTTCATTTGCTGAAAACCATCAAAACCACGAAAAGTTCTTGTATTTGAAGATAAAATCTTTTTGCTTTGAAGAAGAAAGATCTAGCTGACTGAAATAAGTTCATTAGATGAAAACCAACAAAAATTGACAAGAACCACGAAAAGTTCTTGTATTTTGAGATAAAATCTTAGGCTATTGACGAAAAAACTTCCAGCTCGCTGAAATATGTTCATTTGCTGAAAACCATCAAAACCACGAAAAGTTCTTGTATTTGAAGATAAAATCTTTTTGCTTTGAAGAAGAAAGATCCAGCTGACTGAAATCAGTTCATCAGATGAAAACCAACAAAAATTGACAAGAACCACGAAAACTTCTTGTATTTCAATATAAAATCTCACTCTATTAAGGAAAAAACTTCCAGCTCGCTGAAATCTGTTCATTTGCTGAAAACCATCAAAATCACAAAAAGTTCTTGTATTTGAAGATAAAATCTTTTTGCTTTGAAGAAGAAAGATTTAGCTGACTGAAATAAGTTCATTGGATGAAAACCAACAAAAATTGACAAGAACCACGAAAAGTTCTTGTATTTTAAGATAAAATCTTGCTCTATTAAGGAAAAAACTTCCAGCTCGCTGAAATATGTTCATTTGCTGAAAACCATCAAAACCACGAAAAGTTCTTGTATTTGAATATAAAATCTTTTTGCTTTGAAGAAGAAAGATCCAGCTGACTGAAATAAGTTCATTAGATGAAAACCAACAAAAATTGACAAGAACCACGAAAAGTTCTTGTATTTTAAGATAAAATCTTAGGCTATTAAAGAAAAAACTTCCAGCTCGCTGAAATATGTTCATTTGCTGAAAACCATCAAAACCACGAAAAGTTCTTGTATTTGAAGATGAAATCTTTTTGCTTTGAAGAAGAAAGATCCAGCTGACTGAAATCAGTTCATCAGATGAAAACCAACAAAAATTGACAAGAACCACGAAAAGTTCTTGTATTTTAAGATAAAATCTTACTCTATTAAGGAAAAAACTTCCAGCTCGCTGAAATCTGTTCATTTGCTGAAAACCAACAAAACCACCAAAAGTTCTTGTATTTGAAGATAAAATCTTTTTGCTTTGACGAAGAAAGATCTAGCTGACTGAAATAAGTTCATTGGATGAAAACCAACAAAAATTGACAAGAACCACGAAAAGTTCTTGTATTTTAAGATAAAATCTTAGGCTATTAAAGAAAAAACTTCCAGCTCGCTGAAATCTGTTCATTTGCTGAAAACCATCAAAACCACGAAAAGTTCTTGTATTTGAAGATAAAATCTTTTTGCTTTGAAGAAGAAAGATCTAGCTGACTGAAATAAGTTCATTAGATGAAAACCAACAAAAATTGACAAGAACCACGAAAAGTTCTTGTATTTTAAGATAAAATCTTAGGCTATTAAAGAAAAAACTTCCAGCTCGCTGAAATATGTTCATTTGCTGAAAACCATCAAAACCACGAAAAGTTCTTGTATTTGAAGATAAAATCTTTTTGCTTTGAAGAAGAAAGATCCAGCTGACTGAAATCAGTTCATCAGATGAAAACCAACAAAAATTGACAAGAACCACGAAAACTTCTTGTATTTTAAGATAAAATCTTACTCTATTAAGGAAAAAACTTCCAGCTCGCTGAAATCTGTTCATTTGCTGAAAACCAACAAAACCACCAAAAGTTCTTGTATTTGAAGATAAAATCTTTTTGCTTTGACGAAGAAAGATATAGGTGACTGAAATAAGTTCATCAGATGAAAACCAACAAAAATTGACAAGAACCACGAAAAGTTCTTGTATTTTAAGATAAAATCTTAGGCTATTAAAGAAAAAACTTCCAGCTCGCTGAAATCTGTTCATTTGCTGAAAACCATCAAAACCACGAAAAGTTCTTGTATTTGAAGATAAAATCTTTTTTCTTTGAAGAAGAAAGATCCAGCTGACTGAAATAAGTTCATTGGATGAAAACCAACAAAAATTGACAAGAACCACGAAAAGTTCTTGTATTTTAAGATAAAATCTTAGTCTATTAAGGAAAAAACTTCCAGCTCGCTGAAATATGTTCATTTGCTGAAAACCATCAAAACCACGAAAAGTTCTTGTATTTGAAGATAAAATCTTTTTGCTTTGAAGAAGAAAGATCTAGCTGACTGAAATCAGTTCATCAGATGAAAACCAACAAAAATTGACAAGAACCACGAAAAGTTCTTGTATTTTAAGATAAAATCTTACTCTATTAAGGAAAAAACTTCCAGCTCGCTGAAATATGTTCATTTGCTGAAAACCATCAAAACCACGAAAAGTTCTTGTATTTGAAGATGAAATCTTTTTGCTTTGAAGAAGAAAGATCTAGCTGACTGAAATAAGTTCATCAGATGAAAACCAACAAAAAATGACAAGAACCACGAAAAGTTCTTGTATTTTAAGATAAAATCTTACTCTATTAAGGAAAAAACTTTCAGCTCGCTGAAATATGTTCATTTGCTGAAAACCATCAAAACCACGAAAAGTTCTTGTATTTGAAGATAAAATCTTTTTGCTTTGAAGAAGAAAGATCTAGTTGACTGAAATAAGTTCATTAGATGAAAACCAACAAAATGTGACAAGAACCACGAAAACTTCTTGTATTTTAAGATAATATCTTACACTATTAAAGAAAAAACTTCTGGCTCTCTGAAATATGTTCATTTGCTGAAAACCATCAAAACCACGAAAAGTTCTTGTATTTGAAGATAAAATCTTTTTGCTTTGAAGAAGAAAGATCCAGCTGACTGAAATCAGTTCATCAGATGAAAACCAACAAAAATTGACAAGAACCACGAAAAGTTCTTGTATTTTAAGATAAAATCTTATGCTATTAAAGAAAAAACTCCCAGCTCGCTGAAATATGTTCATTTGCTGAAAACCAACAAAACCACGAAAAGTTCTTGTATTTGAAGATAAAATCTTTTTTCTTTGAAGAAGAAAGATCCAGCTGACTGAAATAAGTTCATTGGATGAAAACCAACAAAAATTGACAAGAACCACGAAAAGTTCTTGTATTTTAAGATAAAATCTTACTCTATTAAGGAAAAAACTTCCAGCTCGCTGAAATATGTTCATTTGCTGAAAACCAACAAAACCACGAAAAGTTCTTGTATTTGAAGATAAAATCTTTTTGCTTTGAAGAAGAAAGATCTAGCTGACTGAAATAAGTTCATCAGATGAAAACCAACAAAAAATGACAAGAACCACGAAAAGTTCTTGTATTTTAAGATAAAATCTTACTCTATTAAGGAAAAAACTTCCAGCTCGCTGAAATATGTTCATTTGCTGAAAACCATCAAAACCACGAAAAGTTCTTGTATTTGAAGATAAAATCTTTTTGCTTTGAAGATGAAAGATCTAGCTGACTGAAATAAGTTCATTAGATGAAAACCAACAAAATTTGACAAGAACCACGAAAACTTCTTGTATTTTAAGATAATATCTTACACTATTAAAGAAAAAACTTCTGGCTCGCTGAAATATGTTCATTTGCTGAAAACCAACAAAACCACGAAAAGTTCTTGTATTTGAAGATGAAATCTTTTTGCTTTGAAGAAGAAAGATCCAGCTGACTGAAATCAGTTCATCAGATGAAAACCAACAAAAATTGACAAGAACCACGAAAAGTTCTTGTATTTTAAGATAAAATCTTACTCTATTAAGGAAAAAACTTCCAGCTCGCTGAAATCTGTTCATTTGCTGAAAACCAACAAAACCACCAAAAGTTCTTGTATTTGAAGATAAAATCTTTTTGCTTTGACGAAGAAAGATCTCGCTGACTGAAATAAGTTCATTGGATGAAAACCAACAAAAATTGACAAGAACCACGAAAAGTTCTTGTATTTTAAGATAAAATCTTAGGCTATTAAAGAAAAAACTTCCAGCTCGCTGAAATCTGTTCATTTGCTGAAAACCATCAAAACCACGAAAAGTTCTTGTATTTGAAGATAAAATCTTTTTGCTTTGAAGAAGAAAGATCTAGCTGACTGAAATAAGTTCATTAGATGAAAACCAACAAAAATTGACAAGAACCACGAAAAGTTCTTGTATTTTAAGATAAAATCTTAGGCTATTAAAGAAAAAACTTCCAGCTCGCTGAAATATGTTCATTTGCTGAAAACCATCAAAACCACGAAAAGTTCTTGTATTTGAAGATAAAATCTTTTTGCTTTGAAGAAGAAAGATCCAGCTGACTGAAATCAGTTCATCAGATGAAAACCAACAAAAATTGACAAGAACCACGAAAACTTCTTGTATTTTAAGATAAAATCTTACTCTATTAAGGAAAAAACTTCCAGCTCGCTGAAATCTGTTCATTTGCTGAAAACCAACAAAACCACCAAAAGTTCTTGTATTTGAAGATAAAATCTTTTTGCTTTGACGAAGAAAGATATAGCTGACTGAAATAAGTTCATTAGATGAAAACCAACAAAAATTGACAAGAACCACGAAAAGTTCTTGTATTTTAAGATAAAATCTTATGCTATTAAAGAAAAAACTCCCAGCTCGCTGAAATATGTTCATTTGCTGAAAACCAACAAAACCACGAAAAGTTCTTGTATTTGAAGATAAAATCTTTTTGCTTTGAAGAAGAAAGATCCAGCTGACTGAAATAAGTTCATTGGATGAAAACCAACAAAAATTGACAAGAACCACGAAAAGTTCTTGTATTTTAAGATAAAATCTTACTCTATTAAGGAAAAAACTTCCAGCTCGCTGAAATATGTTGATTTGCTGAAAACCATCAAAACCACGAAAAGTTCTTGTATTTGAAGATAAAATCTTTTTGCTTTGAAGAAGAAAGATCTAGCTGACTGAAATAAGTTCATCAGATGAAAACCAACAAAAAATGACAAGAACCACGAAAAGTTCTTGTATTTTAAGATAAAATCTTACTCTATTAAGGAAAAAACTTTCAGCTCGCTGAAATATGTTAATTTGCTGAAAACCATCAAAACCACGAAAAGTTCTTGTATTTGAAGATAAAATCTTTTTGCTTTGAAGAAGAAAGATCTAGCTGACTGAAATAAGTTCATTAGATGAAAACCAACAAAATTTGACAAGAACCACGAAAACTTCTTGTATTTTAAGATAATATCTTACACTATTAAAGAAAAAACTTCTGGCTCGCTGAAATATGTTCATTTGCTGAAAACCAACAAAACCACGAAAAGTTCTTGTATTTGAAGATGAAATCTTTTTGCTTTGAAGAAGAAAGATCCAGCTGACTGAAATAAGTTCATTGGATGAAAACCAACAAAAATTGACAAGAACCACGAAAACTTCTTGTATTTTAAGATAAAATCTTACTCTATTAAGGAAAAAACTTCCAGCTCGCTGAAATATGTTCATTTGCTGAAAACCATCAAAACCACGAAAAGTTCTTGTATTTGAAGATAAAATCTTTTTGCTTTGAAGAAGAAAGATCTAGCTGACTGAAATCAGTTCATCAGATGAAAACCAACAAAAATTGACAAGAACCACGAAAAGTTCTTGTATTTTAAGATAAAATCTTATGCTATTAAAGAAAAAACTCCCAGCTCGCTGAAATATGTTCATTTGCTGAAAACCAACAAAACCACGAAAAGTTCTTGTATTTGAAGATAAAATCTTTTTTCTTTGAAGAAGAAAGATCCAGCTGACTGAAATAAGTTCATTGGATGAAAACCAACAAAAATTGACAAGAACCACGAAAAGTTCTTGTATTTTAAGATAAAATCTTACTCTATTAAGGAAAAAACTTCCAGCTCGCTGAAATATGTTCATTTGCTGAAAACCAACAAAACCACGAAAAGTTCTTGTATTTGAAGATAAAATCTTTTTGCTTTGAAGAAGAAAGATCTAGCTGACTGAAATAAGTTCATCAGATGAAAACCAACAAAAAATGACAAGAACCACGAAAAGTTCTTGTATTTTAAGATAAAATCTTACTCTATTAAGGAAAAAACTTCCAGCTCGCTGAAATATGTTCATTTGCTGAAAACCATCAAAACCACGAAAAGTTCTTGTATTTGAAGATAAAATCTTTTTGCTTTGAAGATGAAAGATCTAGCTGACTGAAATAAGTTCATTAGATGAAAACCAACAAAATTTGACAAGAACCACGAAAACTTCTTGTATTTTAAGATAATATCTTACACTATTAAAGAAAAAACTTCTGGCTCGCTGAAATATGTTCATTTGCTGAAAACCAACAAAACCACGAAAAGTTCTTGTATTTGAAGATGAAATCTTTTTGCTTTGAAGAAGAAAGATCCAGCTGACTGAAATCAGTTCATCAGATGAAAACCAACAAAAATTGACAAGAACCACGAAAAGTTCTTGTATTTTAAGATAAAATCTTAGGCTATTAAAGAAAAAACTTCCAGCTCGCTGAAATCTGTTCATTTGCTGAAAACCATCAAAACCACGAAAAGTTCTTGTATTTGAAGATAAAATCTTTTTGCTTTGAAGAAGAAAGATCTAGCTGACTGAAATAAGTTCATTAGATGAAAACCAACAAAAATTGACAAGAACCACGAAAAGTTCTTGTATTTTAAGATAAAATCTTAGGCTATTAAAGAAAAAACTTCCAGCTCGCTGAAATATGTTCATTTGCTGAAAACCATCAAAACCACGAAAAGTTCTTGTATTTGAAGATAAAATCTTTTTGCTTTGAAGAAGAAAGATCCAGCTGACTGAAATCAGTTCATCAGATGAAAACCAACAAAAATTGACAAGAACCACGAAAACTTCTTGTATTTTAAGATAAAATCTTACTCTATTAAGGAAAAAACTTCCAGCTCGCTGAAATCTGTTCATTTGCTGAAAACCAACAAAACCACCAAAAGTTCTTGTATTTGAAGATAAAATCTTTTTGCTTTGACGAAGAAAGATATAGCTGACTGAAATAAGTTCATTAGATGAAAACCAACAAAAATTGACAAGAACCACGAAAAGTTCTTGTATTTTAAGATAAAATCTTAGGCTATTAAAGAAAAAACTTCCAGCTCGCTGAAATCTGTTCATTTGCTGAAAACCATCAAAACCACGAAAAGTTCTTGTATTTGAAGATAAAATCTTTTTTCTTTGAAGAAGAAAGATCCAGCTGACTGAAATAAGTTCATTGGATGAAAACCAACAAAAATTGACAAGAACCACGAAAAGTTCTTGTATTTTAAGATAAAATCTTACTCTATTAAGGAAAAAACTTCCAGCTCGCTGAAATATGTTCATTTGCTGAAAACCATCAAAACCACGAAAAGTTCTTGTATTTGAAGATAAAATCTTTTTGCTTTGAAGATGAAAGATCTAGCTGACTGAAATAAGTTCATTAGATGAAAACCAACAAAATTTGACAAGAACCACGAAAACTTCTTGTATTTTAAGATAATATCTTACACTATTAAAGAAAAAACTTCTGGCTCGCTGAAATATGTTCATTTGCTGAAAACCAACAAAACCACGAAAAGTTCTTGTATTTGAAGATGAAATCTTTTTGCTTTGAAGAAGAAAGATCCAGCTGACTGAAATCAGTTCATCAGATGAAAACCAACAAAAATTGACAAGAACCACGAAAAGTTCTTGTATTTTAAGATAAAATCTTAGGCTATTAAAGAAAAAACTTCCAGCTCGCTGAAATCTGTTCATTTGCTGAAAACCATCAAAACCACGAAAAGTTCTTGTATTTGAAGATAAAATCTTTTTGCTTTGAAGAAGAAAGATCTAGCTGACTGAAATAAGTTCATTAGATGAAAACCAACAAAAATTGACAAGAACCACGAAAAGTTCTTGTATTTTAAGATAAAATCTTAGGCTATTAAAGAAAAAACTTCCAGCTCGCTGAAATATGTTCATTTGCTGAAAACCATCAAAACCACGAAAAGTTCTTGTATTTGAAGATAAAATCTTTTTGCTTTGAAGAAGAAAGATCCAGCTGACTGAAATCAGTTCATCAGATGAAAACCAACAAAAATTGACAAGAACCACGAAAACTTCTTGTATTTTAAGATAAAATCTTACTCTATTAAGGAAAAAACTTCCAGCTCGCTGAAATCTGTTCATTTGCTGAAAACCAACAAAACCACCAAAAGTTCTTGTATTTGAAGATAAAATCTTTTTGCTTTGACGAAGAAAGATATAGCTGACTGAAATAAGTTCATTAGATGAAAACCAACAAAAATTGACAAGAACCACGAAAAGTTCTTGTATTTTAAGATAAAATCTTAGGCTATTAAAGAAAAAACTTCCAGCTCGCTGAAATCTGTTCATTTGCTGAAAACCATCAAAACCACGAAAAGTTCTTGTATTTGAAGATAAAATCTTTTTTCTTTGAAGAAGAAAGATCCAGCTGACTGAAATAAGTTCATTGGATGAAAACCAACAAAAATTGACAAGAACCACGAAAAGTTCTTGTATTTTAAGATAAAATCTTACTCTATTAAGGAAAAAACTTCCAGCTCGCTGAAATATGTTCATTTGCTGAAAACCATCAAAACCACGAAAAGTTCTTGTATTTGAAGATAAAATCTTTTTGCTTTGAAGAAGAAAGATCTAGCTGACTGAAATAAGTTCATCAGAGAAAACCAACAAAAAATGACAAGAACCACGAAAAGTTCTTGTATTTTAAGATAAAATCTTACTCTATTAAGGAAAAAACTTCCAGCTCGCTGAAATATGTTCATTTGCTGAAAACCATCAAAACCACGAAAAGTTCTTGTATTTGAAGATAAAATCTTTTTGCTTTGAAGAAGAAAGATCCAGCTGACTGCAATAAGTTCATTGGATGAAAACCAACAAAATTTGACAAGAACCACGAAAACTTCTTGTATTTTAAGATAATATCTTACACTATTAAAGAAAAAACTTCTGGCTCGCTGAAATATGTTCATTTGCTGAAAACCAACAAAACCACGAAAAGTTCTTGTATTTGAAGATGAAATCTTTTTGCTTTGAAGAAGAAAGATCCAGCTGACTGAAATCAGTTCATCAGATGAAAACCAACAAAAATTGACAAGAACCACGAAAAGTTCTTGTATTTTAAGATAAAATCTTAGGCTATTAAAGAAAAAACTTCCAGCTCGCTGAAATCTGTTCATTTGCTGAAAACCATCAAAACCACGAAAAGTTCTTGTATTTGAAGATAAAATCTTTTTGCTTTGAAGAAGAAAGATCTAGCTGACTGAAATAAGTTCATTAGATGAAAACCAACAAAAATTGACAAGAACCACGAAAAGTTCTTGTATTTTAAGATAAAATCTTAGGCTATTAAAGAAAAAACTTCCAGCTCGCTGAAATATGTTCATTTGCTGAAAACCATCAAAACCACGAAAAGTTCTTGTATTTGAAGATAAAATCTTTTTGCTTTGAAGAAGAAAGATCCAGCTGACTGAAATCAGTTCATCAGATGAAAACCAACAAAAATTGACAAGAACCACGAAAACTTCTTGTATTTTAAGATAAAATCTTACTCTATTAAGGAAAAAACTTCCAGCTCGCTGAAATCTGTTCATTTGCTGAAAACCAACAAAACCACCAAAAGTTCTTGTATTTGAAGATAAAATCTTTTTGCTTTGACGAAGAAAGATATAGCTGACTGAAATAAGTTCATTAGATGAAAACCAACAAAAATTGACAAGAACCACGAAAAGTTCTTGTATTTTAAGATAAAATCTTAGGCTATTAAAGAAAAAACTTCCAGCTCGCTGAAATCTGTTCATTTGCTGAAAACCATCAAAACCACGAAAAGTTCTTGTATTTGAAGATAAAATCTTTTTTCTTTGAAGAAGAAAGATCCAGCTGACTGAAATAAGTTCATTGGATGAAAACCAACAAAAATTGACAAGAACCACGAAAAGTTCTTGTATTTTAAGATAAAATCTTACTCTATTAAGGAAAAAACTTCCAGCTCGCTGAAATATGTTCATTTGCTGAAAACCATCAAAACCACGAAAAGTTCTTGTATTTGAAGATAAAATCTTTTTGCTTTGAAGATGAAAGATCTAGCTGACTGAAATAAGTTCATTAGATGAAAACCAACAAAATTTGACAAGAACCACGAAAACTTCTTGTATTTTAAGATAATATCTTACACTATTAAAGAAAAAACTTCTGGCTCGCTGAAATATGTTCATTTGCTGAAAACCAACAAAACCACGAAAAGTTCTTGTATTTGAAGATGAAATCTTTTTGCTTTGAAGAAGAAAGATCCAGCTGACTGAAATCAGTTCATCAGATGAAAACCAACAAAAATTGACAAGAACCACGAAAAGTTCTTGTATTTTAAGATAAAATCTTAGGCTATTAAAGAAAAAACTTCCAGCTCGCTGAAATCTGTTCATTTGCTGAAAACCATCAAAACCACGAAAAGTTCTTGTATTTGAAGATAAAATCTTTTTGCTTTGAAGAAGAAAGATCTAGCTGACTGAAATAAGTTCATTAGATGAAAACCAACAAAAATTGACAAGAACCACGAAAAGTTCTTGTATTTTAAGATAAAATCTTAGGCTATTAAAGAAAAAACTTCCAGCTCGCTGAAATATGTTCATTTGCTGAAAACCATCAAAACCACGAAAAGTTCTTGTATTTGAAGATAAAATCTTTTTGCTTTGACGAAGAAAGATATAGCTGACTGAAATAAGTTCATTAGATGAAAACCAACAAAAATTGACAAGAACCACGAAAAGTTCTTGTATTTTAAGATAAAATCTTAGGCTATTAAAGAAAAAACTTCCAGCTCGCTGAAATCTGTTCATTTGCTGAAAACCATCAAAACCACGAAAAGTTCTTGTATTTGAGGATAAAATCTTTTTTCTTTGAAGAAGAAAGATCCAGCTGACTGAAATAAGTTCATTGGATGAAAACCAACAAAAATTGACAAGAACCACGAAAAGTTCTTGTATTTTAAGATAAAATCTTACTCTATTAAGGAAAAAACTTCCAGCTCGCTGAAATATGTTCATTTGCTGAAAACCATCAAAACCACGAAAAGTTCTTGTATTTGAAGATAAAATCTTTTTGCTTTGAAGAAGAAAGATCTAGCTGACTGAAATAAGTTCATCAGAGAAAACCAACAAAAAATGACAAGAACCACGAAAAGTTCTTGTATTTTAAGATAAAATCTTACTCTATTAAGGAAAAAACTTCCAGCTCGCTGAAATATGTTCATTTGCTGAAAACCATCAAAACCACGAAAAGTTCTTGTATTTGAAGATAAAATCTTTTTGCTTTGAAGAAGAAAGATCTAGCTGACTGAAATAAGTTCATTGGATGAAAACCAACAAAATTTGACAAGAACCACGAAAACTTCTTGTATTTTAAGATAATATCTTACACTATTAAAGAAAAAACTTCTGGCTCGCTGAAATATGTTCATTTGCTGAAAACCAACAAAACCACGAAAAGTTCTTGTATTTGAAGATGAAATCTTTTTGCTTTGAAGAAGAAAGATCCAGCTGACTGAAATAAGTTCATTAGATGAAAACCAACAAAAATTGACAAGAACCACGAAAAGTTCTTGTATTTTAAGATAAAATCTTACTCTATTAAGGAAAAAACTTCCAGCTCGCTGAAATATGTTCATTTGCTGAAAACCATCAAAACCACGAAAAGTTCTTGTATTTGAAGATAAAATCTTTTTGCTTTGAAGAAGAAAGATCTAGCTGACTGAAATAAGTTCATTGGATGAAAACCAACAAAATTTGACAAGAACCACGAAAACTTCTTGTATTTTAAGATAATATCTTACACTATTAAAGAAAAAACTTCTGGCTCGCTGAAATATGTTCATTTGCTGAAAACCAACAAAACCACGAAAAGTTCTTGTATTTGAAGATGAAATCTTTTTGCTTTGAAGAAGAAAGATCCAGCTGACTGAAATAAGTTCATTAGATGAAAACCAACAAAAATTGACAAGAACCACGAAAAGTTCTTGTATTTTAAGATAAAATCTTACTCTATTAAGGAAAAAACTTCCAGCTCGCTGAAATATGTTCATTTGCTGAAAACCATCAAAACCACGAAAAGTTCTTGTATTTGAAGATAAAATCTTTTTGCTTTGAAGAAGAAAGATCTAGCTGACTGAAATAAGTTCATTAGATGAAAACCAACAAAAATTGACAAGAACCACGAAAAGTTCTTGTATTTTAAGATAAAATCTTAGGCTATTAAAGAAAAAACTTCCAGCTCGCTGAAATATGTTCATTTGCTGAAAACCATCAAAACCACGAAAAGTTCTTGTATTTGAAGAAAAAATCTTTTTGCTTTGAAGAAGAAAGATCCAGCTGACTGAAATCAGTTCATCAGATGAAAACCAACAAAAATTGACAAGAACCACGAAAAGTTCTTGTATTTTAAGATAAAATCTTAGGCTATTAAAGAAAAAACTTCCAGCTCGCTGAAATCTGTTCATTTGCTGAAAACCATCAAAACCACGAAAAGTTCTTGTATTTGAAGATAAAATCTTTTTGCTTTGAAGAAGAAAGATCTAGCTGACTGAAATAAGTTCATTCGATGAAAACCAACAAAAATTGACAAGAACCACGAAAAGTTCTTGTATTTTAAGATAAAATCTTATGCTATTAAAGAAAAAACTCCCAGCTCGCTGAAATATGTTCATTTGCTGAAAACCAACAAAACCACGAAAAGTTCTTGTATTTGAAGATAAAATCTTTTTTCTTTGAAGAAGAAAGATCGAGCTGACTGAAATAAGTTCATTGGATGAAAACCAACAAAAATTGACAAGAACCACGAAAAGTTCTTGTATTTTAAGATAAAATCTTACTCTATTAAGGAAAAAACTTCCAGCTCGCTGAAATATGTTCATTTGCTGAAAACCATCAAAGCCACGAAAAGTTCTTGTATTTGAAGATAAAATCTTTTTGCTTTGAAGAAGAAAGATCTAGCTGACTGAAATAAGTTCATCAGATGAAAACCAACAAAAAATGACAAGAACCACGAAAAGTTCTTGTATTTTAAGATAAAATCTTACTCTATTAAGGAAAAAACTTCCAGCTCGCTGAAATATGTTCATTTGCTGAAAACCATCAAAACCACGAAAAGTTCTTGTATTTGAAGATAAAATCTTTTTGCTTTGAAGAAGAAAGATCTAGCTGACTGAAATAATTTCATTAGATGAAAACCAACAAAATTTGACAAGAACCACGAAAACTTCTTGTATTTTAAGATAAAATCTTACTCTATTAAGGAAAAAACTTCCAGCTCGCTGAAATCTGTTCATTTGCTGAAAACCAACAAAACCACCAAAAGTTCTTGTATTTGAAGATAAAATCTTTTTGCTTTGACGAAGAAAGATATAGCTGACTGAAATAAGTTCATTAGATGAAAACCAACAAAAATTGACAAGAACCACGAAAAGTTCTTGTATTTTAAGATAAAATCTTAGGCTATTAAAGAAAAAACTTCCAGCTCGCTGAAATCTGTTCATTTGCTGAAAACCATCAAAACCACGAAAAGTTCTTGTATTTGAAGATAAAATCTTTTTTCTTTGAAGAAGAAAGATCCAGCTGACTGAAATAAGTTCATTGGATGAAAACCAACAAAAATTGACAAGAACCACGAAAAGTTCTTGTATTTTAAGATAAAATCTTACTCTATTAAGGAAAAAACTTCCAGCTCGCTGAAATATGTTCATTTGCTGAAAACCATCAAAACCACGAAAAGTTCTTGTATTTGAAGATAAAATCTTTTTGCTTTGAAGAAGAAAGATCTAGCTGACTGAAATAAGTTCATCAGATGAAAACCAACAAAAAATGACAAGAACCACGAAAAGTTCTTGTATTTTAAGATAAAATCTTAGGCTATTAAAGAAAAAACTTCCAGCTCGCTGAAATATGTTCATTTGCTGAAAACCATCAAAACCACGAAAAGTTCTTGTATTTGAAGATAAAATCTTTTTGCTTTGAAGAAGAAAGATCCAGCTGACTGAAATCAGTTCATCAGATGAAAACCAACAAAAATTGACAAGAACCACGAAAACTTCTTGTATTTTAAGATAAAATCTTACTCTATTAAGGAAAAAACTTCCAGCTCGCTGAAATCTGTTCATTTGCTGAAAACCAACAAAACCACCAAAAGTTCTTGTATTTGAAGATAAAATCTTTTTGCTTTGACGAAGAAAGATATAGCTGACTGAAATAAGTTCATTAGATGAAAACCAACAAAAAATGACAAGAACCACGAAAAGTTCTTGTATTTTAAGATAAAATCTTACTCTATTAAGGAAAAAACTTCCAGCTCGCTGAAATATGTTGATTTGCTGAAAACCATCAAAACCACGAAAAGTTCTTGTATTTGAAGATAAAATCTTTTTGCTTTGAAGAAGAAAGATCTAGCTGACTGAAATAAGTTCATCAGATGAAAACCAACAAAAAATGACAAGAACCACGAAAAGTTCTTGTATTTTAAGATAAAATCTTACTCTATTAAGGAAAAAACTTTCAGCTCGCTGAAATATGTTCATTTGCTGAAAACCATCAAAACCACGAAAAGTTCTTGTATTTGAAGATAAAATCTTTTTGCTTTGAAGAAGAAAGATCTAGCTGACTGAAATAAGTTCATTAGATGAAAACCAACAAAATTTGACAAGAACCACGAAAACTTCTTGTATTTTAAGATAATATCTTACACTATTAAAGAAAAAACTTCTGGCTCGCTGAAATATGTTCATTTGCTGAAAACCAACAAAACCACGAAAAGTTCTTGTATTTGAAGATGAAATCTTTTTGCTTTGAAGAAGAAAGATCCAGCTGACTGAAATAAGTTCATTGGATGAAAACCAACAAAAATTGACAAGAACCACGAAAACTTCTTGTATTTTAAGATAAAATCTTACTCTATTAAGGAAAAAACTTCCAGCTCGCTGAAATATGTTCATTTGCTGAAAACCATCAAAACCACGAAAAGTTCTTGTATTTGAAGATAAAATCTTTTTGCTTTGAAGAAGAAAGATCTAGCTGACTGAAATCAGTTCATCAGATGAAAACCAACAAAAATTGACAAGAACCACGAAAAGTTCTTGTATTTTAAGATAAAATCTTATGCTATTAAAGAAAAAACTCCCAGCTCGCTGAAATATGTTCATTTGCTGAAAACCAACAAAACCACGAAAAGTTCTTGTATTTGAAGATAAAATCTTTTTTCTTTGAAGAAGAAAGATCCAGCTGACTGAAATAAGTTCATTGGATGAAAACCAACAAAAATTGACAAGAACCACGAAAAGTTCTTGTATTTTAAGATAAAATCTTACTCTATTAAGGAAAAAACTTCCAGCTCGCTGAAATATGTTCATTTGCTGAAAACCAACAAAACCACGAAAAGTTCTTGTATTTGAAGATAAAATCTTTTTGCTTTGAAGAAGAAAGATCTAGCTGACTGAAATAAGTTCATCAGATGAAAACCAACAAAAAATGACAAGAACCACGAAAAGTTCTTGTATTTTAAGATAAAATCTTACTCTATTAAGGAAAAAACTTCCAGCTCGCTGAAATATGTTCATTTGCTGAAAACCATCAAAACCACGAAAAGTTCTTGTATTTGAAGATAAAATCTTTTTGCTTTGAAGATGAAAGATCTAGCTGACTGAAATAAGTTCATTAGATGAAAACCAACAAAATTTGACAAGAACCACGAAAACTTCTTGTATTTTAAGATAATATCTTACACTATTAAAGAAAAAACTTCTGGCTCGCTGAAATATGTTCATTTGCTGAAAACCAACAAAACCACGAAAAGTTCTTGTATTTGAAGATGAAATCTTTTTGCTTTGAAGAAGAAAGATCCAGCTGACTGAAATCAGTTCATCAGATGAAAACCAACAAAAATTGACAAGAACCACGAAAAGTTCTTGTATTTTAAGATAAAATCTTAGGCTATTAAAGAAAAAACTTCCAGCTCGCTGAAATCTGTTCATTTGCTGAAAACCATCAAAACCACGAAAAGTTCTTGTATTTGAAGATAAAATCTTTTTGCTTTGAAGAAGAAAGATCTAGCTGACTGAAATAAGTTCATTAGATGAAAACCAACAAAAATTGACAAGAACCACGAAAAGTTCTTGTATTTTAAGATAAAATCTTAGGCTATTAAAGAAAAAACTTCCAGCTCGCTGAAATATGTTCATTTGCTGAAAACCATCAAAACCACGAAAAGTTCTTGTATTTGAAGATAAAATCTTTTTGCTTTGACGAAGAAAGATATAGCTGACTGAAATAAGTTCATTAGATGAAAACCAACAAAAAATGACAAGAACCACGAAAAGTTCTTGTATTTTAAGATAAAATCTTACTCTATTAAGGAAAAAACTTCCAGCTCGCTGAAATATGTTGATTTGCTGAAAACCATCAAAACCACGAAAAGTTCTTGTATTTGAAGATAAAATCTTTTTGCTTTGAAGAAGAAAGATCTAGCTGACTGAAATAAGTTCATCAGATGAAAACCAACAAAAAATGACAAGAACCACGAAAAGTTCTTGTATTTTAAGATAAAATCTTACTCTATTAAGGAAAAAACTTTCAGCTCGCTGAAATATGTTCATTTGCTGAAAACCATCAAAACCACGAAAAGTTCTTGTATTTGAAGATAAAATCTTTTTGCTTTGAAGAAGAAAGATCTAGCTGACTGAAATAAGTTCATTAGATGAAAACCAACAAAATTTGACAAGAACCACGAAAACTTCTTGTATTTTAAGATAATATCTTACACTATTAAAGAAAAAACTTCTGGCTCGCTGAAATATGTTCATTTGCTGAAAACCAACAAAACCACGAAAAGTTCTTGTATTTGAAGATGAAATCTTTTTGCTTTGAAGAAGAAAGATCCAGCTGACTGAAATAAGTTCATTGGATGAAAACCAACAAAAATTGACAAGAACCACGAAAACTTCTTGTATTTTAAGATAAAATCTTACTCTATTAAGGAAAAAACTTCCAGCTCGCTGAAATATGTTCATTTGCTGAAAACCATCAAAACCACGAAAAGTTCTTGTATTTGAAGATAAAATCTTTTTGCTTTGAAGAAGAAAGATCTAGCTGACTGAAATCAGTTCATCAGATGAAAACCAACAAAAATTGACAAGAACCACGAAAAGTTCTTGTATTTTAAGATAAAATCTTATGCTATTAAAGAAAAAACTCCCAGCTCGCTGAAATATGTTCATTTGCTGAAAACCAACAAAACCACGAAAAGTTCTTGTATTTGAAGATAAAATCTTTTTTCTTTGAAGAAGAAAGATCCAGCTGACTGAAATAAGTTCATTGGATGAAAACCAACAAAAATTGACAAGAACCACGAAAAGTTCTTGTATTTTAAGATAAAATCTTACTCTATTAAGGAAAAAACTTCCAGCTCGCTGAAATATGTTCATTTGCTGAAAACCAACAAAACCACGAAAAGTTCTTGTATTTGAAGATAAAATCTTTTTGCTTTGAAGAAGAAAGATCTAGCTGACTGAAATAAGTTCATCAGATGAAAACCAACAAAAAATGACAAGAACCACGAAAAGTTCTTGTATTTTAAGATAAAATCTTACTCTATTAAGGAAAAAACTTCCAGCTCGCTGAAATATGTTCATTTGCTGAAAACCATCAAAACCACGAAAAGTTCTTGTATTTGAAGATAAAATCTTTTTGCTTTGAAGATGAAAGATCTAGCTGACTGAAATAAGTTCATTAGATGAAAACCAACAAAATTTGACAAGAACCACGAAAACTTCTTGTATTTTAAGATAATATCTTACACTATTAAAGAAAAAACTTCTGGCTCGCTGAAATATGTTCATTTGCTGAAAACCAACAAAACCACGAAAAGTTCTTGTATTTGAAGATGAAATCTTTTTGCTTTGAAGAAGAAAGATCCAGCTGACTGAAATCAGTTCATCAGATGAAAACCAACAAAAATTGACAAGAACCACGAAAAGTTCTTGTATTTTAAGATAAAATCTTAGGCTATTAAAGAAAAAACTTCCAGCTCGCTGAAATCTGTTCATTTGCTGAAAACCATCAAAACCACGAAAAGTTCTTGTATTTGAAGATAAAATCTTTTTGCTTTGAAGAAGAAAGATCTAGCTGACTGAAATAAGTTCATTAGATGAAAACCAACAAAAATTGACAAGAACCACGAAAAGTTCTTGTATTTTAAGATAAAATCTTAGGCTATTAAAGAAAAAACTTCCAGCTCGCTGAAATATGTTCATTTGCTGAAAACCATCAAAACCACGAAAAGTTCTTGTATTTGAAGATAGAATCTTTTTGCTTTGAAGAAGAAAGATCCAGCTGACTGAAATCAGTTCATCAGATGAAAACCAACAAAAATTGACAAGAACCACGAAAACTTCTTGTATTTTAAGATAAAATCTTACTCTATTAAGGAAAAAACTTCCAGCTCGCTGAAATCTGTTCATTTGCTGAAAACCAACAAAACCACCAAAAGTTCTTGTATTTGAAGATAAAATCTTTTTGCTTTGACGAAGAAAGATATAGCTGACTGAAATAAGTTCATTAGATGAAAACCAACAAAAATTGACAAGAACCACGAAAAGTTCTTGTATTTTAAGATAAAATCTTAGGCTATTAAAGAAAAAACTTCCAGCTCGCTGAAATCTGTTCATTTGCTGAAAACCATCAAAACCACGAAAAGTTCTTGTATTTGAAGATAAAATCTTTTTTCTTTGAAGAAGAAAGATCCAGCTGACTGAAATAAGTTCATTGGATGAAAACCAACAAAAATTGACAAGAACCACGAAAAGTTCTTGTATTTTAAGATAAAATCTTACTCTATTAAGGAAAAAACTTCCAGCTCGCTGAAATATGTTCATTTGCTGAAAACCATCAAAACCACGAAAAGTTCTTGTATTTGAAGATAAAATCTTTTTGCTTTGAAGATGAAAGATCTAGCTGACTGAAATAAGTTCATTAGATGAAAACCAACAAAATTTGACAAGAACCACGAAAACTTCTTGTATTTTAAGATAATATCTTACACTATTAAAGAAAAAACTTCTGGCTCGCTGAAATATGTTCATTTGCTGAAAACCAACAAAACCACGAAAAGTTCTTGTATTTGAAGATGAAATCTTTTTGCTTTGAAGAAGAAAGATCCAGCTGACTGAAATCAGTTCATCAGATGAAAACCAACAAAAATTGACAAGAACCACGAAAAGTTCTTGTATTTTAAGATAAAATCTTCGGCTATTAAAGAAAAAACTTCCAGCTCGCTGAAATCTGTTCATTTGCTGAAAACCATCAAAACCACGAAAAGTTCTTGTATTTGATGATAAAATCTTTTTGCTTTGAAGAAGAAAGATCTAGCTGACGGAAATAAGTTCATTAGATGAAAACCAACAAAAATTGACAAGAACCACGAAAAGTTCTTGTATTTTAAGATAAAATCTTACTCTATTAAGGAAAAAACTTCCAGCTCGCTGAAATATGTTCATTTGCTGAAAACCATCAAAACCACGAAAAGTTCTTGTATTTGAAGATAAAATCTTTTTGCTTTGAAGAAGAAAGATCCAGCTGACTGAAATCAGTTCATCAGATGAAAACCAACAAAAATTGACAAGAACCACGAAAACTTCTTGTATTTTAAGATAAAATCTTACTCTATTAAGGAAAAAACTTCCAGCTCGCTGAAATCTGTTCATTTGCTGAAAACCAACAAAACCACCAAAAGTTCTTGTATTTGAAGATAAAATCTTTTTGCTTTGACGAAGAAAGATATAGCTGACTGAAATAAGTTCATTAGATGAAAACCAACAAAAATTGACAAGAACCACGAAAAGTTCTTGTATTTTAAGATAAAATCTTAGGCTATTAAAGAAAAAACTTCCAGCTCGCTGAAATCTGTTCATTTGCTGAAAACCATCAAAACCACGAAAAGTTCTTGTATTTGAAGATAAAATCTTTTTTCTTTGAAGAAGAAAGATCCAGCTGACTGAAATAAGTTCATTGGATGAAAACCAACAAAAATTGACAAGAACCACGAAAAGTTCTTGTATTTTAAGATAAAATCTTACTCTATTAAGGAAAAAACTTCCAGCTCGCTGAAATATGTTCATTTGCTGAAAACCATCAAAACCACGAAAAGTTCTTGTATTTGAAGATAAAATCTTTTTGCTTTGAAGAAGAAAGATCTAGCTGACTGAAATAAGTTCATCAGATGAAAACCAACAAAAAATGACAAGAACCACGAAAAGTTCTTGTATTTTAAGATAAAATCTTACTCTATTAAGGAAAAAACTTCCAGCTCGCTGAAATATGTTCATTTGCTGAAAACCATCAAAACCACGAAAAGTTCTTGTATTTGAAGATAAAATCTTTTTGCTTTGAAGAAGAAAGATCTAGCTGACTGAAATAAGTTCATTGGATGAAAACCAACAAAATTTGACAAGAACCACGAAAACTTCTTGTATTTTAAGATAATATCTTACACTATTAAAGAAAAAACTTCTGGCTCGCTGAAATATGTTCATTTGCTGAAAACCAACAAAACCACGAAAAGTTCTTGTATTTGAAGATGAAATCTTTTTGCTTTGAAGAAGAAAGATCCAGCTGACTGAAATAAGTTCATTAGATGAAAACCAACAAAAATTGACAAGAACCACGAAAAGTTCTTGTATTTTAAGATAAAATCTTACTCTATTAAGGAAAAAACTTCCAGCTCGCTGAAATATGTTCATTTGCTGAAAACCATCAAAACCACGAAAAGTTCTTGTATTTGAAGATAAAATCTTTTTGCTTTGAAGAAGAAAGATCTAGCTGACTGAAATAAGTTCATTGGATGAAAACCAACAAAATTTGACAAGAACCACGAAAACTTCTTGTATTTTAAGATAATATCTTACACTATTAAAGAAAAAACTTCTGGCTCGCTGAAATATGTTCATTTGCTGAAAACCAACAAAACCACGAAAAGTTCTTGTATTTGAAGATGAAATCTTTTTGCTTTGAAGAAGAAAGATCCAGCTGACTGAAATAAGTTCATTAGATGAAAACCAACAAAAATTGACAAGAACCACGAAAAGTTCTTGTATTTTAAGATAAAATCTTACTCTATTAAGGAAAAAACTTCCAGCTCGCTGAAATATGTTCATTTGCTGAAAACCATCAAAACCACGAAAAGTTCTTGTATTTGAAGATAAAATCTTTTTGCTTTGAAGAAGAAAGATCTAGCTGACTGAAATAAGTTCATTAGATGAAAACCAACAAAAATTGACAAGAACCACGAAAAGTTCTTGTATTTTAAGATAAAATCTTAGGCTATTAAAGAAAAAACTTCCAGCTCGCTGAAATATGTTCATTTGCTGAAAACCATCAAAACCACGAAAAGTTCTTGTATTTGAAGAAAAAATCTTTTTGCTTTGAAGAAGAAAGATCCAGCTGACTGAAATCAGTTCATCAGATGAAAACCAACAAAAATTGACAAGAACCACGAAAAGTTCTTGTATTTTAAGATAAAATCTTAGGCTATTAAAGAAAAGACTTCCAGCTCGCTGAAATCTGTTCATTTGCTGAAAACCATCAAAACCACGAAAAGTTCTTGTATTTGAAGATAAAATCTTTTTGCTTTGAAGAAGAAAGATCTAGCTGACTGAAATAAGTTCATTCGATGAAAACCAACAAAAATTGACAAGAACCACGAAAAGTTCTTGTATTTTAAGATAAAATCTTATGCTATTAAAGAAAAAACTCCCAGCTCGCTGAAATATGTTCATTTGCTGAAAACCAACAAAACCACCAAAAGTTCTTGTATTTGAAGATAAAATCTTTTTGCTTTGACGAAGAAAGATATAGCTGACTGAAATAAGTTCATTAGATGAAAACCAACAAAAATTGACAAGAACCACGAAAAGTTCTTGTATTTTAAGATAAAATCTTAGGCTATTAAAGAAAAAACTTCCAGCTCGCTGAAATCTGTTCATTTGCTGAAAACCATCAAAACCACGAAAAGTTCTTGTATTTGAAGATAAAATCTTTTTTCTTTGAAGAAGAAAGATCCAGCTGACTGAAATAAGTTCATTGGATGAAAACCAACAAAAATTGACAAGAACCACGAAAAGTTCTTGTATTTTAAGATAAAATCTTACTCTATTAAGGAAAAAACTTCCAGCTCGCTGAAATATGTTCATTTGCTGAAAACCATCAAAACCACGAAAAGTTCTTGTATTTGAAGATAAAATCTTTTTGCTTTGAAGAAGAAAGATCTAGCTGACTGAAATAAGTTCATCAGATGAAAACCAACAAAAAATGACAAGAACCACGAAAAGTTCTTGTATTTTAAGATAAAATCTTACTCTATTAAGGAAAAAACTTCCAGCTCGCTGAAATATGTTCATTTGCTGAAAACCATCAAAACCACGAAAAGTTCTTGTATTTGAAGATAAAATCTTTTTGCTTTGAAGAAGAAAGATCTAGCTGACTGAAATAAGTTCATTGGATGAAAACCAACAAAATTTGACAAGAACCACGAAAACTTCTTGTATTTTAAGATAATATCTTACACTATTAAAGAAAAAACTTCTGGCTCGCTGAAATATGTTCATTTGCTGAAAACCAACAAAACCACGAAAAGTTCTTGTATTTGAAGATGAAATCTTTTTGCTTTGAAGAAGAAAGATCCAGCTGACTGAAATAAGTTCATTAGATGAAAACCAACAAAAATTGACAAGAACCACGAAAAGTTCTTGTATTTTAAGATAAAATCTTACTCTATTAAGGAAAAAACTTCCAGCTCGCTGAAATATGTTCATTTGCTGAAAACCATCAAAACCACGAAAAGTTCTTGTATTTGAAGATAAAATCTTTTTGCTTTGAAGAAGAAAGATCTAGCTGACTGAAATAAGTTCATTAGATGAAAACCAACAAAAATTGACAAGAACCACGAAAAGTTCTTGTATTTTAAGATAAAATCTTAGGCTATTAAAGAAAAAACTTCCAGCTCGCTGAAATATGTTCATTTGCTGAAAACCATCAAAACCACGAAAAGTTCTTGTATTTGAAGAAAAAATCTTTTTGCTTTGAAGAAGAAAGATCCAGCTGACTGAAATCAGTTCATCAGATGAAAACCAACAAAAATTGACAAGAACCACGAAAAGTTCTTGTATTTTAAGATAAAATCTTAGGCTATTAAAGAAAAAACTTCCAGCTCGCTGAAATCTGTTCATTTGCTGAAAACCATCAAAACCACGAAAAGTTCTTGTATTTGAAGATAAAATCTTTTTGCTTTGAAGAAGAAAGATCTAGCTGACTGAAATAAGTTCATTCGATGAAAACCAACAAAAATTGACAAGAACCACGAAAAGTTCTTGTATTTTAAGATAAAATCTTATGCTATTAAAGAAAAAACTCCCAGCTCGCTGAAATATGTTCATTTGCTGAAAACCAACAAAACCACGAAAAGTTCTTGTATTTGAAGATAAAATCTTTTTTCTTTGAAGAAGAAAGATCGAGCTGACTGAAATAAGTTCATTGGATGAAAACCAACAAAAATTGACAAGAACCACGAAAAGTTCTTGTATTTTAAGATAAAATCTTACTCTATTAAGGAAAAAACTTCCAGCTCGCTGAAATATGTTCATTTGCTGAAAACCATCAAAGCCACGAAAAGTTCTTGTATTTGAAGATAAAATCTTTTTGCTTTGAAGAAGAAAGATCTAGCTGACTGAAATAAGTTCATCAGATGAAAACCAACAAAAAATGACAAGAACCACGAAAAGTTCTTGTATTTTAAGATAAAATCTAACTCTATTAAGGAAAAAACTTCCAGCTCGCTGAAATATGTTCATTTGCTGAAAACCATCAAAACCACGAAAAGTTCTTGTATTTGAAGATAAAATCTTTTTGCTTTGAAGAAGAAAGATCTAGCTGACTGAAATAATTTCATTAGATGAAAACCAACAAAATTTGACAAGAACCACGAAAACTTCTTGTATTTTAAGATAATATCTTGCACTGTTAAAGAAAAAACTTCTGGCTCGCTGAAATATGTTCATTTGCTGAAAACCAACAAAACCACGAAAAGTTCTTGTATTTGAAGATGAAATCTTTTTGCTTTGAAGAAGAAAGATCCAGCTGACTGAAATAAGTTCATTAGATGAAAACCAACAAAAATTGACAAGAACCACGAAAAGTTCTTGTATTTTAAGATAAAATCTTACTCTATTAAGGAAAAAACTTCCAGCTCGCTGAAATATGTTCATTTGCTGAAAACCATCAAAACCACGAAAAGTTCTTGTATTTGAAGATAAAATCTTTTTGCTTTGCAGAAGAAAGATCTAGCTGACTGAAATAAGTTCATTAGATGAAAACCAACAAAAATTGACAAGAACCACGAAAAGTTCTTGTATTTTAAGATAATATCTTACACTATTAAAGAAAAAACTTCTGGCTCGCTGAAATATGTTCATTTGCTGAAAACCAACAAAACCACGAAAAGTTCTTGTATTTGAAGATGAAATCTTTTTGCTTTGAAGAAGAAAGATCCAGCTGACTGAAATAAGTTCATTGGATGAAAACCAACAAAAATTGACAAGAACCACGAAAAGTTCTTGTATTTTAAGATAAAATCTTACTCTATTAAGGAAAAAACTTCCAGCTCGCTGAAATATGTTCATTTGCTGAAAACCATCAAAACCACGAAAAGTTCTTGTATTTGAAGATAAAATCTTTTTGCTTTGAAGAAGAAAGATCTAGCTGACTGAAATAAGTTCATTAGATGAAAACCAACAAAAATTGACAAGAACCACGAAAAGTTCTTGTATTTTAAGATAAAATCTTAGGCTATTAAAGAAAAAACTTCCAGCTCGCTGAAATATGTTCATTTGCTGAAAACCATCAAAACCACGAAAAGTTCTTGTATTTGAAGAAAAAATCTTTTTGCTTTGAAGAAGAAAGATCCAGCTGACTGAAATCAGTTCATCAGATGAAAACCAACAAAAATTGACAAGAACCACGAAAAGTTCTTGTATTTTAAGATAAAATCTTAGGCTATTAAAGAAAAAACTTCCAGCTCGCTGAAATCTGTTCATTTGCTGAAAACCATCAAAACCACGAAAAGTTCTTGTATTTGAAGATAAAATCTTTTTGCTTTGAAGAACAAAGATCTAGCTGACTGAAATAAGTTCATTCGATGAAAACCAACAAAAATTGACAAGAACCACGAAAAGTTCTTGTATTTTAAGATAAAATCTTATGCTATTAAAGAAAAAACTCCCAGCTCGCTGAAATATGTTCATTTGCTGAAAACCAACAAAACCACGAAAAGTTCTTGTATTTGAAGATGAAATCTTTTTGCTTTGAAGAAGAAAGATCCAGCTGACTGAAATAAGTTCATTAGATGAAAACCAACAAAAATTGACAAGAACCACGAAAAGTTCTTGTATTTTAAGATAAAATCTTACTCTATTAAGGAAAAAACTTCCAGCTCGCTGAAATATGTTCATTTGCTGAAAACCATCAAAACCACGAAAAGTTCTTGTATTTGAAGATAAAATCTTTTTGCTTTGAAGAAGAAAGATCTAGCTGACTGAAATAAGTTCATTGGATGAAAACCAACAAAATTTGACAACAACCACGAAAACTTCTTGTATTTTAAGATAATATCTTACACTATTAAAGAAAAAACTTCTGGCTTGCTGAAATATGTTCATTTGCTGAAAACCAACAAAACCACGAAAAGTTCTTGTATTTGAAGATGAAATCTTTTTGCTTTGAAGAAGAAAGATCCAGCTGACTGAAATAAGTTCATTAGATGAAAACCAACAAAAATTGACAAGAACCACGAAAAGTTCTTGTATTTTAAGATAAAATCTTACTCTATTAAGGAAAAAACTTCCAGCTCGCTGAAATATGTTCATTTGCTGAAAACCATCAAAACCACGAAAAGTTCTTGTATTTGAAGATAAAATCTTTTTGCTTTGAAGAAGAAAGATCTAGCTGACTGAAATAAGTTCATTAGATGAAAACCAACAAAAATTGACAAGAACCACGAAAAGTTCTTGTATTTTAAGATAAAATCTTAGGCTATTAAAGAAAAAACTTCCAGCTCGCTGAAATATGTTCATTTGCTGAAAACCATCAAAACCACGAAAAGTTCTTGTATTTGAAGAAAAAATCTTTTTGCTTTGAAGAAGAAAGATCCAGCTGACTGAAATAAGTTCATCAGATGAAAACCAACAAAAATTGACAAGAACCACGAAAAGTTCTTGTATTTTAAGATAAAATCTTAGGCTATTAAAGAAAAAACTTCCAGCTCGCTGAAATGTGTTCATTTGCTGAAAACCATCAAAACCACGAAAAGTTCTTGTATTTGAAGATAAAATCTTTTTGCTTTGAAGAAGAAAGATCTAGCTGACTGAAATAAGTTCATTCGATGAAAACCAACAAAAATTGACAAGAACCACGAAAAGTTCTTGTATTTTAAGATAAAATCTTATGCTATTAAAGAAAAAACTCCCAGCTCGCTGAAATATGTTCATTTGCTGAAAACCAACAAAACCACGAAAAGTTCTTGTATTTGAAGATAAAATCTTTTTTCTTTGAAGAAGAAAGATCGAGCTGACTGAAATAAGTTCATCAGATGAAAACCAACAAAAAATGACAAGAACCACGAAAAGTTCTTGTATTTTAAGATAAAATCTTACTCTATTAAGGAAAAAACTTCCAGCTCGCTGAAATATGTTCATTTGCTGAAAACCATCAAAACCACGAAAAGTTCTTGTATTTGAAGATAAAATCTTTTTGCTTTGAAGAAGAAAGATCTAGCTGACTGAAATAATTTCATTAGATGAAAACCAACAAAATTTGACAAGAACCACGAAAACTTCTTGTATTTTAAGATAATATCTTACACTATTAAAGAAAAAACTTCTGGCTCGCTGAAATATGTTCATTTGCTGAAAACCAACAAAACCACGAAAAGTTCTTGTATTTGAAGATGAAATCTTTTTGCTTTGAAGAAGAAAGATCCAGCTGACTGAAATAAGTTCATTAGATGAAAACCAACAAAAATTGACAAGAACCACGAAAAGTTCTTGTATTTTAAGATAAAATCTTACTCTATTAAGGAAAAAACTTCCAGCTCGCTGAAATATGTTCATTTGCTGAAAACCATCAAAACCACGAAAAGTTCTTGTATTTTAAGATAAAATCTTACTCTATTAAGGAAAAAACTTCCAGCTCGCTGAAATATGTTCATTTGCTGAAAACCATCAAAACCACGAAAAGTTCTTGTATTTGAAGATAAAATCTTTTTGCTTTGAAGAAGAAAGATCTAGCTGACTGAAATAAGTTCATTAGATGAAAACCAACAAAAATTGACAAGAACCACGAAAAGTTCTTGTATTTTAAGATAAAATCTTAGGCTATTAAAGAAAAAACTTCCAGCTCGCTGAAATATGTTCATTTGCTGAAAACCATCAAAACCACGAAAAGTTCTTGTATTTGAAGAAAAAATCTTTTTGCTTTGAAGAAGAAAGATCCAGCTGACTGAAATCAGTTCATCAGATGAAAACCAACAAAAATTGACAAGAACCACGAAAAGTTCTTGTATTTTAAGATAAAATCTTAGGCTATTAAAGAAAAAACTTCCAGCTCGCTGAAATCTGTTCATTTGCTGAAAACCATCAAAACCACGAAAAGTTCTTGTATTTGAAGATAAAATCTTTTTGCTTTGAAGAAGAAAGATCTAGCTGACTGAAATAAGTTCATTCGATGAAAACCAACAAAAATTGACAAGAACCACGAAAAGTTCTTGTATTTTAAGATAAAATCTTATGCTATTAAAGAAAAAACTCCCAGCTCGCTGAAATATGTTCATTTGCTGAAAACCAACAAAACCACGAAAAGTTCTTGTATTTGAAGATAAAATCTTTTTTCTTTGAAGAAGAAAGATCCAGCTGACTGAAATAAGTTCATTGGATGAAAACCAACAAAAATTGACAAGAACCACGAAAAGTTCTTGTATTTTAAGATAAAATCTTACTCTATTAAGGAAAAAACTTCCAGCTCGCTGAAATATGTTCATTTGCTGAAAACCATCAAAGCCACGAAAAGTTCTTGTATTTGAAGATAAAATCTTTTTGCTTTGAAGAAGAAAGATCCAGCTGACTGAAATAAGTTCATCAGATGAAAACCAACAAAAAATGACAAGAACCACGAAAAGTTCTTGTATTTTAAGATAAAATCTTACTCTATTAAGGAAAAAACTTCCAGCTCGCTGAAATATGTTCATTTGCTGAAAACCATCAAAACCACGAAAAGTTCTTGTATTTGAAGATAAAATCTTTTTGCTTTGAAGAAGAAAGATCTAGCTGACTGAAATAATTTCATTAGATGAAAACCAACAAAATTTGACAAGAACCACGAAAACTTCTTGTATTTTAAGATAATATCTTACACTATTAAAGAAAAAACTTCTGGCTCGCTGAAATATGTTCATTTGCTGAAAACCAACAAAACCACGAAAAGTTCTTGTATTTGAAGATGAAATCTTTTTGCTTTGAAGAAGAAAGATCCAGCTGACTGAAATAAGTTCATTAGATGAAAACCAACAAAAATTGACAAGAACCACGAAAAGTTCTTGTATTTTAAGATAAAATCTTACTCTATTAAGGAAAAAACTTCCAGCTCGCTGAAATATGTTCATTTGCTGAAAACCATCAAAACCACGAAAAGTTCTTGTATTTGAAGATAAAATCTTTTTGCTTTGCAGAAGAAAGATCTAGCTGACTGAAATAAGTTCATTAGATGAAAACCAACAAAAATTGACAAGAACCACGAAAAGTTCTTGTATTTTAAGATAATATCTTACACTATTAAAGAAAAAACTTCTGGCTCGCTGAAATATGTTCATTTGCTGAAAACCAACAAAACCACGAAAAGTTCTTGTATTTGAAGATGAAATCTTTTTGCTTTGAAGAAGAAAGATCCAGCTGACTGAAATAAGTTCATTGGATGAAAACCAACAAAAATTGACAAGAACCACGAAAAGTTCTTGTATTTTAAGATAAAATCTTACTCTATTAAGGAAAAAACTTCCAGCTCGCTGAAATATGTTCATTTGCTGAAAACCATCAAAACCACGAAAAGTTCTTGTATTTGAAGATAAAATCTTTTTGCTTTGAAGAAGAAAGATCTAGCTGACTGAAATAAGTTCATTAGATGAAAACCAACAAAAATTGACAAGAACCACGAAAAGTTCTTGTATTTTAAGATAAAATCTTAGGCTATTAAAGAAAAAACTTCCAGCTCGCTGAAATATGTTCATTTGCTGAAAACCATCAAAACCACGAAAAGTTCTTGTATTTGAAGAAAAAATCTTTTTGCTTTGAAGAAGAAAGATCCAGCTGACTGAAATCAGTTCATCAGATGAAAACCAACAAAAATTGACAAGAACCACGAAAAGTTCTTGTATTTTAAGATAAAATCTTAGGCTATTAAAGAAAAAACTTCCAGCTCGCTGAAATCTGTTCATTTGCTGAAAACCATCAAAACCACGAAAAGTTCTTGTATTTGAAGATAAAATCTTTTTCCTTTGAAGAAGAAAGATCTAGCTGACTGAAATAAGTTCATTCGATGAAAACCAACAAAAATTGACAAGAACCACGAAAAGTTCTTGTATTTTAAGATAAAATCTTATGCTATTAAAGAAAAAACTCCCAGCTCGCTGAAATATGTTCATTTGCTGAAAACCAACAAAACCACGAAAAGTTCTTGTATTTGAAGATAAAATCTTTTTTCTTTGAAGAAGAAAGATCGAGCTGACTGAAATAAGTTCATTGGATGAAAACCAACAAAAATTGACAAGAACCACGAAAAGTTCTTGTATTTTAAGATAAAATCTTACTCTATTAAGGAAAAAACTTCCAGCTCGCTGAAATATGTTCATTTGCTGAAAACCATCAAAGCCACGAAAAGTTCTTGTATTTGAAGATAAAATCTTTTTGCTTTGAAGAAGAAAGATCTAGCTGACTGAAATAAGTTCATCAGATGAAAACCAACAAAAAATGACAAGAACCACGAAAAGTTCTTGTATTTTAAGATAAAATCTTACTCTATTAAGGAAAAAACTTCCAGCTCGCTGAAATATGTTCATTTGCTGAAAACCATCAAAACCACGAAAAGTTCTTGTATTTGAAGATAAAATCTTTTTGCTTTGAAGAAGAAAGATCTAGCTGACTGAAATAATTTCATTAGATGAAAACCAACAAAATTTGACAAGAACCACGAAAACTTCTTGTATTTTAAGATAATATCTTACACTATTAAAGAAAAAACTTCTGGCTCGCTGAAATATGTTCATTTGCTGAAAACCAACAAAACCACGAAAAGTTCTTGTATTTGAAGATGAAATCTTTTTGCTTTGAAGAAGAAAGATCCAGCTGACTGAAATAAGTTCATTGGATGAAAACCAACAAAATTTGACAAGAACCACGAAAAGTTCTTGTATTTTAAGATAAAATCTTACTCTATTAAGGAAAAAACTTCCAGCTCGCTGAAATATGTTCATTTGCTGAAAACCATCAAAACCACGAAAAGTTCTTGTATTTGAAGATAAAATCTTTTTGCTTTGAAGAAGAAAGATCTAGCTGACTGAAATAAGTTCATTAGATGAAAACCAACAAAAATTGACAAGAACCACGAAAAGTTCTTGTATTTTAAGATAAAATCTTAGGCTATTAAAGAAAAAACTTCCAGCTCGCTGAAATATGTTCATTTGCTGAAAACCATCAAAACCACGAAAAGTTCTTGTATTTGAAGAAAAAATCTTTTTGCTTTGAAGAAGAAAGATCCAGCTGACTGAAATCAGTTCATCAGATGAAAACCAACAAAAATTGACAAGAACCACGAAAAGTTCTTGTATTTTAAGATAAAATCTTAGGCTATTAAAGAAAAAACTTCCAGCTCGCTGAAATCTGTTCATTTGCTGAAAACCATCAAAACCACGAAAAGTTCTTGTATTTGAAGATAAAATCTTTTTGCTTTGAAGAAGAAAGATCTAGCTGACTGAAATAAGTTCATTCGATGAAAACCAACAAAAATTGACAAGAACCACGAAAAGTTCTTGTATTTTAAGATAAAATCTTATGCTATTAAAGAAAAAACTCCCAGCTCGCTGAAATATGTTCATTTGCTGAAAACCAACAAAACCACGAAAAGTTCTTGTATTTGAAGATAAAATCTTTTTTCTTTGAAGAAGAAAGATCGAGCTGACTGAAATAAGTTCATTGGATGAAAACCAACAAAAATTGACAAGAACCACGAAAAGTTCTTGTATTTTAAGATAAAATCTTACTCTATTAAGGAAAAAACTTCCAGCTCGCTGAAATATGTTCATTTGCTGAAAACCATCAAAGCCACGAAAAGTTCTTGTATTTGAAGATAAAATCTTTTTGCTTTGAAGAAGAAAGATCTAGCTGACTGAAATAAGTTCATCAGATGAAAACCAACAAAAAATGACAAGAACCACGAAAAGTTCTTGTATTTTAAGATAAAATCTTACTCTATTAAGGAAAAAACTTCCAGCTCGCTGAAATATGTTCATTTGCTGAAAACCATCAAAACCACGAAAAGTTCTTGTATTTGAAGATAAAATCTTTTTGCTTTGAAGAAGAAAGATCTAGCTGACTGAAATAATTTCATTAGATGAAAACCAACAAAATTTGACAAGAACCACGAAAACTTCTTGTATTTTAAGATAATATCTTACACTATTAAAGAAAAAACTTCTGGCTCGCTGAAATATGTTCATTTGCTGAAAACCAACAAAACCACGAAAAGTTCTTGTATTTGAAGATGAAATCTTTTTGCTTTGAAGAAGAAAGATCCAGCTGACTGAAATAAGTTCATTAGATGAAAACCAACAAAAATTGACAAGAACCACGAAAAGTTCTTGTATTTTAAGATAAAATCTTACTCTATTAAGGAAAAAACTTCCAGCTCGCTGAAATATGTTCATTTGCTGAAAACCATCAAAACCACGAAAAGTTCTTGTATTTGAAGATAAAATCTTTTTGCTTTGCAGAAGAAAGATCTAGCTGACTGAAATAAGTTCATTAGATGAAAACCAACAAAAATTGACAAGAACCACGAAAAGTTCTTGTATTTTAAGATAAAATCTTAGGCTATTCAAGAAAAAACTTCCAGCTCGCTGAAATCTGTTCATTTGCTGAAAACCAACAAAACCACCAAAAGTTCTTGTATTTGAAGATAAAATCTTTTTGCTTTGACGAAGAAAGATATAGCTGACTGAAATAAGTTCATTAGATGAAAACCAACAAAAATTGACAAGAACCACGAAAAGTTCTTGTATTTTAAGATAAAATCTTAGGCTATTAAAGAAAAAACTTCCAGCTCGCTGAAATCTGTTCATTTGCTGAAAACCATCAAAACCACGAAAAATTCTTGTATTTGAAGATAAAATCTTTTTGCTTTGAAGAAGAAAGATCGAGCTGACTGAAATAAGTTCATTAGATGAAAACCAACAAAAATTGACAAGAACCACGAAAAGTTCTTGTATTTTAAGATAAAATCTTATGCTATTAAAGAAAAAACTCCCAGCTCGCTGAAATATGTTCATTTGCTGAAAACCAACAAAACCACGAAAAGTTCTTGTATTTGAAGATAAAATCTTTTTTCTTTGAAGAAGAAAGATCCAGCTGACTGAAATAAGTTCATTCGATGAAAACCAACAAAAATTGACAAGAACCACGAAAAGTTCTTGTATTTTAAGATAAAATCTTACTCTATTAAGGAAAAAACTTCCAGCTCGCTGAAATATGTTCATTTGCTGAAAACCATCAAAACCACGAAAAGTTCTTGTATTTGAAGATAAAATCTTTTTGCTTTGAAGAAGAAAGATCTAGCTGACTGAAATAAGTTCATCAGATGAAAACCAACAAAAAATGACAAGAACCACGAAAAGTTCTTGTATTTTAAGATAAAATCTTACTCTATTAAGGAAAAAACTTCCAGCTCGCTGAAATATGTTCATTTGCTGAAAACCATCAAAACCACGAAAAGTTCTTGTATTTGAAGATAAAATCTTTTTGCTTTGAAGATGAAAGATCCAGCTGACTGAAATAAGTTCATTAGATGAAAACCAACAAAATTTGACAAGAACCACGAAAACTTCTTGTATTTTAAGATTATATCTTACACTATTAAAGAAAAAACTTCTGGCTCGCTGAAATATGTTCATTTGCTGAAAACCAACAAAACCACGAAAAGTTCTTGTATTTGAAGATGAAATCTTTTTGCTTTGAAGAAGAAAGATCCAGCTGACTGAAATAAGTTCATTAGATGAAAACCAACAAAAATTGACAAGAACCACGAAAAGTTCTTGTATTTTAAGATAAAATCTTACTCTATTAAGGAAAAAACTTCCAGCTCGCTGAAATATGTTCATTTGCTGAAAACCATCAAAACCACGAAAAGTTCTTGTATTTGAAGATAAAATCTTTTTGCTTTGAAGAAGAAAGATCTAGCTGACTGAAATAAGTTCATTAGATGAAAACCAACAAATATTGACAAGAACCACGAAAAGTTCTTGTATTTTAAGATAAAATCTTACTCTATTCAGGAAAAAACTTCCAGCTCGCTGAAATCTGTTCATTTGCTGAAAACCATCAAAACCACGAAAAGTTCTTGTATTTGAAGATAAAATCTTTTTGCTTTGAAGAAGAAAGATCTAGCTGACTGAAATAAGTTCATTCGATGAAAACCAACAAAAATTGACAAGAACAACGAAAAGTTCTTGTATTTTAAGATAAAATCTTAGGCTATCAAAAAAAAAACTTCCAGCTCGCTGAAATATGTTCATTTGCTGAAAACCATCAAAACCACGAAAAGTTCTTGTATTTGAAGATAAAATATTTTTGCTTTGAAGAAGAAAGATCCAGCTGACTGAAATCAGTTCATCAGATGAAAACCAACAAAAATTGACAAGAACCACGAAAAGTTCTTGTATTTTAAGATAAAATCTTAGTCTATTAAGGAAAAAACTTCCAGCTCGCTGAAATATGTTCATTTGCTGAAAACCATCAAAACCACGAAAAGTTCTTGTATTTGAAGATAAAATCTTTTTGCTTTGAAGAAGAAAGATCCAGCTGACTGAAATAAGTTCATTGGATGAAAACGAACAAAATTTGACAAGAACCACGAAAACTTCTTGCATTTTAAGATAATATCTTACGCTATTAAAGAAAAAACTTCTGGCTCGCTGAAATATGTTCATTTGCTGAAAACCAACAAAACCACGAAAAGTTCTTGTATTTGAAGATAAAATCTTTTTGCTTTGAAGAAGAAAGATCCAGCTGACTGAAATAATTTCATTAGATGAAAACCAACAAAAATTGACAAGAACCACGAAAAGTTCTTGTATTTTAAGATAAAATCTTACTCTATTAAGGAAAAAACTTCCAGCTCGCTGAAATGTGTTCATTTGCTGAAAACCATCAAAACCACGAAAAGTTCTTGTATTTGAAGATAAAATCTTTTTGCTTTGAAGAAGAAAGATCGAGCTGACTGAAATAAGTTCATTAGATGAAAACCAACAAAAATTGACAAGAACAACGAAAAGTTCTTGTATTTTAAGATAAAATCTTAGGCTATTAAAGAAAAAACTTCCAGCTCGCTGAAATATGTTCATTTGCTGAAAACCATCAAAACCACGAAAAGTTCTTGTATTTGAAGATAAAATCTTTTTGCTTTGAAGAAAGATCCAGCTGACTGAAATCAGTTCATCAGATGAAAACCAACAAAAATTGACAAGAACCACGAAAAGTTCTTGTATTTTAAGATAAAATCTTACTCTATTAAGGAAAAAACTTCCAGCTCGCTGAAATCTGTTCATTTGCTGAAAACCAACAAAACCATGAAAAGTTCTTGTATTTGAAGATAAAATCTTTTTGCTTTGACGAAGAAAGATCTAGCTGACTGAAATAAGTTCATTAGATGAAAACCAACAAAAATTGACAAGAACCACGAAAAGTTCTTGTATTTTAAGATAAAATCTTAGGCTATTAAAGAAAAAACTTCCAGCTCGCTGAAATCTGTTCATTTGCTGAAAACCATCAAAACCACGAAAAGTTCTTGTATTTGAAGATAAAATCTTTTTGCTTTGAAGAAGAAAGATCCAGCTGACTGAAATAATTTCATTAGATGAAAACCAACAAAAATTGACAAGAACCACGAAAAGTTCTTGTATTTTAAGATAAAATCTTATGCTATTAAAGAAAAAATTCCCAGCTCGCTGAAATATGTTCATTTGCTGAAAACCATCAAAACCACGAAAAGTTCTTGTATTTGAAGATAAAATCTTTTTGCTTTGAAGAAGAAAGATCGAGCTGACTGAAATAAGTTCATTGGATGAAAACGAACAAAATTTGACAAGAACCACGAAAACTTCTTGCATTTTAAGATAATATCTTACGCTATTAAAGAAAAAACTTCTGGCTCGCTGAAATATGTTCATTTGCTGAAAACCAACAAAACCACGAAAAGTTCTTGTATTTGAAGATAAAATCTTTTTGCTTTGAAGAAGAAAGATCCAGCTGACTGAAATAATTTCATTAGATGAAAACCAACAAAAATTGACAAGAACCACGAAAAGTTCTTGTATTTTAAGATAAAATCTTACTCTATTAAGGAAAAAACTTCCAGCTCGCTGAAATGTGTTCATTTGCTGAAAACCATCAAAACCACGAAAAGTTCTTGTATTTGAAGATAAAATCTTTTTGCTTTGAAGAAGAAAGATCGAGCTGACTGAAATAAGTTCATTAGATGAAAACCAACAAAAATTGACAAGAACAACGAAAAGTTCTTGTATTTTAAGATAAAATCTTAGGCTATTAAAGAAAAAACTTCCAGCTCGCTGAAATATGTTCATTTGCTGAAAACCATCAAAACCACGAAAAGTTCTTGTATTTGAAGATAAAATCTTTTTGCTTTGAAGAAAGATCCAGCTGACTGAAATCAGTTCATCAGATGAAAACCAACAAAAATTGACAAGAACCACGAAAAGTTCTTGTATTTTAAGATAAAATCTTACTCTATTAAGGAAAAAACTTCCAGCTCGCTGAAATCTGTTCATTTGCTGAAAACCAACAAAACCATGAAAAGTTCTTGTATTTGAAGATAAAATCTTTTTGCTTTGACGAAGAAAGATCTAGCTGACTGAAATAAGTTCATTAGATGAAAACCAACAAAAATTGACAAGAACCACGAAAAGTTCCTGTATTTTAAGATAAAATCTTAGGCTATTAAAGAAAAAACTTCCAGCTCGCTGAAATATGTTCATTTGCTGAAAACCATCAAAACCACGAAAAGTTCTTGTATTTGAAGATAAAATCTTTTTGCTTTGAAGAAGAAAGATCCAGCTGACTGAAATCAGTTCATCAGATGAAAACCAACAAAAATTGACAAGAACCACGAAAAGTTCTTGTATTTTAAGATAAAATCTTACTCTATTAAGGAAAAAACTTCCAGCTCGCTGAAATCTGTTCATTTGCTGAAAACCAACAAAACCACCAAAAGTTCTTGTATTTGAAGATAAAATCTTTTTGCTTTGACGAAGAAAGATATAGCTGACTGAAATAAGTTCATTAGATGAAAACCAACAAAAATTGACAAGAACCACGAAAAGTTCTTGTATTTTAAGATAAAATCTTAGGATATTAAAGAAAAAACTTCCAGCTCGCTGAAATCTGTTCATTTGCTGAAAACCATCAAAACCACGAAAAGTTCTTGTATTTGAAGATAAAATCTTTTTGCTTTGAAGAAGAAAGATCTAGCTGACTGAAATAAGTTCAATAGATGAAAACCAACAAAAATTGACAAGAACCACGAAAAGTTCTTGTATTTTAAGATAAAATCTTACGCTATTAAAGAAAAAACTTCTGGCTCACTGAAATATGTTCATTTGCTGAAAACCAACAAAACCACGAAAAGTTCTTGTATTTGAAGATAAAATCTTTTTGCTTTGAAGAAGAAAGATCCAGCTGACTGAAATAAGTTCATTAGATGAAAACCAAAAAAATTTGACAAGAACCACGAAAACTTCTTGTATTTTAAGATAATATCTTACGCTATTAAAGAAAAAACTTCTGGCTCGCTGAAATATGTTCATTTGCTGAAAACCAACAAAACCACGAAAAGTTCTTGTATTTGAAGATAAAATCTTTTTGCTTTGAAGAAGAAAGATCCAGCTGACTGAAATAATTTCATTAGATGAAAACCAACAAAAATTGACAAGAACCACGAAAAGTTCTTGTATTTTAAGATAAAATCTTAGGCTATTAAAGAAAAAACTTCCAGCTCTCTGAAATCTGTTCATTTGCTGAAAACCATCAAAACCACGAAAAGTTCTTGTATTTGAAGATAAAATCTTTTTGCTTTGAAGAAGAAAGATCTAGCTGACTGAAATAAGTTCATTAGATGAAAACCAACAAAAATTGACAAGAACCACGAAAAGTTCTTGTATTTTAAGATAAAATCTTAGGCTATTAAAGAAAAAACTTCCAGCTCGCTGAAATATGTTCATTTGCTGAAAACCATCAAAACCACGAAAAGTTCTTGTATTTGAAGATAAAATCTTTTTGCTTTGAAGAAGAAAGATCCAGCTGACTGAAATCAGTTCATCAGATGAAAACCAACAAAAATTGACAAGAACCACGAAAAGTTCTTGTATTTTAAGATAAAATCTTACTCTATTAAGGAAAAAACTTCGAGCTCGCTGAAATATGTACATTTGCTGAAAACCAACAAAACCACCAAAAGTTCTTGTATTTGAAGATAAAATCTTTTTGCTTTGACGAAGAAAGATCTAGCTGACTGAAATAAGTTCATTAGATGAAAACCAACAAAAATTGACAAGAACCACGAAAAGTTCTTGTATTTTAATATAAAATCTTAGGCTATTAAAGAAAAAACTTCCAGCTCGCTGAAATATGTTCATTTGCTGAAAACCATCAAAACCACGAAAAGTTCTTGTATTTGAAGATAAAATCTTTTTGCTTTGAAGAAGAAAGATCCAGCTGACTGAAATCAGTTCATCAGATGAAAACCAACAAAAATTGACAAGAACCACGAAAAGTTCTTGTATTTTAAGATAAAATCTAACTCTATTAAGGAAAAAACTTCCAGCTCGCTGAAATATGTTCATTTGCTGAAAACCATCAAAACCACGAAAAGTTCTTGTATTTGAAGATAAAATCTTTTTGCTTTGAAGAAAGATCTAGCTGACTGAAATAAGTTCATTAGATGAAAACCAACAAAAATTGACAAGAACCACGAAAAGTTCTTGTATTTTAAGATAAAATCTTACTCTTTTCAGGAAAAAACTTCCAGCTCGCTGAAATATGTTCATTTGCTGAAAACCATCAAAACCACGAAAAGTTCTTGTATTTGAAGATAAAATATTTTTGCTTTGAAGAAGAAAGATCTCGCTGACTGAAATAAGTTCATTAGATGAAAACCAACAAAAATTGACAAGAACCACGAAAAGTTCTTGTATTTTAAGATAAAATCTTATGCTATTAAAGAAAAAACTCCCAGCTCGCTGAAATATGTTCATTTGCTGAAAACCAACAAAACCACGAAAAGTTCTTGTATTTGAAGATAAAATCTTTTTTCTTTGAAGAAGAAAGATCCAGCTGACTGAAATAAGTTCATTAGATAAAAACCAACAAAAATTGAAGAGAACCACGAAAAGTTCTTGTATTTTAAGATAAAATCTTACTCTATTAAGGAAAAAATTCCAGCTCGCTGAAATATGTTCATTTGCTGAAAACCATCAAAACCACGAAAAGTTCTTGTATTTGAAGATAAAATCTTTTTGCTTTGAAGAAGAAAGATCCAGCTGACTGAAATCAGTTCATCAGATGAAAACCAACAAAAATTGACAAGAACCACGAAAAGTTCTTGTATTTTAACATAAAATCTTACTCTTTTCAGGAAAAAACTTCCAACTCGCTGAAATATGTTCATTTGCTGAAAACCATCAAAACCACGAAAAGTTCTTGTATTTGAAGATAAAATATTTTTGCTTTGAAGAAGAAAGATCTCGCTGACTGAAATAAGTTCATTAGATGAAAACCAACAAAAATTGACAAGAACCACGAAAAGTTCTTGTATTTTAAGATAAAATCTTATGCTATTAAAGAAAAAACTCCCAGCTCGCTGAAATATGTTCATTTGCTGAAAACCAACAAAACCACGAAAAGTTCTTGTATTTGAAGATAAAATCTTTTTTCTTTGAAGAAGAAAGATCCAGCTGACTGAAATAAGTTCATTAGATAAAAACCAACAAAAATTGAAGAGAACCACGAAAAGTTCTTGTATTTTAAGATAAAATCTTACTCTATTAAGGAAAAAATTCCAGCTCGCTGAAATATGTTCATTTGCTGAAAACCATCAAAACCACGAAAAGTTCTTGTATTTGAAGATAAAATCTTTTTGCTTTGAAGAAGAAAGATCCAGCTGACTGAAATCAGTTCATCAGATGAAAACCAACAAAAATTGACAAGAACCACGAAAAGTTCTTGTATTTTAAGATAATATCTTACTCTATGAAGGAAAAAACTTCCAGCTCGCTGAAATATGTTCATTTGCTGAAAACCATCAAAACCACGAAAAGTTCTTGTATTTGAAGATAAAATCTTTTTGCTTTGAAGAAGAAAGATCTAGCTGACTGAAATAAGTTCATTAGATGAAAACCAACAAAAATTGACAAGAACCACGAAAAGTTCTTGTATTTTAAGATAAAATCTTACTCTATTCAGGAAAAAACTTCCAGCTCGCTGAAATATGTTCATTTGCTGAAAACCATCAAAACCACGAAAAGTTCTTGTATTTGAAGATAAAATCTTTTTGCTTTGAAGAAGAAAGATCTAGCTGACTGAAATAAGTTCATTAGATGAAAACCAACAAAAATTGACAAGAACCACGAAAAGTTCTTGTATTTTAAGATAAAATCTTATGCTATTAAAGAAAAAACTCCCAGCTCGCTGAAATATGTTCATTTGCTGAAAACCAACAAAACCACGAAAAGTTCTTGTATTTGAAGATAAAATCTTTTTTCTTTGAAGAAGAAAGATCCAGCTGACTGAAATAAGTTCATTAGATGAAAACCAACAAAAATTGACAAGAACCACGAAAAGTTCTTGTATTTTAAGATAAAATCTTACTCTATTAAGGAAAAAATTCCAGCTCGCTGAAATATGTTCATTTGCTGAAAACCATCAAAACCACGAAAAGTTCTTGTATTTGAAGATAAAATCTTTTTGCTTTGAAGAAGAAAGATCCAGCTGACTGAAATAAGTTCATTAGATGAAAACCAACAAAAAATGACAAGAACCACGAAATGTTCTTGTATTTTAAGATAAAATCTTACTCTATTAAGGAAAAAACTTCCAGCTCGCTGAAATATGTTCATTTGCTGAAAACCATCAAAACCACGAAAAGTTCTTGTATTTGAAGATAAAATCTTTTTGCTTTGAAGAAGAAAGATCTAGCTGACTGAAATAAGTTCATTAGATGAAAACCAACAAAATTTGACAAGAACCACGAAAACTTCTTGTATTTTAAGATAATATCTTACGCTATTAAAGAAAAAACTTCTGGCTCGCTGAAATATGTTCATTTGCTGAAAACCAACAAAACCACGAAAAGTTCTTGTATTTGAAGATAAAATCTTTTTGCTTTGAAGAAGAAAGATCCAGCTGACTGAAATAATTTCATTAGATGAAAACCAACAAAAATTGACAAGAACCACGAAAAGTTCTTGTATTTTAAGATAAAATCTTACTCTATTCAGGAAAAAACTTCCAGCTCGCTGAAATCTGTTCATTTGCTGAAAACCATCAAAACCACGAAAAGTTCTTGTATTTGAAGATAAAATCTTTTTGCTTTGAAGAAGAAAGATCTAGCTGACTGAAATAAGTTTATTCGATGAAAACCAACAAAAATTGACAAGAACAACGAAAAGTTCTTGTATTTTAAGATAAAATCTTAGGCTATCAAAAAAAAAACTTCCAGCTCGCTGAAATATGTTCATTTGCTGAAAACCATCAAAACCACGAAAAGTTCTTGTATTTGAAGATAAAATCTTTTTGCTTTGAAGAAGAAAGATCCAGCTGACTGAAATCAGTTCATCAGATGAAAACCAACAAAAATTGACAAGAACCACGAAAAGTTCTTGCATTTTAAGATAAAATCTTAGTCTATTAAGGAAAAAACTTCCAGCTCGCTGAAATATGTTCATTTGCTGAAAACCATCAAAACCACGAAAAGTTCTTGTATTTGAAGATAAAATCTTTTTGCTTTGAAGAAGAAAGATCTAGCTGACTGAAATAAGTTCATGAGATGAAAACGAACAAAATTTGACAAGAACCACGAAAACTTCTTGCATTTTAAGATAATATCTTACGCTATTAAAGAAAAAACTTCTGGCTCGCTGAAATATGTTCATTTGCTGAAAACCAACAAAACCACGAAAAGTTCTTGTATTTGAAGATAAAATCTTTTTGCTTTGAAGAAGAAAGATCCAGCTGACTGAAATAATTTCATTAGATGAAAACCAACAAAAATTGACAAGAAACACGAAAAGTTCTTGGATTTTAAGATAAAATCTTACTCTATTAAGGAAAAAACTTCCAGCTCGCTGAAATGTGTTCATTTGCTGAAAACCATCAAAACCACGAAAAGTTCTTGTATTTGAAGATAAAATCTTTTTGCTTTGAAGAAGAAAGATCGAGCTGACTGAAATAAGTTCATTAGATGAAAACCAACAAAAATTGACAAGAACAACGAAAAGTTCTTGTATTTTAAGATAAAATCTTAGGCTATTAAAGAAAAAACTTCCAGCTCGCTGAAATATGTTCATTTGCTGAAAACCATCAAAACCACGAAACGTTCTTGTATTTGAAGATAAAATCTTTTTGCTTTGAAGAAGAAAGATCCAGCTGACTGAAATAAGTTCATTCGATGAAAACCAACAAAAATTGACAAGAACCACGAAAAGTTCTTGTATTTTAAGATAAAATCTTACTCTATTAAGGAAAAAACTTCCAGCTCGCTGAAATATGTTCATTTGCTGAAAACCATCAAAACCACGAAAAGTTCTTGTATTTGAAGATAAAATCTTTTTGCTTTGAATAAGAAAGATCCAGCTGACTGAAATAAGTTCATTAGATGAAAACTAACAAAAATTGACAAGAACCACGAAAAGTTCTTGTATTTTAAGATAAAATCTTACTCTATTAAGGAAAAAACTTCCAGCTCGCTGAAATATGTTCATTTGCTGAAAACCATCAAAACCACGAAAAGTTCTTGTATTTGAAGATAAAATCTTTTTGCTTTGAAGAAGAAAGATCTAGCTGACGGAAATAAGTTCATAAGATGAAAACCAACAAAAAATGACAAGAACCACGAAAAGTTCTTCTATTTTAAGATAAAATCTTACTCTATTAAGGAAAAAACTTCCAGCTCGCTGAAATATGTTCATTTGCTGAAAACCATCAAAACCACGAAAAGTTCTTGTATTTGAAGATAAAATCTTTTTGCTTTGAAGAAGAAAGATCTAGCTGACTGAAATAAGTTCATTAGATGAAAACCAACAAAATTTGACAAGAACCACGAAAACTTCTTGTATTTTAAGATAATATCTTACGCTATTAAAGAAAAAACTTCTGGCTCGCTGAAATATGTTCATTTGCTGAAAACCAACAAAACCACGAAAAGTTCTTGTATTTGAAGATAAAATCTTTTTGCTTTGAAGAAGAAAGATCCAGCTGACTGAAATGAGTTCATTAGATGAAAACCAACAAAATTTGACAAGAACCACGAAAACTTCTTGTATTTTAAGATAATATCTTACGCTATTGAAGAAAAAACTTCTGGCTCGCTGAAATATGTTCATTTGCTGAAAACCAACAAAACCACGAAAAGTTCTTGTATTTGAAGATAAAATCTTTTTGCTTTGAAGAAGAAAGATCCAGCTGACTGAAATAATTTCATTAGATGAAAACCAACAAAAATTGACAAGAACCACGAAAAGTTCCTGTATTTTAAGATAAAATCTTAGGCTATTAAAGAAAAAACTTCCAGCTCGCTGAAATATGTTCATTTGCTGAAAACCATCAAAACCACGAAAAGTTCTTGTATTTGAAGATAAAATCTTTTTGCTTTGAAGAAGAAAGATCCAGCTGACTGAAATAATTTCATTAGATGAAAACCAACAAAAATTGACAAGAACCACGAAAAGTTCTTGTATTTTAAGATAAAATCTTACTCTATTAAGGAAAAAACTTCCAGCTCGCTGAAATATGTTCATTTGCTGAAAACCATCAAAACCACGAAAAGTTCTTGTATTTGAAGATAAAATCTTTTTGCTTTGAAGAAGAAAGATCTAGCTGACTGAAATAAGTTCATTAGATGAAAACCAACAAAAATTGACAAGAACCACGAAAAGTTCTTGTATTTTAAGATAAAATCTTACTCTATTAAGGAAAAAACTTCCAGCTCGCTGAAATATGTTCATTTGCTGAAAACCATCAAAACCACAAAAAGTTCTTGTATTTGAAGATAAAATCTTTTTGCATTGAAGAAGAAAGATCTAGCTGACTGAAATAAGTTCATAAGATGAAAACCAACAAAAAATGACAAGAACCACGAAAAGTTCTTGTATTTTAAGATAAAATCTTACTCTATGAAGGAAAAAACTTCCAGCTCGCTGAAATATGTTCATTTGCTGAAAACCATCAAAACCACGAAAAGTTCTTGTATTTGAAGATAAAATCTTTTTGCTTTGAAGAAGAAAGATCTAGCTGACTGAAATAAGTTCATTAGATGAAAACCAACAAAAATTGACAAGAACCACGAAAACTTCTTGTATTTTAAGATAATATCTTACGCTATTAAAGAAAAAACTTCTGGCTCGCTGAAATATGTTCATTTGCTGAAAACCAACAAAACCACGAAAAGTTCTTGTATTTGAAGATAAAATCTTTTTGCTTTGAAGAAGAAAGATCCAGCTGACTGAAATGAGTTCATTAGATGAAAACCGACAAAATTTGACAAGAACCACGAAAACTTCTTGTATTTTAAGATAATATCTTACGCTATTGAAAAAAAACTTCTGGCTCGCTGAAATATGTTCATTTGCTGAAAACCAACAAAACCACGAAAAGTTCTTGTATTTGAAGATAAAATCTTTTTGCTTTGAAGAAGAAAGATCCAGCTGACTGAAATAATTTCATTAGATGAAAACCAACAAAAATTGACAAGAACCACGAAAAGTTCTTGTATTTTAAGATAAAATCTTACTCTATTAAGGAAAAAACTTCCAGCTCGCTGAAATATGTTCATTTGCTGAAAACCATCAAAACCACGAAAAGTTCTTGTATTTGAAGATAAAATCTTTTTGCTTTGAAGAAGAAAGATCTAGCTGACTGAAATAAGTTCATTAGATGAAAAGCAACAAAAATTGACAAGAACAACGAAAAGTTCTTGTATTTTAAGATAAAATCTTAGGCTATTAAAGAAAAAACTTCCAGCTCGCTGAAATCTGTTCATTTGCTGAAAACCATCAAAACCACGAAAAGTTCTTGTATTTGAAGATAAAATCTTTTTGCTTTGAAGAAGAAAGATCTAGCTGACTGAAATAAGTTCATTCGATGAAAACCAACAAAAATTGACAAGAACCACGAAAAGTTCCTGTATTTTAAGATAAAATCTTAGGCTATTAAAGAAAAAACTTCCAGCTCGCTGAAATATGTTCATTTGCTGAAAACCATCAAAACCACGAAAAGTTCTTGTATTTGAAGATAAAATCTTTTTGCTTTGAAGAAGAAAGATCTAGCTGACTGAAATAAGTTCATTAGATGAAATCCAACAAAAATTGACAAGAACCACGAAAAGTTCTTGTATTTTAAGATAAAATATTACTCTATTAAGGAAAAAACTCCCAGCTCACTGAAATATGTTCATTTGCTGAAAACCATCAAAACCACGAAAAGTTCTTGTATTTGAAGATAAAATCTTTTTGCTTTGAAGAAGAAAGATCTAGCTGACTGAAATAAGTTCATCAGATGAAAACCAACAAAAATTGACAAGAACCACGAAAAGTTCTTGTATTTTAACATAAAATCTTACTCTTTTCAGGAAAAAACTTCCAACTCGCTGAAATATGTTCATTTGCTGAAAACCATCAAAACCACGAAAAGTTCTTGTATTTGAAGATAAAATATTTTTGCTTTGAAGAAGAAAGATCTCGCTGACTGAAATAAGTTCATTAGATGAAAACCAACAAAAATTGACAAGAACCACGAAAAGTTCTTGTATTTTAAGATAAAATCTTATGCTATTAAAGAAAAAACTCCCAGCTCGCTGAAATATGTTCATTTGCTGAAAACCAACAAAACCACGAAAAGTTCTTGTATTTGAAGATAAAATCTTTTTTCTTTGAAGAAGAAAGATCCAGCTGACTGAAATAAGTTCATTAGATAAAAACAAACAAAAATTGAAGAGAACCACGAAAAGTTCTTGTATTTTAAGATAAAATCTTACTCTATTAAGGAAAAAATTCCAGCTCGCTGAAATATGTTCATTTGCTGAAAACCATCAAAACCACGAAAAGTTCTTGTATTTGAAGATAAAATCTTTTTGCTTTGAAGAAGAAAGATCCAGCTGACTGAAATCAGTTCATCAGATGAAAACCAACAAAAATTGACAAGAACCACGAAAAGTTCTTGTATTTTAAGATAATATCTTACTCTATGAAGGAAAAAACTTCCAGCTCGCTGAAATATGTTCATTTGCTGAAAACCATCAAAACCACGAAAAGTTCTTGTATTTGAAGATAAAATCTTTTTGCTTTGAAGAAGAAAGATCTAGCTGACTGAAATAAGTTCATTAGATGAAAACCAACAAAAATTGACAAGAACCACGAAAAGTTCTTGTATTTTAAGATAAAATCTTACTCTATTCAGGAAAAAACTTCCAGCTCGCTGAAATATGTTCATTTGCTGAAAACCATCAAAACCACGAAAAGTTCTTGTATTTGAAGATAAAATCTTTTTGCTTTGAAGAAGAAAGATCTAGCTGACTGAAATAAGTTCATTAGATGAAAACCAACAAAAATTGACAAGAACCACGAAAAGTTCTTGTATTTTAAGATAAAATCTTATGCTATTAAAGAAAAAACTCCCAGCTCGCTGAAATATGTTCATTTGCTGAAAACCAACAAAACCACGAAAAGTTCTTGTATTTGAAGATAAAATCTTTTTTCTTTGAAGAAGAAAGATCCAGCTGACTGAAATAAGTTCATTAGATGAAAACCAACAAAAATTGACAAGAACCACGAAAAGTTCTTGTATTTTAAGATAAAATCTTACTCTATTAAGGAAAAAATTCCAGCTCGCTGAAATATGTTCATTTGCTGAAAACCATCAAAACCACGAAAAGTTCTTGTATTTGAAGATAAAATCTTTTTGCTTTGAAGAAGAAAGATCCAGCTGACTGAAATAAGTTCATTAGATGAAAACCAACAAAAAATGACAAGAACCACGAAATGTTCTTGTATTTTAAGATAAAATCTTACTCTATTAAGGAAAAAACTTCCAGCTCGCTGAAATATGTTCATTTGCTGAAAACCATCAAAACCACGAAAAGTTCTTGTATTTGAAGATAAAATCTTTTTGCTTTGAAGAAGAAAGATCTAGCTGACTGAAATAAGTTCATTAGATGAAAACCAACAAAATTTGACAAGAACCACGAAAACTTCTTGTATTTTAAGATAATATCTTACGCTATTAAAGAAAAAACTTCTGGCTCGCTGAAATATGTTCATTTGCTGAAAACCAACAAAACCACGAAAAGTTCTTGTATTTGAAGATAAAATCTTTTTGCTTTGAAGAAGAAAGATCCAGCTGACTGAAATAATTTCATTAGATGAAAACCAACAAAAATTGACAAGAACCACGAAAAGTTCTTGTATTTTAAGATAAAATCTTACTCTATTCAGGAAAAAACTTCCAGCTCGCTGAAATCTGTTCATTTGCTGAAAACCATCAAAACCACGAAAAGTTCTTGTATTTGAAGATAAAATCTTTTTGCTTTGAAGAAGAAAGATCTAGCTGACTGAAATAAGTTTATTCGATGAAAACCAACAAAAATTGACAAGAACAACGAAAAGTTCTTGTATTTTAAGATAAAATCTTAGGCTATCAAAAAAAAAACTTCCAGCTCGCTGAAATATGTTCATTTGCTGAAAACCATCAAAACCACGAAAAGTTCTTGTATTTGAAGATAAAATCTTTTTGCTTTGAAGAAGAAAGATCCAGCTGACTGAAATCAGTTCATCAGATGAAAACCAACAAAAATTGACAAGAACCACGAAAAGTTCTTGCATTTTAAGATAAAATCTTAGTCTATTAAGGAAAAAACTTCCAGCTCGCTGAAATATGTTCATTTGCTGAAAACCATCAAAACCACGAAAAGTTCTTGTATTTGAAGATAAAATCTTTTTGCTTTGAAGAAGAAAGATCTAGCTGACTGAAATAAGTTCATGAGATGAAAACGAACAAAATTTGACAAGAACCACGAAAACTTCTTGCATTTTAAGATAATATCTTACGCTATTAAAGAAAAAACTTCTGGCTCGCTGAAATATGTTCATTTGCTGAAAACCAACAAAACCACGAAAAGTTCTTGTATTTGAAGATAAAATCTTTTTGCTTTGAAGAAGAAAGATCCAGCTGACTGAAATAATTTCATTAGATGAAAACCAACAAAAATTGACAAGAAACACGAAAAGTTCTTGGATTTTAAGATAAAATCTTACTCTATTAAGGAAAAAACTTCCAGCTCGCTGAAATGTGTTCATTTGCTGAAAACCATCAAAACCACGAAAAGTTCTTGTATTTGAAGATAAAATCTTTTTGCTTTGAAGAAGAAAGATCGAGCTGACTGAAATAAGTTCATTAGATGAAAACCAACAAAAATTGACAAGAACAACGAAAAGTTCTTGTATTTTAAGATAAAATCTTAGGCTATTAAAGAAAAAACTTCCAGCTCGCTGAAATATGTTCATTTGCTGAAAACCATCAAAACCACGAAACGTTCTTGTATTTGAAGATAAAATCTTTTTGCTTTGAAGAAGAAAGATCCAGCTGACTGAAATAAGTTCATTCGATGAAAACCAACAAAAATTGACAAGAACCACGAAAAGTTCTTGTATTTTAAGATAAAATCTTACTCTATTAAGGAAAAAACTTCCAGCTCGCTGAAATATGTTCATTTGCTGAAAACCATCAAAACCACGAAAAGTTCTTGTATTTGAAGATAAAATCTTTTTGCTTTGAATAAGAAAGATCCAGCTGACTGAAATAAGTTCATTAGATGAAAACTAACAAAAATTGACAAGAACCACGAAAAGTTCTTGTATTTTAAGATAAAATCTTACTCTATTAAGGAAAAAACTTCCAGCTCGCTGAAATATGTTCATTTGCTGAAAACCATCAAAACCACGAAAAGTTCTTGTATTTGAAGATAAAATCTTTTTGCTTTGAAGAAGAAAGATCTAGCTGACGGAAATAAGTTCATAAGATGAAAACCAACAAAAAATGACAAGAACCACGAAAAGTTCTTCTATTTTAAGATAAAATCTTACTCTATTAAGGAAAAAACTTCCAGCTCGCTGAAATATGTTCATTTGCTGAAAACCATCAAAACCACGAAAAGTTCTTGTATTTGAAGATAAAATCTTTTTGCTTTGAAGAAGAAAGATCTAGCTGACTGAAATAAGTTCATTAGATGAAAACCAACAAAATTTGACAAGAACCACGAAAACTTCTTGTATTTTAAGATAATATCTTACGCTATTAAAGAAAAAACTTCTGGCTCGCTGAAATATGTTCATTTGCTGAAAACCAACAAAACCACGAAAAGTTCTTGTATTTGAAGATAAAATCTTTTTGCTTTGAAGAAGAAAGATCCAGCTGACTGAAATGAGTTCATTAGATGAAAACCAACAAAATTTGACAAGAACCACGAAAACTTCTTGTATTTTAAGATAATATCTTACGCTATTGAAGAAAAAACTTCTGGCTCGCTGAAATATGTTCATTTGCTGAAAACCAACAAAACCACGAAAAGTTCTTGTATTTGAAGATAAAATCTTTTTGCTTTGAAGAAGAAAGATCCAGCTGACTGAAATAATTTCATTAGATGAAAACCAACAAAAATTGACAAGAACCACGAAAAGTTCCTGTATTTTAAGATAAAATCTTAGGCTATTAAAGAAAAAACTTCCAGCTCGCTGAAATATGTTCATTTGCTGAAAACCATCAAAACCACGAAAAGTTCTTGTATTTGAAGATAAAATCTTTTTGCTTTGAAGAAGAAAGATCTAGCTGACTGAAATAAGTTCATTAGATGAAAACCAACAAAAATTGACAAGAACCACGAAAAGTTCTTGTATTTTAAGATAAAATCTGACTGTATTCAGGAAAAAACTTCCAGCTCGCTGAAATATGTTCATTTGCTGAAAACCATCAAAACCACGAAAAGTTCTTGTACTTGAAGATAAAATCTTTTTGCTTTGAAGAAGAAAGATCTAGCTGACTGAAATAAGTTCATTAGATGAAAACCAACAAAAATTGACAAGAACCACGAAAAGTTCTTGTATTTTAAGATAAAATCTTATGCTATTAAAGAAAAAACTCCCAGCTCGCTGAATTATGTTCATTTGCTGAAAACCAACAAAACCACGAAAAGTTCTTGTATTTGAAGATAAAATCTTTTTTCTTTGAAGAAGAAAGATCCAGCTGACTGAAATAAGTTCATTAGATGAAAACCAACAAAAATTGACAAGAACCACGAAAAGTTCTTGTATTTTAAGATAAAATCTTACTCTATTAAGGAAAAAACTTCCAGCTCGCTGAAATATGTTCATTTGCTGAAAACCATCAAAACCACAAAAAGTTCTTGTATTTGAAGATAAAATCTTTTTGCTTTGAAGAAGAAAGATCTAGCTGACTGAAATAAGTTCATTAGATGAAAACCAACAAAAATTGACAAGAACCACGAAAAGTTCTTGTATTTTAAGATAAAATCTTATGCTATTAAAGAAAAAACTCCCAGCTCGCTGAATTATGTTCATTTGCTGAAAACCAACAAAACCACGAAAAGTTCTTGTATTTGAAGATAAAATCTTTTTTCTTTGAAGAAGAAAGATCCAGCTGACTGAAATAAGTTCATTAGATGAAAACCAACAAAAATTGACAAGAACCACGAAAAGTTCTTGTATTTTAAGATAAAATCTTACTCTATTAAGGAAAAAACTTCCAGCTCGCTGAAATATGTTCATTTGCTGAAAACCATCAAAACCACAAAAAGTTCTTGTATTTGAAGATAAAATCTTTTTGCTTTGAAGAAGAAAGATCCAGCTGACTGAAATAATTTCATTAGATGAAAACCAACAAAAATTGACAAGAACCACGAAAAGTTCTTGTATTTTAAGATAAAATCTTACTCTATTAAGGAAAAAACTTCCAGCTCGCTGAAATATGTTCATTTGCTGAAAACCATCAAAACCACGAAAAGTTCTTGTATTTGAAGATAAAATCTTTTTGCTTTGAAGAAGAAAGATCTAGCTGACTGAAATAAGTTCATTAGATGAAAACCAACAAAAATTGACAAGAACCACGAAAAGTTCTTGTATTTTAAGATAAAATCTTACTCTATTAAGGAAAAAACTTCCAGCTCGCTGAAATATGTTCATTTGCTGAAAACCATCAAAACCACAAAAAGTTCTTGTATTTGAAGATAAAATCTTTTTGCATTGAAGAAGAAAGATCTAGCTGACTGAAATAAGTTCATAAGATGAAAACCAACAAAAAATGACAAGAACCACGAAAAGTTCTTGTATTTTAAGATAAAATCTTACTCTATGAAGGAAAAAACTTCCAGCTCGCTGAAATATGTTCATTTGCTGAAAACCATCAAAACCACGAAAAGTTCTTGTATTTGAAGATAAAATCTTTTTGCTTTGAAGAAGAAAGATCTAGCTGACTGAAATAAGTTCATTAGATGAAAACCAACAAAAATTGACAAGAACCACGAAAACTTCTTGTATTTTAAGATAATATCTTACGCTATTAAAGAAAAAACTTCTGGCTCGCTGAAATATGTTCATTTGCTGAAAACCAACAAAACCACGAAAAGTTCTTGTATTTGAAGATAAAATCTTTTTGCTTTGAAGAAGAAAGATCCAGCTGACTGAAATGAGTTCATTAGATGAAAACCGACAAAATTTGACAAGAACCACGAAAACTTCTTGTATTTTAAGATAATATCTTACGCTATTGAAAAAAAACTTCTGGCTCGCTGAAATATGTTCATTTGCTGAAAACCAACAAAACCACGAAAAGTTCTTGTATTTGAAGATAAAATCTTTTTGCTTTGAAGAAGAAAGATCCAGCTGACTGAAATAATTTCATTAGATGAAAACCAACAAAAATTGACAAGAACCACGAAAAGTTCTTGTATTTTAAGATAAAATCTTACTCTATTAAGGAAAAAACTTCCAGCTCGCTGAAATATGTTCATTTGCTGAAAACCATCAAAACCACGAAAAGTTCTTGTATTTGAAGATAAAATCTTTTTGCTTTGAAGAAGAAAGATCTAGCTGACTGAAATAAGTTCATTAGATGAAAAGCAACAAAAATTGACAAGAACAACGAAAAGTTCTTGTATTTTAAGATAAAATCTTAGGCTATTAAAGAAAAAACTTCCAGCTCGCTGAAATCTGTTCATTTGCTGAAAACCATCAAAACCACGAAAAGTTCTTGTATTTGAAGATAAAATCTTTTTGCTTTGAAGAAGAAAGATCTAGCTGACTGAAATAAGTTCATTCGATGAAAACCAACAAAAATTGACAAGAACCACGAAAAGTTCCTGTATTTTAAGATAAAATCTTAGGCTATTAAAGAAAAAACTTCCAGCTCGCTGAAATATGTTCATTTGCTGAAAACCATCAAAACCACGAAAAGTTCTTGTATTTGAAGATAAAATCTTTTTGCTTTGAAGAAGAAAGATCTAGCTGACTGAAATAAGTTCATTAGATGAAATCCAACAAAAATTGACAAGAACCACGAAAAGTTCTTGTATTTTAAGATAAAATATTACTCTATTAAGGAAAAAACTCCCAGCTCACTGAAATATGTTCATTTGCTGAAAACCATCAAAACCACGAAAAGTTCTTGTATTTGAAGATAAAATCTTTTTGCTTTGAAGAAGAAAGATCTAGCTGACTGAAATAAGTTCATCAGATGAAAATCAACAAAAATTGACAAGAACCACGAAAAGTTCTTGTATTTTAAGATAAAATCTGACTGTATTCAGGAAAAAACTTCCAGCTCGCTGAAATATGTTCATTTGCTGAAAACCATCAAAACCACGAAAAGTTCTTGTACTTGAAGATAAAATCTTTTTGCTTTGAAGAAGAAAGATCTAGCTGACTGAAATAAGTTCATTAGATGAAAACCAACAAAAATTGACAAGAACCACGAAAAGTTCTTGTATTTTAAGATAAAATCTTATGCTATTAAAGAAAAAACTCCCAGCTCGCTGAATTATGTTCATTTGCTGAAAACCAACAAAACCACGAAAAGTTCTTGTATTTGAAGATAAAATCTTTTTTCTTTGAAGAAGAAAGATCCAGCTGACTGAAATAAGTTCATTAGATGAAAACCAACAAAAATTGACAAGAACCACGAAAAGTTCTTGTATTTTAAGATAAAATCTTACTCTATTAAGGAAAAAACTTCCAGCTCGCTGAAATATGTTCATTTGCTGAAAACCATCAAAACCACAAAAAGTTCTTGTATTTGAAGATAAAATCTTTTTGCTTTGAAGAAGAAAGATCTAGCTGACTGAAATAAGTTCATTAGATGAAAACCAACAAAAATTGACAAGAACCACGAAAAGTTCTTGTATTTTAAGATAAAATCTTATGCTATTAAAGAAAAAACTCCCAGCTCGCTGAATTATGTTCATTTGCTGAAAACCAACAAAACCACGAAAAGTTCTTGTATTTGAAGATAAAATCTTTTTTCTTTGAAGAAGAAAGATCCAGCTGACTGAAATAAGTTCATTAGATGAAAACCAACAAAAATTGACAAGAACCACGAAAAGTTCTTGTATTTTAAGATAAAATCTTACTGTATTCAGGAAAAAACTTCCAGCTCGCTGAAATATGTTCATTTGCTGAAAACCATCAAAACCACGAAAAGTTCTTGTACTTGAAGATAAAATCTTTTTGCTTTGAAGAAGAAAGATCTAGCTGACTGAAATAAGTTCATTAGATGAAAACCAACAAAAATTGACAAGAACCACGAAAAGTTCTTGTATTTTAAGATAAAATCTTATGCTATTAAAGAAAAAACTCCCAGCTCGCTGAATTATGTTCATTTGCTGAAAACCAACAAAACCACGAAAAGTTCTTGTATTTGAAGATAAAATCTTTTTTCTTTGAAGAAGAAAGATCCAGCTGACTGAAATAAGTTCATTAGATGAAAACCAACAAAAATTGACAAGAACCACGAAACGTTCTTGTATTTTAAGATAAAATCTTACTCTATTAAGGAAAAAACTTCCAGCTCGCTGAAATATGTTCATTTGCTGAAAACCATCAAAACCACAAAAAGTTCTTGTATTTGAAGATAAAATCTTTTTGCATTGAAGAAGAAAGATCTAGCTGACTGAAAAAAGTTCATCAGATGAAAACCAACAAAAAATGACAAGAACCACGAAAAGTTCTTGTATTTTAAGATAAAATCTTACTCTATTAAGGAAAAAACTTCCAGCTCGCTGAAATATGTTCATTTGCTGAAAACCATCAAAACCACGAAAAGTTCTTGTATTTGAAGATAAAATCTTTTTGCTTTGAAGAAGAAAGATCCAGCTGACTGAAATAATTTCATTAGATGAAAACCAACAAAAATTGACAAGAACCACGAAAAGTTCTTGTATTTTAAGATAAAATCTTACTCTATTAAGGAAAAAACTTCCAGCTCGCTGAAATATGTTCATTTGCTGAAAACCATCAAAACCACGAAAAGTTCTTGTATTTGAAGATAAAATCTTTTTGCTTTGAAGAAGAAAGATCTAGCTGACTGAAATAAGTTCATCAGATGAAAACCAACAAAATTTGACAAGAACCACGAAAACTTCTTGTATTTTAAGATAATATCTTACGCTATTAAAGAAAAAACTTCCGGCTCGCTGAAATATGTTCATTTGCTGAAAACCAACAAAACCACGAAAAGTTCTTGTATTTGAAGATAAAATCTTTTTGCTTTGAAGAAGAAAGATCCAGCTGACTGAAATAAGTTCATTAGATGAAAACCAACAAAAATTGACAAGAACCACGAAAAGTTCTTGTATTTTAAGATAAAATCTTAGGCTATTAAAGAAAAAACTTACAGCTCGCTGAAATATGTTCATTTGCTGAAAACCATCAAAACCACGAAAAGTTCTTGTATTTGAAGATAAAATCTTTTTGCTTTGAAGAAGAAAGATCTAGCTGACTGAAATAAGTTCATTAGATGAAAACCAACAAAAATTGACAAGAACCACGAAAAGTTCTTGTATTTTAAGATAAAATCTTACTCTGTTAAAGAAAAAACTCCCAGCTCGCTGAAATATGTTCAATTGCTGAAAAACAAAAAAACCGCGAAAAGTTCTTGTATTTGAAGATAAAATCTTTTTGCTTTGAAGAAGAAAGATCTAGCTGACTGAAATAAGTTCATTAGATGAAAACCAACAAAAATTGACAAGAACCACGAAAAGTTCTTGTATTTTAAGATAAAATCTTATGCTATTAAAGAAAAAACTCCCAGCTCGCTGAAATATGTTCATTTGCTGAAAACCAACAAAACCACGAAAAGTTCTTGTATTTGAAGATAAAATCTTTTTTCTTTGAAGAAGAAAGATCCAGCTGACTGAAATAAGTTCATTAGATGAAAACCAACAAAAATTGACAAGAACCACGAAAAGTTCTTGTATTTTAAGATAAAATCTTACTCTATTAAGGAAAAAACTTCCAGCTCGCTGAAATATGTTCATTTGCTGAAAACCATCAAAACCACAAAAAGTTCTTGTATTTGAAGATAAAATCTTTTTGCATTGAAGAAGAAAGATCTAGCTGACTGAAATAAGTTCATAAGATGAAAACCAACAAAAAATGACAAGAACCACGAAAAGTTCTTGTATTTTAAGATAAAATCTTACTCTATGAAGGAAAAAACTTCCAGCTCGCTGAAATATGTTCATTTGCTGAAAACCATCAAAACCACGAAAAGTTCTTGTATTTGAAGATAAAATCTTTTTGCTTTGAAGAAGAAAGATCTAGCTGACTGAAATAAGTTCATTAGATGAAAACCAACAAAATTTGACAAGAACCACGAAAACTTCTTGTATTTTAAGATAAATCTTACGCTATTAAAGAAAAAACTTCTGGCTCGCTGAAATATGTTCATTTGCTGAAAACCAACAAAACCACGAAAAGTTCTTGTATTTGAAGATAAAATCTTTTTGCTTTGAAGAAGAAAGATCCAGCTGACTGAAATGAGTTCATTAGATGAAAACCAACAAAATTTGACAAGAACCACGAAAACTTCTTGTATTTTAAGATAATATCTTACGCTATTGAAGAAAAAACTTCTGGCTCGCTGAAATATGTTCATTTGCTGAAAACCAACAAAACCACGAAAAGTTCTTGTATTTGAAGATAAAATCTTTTTGCTTTGAAGAAGAAAGATCCAGCTGACTGAAATAATTTCATTAGATGAAAACCAACAAAAATTGACAAGAACCACGAAAAGTTCTTGTATTTTAAGATAAAATCTTACTCTATTAAGGAAAAAACTTCCAGCTCGCTGAAATATGTTCATTTGCTGAAAACCATCAAAACCACGAAAAGTTCTTGTATTTGAAGATAAAATCTTTTTGCTTTGAAGAAGAAAGATCCAGCTGACTGAAATAAGTTCATTCGATGAAAAGCAACAAAAATTGACAAGAACAACGAAAAGTTCTTGTATTTTAAGATAAAATCTTAGGCTATTAAAGAAAAAAACTTCCAGCTCGCTGAAATCTGTTCATTTGCTGAAAACCATCAAAACCACGAAAAGTTCTTGTATTTGAAGATAAAATCTTTTTGCTTTGAAGAAGAAAGATCTAGCTGACTGAAATAAGTTCATTCGATGAAAACCAACAAAAATTGACAAGAACCACGAAAAGTTCCTGTATTTTAAGATAAAATCTTAGGCTATTAAAGAAAAAACTTCCAGCTCGCTGAAATATGTTCATTTGCTGAAAACCATCAAAACCACGAAAAGTTCTTGTATTTGAAGATAAAATCTTTTTGCTTTGAAGAAGAAAGATCTAGCTGACTGAAATAAGTTCATTAGATGAAAACCAACAAAAATTGACAAGAACCACGAAAAGTTCTTGTATTTTAAGATAAAATATTACTCTATTAAGGAAAAAACTCCCAGCTCACTGAAATATGTTCATTTGCTGAAAACCATCAAAACCACGAAAAGTTCTTGTATTTGAAGATAAAATCTTTTTGCTTTGAAGAAGAAAGATCTAGCTGACTGAAATAAGTTCATCAGATGAAAATCAACAAAAATTGACAAGAACCACGAAAAGTTCTTGTATTTTCAGATAAAATCTGACTGTATTCAGGAAAAAACTTCCAGCTCGCTGAAATATGTTCATTTGCTGAAAACCATCAAAACCACGAAAAGTTCTTGTACTTGAAGATAAAATCTTTTTGCTTTGAAGAAGAAAGATCTAGCTGACGGAAATAAGTTCATTAGATGAAAACCAACAAAAATTGACAAGAACCACGAAAAGTTCTTGTATTTTAAGATAAAATCTTATGCTATTAAAGAAAAAACTCCCAGCTCGCTGAATTATGTTCATTTGCTGAAAACCAACAAAACCACGAAAAGTTCTTGTATTTGAAGATAAAATCTTTTTTCTTTGAAGAAGAAAGATCCAGCTGACTGAAATAAGTTCATCAGATGAAAACCAACAAAAATTGACAAGAACCACGAAAAGTTCTTGTATTTTAAGATAAAATCTTACTCTATTAAGGAAAAAACTTCCAGCTCGCTGAAATATGTTCATTTGCTGAAAACCATCAAAACCACAAAAAGTTCTTGTATTTGAAGATAAAATCTTTTTGCTTTGAAGAAGAAAGATCTAGCTGACTGAAATAAGTTCATTAGATGAAAACCAACAAAAATTGACAAGAACCACGAAAAGTTCTTGTATTTTAAGATAAAATCTTATGCTATTAAAGAAAAAACTCCCAGCTCGCTGAATTATGTTCATTTGCTGAAAACCAACAAAACCACGAAAAGTTCTTGTATTTGAAGATAAAATCTTTTTTCTTTGAAGAAGAAAGATCCAGCTGACTGAAATAAGTTCATTAGATGAAAACCAACAAAAATTGACAAGAACCACGAAAAGTTCTTGTATTTTAAGATAAAATCTTACTCTATTAAGGAAAAAACTTCCAGCTCGCTGAAATATGTTCATTTGCTGAAAACCATCAAAACCACAAAAAGTTCTTGTATTTGAAGATAAAATCTTTTTGCTTTGAAGAAGAAAGATCCAGCTGACTGAAATAATTTCATTAGATGAAAACCAACAAAAATTGACAAGAACAACGAAAAGTTCTTGTATTTTAAGATAAAATCTTACTCTATTAAGGAAAAAACTTCCAGCTCGCTGAAATATGTTCATTTGCTGAAAACCATCAAAACCACGAAAAGTTCTTGTATTTGAAGATAAAATCTTTTTGCTTTGAAGAAGAAAGATCTAGCTGACTGAAATAAGTTCATTAGATGAAAATCAACAAAAATTGACAAGAACCACGAAAAGTTCTTGTATTTTAAGATAAAATCTTACTGTATTCAGGAAAAAACTTCCAGCTCGCTGAAATATGTTCATTTGCTGAAAACCATCAAAACCACGAAAAGTTCTTGTACTTGAAGATAAAATCTTTTTGCTTTGAAGAAGAAAGATCTAGCTGACTGAAATAAGTTCATTAGATGAAAACCAACAAAAATTGACAAGAACCACGAAAAGTTCTTGTATTTTAAGATAAAATCTTATGCTATTAAAGAAAAAACTCCCAGCTCGCTGAATTATGTTCATTTGCTGAAAACCAACAAAACCACGAAAAGTTCTTGTATTTGAAGATAAAATCTTTTTTCTTTGAAGAAGAAAGATCCAGCTGACTGAAATAAGTTCATTAGATGAAAACCAACAAAAATTGACAAGAACCACGAAACGTTCTTGTATTTTAAGATAAAATCTTACTCTATTAAGGAAAAAACTTCCAGCTCGCTGAAATATGTTCATTTGCTGAAAACCATCAAAACCACAAAAAGTTCTTGTATTTGAAGATAAAATCTTTTTGCATTGAAGAAGAAAGATCTAGCTGACTGAAAAAAGTTCATCAGATGAAAACCAACAAAAAATGACAAGAACCACGAAAAGTTCTTGTATTTTAAGATAAAATCTTACTCTATTAAGGAAAAAACTTCCAGCTCGCTGAAATATGTTCATTTGCTGAAAACCAACAAAACCACGAAAAGTTCTTGTATTTGAAGATAAAATCTTTTTGCTTTGAAGAAGAAAGATCTAGCTGACTGAAATAAGTTCATTCGATGAAAATCAACAAAAATTGACAAGAACCACGAAAAGTTCTTGTATTTTAAGATAAAATCTTACTGTATTCAGGAAAAAACTTCCAGCTCGCTGAAATATGTTCATTTGCTGAAAACCATCAAAACCACGAAAAGTTCTTGTATTTGAAGATAAAATCTTTTTGCTTTGAAGAAGAAAGATCTAGCTGACTGAAATAAGTTCATTAGATGAAAACCAACAAAAATTGACAAGAACCACGAAAAGTTCTTGTATTTTAAGATAAAATCTTACTGTATTCAGGAAAAAACTTCCAGCTCGCTGAAATATGTTCATTTGCTGAAAACCATCAAAACCACGAAAAGTTCTTGTATTTGAAGATAAAATCTTTTTGCTTTGAAGAAGAAAGATCTAGCTGACTGAAATAAGTTCATTAGATGAAAACCAACAAAAATTGACAAGAACCACGAAAAGTTCTTGTATTTTAAGATAAAATCTTATGCTAATAAAGAAAAAACTCCCAGCTCGCTGAAATATGTTCATTTGCTGAAAACCAACAAAACCACCAAAAGTTCTTGTATTTGAAGATAAAATCTTTTTGCTTTGAAGAAGAAAGATCTAGCTGACTGAAATAAGTTCATTCGATGAAAATCAACAAAAATTGACAAGAACCACGAAAAGTTCTTGTATTTTAAGATAAAATCTTACTGTATTCAGGAAAAAACTTCCAGCTCGCTGAAATATGTTCATTTGCTGAAAACCATCAAAACCACGAAAAGTTCTTGTATTTGAAGATAAAATCTTTTTGCTTTGAAGAAGAAAGATCTAGCTGACTGAAATAAGTTCATTAGATGAAAACCAACAAAAATTGACAAGAACCACGAAAAGTTCTTGTATTTTAAGATAAAATCTTATGCTATTAAAGAAAAAACTCCCAGCTCGCTGAAATATGTTCATTTGCTGAAAACCAACAAAACCACCAAAAGTTCTTGTATTTGAAGATAAAATCTTTTTGCTTTGAAGAAGAAAGATCTAGCTGACTGAAATAAGTTCATTAGATGAAAACCAACAAAATTTGACAAGAACCACGAAAACTTCTTGTATTTTAAGATAATATCTTACGCTATTAAAGAAAAAACTTCTGGCTCGCTGAAATATGTTCATTTGCTGAAAACCAACAAAACCACGAAAAGTTCTTGTATTTGAAGATAAAATCTTTTTGCTTTGAAGAAGAAAGATCCAGCTGACTGAAATGAGTTCATTAGATGAAAACCAACAAAATTTGACAAGAACCACGAAAACTTCTTGTATTTTAAGATAATATCTTACGCTATTGAAGAAAAAACTTCTGGCTCGCTGAAATATGTTCATTTGCTGAAAACCAACAAAACCACGAAAAGTTCTTGTATTTGAAGATAAAATCTTTTTGCTTTGAAGAAGAAAGATCTAGCTGACTGAAATAATTTCATCAGATGAAAACCAACAAAAATTGACAAGAACCACGAAACGTTCTTGTATTTTAAGATAAAATCTTACTCTATTAAGGAAAAAACTTCCAGCTCGCTGAAATATGTTCATTTGCTGAAAACCATCAAAACCACGAAAAGTTCTTGTATTTGAAGATAAAATCTTTTTGCTTTGAAGAAGAAAGATCTAGCTGACTGAAATAAGTTCATTGGATGAAAACCAACAAAAATTGACAAGAACCACGAAAAGTTCTTGTATTTTAAGATAAAATCTTACTCTATTAAGGAAAAAACTTCCAGCTCGCTGAAATATGTTCATTTGCTGAAAACCATCAAAACCACGAAAAGTTCTTGTATTTGAAGATAAAATCTTTTTGCTTTCAAGAAGAAAGATCTAGCTGACTGAAATAAGTTCATTAGATGAAACCCAACAAAAATTGACAAGAACCACGAAAAGTTCTTGTATTTTAAGATAAAATCTTACTCTATTAAGGAAAAAACTTCCAGCTCGCTGAAATATGTTCATTTCCTGAAAACCATCAAAACCACGAAAAGTTCTTGTATTTGAAGATAAAATCTTTTTGCTTTGAAGAAGAAAGATCGAGCTGACTGAAATAAGTTCATTAGATGAAAACCAACAAAAATTGACAAGAACCACGAAAAGTTCTTGTATTTTAAGATAAAATCTTACTCTATTAAGGAAAAAACTTCCAGCTCGCTGAAATATGTTCATTTGCTGAAAACCATCAAAACCACGAAAAGTTCTTGTATTTGAAGATAAAATCTTTTTGCTTTCAAGAAGAAAGATCTAGCTGACTGAAATAAGTTCATTAGATGAAAACCAACAAAATTTGACAAGAACCACGAAAACTTCTTGTATTTTAAGATAATATCTTACGCGATTAAAGAAAAAACTTCCAGCTAGCTGAAATCTGTTCATTTGCTGAAAACCATCAAAACCACGAAAAGTTCTTGTATTTGAAGATAAAATCTTTTTGCTTTGAATAAGAAAGATCCAGCTGACTGAAATAAGTTCATTAGATGAAAACCAACAAAAATTGACAAGAACCACGAAAAGTTCTTGTATTTTAAGATAAAATCTTACTCTATTAAGGAAAAAACTTCCAGCTCGCTGAAATCTGTTCATTTGCTGAAAACCATCAAAACCACGAAAAGTTCTTGTATTTGAAGATAAAATCTTTTTGCTTTGAAGAAGAAAGATCTCGCTGACTGAAATAAGTTCATTAGATGAAAACCAACAAAATTTGACAAGAACCACGAAAACTTCTTGTATTTTAAGATAATATCTTATGCTATTAAAGAAAAAACTTCTGGCTCGCTGAAATATGTTCATTTGCTGAAAACCAACAAAACCACGAAAAGTTCTTGTATTTGAAGATAAAATCTTTTTGCTTTGAAGAAGAAAGATCCAGCTGACTGAAATAAGTTCATTAGATCATAACCAACAAAAATTGACAAGAACCACGAAAAGTTCTTGTATTTTAAGATAAAATCTTAGGCTATTAAAGAAAAAACTTACAGCTCGCTGAAATCTGTTCATTTGCTGAAAACCATCAAAACCACGAAAAGTTCTTGTATTTGAAGATAAAATCTTTTTGCTTTGAAGAAGAAAGATCTAGCTGACTGAAATAAGTTCATTAGATGAAAACCAACAAAAATTGACAAGAACCACGAAAAGTTCTTGTATTTTAAGATAAAATATTACTCTATTAAGGAAAAAACTCCCAGCTCACTGAAATATGTTCATTTGCTGAAAACCATCAAAACGACGAAAAGTTCTTGTATTTGAAGATAAAATCTTTTTGCTTTGAAGAAGAAAGATCTAGCTGACTGAAATAAGTTCATTAGATGAAAACCAACAAAAATTGACAAGAACCACGAAAGGTTCTTGTATTTTAAGATAAAATCTTACTCTATTAAGGAAAAAACTTCCAGCTCGCTGAAATATGTTCATTTGCTGAAAACCATCAAAACCACGAAAAGTTCTTGTATTTGAAGATAAAATCTTTTTGCTTTGAAGAAGAAAGATCCAGCTGACTGAAATAAGTTCATTAGATGAAAACCAACAGAATTTGACAAGAACCACGAAAACTTCTTGTATTTTAAGATAATATCTTACGCTATTAAAGAAAAAACTTCTGGCTCGCTGAAATATGTTCATTTGCTGAAAACCAACAAAACCACGAAAAGTTCTTGTATTTGAAGATAAAATCTTTTTGCTTTGAAGAAGAAAGATCCAGCTGACTGAAATAAGTTCATTAGATGAAAACCAACAAAATTTGACAAGAACCACGAAAACTTCTTGTATTTTAAGATAATATCTTACGCTATTAAAGAAAAAACTTCTGGCTCGCTGAAATATGTTCATTTGCTGAAAACCAACAAAACTACGAAAAGTTCTTGTATTTGAAGATAAAATCTTTTTGCTTTGAAGAAGAAAGATCCAGCTGACTGAAATAATTTCATTAGATGAAAACCAACAAAAATTGACAAGAACCACGAAAAGTTCTTGTATTTTAAGATAAAATCTTACTCTATTAAGGAAAAAACTTCCAGCTCGCTGAAATATGTTCATTTGCTGAAAACCATCAAAACCACGAAAAGTTCTTGTATTTGAAGATAAAATCTTTTTGCATTGAAGAAGAAAGATCTAGCTGACTGAAAAAAGTTCATCAGATGAAAACCAACAAAAAATGACAAGAACCACGAAAAGTTCTTGTATTTTAAGATAAAATCTTACTCTATTAAGGAAAAAACTTCCAGCTCGCTGAAATATGTTCATTTGCTGAAAACCATCAAAACCACGAAAAGTTCTTGTATTTGAAGATAAAATCTTTTTGCTTTGAAGAAGAAAGATCCAGCTGACTGAAATAAGTTCATTAGATGAAAACCAACAGAATTTGACAAGAACCACGAAAACTTCTTGTATTTTAAGATAATATCTTACGTTATTAAAGAAAAAACTTCTGGCTCGCTGAAATATGTTCATTTGCTGAAAACCAACAAAACCACGAAAAGTTCTTGTATTTGAAGATAAAATCTTTTTGCTTTGAAGAAGAAAGATCCAGCTGACTGAAATAATTTCATTAGATGAAAACCAACAAAAATTGACAAGAACCACGAAAAGTTCTTGTATTTTAAGATAAAATCTTACTCTATTAAGGAAAAAACTTCCAGCTCGCTGAAATATGTTCATTTGCTGAAAACCATCAAAACCACGAAAAGTTCTTGTATTTGAAGATAAAATCTTTTTGCTTTGAAGAAGAAAGATCTAGCTGACTGAAATAAGTTCATCAGATGAAAACCAACAAAATTTGACAAGAACCACGAAAACTTCTTGTATTTTAAGATAATATCTTACGCTATTAAAGAAAAAACTTCCGGCTCGCTGAAATATGTTCATTTGCTGAAAACCAACAAAACCACGAAAAGTTCTTGTATTTGAAGATAAAATCTTTTTGCTTTGAAGAAGAAAGATCTAGCTGACTGAAATAAGTTCATTCGATGAAAACCAACAAAAATTGACAAGAACCACGAAAAGTTCTTGTATTTTAAGATAAAATCTTACTGTATTCAGGAAAAAACTTCCAGCTCGCTGAAATATGTTCATTTGCTGAAAACCATCAAAACCACGAAAAGTTCTTGTATTTGAAGATAAAATCTTTTTGCTTTGAAGAAGAAAGATCTAGCTGACTGAAATAAGTTCATTAGATGAAAACCAACAAAAATTGACAAGAACCACGAAAAGTTCTTGTATTTTAAGATAAAATCTTATGCTATTAAAGAAAAAACTCCCAGCTCGCTGAAATATGTTCATTTGCTGAAAACCAACAAAACCACCAAAAGTTCTTGTATTTGAAGATAAAATCTTTTTGCTTTGAAGAAGAAAGATCTAGCTGACTGAAATAAGTTCATTAGATGAAAACCAACAAAATTTGACAAGAACCACGAAAACTTCTTGTATTTTAAGATAATATCTTACGCTATTAAAGAAAAAACTTCTGGCTCGCTGAAATATGTTCATTTGCTGAAAACCAACAAAACCACCAAAAGTTCTTGTATTTGAAGATAAAATCTTTTTGCTTTGAAGAAGAAAGATCCAGCTGACTGAAATGAGTTCATTAGATGAAAACCAACAAAATTTGACAAGAACCACGAAAACTTCTTGTATTTTAAGATAATATCTTACGCTATTGAAGAAAAAACTTCTGGCTCGCTGAAATATGTTCATTTGCTGAAAACCAACAAAACCACGAAAAGTTCTTGTATTTGAAGATAAAATCTTTTTGCTTTGAAGAAGAAAGATCCAGCTAACTGAAATAATTTCATCAGATGAAAACCAACAAAAATTGACAAGAACCACGAAACGTTCTTGTATTTTAAGATAAAATCTTACTCTATTAAGGAAAAAACTTCCAGCTCGCTGAAATATGTTCATTTGCTGAAAACCATCAAAACCACGAAAAGTTCTTGTATTTGAAGATAAAATCTTTTTGCTTTGAAGAAGAAAGATCTAGCTGACTGAAATAAGTTCATTGGATGAAAACCAACAAAAATTGACAAGAACCACGAAAAGTTCTTGTATTTTAAGCTAAATCTTACTCTATTAAGGAAAAAACTTCCAGCTCGCTGAAATATGTTCATTTGCTGAAAACCATCAAAACCACGAAAAGTTCTTGTATTTGAAGATAAAATCTTTTTGCTTTCAAGAAGAAAGATCTAGCTGACTGAAATAAGTTCATTAGATGAAACCCAACAAAAATTGACAAGAACCACGAAAAGTTCTTGTATTTTAAGATAAAATCTTACTCTATTAAGGAAAAAACTTCCAGCTCGCTGAAATATGTTCATTTCCTGAAAACCATCAAAACCACGAAAAGTTCTTGTATTTGAAGATAAAATCTTTTTGCTTTGAAGAAGAAAGATCGAGCTGACTGAAATAAGTTCATTAGATGAAAACCAACAAAAATTGACAAGAACCACGAAAAGTTCTTGTATTTTAAGATAAAATCTTACTCTATTAAGGAAAAAACTTCCAGCTCGCTGAAATATGTTCATTTGCTGAAAACCATCAAAACCACGAAAAGTTCTTGTATTTGAAGATAAAATCTTTTTGCTTTCAAGAAGAAAGATCTAGCTGACTGAAATAAGTTCATTAGATGAAAACCAAAAAAATTTGACAAGAACCACGAAAACTTCTTGTATTTTAAGATAATATCTTACGCTATTAAAGAAAAAACTTCCAGCTCGCTGAAATCTGTTCATTTGCTGAAAACCATCAAAACCACGAAAAGTTCTTGTATTTGAAGATAAAATCTTTTTGCTTTGAATAAGAAAGATCCAGCTGACTGAAATAAGTTCATTAGATGAAAACCAACAAAAATTGACAAGAACCACGAAAAGTTCTTGTATTTTAAGATAAAATCTTACTCTATTAAGGAAAAAACTTCCAGCTCGCTGAAATATGTTCATTTGCTGAAAACCATCAAAACCACGAAAAGTTCTTGTATTTGAAGATAAAATCTTTTTGCTTTGAAGAAGAAAGATCTAGCTGACTGAAATAAGTTCATTCGATGAAAACCAACAAAAATTGACAAGAACCACGAAAAGTTCTTGTATTTTAAGATAAAATCTTACTCTATTAAGGAAAAAACTTCCAGCTCGCTGAAATATGTTCATTTGCTGAAAACCATCAAAACCACGAAAAGTTCTTGTATTTGAAGATAAAATCTTTTTGCTTTGAAGAAGAAAGATCTCGCTGACTGAAATAAGTTCATTAGATGAAAACCAACAAAATTTGACAAGAACCACGAAAACTTCTTGTATTTTAAGATAATATCTTATGCTATTAAAGAAAAAACTTCTGGCTCGCTGAAATATGTTCATTTGCTGAAAACCAACAAAACCACGAAAAGTTCTTGTATTTGAAGATAAAATCTTTTTGCTTTGAAGAAGAAAGATCCAGCTGACTGAAATAAGTTCATTAGATCATAACCAACAAAAATTGACAAGAACCACGAAAAGTTCTTGTATTTTAAGATAAAATCTTACTCTATTAAGGAAAAAACTTCCAGCTCGCTGAAATATGTTCATTTGCTGAAAACCATCAAAACCACGAAAAGTTCTTGTATTTGAAGATAAAATCTTTTTGCATTGAAGAAGAAAGATCTAGCTGACTGAAAAAAGTTCATCAGATGAAAACCAACAAAAAATGACAAGAACCACGAAAAGTTCTTGTATTTTAAGATAAAATCTTACTCTATTAAGGAAAAAACTTCCAGCTCGCTGAAATATGTTCATTTGCTGAAAACCATCAAAACCACGAAAAGTTCTTGTATTTGAAGATAAAATCTTTTTGCTTTGAAGAAGAAAGATCCAGCTGACTGAAATAAGTTCATTAGATGAAAACCAACAGAATTTGACAAGAACCACGAAAACTTCTTGTATTTTAAGATAATATCTTACGTTATTAAAGAAAAAACTTCTGGCTCGCTGAAATATGTTCATTTGCTGAAAACCAACAAAACCACGAAAAGTTCTTGTATTTGAAGATAAAATCTTTTTGCTTTGAAGAAGAAAGATCCAGCTGACTGAAATAATTTCATTAGATGAAAACCAACAAAAATTGACAAGAACCACGAAAAGTTCTTGTATTTTAAGATAAAATCTTACTCTATTAAGGAAAAAACTTCCAGCTCGCTGAAATATGTTCATTTGCTGAAAACCATCAAAACCACGAAAAGTTCTTGTATTTGAAGATAAAATCTTTTTGCTTTGAAGAAGAAAGATCTAGCTGACTGAAATAAGTTCATCAGATGAAAACCAACAAAATTTGACAAGAACCACGAAAACTTCTTGTATTTTAAGATAATATCTTACGCTATTAAAGAAAAAACTTCCGGCTCGCTGAAATATGTTCATTTGCTGAAAACCAACAAAACCACGAAAAGTTCTTGTATTTGAAGATAAAATCTTTTTGCTTTGAAGAAGAAAGATCTAGCTGACTGAAATAAGTTCATTCGATGAAAACCAACAAAAATTGACAAGAACCACGAAAAGTTCTTGTATTTTAAGATAAAATCTTACTGTATTCAGGAAAAAACTTCCAGCTCGCTGAAATATGTTCATTTGCTGAAAACCATCAAAACCACGAAAAGTTCTTGTATTTGAAGATAAAATCTTTTTGCTTTGAAGAAGAAAGATCTAGCTGACTGAAATAAGTTCATTAGATGAAAACCAACAAAAATTGACAAGAACCACGAAAAGTTCTTGTATTTTAAGATAAAATCTTATGCTATTAAAGAAAAAACTCCCAGCTCGCTGAAATATGTTCATTTGCTGAAAACCAACAAAACCACCAAAAGTTCTTGTATTTGAAGATAAAATCTTTTTGCTTTGAAGAAGAAAGATCTAGCTGACTGAAATAAGTTCATTAGATGAAAACCAACAAAATTTGACAAGAACCACGAAAACTTCTTGTATTTTAAGATAATATCTTACGCTATTAAAGAAAAAACTTCTGGCTCGCTGAAATATGTTCATTTGCTGAAAACCAACAAAACCACCAAAAGTTCTTGTATTTGAAGATAAAATCTTTTTGCTTTGAAGAAGAAAGATCCAGCTGACTGAAATGAGTTCATTAGATGAAAACCAACAAAATTTGACAAGAACCACGAAAACTTCTTGTATTTTAAGATAATATCTTACGCTATTGAAGAAAAAACTTCTGGCTCGCTGAAATATGTTCATTTGCTGAAAACCAACAAAACCACGAAAAGTTCTTGTATTTGAAGATAAAATCTTTTTGCTTTGAAGAAGAAAGATCCAGCTAACTGAAATAATTTCATCAGATGAAAACCAACAAAAATTGACAAGAACCACGAAACGTTCTTGTATTTTAAGATAAAATCTTACTCTATTAAGGAAAAAACTTCCAGCTCGCTGAAATATGTTCATTTGCTGAAAACCATCAAAACCACGAAAAGTTCTTGTATTTGAAGATAAAATCTTTTTGCTTTGAAGAAGAAAGATCTAGCTGACTGAAATAAGTTCATTCGATGAAAACCAACAAAAATTGACAAGAACCACGAAAAGTTCTTGTATTTTAAGATAAAATCTTACTCTATTAAGGAAAAAACTTCCAGCTCGCTGAAATATGTTCATTTGCTGAAAACCATCAAAACCACGAAAAGTTCTTGTATTTGAAGATAAAATCTTTTTGCTTTGAAGAAGAAAGATCTCGCTGACTGAAATAAGTTCATTAGATGAAAACCAACAAAATTTGACAAGAACCACGAAAACTTCTTGTATTTTAAGATAATATCTTATGCTATTAAAGAAAAAACTTCTGGCTCGCTGAAATATGTTCATTTGCTGAAAACCAACAAAACCACGAAAAGTTCTTGTATTTGAAGATAAAATCTTTTTGCTTTGAAGAAGAAAGATCCAGCTGACTGAAATAAGTTCATTAGATCATAACCAACAAAAATTGACAAGAACCACGAAAAGTTCTTGTATTTTAAGATAAAATCTTAGGCTATTAAAGAAAAAACTTACAGCTCGCTGAAATCTGTTCATTTGCTGAAAACCATCAAAACCACGAAAAGTTCTTGTATTTGAAGATAAAATCTTTTTGCTTTGAAGAAGAAAGATCTAGCTGACTGAAATAAGTTCATTAGATGAAAACCAACAAAAATTGACAAGAACCACGAAAAGTTCTTGTATTTTAAGATAAAATATTACTCTATTAAGGAAAAAACTCCCAGCTCACTGAAATATGTTCATTTGCTGAAAACCATCAAAACCACGAAAAGTTCTTGTATTTGAAGATAAAATCTTTTTGCTTTGAAGAAGAAAGATCTAGCTGACTGAAATAAGTTCATTAGATGAAAACCAACAAAAATTGACAAGAACCACGAAAAGTTCTTGTATTTTAAGATAAAATCTTACTCTATTAAGGAAAAAACTTCCAGCTCGCTGAAATATGTTCATTTGCTGAAAACCATCAAAACCACGAAAAGTTCTTGTATTTGAAGATAAAATCTTTTTGCTTTGAAGAAGAAAGATCCAGCTGACTGAAATAAGTTCATTAGATGAAAACCAACAGAATTTGACAAGAACCACGAAAACTTCTTGTATTTTAAGATAATATCTTACGCTATTAAAGAAAAAACTTCTGGCTCGCTGAAATATGTTCATTTGCTGAAAACCAACAAAACCACGAAAAGTTCTTGTATTTGAAGATAAAATCTTTTTGCTTTGAAGAAGAAAGATCCAGCTGACTGAAATAAGTTCATCAGATGAAAACCAACAAAATTTGACAAGAACCACGAAAACTTCTTGTATTTTAAGATAATATCTTACGCTATTAAAGAAAAAACTTCTGGCTCGCTGAAATATGTTCATTTGCTGAAAACCAACAAAACCACGAAAAGTTCTTGTATTTGAAGATAAAATCTTTTTGCTTTGAAGAAGAAAGATCCAGCTGACTGAAATAATTTCATTAGATGAAAACCAACAAAAATTGACAAGAACCACGAAAAGTTCTTGTATTTTAAGATAAAATCTTACTCTATTAAGGAAAAAACTTCCAGCTCGCTGAAATATGTTCATTTGCTGAAAACCATCAAAACCACGAAAAGTTCTTGTATTTGAAGATAAAATCTTTTTGCTTTGAAGAAGAAAGATCTAGCTGACTGAAATAAGTTCATTGGATGAAAACCAACAAAAATTGACAAGAACCACGAAAAGTTCTTGTATTTTAAGATAAAATCTTACGCTATTAAAGAAAAAACTCCCAGCTCGCTGAAATATGTTCATTTGCTGAAAACCAACAAAACCACGAAAAGTTCTTGTATTTGAAGATAAAATCTTTTTTCTTTGAAGAAGAAAGATCTAGCTGACTGAAATAAGTTCATTAGATGAAACCCAACAAAAATTGACAAGAACCACGAAAAGTTCTTGTATTTTAAGATAAAATCTTACTCTATTAAGGAAAAAACTTCCAGCTCGCTGAAATATGTTCATTTCCTGAAAACCATCAAAACCACGAAAAGTTCTTGTATTTGAAGATAAAATCTTTTTGCTTTGAAGAAGAAAGATCGAGCTGACTGAAATTAGTTCATGAGATGAAAACCAACAAAAATTGACAAGAACCACGAAAAGTTCTTGTATTTTAAGATAAAATCTTACTCTATTAAGGAAAAAACTTCCAGCTCGCTGAAATATGTTCATTTGCTGAAAACCATCAAAACCACGAAAAGTTCTTGTATTTGAAGATAAAATCTTTTTGCTTTCAAGAAGAAAGATCTAGCTGACTGAAATAAGTTCATTAGATGAAAACCAACAAAATTTGACAAGAACCACGAAAACTTCTTGTATTTTAAGATAATATCTTACGCTATTAAAGAAAAAACTTCCAGCTCGCTGAAATATGTTCATTTGCTGAAAACCATCAAAACCACGAAAAGTTCTTGTATTTGAAGATAAAATCTTTTTGCTTTGAAGAAGAAAGATCCAGCTGACTGAAATAAGTTCATTAGATGAAAACCAACAAAAATTGACAAGAACCACGAAAAGTTCTTGTATTTTAAGATAAAATCTTACTCTATTAAGGAAAAAACTTCCAGCTCGCTGAAATATGTTCATTTGCTGAAAACCATCAAAACCACGAAAAGTTCTTGTATTTGAAGATAAAATCTTTTTGCTTTGAAGAAGAAAGATCTAGCTGACTGAAATAAGTTCATTCGATGAAAACCAACAAAAAGTGACAAGAACCACGAAAAGTTCTTGTATTTTAAGATAAAATCTTACTCTATTAAGGAAAAAACTTCCAGCTCGCTGAAATATGTTCATTTGCTGAAAACCATCAAAACCACGAAAAGTTCTTGTATTTGAAGATAAAATCTTTTTGCTTTGAAGAAGAAAGATCTCGCTGACTGAAATAAGTTCATTAGATGAAAACCAACAAAATTTGACAAGAACCACGAAAACTTCTTGTATTTTAAGATAATATCTTATGCTATTAAAGAAAAAACTTCTGGCTCGCTGAAATATGTTCATTTGCTGAAAACCAACAAAACCACGAAAAGTTCTTGTATTTGAAGATAACATCTTTTTTCTTTGAAGAAGAAAGATCCAGCTGACTGAAATAAGTTCATTAGATGAAAACCAACAAAAATTGACAAGAACCACGAAAAGTTCTTGTATTTTAAGATAAAATCTTACTCTATTAAGGAAAAAACTTCCAGCTCGCTGAAATATGTTCATTTGCTGAAAACCATCAAAACCACAAAAAGTTCTTGTATTTGAAGATAAAATCTTTTTGCATTGAAGAAGAAAGATCTAGCTGACTGAAATAAGTTCATAAGATGAAAACCAACAAAAAATGACAAGAACCACGAAAAGTTCTTGTATTTTAAGATAAAATCTTACTCTATTAAGGAAAAAACTTCCAGCTCGCTGAAATATGTTCATTTGCTGAAAACCATCAAAACCACGAAAAGTTCTTGTATTTGAAGATAAAATCTTTTTGCTTTGAAGAAGAAAGATCTAGCTGACTGAAATAAGTTCATTAGATGAAAACCAACAAAATTTGACAAGAACCACGAAAACTTCTTGTATTTTAAGATAATATCTTACGCTATTAAAGAAAAAACTTCTGGCTCGCTGAAATATGTTCATTTGCTGAAAACCAACAAAACCACGAAAAGTTCTTGTATTTGAAGATAAAATCTTTTTGCTTTGAAGAAGAAAGATCCAGCTGACTGAAATAAGTTCATTAGATGAAAAGCAACAAAAATTGACAAGAACAACGAAAAGTTCTTGTATTTTAAGATAAAATCTTAGGCTATTAAAGAAAAAACTTCCAGCTCGCTGAAATCTGTTCATTTGCTGAAAACCATCAAAACCACGAAAAGTTCTTGTATTTGAAGATAAAATATTTTTGCTTTGAAGAAGAAAGATCTAGCTGACTGAAATAAGTTCATTCGATGAAAACCAACAAAAATTGACAAGAACCACGAAAAGTTCCTGTATTTTAAGATAAAATCTTAGGCTATTAAAGAAAAAACTTCCAGCTCGCTGAAATATGTTCATTTGCTGAAAACCATCAAAACCACGAAAAGTTCTTGTACTTGAAGATAAAATCTTTTTGCTTTGAAGAAGAAAGATCTCGCTGACTGAAATAAGTTCATTAGATGAAAACCAACAAAAATTGACAAGAACCACGAAAAGTTCTTGTATTTTAAGATAAAATCTTATGCTATTAAAGAAAAAACTCCCAGCTCGCTGAATTATGTTCATTTGCTGAAAACCAACAAAACCACGAAAAGTTCTTGTATTTGAAGATAAAATCTTTTTTCTTTGAAGAAGAAAGATCCAGCTGACTGAAATAAGTTCATCAGATGAAAACCAACAAAAAATGACAAGAACCACGAAAAGTTCTTGTATTTTAAGATAAAATCTTACTCTATTAAGGAAAAAACTTCCAGCTCACTGAAATATGTTCATTTGCTGAAAACCATCAAAACCACGAAAAGTTCTTGTATTTGAAGATAAAATCTTTTTGCTTTGAAGAAGAAAGATCTAGCTGACTGAAATAAGTTCATTAGATGAAAACCAACAAAATTTGACAAGAACCACGAAAACTTCTTGTATTTTAAGATAATATCTTACGCTATTAAAGAAAAAACTCTGGCTCGCTGAAATATGTTCATTTGCTGAAAACCAACAAAACCACGAAAAGTTCTTGTATTTGAAGATAAAATCTTTTTGCTTTGAAGAAGAAAGATCCAGCTGACTGAAATAAGTTCATTAGATGAAAACCAACAAAATTTGACAAGAACCACGAAAACTTCTTGTATTTTAAGATAATATCTTACGCTATTAAAGAAAAAACTTCTGGCTCGCTGAAATATGTTCATTTGCTGAAAACCAACAAAACCACGAAAAGTTCTTGTATTTGAAGATAAAATCTTTTTGCTTTGAAGAAGAAAGATCCAGCTGACTGAAATAATTTCATTCGATGAAAACCAACAAAAATTGACAAGAACCACGAAAAGTTCTTGTATTTTAAGATAAAATCTTACTCTATTAAGGAAAAAACTTCCAGCTCGCTGAAATATGTTCATTTGCTGAAAACCATCAAAACCACGAAAAGTTCTTGTATTTGAAGATAAAATCTTTTTGCTTTGAAGAAGAAAGATCTAGCTGACTGAAATAAGTTCATTAGATGAAAACCAACAAAAATTGACAAGAACCACGAAAAGTTCTTGTATTTTAAGATAAAATCTTAGGCTATTAAAGAAAAAACTTCCAGCTCGCTGAAATCTGTTCATTTGCTGAAAACCATCAAAACCACGAAAAGTTCTTGTATTTGAAGATAAAATCTTTTTGCTTTGAAGAAGAAAGATCTAGCTGAATGAAATAAGTTCATTCGATGAAAATCAACAAAAATTGACAAGAACCACGAAAAGTTCTTGTATTTTAAGATAAAATCTTACTGTATTCAGGAAAAAACTTCCAGCTCGCTGAAATATGTTCATTTGCTGAAAACCATCAAAACCACGAAAATTTCTTGTATTTGAAGATAAAATCTTTTTGCTTTGAAGAAGAAAGATCGAGCTGACTGAAATAAGTTCATTAGATGAAAACCAACAAAAATTGACAAGAACCACGAAAAGTTCTTGTATTTTAAGATAAAATCTTATGCTATGAAAGAAAAAACTCCCAGCTCGCTGAAATATGTTCATTTGCTGAAAACCAACAAAACCACGAAAAGTTCTTGTATTTGAAGATAAAATCTTTTTGCTTTGAAGAAGAAAGATCTAGCTGACTGAAATAAGTTCATTAGATGAAAACCAACAAAATTTGACAAGAACCACGAAAACTTCTTGTATTTTAAGATAATATCTTACGCTATTAAAGAAAAAACTTCTGGCTCGCTGAAATATGTTCATTTGCTGAAAACCAACAAAACCACGAAAAGTTCTTGTATTTGAAGATAAAATCTTTTTGCTTTGAAGAAGAAAGATCCAGCTGACTGAAATGAGTTCATTAGATGAAAACCAACAAAATTTGACAAGAACCACGAAAACTTCTTGTATTTTAAGATAATATCTTACGCTATTAAAGAAAAAACTTCCAGCTCGCTGAAATATGTTCATTTGCTGAAAACCATCAAAACCACGAAAAGTTCTTGTATTTGAAGATAAAATCTTTTTGCTTTGAAGAAGAAAGATCTAGCTGACTGAAATAAGTTCATTAGATGAAAAGCAACAAAAATTGACAAGAACAACGAAAAGTTCTTGTATTTTAAGATAAAATCTTAGGCTATTAAAGAAAAAACTTCCAGCTCGCTGAAATCTGTTCATTTGCTGAAAACCATCAAAACCACGAAAAGTTCTTGTATTTGAAGATAAAATCTTTTTGCTTTGAAGAAGAAAGATCTAGCTGACTGAAATAAGTTCATTCGATGAAAACCAACAAAAATTGACAAGAACCACGAAAAGTTCCTGTATTTTAAGATAAAATCTTAGGCTATTAAAGAAAAAACTTCCAGCTCGCTGAAATCTGTTCATTTGCTGAAAACCATCAAAACCACGAAAAGTTCTTGTATTTGAAGATAAAATATTTTTGCTTTGAAGAAGAAAGATCTAGCTGACTGAAATAAGTTCATTCGATGAAAACCAACAAAAATTGACAAGAACCACGAAAAGTTCCTGTATTTTAAGATAAAATCTTAGGCTATTAAAGAAAAAACTTCCAGCTCGCTGAAATATGTTCATTTGCTGAAAACCATCAAAACCACGAAAAGTTCTTGTACTTGAAGATAAAATCTTTTTGCTTTGAAGAAGAAAGATCTAGCTGACTGAAATAAGTTCATTAGATGAAAACCAACAAAATTTGACAAGAACCACGAAAACTTCTTGTATTTTAAGATAATATCTTACGCTATTAAAGAAAAAACTTCTGGATCGCTGAAATATGTTCATTTGCTGAAAACCAACAAAACCACGAAAAGTTCTTGTATTTGAAGATAAAATCTTTTTGCTTTGAAGAAGAAAGATCCAGCTGACTGAAATAAGTTCATTAGATGAAAAGCAACAAAAATTGACAAGAACAACGAAAAGTTCTTGTATTTTAAGATAAAATCTTAGGCTATTAAAGAAAAAACTTCCAGCTCACTGAAATCTGTTCATTTGCTGAAAACCATCATAACCACGAAAAGTTCTTGTATTTGAAGATAAAATATTTTTGCTTTGAAGAAGAAAGATCTAGCTGACTGAAATAAGTTCATTCGATGAAAACCAACAAAAATTGACAAGAACCACGAAAAGTTCCTGTATTTTAAGATAAAATCTTAGGCTATTAAAGAAAAAACTTCCAGCTCGCTGAAATATGTTCATTTGCTGAAAACCATCAAAACCACGAAAAGTTCTTGTACTTGAAGATAAAATCTTTTTGCTTTGAAGAAGAAAGATCTAGCTGACTGAAATAAGTTCATTAGATGAAAACCAACAAAAATTGACAAGAACCACGAAAAGTTCTTGTATTTTAAGATAAAATCTTATGCTATTAAAGAAAAAACTCCCAGCTCGCTGAATTATGTTCATTTGCTGAAAACCAACAAAACCACGAAAAGTTCTTGTATTTGAAGATAAAATCTTTTTTCTTTGAAGAAGAAAGATCCAGCTGACTGAAATAAGTTCATTAGATGAAAACCAACAAAAATTGACAAGAACCACGAAAAGTTCTTGTATTTTAAGATAAAATCTTACTCTATTAAGGAAAAAACTTCCAGCTCGCTGAAATATGTTCAGTTGCTGAAAACCATCAAAACCACAAAAAGTTCTTGTATTTGAAGATAAAATCTTTTTGCATTGAAGAAGAAAGATCTAGCTGACTGAAAAAAGTTCATCAGATGAAAACCAACAAAAAATGACAAGAACCACGAAAAGTTCTTGTATTTTAAGATAAAATCTTACTCTATTAAGGAAAAAACTTCCAGCTCACTGAAATATGTTCATTTGCTGAAAACCATCAAAACCACGAAAAGTTCTTGTATTTGAAGATAAAATCTTTTTGCTTTGAAGAAGAAAGATCTAGCTGACTGAAATAAGTTCATTCGATGAAAACCAACAAAATTTGACAAGAACCACGAAAACTTCTTGTATTTTAAGATAATATCTTACGCTATTAAAGAAAAAACTCTGGCTCGCTGAAATATGTTCATTTGCTGAAAACCAACAAAACCACGAAAAGTTCTTGTATTTGAAGATAAAATCTTTTTGCTTTGAAGAAGAAAGATCTAGCTGACTGAAATAAGTTCATTCGATGAAAACCAACAAAATTTGACAAGAACCACGAAAACTTCTTGTATTTTAAGATAATATCTTACGCTATTAAAGAAAAAACTCTGGCTCGCTGAAATATGTTCATTTGCTGAAAACCAACAAAACCACGAAAAGTTCTTGTATTTGAAGATAAAATCTTTTTGCTTTGAAGAAGAAAGATCCAGCTGACTGAAATAAGTTCATTAGATGAAAACCAACAAAATTTGACAAGAACCACGAAAACTTCTTGTATTTTAAGATAATATCTTACGCTATTAAAGAAAAAACTTCTGGCTCGCTGAAATATGTTCATTTGCTGAAAACCAACAAAACCACGAAAAGTTCTTGTATTTGAAGATAAAATCTTTTTGCTTTGAAGAAGAAAGATCCAGCTGACTGAAATAATTTCATTCGATGAAAACCAACAAAAATTGACAAGAACCACGAAAAGTTCTTGTATTTTAAGATAAAATCTTACTCTATTAAGGAAAAAACTTCCAGCTCGCTGAAATATGTTCATTTGCTGAAAACCATCAAAACCACGAAAAGTTCTTGTATTTGAAGATAAAATCTTTTTGCTTTGAAGAAGAAAGATCTAGCTGACTGAAATAAGTTCATTAGATGAAAACCAACAAAAATTGACAAGAACCACGAAAAGTTCTTGTATTTTAAGATAAAATCTTAGGCTATTAAAGAAAAAACTTCCAGCTCGCTGAAATCTGTTCATTTGCTGAAAACCATCAAAACCACGAAAAGTTCTTGTATTTGAAGATAAAATCTTTTTGCTTTGAAGAAGAAAGATCTAGCTGACTGAAATAAGTTCATTCGATGAAAATCAACAAAAATTGACAAGAACCACGAAAAGTTCTTGTATTTTAAGATAAAATCTTACTGTATTCAGGAAAAAACTTCCAGCTCGCTGAAATATGTTCATTTGCTGAAAACCATCAAAACCACGAAAATTTCTTGTATTTGAAGATAAAATCTTTTTGCTTTGAAGAAGAAAGATCGAGCTGACTGAAATAAGTTCATTAGATGAAAACCAACAAAAATTGACAAGAACCACGAAAAGTTCTTGTATTTTAAGATAAAATCTTATGCTATTAAAGAAAAAACTCCCAGCTCGCTGAAATATGTTCATTTGCTGAAAACCAACAAAACCACGAAAAGTTCTTGTATTTGAAGATAAAATCTTTTTGCTTTGAAGAAGAAAGATCTAGCTGACTGAAATAAGTTCATTAGATGAAAACCAACAAAATTTGACAAGAACCACGAAAACTTCTTGTATTTTAAGATAATATCTTACGCTATTAAAGAAAAAACTTCTGGCTCGCTGAAATATGTTCATTTGCTGAAAACCAACAAAACCACGAAAAGTTCTTGTATTTGAAGATAAAATCTTTTTGCTTTGAAGAAGAAAGATCCAGCTGACTGAAATAATTTCATTAGATGAAAACCAACAAAAATTGACAAGAACCACGAAAAGTTCTTGTATTTTAAGATAAAATCTTACTCTATTAAGGAAAAAACTTCCAGCTCGCTGAAATATGTTCATTTGCTGAAAACCATCAAAACCACGAAAAGTTCTTGTATTTGAAGATAAAATCTTTTTGCTTTGAAGAAGAAAGATCTAGCTGACTGAAATAAGTTCATTAGATGAAAAGCAACAAAAATTGACAAGAACAACGAAAAGTTCTTGTATTTTAAGATAAAATCTTAGGCTATTAAAGAAAAAACTTCCAGCTCGCTGAAATCTGTTCATTTGCTGAAAACCATCAAAACCACGAAAAGTTCTTGTATTTGAAGATAAAATCTTTTTGCATTGAAGAAGAAAGATCTAGCTGACTGAAAAAAGTTCATCAGATGAAAACCAACAAAAAATGACAAGAACCACGAAAAGTTCTTGTATTTTAAGATAAAATCTTACTCTATTAAGGAAAAAACTTCCAGCTCACTGAAATATGTTCATTTGCTGAAAACCATCAAAACCACGAAAAGTTCTTGTATTTGAAGATAAAATCTTTTTGCTTTGAAGAAGAAAGATCTAGCTGACTGAAATAAGTTCATTCGATGAAAACCAACAAAATTTGACAAGAACCACGAAAACTTCTTGTATTTTAAGATAATATCTTACGCTATTAAAGAAAAAACTCTGGCTCGCTGAAATATGTTCATTTCCTGAAAACCAACAAAACCACGAAAAGTTCTTGTATTTGAAGATAAAATCTTTTTGCTTTGAAGAAGAAAGATCTAGCTGACTGAAATAAGTTCATTCGATGAAAACCAACAAAATTTGACAAGAACCACGAAAACTTCTTGTATTTTAAGATAATATCTTACGCTATTAAAGAAAAAACTCTGGCTCGCTGAAATATGTTCATTTGCTGAAAACCAACAAAACCACGAAAAGTTCTTGTATTTGAAGATAAAATCTTTTTGCTTTGAAGAAGAAAGATCCAGCTGACTGAAATAAGTTCATTAGATGAAAACCAACAAAAATTGACAAGAACCACGAAAAGTTCTTGTATTTTAAGATAAAATCTTAGGCTATTAAAGAAAAAACTTCCAGCTCGCTGAAATCTGTTCATTTGCTGAAAACCATCAAAACCACGAAAAGTTCTTGTATTTGAAGATAAAATCTTTTTGCTTTGAAGAAGAAAGATCTAGCTGACTGAAATAAGTTCATTCGATGAAAATCAACAAAAATTGACAAGAACCACGAAAAGTTCTTGTATTTTAAGATAAAATCTTACTGTATTCAGGAAAAAACTTCCAGCTCGCTGAAATATGTTCATTTGCTGAAAACCATCAAAACCACGAAAATTTCTTGTATTTGAAGATAAAATCTTTTTGCTTTGAAGAAGAAAGATCGAGCTGACTGAAATAAGTTCATTAGATGAAAACCAACAAAAATTGACAAGAACCACGAAAAGTTCTTGTATTTTAAGATAAAATCTTATGCTATTAAAGAAAAAACTCCCAGCTCGCTGAAATATGTTCATTTGCTGAAAACCAACAAAACCACGAAAAGTTCTTGTATTTGAAGATAAAATCTTTTTGCTTTGAAGAAGAAAGATCTAGCTGACTGAAATAAGTTCATTAGATGAAAACCAACAAAATTTGACAAGAACCACGAAAACTTCTTGTATTTTAAGATAATATCTTACGCTATTAAAGAAAAAACTTCTGGCTCGCTGAAATATGTTCATTTGCTGAAAACCAACAAAACCACGAAAAGTTCTTGTATTTGAAGATAAAATCTTTTTGCTTTGAAGAAGAAAGATCCAGCTGACTGAAATAATTTCATTAGATGAAAACCAACAAAAATTGACAAGAACCACGAAAAGTTCTTGTATTTTAAGATAAAATCTTACTCTATTAAGGAAAAAACTTCCAGCTCGCTGAAATATGTTCATTTGCTGAAAACCATCAAAACCACGAAAAGTTCTTGTATTTGAAGATAAAATCTTTTTGCTTTGAAGAAGAAAGATCTAGCTGACTGAAATAAGTTCATTAGATGAAAAGCAACAAAAATTGACAAGAACAACGAAAAGTTCTTGTATTTTAAGATAAAATCTTAGGCTATTAAAGAAAAAACTTCCAGCTCGCTGAAATCTGTTCATTTGCTGAAAACCATCAAAACCACGAAAAGTTCTTGTATTTGAAGATAAAATCTTTTTGCTTTGAAGAAGAAAGATCTAGCTGACTGAAATAAGTTCATTAGATGAAAACCAACAAAAATTGACAAGAACCACGAAAAGTTCTTGTATTTTAAGATAAAATATTACTCTATTAAGGAAAAAACTCCCAGCTCACTGAAATATGTTCATTTGCTGAAAACCATCAAAACCACGAAAAGTTCTTGTATTTGAAGATAAAATCTTTTTGCTTTGAAGAAGAAAGATCTAGCTGACTGAAATAAGTTCATTAGATGAAAATCAACAAAAATTGACAAGAACCACGAAAAGTTCTTGTATTTTAAGATAAAATCTTACTCTATTAAGGAAAAAACTTCCAGCTCGCTGAAATATGTTCATTTGCTGAAAACCATCAAAACCACAAAAAGTTCTTGTATTTGAAGATAAAATCTTTTTGCATTGAAGAAGAAAGATCTAGCTGACTGAAAAAAGTTCATCAGATGAAAACCAACAAAAAATGACAAGAACCACGAAAACTTCTTGTATTTTAAGATAATATCTTACGCTATTAAAGAAAAAACTTCTGGCTCGCTGAAATATGTTCATTTGCTGAAAACCAACAAAACCACGAAAAGTTCTTGTATTTGAAGATAAAATCTTTTTGCTTTGAAGAAGAAAGATCCAGCTGACTGAAATAAGTTCATTAGATGAAAACCAACAAAATTTGACAAGAACCACGAAAACTTCTTGTATTTTAAGATAATATCTTACGCTATTAAAGAAAAAACTTCTGGCTCGCTGAAATATGTTCATTTGCTGAAAACCAACAAAACCACGAAAAGTTCTTGTATTTGAAGATAAAATCTTTTTGCTTTGAAGAAGAAAGATCCAGCTGACTGAAATAATTTCATGAGATGAAAACCAACAAAAATTGACAAGAACCACGAAAAGTTCTTGTATTTTAAGATAAAATCTTACTCTATTAAGGAAAAAACTTCCAGCTCGCTGAAATATGTTCATTTGCTGAAAACCATCAAAACCACGAAAAGTTCTTGTATTTGAAGATAAAATCTTTTTGCTTTGAAGAAGAAAGATCTAGCTGACTGAAATAAGTTCATTAGATGAAAACCAACAAAAATTGACAAGAACCACGAAAAGTTCTTGTATTTTAAGATAAAATCTTAGGCTATTAACGAAAAAACTTCCAGCTCGCTGAAATCTGTTCATTTGCTGAAAACCATCAAAACCACGAAAAGTTCTTGTATTTGAAGATAAAATCTTTTTGCTTTGAAGAAGAAAGATCTAGCTGACTGAAATAAGTTCATTCGATGAAAATCAACAAAAATTGACAAGAACCACGAAAAGTTCTTGTATTTTAAGATAAAATCTTACTGTATTCAGGAAAAAACTTCCAGCTCGCTGAAATATGTTCATTTGCTGAAAACCATCAAAACCACGAAAAGTTCTTGTATTTGAAGATAAAATCTTTTTGCTTTGAAGAAGAAAGATCTAGCTGACTGAAATAAGTTCATTAGATGAAAACCAACAAAAATTGACAAGAACCACGAAAAGTTCTTGTATTTTAAGATAAAATCTTATGCTATTAAAGAAAAAACTCCCAGCTCGCTGAAATATGTTCATTTGCTGAAAACCAACAAAACCACGAAAAGTTCTTGTATTTGAAGATAAAATCTTTTTGCTTTGAAGAAGAAAGATCCAGCTGACTGAAATAAGTTCATTAGATGAAAACCAACAAAATTTGACAAGAACCACGAAAACTTCTTGTATTTTAAGATAATATCTTACGCTATTAAAGAAAAAACTTCTGGCTCGCTGAAATATGTTCATTTGCTGAAAACCAACAAAACCACGAAAAGTTCTTGTATTTGAAGATAAAATCTTTTTGCTTTGAAGAAGAAAGATCCAGCTGACTGAAATGAGTTCATTAGATGAAAACCAACAAAAATTGACAAGAAGCACGAAAACTTCTTGTATTTTAAGATAATATCTTACGCTATTGAAGAAAAAACTTCTGGCTCGCTGAAATATGTTCATTTGCTGAAAACCAACAAAACCACGAAAAGTTCTTGTATTTGAAGATAAAATCTTTTTGCTTTGAAGAAGAAAGATCTAGCTGACTGAAATAAGTTCATTAGATGAAAACCAACAAAAATTGACAAGAACCACGAAAAGTTCTTGTATTTTAAGATAAAATCTTAGGCTATTAAAGAAAAAACTTCCAGCTCGCTGAAATCTGTTCATTTGCTGAAAACCATCAAAACCACGAAAAGTTCTTGTATTTGAAGATAAAATCTTTTTGCTTTGAAGAAGAAAGATCTAGCTGACTGAAATAAGTTCATTCGATGAAAATCAACAAAAATTGACAAGAACCACGAAAAGTTCTTGTATTTTAAGATAAAATCTTACTGTATTCAGGAAAAAACTTCCAGCTCGCTGAAATATGTTCATTTGCTGAAAACCATCAAAACCACGAAAAGTTCTTGTATTTGAAGATAAAATCTTTTTGCTTTGAAGAAGAAAGATCTAGCTGACTGAAATAAGTTCATTAGATGAAAACCAACAAAAATTGACAAGAACCACGAAAAGTTCTTGTATTTTAAGATAAAATCTTATGCTATTAAAGAAAAAACTCCCAGCTCGCTGAAATATGTTCATTTGCTGAAAACCAACAAAACCACGAAAAGTTCTTGTATTTGAAGATAAAATCTTTTTGCTTTGAAGAAGAAAGATCTAGCTGACTGAAATAAGTTCATTAGATGAAAACCAACAAAATTTGACAAGAACCACGAAAACTTCTTGTATTTTAAGATAATATCTTACGCTATTAAAGAAAAAACTTCTGGCTCGCTGAAATATGTTCATTTGCTGAAAACCAACAAAACCACGAAAAGTTCTTGTATTTGAAGATAAAATCTTTTTGCTTTGAAGAAGAAAGATCCAGCTGACTGAAATGAGTTCATTAGATGAAAACCAACAAAATTTGACAAGAACCACGAAAACTTATTGTATTTTAAGATAATATCTTACGCTATTGAAGAAAAAACTTCTGGCTCGCTGAAATATGTTCATTTGCTGAAAACCAACAAAACCACGAAAAGTTCTTGTATTTGAAGATAAAATCTTTTTGCTTTGAAGAAGAAAGATCCAGCTGACTGAAATCAGTTCATCAGATGAAAACCAACAAAAATTGACAAGAACCACGAAAAGTTCTTGTATTTTAAGATAAAATCTTACTCTATTAAGGAAAAAACTTCCAGCTCGCTGAAATCTGTTCATTTGCTGAAAACCATCAAAACCACGAAAAGTTCTTGTATTTGAAGATAAAATCTTTTTGCTTTGAAGAAGAAAGATCTAACTGACTGAAATAAGTTCATTCGATGAAAATCAACAAAAATTGACAAGAACCACGAAAAGTTCTTGTATTTTAAGATAAAATCTTACTGTATTCAGGAAAAAACTTCCAGCTCGCTGAAATATGTTCATTTGCTGAAAACCATCAAAACCACGAAAAGTTCTTGTATTTGAAGATAAAATCTTTTTGCTTTGAAGAAGAAAGATCTAGCTGACTGAAATAAGTTCATTAGATGAAAACCAACAAAAATTGACAAGAACCACGAAAAGTTCTTGTATTTTAAGATAAAATCTTATGCTATTAAAGAAAAAACTCCCAGCTCGCTGAAATATGTTCATTTGCTGAAAACCAACAAAACCACGAAAAGTTCTTGTATTTGAAGATAAAATCTTTTTGCTTTGAAGAAGAAAGATCCAGCTGACTGAAATAAGTTCATTAGATGAAAACCAACAAAATTTGACAAGAACCACGAAAACTTCTTGTATTTTAAGATAAAATCTGATGCTATTAAAGAAAAAACTTCTGGCTCGCTGAAATATGTTCATTTGCTGAAAACCAACAAAACCACGAAAAGTTCTTGTATTTGAAGATAAAATCTTTTTGCTTTGAAGAAGAAAGATCCAGCTGACTGAAATGAGTTCATTAGATGAAAACCAACAAAATTTGACAAGAACCACGAAAACTTCTTGTATTTTAAGATAATATCTTAGGCTATTGAAGAAAAAACTTCTGGCTCGCTGAAATATGTTCATTTGCTGAAAACCAACAAAACCACGAAATGTTCTTGTATTTGAAGATAAAATCTTTTTGCTTTGAAGAAGAAAGATCTAGCTGACTGAAATAAGTTCATTAGATGAAAACCAACAAAAATTGACAAGAACCACGAAAAGTTCTTGTATTTTAAGATAAAATCTTAGGCTATTAAAGAAAAAACTTCCAGCTCGCTGAAATCTGTTCATTTGCTGAAAACCATCAAAACCACGAAAAGTTCTTGTATTTGAAGATAAAATCTTTTTGCTTTGAAGAAGAAAGATCTAGCTGACTGAAATAAGTTCATTCGATGAAAATCAACAAAAATTGACAAGAACCACGAAAAGTTCTTGTATTTTAAGATAAAATCTTACTGTATTCAGGAAAAAACTTCCAGCTCGCTGAAATATGTTCATTTGCTGAAAACCATCAAAACCACGAAAAGTTCTTGTATTTGAAGATAAAATCTTTTTGCTTTGAAGAAGAAAGATCTAGCTGACTGAAATAAGTTCATTAGATGAAAACCAACAAAAATTGACAAGAACCACGAAAAGTTCTTGTATTTTAAGATAAAATCTTATGCTATTAAAGAAAAAACTCCCAGCTCGCTGAAATATGTTCATTTGCTGAAAACCAACAAAACCACGAAAAGGTCTTGTATTTGAAGATAAAATCTTTTTTCTTTGAAGAAGAAAGATCCAGCTGACTGAAATAAGTTCATTAGATGAAAACCAACAAAAATTGACAAGAACCACGAAAAGTTCTTGTATTTTAAGATAAAATCTTACTCTATTAAGGAAAAAACTTCCAGCTCGCTGAAATATGTTCATTTGCTGAAAATCATCAAAACCACGAAAAGTTCTTGTATTTGAAGATAAAATCTTTTTGCTTTGAAGAAAGATCTAGCTGACTGAAATAAGTTCATTAGATGAAAACCAACAAAAATTGACAAGAACCACGAAAAGTTCTTGTATTTTAAGATAAAATCTTACTGTATTCAGGAAAAAACTTCCAGCTCGCTGAAATATGTTCATTTGCTGAAAACCATCAAAACCACGAAAAGTTCTTGTACTTGAAGATAAAATCTTTTTGCTTTGAAGAAGAAAGATCTAGCTGACTGAAATAAGTTCATTAGATGAAAACCAACAAAAATTGACAAGAACCACGAAAAGTTCTTGTATTTTAAGATAAAATCTTATGCTATTAAAGAAAAAACTCCCAGCTCGCTGAATTATGTTCATTTGCTGAAAACCAACAAAACCACGAAAAGTTCTTGTATTTGAAGATAAAATCTTTTTGCATTGAAGAAGAAAGATCTAGCTGACTGAAAAAAGTTCATAAGATGAAAACCAACAAAAAATGACAAGAACCACGAAAAGTTCTTGTATTTTAAGATAAAATCTTACTCTATTAAGGAAAAAACTTACAGCTCGCTGAAATATGTTCATTTGCTGAAAACCATCAAAACCACGAAAAGTTCTTGTATTTGAAGATAAAATCTTTTTGCTTTGAAGAAGAAAGATCTAGCTGACTGAAATAAGTTCATTAGATGAAAACCAACAAAAATTGACAAGAACCACGAAAACTTCTTGTATTTTAAGATAATATCTTACGCTATTAAAGAAAAAACTTCTGGCTCGCTGAAATATGTTCATTTGCTGAAAACCAACAAAACCACGAAAAGTTCTTGTATTTGAAGATAAAATCTTTTTGCTTTGAAGAAGAAAGATCCAGCTGACTGAAATAAGTTCATTAGATGAAAACCAACAAAATTTGACAAGAACCACGAAAACTTCTTGTATTTTAAGATAATATCTTACGCTATTAAAGAAAAAACTTCTGGCTCGCTGAAATATGTTCATTTGCTGAAAACCAACAAAACCACGAAAAGTTCTTGTATTTGAAGATAAAATCTTTTTGCTTTGAAGAAGAAAGATCCAGCTGACTGAAATAATTTCATTAGATGAAAACCAACAAAAATTGACAAGAACCACGAAAAGTTCTTGTATTTTAAGATAAAATCTTACTCTATTAAGGAAAAAACTTCCAGCTCGCTGAAATATGTTCATTTGCTGAAAACCATCAAAACCACGAAAAGTTCTTGTATTTGAAGATAAAATCTTTTTGCTTTGAAGAAGAAAGATCTAGCTGACTGAAATAAGTTCATTAGATGAAAACCAACAAAAATTGACAAGAACCACGAAAAGTTCTTGTATTTTAAGATAAAATCTTAGGCTATTAAAGAAAAAACTTCCAGCTCGCTGAAATCTGTTCATTTGCTGAAAACCATCAAAACCACGAAAAGTTCTTGTATTTGAAGATAAAATCTTTTTGCTTTGAAGAAGAAAGATCTAGCTGACTGAAATAAGTTCATTCGATGAAAATCAACAAAAATTGACAAGAACCACGAAAAGTTCTTGTATTTTAAGATAAAATCTTACTGTATTCAGGAAAAAACTTCCAGCTCGCTGAAATATGTTCATTTGCTGAAAACCATCAAAACCACGAAAAGTTCTTGTATTTGAAGATAAAATCTTTTTGCTTTGAAGAAGAAAGATCTAGCTGACTGAAATAAGTTCATTCGATGAAAATCAACAAAAATTGACAAGAACCACGAAAAGTTCTTGTATTTTAAGATAAAATCTTACTGTATTCAGGAAAAAACTTCCAGATCGCTGAAATATGTTCATTTGCTGAAAACCATCAAAACCACGAAAAGTTCTTGTATTTGAAGATAAAATCTTTTTTCTTTGAAGAAGAAAGATCCAGCTGACTGAAATAAGTTCATTAGATGAAAACCAACAAAAATTGACAAGAACCACGAAAAGTTCTTGTATTTTAAGATAAAATCTTACTCTATTAAGGAAAAAACTTCCAGCTCGCTGAAATATGTTCATTTGCTGAAAACCATCAAAACCACAAAAAGTTCTTGTATTTGAAGATAAAATTTTTTGCATTGAAGAAGAAAGATCTGGCTGACTGAAATAAGTTCATAAGATGAAAACCAACAAAAAATGACAAGAACCACGAAAAGTTCTTGTATTTTAAGATAAAATCTTACTCTATTAAGGAAAAAAGTTCGAGCTCGCTGAAATATGTTCATTTGCTGAAAACCATCAAAACCACGAAAAGTTCTTGTATTTGAAGATAAAATCTTTTTGCTTTGAAGAAGAAAGATCTAGCTGACTGAAATAAGTTCATTCGATGAAAACCAACAAAATTTGACAAGAACCACGAAAACTTCTTGTATTTTAAGATAATATCTTACGCTATTAAAGAAAAAACTTCTGGCTCGCTGAAATATGTTCATTTGCTGAAAACCAACAAAACCACGAAAAGTTCTTGTATTTGAAGATGAAATCTTTTTGCTTTGAAGAAGAAAGATCCAGCTGACTGAAATAAGTTCATTAGATGAAAACCAACAAAATTTGACAAGAACCACGAAAACTTCTTGTATTTTAAGATAATATCTTACGCTATTAAAGAAAAAACTTCTGGCTCGCTGAAATATGTTCATTTGCTGAAAACCAACAAAACCACGAAAAGTTCTTGTATTTGAAGATAAAATCTTTTTGCTTTGAAGAAGAAAGATCCAGCTGACTGAAATAATTTCATTAGATGAAAACCAACAAAAATTGACAAGAACCACGAAAAGTTCTTGTATTTTAAGATAAAATCTTACTCTATTAAGGAAAAAACTTCCAGCTCGCTGAAATATGTTCATTTGCTGAAAACCATCAAAACCACGAAAAGTTCTTGTATTTGAAGATAAAATCTTTTTGCTTTGAAGAAGAAAGATCTAGCTGACTGAAATAAGTTCATTAGATGAAAAGCAACAAAAATTGACAAGAACAACGAAAAGTTCTTGTATTTTAAGATAAAATCTTAGGCTATTAAAGAAAAAACTTCCAGCTCGCTGAAATCTGTTCATTTGCTGAAAACCATCAAAACCACGAAAAGTTCTTGTATTTGAAGATAAAATCTTTTTGCTTTGAAGAAGAAAGATCTAGCTGACTGAAATAAGTTCATTCGATGAAAACCAACAAAAATTGACAAGAACCACGAAAAGTTCCTGTATTTTAAGATAAAATCTTACTCTATTAAGGAAAAAACTTCCAGCTCGCTGAAATCTGTTCATTTGCTGAAGACCATCAAAACCACGAAAAGTTCTTGTATTTGAAGATAAAATCTTTTTGCTTTGAAGAACAAAGATCTAGCTGACTGAAATAAGTTCATTAGATGAAAACCAACAAAAATTGACAAGAACCACGAAAAGTTCTTGTATTTTAAGATAAAATCTCACTCTATTAAGGAAAAAACTTCCAGCTCGCTGAAATATGTTCATTTGCTGAAAACCATCAAAACCACGAAAAGTTCTTGTATTTGAAGATAAAATCTTTTTGCTTTGAAGAAGAAAGATCTAGCTGACTGAAATATGTTCATTATATGAAAACCAACAAAAATTGACGAGAACCACGAAAAGTTCTTGTATTTTAAGATAAAATCTTATGCTATTAAAGAAAAAACTTCTGGCTCGCTGAAATATGTTCATTTGCTGAAAACCATCAAAACCACGAAAAGTTCTTGTATTTGAAGATAAAATCTTTTTGCTTTGAAGAAGAAAGATCCAGCTGACTGAAATCAGTTCATTAGATGAAAACCAACAAAAATTGACAAGAACCACGAAAAGTTCTTGTATTTTAAGATAAAATCTTACGCTATTAAAGAAAAAACTCCCAGCTTGCTGAAATATGTTCATTTGCTGAAAACCAACAAAACCATGAAAAGTTCTTGTATTTGAAGATAAAATCTTTTTTCTTTGAAGAAGAAAGATCTAGCTGACTGAAATAAGTTCATTAGATGAAAACCAACAAAAATTGACAAGAACCACGAAAAGTTCTTGTATTTTAAGATAAAATCTTACTCTATTAAGGAAAAAACTTCCAGCTCGCTGAAATATGTTCATTTGCTGAAAACCATCAAAACCACGAAAAGTTCTTGTATTTGAAGATAAAATCTTTTTGCTTTGAAGAAGAAAGATCTAGCTGACTGAAATAAGTTCATGAGATGAAAACCAACAAAATTTGACAAGAACCACGAAAACTTCTTGTATTTTAAGATAATATCTTACGCTATTAAAGAAAAAACTTCTGGCTCGCTGAAATATGTTCATTTGCTGAAAACCAACAAAACCACGAAAAGTTCTTGTATTTGAAGATAAAATCTTTTTGCTTTAACGAAGAAAGATCTAGCTGACTGAAATAAGTTCATTAGATGAAAACCAACAAAAATTGACAAGAACCACGAAAAGTTCTTGTATTTTAAGATAAAATATTACTCTATTCAGGAAAAAACTTCCAGCTCGCTGAAATCTGTTCATTTGCTGAAAACCATCAAAACCACGAAAAGTTCTTGTATTTGAAGATAAAATCTTTTTGCTTTGAAGAAGAAAGATCGAGCTGACTGAAATAAGTTCATTGGATGAAAACCAACAAAAATTGACAAGAACCACGAAATGTTCTTGTATTTTAAGATAAAATCTTATGCTATTAAAGAAAAAACTCCCAGCTCGCTGAAATATGTTCATTTGCTGAAAACCAACAAAACCACGAAAAGTTATTGTATTTGAAGATAAAATCTTTTTTCTTTGAAGAAGAAAGATCCAGCTGACTGAAATAAGTTCATTAGATGAAAACCAACAAAAATTGACAAGAACCACGAAAAGTTCTTGTATTTTAAGATAAAATCTTACTCTATTAAGGAAAAAACTTCCAGCTCGCTGAAAGATGTTCATTTGCTGAATACCATCAAAACCACGAAAAGTTCTTGTATTTGAAGATAAAATCTTTTTGCTTTGAAGAAGAAAGATCTAGCTGACTGAAATAAGTCCATTCGATGAAAACCAACAAAATTTGACAAGAACCACGAAAACTTCTTGTATTTTAAGATAATATCTTACGCTATCAAAGAAAAAACTTCTGGCTCGCTGAAATATGTTCATTTGCTGAAAACCAACAAAACCACGAAAAGTTCTTGTATTTGAAGATAAAATCTTTTTGCTTTGAAGAAGAAAGATCGAGCTGACTGAAATAAGTTCATTAGATGAAAACCAACAAAAATTGACAAGAACCACGAAAACTTCTTGTATTTTAAGATAATATCTTATGCTATTAAAGAAAAAACTTCTGGCTCGCTGAAATATGTTCATTTGCTGAAAACCATCAAAACCACGAAAAGTTCTTGTATTTGAAGATAAAATCTTTTTGCTTTGAAGAAGAAAGATCCAGCTGACTGAAATCAGTTCATTAGATGAAAACCAACAAAAATTGACAAGAATCACGAAAAGTTCTTGTATTTTAAGATAAAATCTTACTCTATTAAGGAAAAAACTTCCAGCTCGCTGAAATATGTTCATTTGCTGAAAACCATCAAAACCACGAAAAGTTCTTGTATTTGAAGATAAAATCTTTTTGCTTTGAAGAAGAAAGATCTAGCTGACTGAAATAAGTTCATTAGATGAAAACCAACAAAATTTGACAAGAACCACGAAAACTTCTTGTATTTTAAGATAATATCTTACGCTATTAAAGAAAAAACTTCTGGCTCGCTGAAATATGTTCATTTGCTGAAAACCAACAAAACCACGAAAAGTTCTTGTATTTGAAGATAAAATCTTTTTGCTTTAACGAAGAAAGATCTAGCTGACTGAAATAAGTTCATTAGATGAAAACCAACAAAAATTGACAAGAACCACGAAAAGTTCTTGTATTTTAAGATAAAATCTTACTCTATTGAGGAAAAAACTTCCAGCTCGCTGAAATATGTTCATTTGCTGAAAATCATCAAAACCACGAAAAGTTCTTGTATTTGAAGATAAAATCTTTTTGCTTTGAAGAAGAAAGATCCAGCTGACTGAAATCAGTTCATCAGATGAAAACCAACAAAAATTGACAAGAACCACGAAAAGTTCTTGTATTTTAAGATAAAATCTTACTCTATTCAGGAAAAAACTTCCAGCTCGCTGAAATCTGTTCATTTGCTGAAAACCATCAAAACCACGAAAAGTTCTTGTATTTGAAGATAAAATCTTTTTGCTTTGAAGAAGAAAGATCGAGCTGACTGAAATAAGTTCATTAGATGAAAACCAACAAAAATTGACAAGAACCACGAAAAGTTCTTGTATTTTAAGATAAAATCTTATGCTATTAAAGAAAAAACTCCCAGCTCGCTGAAATATGTTCATTTGCTGAAAACCAACAAAACCACGAAAAGTTATTGTATTTGAAGATAAAATCTTTTTTCTTTGAAGAAGAAAGATCCAGCTGACTGAAATAAGTTCATTAGATGAAAACCAACAAAAATTGACAAGAACCACGAAAAGTTCTTGTATTTTAAGATAAAATCTTACTCTATTAAGGAAAAAACTTCCAGCTCGCTGAAAGATGTTCATTTGCTGAAAACCATCAAAACCACGAATAGTTCTTGTATTTGAAGATAAAATCTTTTTGCTTTGAAGAAGAAAGATCTAGCTGACTGAAATAAGTCCATTCGATGAAAACCAACAAAATTTGACAAGAACCACGAAAACTTCTTGTATTTTAAGATAATATCTTACGCTATCAAAGAAAAAACTTCTGGCTCGCTGAAATATGTTCATTTGCTGAAAACCAACAAAACCACGAAAAGTTCTTGTATTTGAAGATAAAATCTTTTTGCTTTGAAGAAGAAAGATCGAGCTGACTGAAATAAGTTCATTAGATGAAAACCAACAAAAATTGACAAGAACCACGAAAAGTTCTTGTATTTTAAGATAAAATCTTACTCTATTGAGGAAAAAACTTCCAGCTCGCTGAAATCTGTTCATTTGCTGAAAACCATCAAAACCACGAAAAGTTCTTCTATTTGAAGATAAAATCTTTTTGCTTTGAAGAAGAAAGATCGAGCTGACTGAAATAAGTTCATTAGATGAAAACCAACAAAAATTGACAAGAACCACGAAATGTTCTTGTATTTTAAGATAAAATCTTATGCTATTAAAGAAAAAACTCCCAGCTCGCTGAAATATGTTCATTTGCTGAAAACCAACAAAACCACGAAAAGTTATTGTATTTGAAGATAAAATCTTTTTTCTTTGAAGAAGAAAGATCCAGCTGACTGAAATAAGTTCATTAGATGAAAACCAACAAAAATTGACAAGAACCACGAAAAGTTCTTGTATTTTAAGATAAAATCTTACTCTATTAAGGAAAAAACTTCCAGCTCGCTGAAAGATGTTCATTTGCTGAATACCATCAAAACCACGAAAAGTTCTTGTATTTGAAGATAAAATCTTTTTGCTTTGAAGAAGAAAGATCTAGCTGACTGAAATAAGTCCATTCGATGAAAACCAACAAAATTTGACAAGAACCACGAAAACTTCTTGTATTTTAAGATAATATCTTACGCTATCAAAGAAAAAACTTCTGGCTCGCTGAAATATGTTCATTTGCTGAAAACCAACAAAACCACGAAAAGTTCTTGTATTTGAAGATAAAATCTTTTTGCTTTGAAGAAGAAAGATCGAGCTGACTGAAATACGTTCATTAGATGAAAACCAACAAAAATTGACAAGAACCACGAAAACTTCTTGTATTTTAAGATAATATCTTATGCTATTAAAGAAAAAACTTCTGGCTCGCTGAAATATGTTCATTTGCTGAAAACCATCAAAACCACGAAAAGTTCTTGTATTTGAAGATAAAATCTTTTTGCTTTGAAGAAGAAAGATCCAGCTGACTGAAATCAGTTCATTAGATGAAAACCAACAAAAATTGACAAGAATCACGAAAAGTTCTTGTATTTTAAGATAAAATCTTACTCTATTAAGGAAAAAACTTCCAGCTCGCTGAAATATGTTCATTTGCTGAAAACCATCAAAACCACGAAAAGTTCTTGTATTTGAAGATAAAATCTTTTTGCTTTGAAGAAGAAAGATCTAGCTGACTGAAATAAGTTCATTAGATGAAAACCAACAAAATTTGACAAGAACCACGAAAACTTCTTGTATTTTAAGATAATATCTTACGCTATTAAAGAAAAAACTTCTGGCTCGCTGAAATATGTTCATTTGCTGAAAACCAACAAAACCACGAAAAGTTCTTGTATTTGAAGATAAAATCTTTTTGCTTTAACGAAGAAAGATCTAGCTGACTGAAATAAGTTCATTAGATGAAAACCAACAAAAATTGACAAGAACCACGAAAAGTTCTTGTATTTTAAGATAAAATCTTACTCTATTGAGGAAAAAACTTCCAGCTCGCTGAAATATGTTCATTTGCTGAAAATCATCAAAACCACGAAAAGTTCTTGTATTTGAAGATAAAATCTTTTTGCTTTGAAGAAGAAAGATCCAGCTGACTGAAATCAGTTCATCAGATGAAAACCAACAAAAATTGACAAGAACCACGAAAAGTTCTTGTATTTTAAGATAAAATCTTACTCTATTCAGGAAAAAACTTCCAGCTCGCTGAAATCTGTTCATTTGCTGAAAACCATCAAAACCACGAAAAGTTCTTGTATTTGAAGATAAAATCTTTTTGCTTTGAAGAAGAAAGATCGAGCTGACTGAAATAAGTTCATTAGATGAAAACCAACAAAAATTGACAAGAACCACGAAAAGTTCTTGTATTTTAAGATAAAATCTTATGCTATTAAAGAAAAAACTCCCAGCTCGCTGAAATATGTTCATTTGCTGAAAACCAACAAAACCACGAAAAGTTATTGTATTTGAAGATAAAATCTTTTTTCTTTGAAGAAGAAAGATCCAGCTGACTGAAATAAGTTCATTAGATGAAAACCAACAAAAATTGACAAGAACCACGAAAAGTTCTTGTATTTTAAGATAAAATCTTACTCTATTAAGGAAAAAACTTCCAGCTCGCTGAAAGATGTTCATTTGCTGAAAACCATCAAAACCACGAATAGTTCTTGTATTTGAAGATAAAATCTTTTTGCTTTGAAGAAGAAAGATCTAGCTGACTGAAATAAGTCCATTCGATGAAAACCAACAAAATTTGACAAGAACCACGAAAACTTCTTGTATTTTAAGATAATATCTTACGCTATCAAAGAAAAAACTTCTGGCTCGCTGAAATATGTTCATTTGCTGAAAACCAACAAAACCACGAAAAGTTCTTGTATTTGAAGATAAAATCTTTTTGCTTTGAAGAAGAAAGATCGAGCTGACTGAAATAAGTTCATTAGATGAAAACCAACAAAAATTGACAAGAACCACGAAAAGTTCTTGTATTTTAAGATAAAATCTTACTCTATTGAGGAAAAAACTTCCAGCTCGCTGAAATATGTTCATTTGCTGAAAATCATCAAAACCACGAAAAGTTCTTGTATTTGAAGATAAAATCTTTTTGCTTTGAAGAAGAAAGATCCAGCTGACTGAAATCAGTTCATCAGATGAAAACCAACAAAAATTGACAAGAACCACGAAAAGTTCTTGTATTTTAAGATAAAATCTTACTCTATTCAGGAAAAAACTTCCAGCTCGCTGAAATCTGTTCATTTGCTGAAAACCATCAAAACCACGAAAAGTTCTTGTATTTGAAGATAAAATCTTTTTGCTTTGAAGAAGAAAGATCGAGCTGACTGAAATCAGTTCATTCGATGAAAACCAACAAAAATTGACAAGAACCACGAAAAGTTCTTGTATTTTAAGATAAAATCTTACGCTATTAAAGAAAAAACTCCCAGCTCGCTGAAATATGTTCATTTGCTGAAAACCAACAAAACCATGAAAAGTTCTTGTATTTGAAGATAAAATCTTTTTTCTTTGAAGAAGAAAGATCTAGCTGACTGAAATAAGTTCATTAGATGAAAACCAACAAAAATTGACAAGAACCACGAAAAGTTCTTGTATTTTAAGATAATATCTTACGCTATCAAAGAAAAAACTTCTGGCTCGCTGAAATATGTTCATTTGCTGAAAACCAACAAAACCACGAAAAGTTCTTGTATTTGAAGATAAAATCTTTTTGCTTTGAAGAAGAAAGATCGAGCTGACTGAAATAAGTTCATTAGATGAAAACCAACAAAAATTGACAAGAACCACGAAAACTTCTTGTATTTTAAGATAATATCTTATGCTATTAAAGAAAAAACTTCTGGCTCGCTGAAATATGTTCATTTGCTGAAAACCATCAAAACCACGAAAAGTTCTTGTATTTGAAGATAAAATCTTTTTGCTTTGAAGAAGAAAGATCCAGCTGACTGAAATCAGTTCATTAGATGAAAACCAACAAAAATTGACAAGAATCACGAAAAGTTCTTGTATTTTAAGATAAAATCTTACTCTATTAAGGAAAAAACTTCCAGCTCGCTGAAATATGTTCATTTGCTGAAAACCATCAAAACCACGAAAAGTTCTTGTATTTGAAGATAAAATCTTTTTGCTTTGAAGAAGAAAGATCGAGCTGACTGAAATAAGTTCATTAGATGAAAACCAACAAAAATTGACAAGAACCACGAAAAGTTCTTGTATTTTAAGATAAAATCTTATGCTATTAAAGAAAAAACTCCCAGCTCGCTGAAATATGTTCATTTGCTGAAAACCAACAAAACCACGAAAAGTTATTGTATTTGAAGATAAAATCTTTTTTCTTTGAAGAAGAAAGATCCAGCTGACTGAAATAAGTTCATTAGATGAAAACCAACAAAAATTGACAAGAACCACGAAAAGTTCTTGTATTTTAAGATAAAATCTTACTCTATTAAGGAAAAAACTTCCAGCTCGCTGAAAGATGTTCATTTGCTGAAAACCATCAAAACCACGAATAGTTCTTGTATTTGAAGATAAAATCTTTTTGCTTTGAAGAAGAAAGATCTAGCTGACTGAAATAAGTCCATTCGATGAAAACCAACAAAATTTGACAAGAACCACGAAAACTTCTTGTATTTTAAGATAATATCTTACGCTATCAAAGAAAAAACTTCTGGCTCGCTGAAATATGTTCATTTGCTGAAAACCAACAAAACCACGAAAAGTTCTTGTATTTGAAGATAAAATCTTTTTGCTTTGAAGAAGAAAGATCGAGCTGACTGAAATAAGTTCATTAGATGAAAACCAACAAAAATTGACAAGAACCACGAAAAGTTCTTGTATTTTAAGATAAAATCTTACTCTATTGAGGAAAAAACTTCCAGCTCGCTGAAATATGTTCATTTGCTGAAAATCATCAAAACCACGAAAAGTTCTTGTATTTGAAGATAAAATCTTTTTGCTTTGAAGAAGAAAGATCCAGCTGACTGAAATCAGTTCATCAGATGAAAACCAACAAAAATTGACAAGAACCACGAAAAGTTCTTGTATTTTAAGATAAAATCTTACTCTATTCAGGAAAAAACTTCCAGCTCGCTGAAATCTGTTCATTTGCTGAAAACCATCAAAACCACGAAAAGTTCTTGTATTTGAAGATAAAATCTTTTTGCTTTGAAGAAGAAAGATCGAGCTGACTGAAATCAGTTCATTCGATGAAAACCAACAAAAATTGACAAGAACCACGAAAAGTTCTTGTATTTTAAGATAAAATCTTACGCTATTAAAGAAAAAACTCCCAGCTCGCTGAAATATGTTCATTTGCTGAAAACCAACAAAACCATGAAAAGTTCTTGTATTTGAAGATAAAATCTTTTTTCTTTGAAGAAGAAAGATCTAGCTGACTGAAATAAGTTCATTAGATGAAAACTAACAAAAATTGACAAGAACCACGAAAAGTTCTTGTATTTTAAGATAAAATCTTACTCTATTAAGGAAAAAACTTCCAGCTCGCTGAAATATGTTCATTTGCTGAAAACCATCAAAACCACGAAAAGTTCTTGTATTTGAAGATAAAATCTTTTTGCTTTGAAGAAGAAAGATCTAGCTGACTGAAATAAGTTCATGAGATGAAAACCAACAAAATTTGACAAGAACCACGAAAACTTCTTGTATTTTAAGATAATATCTTACGCTATTAAAGAAAAAACTTCTGGCTCGCTGAAATATGTTCATTTGCTGAAAACCAACAAAACCACGAAAAGTTCTTGTATTTGAAGATAAAATCTTTTTGCTTTAACGAAGAAAGATCTAGCTGACTGAAATAAGTTCATTAGATGAAAACCAACAAAAATTGACAAGAACCACGAAAAGTTCTTGTATTTTAAGATAAAATATTACTCTATTCAGGAAAAAACTTCCAGCTCGCTGAAATCTGTTCATTTGCTGAAAACCATCAAAACCACGAAAAGTTCTTGTATTTGAAGATAAAATCTTTTTGCTTTGAAGAAGAAAGATCGAGCTGACTGAAATAAGTTCATTAGATGAAAACCAACAAAAATTGACAAGAACCACGAAAAGTTCTTGTATTTTAAGATAAAATCTTATGCTATTAAAGAAAAAACTCCCAGCTCGCTGAAATATGTTCATTTGCTGAAAACCAACAAAACCACGAAAAGTTATTGTATTTGAAGATAAAATCTTTTTTCTTTGAAGAAGAAAGATCCAGCTGACTGAAATAAGTTCATTAGATGAAAACCAACAAAAATTGACAAGAACCACGAAAAGTTCTTGTATTTTAAGATAAAATCTTACTCTATTAAGGAAAAAACTTCCAGCTCGCTGAAAGATGTTCATTTGCTGAAAACCATCAAAACCACGAAAAGTTCTTGTATTTGAAGATAAAATCTTTTTGCTTTGAAGAAGAAAGATCTAGCTGACTGAAATAAGTCCATTCGATGAAAACCAACAAAATTTGACAAGAACCACGAAAACTTCTTGTATTTTAAGATAATATCTTACGCTATCAAAGAAAAAACTTCTGGCTCGCTGAAATATGTTCATTTGCTGAAAACCAACAAAACCACGAAAAGTTCTTGTATTTGAAGATAAAATCTTTTTGCTTTGAAGAAGAAAGATCGAGCTGACTGAAATAAGTTCATTAGATGAAAACCAACAAAAATTGACAAGAACCACGAAAACTTCTTGTATTTTAAGATAATATCTTATGCTATTAAAGAAAAAACTTCTGGCTCGCTGAAATATGTTCATTTGCTGAAAACCATCAAAACCACGAAAAGTTCTTGTATTTGAAGATAAAATCTTTTTGCTTTGAAGAAGAAAGATCCAGCTGACTGAAATCAGTTCATTAGATGAAAACCAACAAAAATTGACAAGAACCACGAAAAGTTCTTGTATTTTAAGATAAAATCTTACTCTATTAAGGAAAAAACTTCCAGCTCGCTGAAATATGTTCATTTGCTGAAAACCATCAAAACCACGAAAAGTTCTTGTATTTGAAGATAAAATCTTTTTGCTTTGAAGAAGAAAGATCTAGCTGACTGAAATAAGTTCATTAGATGAAAACCAACAAAATTTGACAAGAACCACGAAAACTTCTTGTATTTTAAGATAATATCTTACGCTATTAAAGAAAAAACTTCTGGCTCGCTGAAATATGTTCATTTGCTGAAAACCAACAAAACCACGAAAAGTTCTTGTATTTGAAGATAAAATCTTTTTGCTTTAACGAAGAAAGATCTAGCTGACTGAAATAAGTTCATTAGATGAAAACCAACAAAAATTGACAAGAACCACGAAAAGTTCTTGTATTTTAAGATAAAATCTTACTCTATTGAGGAAAAAACTTCCAGCTCGCTGAAATATGTTCATTTGCTGAAAATCATCAAAACCACGAAAAGTTCTTGTATTTGAAGATAAAATCTTTTTGCTTTGAAGAAGAAAGATCCAGCTGACTGAAATCAGTTCATCAGATGAAAACCAACAAAAATTGACAAGAACCACGAAAAGTTCTTGTATTTTAAGATAAAATCTTACTCTATTCAGGAAAAAACTTCCAGCTCGCTGAAATCTGTTCATTTGCTGAAAACCATCAAAACCACGAAAAGTTCTTGTATTTGAAGATAAAATCTTTTTGCTTTGAAGAAGAAAGATCGAGCTGACTGAAATAAGTTCATTAGATGAAAACCAACAAAAATTGACAAGAACCACGAAAAGTTCTTGTATTTTAAGATAAAATCTTATGCTATTAAAGAAAAAACTCCCAGCTCGCTGAAATATGTTCATTTGCTGAAAACCAACAAAACCACGAAAAGTTATTGTATTTGAAGATAAAATCTTTTTTCTTTGAAGAAGAAAGATCCAGCTGACTGAAATAAGTTCATTAGATGAAAACCAACAAAAATTGACAAGAACCACGAAAAGTTCTTGTATTTTAAGATAAAATCTTACTCTATTAAGGAAAAAACTTCCAGCTCGCTGAAAGATGTTCATTTGCTGAAAACCATCAAAACCACGAAAAGTTCTTGTATTTGAAGATAAAATCTTTTTGCTTTGAAGAAGAAAGATCTAGCTGACTGAAATAAGTCCATTCGATGAAAACCAACAAAATTTGACAAGAACCACGAAAACTTCTTGTATTTTAAGATAATATCTTACGCTATCAAAGAAAAAACTTCTGGCTCGCTGACATATGTTCATTTGCTGAAAACCAACAAAACCACGAAAAGTTCTTGTATTTGAAGATAAAATCTTTTTGCTTTGAAGAAGAAAGATCGAGCTGACTGAAATAAGTTCATTAGATGAAAACCAACAAAAATTGACAAGAACCACGAAAAGTTCTTGTATTTTAAGATAAAATCTTACTCTATTGAGGAAAAAACTTCCAGCTCGCTGAAATATGTTCATTTGCTGAAAATCATCAAAACCACGAAAAGTTCTTGTATTTGAAGATAAAATCTTTTTGCTTTGAAGAAGAAAGATCCAGCTGACTGAAATCAGTTCATCAGATGAAAACCAACAAAAATTGACAAGAACCACGAAAAGTTCTTGTATTTTAAGATAAAATCTTACTCTATTCAGGAAAAAACTTCCAGCTCGCTGAAATCTGTTCATTTGCTGAAAACCATCAAAACCACGAAAAGTTCTTGTATTTGAAGATAAAATCTTTTTGCTTTGAAGAAGAAAGATCGAGCTGACTGAAATAAGTTCATTAGATGAAAACCAACAAAAATTGACAAGAACCACGAAAAGTTCTTGTATTTTAAGATAAAATCTTATGCTATTAAAGAAAAAACTCCCAGCTCGCTGAAATATGTTCATTTGCTGAAAACCAACAAAACCACGAAAAGTTATTGTATTTGAAGATAAAATCTTTTTTCTTTGAAGAAGAAAGATCCAGCTGACTGAAATAAGTTCATTAGATGAAAACCAACAAAAATTGACAAGAACCACGAAAAGTTCTTGTATTTTAAGATAAAATCTTACTCTATTGAGGAAAAAACTTCCAGCTCGCTGAAAGATGTTCATTTGCTGAAAACCATCAAAACCACGAAAAGTTCTTGTATTTGAAGATAAAATCTTTTTGCTTTGAAGAAGAAAGATCTAGCTGACTGAAATAAGTCCATTCGATGAAAACCAACAAAATTTGACAAGAACCACGAAAACTTCTTGTATTTTAAGATAATATCTTACGCTATCAAAGAAAAAACTTCTGGCTCGCTGAAATATGTTCATTTGCTGAAAACCAACAAAACCACGAAAAGTTCTTGTATTTGAAGATAAAATCTTTTTGCTTTGAAGAAGAAAGATCGAGCTGACTGAAATAAGTTCATTAGATGAAAACCAACAAAAATTGACAAGAACCACGAAAACTTCTTGTATTTTAAGATAATATCTTATGCTATTAAAGAAAAAACTCCCAGCTTGCTGAAATATGTTCATTTGCTGAAAACCAACAAAACCATGAAAAGTTCTTGTATTTGAAGATAAAATCTTTTTTCTTTGAAGAAGAAAGATCTAGCTGACTGAAATAAGTTCATTAGATGAAAACCAACAAAAATTGACAAGAACCACGAAAAGTTCTTGTATTTTAAGATAAAATCTTACTCTATTAAGGAAAAAACTTCCAGCTCGCTGAAATATGTTCATTTGCTGAAAACCATCAAAACCACGAAAAGTTCTTGTATTTGAAGATAAAATCTTTTTGCTTTGAAGAAGAAAGATCTAGCTGACTGAAATAAGTTCATTCGATGAAAACCAACAAAATTTGACAAGAACCACGAAAACTTCTTGTATTTTAAGATAATATCTTACGCTATTAAAGAAAAAACTTCTGGCTCGCTGAAATATGTTCATTTGCTGAAAACCAACAAAACCACGAAAAGTTCTTGTATTTGAAGATAAAATCTTTTTTCTTTGAAGAAGAAAGATCCAGCTGACTGAAATAAGTTCATTAGATGAAAACCAACAAAAATTGACAAGAACCACGAAAACTTCTTGTATTTTAAGATAAAATCTTACTCTATTAAGGAAAAAACTTCCAGCTCGCTGAAAGATGTTCATTTGCTGAAAACCATCAAAACCACGAAAAGTTCTTGTATTTGAAGATAAAATCTTTTTGCTTTGAAGAAGAAAGATCTAGCTGACTGAAATAAGTCCATTCGATGAAAACCAACAAAATTTGACAAGAACCACGAAAACTTCTTGTATTTTAAGATAATATCTTACGCTATCAAAGAAAAAACTTCTGGCTCGCTGAAATATGTTCATTTGCTGAAAACCAACAAAACCACGAAAAGTTCTTGTATTTTAAGATAAAATCTTTTTGCTTTGAAGAAGAAAGATCGAGCTGACTGAAATAAGTTCATTAGATGAAAACCAACAAAAATTGACAAGAACCACGAAAACTTCTTGTATTTTAAGATAATATCTTATGCTATTAAAGAAAAAACTTCTGGCTCGCTGAAATATGTTCATTTGCTGAAAACCATCAAAACCACGAAAAGTTCTTGTATTTGAAGATAAAATCTTTTTGCTTTGAAGAAGAAAGATCCAGCTGACTGAAATCAGTTCATTAGATGAAAACCAACAAAAATTGACAAGAACCACGAAAAGTTCTTGTATTTTAAGATAAAATCTTACGCTATTAAAGAAAAAACTCCCAGCTTGCTGAAATATGTTCATTTGCTGAAAACCAACAAAACCATGAAAAGTTCTTGTATTTGAAGATAAAATCTTTTTTCTTTGAAGAAGAAAGATCTAGCTGACTGAAATAAGTTCATTAGATGAAAACCAACAAAAATTGACAAGAACCACGAAAAGTTCTTGTATTTTAAGATAAAATCTTACTCTATTAAGGAAAAAACTTCCAGCTCGCTGAAATATGTTCATTTGCTGAAAACCATCAAAACCACGAAAAGTTCTTGTATTTGAAGATAAAATCTTTTTGCTTTGAAGAAGAAAGATCTAGCTGACTGAAATAAGTTCATTAGATGAAAACCAACAAAATTTGACAAGAACCACGAAAACTTCTTGTATTTTAAGATAATATCTTACGCTATTAAAGAAAAAACTTCTGGCTCGCTGAAATATGTTCATTTGCTGAAAACCAACAAAACCACGAAAAGTTCTTGTATTTGAAGATAAAATCTTTTTGCTTTGAAGAAGAAAGATCCAGCTGACTGAAATCAGTTCATCAGATGAAAACCAACAAAATTTGACAAGAACCACGAAAACTTCTTGTATTTTAAGATAATATCTTACGCTATCAAAGAAAAAACTTCTGGCTCGCTGAAATATGTTCATTTGCTGAAAACCAACAAAACCACGAAAAGTTCTTGTATTTGAAGATAAAATCTTTTTGCTTTGAAGAAGAAAGATCGAGCTGACTGAAATAAGTTCATTAGATGAAAACCAACAAAAATTGACAAGAACCACGAAAACTTCTTGTATTTTAAGATAATATCTTATGCTATTAAAGAAAAAACTCCCAGCTTGCTGAAATATGTTCATTTGCTGAAAACCAACAAAACCATGAAAAGTTCTTGTATTTGAAGATAAAATCTTTTTTCTTTGAAGAAGAAAGATCTAGCTGACTGAAATAAGGTCATTAGATGAAAACCAACAAAAATTGACAAGAACCACGAAAAGTTCTTGTATTTTAAGATAAAATCTTACTCTATTAAGGAAAAAACTTCCAGCTCGCTGAAATATGTTCATTTGCTGAAAACCATCAAAACCACGAAAAGTTCTTGTATTTGAAGATAAAATGTTTTTGCTTTGAAGAAGAAAGATCTAGCTGACTGAAATAAGTTCATTCGATGAAAACCAACAAAATTTGACAAGAACCACGAAAACTTCTTGTATTTTAAGATAATATCTTACGCTATTAAAGAAAAAACTTCTGGCTCGCTGAAATATGTTCATTTGCTGAAAACCATCAAAACCACGAAAAGTTCTTGTATTTGAAGATAAAATCTTTTTTCTTTGAAGAAGAAAGATCCAGCTGACTGAAATAAGTTCATTAGATGAAAACCAACAAAAATTGACAAGAACCACGAAAACTTCTTGTATTTTAAGATAATATCTTACGCTATCAAAGAAAAAACTTCTGGCTCGCTGAAATATGTTCATTTGCTGAAAACCAACAAAACCACGAAAAGTTCTTGTATTTTAAGATAAAATCTTTTTGCTTTGAAGAAGAAAGATCGAGCTGACTGAAATAAGTTCATTAGATGAAAACCAACAAAAATTGACAAGAACCACGAAAACTTCTTGTATTTTAAGATAATATCTTATGCTATTAAAGAAAAAACTTCTGGCTCGCTGAAATATGTTCATTTGCTGAAAACCATCAAAACCACGAAAAGTTCTTGTATTTGAAGATAAAATCTTTTTGCTTTGAAGAAGAAAGATCCAGCTGACTGAAATCAGTTCATTAGATGAAAACCAACAAAAATTGACAAGAACCACGAAAAGTTCTTGTATTTTAAGATAAAATCTTACTCTATGAAGGAAAAAACTTCCAGCTCGCTGAAATATGTTCATTTGCTGAAAACCATCAAAACCACGAAAAGTTCTTGTGTTTGAAGATAAAATCTTTTTGCTTTGAAGAAGAAAGATCTAGCTGACTGAAATAAGTTCATTAGATGAAAACCAACAAAATTTGACAAGAACCACGAAAAGTTCTTGTATTTTAAGATAAAATCTTACTCTATTAAGGAAAAAACTTCCAGCTCGCTGAAATATGTTCATTTGCTGAAAACCATCAAAACCACGAAAAGTTCTTGTATTTTAAGATAAAATCTTACTCTATTAAGGAAAAAACTTCCAGCTCGCTGAAATATGTTCATTTGCTGAAAACCATCAAAACCACGAAAAGTTCTTGTATTTGAAGATAAAATCTTTTTGCTTTGAAGAAGAAAGATCTAGCTGACTGAAATAAGTTCATTAGATGAAAACCAACAAAATTTGACAAGAACCACGAAAACTTCTTGTATTTTAAGATAATATCTTACGCTATTAAAGAAAAAACTTCTGGCTCGCTGAAATATGTTCATTTGCTGAAAACCAACAAAACCACGAAAAGTTCTTGTATTTGAAGATAAAATCTTTTTGCTTTGAAGAAGAAAGATCCAGCTGACTGAAATCAGTTCATCAGATGAAAACCAACAAAATTTGACAAGAACCACGAAAACTTCTTGTATTTTAAGATAATATCTTACGCTATCAAAGAAAAAACTTCTGGCTCGCTGAAATATGTTCATTTGCTGAAAACCAACAAAACCACGAAAAGTTCTTGTATTTGAAGATAAAATCTTTTTGCTTTGAAGAAGAAAGATCGAGCTGACTGAAATAAGTTCATTAGATGAAAACCAACAAAAATTGACAAGAACCACGAAAACTTCTTGTATTTTAAGATAATATCTTATGCTATTAAAGAAAAAACTCCCAGCTTGCTGAAATATGTTCATTTGCTGAAAACCAACAAAACCATGAAAAGTTCTTGTATTTGAAGATAAAATCTTTTTTCTTTGAAGAAGAAAGATCTAGCTGACTGAAATAAGGTCATTAGATGAAAACCAACAAAAATTGACAAGAACCACGAAAAGTTCTTGTATTTTAAGATAAAATCTTACTCTATTAAGGAAAAAACTTCCAGCTCGCTGAAATATGTTCATTTGCTGAAAACCATCAAAACCACGAAAAGTTCTTGTATTTGAAGATAAAATGTTTTTGCTTTGAAGAAGAAAGATCTAGCTGACTGAAATAAGTTCATTCGATGAAAACCAACAAAATTTGACAAGAACCACGAAAACTTCTTGTATTTTAAGATAATATCTTACGCTATTAAAGAAAAAACTTCTGGCTCGCTGAAATATGTTCATTTGCTGAAAACCATCAAAACCACGAAAAGTTCTTGTATTTGAAGATAAAATCTTTTTTCTTTGAAGAAGAAAGATCCAGCTGACTGAAATAAGTTCATTAGATGAAAACCAACAAAAATTGACAAGAACCACGAAAACTTCTTGTATTTTAAGATAATATCTTACGCTATCAAAGAAAAAACTTCTGGCTCGCTGAAATATGTTCATTTGCTGAAAACCAACAAAACCACGAAAAGTTCTTGTATTTTAAGATAAAATCTTTTTGCTTTGAAGAAGAAAGATCGAGCTGACTGAAATAAGTTCATTAGATGAAAACCAACAAAAATTGACAAGAACCACGAAAACTTCTTGTATTTTAAGATAATATCTTATGCTATTAAAGAAAAAACTTCTGGCTCGCTGAAATATGTTCATTTGCTGAAAACCATCAAAACCACGAAAAGTTCTTGTATTTGAAGATAAAATCTTTTTGCTTTGAAGAAGAAAGATCCAGCTGACTGAAATCAGTTCATTAGATGAAAACCAACAAAAATTGACAAGAACCACGAAAAGTTCTTGTATTTTAAGATAAAATCTTACTCTATGAAGGAAAAAACTTCCAGCTCGCTGAAATATGTTCATTTGCTGAAAACCATCAAAACCACGAAAAGTTCTTGTGTTTGAAGATAAAATCTTTTTGCTTTGAAGAAGAAAGATCTAGCTGACTGAAATAAGTTCATTAGATGAAAACCAACAAAATTTGACAAGAACCACGAAAACTTCTTGTATTTTAAGATAATATCTTACGCTATCAAAGAAAAAACTTCTGGCTCGCTGAAATATGTTCATTTGCTGAAAACCAACAAAACCACGAAAAGTTCTTGTATTTGAAGATAAAATCTTTTTGCTTTAACGAAGAAAGATCTAGCTGACTGAAATAAGTTCATTAGATGAAAACCAACAAAAATTGACAAGAACCACGAAAAGTTCTTGTATTTTAAGATAAAATCTTACTCTATTAAGGAAAAAACTTCCAGCTCGCTGAAATATGTTCATTTGCTGAAAATCATCAAAACCACGAAAAGTTCTTGTATTTGAAGATAAAATCTTTTTGCTTTGAAGAAGAAAGATCCAGCTGACTGAAATCAGTTCATCAGATGAAAACCAACAAAAATTGACAAGAACCACGAAAAGTTCTTGTATTTTAAGATAAAATCTTACTCTATTCAGGAAAAAACTTCCAGCTCGCTGAAATCTGTTCATTTGCTGAAAACCATCAAAACCACGAAAAGTTCTTGTATTTGAAGATAAAATCTTTTTGCTTTGAAGAAGAAAGATCGAGCTGACTGAAATAAGTTCATTAGATGAAAACCAACAAAAATTGACAAGAACCACGAAAAGTTCTTGTATTTTAAGATAAAATCTTATGCTATTAAAGAAAAAACTCGCAGCTCGCTGAAATATGTTCATTTGCTGAAAACCAACAAAACCACGAAAAGTTATTGTATTTGAAGATAAAATCTTTTTTCTTTGAAGAAGAAAGATCCAGCTGACTGAAATAAGTTCATTAGATGAAAACCAACAAAAATTGACAAGAACCACGAAAAGTTCTTGTATTTTAAGATAAAATATTACTCTATTAAGGAAAAAACTTCCAGCTCGCTGAAAGATGTTCATTTGCTGAAAACCATCAAAACCACGAAAAGTTCTTGTATTTGAAGATAAAATCTTTTTGCTTTGAAGAAGAAAGATCTAGCTGACTGAAATAAGTCCATTCGATGAAAACCAACAAAATTTGACAAGAACCACGAAAACTTCTTGTATTTTAAGATAATATCTTACGCTATCAAAGAAAAAACTTCTGGCTCGCTGAAATATGTTCATTTGCTGAAAACCAACAAAACCACGAAAAGTTCTTGTATTTGAAGATAAAATCTTTTTGCTTTGAAGAAGAAAGATCGAGCTGACTGAAATAAGTTCATTAGATGAAAACCAACAAAAATTGACAAGAACCACGAAAACTTCTTGTATTTTAAGATAATATCTTATGCTATTAAAGAAAAAACTCCCAGCTTGCTGAAATATGTTCATTTGCTGAAAACCAACAAAACCATGAAAAGTTCTTGTATTTGAAGATAAAATCTTTTTTCTTTGAAGAAGAAAGATCTAGCTGACTGAAATAAGTTCATTAGATGAAAACCAACAAAAATTGACAAGAACCACGAAAAGTTCTTGCATTTTAAGATAAAATCTTACTCTATTAAGGAAAAAACTTCCAGCTCGCTGAAATATGTTCATTTGCTGAAAACCATCAAAACCACGAAAAGTTCTTGTATTTGAAGATAAAATGTTTTTGCTTTGAAGAAGAAAGATCTAGCTGACTGAAATAAGTTCATTAGATGAAAAGCAACAAAAATTGACAAGAACAACGAAAAGTTCTTGTATTTTAAGATAAAATCTTAGGCTATTAAAGAAAAAACTTCCAGCTCGCTGAAATCTGTTCATTTGCTGAAAACCATCAAAACCACGAAAAGTTCTTGTATTTGAAGATAAAATCTTTTTGCTTTGAAGAAGAAAGATCTAGCTGACTGAAATAAGTTCATTCGATGAAAACCAACAAAAATTGACAAGAACCACGAAAAGTTCCTGTATTTTAAGATAAAATCTTAGGCTATTAAAGAAAAAACTTCCAGCTCGCTGAAATCTGTTCATTTGCTGAAAACCATCAAAACCACGAAAAGTTCTTGTATTTGAAGATAAAATATTTTTGCTTTGAAGAAGAAAGATCTAGCTGACTGAAATAAGTTCATTCGATGAAAACCAACAAAAATTGACAAGAACCACGAAAAGTTCCTGTATTTTAAGATAATATCTTACGCTATCAAAGAAAAAACTTCTGGCTCGCTGAAATATGTTCATTTGCTGAAAACCAACAAAACCACGAAAAGTTCTTGTATTTTAAGATAAAATCTTTTTGCTTTGAAGAAGAAAGATCGAGCTGACTGAAATAAGTTCATTAGATGAAAACCAACAAAAATTGACAAGAACCACGAAAACTTCTTGTATTTTAAGATAATATCTTATGCTATTAAAGAAAAAACTTCTGGCTCGCTGAAATATGTTCATTTGCTGAAAACCATCAAAACCACGAAAAGTTCTTGTATTTGAAGATAAAATCTTTTTGCTTTGAAGAAGAAAGATCCAGCTGACTGAAATCAGTTCATTAGATGAAAACCAACAAAAATTGACAAGAACCACGAAAAGTTCTTGTATTTTAAGATAAAATCTTACGCTATTAAAGAAAAAACTCCCAGCTTGCTGAAATATGTTCATTTGCTGAAAACCAACAAAACCATGAAAAGTTCTTGTATTTGAAGATAAAATCTTTTTTCTTTGAAGAAGAAAGATCTAGCTGACTGAAATAAGTTCATTAGATGAAAACCAACAAAAATTGACAAGAACCACGAAAAGTTCTTGTATTTTAAGATAAAATCTTACTCTATTAAGGAAAAAACTTCCAGCTCGCTGAAATATGTTCATTTGCTGAAAACCATCAAAACCACGAAAAGTTCTTGTATTTGAAGATAAAATCTTTTTGCTTTGAAGAAGAAAGATCTAGCTGACTGAAATAAGTTCATTAGATGAAAACCAACAAAATTTGACAAGAACCACGAAAACTTCTTGTATTTTAAGATAATATCTTACGCTATTAAAGAAAAAACTTCTGGCTCGCTGAAATATGTTCATTTGCTGAAAACCAACAAAACCACGAAAAGTTCTTGTATTTGAAGATAAAATCTTTTTGCTTTAACGAAGAAAGATCTAGCTGACTGAAATAAGTTCATTAGATGAAAACCAACAAAAATTGACAAGAACCACGAAAAGTTCTTGTATTTTAAGATAAAATCTTACTCTATTAAGGAAAAAACTTCCAGCTCGCTGAAATATGTTCATTTGCTGAAAATCATCAAAACCACGAAAAGTTCTTGTATTTGAAGATAAAATCTTTTTGCTTTGAAGAAGAAAGATCCAGCTGACTGAAATCAGTTCATCAGATGAAAACCAACAAAAATTGACAAGAACCACGAAAAGTTCTTGTATTTTAAGATAAAATCTTACTCTATTCAGGAAAAAACTTCCAGCTCGCTGAAATCTGTTCATTTGCTGAAAACCATCAAAACCACGAAAAGTTCTTGTATTTGAAGATAAAATCTTTTTGCTTTGAAGAAGAAAGATCGAGCTGACTGAAATAAGTTCATTAGATGAAAACCAACAAAAATTGACAAGAACCACGAAAAGTTCTTGTATTTTAAGATAAAATCTTATGCTATTAAAGAAAAAACTCGCAGCTCGCTGAAATATGTTCATTTGCTGAAAACCAACAAAACCACGAAAAGTTCTTGTATTTGAAGATAAAATCTTTTTTCTTTGAAGAAGAAAGATCCAGCTGACTGAAATAAGTTCATTAGATGAAAACCAACAAAAATTGACAAGAACCACGAAAAGTTCTTGTATTTTAAGATAAAATCTTACTCTATTAAGGAAAAAACTTCCAGCTCGCTGAAAGATGTTCATTTGCTGAAAACCATCAAAACCACGAAAAGTTCTTGTATTTGAAGATAAAATCTTTTTGCTTTGAAGAAGAAAGATCTAGCTGACTGAAATAAGTCCATTCGATGAAAACCAACAAAATTTGACAAGAACCACGAAAACTTCTTGTATTTTAAGATAATATCTTACGCTATCAAAGAAAAAACTTCTGGCTCGCTGAAATATGTTCATTTGCTGAAAACCAACAAAACCACGAAAAGTTCTTGTATTTGAAGATAAAATCTTTTTGCTTTGAAGAAGAAAGATCGAGCTGACTGAAATAAGTTCATTAGATGAAAACCAACAAAAATTGACAAGAACCACGAAAACTTCTTGTATTTTAAGATAATATCTTATGCTATTAAAGAAAAAACTCCCAGCTTGCTGAAATATGTTCATTTGCTGAAAACCAACAAAACCATGAAAAGTTCTTGTATTTGAAGATAAAATCTTTTTGCTTTGAAGAAGAAAGATCTAGCTGACTGAAATAAGTTCATTAGATGAAAACCAACAAAAATTGACAAGAACCACGAAAACTTCTTGTATTTTAAGATAATATCTTACGCTATTAAAGAAAAAACTTCTGGCTCGCTGAAATATGTTCATTTGCTGAAAACCAACAAAACCATGAAAAGTTCTTGTATTTGAAGATAAAATCTTTTTGCTTTAACGAAGAAAGATCTAGCAGACTGAAATAAGTTCATTAGATGAAAACCAACACAAATTGACAAGAACCACGAAAAGTTCTTGTATTTTAAGATAAAATCTTACTCTATTAAGGAAAAAACTTCCAGCTCGCTGAAATATGTTCATTTGCTGAAAACCATCAAAACCACGAAAAGTTCTTGTATTTGAAGATAAAATCTTTTTGCTTTGAAGAAGAAAGATCCAGCTGACTGAAATCAGTTCATCAGATGAAAACCAACAAAAATTGACAAGAACCACGAAAAGTTCTTGTATTTTAAGATAAAATCTTACTCTATTCAGGAAAAAACTTCCAGCTCGCTGAAATATGTTCATTTGCTGAAAACCATCAAAACCACGAAAAGTTCTTGTATTTGAAGATAAAATCTTTTTGCTTTGAAGAAGATAGATCGAGCTGACTGAAATAAGTTCATTAGATGAAAACCAACAAAAATTGACAAGAACCACGAAAAGTTCTTGTATTTTAAGATAAAATCTTATGCTATTAAAGAAAAAACACCCAGCTCGCTGAAATATGTTCATTTGCTGAAAACCAACAAAACCACGAAAAGTTATTGTATTTGAAGATAAAATCTTTTTTCTTTGAAGAAGAAAGATCCAGCTGACTGAAATAAGTTCATTAGATGAAAACCAACAAAAATTGACAAGAACCACGAAAAGTTCTTGTATTTTAAGATAAAATCTTACTCTATTAAGGAAAAAACTTCCAGCTCGCTGAAAGATGTTCATTTGCTGAAAACCATCAAAACCACGAAAAGTTCTTGTATTTGAAGATAAAATCTTTTTGCTTTGAAGAAGAAAGATCGAGCTGACTGAAATAAGTCCATTCGATGAAAACCAACAAAATTTGACAAGAACCACGAAAACTTCTTGTATTTTAAGATAATATCTTACGCTATCAAAGAAAAAACTTCTGGCTCGCTGAAATATGTTCATTTGCTGAAAACCAACAAAACCACGAAAAGTTCTTGTATTTGAAGATAAAATCTTTTTGCTTTGAAGAAGAAAGATCCAGCTGACTGAAATAAGTTCATTAGATGAAAACCAACAAAAATTGACAAGAACCACGAAAAGTTCTTGTATTTTAAGATAAAATCTTACTCTATTAAGGAAAAAACTTCCAGCTCGCTGAAATCTGTTCATTTGCTGAAAACCATCAAAACCACGAAAAGTTCTTGTATTTGAAGATAAAATCTTTTTGCTTTGAAGAAGAAAGATCTAGCTGACTGAAATAAGTTCATTAGATGAAAACCAACAAAAATTGACAAGAACCACGAAAAGTTCTTGTATTTTAAGATAAAATCTTAGGCTATTGAAGAAAAAACTTCCAGCTCGCTGAAATATGTTCATTTGCTGAAAACCATCAAAACCACGAAAAGTTCTTGTATTTGAAGATAAAATCTTTTTGCTTTGAGGAAGAAAGATCCAGCTGACTGAAATCAGTTCATCAGATGAAAACCAACAAAAATTGACAAGAACCACGAAAAGTTCTTGTATTTTAAGATAAAATCTTACTCTATTAAGGAAAATACTTCCAGCTCGCTGAAGTCTGTTCATTTGCTGAAAACCAACAAAACCACCAAAAGTTCTTGTATTTGAAGATAAAATCTTTTTGCTTTGACGAAGAAAGATCTAGCTGACTGAAATAAGTTCATTAGATGAAAACCAACAAAAATTGACAAGAACCACGAAAAGTTCTTGTATTTTAAGATAAAATCTTAGGCTATTAAAGAAAAAACTTCCAGCTCGCTGAAATCTGTTCATTTGCTGAAAACCATCAAAACCACGAAAAGTTCTTGTATTTGAAGATAAAATCTTTTTGCTTTGAAGAAGAAAGATCTAGCTGAATGAAATAAGTTCATTAGATGAAAACCAACAAAAAATGACAGGAACCACGAAAAGTTCTTGTATTTTAAGATAAAATCTTACTCTATTGAGGAAAAAACTTCCAGCTCGCTGAAATCTGTTCATTTGCTGAAAACCAACAAAACCACGAAAAGTTCTTGTATTTGAAGATAAAATCTTTTTGCTTTGACGAAGAAAGATCTAGCTGACTGAAATAAGTTCATTAGATGAGAACCAACAAAAATTGACAAGAACAACGAAAAGTTCTTGTATTTTAAGATAAAATCTTAGGCTATTAAAGAAAAAACTTCCAGCTCGCTGAAATATGTTCGTTTGCTGAAAACCATCAAAACCACGAAAAGTTCTTGTATTTGAAGATAAAATCTTTTTGCTTTGAAGAAGAAAGATCCAGCTGACTGAAATAAGTTCATGAGATGAAAACAAACAAAAATTGACAAGAACCACGAAACGTTCTTGTATTTTAAGATGAAATCTTACTCTATTAAGGAAAAAACTTCCAGCTCGCTGAAATCTGTTCATTTGCTGAAAACCATCAAAACCACGAAAAGTTCTTGTATTTGAAGATAAAATCTTTTTGCTTTGAAGAAGAAAGATCTAGCTGACTGAAATAAGTTCATTAGATGAAAACCAACAAAAATTGACAAGAACCACGAAAAGTTCTTGTATTTTAAGATAAAATCTTACTCTATTCAGGAAAAAACTTCCAGCTCGCTGAAATATGTTCATTTTCTGAAAACCATCAAAACCACGAAAAGTTCTTGTATTTGAAGATAAAATCTTTTTTCTTTGAAGAAGAAAGATCTAGCTGACTGAAATAAGTTCATTAGATGAAAACCAACAAAAATTGACAAGAACCACGAAAAGTTCTTGTATTTTAAGATAAAATCTTATGCTATTAAAGAAAAAACTCCCAGCTCGCTGAAATATGTTCATTTGCTGAAAACCAACAAAACCACGAAAAGGTCTTGTATTTGAAGATAAAATCTTTTTTCTTTGAAGAAGAAAGATCCAGCTGACTGAAATAAGTTCATTAGATGAAAACCAACAAAAATTGACAAGAACCACGAAAAGTTCTTGTATTTTAAGATAAAATCTTACTCTATTAAGGAAAAAACTTCCAGCTCGCTGAAATATGTTCATTTTCTGAAAACCATCAAAACCACGAAAAGTTCTTGTATTTGAAGATAAAATCTTTTTGCTTTGAAGAAGAAAGATCTAGCTGACTGAAATAAGTTCATTAGATGAAAACCAACAAAAATTGACAAGAACCACGAAAAGTTCTTGTATTTTAAGATAAAATCTTATGCTATTAAAGAAAAAACTCCCAGCTCGCTGAAATATGTTCATTTGCTGAAAACCAACAAAACCACGAAAAGTTCTTGTATTTGAAGATAAAATCTTTTTGCTTTGAAGAAGAAAGATCCAGCTGACTGAAATAAGTTCATTAGATGAAAACCAACAAAAATTGACAAGAACCACGAAAAGTTCTTGTATTTTAAGATAAAATATTACTCTATTAAGGAAAAAACTTCCAGCTCGCTGAAATATGTTCATTTGCTGAAAACCATCAAAACCACGAAAAGTTCTTGTATTTGAAGATAAAATCTTTTTGCTTTGAAGAAGAAAGATCCAGCTGACTGAAATAAGTTCATTAGATGAAAACCAACAAAAATTGACAAGAACCACGAAAAGTTCTTGTATTTTAAGATAAAATCTTATGCTATTAAAGAAAAAACTCCCAGCTCGCTGAAATATGTTCATTTGCTGAAAACCAACAAAACCACGAAAAGTTCTTGTATTTGAAGATAAAATCTTTTTGCTTTGAAGAAGAAAGATCTAGCTGACTGAAATAAGTTCATTAGATGAAAACCAACAAAATTTGACAAGAACCACGAAAACTTCTTGTATTTTAAGATAAAATCTTAGGCTATTAAAGAAAAAACTTCCAGCTCGCTGAAATATGTTCATTTGCTGAAAACCATCAAAACCACGAAAGGTTCTTGTATTTGAAGATAAAATCTTTTTGCTTTGAAGAAGAAAGATCTAGCTGACTGAAATAAGTTCATTAGATGAAAACCAACAAAAATTGACAAGAACCACGAAAAGTTCTTGTATTTTAAGATAAAATCTTACTCTATGAAGGAAAAAACTTCCAGCTCGCTGAAATATGTTCATTTGCTGAAAACCATCAAAACCACGAAAAGTTCTTGTATTTGAAGATAAAATCTTTTTGCTTTGAAGAAGAAAGATCTAGCTGACTGAAATAAGTTCATTAGATGAAAACCAACAAAAATTGACAAGAACCACGAAAAGTTCTTGTATTTTAAGATAAAATCTTACTCTATTCAGGAAAAAACTTCCAGCTCGCTGAAATATGTTCATTTTCTGAAAACCATCAAAACCACGAAAAGTTCTTGTATTTGAAGATAAAATCTTTTTGCTTTGAAGAAGAAAGATCTAGCTGACTGAAATAAGTTCATTAGATGAGAACCAACAAAAATTGACAAGAACAACGAAAAGTTCTTGTATTTTAAGATAAAATCTTAGGCTATTAAAGAAAAAACTTCCAGCTCGCTGAAATATGTTCGTTTGCTGAAAACCATCAAAACCACGAAAAGTTCTTGTATTTGAAGATAAAATCTTTTTGCTTTGAAGAAGAAAGATCCAGCTGACTGAAATAAGTTCATGAGATGAAAACAAACAAAAATTGACAAGAACCACGAAACGTTCTTGTATTTTAAGATAAAATCTTACTCTATTAAGGAAAAAACTTCCAGCTCGCTGAAATCTGTTCATTTGCTGAAAACCATCAAAACCACGAAAAGTTCTTGTATTTGAAGATAAAATCTTTTTGCTTTGAAGAAGAAAGATCTAGCTGACTGAAATAAGTTCATTAGATGAAAACCAACAAAAATTGACAAGAACCACGAAAAGTTCTTGTATTTTAAGATAAAATCTTACTCTATTCAGGAAAAAACTTCCAGCTCGCTGAAATATGTTCATTTTCTGAAAACCATCAAAACCACGAAAAGTTCTTGTATTTGAAGATAAAATCTTTTTGCTTTGAAGAAGAAAGATCTAGCTGACTGAAATAAGTTCATTAGATGAAAACCAACAAAAATTGACAAGAACCACGAAAAGTTCTTGTATTTTAAGATAAAATCTTATGCTATTAAAGAAAAAACTCCCAGCTCGCTGAAATATGTTCATTTGCTGAAAACCAACAAAACCACGGAAAGGTCTTGTATTTGAAGATAAAATCTTTTTTATTTGAAGAAGAAAGATCCAGCTGACTGAAATAAGTTCATTAGATGAAAACCAACAAAAATTGACAAGAACCACGAAAAGTTCTTGTATTTTAAGATAAAATCTTACTCTATTAAGGAAAAAACTTCCAGCTCGCTGAAATATGTTCATTTTCTGAAAACCATCAAAACCACGAAAAGTTCTTGTATTTGAAGATAAAATCTTTTTGCTTTGAAGAAGAAAGATCTAGCTGACTGAAATAAGTTCATTAGATGAAAACCAACAAAAATTGACAAGAACCACGAAAAGTTCTTGTATTTTAAGATAAAATCTTATGCTATTAAAGAAAAAACTCCCAGCTCGCTGAAATATGTTCATTTGCTGAAAACCAACAAAACCACGAAAAGTTCTTGTATTTGAAGATAAAATCTTTTTGCTTTGAAGAAGAAAGATCCAGCTGACTGAAATAAGTTCATTAGATGAAAACCAACAAAAATTGACAAGAACCACGAAAAGTTCTTGTATTTTAAGATAAAATCTTACTCTATTAAGGAAAAAACTTCCAGCTCGCTGAAATATGTTCATTTGCTGAAAACCATCAAAACCACGAAAAGTTCTTGTATTTGAAGATAAAATCTTTTTGCTTTGAAGAAGAAAGATCCAGCTGACTGAAATAAGTTCATTAGATGAAAACCAACAAAAATTGACAAGAACCACGAAAAGTTCTTGTATTTTAAGATAAAATCTTATGCTATTAAAGAAAAAACTCCCAGCTCGCTGAAATATGTTCATTTGCTGAAAACCAACAAAACCACGAAAAGTTCTTGTATTTGAAGATAAAATCTTTTTGCTTTGAAGAAGAAAGATCTAGCTGACTGAAATAAGTTCATTAGATGAAAACCAACAAAATTTGACAAGAACCACGAAAACTTCTTGTATTTTAAGATAAAATCTTAGGCTATTAAAGAAAAAACTTCCAGCTCGCTGAAATATGTTCATTTGCTGAAAACCATCAAAACCACGAAAGGTTCTTGTATTTGAAGATAAAATCTTTTTGCTTTGAAGAAGAAAGATCTAGCTGACTGAAATAAGTTCATTAGATGAAAACCAACAAAAATTGACAAGAACCACGAAAAGTTCTTGTATTTTAAGATAAGATCTTACTCTATGAAGGAAAAAACTTCCAGCTCGCTGAAATATGTTCATTTGCTGAAAACCATCAAAACCACGAAAAGTTCTTGTATTTGAAGATAAAATCTTTTTGCTTTGAAGAAGAAAGATCTAGCTGACTGAAATAAGTTCATTAGATGAAAACCAACAAAAATTGACAAGAACCACGAAAAGTTCTTGTATTTTAAGATAAAATCTTACTCTATTCAGGAAAAAACTTCCAGCTCGCTGAAATATGTTCATTTTCTGAAAACCATCAAAACCACGAAAAGTTCTTGTATTTGAAGATAAAATCTTTTTGCTTTGAAGAAGAAAGATCTAGCTGACTGAAATAAGTTCATTAGATGAAAACCAACAAAAATTGACAAGAACCACGAAAAGTTCTTGTATTTTAAGATAAAATCTTATGCTATTAAAGAAAAAACTCCCAGCTCGCTGAAATATGTTCATTTGCTGAAAACCAACAAAACCACGAAAAGTTCTTGTATTTGAAGATAAAATCTTTTTGCTTTGAAGAAGAAAGATCCAGCTGACTGAAATAAGTTCATGAGATGAAAACCAACAAAAATTGACAAGAACCACGAAAAGTTCTTGTATTTTAAGATAAAATCTTACTCTATTAAGGAAAAAACTTCCAGCTCGCTGAAATATGTTCATTTGCTGAAAACCATCAAAACCACGAAAAGTTCTTGTATTTGAAGATAAAATCTTTTTGCTTTGAAGAAGAAAGATCCAGCTGACTGAAATAAGTTCATTAGATGAAAACCAACAAAAATTGACAAGAACCACGAAAAGTTCTTGTATTTTAAGATAAAATCTTATGCTATTAAAGAAAAAACTCCCAGCTCGCTGAAATATGTTCATTTGCTGAAAACCAACAAAACCACGAAAAGTTCTTGTATTTGAAGATAAAATCTTTTTTCTTTGAAGAAGAAAGATCCAGCTGACTGAAATAAGTTCATTAGATGAAAACCAACAAAAATTGACAAGAACCACGAAAAGTTCTTGTATTTTAAGATAAAATCTTACTCTATTAAGGAAAAAACTTCCAGCTCGCTGAAAGATGTTCATTTGCTGAAAACCATCAAAACCACGAAAAGTTCTTGTATTTGAAGATAAAATCTTTTTGCTTTGAAGAAGAAAGATCTAGCTGACTGAAATAAGTCCATTCGATGAAAACCAACAAAATTTGACAAGAACCACGAAAACTTCTTGTATTTTAAGATAATATCTTACGCTATCAAAGAAAAAACTTCTGGCTCGCTGAAATATGTTCATTTGCTGAAAACCAACAAAACCACGAAAAGTTCTTGTATTTTAAGATAAAATCTTTTTGCTTTGAAGAAGAAAGATCGAGCTGACTGAAATAAGTTCATTAGATGAAAACCAACAAAAATTGACAAGAACCACGAAAACTTCTTGTATTTTAAGATAATATCTTATGCTATTAAAGAAAAAACTTCTGGCTCGCTGAAATATGTTCATTTGCTGAAAACCATCAAAACCACGAAAAGTTCTTGTATTTGAAGATAAAATCTTTTTGCTTTGAAGAAGAAAGATCCAGCTGACTGAAATAAGTTCATTAGATGAAAACCAACAAAAATTGACAAGAACCACGAAAAGTTCTTGTATTTTAAGATAAAATCTTACGCTATTAAAGAAAAAACTCCCAGCTTGCTGAAATATGTTCATTTGCTGAAAACCAACAAAACCATGAAAAGTTCTTGTATTTGAAGATAAAATCTTTTTTCTTTGAAGAAGAAAGATCTAGCTGACTGAAATAAGTTCATTAGATGAAAACCAACAAAAATTGACAAGAACCACGAAAAGTTCTTGTATTTTAAGATAAAATCTTACTCTATTAAGGAAAAAACTTCCAGCTCGCTGAAATATGTTCATTTGCTGAAAACCATCAAAACCACGAAAAGTTCTTGTATTTGAAGATAAAATCTTTTTGCTTTGAAGAAGAAAGATCTAGCTGACTGAAATAAGTTCATTAGATGAAAACCAACAAAATTTGACAAGAACCACGAAAACTTCTTGTATTTTAAGATAATATCTTACGCTATTAAAGAAAAAACTTCTGGCTCGCTGAAATATGTTCATTTGCTGAAAACCAACAAAACCACGAAAAGTTCTTGTATTTGAAGATAAAATCTTTTTGCTTTAACGAAGAAAGATCTAGCTGACTGAAATAAGTTCATTAGATGAAAACCAACAAAAATTGACAAGAACCACGAAAAGTTCTTGTATTTTAAGATAAAATCTTACTCTATTAAGGAAAAAACTTCCAGCTCGCTGAAATATGTTCATTTGCTGAAAATCATCAAAACCACGAAAAGTTCTTGTATTTGAAGATAAAATCTTTTTGCTTTGAAGAAGAAAGATCCAGCTGACTGAAATCAGTTCATCAGATGAAAACCAACAAAATTTGACAAGAACCACGAAAACTTCTTGTATTTTAAGATAATATCTTACGCTATCAAAGAAAAAACTTCTGGCTCGCTGAAATATGTTCATTTGCTGAAAACCAACAAAACCACGAAAAGTTCTTGTATTTGAAGATAAAATCTTTTTGCTTTGAAGAAGAAAGATCGAGCTGACTGAAATAAGTTCATTAGATGAAAACCAACAAAAATTGACAAGAACCACGAAAACTTCTTGTATTTTAAGATAATATCTTATGCTATTAAAGAAAAAACTCCCAGCTTGCTGAAATATGTTCATTTGCTGAAAACCAACAAAACCATGAAAAGTTCTTGTATTTGAAGATAAAATCTTTTTTCTTTGAAGAAGAAAGATCTAGCTGACTGAAATAAGGTCATTAGATGAAAACCAACAAAAATTGACAAGAACCACGAAAAGTTCTTGTATTTTAAGATAAAATCTTACTCTATTAAGGAAAAAACTTCCAGCTCGCTGAAATATGTTCATTTGCTGAAAACCATCAAAACCACGAAAAGTTCTTGTATTTGAAGATAAAATGTTTTTGCTTTGAAGAAGAAAGATCTAGCTGACTGAAATAAGTTCATTCGATGAAAACCAACAAAATTTGACAAGAACCACGAAAACTTCTTGTATTTTAAGATAATATCTTACGCTATTAAAGAAAAAACTTCTGGCTCGCTGAAATATGTTCATTTGCTGAAAACCATCAAAACCACGAAAAGTTCTTGTATTTGAAGATAAAATCTTTTTTCTTTGAAGAAGAAAGATCCAGCTGACTGAAATAAGTTCATTAGATGAAAACCAACAAAAATTGACAAGAACCACGAAAACTTCTTGTATTTTAAGATAATATCTTACGCTATCAAAGAAAAAACTTCTGGCTCGCTGAAATATGTTCATTTGCTGAAAACCAACAAAACCACGAAAAGTTCTTGTATTTTAAGATAAAATCTTTTTGCTTTGAAGAAGAAAGATCGAGCTGACTGAAATAAGTTCATTAGATGAAAACCAACAAAAATTGACAAGAACCACGAAAACTTCTTGTATTTTAAGATAATATCTTATGCTATTAAAGAAAAAACTTCTGGCTCGCTGAAATATGTTCATTTGCTGAAAACCATCAAAACCACGAAAAGTTCTTGTATTTGAAGATAAAATCTTTTTGCTTTGAAGAAGAAAGATCCAGCTGACTGAAATCAGTTCATTAGATGAAAACCAACAAAAATTGACAAGAACCACGAAAAGTTCTTGTATTTTAAGATAAAATCTTACTCTATGAAGGAAAAAACTTCCAGCTCGCTGAAATATGTTCATTTGCTGAAAACCATCAAAACCACGAAAAGTTCTTGTATTTGAAGATAAAATCTTTTTGCTTTGAAGAAGAAAGATCTAGCTGACTGAAATAAGTTCATTAGATGAAAACCAACAAAATTTGACAAGAACCACGAAAACTTCTTGTATTTTAAGATAATATCTTACGCTATCAAAGAAAAAACTTCTGGCTCGCTGAAATATGTTCATTTGCTGAAAACCAACAAAACCACGAAAAGTTCTTGTATTTGAAGATAAAATCTTTTTGCTTTAACGAAGAAAGATCTAGCTGACTGAAATAAGTTCATTAGATGAAAACCAACAAAAATTGACAAGAACCACGAAAAGTTCTTGTATTTTAAGATAAAATCTTACTCTATTAAGGAAAAAACTTCCAGCTCGCTGAAATATGTTCATTTGCTGAAAATCATCAAAACCACGAAAAGTTCTTGTATTTGAAGATAAAATCTTTTTGCTTTGAAGAAGAAAGATCCAGCTGACTGAAATCAGTTCATCAGATGAAAACCAACAAAAATTGACAAGAACCACGAAAAGTTCTTGTATTTTAAGATAAAATCTTACTCTATTCAGGAAAAAACTTCCAGCTCGCTGAAATCTGTTCATTTGCTGAAAACCATCAAAACCACGAAAAGTTCTTGTATTTGAAGATAAAATCTTTTTGCTTTGAAGAAGAAAGATCGAGCTGACTGAAATAAGTTCATTAGATGAAAACCAACAAAAATTGACAAGAACCACGAAAAGTTCTTGTATTTTAAGATAAAATCTTATGCTATTAAAGAAAAAACTCGCAGCTCGCTGAAATATGTTCATTTGCTGAAAACCAACAAAACCACGAAAAGTTATTGTATTTGAAGATAAAATCTTTTTTCTTTGAAGAAGAAAGATCCAGCTGACTGAAATAAGTTCATTAGATGAAAACCAACAAAAATTGACAAGAACCACGAAAAGTTCTTGTATTTTAAGATAAAATATTACTCTATTAAGGAAAAAACTTCCAGCTCGCTGAAAGATGTTCATTTGCTGAAAACCATCAAAACCACGAAAAGTTCTTGTATTTGAAGATAAAATCTTTTTGCTTTGAAGAAGAAAGATCTAGCTGACTGAAATAAGTCCATTCGATGAAAACCAACAAAATTTGACAAGAACCACGAAAACTTCTTGTATTTTAAGATAATATCTTACGCTATCAAAGAAAAAACTTCTGGCTCGCTGAAATATGTTCATTTGCTGAAAACCAACAAAACCACGAAAAGTTCTTGTATTTGAAGATAAAATCTTTTTGCTTTGAAGAAGAAAGATCGAGCTGACTGAAATAAGTTCATTAGATGAAAACCAACAAAAATTGACAAGAACCACGAAAACTTCTTGTATTTTAAGATAATATCTTATGCTATTAAAGAAAAAACTCCCAGCTTGCTGAAATATGTTCATTTGCTGAAAACCAACAAAACCACGAAAAGTTCTTGTATTTGAAGATAAAATCTTTTTTCTTTGAAGAAGAAAGATCCAGCTGACTGAAATAAGTTCATTAGATGAAAACCAACAAAAATTGACAAGAACCACGAAAACTTCTTGTATTTTAAGATAATATCTTATGCTATTAAAGAAAAAACTTCTGGCTCGCTGAAATATGTTCATTTGCTGAAAACCATCAAAACCACGAAAAGTTCTTGTATTTGAAGATAAAATCTTTTTGCTTTGAAGAAGAAAGATCCAGCTGACTGAAATCAGTTCATTAGATGAAAACCAACAAAAATTGACAAGAACCACGAAAAGTTCTTGTATTTTAAGATAAAATCTTACGCTATTAAAGAAAAAACTCCCAGCTTGCTGAAATATGTTCATTTGCTGAAAACCAACAAAACCATGAAAAGTTCTTGTATTTGAAGATAAAATCTTTTTTCTTTGAAGAAGAAAGATCTAGCTGACTGAAATAAGTTCATTAGATGAAAACCAACAAAAATTGACAAGAACCACGAAAAGTTCTTGTATTTTAAGATAAAATCTTACTCTATTAAGGAAAAAACTTCCAGCTCGCTGAAATATGTTCATTTGCTGAAAACCATCAAAACCACGAAAAGTTCTTGTATTTGAAGATAAAATCTTTTTGCTTTGAAGAAGAAAGATCTAGCTGACTGAAATAAGTTCATTAGATGAAAACCAACAAAATTTGACAAGAACCACGAAAACTTCTTGTATTTTAAGATAATATCTTACGCTATTAAAGAAAAAACTTCTGGCTCGCTGAAATATGTTCATTTGCTGAAAACCAACAAAACCACGAAAAGTTCTTGTATTTGAAGATAAAATCTTTTTGCTTTAACGAAGAAAGATCTAGCTGACTGAAATAAGTTCATTAGATGAAAACCAACAAAAATTGACAAGAACCACGAAAAGTTCTTGTATTTTAAGATAAAATCTTACTCTATTAAGGAAAAAACTTCCAGCTCGCTGAAATATGTTCATTTGCTGAAAATCATCAAAACCACGAAAAGTTCTTGTATTTGAAGATAAAATCTTTTTGCTTTGAAGAAGAAAGATCCAGCTGACTGAAATCAGTTCATCAGATGAAAACCAACAAAATTTGACAAGAACCACGAAAACTTCTTGTATTTTAAGATAATATCTTACGCTATCAAAGAAAAAACTTCTGGCTCGCTGAAATATGTTCATTTGCTGAAAACCAACAAAACCACGAAAAGTTCTTGTATTTGAAGATAAAATCTTTTTGCTTTGAAGAAGAAAGATCGAGCTGACTGAAATAAGTTCATTAGATGAAAACCAACAAAAATTGACAAGAACCACGAAAACTTCTTGTATTTTAAGATAATATCTTATGCTATTAAAGAAAAAACTCCCAGCTTGCTGAAATATGTTCATTTGCTGAAAACCAACAAAACCATGAAAAGTTCTTGTATTTGAAGATAAAATCTTTTTTCTTTGAAGAAGAAAGATCTTGCTGACTGAAATAAGGTCATTAGATGAAAACCAACAAAAATTGACAAGAACCACGAAAAGTTCTTGTATTTTAAGATAAAATCTTACTCTATTAAGGAAAAAACTTCCAGCTCGCTGAAATATGTTCATTTGCTGAAAACCATCAAAACCACGAAAAGTTCTTGTATTTGAAGATAAAATGTTTTTGCTTTGAAGAAGAAAGATCTAGCTGACTGAAATAAGTTCATTCGATGAAAACCAACAAAATTTGACAAGAACCACGAAAACTTCTTGTATTTTAAGATAATATCTTACGCTATTAAAGAAAAAACTTCTGGCTCGCTGAAATATGTTCATTTGCTGAAAACCATCAAAACCACGAAAAGTTCTTGTATTTGAAGATAAAATCTTTTTTCTTTGAAGAAGAAAGATCCAGCTGACTGAAATAAGTTCATTAGATGAAAACCAACAAAAATTGACAAGAACCACGAAAACTTCTTGTATTTTAAGATAATATCTTACGCTATCAAAGAAAAAACTTCTGGCTCGCTGAAATATGTTCATTTGCTGAAAACCAACAAAACCACGAAAAGTTCTTGTATTTTAAGATAAAATCTTTTTGCTTTGAAGAAGAAAGATCGAGCTGACTGAAATAAGTTCATTAGATGAAAACCAACAAAATTTGACAAGAACCACGAAAACTTCTTGTATTTTAAGATAATATCTTACGCTATCAAAGAAAAAACTTCTGGCTCGCTGAAATATGTTCATTTGCTGAAAACCAACAAAACCACGAAAAGTTCTTGTATTTGAAGATAAAATCTTTTTGCTTTAACGAAGAAAGATCTAGCTGACTGAAATAAGTTCATTAGATGAAAACCAACAAAAATTGACAAGAACCACGAAAAGTTCTTGTATTTTAAGATAAAATCTTACTCTATTAAGGAAAAAACTTCCAGCTCGCTGAAATATGTTCATTTGCTGAAAATCATCAAAACCACGAAAAGTTCTTGTATTTGAAGATAAAATCTTTTTGCTTTGAAGAAGAAAGATCCAGCTGACTGAAATCAGTTCATCAGATGAAAACCAACAAAAATTGACAAGAACCACGAAAAGTTCTTGTATTTTAAGATAAAATCTTACTCTATTCAGGAAAAAACTTCCAGCTCGCTGAAATCTGTTCATTTGCTGAAAACCATCAAAACCACGAAAAGTTCTTGTATTTGAAGATAAAATCTTTTTGCTTTGAAGAAGAAAGATCGAGCTGACTGAAATAAGTTCATTAGATGAAAACCAACAAAAATTGACAAGAACCACGAAAAGTTCTTGTATTTTAAGATAAAATCTTATGCTATTAAAGAAAAAACTCGCAGCTCGCTGAAATATGTTCATTTGCTGAAAACCAACAAAACCACGAAAAGTTATTGTATTTGAAGATAAAATCTTTTTTCTTTGAAGAAGAAAGATCCAGCTGACTGAAATAAGTTCATTAGATGAAAACCAACAAAAATTGACAAGAACCACGAAAAGTTCTTGTATTTTAAGATAAAATATTACTCTATTAAGGAAAAAACTTCCAGCTCGCTGAAAGATGTTCATTTGCTGAAAATCATCAAAACCACGAAAAGTTCTTGTATTTGAAGATAAAATCTTTTTGCTTTGAAGAAGAAAGATCTAGCTGACTGAAATAAGTCCATTCGATGAAAACCAACAAAATTTGACAAGAACCACGAAAACTTCTTGTATTTTAAGATAATATCTTACGCTATCAAAGAAAAAACTTCTGGCTCGCTGAAATATGTTCATTTGCTGAAAACCAACAAAACCACGAAAAGTTCTTGTATTTGAAGATAAAATCTTTTTGCTTTGAAGAAGAAAGATCGAGCTGACTGAAATAAGTTCATTAGATGAAAACCAACAAAAATTGACAAGAACCACGAAAACTTCTTGTATTTTAAGATAATATCTTATGCTATTAAAGAAAAAACTCCCAGCTTGCTGAAATATGTTCATTTGCTGAAAACCAACAAAACCATGAAAAGTTCTTGTATTTGAAGATAAAATCTTTTTTCTTTGAAGAAGAAAGATCTAGCTGACTGAAATAAGTTCATTAGATGAAAACCAACAAAAATTGACAAGAACCACGAAAAGTTCTTGTATTTTAAGATAAAATCTTACTCTATTAAGGAAAAAACTTCCAGCTCGCTGAAATATGTTCATTTGCTGAAAACCATCAAAACCACGAAAAGTTCTTGTATTTGAAGATAAAATCTTTTTGCTTTGAAGAAGAAAGATCTAGCTGACTGAAATAAGTTCATTAGATGAAAAGCAACAAAAATTGACAAGAACAACGAAAAGTTCTTGTATTTTAAGATAAAATCTTAGGCTATTAAAGAAAAAACTTCCAGCTCGCTGAAATCTGTTCATTTGCTGAAAACCATCAAAACCACGAAAAGTTCTTGTATTTGAAGATAAAATCTTTTTGCTTTGAAGAAGAAAGATCTAGCTGACTGAAATAAGTTCATTCGATGAAAACCAACAAAAATTGACAAGAACCACGAAAAGTTCCTGTATTTTAAGATAAAATCTTAGGCTATTAAAGAAAAAACTTCCAGCTCGCTGAAATCTGTTCATTTGCTGAAAACCATCAAAACCACGAAAAGTTCTTGTATTTGAAGATAAAATATTTTTGCTTTGAAGAAGAAAGATCTAGCTGACTGAAATAAGTTCATTCGATGAAAACCAACAAAAATTGACAAGAACCACGAAAAGTTCCTGTATTTTAAGATAATATCTTACGCTATCAAAGAAAAAACTTCTGGCTCGCTGAAATATGTTCATTTGCTGAAAACCAACAAAACCACGAAAAGTTCTTGTATTTTAAGATAAAATCTTTTTGCTTTGAAGAAGAAAGATCGAGCTGACTGAAATAAGTTCATTAGATGAAAACCAACAAAAATTGACAAGAACCACGAAAACTTCTTGTATTTTAAGATAATATCTTATGCTATTAAAGAAAAAACTTCTGGCTCGCTGAAATATGTTCATTTGCTGAAAACCATCAAAACCACGAAAAGTTCTTGTATTTGAAGATAAAATCTTTTTGCTTTGAAGAAGAAAGATCCAGCTGACTGAAATCAGTTCATTAGATGAAAACCAACAAAAATTGACAAGAACCACGAAAAGTTCTTGTATTTTAAGATAAAATCTTACGCTATTAAAGAAAAAACTCCCAGCTTGCTGAAATATGTTCATTTGCTGAAAACCAACAAAACCATGAAAAGTTCTTGTATTTGAAGATAAAATCTTTTTTCTTTGAAGAAGAAAGATCTAGCTGACTGAAATAAGTTCATTAGATGAAAACCAACAAAAATTGACAAGAACCACGAAAAGTTCTTGTATTTTAAGATAAAATCTTACTCTATTAAGGAAAAAACTTCCAGCTCGCTGAAATATGTTCATTTGCTGAAAACCATCAAAACCACGAAAAGTTCTTGTATTTGAAGATAAAATCTTTTTGCTTTGAAGAAGAAAGATCCAGCTGACTGAAATAAGTTCATTAGATGAAAACCAACAAAAATTGACAAGAACCACGAAAAGTTCTTGTATTTTAAGATAAAATCTTACTCTATTAAGGAAAAAACTTCCAGCTCGCTGAAATATGTTCATTTGCTGAAAACCATCAAAACCACGAAAAGTTCTTGTATTTGAAGATAAAATCTTTTTGCTTTGAAGAAGAAAGATCTAGCTGACTGAAATAAGTTCATTAGATGAAAAGCAACAAAAATTGACAAGAACAACGAAAAGTTCTTGTATTTTAAGATAAAATCTTAGGCTATTAAAGAAAAAACTTCCAGCTCGCTGAAATCTGTTCATTTGCTGAAAACCATCAAAACCACGAAAAGTTCTTGTATTTGAAGATAAAATCTTTTTGCTTTGAAGAAGAAAGATCTAGCTGACTGAAATAAGTTCATTCGATGAAAACCAACAAAAATTGACAAGAACCACGAAAAGTTCCTGTATTTTAAGATAAAATCTTAGGCTATTAAAGAAAAAACTTCCAGCTCGCTGAAATCTGTTCATTTGCTGAAAACCATCAAAACCACGAAAAGTTCTTGTATTTGAAGATAAAATATTTTTGCTTTGAAGAAGAAAGATCTAGCTGACTGAAATAAGTTCATTCGATGAAAACCAACAAAAATTGACAAGAACCACGAAAAGTTCCTGTATTTTAAGATAATATCTTACGCTATCAAAGAAAAAACTTCTGGCTCGCTGAAATATGTTCATTTGCTGAAAACCAACAAAACCACGAAAAGTTCTTGTATTTTAAGATAAAATCTTTTTGCTTTGAAGAAGAAAGATCGAGCTGACTGAAATAAGTTCATTAGATGAAAACCAACAAAAATTGACAAGAACCACGAAAACTTCTTGTATTTTAAGATAATATCTTATGCTATTAAAGAAAAAACTTCTGGCTCGCTGAAATATGTTCATTTGCTGAAAACCATCAAAACCACGAAAAGTTCTTGTATTTGAAGATAAAATCTTTTTGCTTTGAAGAAGAAAGATCCAGCTGACTGAAATCAGTTCATTAGATGAAAACCAACAAAAATTGACAAGAACCACGAAAAGTTCTTGTATTTTAAGATAAAATCTTACGCTATTAAAGAAAAAACTCCCAGCTTGCTGAAATATGTTCATTTGCTGAAAACCAACAAAACCATGAAAAGTTCTTGTATTTGAAGATAAAATCTTTTTTCTTTGAAGAAGAAAGATCTAGCTGACTGAAATAAGTTCATTAGATGAAAACCAACAAAAATTGACAAGAACCACGAAAAGTTCTTGTATTTTAAGATAAAATCTTACTCTATTAAGGAAAAAACTTCCAGCTCGCTGAAATATGTTCATTTGCTGAAAACCATCAAAACCACGAAAAGTTCTTGTATTTGAAGATAAAATCTTTTTGCTTTGAAGAAGAAAGATCTAGCTGACTGAAATAAGTTCATTAGATGAAAACCAACAAAATTTGACAAGAACCACGAAAACTTCTTGTATTTTAAGATAATATCTTACGCTATTAAAGAAAAAACTTCTGGCTCGCTGAAATATGTTCATTTGCTGAAAACCAACAAAACCACGAAAAGTTCTTGTATTTGAAGATAAAATCTTTTTGCTTTAACGAAGAAAGATCTAGCTGACTGAAATAAGTTCATTAGATGAAAACCAACAAAAATTGACAAGAACCACGAAAAGTTCTTGTATTTTAAGATAAAATCTTACTCTATTAAGGAAAAAACTTCCAGCTCGCTGAAATATGTTCATTTGCTGAAAATCATCAAAACCACGAAAAGTTCTTGTATTTGAAGATAAAATCTTTTTGCTTTGAAGAAGAAAGATCCAGCTGACTGAAATCAGTTCATCAGATGAAAACCAACAAAAATTGACAAGAACCACGAAAAGTTCTTGTATTTTAAGATAAAATCTTACTCTATTCAGGAAAAAACTTCCAGCTCGCTGAAATCTGTTCATTTGCTGAAAACCATCAAAACCACGAAAAGTTCTTGTATTTGAAGATAAAATCTTTTTGCTTTGAAGAAGAAAGATCGAGCTGACTGAAATAAGTTCATTAGATGAAAACCAACAAAAATTGACAAGAACCACGAAAAGTTCTTGTATTTTAAGATAAAATCTTATGCTATTAAAGAAAAAACTCGCAGCTCGCTGAAATATGTTCATTTGCTGAAAACCAACAAAACCACGTAAAGTTATTGTATTTGAAGATAAAATCTTTTTTCTTTGAAGAAGAAAGATCCAGCTGACTGAAATAAGTTCATTAGATGAAAACCAACAAAAATTGACAAGAACCACGAAAAGTTCTTGTATTTTAAGATAAAATATTACTCTATTAAGGAAAAAACTTCCAGCTCGCTGAAAGATGTTCATTTGCTGAAAACCATCAAAACCACGAAAAGTTCTTGTATTTGAAGATAAAATCTTTTTGCTTTGAAGAAGAAAGATCTAGCTGACTGAAATAAGTCCATTCGATGAAAACCAACAAAATTTGACAAGAACCACGAAAACTTCTTGTATTTTAAGATAATATCTTACGCTATCAAAGAAAAAACTTCTGGCTCGCTGAAATATGTTCATTTGCTGAAAACCAACAAAACCACGAAAAGTTCTTGTATTTGAAGATAAAATCTTTTTGCTTTGAAGAAGAAAGATCGAGCTGACTGAAATAAGTTCATTAGATGAAAACCAACAAAAATTGACAAGAACCACGAAAACTTCTTGTATTTTAAGATAATATCTTATGCTATTAAAGAAAAAACTCCCAGCTTGCTGAAATATGTTCATTTGCTGAAAACCAACAAAACCATGAAAAGTTCTTGTATTTGAAGATAAAATCTTTTTTCTTTGAAGAAGAAAGATCTAGCTGACTGAAATAAGTTCATTAGATGAAAACCAACAAAAATTGACAAGAACCACGAAAAGTTCTTGTATTTTAAGATAAAATCTTACTCTATTAAGGAAAAAACTTCCAGCTCGCTGAAATATGTTCATTTGCTGAAAACCATCAAAACCACGAAAAGTTCTTGTATTTGAAGATAAAATCTTTTTGCTTTGAAGAAGAAAGATCTAGCTGACTGAAATAAGTTCATTAGATGAAAACCAACAAAATTTGACAAGAACCACGAAAACTTCTTGTATTTTAAGATAATATCTTACGCTATTAAAGAAAAAACTTCTGGCTCGCTGAAATATGTTCATTTGCTGAAAACCAACAAAACCATGAAAAGTTCTTGTATTTGAAGATAAAATCTTTTTGCTTTAACGAAGAAAGATCTAGCTGACTGAAATAAGTTCATTAGATGAAAACCAACACAAATTGACAAGAACCACGAAAAGTTCTTGTATTTTAAGATAAAATCTTACTCTATTAAGGAAAAAACTTCCAGCTCGCTGAAATATGTTCATTTGCTGAAAACCATCAAAACCACGAAAAGTTCTTGTATTTGAAGATAAAATCTTTTTGCTTTGAAGAAGAAAGATCCAGCTGACTGAAATCAGTTCATCAGATGAAAACCAACAAAAATTGACAAGAACCACGAAAAGTTCTTGTATTTTAAGATAAAATCTTACTCTATTCAGGAAAAAACTTCCAGCTCGCTGAAATCTGTTCATTTGCTGAAAACCATCAAAACCACGAAAAGTTCTTGTATTTGAAGATAAAATCTTTTTGCTTTGAAGAAGATAGATCGAGCTGACTGAAATAAGTTCATTAGATGAAAACCAACAAAAATTGACAAGAACCACGAAAAGTTCTTGTATTTTAAGATAAAATCTTATGCTATTAAAGAAAAAACACCCAGCTCGCTGAAATATGTTCATTTGCTGAAAACCAACAAAACCACGAAAAGTTATTGTATTTGAAGATAAAATCTTTTTTCTTTGAAGAAGAAAGATCCAGCTGACTGAAATAAGTTCATTAGATGAAAACCAACAAAAATTGACAAGAACCACGAAAAGTTCTTGTATTTTAAGATAAAATCTTACTCTATTAAGGAAAAAACTTCCAGCTCGCTGAAAGATGTTCATTTGCTGAAAACCATCAAAACCACGAAAAGTTCTTGTATTTGAAGATAAAATCTTTTTGCTTTGAAGAAGAAAGATCGAGCTGACTGAAATAAGTCCATTCGATGAAAACCAACAAAATTTGACAAGAACCACGAAAACTTCTTGTATTTTAAGATAATATCTTACGCTATCAAAGAAAAAACTTCTGGCTCGCTGAAATATGTTCATTTGCTGAAAACCAACAAAACCACGAAAAGTTCTTGTATTTGAAGATAAAATCTTTTTGCTTTGAAGAAGAAAGATCTAGCTGACTGAAATAAGTTCATTAGATGAAAACCAACAAAAATTGACAAGAACCACGAAAAGTTCTTGTATTTTAAGATAAAATCTTAGGCTATTGAAGAAAAAACTTCCAGCTCGCTGAAATATGTTCATTTGCTGAAAACCATCAAAACCACGAAAAGTTCTTGTATTTGAAGATAAAATCTTACTCTATTAAGGAAAATACTTCCAGCTCGCTGAAGTCTGTTCATTTGCTGAAAGCCAACAAAACCACCAAAAGTTCTTGTATTTGAAGATAAAATCTTTTTGCTTTGACGAAGAAAGATCTAGCTGACTGAAATAAGTTCATTAGATGAAAACCAACAAAAATTGACAAGAACCACGAAAAGTTCTTGTATTTTAAGATAAAATCTTAGGCTATTAAAGAAAAAACTTCCAGCTCGCTGAAATCTGTTCATTTGCTGAAAACCATCAAAACCACGAAAAGTTCTTGTATTTGAAGATAAAATCTTTTTGCTTTGAAGAAGAAAGATCTAGCTGAATGAAATAAGTTCATTAGATGAAAACCAACAAAAAATGACAGGAACCACGAAAAGTTCTTGTATTTTAAGATAAAATCTTACTCTATTGAGGAAAAAACTTCCAGCTCGCTGAAATCTGTTCATTTGCTGAAAACCAACAAAACCACGAAAAGTTCTTGTATTTGAAGATAAAATCTTTTTGCTTTGACGAAGAAAGATCTGGCTGACTGAAATAAGTTCATTAGATGAGAACCAACAAAAATTGACAAGAACAACGAAAAGTTCTTGTATTTTAAGATAAAATCTTAGGCTATTAAAGAAAAAACTTCCAGCTCGCTGAAATATGTTCGTTTGCTGAAAACCATCAAAACCACGAAAAGTTCTTGTATTTGAAGATAAAATCTTTTTGCTTTGAAGAAGAAAGATCCAGCTGACTGAAATAAGTTCATGAGATGAAAACAAACAAAAATTGACAAGAACCACGAAACGTTCTTGTATTTTAAGATAAAATCTTACTCTATTAAGGAAAAAACTTCCAGCTCGCTGAAATCTGTTCATTTGCTGAAAACCATCAAAACCACGAAAAGTTCTTGTATTTGAAGATAAAATCTTTTTGCTTTGAAGAAGAAAGATCTAGCTGACTGAAATAAGTTCATTAGATGAAAACCAACAAAAATTGACAAGAACCACGAAAAGTTCTTGTATTTTAAGATAAAATCTTACTCTATTCAGGAAAAAACTTCCAGCTCGCTGAAATATGTTCATTTTCTGAAAACCATCAAAACCACGAAAAGTTCTTGTATTTGAAGATAAAATCTTTTTGCTTTGAAGAAGAAAGATCTAGCTGACTGAAATAAGTTCATTAGATGAAAACCAACAAAAATTGACAAGAACCACGAAAAGTTCTTGTATTTTAAGATAAAATCTTATGCTATTAAAGAAAAAACTCCCAGCTCGCTGAAATATGTTAATTTGCTGAAAACCAACAAAACCACGAAAAGGTCTTGTATTTGAAGATAAAATCTTTTTTCTTTGAAGAAGAAAGATCCAGCTGACTGAAATAAGTTCATTAGATGAAAACCAACAAAAATTGACAAGAACCACGAAAAGTTCTTGTATTTTAAGATAAAATCTTACTCTATTAAGGAAAAAACTTCCAGCTCGCTGAAATATGTTCATTTTCTGAAAACCATCAAAACCACGAAAAGTTCTTGTATTTGAAGATAAAATCTTTTTGCTTTGAAGAAGAAAGATCTAGCTGACTGAAATAAGTTCATTAGATGAAAACCAACAAAAATTGACAAGAACCACGAAAAGTTCTTGTATTTTAAGATAAAATCTTATGCTATTAAAGAAAAAACTCCCAGCTCGCTGAAATATGTTCATTTGCTGAAAACCAACAAAACCACGAAAAGTTCTTGTATTTGAAGATAAAATCTTTTTGCTTTGAAGAAGAAAGATCCAGCTGACTGAAATAAGTTCATTAGATGAAAACCAACAAAAATTGACAAGAACCACGAAAAGTTCTTGTATTTTAAGATAAAATATTACTCTATTAAGGAAAAAACTTCCAGCTCGCTGAAATATGTTCATTTGCTGAAAACCATCAAAACCACGAAAAGTTCTTGTATTTGAAGATAAAATCTTTTTGCTTTGAAGAAGAAAGATCCAGCTGACTGAAATAAGTTCATTAGATGAAAACCAACAAAAATTGACAAGAACCACGAAAAGTTCTTGTATTTTAAGATAAAATCTTATGCTATTAAAGAAAAAACTCCCAGCTCGCTGAAATATGTTCATTTGCTGAAAACCAACAAAACCACGAAAAGTTCTTGTATTTGAAGATAAAATCTTTTTGCTTTGAAGAAGAAAGATCTAGCTGACTGAAATAAGTTCATTAGATGAAAACCAACAAAATTTGACAAGAACCACGAAAACTTCTTGTATTTTAAGATAAAATCTTAGGCTATTAAAGAAAAAACTTCCAGCTCGCTGAAATATGTTCATTTGCTGAAAACCATCAAAACCACGAAAGGTTCTTGTATTTGAAGATAAAATCTTTTTGCTTTGAAGAAGAAAGATCTAGCTGACTGAAATAAGTTCATTAGATGAAAACCAACAAAAATTGACAAGAACCACGAAAAGTTCTTGTATTTTAAGATAAGATCTTACTCTATGAAGGAAAAAACTTCCAGCTCGCTGAAATATGTTCATTTGCTGAAAACCATCAAAACCACGAAAAGTTCTTGTATTTGAAGATAAAATCTTTTTGCTTTGAAGAAGAAAGATCTAGCTGACTGAAATAAGTTCATTAGATGAAAACCAACAAAAATTGACAAGAACCACGAAAAGTTCTTGTATTTTAAGATAAAATCTTACTCTATTCAGGAAAAAACTTCCAGCTCGCTGAAATATGTTCATTTTCTGAAAACCATCAAAACCACGAAAAGTCTTGTATTTGAAGATAAAATCTTTTTGCTTTGAAGAAGAAAGATCTAGCTGACTGAAATAAGTTCATTAGATGAGAACCAACAAAAATTGACAAGAACAACGAAAAGTTCTTGTATTTTAAGATAAAATCTTAGGCTATTAAAGAAAAAACTTCCAGCTCGCTGAAATATGTTCGTTTGCTGAAAACCATCAAAACCACGAAAAGTTCTTGTATTTGAAGATAAAATCTTTTTGCTTTGAAGAAGAAAGATCCAGCTGACTGAAATAAGTTCATGAGATGAAAACAAACAAAAATTGACAAGAACCACGAAACGTTCTTGTATTTTAAGATAAAATCTTACTCTATTAAGGAAAAAACTTCCAGCTCGCTGAAATCTGTTCATTTGCTGAAAACCATCAAAACCACGAAAAGTTCTTGTATTTGAAGATAAAATCTTTTTGCTTTGAAGAAGAAAGATCTAGCTGACTGAAATAAGTTCATTAGATGAAAACCAACAAAAATTGACAAGAACCACGAAAAGTTCTTGTATTTTAAGATAAAATCTTACTCTATTCAGGAAAAAACTTCCAGCTCGCTGAAATATGTTCATTTTCTGAAAACCATCAAAACCACGAAAAGTTCTTGTATTTGAAGATAAAATCTTTTTGCTTTGAAGAAGAAAGATCTAGCTGACTGAAATAAGTTCATTAGATGAAAACCAACAAAAATTGACAAGAACCACGAAAAGTTCTTGTATTTTAAGATAAAATCTTATGCTATTAAAGAAAAAACTCCCAGCTCGCTGAAATATGTTCATTTGCTGAAAACCAACAAAACCACGAAAAGGTCTTGTATTTGAAGATAAAATCTTTTTTATTTGAAGAAGAAAGATCCAGCTGACTGAAATAAGTTCATTAGATGAAAACCAACAAAAATTGACAAGAACCACGAAAAGTTCTTGTATTTTAAGATAAAATCTTACTCTATTAAGGAAAAAACTTCCAGCTCGCTGAAATATGTTCATTTTCTGAAAACCATCAAAACCACGAAAAGTTCTTGTATTTGAAGATAAAATCTTTTTGCTTTGAAGAAGAAAGATCTAGCTGACTGAAATAAGTTCATTAGATGAAAACCAACAAAAATTGACAAGAACCACGAAAAGTTCTTGTATTTTAAGATAAAATCTTATGCTATTAAAGAAAAAACTCCCAGCTCGCTGAAATATGTTCATTTGCTGAAAACCAACAAAACCACGAAAAGTTCTTGTATTTGAAGATAAAATCTTTTTGCTTTGAAGAAGAAAGATCCAGCTGACTGAAATAAGTTCATTAGATGAAAACCAACAAAAATTGACAAGAACCACGAAAAGTTCTTGTATTTTAAGATAAAATATTACTCTATTAAGGAAAAAACTTCCAGCTCGCTGAAATATGTTCATTTGCTGAAAACCATCAAAACCACGAAAAGTTCTTGTATTTGAAGATAAAATCTTTTTGCTTTGAAGAAGAAAGATCCAGCTGACTGAAATAAGTTCATTAGATGAAAACCAACAAAAATTGACAAGAACCACGAAAAGTTCTTGTATTTTAAGATAAAATCTTATGCTATTAAAGAAAAAACTCCCAGCTCGCTGAAATATGTTCATTTGCTGAAAACCAACAAAACCACGAAAAGTTCTTGTATTTGAAGATAAAATCTTTTTGCTTTGAAGAAGAAAGATCTAGCTGACTGAAATAAGTTCATTAGATGAAAACCAACAAAATTTGACAAGAACCACGAAAACTTCTTGTATTTTAAGATAAAATCTTAGGCTATTAAAGAAAAAACTTCCAGCTCGCTGAAATATGTTCATTTGCTGAAAACCATCAAAACCACGAAAGGTTCTTGTATTTGAAGATAAAATCTTTTTGCTTTGAAGAAGAAAGATCTAGCTGACTGAAATAAGTTCATTAGATGAAAACCAACAAAAATTGACAAGAACCACGAAAAGTTCTTGTATTTTAAGATAAGATCTTACTCTATGAAGGAAAAAACTTCCAGCTCGCTGAAATATGTTCATTTGCTGAAAACCATCAAAACCACGAAAAGTTCTTGTATTTGAAGATAAAATCTTTTTGCTTTGAAGAAGAAAGATCTAGCTGACTGAAATAAGTTCATTAGATGAAAACCAACAAAAATTGACAAGAACCACGAAAAGTTCTTGTATTTTAAGATAAAATCTTACTCTATTCAGGAAAAAACTTCCAGCTCGCTGAAATATGTTCATTTTCTGAAAACCATCAAAACCACGAAAAGTTCTTGTATTTGAAGATAAAATCTTTTTGCTTTGAAGAAGAAAGATCTAGCTGACTGAAATAAGTTCATTAGATGAAAACCAACAAAAATTGACAAGAACCACGAAAAGTTCTTGTATTTTAAGATAAAATCTTATGCTATTAAAGAAAAAACTCCCAGCTCGCTGAAATATGTTCATTTGCTGAAAACCAACAAAACCACGAAAAGTTCTTGTATTTGAAGATAAAATCTTTTTGCTTTGAAGAAGAAAGATCCAGCTGACTGAAATAAGTTCATGAGATGAAAACCAACAAAAATTGACAAGAACCACGAAAAGTTCTTGTATTTTAAGATAAAATCTTACTCTATTAAGGAAAAAACTTCCAGCTCGCTGAAATATGTTCATTTGCTGAAAACCATCAAAACCACGAAAAGTTCTTGTATTTGAAGATAAAATCTTTTTGCTTTGAAGAAGAAAGATCCAGCTGACTGAAATAAGTTCATTAGATGAAAACCAACAAAAATTGACAAGAACCACGAAAAGTTCTTGTATTTTAAGATAAAATCTTATGCTATTAAAGAAAAAACTCCCAGCTCGCTGAAATATGTTCATTTGCTGAAAACCAACAAAACCACGAAAAGTTCTTGTATTTGAAGATAAAATCTTTTTGCTTTGAAGAAGAAAGATCCAGCTGACTGAAATAAGTTCATTAGATGAAAACCAACAAAAATTGACAAGAACCACGAAAAGTTCTTGTATTTTAAGATAAAATCTTACTCTATTAAGGAAAAAACTTCCAGCTCGCTGAAATATGTTCATTTGCTGAAAACCATCAAAACCACGAAAAGTTCTTGTATTTGAAGATAAAATCTTTTTGCTTTGAAGAAGAAAGATCTAGCTGACTGAAATAAGTTCATTAGATGAAAACCAACAAAATTTGACAAGAACCACGAAAACTTCTTGTATTTTAAGATAATATCTTACGCTATTAAAGAAAAAACTTCTGGCTCGCTGAAATATGTTCATTTGCTGAAAACCAACAAAACCACGAAAAGTTCTTGTATTTGAAGATAAAATCTTTTTGCTTTGAAGAAGAAAGATCCAGCTGACTGAAATAAGTTCATTAGATGAAAACCAACAAAAATTGACAAGAACCACGAAAAGTTCTTGTATTTTAAGATAAAATCTTAGGCTATTAAAGAAAAAACTTCCAGCTCACTGAAATATGTTCATTTGCTGAAAACCATCAAAACCACGAAAGGTTCTTGTATTTGAAGATAAAATCTTTTTGCTTTGAAGAAGAAAGATCTAGCTGACTGAAATAAGTTCATTAGATGAAAACCAACAAAAATTGACAAGAACCACGAAAAGTTCTTGTATTTTAAGATAAAATCTTACTCTATTAAGGAAAAAACTTCCAGCTCGCTGAAATATGTTCATTTGCTGAAAACCATCAAAACCACAAAAAGTTCTTGTATTTGAAGATAAAATCTTTTTGCTTTGAAGAAGAAAGATCTAGCTGACTGAAATAAGTTCATTAGATCAAAACCAACAAAAATTGACAAGAACCACGAAAAGTTCTTGTATTTTAAGATAAAATCTTACTCTTTTAAAGATAAAACTCCCAGCTCGCTGAAATATGTTCAATTGCTGAAAAACAAAAAAACCGCAAAAAGTTCTTGTATTTGAAGATAAAATCTTTTTGCTTTGAAGAAGAAAGATCTAGCTGACTGAAATAAGTTCATTGGATGAAAACCAACAAAAATTGACAAGAACCACGAAAAGTTCTTGTATTTTAAGATAAAATCTTACGCTATTAAAGAAAAAACTCCCAGCTCGCTGAAATATGTTCATTTGCTGAAAACCAACAAAACCACGAAAAGTTCTTGTATTTGAAGATAAAATCTTTTTTCTTTGAAGAAGAAAGATCTAGCTGACTGAAATAAGTTCATTAGATGAAAACCAACAAAAATTGACAAGAACCACGAAAAGTTCTTGTATTTTAAGATAAAATCTTACTCTATTAAGGAAAAAACTTCCAGCTCGCTGAAATATGTTCATTTGCTGAAAACCATCAAAACCACGAAAAGTTATTGTATTTGAAGATAAAATCTTTTTGCTTTGAAGAAGAAAGATCTAGCTGACTGAAATAAGTTCATTAGATGAAAACCAACAAAAATTGACAAGAACCACGAAAAGTTCTTGTATTTTAAGATAAAATCTTACTCTATTAAGGAAAAAACTTCCAGCTCGCTGAAATATGTTCATTTGCTGAAAACCATCAAAACCACGAAAAGTTCTTGTATTTGAAGATAAAATCTTTTTGCTTTGAAGAAGAAAGATCTAGCTGACTGAAATAAGTTCATTGGATGAAAACCAACAAAAATTGACAAGAACCACGAAAAGTTCTTGTATTTTAAGATAAAATCTTACTCTATTAAGGAAAAAACTTCCAGCTCGCTGAAATCTGTTCATTTGCTGAAAACCAACACAACCACCAAAAGTTCTTGTATTTGAAGATAAAATCTTTTTGCTTTGAAGAAGAAAGATCCAGCTGACTGAAATAAGTTCATTAGATGAAAACCAACAAAAATTGACAAGAACCACGAAAAGTTCTTGTATTTTAAGATAAAATATTACTCTATTAAGGAAAAAACTTCCAGCTCGCTGAAATATGTTCATTTGCTGAAAACCATCAAAACCACGAAAAGTTCTTGTATTTGAAGATAAAATGTTTTTGCTTTGAAGAAGAAAGATCTAGCTGACTGAAATAAGTTCATTAGATGAAAAGCAACAAAAATTGACAAGAACAACGAAAAGTTCTTGTATTTTAAGATAAAATCTTAGGCTATTAAAGAAAAAACTTCCAGCTCGCTGAAATCTGTTCATTTGCTGAAAACCATCAAAACCACGAAAAGTTCTTGTATTTGAAGATAAAATCTTTTTGCTTTGAAGAAGAAAGATCTAGCTGACTGAAATAAGTTCATTCGATGAAAACCAACAAAAATTGACAAGAACCACGAAAAGTTCCTGTATTTTAAGATAAAATCTTAGGCTATTAAAGAAAAAACTTCCAGCTCGCTGAAATCTGTTCATTTGCTGAAAACCATCAAAACCACGAAAAGTTCTTGTATTTGAAGATAAAATATTTTTGCTTTGAAGAAGAAAGATCTAGCTGACTGAAATAAGTTCATTCGATGAAAACCAACAAAAATTGACAAGAACCACGAAAAGTTCCTGTATTTTAAGATAATATCTTACGCTATCAAAGAAAAAACTTCTGGCTCGCTGAAATATGTTCATTTGCTGAAAACCAACAAAACCACGAAAAGTTCTTGTATTTTAAGATAAAATCTTTTTGCTTTGAAGAAGAAAGATCGAGCTGACTGAAATAAGTTCATTAGATGAAAACCAACAAAAATTGACAAGAACCACGAAAACTTCTTGTATTTTAAGATAATATCTTATGCTATTAAAGAAAAAACTTCTGGCTCGCTGAAATATGTTCATTTGCTGAAAACCATCAAAACCACGAAAAGTTCTTGTATTTGAAGATAAAATCTTTTTGCTTTGAAGAAGAAAGATCCAGCTGACTGAAATCAGTTCATTAGATGAAAACCAACAAAAATTGACAAGAACCACGAAAAGTTCTTGTATTTTAAGATAAAATCTTACGCTATTAAAGAAAAAACTCCCAGCTTGCTGAAATATGTTCATTTGCTGAAAACCAACAAAACCATGAAAAGTTCTTGTATTTGAAGATAAAATCTTTTTTCTTTGAAGAAGAAAGATCTAGCTGACTGAAATAAGTTCATTAGATGAAAACCAACAAAAATTGACAAGAACCACGAAAAGTTCTTGTATTTTAAGATAAAATCTTACTCTATTAAGGAAAAAACTTCCAGCTCGCTGAAATATGTTCATTTGCTGAAAACCATCAAAACCACGAAAAGTTCTTGTATTTGAAGATAAAATCTTTTTGCTTTGAAGAAGAAAGATCTAGCTGACTGAAATAAGTTCATTAGATGAAAACCAACAAAATTTGACAAGAACCACGAAAACTTCTTGTATTTTAAGATAATATCTTACGCTATTAAAGAAAAAACTTCTGGCTCGCTGAAAGATGTTCATTTGCTGAAAACCAACAAAACCACGAAAAGTTCTTGTATTTGAAGATAAAATCTTTTTGCTTTAACGAAGAAAGATCGAGCTGACTGAAATAAGTTCATTAGATGAAAACCAACAAAAATTGACAAGAACCACGAAAAGTTCTTGTATTTTAAGATAAAATCTTACTCTATTAAGGAAAAAACTTCCAGCTCGCTGAAATATGTTCATTTGCTGAAAACCATCAAAACCACGAAAAGTTCTTGTATTTGAAGATAAAATCTTTTTTCTTTGAAGAAGAAAGATCCAGCTGACTGAAATAAGTTCATTAGATGAAAACCAACAAAAATTGACAAGAACCACGAAAAGTTCTTGTATTTTAAGATAAAATATTACTCTATTAAGGAAAAAACTTCCAGCTCGCTGAAAGATGTTCATTTGCTGAAAACCATCAAAACCACGAAAAGTTCTTGTATTTGAAGATAAAATCTTTTTGCTTTGAAGAAGAAAGATCTAGCTGACTGAAATAAGTCCATTCGATGAAAACCAACAAAATTTGACAAGAACCACGAAAACTTCTTGTATTTTAAGATAATATCTTACGCTATCAAAGAAAAAACTTCTGGCTCGCTGAAATATGTTCATTTGCTGAAAACCAACAAAACCACGAAAAGTTCTTGTATTTGAAGATAAAATCTTTTTGCTTTGAAGAAGAAAGATCGAGCTGACTGAAATAAGTTCATTAGATGAAAACCAACAAAAATTGACAAGAACCACGAAAACTTCTTGTATTTTAAGATAATATCTTATGCTATTAAAGAAAAAACTCCCAGCTTGCTGAAATATGTTCATTTGCTGAAAACCAACAAAACCATGAAAAGTTCTTGTATTTGAAGATAAAATCTTTTTTCTTTGAAGAAGAAAGATCTAGCTGACTGAAATAAGTTCATTAGATGAAAACCAACAAAAATTGACAAGAACCACGAAAAGTTCTTGTATTTTAAGATAAAATCTTACTCTATTAAGGAAAAAACTTCCAGCTCGCTGAAATATGTTCATTTGCTGAAAACCATCAAAACCACGAAAAGTTCTTGTATTTGAAGATAAAATCTTTTTGCTTTCAAGAAGAAAGATCTAGCTGACTGAAATAAGTTCATTAGATGAAAACCAACAAAATTTGACAAGAACCACGAAAACTTCTTGTATTTTAAGATAATATCTTACGCTATTAAAGAAAAAACTTCTGGCTCGCTGAAATATGTTCATTTGCTGAAAACCAACAAAACCATGAAAAGTTCTTGTATTTGAAGATAAAATCTTTTTGCTTTAACGAAGAAAGATCTAGCTGACTGAAATAAGTTCATTAGATGAAAACCAACACAAATTGACAAGAACCACGAAAAGTTCTTGTATTTTAAGATAAAATCTTACTCTATTAAGGAAAAAACTTCCAGCTCGTTGAAATATGTTCATTTGCTGAAAACCATCAAAACCACGAAAAGTTCTTGTATTTGAAGATAAAATCTTTTTGCTTTGAAGAAGAAAGATCCAGCTGACTGAAATCAGTTCATCAGATGAAAACCAACAAAAATTGACAAGAACCACGAAAAGTTCTTGTATTTTAAGATAAAATCTTACTCTATTCAGGAAAAAACTTCCAGCTCGCTGAAATCTGTTCATTTGCTGAAAACCATCAAAACCACGAAAAGTTCTTGTATTTGAAGATAAAATCTTTTTGCTTTGAAGAAGATAGATCGAGCTGACTGAAATAAGTTCATTAGATGAAAACCAACAAAAATTGACAAGAACCACGAAAAGTTCTTGTATTTTAAGATAAAATCTTATGCTATTAAAGAAAAAACACCCAGCTCGCTGAAATATGTTCATTTGCTGAAAACCAACAAAACCACGAAAAGTTATTGTATTTGAAGATAAAATCTTTTTTCTTTGAAGAAGAAAGATCCAGCTGACTGAAATAAGTTCATTAGATGAAAACCAACAAAAATTGACAAGAACCACGAAAAGTTCTTGTATTTTAAGATAAAATCTTACTCTATTAAGGAAAAAACTTCCAGCTCGCTGAAAGATGTTCATTTGCTGAAAACCATCAAAACCACGAAAAGTTCTTGTATTTGAAGATAAAATCTTTTTGCTTTGAAGAAGAAAGATCGAGCTGACTGAAATAAGTCCATTCGATGAAAACCAACAAAATTTGACAAGAACCACGAAAACTTCTTGTATTTTAAGATAATATCTTACGCTATCAAAGAAAAAACTTCTGGCTCGCTGAAATATGTTCATTTGCTGAAAACCAACAAAACCACGAAAAGTTCTTGTATTTGAAGATAAAATCTTTTTGCTTTGAAGAAGAAAGATCCAGCTGACTGAAATAAGTTCATTAGATGAAAACCAACAAAAATTGACAAGAACCACGAAAAGTTCTTGTATTTTAAGATAAAATCTTACTCTATTAAGGAAAAAACTTCCAGCTCGCTGAAATCTGTTCATTTGCTGAAAACCATCAAAACCACGAAAAGTTCTTGTATTTGAAGATAAAATCTTTTTGCTTTGAAGAAGAAAGATCTAGCTGACTGAAATAAGTTCATTAGATGAAAACCAACAAAAATTGACAAGAACCACGAAAAGTTCTTGTATTTTAAGATAAAATCTTAGGCTATTGAAGAAAAAACTTCCAGCTCGCTGAAATATGTTCATTTGCTGAAAACCATCAAAACCACGAAAAGTTCTTGTATTTGAAGATAAAATCTTTTTGCTTTGAGGAAGAAAGATCCAGCTGACTGAAATCAGTTCATCAGATGAAAACCAACAAAAATTGACAAGAACCACGAAAAGTTCTTGTATTTTAAGATAAAATCTTACTCTATTAAGGAAAATACTTCCAGCTCGCTGAAGTCTGTTCATTTGCTGAAAACCAACAAAACCACCAAAAGTTCTTGTATTTGAAGATAAAATCTTTTTGCTTTGACGAAGAAAGATCTAGCTGACTGAAATAAGTTCATTAGATGAAAACCAACAAAAATTGACAAGAACCACGAAAAGTTCTTGTATTTTAAGATAAAATCTTAGGCTATTAAAGAAAAAACTTCCAGCTCGCTGAAATCTGTTCATTTGCTGAAAACCATCAAAACCACGAAAAGTTCTTGTATTTGAAGATAAAATCTTTTTGCTTTGAAGAAGAAAGATCTAGCTGAATGAAATAAGTTCATTAGATGAAAACCAACAAAAAATGACAGGAACCACGAAAAGTTCTTGTATTTTAAGATAAAATCTTACTCTATTGAGGAAAAAACTTCCAGCTCGCTGAAATCTGTTCATTTGCTGAAAACCAACAAAACCACGAAAAGTTCTTGTATTTGAAGATAAAATCTTTTTGCTTTGACGAAGAAAGATCTAGCTGACTGAAATAAGTTCATTAGATGAGAACCAACAAAAATTGACAAGAACAACGAAAAGTTCTTGTATTTTAAGATAAAATCTTAGGCTATTAAAGAAAAAACTTCCAGCTCGCTGAAATATGTTCGTTTGCTGAAAACCATCAAAACCACGAAAAGTTCTTGTATTTGAAGATAAAATCTTTTTGCTTTGAAGAAGAAAGATCCAGCTGACTGAAATAAGTTCATGAGATGAAAACAAACAAAAATTGACAAGAACCACGAAACGTTCTTGTATTTTAAGATAAAATCTTACTCTATTAAGGAAAAAACTTCCAGCTCGCTGAAATCTGTTCATTTGCTGAAAACCATCAAAACCACGAAAAGTTCTTGTATTTGAAGATAAAATCTTTTTGCTTTGAAGAAGAAAGATCTAGCTGACTGAAATAAGTTCATTAGATGAAAACCAACAAAAATTGACAAGAACCACGAAAAGTTCTTGTATTTTAAGATAAAATCTTACTCTATTCAGGAAAAAACTTCCAGCTCGCTGAAATATGTTCATTTTCTGAAAACCATCAAAACCACGAAAAGTTCTTGTATTTGAAGATAAAATCTTTTTGCTTTGAAGAAGAAAGATCTAGCTGACTGAAATAAGTTCATTAGATGAAAACCAACAAAAATTGACAAGAACCACGAAAAGTTCTTGTATTTTAAGATAAAATCTTATGCTATTAAAGAAAAAACTCCCAGCTCGCTGAAATATGTTCATTTGCTGAAAACCAACAAAACCACGAAAAGGTCTTGTATTTGAAGATAAAATCTTTTTTCTTTGAAGAAGAAAGATCCAGCTGACTGAAATAAGTTCATTAGATGAAAACCAACAAAAATTGACAAGAACCACGAAAAGTTCTTGTATTTTAAGATAAAATCTTACTCTATTAAGGAAAAAACTTCCAGCTCGCTGAAATATGTTCATTTTCTGAAAACCATCAAAACCACGAAAAGTTCTTGTATTTGAAGATAAAATCTTTTTGCTTTGAAGAAGAAAGATCTAGCTGACTGAAATAAGTTCATTAGATGAAAACCAACAAAAATTGACAAGAACCACGAAAAGTTCTTGTATTTTAAGATAAAATCTTATGCTATTAAAGAAAAAACTCCCAGCTCGCTGAAATATGTTCATTTGCTGAAAACCAACAAAACCACGAAAAGTTCTTGTATTTGAAGATAAAATCTTTTTGCTTTGAAGAAGAAAGATCCAGCTGACTGAAATAAGTTCATTAGATGAAAACCAACAAAAATTGACAAGAACCACGAAAAGTTCTTGTATTTTAAGATAAAATATTACTCTATTAAGGAAAAAACTTCCAGCTCGCTGAAATATGTTCATTTGCTGAAAACCATCAAAACCACGAAAAGTTCTTGTATTTGAAGATAAAATCTTTTTGCTTTGAAGAAGAAAGATCCAGCTGACTGAAATAAGTTCATTAGATGAAAACCAACAAAAATTGACAAGAACCACGAAAAGTTCTTGTATTTTAAGATAAAATCTTATGCTATTAAAGAAAAAACTCCCAGCTCGCTGAAATATGTTCATTTGCTGAAAACCAACAAAACCACGAAAAGTTCTTGTATTTGAAGATAAAATCTTTTTGCTTTGAAGAAGAAAGATCTAGCTGACTGAAATAAGTTCATTAGATGAAAACCAACAAAATTTGACAAGAACCACGAAAACTTCTTGTATTTTAAGATAAAATCTTAGGCTATTAAAGAAAAAACTTCCAGCTCGCTGAAATATGTTCATTTGCTGAAAACCATCAAAACCACGAAAGGTTCTTGTATTTGAAGATAAAATCTTTTTGCTTTGAAGAAGAAAGATCTAGCTGACTGAAATAAGTTCATTAGATGAAAACCAACAAAAATTGACAAGAACCACGAAAAGTTCTTGTATTTTAAGATAAGATCTTACTCTATGAAGGAAAAAACTTCCAGCTCGCTGAAATATGTTCATTTGCTGAAAACCATCAAAACCACGAAAAGTTCTTGTATTTGAAGATAAAATCTTTTTGCTTTGAAGAAGAAAGATCTAGCTGACTGAAATAAGTTCATTAGATGAAAACCAACAAAAATTGACAAGAACCACGAAAAGTTCTTGTATTTTAAGATAAAATCTTACTCTATTCAGGAAAAAACTTCCAGCTCGCTGAAATATGTTCATTTTCTGAAAACCATCAAAACCACGAAAAGTTCTTGTATTTGAAGATAAAATCTTTTTGCTTTGAAGAAGAAAGATCTAGCTGACTGAAATAAGTTCATTAGATGAGAACCAACAAAAATTGACAAGAACAACGAAAAGTTCTTGTATTTTAAGATAAAATCTTAGGCTATTAAAGAAAAAACTTCCAGCTCGCTGAAATATGTTCGTTTGCTGAAAACCATCAAAACCACGAAAAGTTCTTGTATTTGAAGATAAAATCTTTTTGCTTTGAAGAAGAAAGATCCAGCTGACTGAAATAAGTTCATGAGATGAAAACAAACAAAAATTGACAAGAACCACGAAACGTTCTTGTATTTTAAGATAAAATCTTACTCTATTAAGGAAAAAACTTCCAGCTCGCTGAAATCTGTTCATTTGCTGAAAACCATCAAAACCACGAAAAGTTCTTGTATTTGAAGATAAAATCTTTTTGCTTTGAAGAAGAAAGATCTAGCTGACTGAAATAAGTTCATTAGATGAAAACCAACAAAAATTGACAAGAACCACGAAAAGTTCTTGTATTTTAAGATAAAATCTTACTCTATTCAGGAAAAAACTTCCAGCTCGCTGAAATATGTTCATTTTCTGAAAACCATCAAAACCACGAAAAGTTCTTGTATTTGAAGATAAAATCTTTTTGCTTTGAAGAAGAAAGATCTAGCTGACTGAAATAAGTTCATTAGATGAAAACCAACAAAAATTGACAAGAACCACGAAAAGTTCTTGTATTTTAAGATAAAATCTTATGCTATTAAAGAACAAACTCCCAGCTCGCTGAAATATGTTCATTTGCTGAAAACCAACAAAACCACGAAAAGTTCTTGTATTTGAAGATAAAATCTTTTTGCTTTGAAGAAGAAAGATCCAGCTGACTGAAATAAGTTCATTAGATGAAAACCAACAAAAATTGACAAGAACCACGAAAAGTTCTTGTATTTTAAGATAAAATATTACTCTATTAAGGAAAAAACTTCCAGCTCGCTGAAATATGTTCATTTGCTGAAAACCATCAAAACCACGAAAAGTTCTTGTATTTGAAGATAAAATCTTTTTGCTTTGAAGAAGAAAGATCCAGCTGACTGAAATAAGTTCATTAGATGAAAACCAACAAAAATTGACAAGAACCACGAAAAGTTCTTGTATTTTAAGATAAAATCTTATGCTATTAAAGAAAAAACTCCCAGCTCGCTGAAATATGTTCATTTGCTGAAAACCAACAAAACCACGAAAAGTTCTTGTATTTGAAGATAAAATCTTTTTGCTTTGAAGAAGAAAGATCTAGCTGACTGAAATAAGTTCATTAGATGAAAACCAACAAAATTTGACAAGAACCACGAAAACTTCTTGTATTTTAAGATAAAATCTTAGGCTATTAAAGAAAAAACTTCCAGCTCGCTGAAATATGTTCATTTGCTGAAAACCATCAAAACCACGAAAGGTTCTTGTATTTGAAGATAAAATCTTTTTGCTTTGAAGAAGAAAGATCTAGCTGACTGAAATAAGTTCATTAGATGAAAACCAACAAAAATTGACAAGAACCACGAAAAGTTCTTGTATTTTAAGATAAGATCTTACTCTATGAAGGAAAAAACTTCCAGCTCGCTGAAATATGTTCATTTGCTGAAAACCATCAAAACCACGAAAAGTTCTTGTATTTGAAGATAAAATCTTTTTGCTTTGAAGAAGAAAGATCTAGCTGACTGAAATAAGTTCATTAGATGAAAACCAACAAAAATTGACAAGAACCACGAAAAGTTCTTGTATTTTAAGATAAAATCTTACTCTATTCAGGAAAAAACTTCCAGCTCGCTGAAATATGTTCATTTTCTGAAAACCATCAAAACCACGAAAAGTTCTTGTATTTGAAGATAAAATCTTTTTGCTTTGAAGAAGAAAGATCTAGCTGACTGAAATAAGTTCATTAGATGAAAACCAACAAAAATTGACAAGAACCACGAAAAGTTCTTGTATTTTAAGATAAAATCTTATGCTATTAAAGAAAAAACTCCCAGCTCGCTGAAATATGTTCATTTGCTGAAAACCAACAAAACCACGAAAAGTTCTTGTATTTGAAGATAAAATCTTTTTGCTTTGAAGAAGAAAGATCCAGCTGACTGAAATAAGTTCATGAGATGAAAACCAACAAAAATTGACAAGAACCACGAAAAGTTCTTGTATTTTAAGATAAAATCTTATGCTATTAAAGAAAAAACTCCCAGCTCGCTGAAATATGTTCATTTGCTGAAAACCAACAAAACCACGAAAAGTTCTTGTATTTGAAGATAAAATCTTTTTGCTTTGAAGAAGAAAGATCTAGCTGACTGAAATAAGTTCATTAGATGAAAACCAACAAAATTTGACAAGAACCACGAAAACTTCTTGTATTTTAAGATAAAATCTTAGGCTATTAAAGAAAAAACTTCCAGCTCGCTGAAATATGTTCATTTGCTGAAAACCATCAAAACCACGAAAGGTTCTTGTATTTGAAGATAAAATCTTTTTGCTTTGAAGAAGAAAGATCTAGCTGACTGAAATAAGTTCATTAGATGAAAACCAACAAAAATTGACAAGAACCACGAAAAGTTCTTGTATTTTAAGATAAGATCTTACTCTATGAAGGAAAAAACTTCCAGCTCGCTGAAATATGTTCATTTGCTGAAAACCATCAAAACCACGAAAAGTTCTTGTATTTGAAGATAAAATCTTTTTGCTTTGAAGAAGAAAGATCTAGCTGACTGAAATAAGTTCATTAGATGAAAACCAACAAAAATTGACAAGAACCACGAAAAGTTCTTGTATTTTAAGATAAAATCTTACTCTATTCAGGAAAAAACTTCCAGCTCGCTGAAATATGTTCATTTTCTGAAAACCATCAAAACCACGAAAAGTTCTTGTATTTGAAGATAAAATCTTTTTGCTTTGAAGAAGAAAGATCTAGCTGACTGAAATAAGTTCATTAGATGAAAACCAACAAAAATTGACAAGAACCACGAAAAGTTCTTGTATTTTAAGATAAAATCTTATGCTATTAAAGAAAAAACTCCCAGCTCGCTGAAATATGTTCATTTGCTGAAAACCAACAAAACCACGAAAAGTTCTTGTATTTGAAGATAAAATCTTTTTGCTTTGAAGAAGAAAGATCCAGCTGACTGAAATAAGTTCATGAGATGAAAACCAACAAAAATTGACAAGAACCACGAAAAGTTCTTGTATTTTAAGATAAAATCTTACTCTATTAAGGAAAAAACTTCCAGCTCGCTGAAATATGTTCATTTGCTGAAAACCATCAAAACCACGAAAAGTTCTTGTATTTGAAGATAAAATCTTTTTGCTTTGAAGAAGAAAGATCCAGCTGACTGAAATAAGTTCATTAGATGAAAACCAACAAAAATTGACAAGAACCACGAAAAGTTCTTGTATTTTAAGATAAAATCTTATGCTATTAAAGAAAAAACTCCCAGCTCGCTGAAATATGTTCATTTGCTGAAAACCAACAAAACCACGAAAAGTTCTTGTATTTGAAGATAAAATCTTTTTTCTTTGAAGAAGAAAGATCCAGCTGACTGAAATAAGTTCATTAGATGAAAACCAACAAAAATTGACAAGAACCACGAAAAGTTCTTGTATTTTAAGATAAAATCTTACTCTATTAAGGAAAAAACTTCCAGCTCGCTGAAATATGTTCATTTGCTGAAAACCATCAAAACCACGAAAAGTTCTTGTATTTGAAGATAAAATCTTTTTGCTTTGAAGAAGAAAGATCTAGCTGACTGAAATAAGTTCATTAGATGAAAACCAACAAAATTTGACAAGAACCACGAAAACTTCTTGTATTTTAAGATAATATCTTACGCTATTAAAGAAAAAACTTCTGGCTCGCTGAAATATGTTCATTTGCTGAAAACCAACAAAACCACGAAAAGTTCTTGTATTTGAAGATAAAATCTTTTTGCTTTGAAGAAGAAAGATCCAGCTGACTGAAATAAGTTCATTAGATGAAAACCAACAAAAATTGACAAGAACCACGAAAAGTTCTTGTATTTTAAGATAAAATCTTAGGCTATTAAAGAAAAAACTTCCAGCTCACTGAAATATGTTCATTTGCTGAAAACCATCAAAACCACGAAAGGTTCTTGTATTTGAAGATAAAATCTTTTTGCTTTGAAGAAGAAAGATCTAGCTGACTGAAATAAGTTCATTAGATGAAAACCAACAAAAATTGACAAGAACCACGAAAAGTTCTTGTATTTTAAGATAAAATCTTACTCTATTAAGGAAAAAACTTCCAGCTCGCTGAAATATGTTCATTTGCTGAAAACCATCAAAACCACAAAAAGTTCTTGTATTTGAAGATAAAATCTTTTTGCTTTGAAGAAGAAAGATCTAGCTGACTGAAATAAGTTCATTAGATCAAAACCAACAAAAATTGACAAGAACCACGAAAAGTTCTTGTATTTTAAGATAAAATCTTACTCTTTTAAAGATAAAACTCCCAGCTCGCTGAAATATGTTCAATTGCTGAAAAACAAAAAAACCGCAAAAAGTTCTTGTATTTGAAGATAAAATCTTTTTGCTTTGAAGAAGAAAGATCTAGCTGACTGAAATAAGTTCATTGGATGAAAACCAACAAAAATTGACAAGAACCACGAAAAGTTCTTGTATTTTAAGATAAAATCTTACGCTATTAAAGAAAAAACTCCCAGCTCGCTGAAATATGTTCATTTGCTGAAAACCAACAAAACCACGAAAAGTTCTTGTATTTGAAGATAAAATCTTTTTTCTTTGAAGAAGAAAGATCTAGCTGACTGAAATAAGTTCATTAGATGAAAACCAACAAAAATTGACAAGAACCACGAAAAGTTCTTGTATTTTAAGATAAAATCTTATGCTATTAAAGAAAAAACTCCCAGCTCGCTGAAATATGTTCATTTGCTGAAAACCAACAAAACCACGAAAAGTTCTTGTATTTGAAGATAAAATCTTTTTTCTTTGAAGAAGAAAGATCCAGCTGACTGAAATAAGTTCATTAGATGAAAACCAACAAAAATTGACAAGAACCACGAAAAGTTCTTGTATTTTAAGATAAAATCTTACTCTATTAAGGAAAAAACTTCCAGCTCGCTGAAATATGTTCATTTGCTGAAAACCATCAAAACCACGAAAAGTTCTTGTATTTGAAGATAAAATCTTTTTGCTTTGAAGAAGAAAGATCTAGCTGACTGAAATAAGTTCATTAGATGAAAACCAACAAAATTTGACAAGAACCACGAAAACTTCTTGTATTTTAAGATAATATCTTACGCTATTAAAGAAAAAACTTCTGGCTCGCTGAAATATGTTCATTTGCTGAAAACCAACAAAACCACGAAAAGTTCTTGTATTTGAAGATAAAATCTTTTTGCTTTGAAGAAGAAAGATCCAGCTGACTGAAATAAGTTCATTAGATGAAAACCAACAAAAATTGACAAGAACCACGAAAAGTTCTTGTATTTTAAGATAAAATCTTAGGCTATTAAAGAAAAAACTTCCAGCTCACTGAAATATGTTCATTTGCTGAAAACCATCAAAACCACGAAAGGTTCTTGTATTTGAAGATAAAATCTTTTTGCTTTGAAGAAGAAAGATCTAGCTGACTGAAATAAGTTCATTAGATGAAAACCAACAAAAATTGACAAGAACCACGAAAAGTTCTTGTATTTTAAGATAAAATCTTACTCTATTAAGGAAAAAACTTCCAGCTCGCTGAAATATGTTCATTTGCTGAAAACCATCAAAACCACAAAAAGTTCTTGTATTTGAAGATAAAATCTTTTTGCTTTGAAGAAGAAAGATCTAGCTGACTGAAATAAGTTCATTAGATCAAAACCAACAAAAATTGACAAGAACCACGAAAAGTTCTTGTATTTTAAGATAAAATCTTACTCTTTTAAAGATAAAACTCCCAGCTCGCTGAAATATGTTCAATTGCTGAAAAACAAAAAAACCGCAAAAAGTTCTTGTATTTGAAGATAAAATCTTTTTGCTTTGAAGAAGAAAGATCTAGCTGACTGAAATAAGTTCATTGGATGAAAACCAACAAAAATTGACAAGAACCACGAAAAGTTCTTGTATTTTAAGATAAAATCTTACGCTATTAAAGAAAAAACTCCCAGCTCGCTGAAATATGTTCATTTGCTGAAAACCAACAAAACCACGAAAAGTTCTTGTATTTGAAGATAAAATCTTTTTTCTTTGAAGAAGAAAGATCTAGCTGACTGAAATAAGTTCATTAGATGAAAACCAACAAAAATTGACAAGAACCACGAAAAGTTCTTGTATTTTAAGATAAAATCTTACTCTATTAAGGAAAAAACTTCCAGCTCGCTGAAATATGTTCATTTGCTGAAAACCATCAAAACCACGAAAAGTTATTGTATTTGAAGATAAAATCTTTTTGCTTTGAAGAAGAAAGATCTAGCTGACTGAAATAAGTTCATTAGATGAAAACCAACAAAAATTGACAAGAACCACGAAAAGTTCTTGTATTTTAAGATAAAATCTTACTCTATTAAGGAAAAAACTTCCAGCTCGCTGAAATATGTTCATTTGCTGAAAACCATCAAAACCACGAAAAGTTCTTGTATTTGAAGATAAAATCTTTTTGCTTTGAAGAAGAAAGATCTAGCTGACTGAAATAAGTTCATTGGATGAAAACCAACAAAAATTGACAAGAACCACGAAAAGTTCTTGTATTTTAAGATAAAATCTTACTCTATTAAGGAAAAAACTTCCAGCTCGCTGAAATCTGTTCATTTGCTGAAAACCAACACAACCACCAAAAGTTCTTGTATTTGAAGATAAAATCTTTTTGCTTTGAAGAAGAAAGATCCAGCTGACTGAAATAAGTTCATTAGATGAAAACCAACAAAAATTGACAAGAACCACGAAAAGTTCTTGTATTTTAAGATAAAATATTACTCTATTAAGGAAAAAACTTCCAGCTCGCTGAAATATGTTCATTTGCTGAAAACCATCAAAACCACGAAAAGTTCTTGTATTTGAAGATAAAATCTTTTTGCTTTGAAGAAGAAAGATCCAGCTGACTGAAATAAGTTCATTAGATGAAAACCAACAAAAATTGACAAGAACCACGAAAAGTTCTTGTATTTTAAGATAAAATCTTATGCTATTAAAGAAAAAACTCCCAGCTCGCTGAAATATGTTCATTTGCTGAAAACCAACAAAACCACGAAAAGTTCTTGTATTTGAAGATAAAATCTTTTTTCTTTGAAGAAGAAAGATCCAGCTGACTGAAATAAGTTCATTAGATGAAAACCAACAAAAATTGACAAGAACCACGAAAAGTTCTTGTATTTTAAGATAAAATCTTACTCTATTAAGGAAAAAACTTCCAGCTCGCTGAAATATGTTCATTTGCTGAAAACCATCAAAACCACGAAAAGTTCTTGAATTTGAAGATAAAATCTTTTTGCTTTGAAGAAGAAAGATCTAGCTGACTGAAATAAGTTCATTAGATGAAAACCAACAAAATTTGACAAGAACCACGAAAACTTCTTGTATTTTAAGATAAAATCTTAGGCTATTAAAGAAAAAACTTCCAGCTCGCTGAAATATGTTCATTTGCTGAAAACCATCAAAACCACGAAAGGTTCTTGTATTTGAAGATAAAATCTTTTTGCTTTGAAGAAGAAAGATCTAGCTGACTGAAATAAGTTCATTAGATGAAAACCAACAAAAATTGACAAGAACCACGAAAAGTTCTTGTATTTTAAGATAAGATCTTACTCTATGAAGGAAAAAACTTCCAGCTCGCTGAAATATGTTCATTTGCTGAAAACCATCAAAACCACGAAAAGTTCTTGTATTTGAAGATAAAATCTTTTTGCTTTGAAGAAGAAAGATCCAGCTGACTGAAATAAGTTCATTAGATGAAAACCAACAAAAATTGACAAGAACCACGAAAAGTTCTTGTATTTTAAGATAAAATCTTACTCTATTCAGGAAAAAACTTCCAGCTCGCTGAAATATGTTCATTTTCTGAAAACCATCAAAACCACGAAAAGTTCTTGTATTTGAAGATAAAATCTTTTTGCTTTGAAGAAGAAAGATCTAGCTGACTGAAATAAGTTCATTAGATGAAAACCAACAAAAATTGACAAGAACCACGAAAAGTTCTTGTATTTTAAGATAAAATCTTATGCTATTAAAGAAAAAACTCCCAGCTCGCTGAAATATGTTCATTTGCTGAAAACCAACAAAACCACGAAAAGTTCTTGTATTTGAAGATAAAATCTTTTTGCTTTGAAGAAGAAAGATCCAGCTGACTGAAATAAGTTCATGAGATGAAAACCAACAAAAATTGACAAGAACCACGAAAAGTTCTTGTATTTTAAGATAAAATCTTACTCTATTAAGGAAAAAACTTCCAGCTCGCTGAAATATGTTCATTTGCTGAAAACCATCAAAACCACGAAAAGTTCTTGTATTTGAAGATAAAATCTTTTTGCTTTGAAGAAGAAAGATCGAGCTGACTGAAATAAGTTCATTAGATGAAAACCAACAAAAATTGACAAGAACCACGAAAAGTTCTTGTATTTTAAGATAAAATCTTACTCTATTAAGGAAAAAACTTCCAGCTCGCTGAAATATGTTCATTTGCTGAAAACCATCAAAACCACGAAAAGTTCTTGTATTTGAAGATAAAATCTTTTTGCTTTGAAGAAGAAAGATCTAGCTGACTGAAATAAGTTCATTAGATGAAAACCAACAAAATTTGACAAGAACCACGAAAACTTCTTGTATTTTAAGATAATATCTTACGCTATTAAAGAAAAAACTTCTGGCTCGCTGAAATATGTTCATTTGCTGAAAACCAACAAAACCACGAAAAGTTCTTGTATTTGAAGATAAAATCTTTTTGCTTTGAAGAAGAAAGATCCAGCTGACTGAAATAAGTTCATTAGATGAAAACCAACAAAAATTGACAAGAACCACGAAAAGTTCTTGTATTTTAAGATAAAATCTTACTCTTTTAAAGATAAAACTCCCAGCTCGCTGAAATATGTTCAATTGCAGAAAAACAAAAAAACCGCGAAAAGTTCTTGTATTTGAAGATAAAATCTTTTTGCTTTGAAGAAGAAAGATCTAGCTGACTGAAATAAGTTCATTGGATGAAAACCAACAAAAATTGACAAGAACCACGAAAAGTTCTTGTATTTTAAGATAAAATCTTACGCTATTAAAGAAAAAACTCCCAGCTCGCTGAAATATGTTCATTTGCTGAAAACCAACAAAACCATGAAAAGTTCTTGTATTTGAAGATAAAATCTTTTTTCTTTGAAGAAGAAAGATCTAGCTGACTGAAATAAGTTCATTAGATGAAAACCAACAAAAATTGACAAGAACCACGAAAAGTTCTTGTATTTTAAGATAAAATCTTACTCTATTAAGGAAAAAACTTCCAGCTCGCTGAAATATGTTCATTTGCTGAAAACCATCAAAACCACGAAAAGTTATTGTATTTGAAGATAAAATCTTTTTGCTTTGAAGAAGAAAGATCTAGCTGACTGAAATAAGTTCATTAGATGAAAACCAACAAAAATTGACAAGAACCACGAAAAGTTCTTGTATTTTAAGATAAAATCTTACTCTATTAAGGAAAAAACTTCCAGCTCGCTGAAATATGTTCATTTGCTGAAAACCATCAAAACCACGAAAAGTTCTTGTATTTGAAGATGAAATCTTTTTGCTTTGAAGAAGAAAGATCTAGCTGACTGAAATAAGTTCATTGGATGAAAACCAACAAAAATTGACAAGAACCACGAAAAGTTCTTGTATTTTAAGATAAAATCTTACTCTATTCAGGAAAAAACTCCCAGCTCGCTGAAATATGTTCATTTTCTGAAAACCATCAAAACCACGAAAAGTTCTTGTATTTGAAGATAAAATCTTTTTGCTTTGAAGAAGAAAGATCTAGCTGACTGAAATAAGTTCATTAGATGAAAACCAACAAAAATTGACAAGAACCACGAAAAGTTCTTGTATTTTAAGATAAAATCTTATGCTATTAAAGAAAAAACTCCCAGCTCGCTGAAATATGTTCATTTGCTGAAAACCATCAAAACCACAAAAAGTTCTTGTATTTGAAGATAAAATCTTTTTGCTTTGAAGAAGAAAGATCTAGCTGACTGAAATAAGTTCATTAGATCAAAACCAACAAAAATTGACAAGAACCACGAAAAGTTCTTGTATTTTAAGATAAAATCTTACTCTTTTAAAGATAAAACTCCCAGCTCGCTGAAATATGTTCAATTGCTGAAAAACAAAAAAACCGCAAAAAGTTCTTGTATTTGAAGATAAAATCTTTTTGCTTTGAAGAAGAAAGATCTAGCTGACTGAAATAAGTTCATTGGATGAAAACCAACAAAAATTGACAAGAACCACGAAAAGTTCTTGTATTTTAAGATAAAATCTTACGCTATTAAAGAAAAAACTCCCAGCTCGCTGAAATATGTTCATTTGCTGAAAACCAACAAAACCACGAAAAGTTCTTGTATTTGAAGATAAAATCTTTTTTCTTTGAAGAAGAAAGATCTAGCTGACTGAAATAAGTTCATTAGATGAAAACCAACAAAAATTGACAAGAACCACGAAAAGTTCTTGTATTTTAAGATAAAATCTTACTCTATTAAGGAAAAAACTTCCAGCTCGCTGAAATATGTTCATTTGCTGAAAACCATCAAAACCACGAAAAGTTATTGTATTTGAAGATAAAATCTTTTTGCTTTGAAGAAGAAAGATCTAGCTGACTGAAATAAGTTCATTAGATGAAAACCAACAAAAATTGACAAGAACCACGAAAAGTTCTTGTATTTTAAGATAAAATCTTACTCTATTAAGGAAAAAACTTCCAGCTCGCTGAAATATGTTCATTTGCTGAAAACCATCAAAACCACGAAAAGTTCTTGTATTTGAAGATAAAATCTTTTTGCTTTGAAGAAGAAAGATCTAGCTGACTGAAATAAGTTCATTGGATGAAAACCAACAAAAATTGACAAGAACCACGAAAAGTTCTTGTATTTTAAGATAAAATCTTACTCTATTAAGGAAAAAACTTCCAGCTCGCTGAAATCTGTTCATTTGCTGAAAACCAACACAACCACCAAAAGTTCTTGTATTTGAAGATAAAATCTTTTTGCTTTGAAGAAGAAAGATCCAGCTGACTGAAATAAGTTCATTAGATGAAAACCAACAAAAATTGACAAGAACCACGAAAAGTTCTTGTATTTTAAGATAAAATATTACTCTATTAAGGAAAAAACTTCCAGCTCGCTGAAATATGTTCATTTGCTGAAAACCATCAAAACCACGAAAAGTTCTTGTATTTGAAGATAAAATCTTTTTGCTTTGAAGAAGAAAGATCCAGCTGACTGAAATAAGTTCATTAGATGAAAACCAACAAAAATTGACAAGAACCACGAAAAGTTCTTGTATTTTAAGATAAAATCTTATGCTATTAAAGAAAAAACTCCCAGCTCGCTGAAATATGTTCATTTGCTGAAAACCAACAAAACCACGAAAAGTTCTTGTATTTGAAGATAAAATCTTTTTTCTTTGAAGAAGAAAGATCCAGCTGACTGAAATAAGTTCATTAGATGAAAACCAACAAAAATTGACAAGAACCACGAAAAGTTCTTGTATTTTAAGATAAAATCTTACTCTATTAAGGAAAAAACTTCCAGCTCGCTGAAATATGTTCATTTGCTGAAAACCATCAAAACCACGAAAAGTTCTTGTATTTGAAGATAAAATCTTTTTGCTTTGAAGAAGAAAGATCTAGCTGACTGAAATAAGTTCATTAGATGAAAACCAACAAAAATTGACAAGAACCACGAAAAGTTCTTGTATTTTAAGATAAGATCTTACTCTATGAAGGAAAAAACTTCCAGCTCGCTGAAATATGTTCATTTGCTGAAAACCATCAAAACCACGAAAAGTTCTTGTATTTGAAGATAAAATCTTTTTGCTTTGAAGAAGAAAGATCCAGCTGACTGAAATAAGTTCATTAGATGAAAACCAACAAAATTTGACAAGAACCACGAAAACTTCTTGTATTTTAAGATAAAATCTTAGGCTATTAAAGAAAAAACTTCCAGCTCGCTGAAATATGTTCATTTGCTGAAAACCATCAAAACCACGAAAGGTTCTTGTATTTGAAGATAAAATCTTTTTGCTTTGAAGAAGAAAGATCTAGCTGACTGAAATAAGTTCATTAGATGAAAACCAACAAAAATTGACAAGAACCACGAAAAGTTCTTGTATTTTAAGATAAGATCTTACTCTATGAAGGAAAAAACTTCCAGCTCGCTGAAATATGTTCATTTGCTGAAAACCATCAAAACCACGAAAAGTTCTTGTATTTGAAGATAAAATCTTTTTGCTTTGAAGAAGAAAGATCCAGCTGACTGAAATAAGTTCATTAGATGAAAACCAACAAAAATTGACAAGAACCACGAAAAGTTCTTGTATTTTAAGATAAAATCTTACTCTATTCAGGAAAAAACTTCCAGCTCGCTGAAATATGTTCATTTTCTGAAAACCATCAAAACCACGAAAAGTTCTTGTATTTGAAGATAAAATCTTTTTGCTTTGAAGAAGAAAGATCTAGCTGACTGAAATAAGTTCATTAGATGAAAACCAACAAAAATTGACAAGAACCACGAAAAGTTCTTGTATTTTAAGATAAAATCTTATGCTATTAAAGAAAAAACTCCCAGCTCGCTGAAATATGTTCATTTGCTGAAAACCAACAAAACCACGAAAAGTTATTGTATTTGAAGATAAAATCTTTTTGCTTTGAAGAAGAAAGATCCAGCTGACTGAAATAAGTTCATGAGATGAAAACCAACAAAAATTGACAAGAACCACGAAAAGTTCTTGTATTTTAAGATAAAATCTTACTCTATTAAGGAAAAAACTTCCAGCTCGCTGAAATATGTTCATTTGCTGAAAACCATCAAAACCACGAAAAGTTCTTGTATTTGAAGATAAAATCTTTTTGCTTTGAAGAAGAAAGATCGAGCTGACTGAAATAAGTTCATTAGATGAAAACCAACAAAAATTGACAAGAACCACGAAAAGTTCTTGCATTTTAAGATAAAATCTTATGCTATTAAAGAAAAAACTCCCAGCTCGCTGAAATATGTTCATTTGCTGAAAACCAACAAAACCACGAAAAGTTCTTGTATTTGAAGATAAAATCTTTTTTCTTTGAAGAAGAAAGATCCAGCTGACTGAAATAAGTTCATTAGATGAAAACCAACAAAAATTGACAAGAACCACGAAAAGTTCTTGTATTTTAAGATAAAATCTTACTCTATTAAGGAAAAAACTTCCAGCTCGCTGAAATATGTTCATTTGCTGAAAACCATCAAAACCACGAAAAGTTCTTGTATTTTAAGATAAAAACTTTTTGCTTTGAAGAAGAAAGATCTAGCTGACTGAAATAAGTTCATTAGATGAAAACCAACAAAATTTGACAAGAACCACGAAAACTTCTTGTATTTTAAGATAATATCTTACGCTATTAAAGAAAAAACTTCTGGCTCGCTGAAATATGTTCATTTGCTGAAAACCAACAAAACCACGAAAAGTTCTTGTATTTGAAGATAAAATCTTTTTGCTTTGAAGAAGAAAGATCCGGCTGACTGAAATAAGTTCATTAGATGAAAACCAACAAAAATTGACAAGAACCACGAAAAGTTCTTGTATTTTAAGATAAAATCTTACTCTTTTAAAGATAAAACTCCCAGCTCGCTGAAATATGTTCAATTGCAGAAAAACAAAAAAACCGCGAAAAGTTCTTGTATTTGAAGATAAAATCTTTTTGCTTTGAAGAAGAAAGATCTAGCTGACTGAAATAAGTTCATTGGATGAAAACCAACAAAAATTGACAAGAACCACGAAAAGTTCTTGTATTTTAAGATAAAATCTTACGCTATTAAAGAAAAAACTCCCAGCTCGCTGAAATATGTTCATTTGCTGAAAACCAACAAAACCATGAAAAGTTCTTGTATTTGAAGATAAAATCTTTTTTCTTTGAAGAAGAAAGATCTAGCTGACTGAAATAAGTTCATTAGATGAAAACCAACAAAAATTGACAAGAACCACGAAAAGTTCTTGTATTTTAAGATAAAATCTTACTCTATTAAGGAAAAAACTTCCAGCTCGCTGAAATATGTTCATTTGCTGAAAACCATCAAAACCACGAAAAGTTATTGTATTTGAAGATAAAATCTTTTTGCTTTGAAGAAGAAAGATCTAGCTGACTGAAATAAGTTCATTAGATGAAAACCAACAAAAATTGACAAGAACCACGAAAAGTTCTTGTATTTTAAGATAAAATCTTACTCTATTAAGGAAAAAACTTCCAGCTCGCTGAAATATGTTCATTTGCTGAAAACCATCAAAACCACGAAAAGTTCTTGTATTTGAAGATGAAATCTTTTTGCTTTGAAGAAGAAAGATCTAGCTGACTGAAATAAGTTCATTGGATGAAAACCAACAAAAATTGACAAGAACCACGAAAAGTTCTTGTATTTTAAGATAAAATCTTACTCTATTCAGGAAAAAACTCCCAGCTCGCTGAAATATGTTCATTTTCTGAAAACCATCAAAACCACGAAAAGTTCTTGTATTTGAAGATAAAATCTTTTTGCTTTGAAGAAGAAAGATCTAGCTGACTGAAATAAGTTCATTAGATGAAAACCAACAAAAATTGACAAGAACCACGAAAAGTTCTTGTATTTTAAGATAAAATCTTATGCTATTAAAGAAAAAACTCCCAGCTCGCTGAAATATGTTCATTTGCTGAAAACCAACAAAACCACGAAAAGTTCTTGTATTTGAAGATAAAATCTTTTTTCTTTGAAGAAGAAAGATCCAGCTGACTGAAATAAGTTCATTAGATGAAAACCAACAAAAAATGACAGGAACCACGAAAAGTTCTTGTATTTTAAGATAAAATCTTACTCTATTAAGGAAAAAACTTCCAGCTCGCTGAAATCTGTTCATTTGCTGAAAACCAACAAAACCACCAAAAGTTCTTGTATTTGAAGATAAAATCTTTTTGCTTTGACGAAGAAAGATCTAGCTGACTGAAATAAGTTCATTAGATGAAAACCAACAAAAATTGACAAGAACAACGAAAAGTTCTTGTATTTTAAGATAAAATCTTACTCTTTTAAAGATAAAACTCCCAGCTCGCTGAAATATGTTCAATTGCTGAAAAACAAAAAAACCGCGAAAAGTTCTTGTATTTGAAGATAAAATCTTTTTGCTTTGAAGAAGAAAGATCTAGCTGACTGAAATAAGTTCATTGGATGAAAACCAACAAAAATTGACAAGAACCACGAAAAGTTCTTGTATTTTAAGATAAAATCTTACGCTATTAAAGAAAAAACTCCCAGCTCGCTGAAATATGTTCATTTGCTGAAAACCAACAAAACGACGAAAAGTTCTTGTATTTGAAGATAAAATCTTTTTTCTTTGAAGAAGAAAGATCCAGCTGACTGAAATAAGTTCATTAGATGAAAACCAACAAAAATTGACAAGAACCACGAAAAGTTCTTGTATTTTAAGATAAAATATTACTCTATTAAGGAAAAAACTTCCAGCTCGCTGAAATATGTTCATTTGCTGAAAACCATCAAAACCACGAAAAGTTCTTGTATTTGAAGATAAAATCTTTTTGCTTTGAAGAAGAAAGATCCAGCTGACTGAAATAAGTTCATTAGATGAAAACCAACAAAAATTGACAAGAACCACGAAAAGTTCTTGTATTTTAAGATAAAATCTTACTCTATTAAGGAAAAAACTTCCAGCTCGCTGAAATATGTTCATTTGCTGAAAACCATCAAAACCACGAAAAGTTCTTGTATTTGAAGATAAAATCTTTTTGCTTTGAAGAAGAAAGATCTAGCTGACTGAAATAAGTTCATTAGATGAAAACCAACAAAATTTGACAAGAACCACGAAAACTTCTTGTATTTTAAGATAAAATCTTAGGCTATTAAAGAAAAAACTTCCAGCTCGCTGAAATATGTTCATTTGCTGAAAACCATCAAAACCACGAAAGGTTCTTGTATTTGAAGATAAAATCTTTTTGCTTTGAAGAAGAAAGATCTAGCTGACTGAAATAAGTTCATTAGATGAAAACCAACAAAAATTGACAAGAACCACGAAAAGTTCTTGTATTTTAAGATAAGATCTTACTCTATGAAGGAAAAAACTTCCAGCTCGCTGAAATATGTTCATTTTCTGAAAACCATCAAAACCACGAAAAGTTCTTGTATTTGAAGATAAAATCTTTTTGCTTTGAAGAAGAAAGATCTAGCTGACTGAAATAAGTTCATTAGATGAAAACCAACAAAAATTGACAAGAACCACGAAAAGTTCTTGTATTTTAAGATAAAATCTTATGCTATTAAAGAAAAAACTCCCAGCTCGCTGAAATATGTTCATTTGCTGAAAACCAACAAAACCACGAAAAGTTCTTGTATTTGAAGATAAAATCTTTTTGCTTTGAAGAAGAAAGATCCAGCTGACTGAAATAAGTTCATGAGATGAAAACCAACAAAAATTGACAAGAACCACGAAAAGTTCTTGTATTTTAAGATAAAATCTTACTCTATTAAGGAAAAAACTTCCAGCTCGCTGAAATATGTTCATTTGCTGAAAACCATCAAAACCACGAAAAGTTCTTGTATTTGAAGATAAAATCTTTTTGCTTTGAAGAAGAAAGATCGAGCTGACTGAAATAAGTTCATTAGATGAAAACCAACAAAAATTGACAAGAACCACGAAAAGTTCTTGTATTTTAAGATAAAATCTTATGCTATTAAAGAAAAAACTCCCAGCTCGCTGAAATATGTTCATTTGCTGAAAACCAACAAAACCACGAAAAGTTCTTGTATTTGAAGATAAAATCTTTTTTCTTTGAAGAAGAAAGATCCAGCTGACTGAAATAAGTTCATTAGATGAAAACCAACAAAAATTGACAAGAACCACGAAAAGTTCTTGTATTTTAAGATAAAATCTTACTCTATTAAGGAAAAAACTTCCAGCTCGCTGAAATATGTTCATTTGCTGAAAACCATCAAAACCACGAAAAGTTCTTGTATTTGAAGATAAAATCTTTTTGCTTTGAAGAAGAAAGATCTAGCTGACTGAAATAAGTTCATTAGATGAAAACCAACAAAATTTGACAAGAACCACGAAAACTTCTTGTATTTTAAGATAATATCTTACGCTATTAAAGAAAAAACTTCTGGCTCGCTGAAATATGTTCATTTGCTGAAAACCAACAAAACCACGAAAAGTTCTTGTATTTGAAGATAAAATCTTTTTGCTTTGAAGAAGAAAGATCCAGCTGACTGAAATAAGTTCATTAGATGAAAACCAACAAAAATTGACAAGAACCACGAAAAGTTCTTGTATTTTAAGATAAAATCTTAGGCTATTAAAGAAAAAACTTCCAGCTCACTGAAATATGTTCATTTGCTGAAAACCATCAAAACCACGAAAGGTTCTTGTATTTGAAGATAAAATCTTTTTGCTTTGAAGAAGAAAGATCTAGCTGACTGAAATAAGTTCATTAGATGAAAACCAACAAAAATTGACAAGAACCACGAAAAGTTCTTGTATTTTAAGATAAAATCTTACTCTATTAAGGAAAAAACTTCCAGCTCGCTGAAATATGTTCATTTGCTGAAAACCATCAAAACCACAAAAAGTTCTTGTATTTGAAGATAAAATCTTTTTGCTTTGAAGAAGAAAGATCGAGCTGACTGAAATAAGTTCATTAGATCAAAACCAACAAAAATTGACAAGAACCACGAAAAGTTCTTGTATTTTAAGATAAAATCTTACTCTTTTAAAGATAAAACTCCCAGCTCGCTGAAATATGTTCAATTGCAGAAAAACAAAAAAACCGCGAAAAGTTCTTGTATTTGAAGATAAAATCTTTTTGCTTTGAAGAAGAAAGATCTAGCTGACTGAAATAAGTTCATTGGATGAAAACCAACAAAAATTGACAAGAACCACGAAAAGTTCTTGTATTTTAAGATAAAATCTTACGCTATTAAAGAAAAAACTCCCAGCTCGCTGAAATATGTTCATTTGCTGAAAACCAACAAAACCATGAAAAGTTCTTGTATTTGAAGATAAAATCTTTTTTCTTTGAAGAAGAAAGATCTAGCTGACTGAAATAAGTTCATTAGATGAAAACCAACAAAAATTGACAAGAACCACGAAAAGTTCTTGTATTTTAAGATAAAATCTTACTCTATTAAGGAAAAAACTTCCAGCTCGCTGAAATATGTTCATTTGCTGAAAACCATCAAAACCACGAAAAGTTATTGTATTTGAAGATAAAATCTTTTTGCTTTGAAGAAGAAAGATCTAGCTGACTGAAATAAGTTCATTAGATGAAAACCAACAAAAATTGACAAGAACCACGAAAAGTTCTTGTATTTTAAGATAAAATCTTACTCTATTAAGGAAAAAACTTCCAGCTCGCTGAAATATGTTCATTTGCTGAAAACCATCAAAACCACAAAAAGTTCTTGTATTTGAAGATGAAATCTTTTTGCTTTGAAGAAGAAAGATCTAGCTGACTGAAATAAGTTCATTGGATGAAAACCAACAAAAATTGACAAGAACCACGAAAAGTTCTTGTATTTTAAGATAAAATCTTACTCTATTCAGGAAAAAACTCCCAGCTCGCTGAAATATGTTCATTTTCTGAAAACCATCAAAACCACGAAAAGTTCTTGTATTTGAAGATAAAATCTTTTTGCTTTGAAGAAGAAAGATCTAGCTGACTGAAATAAGTTCATTAGATGAAAACCAACAAAAATTGACAAGAACCACGAAAAGTTCTTGTATTTTAAGATAAAATCTCATGCTATTAAAGAAAAAACTCCCAGCTCGCTGAAATATGTTCATTTGCTGAAAACCAACAAAACCACGAAAAGTTCTTGTATTTGAAGATAAAATCTTTTTTCTTTGAAGAAGAAAGATCCAGCTGACTGAAATAAGTTCATTAGATGAAAACCAACAAAAAATGACAGGAACCACGAAAAGTTCTTGTATTTTAAGATAAAATCTTACTCTATTAAGGAAAAAACTTCCAGCTCGCTGAAATCTGTTCATTTGCTGAAAACCAACAAAACCACCAAAAGTTCTTGTATTTGAAGATAAAATCTTTTTGCTTTGACGAAGAAAGATCTAGCTGACTGAAATAAGTTCATTAGATGAAAACCAACAAAAATTGACAAGAACAACGAAAAGTTCTTGTATTTTAAGATAAAATCTTAGGCTATTAAAGAAAAAACTTCCAGCTCGCTGAAATCTGTTCGTTTGCTGAAAACCATCAAAACCACGAAAAGTTCTTGTATTTGAAGATAAAATCTTTTTGCTTTGAAGAAGAAAGATCCAGCTGACTGAAATAAGTTCATGAGATGAAAACAAACAAAAATTGACAAGAACCACGAAAAGTTCTTGTATTTTAAGATAAAATCTTACTCTATTAAGGAAAAAACTTCCAGCTCACTGAAATCTGTTCATTTGCTGAAAACCATCAAAACCACGAAAAGTTCTTGTATTTGAAGATAAAATCTTTTTGCTTTGAAGAAGAAAGATCTAGCTGACTGAAATAAGTTCATTAGATGAAAACCAACAAAAATTGACAAGAACCACGAAAAGTTCTTGTATTTTAAGATAAAATCTTATGCTATTAAAGAAAAAACTTCCAGCTCGCTGAAATATGTTCATTTGCTAAAAACCAACAAAACCACGAAAAGTTCTTGTATTTGAAGATAAAATCTTTTTTCTTTGAAGAAAGATCCAGCTGACTGAAATAAGTTCATTAGATGAAAACCAACAAAAATTGACAAGAACCACGAAAAGTTCTTGTATTTTAAGATAAAATCTTACTCTATTAAGGAAAAAACTTCCAGCTCGCTGAAATATGGTCATTTGCTGAAAACCATCAAAACCACGAAAAGTTCTTGTACTTGAAGATAAAATCTTTTTGCTTTGAAGAAGAAAGATCTAGCTGACTGAAATAAGTTCATTAGATGAAAACCAACAAAATTTGACAAGAACCACGAAAACTTCTTGTATTTTAAGATAAAATCTTAGGCTATTAAAGAAAAAACTTCCAGCTCGCTGAAATATGTTCATTTGCTGAAAACCATCAAAACCACGAAAGGTTCTTGTATTTGAAGATAAAATCTTTTTGCTTTGAAGAAGAAAGATCTAGCTGACTGAAATAAGTTCATGAGATGAAAACCAACAAAAATTGACAAGAACCACGAAAAGTTCTTGTATTTTAAGATAAGATCTTACTCTATGAAGGAAAAAACTTCCAGCTCGCTGAAATATGTTCATTTGCTGAAAACCATCAAAACCACGAAAAGTTCTTGTATTTGAAGATAAAATCTTTTTGCTTTGAAGAAGAAAGATCTAGCTGACTGAAATAAGTTCATTAGATGAAAACCAACAAAAATTGACAAGAACCACGAAAAGTTCTTGTATTTTAAGATAAAATCTTACTCTATTCAGGAAAAAACTTCCAGCTCGCTGAAATATGTTCATTTTCTGAAAACCATCAAAACCACGAAAAGTTCTTGTATTTGAAGATAAAATCTTTTTGCTTTGAAGAAGAAAGATCTAGCTGACTGAAATAAGTTCATTAGATGAAAACCAACAAAAATTGACAAGAACCACGAAAAGTTCTTGTATTTTAAGATAAAATCTTATGCTATTAAAGAAAAAACTCCCAGCTCGCTGAAATATGTTCATTTGCTGAAAACCAACAAAACCACGAAAAGTTCTTGTATTTGAAGATAAAATCTTTTTGCTTTGAAGAAGAAAGATCCAGCTGACTGAAATAAGTTCATTAGATGAAAACCAACAAAAATTGACAAGAACCACGAAAAGTTCTTGTATTTTAAGATAAAATATTACTCTATTAAGGAAAAAACTTCCAGCTCGCTGAAATATGTTCATTTGCTGAAAACCATCAAAACCACGAAAAGTTCTTGTATTTGAAGATAAAATCTTTTTGCTTTGAAGAAGAAAGATCGAGCTGACTGAAATAAGTTCATTAGATGAAAACCAACAAAAATTGACAAGAACCACGAAAAGTTCTTGTATTTTAAGATAAAATCTTACTGTATTCAGGAAAAAACTTCCAGCTCGCTGAAATATGTTCATTTTCTGAAAAACATCAAAACCACGAAAAGTTCTTGTATTTGAAGATAAAATCTTTTTGCTTTGAAGAAGAAAGATCTAGCTGACTGAAATAAGTTCATTTGATGAAAACCAACAAAAATTGACAAGAACCACGAAAAGTTCTTGTATTTTAAGATAAAATCTTATGCTATTAAAGAAAAAACTCCCAGCTCGCTGAAATATGTTCATTTGCTGAAAACCAACAAAACCACGAAAAGTTCTTGTATTTGTAGATAAAATCTTTTTGCTTTGAAGAAGAAAGATCCAGCTGACTGAAATAAGTTCATGAGATGAAAACCAACAAAAATTGACAAGAACCACGAAAAGTTCTTGTATTTTAAGATAAAATATTACTCTATTAAGGAAAAAACTTCCAGCTCGCTGAAATATGTTCATTTGCTGAAAACTATCAAAACCACGAAAAGTTCTTGTATTTGAAGATAAAATCTTTTTGCTTTGAAGAAGAAAGATCCAGCTGACTGAAATAAGTTCATTAGATGAAAACCAACAAAAATTGACAAGAACCACGAAAAGTTCTTGTATTTTAAGATAAAATCTTATGCTATCAAAGAAAAAACTCCCAGCTCGCTGAAATATGTTCATTTGCTGAAAACCAACAAAACCACGAAAAGTTCTTGTATTTGAAGATAAAATCTTTTTTCTTTGAAGAAGAAAGATCCAGCTGACTGAAATAAGTTCATTAGATGAAAACCAACAAAAATTGACAAGAACCACGAAAAGTTCTTGTATTTTAAGATAAAATCTTACTCTATTAAGGAAAAAACTTCCAGCTCGCTGAAATATGTTCATTTGCTGAAAACCATCAAAACCACGAAAAGTTCTTGTATTTGAAGATAAAATCTTTTTGCTTTGAAGAAGAAAGATCTAGCTGACTGAAATAAGTTCATTAGATGAAAACCAACAAAATTTGACAAGAACCACGAAAACTTCTTGTATTTTAAGATAATATCTTACGCTATTAAAGAAAAAACTTCTGGCTCGCTGAAATATGTTCATTTGCTGAAAACCAACAAAACCACGAAAAGTTCTTGTATTTGAAGATAAAATCTTTTTGCTTTGAAGAAGAAAGATCCAGCTGACTGAAATAAGTTCATTAGATGAAAACCAACAAAAATTGACAAGAACCACGAAAAGTTCTTGTATTTTAAGATAAAATCTTATGCTATTAAAGAAAAAACTCCCAGCTCGCTGAAATATGTTCATTTGCTGAAAACCAACAAAACCACGAAAAGTTCTTGTATTTGAAGATAAAATCTTTTTTTCTTTGAAGAAGAAAGATCCAGCTGACTGAAATAAGTTCATTAGATGAAAACCAACAAAAATTGACAAGAACCACGAAAAGTTCTTTTATTTTAAGATAAAATCTTACTCTATTAAGGAAAAAACTTCCAGCTCGCTGAAATATGTTCATTTGCTGAAAACCATCAAAACCACGAAAAGTTCTTGTATTTGAAGATAAAATCTTTTTGCTTTGAAGAAGAAAGATCTAGCTGACTGAAATAAGTTCATGAGATGAAAACCAACAAAAATTGACAAGAACCACGAAAAGTTCTTGTATTTTAAGATAAAATCTTATGCTATTAAATAAAAAACTCCCAGCTCGCTGAAATATGTTCATTTGCTGAAAACCAACAAAACCACGAAAAGTTCTTGTATTTGAAGATAAAATCTTTTTTCTTTGAAGAAAGATCCAGCTGACTGAAATAAGTTCATTAGATGAAAACCAACAAAAATTGACAAGAACCACGAAAAGTTCTTGTATTTTAAGATAAAATCTTACTCTATTAAGGAAAAAACTTCCAGCTCGCTGAAATATGGTCATTTGCTGAAAACCATCAAAACCACGAAAAGTTCTTGTATTTGAAGATAAAATCTTTTTGCTTTGAAGAAGAAAGATCTAGCTGACTGAAATAAGTTCATTAGATGAAAACCAACAAAATTTGACAAGAACCACGAAAACTTCTTGTATTTTAAGATAAAATCTTAGGCTATTAAAGAAAAAACTTCCAGCTCGCTGAAATATGTTCATTTGCTGAAAACCATCAAAACCACGAAAGGTTCTTGTATTTGAAGATAAAATCTTTTTGCTTTGAAGAAGAAAGATCTAGCTGACTGAAATAAGTTCATTAGATGAAAACCAACAAAAATTGACAAGAACCACGAAAAGTTCTTGTATTTTAAGATAAAATATTACTCTATTAAGGAAAAAACTTCCAGCTCGCTGAAATATGTTCATTTGCTGAAAACCATCAAAACCACGAAAAGTTCTTGTATTTGAAGATAAAATCTTTTTGCTTTGAAGAAGAAAGATCCAGCTGACTGAAATAAGTTCATTAGATGAAAACCAACAAAAATTGACAAGAACCACGAAAAGTTCTTGTATTTTAAGATAAAATCTTATGCTATTAAAGAAAAAACTCCCAGCTCGCTGAAATATGTTCATTTGCTGAAAACCAACAAAACCACGAAAAGTTCTTGTATTTGAAGATAAAATCTTTTTTCTTTGAAGAAGAAAGATCCAGCTGACTGAAATAAGTTCATTAGATGAAAACCAACAAAAATTGACAAGAACCACGAAAAGTTCTTGTATTTTAAGATAAAATCTTACTCTATTAAGGAAAAAACTTCCAGCTCGCTGAAATATGTTCATTTGCTGAAAACCATCAAAACCACGAAAGGTTCTTGTATTTGAAGATAAAATCTTTTTGCTTTGAAGAAGAAAGATCTAGCTGACTGAAATAAGTTCATTAGATGAAAACCAACAAAAATTGACAAGAACCACGAAAAGTTCTTGTATTTTAAGATAAGATCTTACTCTATGAAGGAAAAAACTTCCAGCTCGCTGAAATATGTTCATTTGCTGAAAACCATCAAAACCACGAAAAGTTCTTGTATTTGAAGATAAAATCTTTTTGCTTTGAAGAAGAAAGATCTAGCTGACTGAAATAAGTTCATTAGATGAAAACCAACAAAAATTGACAAGAACCACGAAAAGTTCTTGTATTTTAAGATAAAATCTTACTCTATTCAGGAAAAAACTTCCAGCTCGCTGAAATATGTTCATTTTCTGAAAACCATCAAAACCACGAAAAGTTCTTGTATTTGAAGATAAAATCTTTTTGCTTTGAAGAAGAAAGATCTAGCTGACTGAAATAAGTTCATTAGATGAAAACCAACAAAAATTGACAAGAACCACGAAAAGTTCTTGTATTTTAAGATAAAATCTTATGCTATTAAAGAAAAAACTCCCAGCTCGCTGAAATATGTTCATTTGCTGAAAACCAACAAAACCACGAAAAGTTCTTGTATTTGAAGATAAAATCTTTTTTCTTTGAAGAAGAAAGATCCAGCTGACTGAAATAAGTTCATTAGATGAAAACCAACAAAAATTGACAAGAACCACGAAAAGTTCTTGTATTTTAAGATAAAATATTACTCTATTAAGGAAAAAACTTCCAGCTCGCTGAAATATGTTCATTTGCTGAAAACTATCAAAACCACGAAAAGTTCTTGTATTTGAAGATAAAATCTTTTTGCTTTGAAGAAGAAAGATCCAGCTGACTGAAATAAGTTCATTAGATGAAAACCAACAAAAATTGACAAGAACCACGAAAAGTTCTTGTATTTTAAGATAAAATCTTATGCTATCAAAGAAAAAACTCCCAGCTCGCTGAAATATGTTCATTTGCTGAAAACCAACAAAACCACGAAAAGTTCTTGTATTTGAAGATAAAATCTTTTTTCTTTGAAGAAGAAAGATCCAGCTGACTGAAATAAGTTCATTAGATGAAAACCAACAAAAATTGACAAGAACCACGAAAAGTTCTTGTATTTTAAGATAAAATCTTACTCTATTAAGGAAAAAACTTCCAGCTCGCTGAAATATGTTCATTTGCTGAAAACCATCAAAACCACGAAAAGTTCTTGTATTTGAAGATAAAATCTTTTTGCTTTGAAGAAGAAAGATCTAGCTGACTGAAATAAGTTCATTAGATGAAAACCAACAAAATTTGACAAGAACCACGAAAACTTCTTGTATTTTAAGATAATATCTTACGCTATTAAAGAAAAAACTTCTGGCTCGCTGAAATATGTTCATTTGCTGAAAACCAACAAAACCACGAAAAGTTCTTGTATTTGAAGATAAAATCTTTTTGCTTTGAAGAAGAAAGATCCAGCTGACTGAAATAAGTTCATTAGATGAAAACCAACAAAAATTGACAAGAACCACGAAAAGTTCTTGTATTTTAAGATAAAATCTTATGCTATTAAAGAAAAAACTCCCAGCTCGCTGAAATATGTTCATTTGCTGAAAACCAACAAAACCACGAAAAGTTCTTGTATTTGAAGATAAAATCTTTTTTTCTTTGAAGAAGAAAGATCCAGCTGACTGAAATAAGTTCATTAGATGAAAACCAACAAAAATTGACAAGAACCACGAAAAGTTCTTTTATTTTAAGATAAAATCTTACTCTATTAAGGAAAAAACTTCCAGCTCGCTGAAATATGTTCATTTGCTGAAAACCATCAAAACCACGAAAAGTTCTTGTATTTGAAGATAAAATCTTTTTGCTTTGAAGAAGAAAGATCTAGCTGACTGAAATAAGTTCATGAGATGAAAACCAACAAAAATTGACAAGAACCACGAAAAGTTCTTGTATTTTAAGATAAAATCTTATGCTATTAAATAAAAAACTCCCAGCTCGCTGAAATATGTTCATTTGCTGAAAACCAACAAAACCACGAAAAGTTCTTGTATTTGAAGATAAAATCTTTTTTCTTTGAAGAAAGATCCAGCTGACTGAAATAAGTTCATTAGATGAAAACCAACAAAAATTGACAAGAACCACGAAAAGTTCTTGTATTTTAAGATAAAATCTTACTCTATTAAGGAAAAAACTTCCAGCTCGCTGAAATATGGTCATTTGCTGAAAACCATCAAAACCACGAAAAGTTCTTGTATTTGAAGATAAAATCTTTTTGCTTTGAAGAAGAAAGATCTAGCTGACTGAAATAAGTTCATTAGATGAAAACCAACAAAATTTGACAAGAACCACGAAAACTTCTTGTATTTTAAGATAAAATCTTAGGCTATTAAAGAAAAAACTTCCAGCTCGCTGAAATATGTTCATTTGCTGAAAACCATCAAAACCACGAAAGGTTCTTGTATTTGAAGATAAAATCTTTTTGCTTTGAAGAAGAAAGATCTAGCTGACTGAAATAAGTTCATTAGATGAAAACCAACAAAAATTGACAAGAACCACGAAAAGTTCTTGTATTTTAAGATAAAATATTACTCTATTAAGGAAAAAACTTCCAGCTCGCTGAAATATGTTCATTTGCTGAAAACCATCAAAACCACGAAAAGTTCTTGTATTTGAAGATAAAATCTTTTTGCTTTGAAGAAGAAAGATCCAGCTGACTGAAATAAGTTCATTAGATGAAAACCAACAAAAATTGACAAGAACCACGAAAAGTTCTTGTATTTTAAGATAAAATCTTATGCTATTAAAGAAAAAACTCCCAGCTCGCTGAAATATGTTCATTTGCTGAAAACCAACAAAACCACGAAAAGTTCTTGTATTTGAAGATAAAATCTTTTTTCTTTGAAGAAGAAAGATCCAGCTGACTGAAATAAGTTCATTAGATGAAAACCAACAAAAATTGACAAGAACCACGAAAAGTTCTTGTATTTTAAGATAAAATCTTACTCTATTAAGGAAAAAACTTCCAGCTCGCTGAAATATGTTCATTTGCTGAAAACCATCAAAACCACGAAAGGTTCTTGTATTTGAAGATAAAATCTTTTTGCTTTGAAGAAGAAAGATCTAGCTGACTGAAATAAGTTCATTAGATGAAAACCAACAAAAATTGACAAGAACCACGAAAAGTTCTTGTATTTTAAGATAAGATCTTACTCTATGAAGGAAAAAACTTCCAGCTCGCTGAAATATGTTCATTTGCTGAAAACCATCAAAACCACGAAAAGTTCTTGTATTTGAAGATAAAATCTTTTTGCTTTGAAGAAGAAAGATCTAGCTGACTGAAATAAGTTCATTAGATGAAAACCAACAAAAATTGACAAGAACCACGAAAAGTTCTTGTATTTTAAGATAAAATCTTACTCTATTCAGGAAAAAACTTCCAGCTCGCTGAAATATGTTCATTTTCTGAAAACCATCAAAACCACGAAAAGTTCTTGTATTTGAAGATAAAATCTTTTTGCTTTGAAGAAGAAAGATCTAGCTGACTGAAATAAGTTCATTAGATGAAAACCAACAAAAATTGACAAGAACCACGAAAAGTTCTTGTATTTTAAGATAAAATCTTATGCTATTAAAGAAAAAACTCCCAGCTCGCTGAAATATGTTCATTTGCTGAAAACCAACAAAACCACGAAAAGTTCTTGTATTTGAAGATAAAATCTTTTTGCTTTGAAGAAGAAAGATCTAGCTGACTGAAATAAGTTCATTAGATGAAAACCAACAAAATTTGACAAGAACCACGAAAACTTCTTGTATTTTAAGATAATATCTTACGCTATTAAAGAAAAAACTTCTGGCTCGCTGAAATATGTTCATTTGCTGAAAACCAACAAAACCACGAAAAGTTCTTGTATTTGAAGATAAAATCTTTTTGCTTTGAAGAAGAAAGATCCAGCTGACTGAAATAAGTTCATTAGATGAAAACCAACAAAAATTGACAAGAACCACGAAAAGTTCTTGTATTTTAAGATAAAATCTTAGGCTATGAAAGAAAAAACTTCCAGCTCGCTGAAATATGTTCATTTGCTGAAAACCATCAAAACCACGAAAGGTTCTTGTATTTGAAGATAAAATCTTTTTGCTTTGAAGAAGAAAGATCTAGCTGACTGAAATAAGTTCATTAGATGAAAACCAACAAAAATTGACAAGAACCACGAAAAGTTCTTGTATTTTAAGATAAAATCTTACTCTATTAAGGAAAAAACTTCCAGCTCGCTGAAATATGTTCATTTGCTGAAAACCATCAAAACCACAAAAAGTTCTTGTATTTGAAGATAAAATCTTTTTGCTTTGAAGAAGAAAGATCTAGCTGACTGAAATAAGTTCATTAGATGAAAACCAACAAAAATTGACAAGAACCACGAAAAGTTCTTGTATTTTAAGATAAAATCTTACTCTGTTAAAGAAAAAACTCCCAGCTCGCTGAAATATGTTCAATTGCTGAAAAACAAAAAAACCGCGAAAAGTTCTTGTATTTGAAGATAAAATCTTTTTGCTTTGAAGAAGAAAGATCTAGCTGACTGAAATAAGTTCATTGGATGAAAACCAACAAAAATTGACAAGAACCACGAAAAGTTCTTGTATTTTAAGATAAAATCTTACGCTATTAAAGAAAAAACTCCCAGCTCGCTGAAATATGTTCATTTGCTGAAAACCAACAAAACCACGAAAAGTTCTTGTATTTGAAGATAAAATCTTTTTGCTTTGAAGAAGAAAGATCTAGCTGACTGAAATAAGTTCATTAGATGAAAACCAACAAAAATTGACAAGAACCACGAAAAGTTCTTGTATTTTAAGATAAAATCTTATGCTATTAAAGAAAAAACTCCCAGCTCGCTGAAATATGTTCATTTGCTGAAAACCAACAAAACCACGAAAAGTTCTTGTATTTGAAGATAAAATCTTTTTTCTTTGAAGAAGAAAGATCCAGCTGACTGAAATAAGTTCATTCGATGAAAACCAACAAAAATTGACAAGAACCACGAAAAGTTCTTGTATTTTAAGATAAAATCTTACTCTATTAAGGAAAAAACTTCCAGCTCGCTGAAATATGTTCATTTGCTGAAAACCATCAAAACCACGAAAAGTTCTTGTATTTGAAGATAAAATCTTTTTGCTTTGAAGAAGAAAGATCTAGCTGACTGAAATAAGTTCATTAGATGAAAACCAACAAAATTTGACAAGAACCACGAAAACTTCTTGTATTTTAAGATAATATCTTACGCTATTAAAGAAAAAACTTCTGGCTCGCTGAAATATGTTCATTTGCTGAAAACCAACAAAACCACGAAAAGTTCTTGTATTTGAAGATAAAATCTTTTTGCTTTGAAGAAGAAAGATCCAGCTGACTGAAATAAGTTCATTAGATGAAAACCAACAAAAATTGACGAGAACCACGAAAAGTTCTTGTATTTTAAGATAAAATCTTAGGCTATGAAAGAAAAAACTTCCAGCTCGCTGAAATATGTTCATTTGCTGAAAACCATCAAAACCACGAAAGGTTCTTGTATTTGAAGATAAAATCTTTTTGCTTTGAAGAAGAAAGATCTAGCTGACTGAAATAAGTTCATTAGATGAAAACCAACAAAAATTGACAAGAACCACGAAAAGTTCTTGTATTTTAAGATAAAATCTTACTCTATTAAGGAAAAAACTTCCAGCTCGCTGAAATATGTTCATTTGCTGAAAACCATCAAAACCACAAAAAGTTCTTGTATTTGAAGATAAAATCTTTTTGCTTTGAAGAAGAAAGATCTAGCTGACTGAAATAAGTTCATTAGATGAAAACCAACAAAAATTGACAAGAACCACGAAAAGTTCTTGTATTTTAAGATAAAATCTTACTCTGTTGAAGAAAAAACTCCCAGCTCGCTGAAATATGTTCAATTGCTGAAAAACAAAAAAACCGCGAAAAGTTCTTGTATTTGAAGATAAAATCTTTTTGCTTTGAAGAAAGATCTAGCTGACTGAAATAAGTTCATTGGATGAAAACCAACAAAAATTGACAAGAACCACGAAAAGTTCTTGTATTTTAAGATAAAATCTTACGCTATTAAAGAAAAAACTCCCAGCTCGCTGAAATATGTTCATTTGCTGAAAACCAACAAAACCACGAAAAGTTCTTGTATTTGAAGATAAAATCTTTTTGCTTTGAAGAAGAAAGATCTAGCTGACTGAAATAAGTTCATTAGATGAAAACCAACAAAAATTGACAAGAACCACGAAAAGTTCTTGTATTTTAAGATAAAATCTTATGCTATTAAAGAAAAAACTCCCAGCTCGCTGAAATATGTTCATTTGCTGAAAACCAACAAAACCACGAAAAGTTCTTGTATTTGAAGATAAAATCTTTTTTCTTTGAAGAAGAAAGATCCAGCTGACTGAAATAAGTTCATTAGATGAAAACCAACAAAAATTGACAAGAACCACGAAAAGTTCTTGTATTTTAAGATAAAATCTTACTCTATTAAGGAAAAAACTTCCAGCTCGCTGAAATATGTTCATTTGCTGAAAACCATCAAAACCACGAAAAGTTCTTGTATTTGAAGATAAAATCTTTTTGCTTTGAAGAAGAAAGATCTAGCTGACTGAAATAAGTTCATTAGATGAAAACCAACAAAATTTGACAAGAACCACGAAAACTTCTTGTATTTTAAGATAATATCTTACGCTATTAAAGAAAAAACTTCTGGCTCGCTGAAATATGTTCATTTGCTGAAAACCAACAAAACCACGAAAAGTTCTTGTATTTGAAGATAAAATCTTTTTGCTTTGAAGAAGAAAGATCCAGCTGACTGAAATAAGTTCATTAGATGAAAACCAACAAAAATTGACGAGAACCACGAAAAGTTCTTGTATTTTAAGATAAAATCTTAGGCTATGAAAGAAAAAACTTCCAGCTCGCTGAAATATGTTCATTTGCTGAAAACCATCAAAACCACGAAAGGTTCTTGTATTTGAAGATAAAATCTTTTTGCTTTGAAGAAGAAAGATCTAGCTGACTGAAATAAGTTCATTAGATGAAAACCAACAAAAATTGACAAGAACCACGAAAAGTTCTTGTATTTTAAGATAAAATCTTACTCTATTAAGGAAAAAACTTCCAGCTCGCTGAAATATGTTCATTTGCTGAAAACCATCAAAACCACAAAAAGTTCTTGTATTTGAAGATAAAATCTTTTTGCTTTGAAGAAGAAAGATCTAGCTGACTGAAATAAGTTCATTAGATGAAAACCAACAAAAATTGACAAGAACCACGAAAAGTTCTTGTATTTTAAGATAAAATCTTACTCTGTTAAAGAAAAAACTCCCAGCTCGCTGAAATATGTTCAATTGCTGAAAAACAAAAAAACCGCGAAAAGTTCTTGTATTTGAAGATAAAATCTTTTTGCTTTGAAGAAGAAAGATCTTGCTGACTGAAATAAGTTCATTGGATGAAAACCAACAAAAATTGACAAGAACCACGAAAAGTTCTTGTATTTCAAGATAAAATCTTACGCTATTAAAGAAAAAACTCCCAGCTCGCTGAAATATGTTCATTTGCTGAAAACCAACAAAACCACGAAAAGTTCTTGTATTTGAAGATAAAATCTTTTTTCTTTGAAGAAGAAAGTTCGAGCTGACTGAAATAAGTTCATTAGATGAAAACCAACAAAAATTGACAAGAACCACGAAAAGTTCTTGTATTTTAAGATAAAATCTTACTCTATTAAGGAAAAAACTTCCAGCTCGCTGAAATATGTTCATTTGCTGAAAACCATCAAAACCACGAAAAGTTCTTGTATTTGAAGATTAAATCTTTTTGCTTTGAAGAAGAAAGATCCAGCTGACTGAAATAAGTTCATTCGATGAAAACCAACAAAAATTGACAAGAACCACGAAAAGGTCTTGTATTTTAAGATAAAATCTTACTCTATTAAGGAAAAAACTTCCAGCTCGCTGAAATATGTTCATTTGCTGAATACCATCAAAACCACGAAAAGTTCTTGTATTTGAAGATAAAATCTTTTTGCTTTGAAGAAGAAAGATCTAGCTGACTGAAATAAGTTCATTAGATGAAAACCAACAAAAATTGACAAGAACCACGAAAAGGTCTTGTATTTTAAGATAAAATCTTACTCTATTAAGGAAAAAACTTCCAGCTCACTGAAATATGTTCATTTGCTGAAAACCATCAAAACCACGAAAAGTTCTTGTATTTGAAGATAAAATATTTTTGCTTTGAAGAAGAAAGATCTAGCTGACTGAAATAAGTTCATTGGATGAAAACCAACAAAAATTGACAAGAACCACGAAAAGTTCTTGTATTTTAAGATAAAATCTTACTCTGTTAAAGAAAAAACTCCCAGCTCGCTGAAATATGTTCAATTGCTGAAAAACAAAAAAACCGCGAAAAGTTCTTGTGTTTGAAGATAAAATCTTTTTGCTTTGAAGAAGAAAGATCTTGCTGACTGAAATAAGTTCATTGGATGAAAACCAACAAAAATTGACAAGAACCACGAAAAGTTCTTGTATTTTAAGATAAAATCTTACGCTATTAAAGAAAAAACTCCCAGCTCGCTGAAATATGTTCATTTGCTGAAAACCAACAAAACCACGAAAAGTTCTTGTATTTGAAGATAAAATCTTTTTTCTTTGAAGAAGAAAGTTCGAGCTGACTGAAATAAGTTCATTAGATGAAAACCAACAAAAATTGACAAGAACCACGAAAAGTTCTTGTATTTTAAGATAAAATCTTACTCTATTAAGGAAAAAACTTCCAGCTCGCTGAAATATGTTCATTTGCTGAAAACCATCAAAACCACGAAAAGTTCTTGTATTTGAAGATAAAATATTTTTGCTTTGAAGAAGAAAGATCTAGCTGACTGAAATAAGTTCATTGGATGAAAACCAACAAAAATTGACAAGAACCACGAAAAGTTCTTGTATTTTAAGATAAAATCTTACGCTATTAAAGAAAAAACTTCTGGCTCGCTGAAATATGTTCATTTGCTGAAAACCAACAAAACCACGAAAAGTTCTTGTATTTGAAGATAAAATCTTTTTGCTTTGAAGAAGAAAGATCCAGCTGACTGAAATAAGTTCATTAGATGAAAACCAACAAAAATTGACAAGAACCACGAAAAGTTCTTGTATTTTAAGATAAAATCTTAGGCTATGAAAGAAAAAACTTCCAGCTCGCTGAAATATGTTCATTTGCTGAAAACCATCAAAACCACGAAAGGTTCTTGTATTTGAAGATAAAATCTTTTTGCTTTGAAGAAGAAAGATCTAGCTGACTGAAATAAGTTCATTAGATGAAAACCAACAAAAATTGACAAGAACCACGAAAAGTTCTTGTATTTTAAGATAAAATCTTACTCTATTAAGGAAAAAACTTCCAGCTCGCTGAAATATGTTCATTTGCTGAAAACCATCAAAACCACAAAAAGTTCTTGTATTTGAAGATAAAATCTTTTTGCTTTGAAGAAGAAAGATCTAGCTGACTGAAATAAGTTCATTAGATGAAAACCAACAAAAATTGACAAGAACCACGAAAAGTTCTTGTATTTTAAGATAAAATCTTACTCTGTTAAAGAAAAAACTCCCAGCTCGCTGAAATATGTTCAATTGCTGAAAAACAAAAAAACCGCGAAAAGTTCTTGTATTTGAAGATAAAATCTTTTTGCTTTGAAGAAGAAAGATCTAGCTGACTGAAATAAGTTCATTGGATGAAAACCAACAAAAATTGACAAGAACCACGAAAAGTTCTTGTATTTTAAGATAAAATCTTACGCTATTAAAGAAAAAACTCCCAGCTCGCTGAAATATGTTCATTTGCTGAAAACCAACAAAACCACGAAAAGTTCTTGTATTTGAAGATAAAATCTTTTTGCTTTGAAGAAGAAAGATCTAGCTGACTGAAATAAGTTCATTAGATGAAAACCAACAAAAATTGACAAGAACCACGAAAAGTTCTTGTATTTTAAGATAAAATCTTATGCTATTAAAGAAAAAACTCCCAGCTCGCTGAAATATGTTCATTTGCTGAAAACCAACAAAACCACGAAAAGTTCTTGTATTTGAAGATAAAATCTTTTTTCTTTGAAGAAGAAAGATCCAGCTGACTGAAATAAGTTCATTAGATGAAAACCAACAAAAATTGACAAGAACCACGAAAAGTTCTTGTATTTTAAGATAAAATCTTACTCTATTAAGGAAAAAACTTCCAGCTCGCTGAAATATGTTCATTTGCTGAAAACCATCAAAACCACGAAAAGTTCTTGTATTTGAAGATAAAATCTTTTTGCTTTGAAGAAGAAAGATCTAGCTGACTGAAATAAGTTCATTAGATGAAAACCAACAAAATTTGACAAGAACCACGAAAACTTCTTGTATTTTAAGATAATATCTTACGCTATTAAAGAAAAAACTTCTGGCTCGCTGAAATATGTTCATTTGCTGAAAACCAACAAAACCACGAAAAGTTCTTGTATTTGAAGATAAAATCTTTTTGCTTTGAAGAAGAAAGATCCAGCTGACTGAAATAAGTTCATTAGATGAAAACCAACAAAAATTGACGAGAACCACGAAAAGTTCTTGTATTTTAAGATAAAATCTTAGGCTATGAAAGAAAAAACTTCCAGCTCGCTGAAATATGTTCATTTGCTGAAAACCATCAAAACCACGAAAGGTTCTTGTATTTGAAGATAAAATCTTTTTGCTTTGAAGAAGAAAGATCTAGCTGACTGAAATAAGTTCATTAGATGAAAACCAACAAAAATTGACAAGAACCACGAAAAGTTCTTGTATTTTAAGATAAAATCTTACTCTATTAAGGAAAAAACTTCCAGCTCGCTGAAATATGTTCATTTGCTGAAAACCATCAAAACCACAAAAAGTTCTTGTATTTGAAGATAAAATCTTTTTGCTTTGAAGAAGAAAGATCTAGCTGACTGAAATAAGTTCATTAGATGAAAACCAACAAAAATTGACAAGAACCACGAAAAGTTCTTGTATTTTAAGATAAAATCTTACTCTGTTAAAGAAAAAACTCCCAGCTCGCTGAAATATGTTCAATTGCTGAAAAACAAAAAAACCGCGAAAAGTTCTTGTATTTGAAGATAAAATCTTTTTGCTTTGAAGAAGAAAGATCTTGCTGACTGAAATAAGTTCATTGGATGAAAACCAACAAAAATTGACAAGAACCACGAAAAGTTCTTGTATTTTAAGATAAAATCTTACGCTATTAAAGAAAAAACTCCCAGCTCGCTGAAATATGTTCATTTGCTGAAAACCAACAAAACCACGAAAAGTTCTTGTATTTGAAGATAAAATCTTTTTTCTTTGAAGAAGAAAGTTCGAGCTGACTGAAATAAGTTCATTAGATGAAAACCAACAAAAATTGACAAGAACCACGAAAAGTTCTTGTATTTTAAGATAAAATCTTACTCTATTAAGGAAAAAACTTCCAGCTCGCTGAAATATGTTCATTTGCTGAAAACCATCAAAACCACGAAAAGTTCTTGTATTTGAAGATAAAATCTTTTTGCTTTGAAGAAGAAAGATCCAGCTGACTGAAATAAGTTCATTCGATGAAAACCAACAAAAATTGACAAGAACCACGAAAAGGTCTTGTATTTTAAGATAAAATCTTACTCTATTAAGGAAAAAACTTCCAGCTCGCTGAAATATGTTCATTTGCTGAAAACCATCAAAACCACGAAAAGTTCTTGTATTTGAAGATAAAATCTTTTTGCTTTGAAGAAGAAAGATCTAGCTGACTGAAATAAGTTCATTAGATGAAAACCAACAAAAATTGACAAGAACCACGAAAAGGTCTTGTATTTTAAGATAAAATCTTACTCTATTAAGGAAAAAACTTCCAGCTCACTGAAATATGTTCATTTGCTGAAAACCATCAAAACCACGAAAAGTTCTTGTATTTGAAGATAAAATATTTTTGCTTTGAAGAAGAAAGATCTAGCTGACTGAAATAAGTTCATTGGATGAAAACCAACAAAAATTGACAAGAACCACGAAAAGTTCTTGTATTTTAAGATAAAATCTTACGCTATTAAAGAAAAAACTCCCAGCTCGCTGAAATATGTTCATTTGCTGAAAACCAACAAAACCACGAAAAGTTCTTGTATTTGAAGATAAAATCTTTTTTCTTTGAAGAAGAAAGTTCTAGCTGACTGAAATAAGTTCATTAGATGAAAACCAACAAAAATTGACAAGAACCACGAAAAGTTCTTGTATTTTAAGATAAAATCTTACTCTATTAAGGAAAAATCTTCCAGCTCGCTGAAATATGTTCATTTGCTGAAAACCATCAAAACCACGAAAAGTTCTTGTATTTGAAGATAAAATCTTTTTGCTTTGAAGAAGAAAGATCCAGCTGACTGAAATAAGTTCATTCGATGAAAACCAACAAAAATTGACAAGAACCACGAAAAGGTCTTGTATTTTAAGATAAAATCTTACTCTATTAAGGAAAAAACTTCCAGCTCGCTGAAATATGTTCATTTGCTGAAAACCATCAAAACCACGAAAAGTTCTTGTATTTGAAGATAAAATCTTTTTGCTTTGAAGAAGAAAGATCTAGCTGACTGAAATAAGTTCATTAGATGAAAACCAACAAAAATTGACAAGAACCACGAAAAGGTCTTGTATTTTAAGATAAAATCTTACTCTATTAAGGAAAAAACTTCCAGCTCGCTGAAATATGTTCATTTGCTGAAAACCATCAAAACCACGAAAAGTTCTTGTATTTGAAGATAAAATATTTTTGCTTTGAAGAAGAAAGATCTAGCTGACTGAAATAAGTTCATTAGATGAAAACCAACAAAAATTGACAAGAACCACGAAAAGTTCTTGTATTTTAAGATAAAATCTTATGCTATTAAAGAAAAAACTCCCAGCTCGCTGAAATATGTTCATTTGCTGAAAACCAACAAAACCACGAAAAGTTCTTGTATTTGAAGATAAAATCTTTTTTCTTTGAAGAAGAAAGATCCAGCTGACTGAAATAAGTTCATTAGATGAAAAAAAACAAAATTTGACAAGAACCACGAAAACTTCTTGTATTTTAAGATAATATCTTACGCTATTAAAGAAAAAAATTCTGGCTCGCTGAAATATGTTCATTTGCTGAAAACCAACAAAACCACGAAAAGTTCTTGTATTTGAAGATAAAATCTTTTTGCTTTGAAGAAGAAAGATCCAGCTGACTGAAATAAGTTCATTAGATGAAAACCAACAAAAATTGACAAGAACCACGAAAAGTTCTTGTATTTTAAGATAAAATCTTAGGCTATTAAAGAAAAAACTTCCAGCTCGCTGAAATATGTTCATTTGCTGAAAACCATCAAAACCACGAAAGGTTCTTGTATTTGAAGATAAAATCTTTTTGCTTTGAAGAAGAAAGATCCAGCTGACTGAAATAAGTTCATTAGATGAAAACCAACAAAAATTGACAAGAACCACGAAAAGTTCTTGTATTTTAAGATAAAATCTTACGCTATTAAAGAAAAAACTCCCAGCTCGCTGAAATGTGTTCATTTGCTGAAAACCAACAAAACCACGAAAAGTTCTTGTATTTGAAGATAAAATCTTTTTTCTTTGAAGAAGAAAGATCTAGCTGACTGAAATAAGTTCATTCGATGAAACCCAACAAAAATTGACAAGAACCACGAAAAGTTCTTGTATTTTAAGATAAAATCTTACTCTATTAAGGAAAAAACTTCCAGCTCGCTGAAATATGTTCATTTGCTGAAAACCATCAAAACCACGAAAAGTTCTTGTATTTGAAGATAAAATCTTTTTGCTTTGAAGAAGAAAGATCTAGCTGACTGAAATAAGTTCATTAGATGAAAACCAACAAAAATTGACAAGAACCACGAAAAGTTCTTGTATTTTAAGATAAAATCTTACTCTATTAAGGAAAAAACTTCCAGCTCGCTGAAATATGTTCATTTGCTGAAAACCATCAAAACCACGAAAAGTTCTTGTATTTGAAGATAAAATCTTTTTGCTTTGAAGAAGAAAGATCTAGCTGACTGAAATAAGTTCATTAGATGAAAACCAACAAAATTTGACAAGAACCACGAAAACTTCTTGTATTTTAAGATAATATCTTACGCTATTAAAGAAAAAACTTCTGGCTCGCTGAAATATGTTCATTTGCTGAAAACCAACAAAACCACGAAAAGTTCTTGTATTTGAAGATAAAATCTTTTTGCTTTGAAGAAGAAAGATCCAGCTGACTGAAATAAGTTCATGAGATGAAAACCAACAAAAATTGACAAGAACCACGAAAAGTTCTTGTATTTTAAGATAAAATCTTACTCTATTAAGGAAAAAACTTCCAGCTCGCTGAAATATGTTCATTTGCTGAAAACCATCAAAACCACGAAAAGTTCTTGTATTTGAAGATAAAATCTTTTTGCTTTGAAGAAGAAAGATCTAGCTGACTGAAATAAGTTCATTAGATGAAAACCAACAAAATTTGACAAGAACCACGAAAACTTCTTGTATTTTAAGATAATATCTTACGCTATTAAAGAAAAAACTTCTGGCTCGCTGAAATATGTTCATTTGCTGAAAACCAAAAAACCACGAAAAGTTCTTGTATTTGAAGATAAAATCTTTTTGCTTTGAAGAAGAAAGATCCAGCTGACTGAAATAAGTTCATTCGATGAAAACCAACAAAAATTGACAAGAACCACGAAAAGGTCTTGTATTTTAAGATAAAATCTTACTCTATTAAGGAAAAAACTTCCAGCTCGCTGAAATATGTTCATTTGCTGAAAACCATCAAAACCACGAAAAGTTCTTGTATTTGAAGATAAAATCTTTTTGCTTTGAAGAAGAAAGATCTAGCTGACTGAAATAAGTTCATTAGATGAAAACCAACAAAAATTGACAAGAACCACGAAAAGTTCTTGTATTTTAAGATAAAATCTTATGCTATTAAAGAAAAAACTCCCAGCTCGCTGAAATATGTTCATTTGCTGAAAACCAACAAAACCACGAAAAGTTCTTGTATTTGAAGATAAAATCTTTTTTCTTTGAAGAAGAAAGATCCAGCTGACTGAAATAAGTTCATTAGATGAAAAAAAACAAAATTTGACAAGAACCACGAAAACTTCTTGTATTTTAAGATAATATCTTACGCTATTAAAGAAAAAAATTCTGGCTCGCTGAAATATGTTCATTTGCTGAAAACCAACAAAACCACGAAAAGTTCTTGTATTTGAAGATAAAATCTTTTTGCTTTGAAGAAGAAAGATCCAGCTGACTGAAATAAGTTCATTAGATGAAAACCAACAAAAATTGACAAGAACCACGAAAAGTTCTTGTATTTTAAGATAAAATCTTAGGCTATTAAAGAAAAAACTTCCAGCTCGCTGAAATATGTTCATTTGCTGAAAACCATCAAAACCACGAAAGGTTCTTGTATTTGAAGATAAAATCTTTTTGCTTTGAAGAAGAAAGATCCAGCTGACTGAAATAAGTTCATTAGATGAAAACCAACAAAAATTGACAAGAACCACGAAAAGTTCTTGTATTTTAAGATAAAATCTTACGCTATTAAAGAAAAAACTCCCAGCTCGCTGAAATGTGTTCATTTGCTGAAAACCAACAAAACCACGAAAAGTTCTTGTATTTGAAGATAAAATCTTTTTATTTGAAGAAGAAAGATCTAGCTGACTGAAATAAGTTCATTAGATGAAACCCAACAAAAATTGACAAGAACCACGAAAAGTTCTTGTATTTTAAGATAAAATCTTACTCTATTAAGGAAAAAACTTCCAGCTCGCTGAAATATGTTCATTTGCTGAAAACCATCAAAACCACGAAAAGTTCTTGTATTTGAAGATAAAATCTTTTTGCTTTGAAGAAGAAAGATCTAGCTGACTGAAATAAGTTCATTAGATGAAAACCAACAAAAATTGACAAGAACCACGAAAAGTTCTTGTATTTTAAGATAAAATCTTACTCTATTAAGGAAAAAACTTCCAGCTCGCTGAAATATGTTCATTTGCTGAAAACCATCAAAACCACGAAAAGTTCTTGTATTTGAAGATAAAATCTTTTTTCTTTGAAGAAGAAAGATCTAGCTGACTGAAATAAGTTCATTAGATGAAAACCAACAAAATTTGACAAGAACCACGAAAACTTTGTGTATTTTAAGATAATATCTTACGCTATTAAAGAAAAAACTTCTGGCTCGCTGAAATATGTTCATTTGCTGAAAACCAACAAAACCACGAAAAGTTCTTGTATTTGAAGATAAAATCTTTTTGCTTTGAAGAAGAAAGATCTAGCTGACTGAAATAAGTTCATTAGATGAAAACCAACAAAAATTGACAAGAACCACGAAAACTTCTTGTATTTTAAGATAATATCTTACGCTATTAAAGAAAAAACTTCTGGCTCGCTGAAATATGTTCATTTGCTGAAAACCAACAAAACCACGAAAAGTTCTTGTATTTGAAGATAAAATCTTTTTGCTTTGAAGAAGAAAGATCCAGCTGACTGAAATAAGTTCATTAGATGAAAACTAACAAAAATTGACAAGAACCACGAAAAGTTCTTGTATTTTAAGATAAAATCTTAGGCTATTAAAGAAAAAACTTACAGCTCGCTGAAATCTGTTCATTTGCTGAAAACCATCAAAACCACGAAAAGTTCTTGTATTTGAAGATAAAATCTTTTTGCTTTGAAGAAGAAAGATCTAGCTGACTGAAATAAGTTCATTAGATGAAAACCAACAAAAATTGACAAGAACCACGAAAAGTTCTTGTATTTTAAGATAAAATATTACTCTATTAAGGAAAAAACTCCCAGCTCGCTGAAATATGTTCATTTGCTGAAAACCATCAAAACCACGAAAAGTTCTTGTATTTGAAGATAAAATCTTTTTGCTTTGAAGAAGAAAGATCTAGCTGACTGAAATAAGTTCATTAGATGAAAACCAACAAAAATTGACAAGAACCACGAAAAGTTCTTGTATTTTAAGATAAAATCTTACTCTATTAAGGAAAAAACTTCCAGCTCGCTGAAATATGTTCATTTGCTGAAAACCATCAAAACCACGAAAAGTTTTTGTATTTGAAGATAAAATCTTTTTGCTTTGAAGAAGAAAGATCCAGCTGACTGAAATAAGTTCATTAGATGAAAACCAACAAAAGTTGACAAGAACCACGAAAAGTTCTTGTATTTTAAGATAAAATCTTACTCTATTAAGGAAAAAACTTCCAGCTCGCTGAAATATGTTCATTTGCTGAAAACCATCAAAACCACGAAAAGTTCTTGTATTTGAAGATAAAATCTTTTTGCTTTGAAGAAGAAAGATCTAGCTGACTGAAATAAGTTCATCGGATGATAACCAACAAAAATTGACAAGAACCACGAAAAGTTCTTGTATTTTAAGATAAAATCTTACTCTATTAAGGAAAAAACTTCCAGCTCGCTGAAATATGTTCATTTCCTGAAAACCATCAAAACAACGAAAAGTTCTTGTATTTGAAGATAAAATCTTTTTGCTTTGAAGAAGAAAGATCTAGCTGACTGAAATAAGTTCATTAGATGAAAACCAACAAAAATTGACAAGAACCACGAAAAGTTCTTGTATTTTAAGATAAAATCATAGGCTATTAAAGAAAAAACTTCCAGCTCGCTGAAATATGTTCATTTGCTGAAAACCATCAAAACCACGAAAAGTTCTTGTATTTGAAGATAAAATCTTTTTGCTTTGAAGAAGAAAGATCTAGCTGACTGAAATAAGTTCATTAGATGAAAACCAACAAAAATTGACAAGAACCACGAAAAGTTCTTGTATTTTAAGATAAAATCTTACTCTATTCAGGAAAAAACTTCCAGCTCGCTGAAATATGTTCATTTGCTGAAAACCATCAAAACCACGAAAAGTTCTTGTATTTGAAGATAAAATCTTTTTGCTTTGAAGAAGATCTAGCTGACTGAAATAAGTTCATTAGATGAAAACCAACAAAAATTGACAAGAACCACGAAAAGTTCTTGTATTTTAAGATAAAATCTTACTCTATTAAGGAAAAAACTTCCAGCTCGCTGAAATATGTTCATTTGCTGAAAACCATCAAAACATTGAAAAGTTCTTGTATTTGAAGATAAAATCTTTTTGCTTTGAAGAAGAAAGATCTAGCTGACTGAAATAAGTTCATTAGATGAAAACCAACAAAAATTGACAAGAACCACGAAAATTTCTTGTATTTTAAGATAAAATCTTACTCTATTAAGGAAAAAACTTCCAGCTCGCTGAAATATGTTCATTTGCTGAAAACCATCAAAAACAACGAAAGGTTCTTGTATTTGAAGATAAAATCTTTTTGCTTTGAAGAAGAAAGATCTAGCTGACTGAAATAAGTTCATTAGATGAAAACCAACAAAAATTGACAAGAACCACGAAAAGTTCTTGTATTTTAAGATAAAATCATAGGCTATTAAAGAAAAAACTTCCAGCTCGCTGAAATATGTTCATTTGCTGAAAACCATCAAAACCACGAAAAGTTCTTGTATTTGAAGATAAAATCTTTTTGCTTTGAATAAGAAAGATCCAGCTGACTGAAATAAGTTCATTAGATGAAAACCAACAAAAATTGACAAGAACCACGAAAAGTTCTTGTATTTTAAGATAAAATCTTACTCTATTAAGGAAAAAACTTCCAGCTCGCTGAAATATGTTCATTTGCTGAAAACCATCAAAACCACGAAAAGTTCTTGTATTTGAAGATAAAATCTTTTTGCTTTGAAGAAGAAAGATCTAGCTGACTGAAATAAGTTCATTAGATGAAAACCAACAAAATTTGACAAGAACCACGAAAACTTCTTGTATTTTAAGATAATATCTTACGCTATTAAAGAAAAAACTTCTGGCTCGCTGAAATATGTTCATTTGCTGAAAACCAACAAAACCACGAAAAGTTCTTGTATTTGAAGATAAAATCTTTTTGCTTTGAAGAAGAAAGGTCCAGCTGACTGAAATAAGTTCATTAGATGAAAACCAACAAAAATTGACAAGAACCACGAAAAGTTCTTGTATTTTAAGATAAAATCTTAGGCTATTAAAGAAAAAACTTACAGCTCGCTGAAATCTGTTCATTTGCTGAAAACCATCAAAACCACGAAAAGTTCTTGTATTTGAAGATAAAATCTTTTTGCTTTGAAGAAGAAAGATCTAGCTGACTGAAATAAGTTCATTAGATGAAAACCAACAAAAATTGACAAGAACCACGAAAAGTTCTTGTATTTTAAGATAAAATATTACTCTATTAAGGAAAAAACTCCCAGCTCGCTGAAATATGTTCATTTGCTGAAAACCATCAAAACCACGAAAAGTTCTTGTATTTGAAGATAAAATCTTTTTGCTTTGAAGAAGAAAGATCTAGCTGACTGAAATAAGTTCATTAGATGAAAACCAACAAAAATTGACAAGAACCACGAAAAGTTCTTGTATTTTAAGATAAAATCTTACTCTATTGAGGAAAAAACTTCCAGCTCGCTGAAATATGTTCATTTGCTGAAAACCATCAAAACCACGAAAAGTTTTTGTATTTGAAGATAAAATCTTTTTGCTTTGAAGAAGAAAGATCCAGCTGACTGAAATAAGTTCATTAGATGAAAACCAACAAAAGTTGACAAGAACCACGAAAAGTTCTTGTATTTTAAGATAAAATCTTACTCTATTAAGGAAAAAACTTCCAGCTCGCTGAAATATGTTCATTTGCTGAAAACCATCAAAACCACGAAAAGTTCTTGTATTTGAAGATAAAATCTTTTTGCTTTGAAGAAGAAAGATCTAGCTGACTGAAATAAGTTCATCGGATGATAACCAACAAAAATTGACAAGAACCACGAAAAGTTCTTGTATTTTAAGATAAAATCTTACTCTATTAAGGAAAAAACTTCCAGCTCGCTGAAATATGTTCATTTCCTGAAAACCATCAAAACAACGAAAAGTTCTTGTATTTGAAGATAAAATCTTTTTGCTTTGAAGAAGAAAGATCTAGCTGACTGAAATAAGTTCATTAGATGAAAACCAACAAAAATTGACAAGAACCACGAAAAGTTCTTGTATTTTAAGATAAAATCATAGGCTATTAAAGAAAAAACTTCCAGCTCGCTGAAATATGTTCATTTGCTGAAAACCATCAAAACCACGAAAAGTTCTTGTATTTGAAGATAAAATCTTTTTGCTTTGAAGAAGAAAGATCTAGCTGACTGAAATAAGTTCATTAGATGAAAACCAACAAAAATTGACAAGAACCACGAAAAGTTCTTGTATTTTAAGATAAAATCTTACTCTATTCAGGAAAAAACTTCCAGCTCGCTGAAATATGTTCATTTGCTGAAAACCATCAAAACCACGAAAAGTTCTTGTATTTGAAGATAAAATCTTTTTGCTTTGAAGAAGATCTAGCTGACTGAAATAAGTTCATTAGATGAAAACCAACAAAAATTGACAAGAACCACGAAAAGTTCTTGTATTTTAAGATAAAATCTTACTCTATTAAGGAAAAAACTTCCAGCTCGCTGAAATATGTTCATTTGCTGAAAACCATCAAAACATTGAAAAGTTCTTGTATTTGAAGATAAAATCTTTTTGCTTTGAAGAAGAAAGATCTAGCTGACTGAAATAAGTTCATTAGATGAAAACCAACAAAAATTGACAAGAACCACGAAAATTTCTTGTATTTTAAGATAAAATCTTACTCTATTAAGGAAAAAACTTCCAGCTCGCTGAAATATGTTCATTTGCTGAAAACCATCAAAAACAACGAAAGGTTCTTGTATTTGAAGATAAAATCTTTTTGCTTTGAAGAAGAAAGATCTAGCTGACTGAAATAAGTTCATTAGATGAAAACCAACAAAAATTGACAAGAACCACGAAAAGTTCTTGTATTTTAAGATAAAATCATAGGCTATTAAAGAAAAAACTTCCAGCTCGCTGAAATATGTTCATTTGCTGAAAACCATCAAAACCACGAAAAGTTCTTGTATTTGAAGATAAAATCTTTTTGCTTTGAAGAAGAAAGATCTAGCTGACTGAAATAAGTTCATTAGATGAAAACCAACAAAAATTGACAAGAACCACGAAAAGTTCTTGTATTTTAAGATAAAATCTTACTCTATTCAGGAAAAAACTTCCAGCTCGCTGAAATATGTTCATTTGCTGAAAACCATCAAAACCACGAAAAGTTCTTGTATTTGAAGATAAAATCTTTTTGCTTTGAAGAAGATCTAGCTGACTGAAATAAGTTCATTAGATGAAAACCAACAAAAATTGACAAGAACCACGAAAAGTTCTTGTATTTTAAGATAAAATCTTACTCTATTAAGGAAAAAACTTCCAGCTCGCTGAAATATGTTCATTTGCTGAAAACCATCAAAACATTGAAAAGTTCTTGTATTTGAAGATAAAATCTTTTTGCTTTGAAGAAGAAAGATCTAGCTGACTGAAATAAGTTCATCAGATGAAAACCAACAAAAATTGACAAGAACCACGAAAATTTCTTGTATTTTAAGATAAAATCTTACTCTATTAAGGAAAAAACTTCCAGCTCGCTGAAATATGTTCATTTGCTGAAAACCATCAAAAACAACGAAAGGTTCTTGTATTTGAAGATAAAATCTTTTTGCTTTGAAGAAGAAAGATCTAGCTGACTGAAATAAGTTCATTAGATGAAAACCAACAAAAATTGACAAGAACCACGAAAAGTTCTTGTATTTTAAGATAAAATCTTACTCTATTAAGGAAAAAACTTCCAGCTCGCTGAAATATGTTCATTTGCTGAAAACCATCAAAACCACGAAAAGTTCTTGTATTTGAAGATAAAATCTTTTTGCTTTGAAGAAGAAAGATCTAGCTGACTGAAATAAGTTCATTAGATGAAAACCAACAAAATTTGACAAGAACCACGAAAACTTCTTGTATTTTAAGATAATATCTTACGCTATTAAAGAAAAAACTTCTGGCTCTCTGAAATATGTTCATTTGCTGAAAATAAACAAAACCACGAAAAGTTCTTGTATTTGAAGATGAAATCTTTTTGCTTTGAAGAAGAAAGATCTAGCTGACTGAAATAAGTTCATTGGATGAAAACCAACAAAAATTGACAAGAACCACGAAAAGGTCTTGTATTTTAAGATAAAATCTTACTCTATTAAGGAAAAAACTTCCAGCTCGCTGAAATATGTTCATTTGCTGAAAACCATCAAAACCACGAAAAGTTCTTGTATTTGAAGATAAAATCTTTTTGCTTTGAATAAGCAAGATCCAGCTGACTGAAATAAGTTCATTAGATGAAAACCAACAAAAATTGACAAGAACCACGAAAAGTTCTTGTATTTTAAGATAAAATCTTACTCTATTATGGAAAAAACTTCCAGCTCGCTGAAATATGTTCATTTGCTGAAAACCATCAAAACCACGAAAAGTTCTTGTATTTGAAGATAAAATCTTTTTGCTTTGAAGAAGAAAGATCTAGCTGACTGAAATAAGTTCATTAGATGAAAACCAACAAAAATTGACAAGAACCACGAAAAGTTCTTGTATTTTAAGATAAAATCTTACTCTATTAAGGAAAAAACTTCCAGCTCGCTGAAATATGTTCATTTGCTGAAAACCATCAAAACCACGAAAAGTTCTTGTATTTGAAGATAAAATCTTTTTGCTTTGAATAAGAAAGATCCAGCTGACTGAAGTAAGTTCATTAGATGAAAACCAACAAAAATTGACAAGAACCACGAAAAGTTCTTGTATTTTAAGATAAAATCTTACTCTATTAAGGAAAAAACTAATAGCTCGCTGAAATATGTTCATTTGCAGAAAACCATCAAAACCACGAAAAGTTCTTGTATTTGAAGATAAAATCTTTTTGCTTTGAAGAAGAAAGATCTAGCTGACTGAAATAAGTTCATTAGATGAAAACCAACAAAAATTGACAAGAACCACGAAAAGTTCTTGTATTTTAAGATAAAATCTTACTCTATTAAGGAAAAAACTTCCAGCTCGCTGAAATATGTTCATTTGCTGAAAACCATCAAAACCACGAAAAGTTCTTGTATTTGAAGATAAAATCTTTTTGCTTTGAAGAAGAAAGATCTAGCTGACTGAAATAAGTTCATTAGATGAAAACCAACAAAATTTGACAAGAACCACGAAAACTTCTTGTATTTTAAGATAATATCTTACGCTATTAAAGAAAAAACTTCTGGCTCGCTGAAATATGTTCATTTGCTGAAAACCAACAAAACCACGAAAAGTTCTTGTATTTGAAGATAAAATCTTTTTGCTTTGAAGAAGAAAGATCCAGCTGACTGAAATAAGTTCATCAGATGAAAACCAACAAAAATTGACAAGAACCACGAAAAGTTCTTGTATTTTAAGATAAAATCTTACTCTATTAAGGAAAAAACTTCCAGCTCGCTGAAATATGTTCATTTGCTGAAAACCATCAAAACAACGAAAAGTTCTTGTATTTGAAGATAAAATCTTTTTGCTTTGAAGAAGAAAGATCTTGCTGACTGAAATAAGTTCATTAGATGAAAACCAACAAAAATTGACAAGAACCACGAAAAGTTCTTGTATTTTAAGATAAAATCTTAGGCTATTAAAGAAAAAACTTACAGCTCGCTGAAATCAGTTCATTTGCTGAAAACCATCAAAACCACGAAAAGTTCTTGTATTTGAAGATAAAATCTTTTTGCTTTGAAGAAGAAAGATCTCGCTGACTGAAATAAGTTCATTCGATGAAAACCAACAAAAATTGACAAGAACCACGAAAAGTTCTTGTATTTTAAGATAAAATCTTACTCTATGCAGGAAAAAACTTCCAGCTCGCTGAAATATGTTCATTTGCTGAAAACCATCAAAACCACGAAAAGTTCTTGTATTTGAAGATAAAATCTTTTTGCTTTGAAGAAGAAAGATCTAGCTGACTGAAATAAGTTCATTGGATGAAAACCAACAAAAATTGACAAGAACCACGAAAAGTTCTTGTATTTTAAGATAAAATCTTATGCTATTAAAGAAAAAACTCCCAGCTCGCTGAAATATGTTCATTTACTGAAAACCAACAAAACCACGAAAAGTTCTTGTGTTTGAAGATAAAATCTTTTTTCTTTGAAGAAGAAAGATCCAGCTGACTGAAATAAGTTCATTAGATGAAAACCAACAAAAATTGACAAGAAGCACGAAAAGTTCTTGTATTTTAAGATAAAATCTTACGCTATTAAGGAAAAAACTTCCAGCTCGCTGAAATATGTTCATTTGCTGAAAACCATCAAAACCACCAAAAGTTCTTGTATTTGAAGATAAAATCTTTTTGCTTTGAAGAAGAAAGATCTAGCTGACTGAAATAAGTTCATTAGATGAAAACCAACAAAATTTGACAAGAACCACGAAAACTTCTTGTATTTTAAGATAATATCTTACGCTATTAAAGAAAAAACTTCTGGCTCGCTGAAATATGTTCATTTGCTGAAAACCAACAAAACCACGAAAAGTTCTTGTATTTGAAGATAAAATCTTTTTGCTTTGAAGAAGAAAGATCCAGCTGACTGAAATAAGTTTATGAGATGAAAACCAACAAAAATTGACAAGAACCACGAAAAGTTCTTGTATTTTAAGATAAAATCTTAGGCTATTAAAGAAAAAACTTCCAGCTCGCTGAAATATGTTCATTTGCTGAAAACCATCAAAACCACGAAAGGTTCTTGTATTTGAAGATAAAATCTTTTTGCTTTGAAGAAGAAAGATCTAGCTGACTGAAATAAGTTCATTAGATGAAAACCAACAAAAATTGACAAGAACCACGAAAAGTTCTTGTATTTTAAGATAAAATCTTACTCTGTTAAAGAAAAAACTCCCAGCTCGCTGAAATATGTTCAATTGCTGAAAAACAAAAAAACCGCGAAAAGTTCTTGTATTTGAAGATAAAATCTTTTTGCTTTGAAGAAGAAAGATCTAGCTGACTGAAATAAGTTCATTGGATGAAAACCAACAAAAATTGACAAGAACCACGAAAAGTTCTTGTATTTTAAGATAAAATCTTACGCTATTAAAGAAAAAACTCCCAGCTCGCTGAAATATGTTCATTTGCTGAAAACCAACAAAACCACGAAAAGTTCTTGTATTTGAAGATAAAATCTTTTTTCTTTGAAGAAGAAAGATCCAGCTGACTGAAATAAGTTCATTAGATGAAACCCAACAAAAATTGACAAGAACCACGAAAAGTTCTTGTATTTTAAGATAAAATCTTACTCTATTAAGGAAAAAACTTCCAGCTCGCTGAAATATGTTCATTTGCTGAAAACCATCAAAACCACGAAAAGTTCTTGTATTTGAAGATAAAATCTTTTTGCTTTGAAGAAGAAAGATCTAGCTGACTGAAATAAGTTCATTAGATGAAAACCAACAAAAATTGACAAGAACCACGAAAAGTTCTTGTATTTTAAGATAAAATCTTACTCTATTAAGGAAAGAACTTCCAGCTCGCTGAAATATGTTCATTTGCTGAAAACCATCAAAACCACGAAAAGTTCTTGTATTTGAAGATAAAATCTTTTTGCTTTGAAGAAGAAAGATCTAGCTGACTGAAATAAGTTCATTAGATGAAAACCAACAAAATTTGACAAGAACCACGAAAACTTCTTGTATTTTAAGATAATATCTTACGCTATTAAAGAAAAAACTCCCAGCTCGCTGAAATATGTTCATTTGCTGAAAACCAACAAAACCACGAAAAGTTCTTGTATTTGAAGATAAAATCTTTTTGCTTTGAAGAAGAAAGATCCAGCTGACTGAAATAAGTTCATTCGATGAAAACCAACAAAAATTGACAAGAACCACGAAAAGTTCTTGTATTTTAAGATAAAATCTTAGGCTATTAAAGAAAAAACTTACAGCTCGCTGAAATCTGTTCATTTGCTGAAAACCATCAAAACCACGAAAAGTTCTTGTATTTGAAGATAAAATCTTTTTCCTTTGAAGAAGAAAGATCTAGCTGACTGAAATAAGTTCATTCGATGAAAACCAACAAAAATTGACAAGAACCACGAAAAGTTCTTGTATTTTAAGATAAAATCTTACTCTATTCAGGAAAAAACTTCCAGCTCGCTGAAATATGTTCATTTGCTGAAAACCATCAAAACCACGAAAAGTTCTTGTATTTGAAGATAAAATCTTTTTGCTTTGAAGAAGAAAGATCTAGCTGACTGAAATAAGTTCATTGGATGAAAACCAACAAAAATTGACAAGAACCACGAAAACTTCTTGTATTTTAAGATAATATCTTACGCTATTAAAGAAAAAACTTCTGGCTCGCTGAAATATGTTCATTTGCTGAAAACCAACAAAACCACGAAAAGTTCTTGTATTTGAAGATAAAATCTTTTTGCTTTGAAGAAGAAAGATCCAGCTGACTGAAATAAGTTTACTAGATGAAAACCAACAAAAATTGACAAGAACCACGAAAAGTTCTTGTATTTTAAGATAAAATCTTAGGCTATTAAAGAAAAAACTTCCAGCTCGCTGAAATATGTTCATTTGCTGAAAACCATCAAAACCACGAAAAGTTCTTGTATTTGAAGATAAAATCTTTTTGCTTTGAAGAAGAAAGATCTAGCTGACTGAAATAAGTTCATTAGATGAAAACCAACAAAAATTGACAAGAACCACGAAAAGTTCTTGTATTTTAAGATAAAATCTTACTCTATTAAGGAAAAAACTTCCAGCTCGCTGAAATATGTTCATTTGCTGAAAACCATCAAAACCACGAAAAGTTCTTGTATTTGAAGATAAAATCTTTTTGCTTTGAATAAGAAAGATCCAGCTGACTGAAGTAAGTTCATTAGATGAAAACCAACAAAAATTGACAAGAACCACGAAAAGTTCTTGTATTTTAAGATAAAATCTTACTCTATTAAGGAAAAAACTAATAGCTCGCTGAAATATGTTCATTTGCAGAAAACCATCAAAACCACGAAAAGTTCTTGTATTTGAAGATAAAATCTTTTTGCTTTGAAGAAGAAAGATCTAGCTGACTGAAATAAGTTCATTAGATGAAAACCAACAAAAATTGACAAGAACCACGAAAAGTTCTTGTATTTTAAGATAAAATCTTACTCTATTAAGGAAAAAACTTCCAGCTCGCTGAAATATGTTCATTTGCTGAAAACCATCAAAACCACGAAAAGTTCTTGTATTTGAAGATAAAATCTTTTTGCTTTGAAGAAGAAAGATCTAGCTGACTGAAATAAGTTCATTAGATGAAAACCAACAAAATTTGACAAGAACCACGAAAACTTCTTGTATTTTAAGATAATATCTTACGCTATTAAAGAAAAAACTTCTGGCTCGCTGAAATATGTTCATTTGCTGAAAACCAACAAAACCACGAAAAGTTCTTGTATTTGAAGATAAAATCTTTTTGCTTTGAAGAAGAAAGATCCAGCTGACTGAAATAAGTTCATCAGATGAAAACCAACAAAAATTGACAAGAACCACGAAAAGTTCTTGTATTTTAAGATAAAATCTTACTCTATTAAGGAAAAAACTTCCAGCTCGCTGAAATATGTTCATTTGCTGAAAACCATCAAAACAACGAAAAGTTCTTGTATTTGAAGATAAAATCTTTTTGCTTTGAAGAAGAAAGATCTTGCTGACTGAAATAAGTTCATTAGATGAAAACCAACAAAAATTGACAAGAACCACGAAAAGTTCTTGTATTTTAAGATAAAATCTTAGGCTATTAAAGAAAAAACTTACAGCTCGCTGAAATCAGTTCATTTGCTGAAAACCATCAAAACCACGAAAAGTTCTTGTATTTGAAGATAAAATCTTTTTGCTTTGAAGAAGAAAGATCTCGCTGACTGAAATAAGTTCATTCGATGAAAACCAACAAAAATTGACAAGAACCACGAAAAGTTCTTGTATTTTAAGATAAAATCTTACTCTATGCAGGAAAAAACTTCCAGCTCGCTGAAATATGTTCATTTGCTGAAAACCATCAAAACCACGAAAAGTTCTTGTATTTGAAGATAAAATCTTTTTGCTTTGAAGAAGAAAGATCTAGCTGACTGAAATAAGTTCATTGGATGAAAACCAACAAAAATTGACAAGAACCACGAAAAGTTCTTGTATTTTAAGATAAAATCTTATGCTATTAAAGAAAAAACTCCCAGCTCGCTGAAATATGTTCATTTACTGAAAACCAACAAAACCACGAAAAGTTCTTGTGTTTGAAGATAAAATCTTTTTTCTTTGAAGAAGAAAGATCCAGCTGACTGAAATAAGTTCATTAGATGAAAACCAACAAAAATTGACAAGAAGCACGAAAAGTTCTTGTATTTTAAGATAAAATCTTACGCTATTAAGGAAAAAACTTCCAGCTCGCTGAAATATGTTCATTTGCTGAAAACCATCAAAACCACCAAAAGTTCTTGTATTTGAAGATAAAATCTTTTTGCTTTGAAGAAGAAAGATCTAGCTGACTGAAATAAGTTCATTAGATGAAAACCAACAAAATTTGACAAGAACCACGAAAACTTCTTGTATTTTAAGATAATATCTTACGCTATTAAAGAAAAAACTTCTGGCTCGCTGAAATATGTTCATTTGCTGAAAACCAACAAAACCACGAAAAGTTCTTGTATTTGAAGATAAAATCTTTTTGCTTTGAAGAAGAAAGATCCAGCTGACTGAAATAAGTTTATGAGATGAAAACCAACAAAAATTGACAAGAACCACGAAAAGTTCTTGTATTTTAAGATAAAATCTTAGGCTATTAAAGAAAAAACTTCCAGCTCGCTGAAATATGTTCATTTGCTGAAAACCATCAAAACCACGAAAGGTTCTTGTATTTGAAGATAAAATCTTTTTGCTTTGAAGAAGAAAGATCTAGCTGACTGAAATAAGTTCATTAGATGAAAACCAACAAAAATTGACAAGAACCACGAAAAGTTCTTGTATTTTAAGATAAAATCTTACTCTGTTAAAGAAAAAACTCCCAGCTCGCTGAAATATGTTCAATTGCTGAAAAACAAAAAAACCGCGAAAAGTTCTTGTATTTGAAGATAAAATCTTTTTGCTTTGAAGAAGAAAGATCTAGCTGACTGAAATAAGTTCATTGGATGAAAACCAACAAAAATTGACAAGAACCACGAAAAGTTCTTGTATTTTAAGATAAAATCTTACGCTATTAAAGAAAAAACTCCCAGCTCGCTGAAATATGTTCATTTGCTGAAAACCAACAAAACCACGAAAAGTTCTTGTATTTGAAGATAAAATCTTTTTTCTTTGAAGAAGAAAGATCCAGCTGACTGAAATAAGTTCATTAGATGAAACCCAACAAAAATTGACAAGAACCACGAAAAGTTCTTGTATTTTAAGATAAAATCTTACTCTATTAAGGAAAAAACTTCCAGCTCGCTGAAATATGTTCATTTGCTGAAAACCATCAAAACCACGAAAAGTTCTTGTATTTGAAGATAAAATCTTTTTGCTTTGAAGAAGAAAGATCTAGCTGACTGAAATAAGTTCATTAGATGAAAACCAACAAAAATTGACAAGAACCACGAAAAGTTCTTGTATTTTAAGATAAAATCTTACTCTATTAAGGAAAGAACTTCCAGCTCGCTGAAATATGTTCATTTGCTGAAAACCATCAAAACCACGAAAAGTTCTTGTATTTGAAGATAAAATCTTTTTGCTTTGAAGAAGAAAGATCTAGCTGACTGAAATAAGTTCATTAGATGAAAACCAACAAAATTTGACAAGAACCACGAAAACTTCTTGTATTTTAAGATAATATCTTACGCTATTAAAGAAAAAACTCCCAGCTCGCTGAAATATGTTCATTTGCTGAAAACCAACAAAACCACGAAAAGTTCTTGTATTTGAAGATAAAATCTTTTTGCTTTGAAGAAGAAAGATCCAGCTGACTGAAATAAGTTCATTCGATGAAAACCAACAAAAATTGACAAGAACCACGAAAAGTTCTTGTATTTTAAGATAAAATCTTAGGCTATTAAAGAAAAAACTTACAGCTCGCTGAAATCTGTTCATTTGCTGAAAACCATCAAAACCACGAAAAGTTCTTGTATTTGAAGATAAAATCTTTTTCCTTTGAAGAAGAAAGATCTAGCTGACTGAAATAAGTTCATTCGATGAAAACCAACAAAAATTGACAAGAACCACGAAAAGTTCTTGTATTTTAAGATAAAATCTTACTCTATTCAGGAAAAAACTTCCAGCTCGCTGAAATATGTTCATTTGCTGAAAACCATCAAAACCACGAAAAGTTCTTGTATTTGAAGATAAAATCTTTTTGCTTTGAAGAAGAAAGATCTAGCTGACTGAAATAAGTTCATTGGATGAAAACCAACAAAAATTGACAAGAACCACGAAAACTTCTTGTATTTTAAGATAATATCTTACGCTATTAAAGAAAAAACTTCTGGCTCGCTGAAATATGTTCATTTGCTGAAAACCAACAAAACCACGAAAAGTTCTTGTATTTGAAGATAAAATCTTTTTGCTTTGAAGAAGAAAGATCCAGCTGACTGAAATAAGTTTACTAGATGAAAACCAACAAAAATTGACAAGAACCACGAAAAGTTCTTGTATTTTAAGATAAAATCTTAGGCTATTAAAGAAAAAACTTCCAGCTCGCTGAAATATGTTCATTTGCTGAAAACCATCAAAACCACGAAAGGTTCTTGTATTTGAAGATAAAATCTTTTTGCTTTGAAGAAGAAAGATCTAGCTGACTGAAATAAGTTCATTAGATGAAAACCAACAAAAATTGACAAGAACCACGAAAAGTTCTTGTATTTTAAGATAAAATCTTACTCTATTAAGGAAAAAACTTCCAGCTCGCTGAAATATGTTCATTTGCTGAAAACCATCAAAACCACAAAAAGTTCTTGTATTTGAAGATAAAATCTTTTTGCTTTGAAGAAGAAAGATCTAGCTGACTGAAATAAGTTCATTCGATGAAAACCAACAAAAATTGACAAGAACCACGAAAAGTTCTTGTATTTTAAGATAAAATCTTACTCTGTTAAAGAAAAAACTCCCAACTCGCTGAAATATGTTCAATTGCTGAAAAACAAAAAAACCGCGAAAAGTTCTTGTATTTGAAGATAAAATCTTTTTGCTTTGAAGAAGAAAGATCTAGCTGACTGAAATAAGTTCATTGGATGAAAACCAACAAAAATTGACAAGAACCACGAAAAGTTCTTGTATTTTAAGATAAAATCTTACTCTATTCAGGAAAAAACTTCCAGCTCGCTGAAATATGTTCATTTGCTGAAAACCATCAAAACCACGAAAAGTTCTTGTATTTGAAGATAAAATCTTTTTGCTTTGAAGAAGAAAGATCTAGCTGACTGAAATAAGTTCATTGGATGAAAACCAACAAAAATTGACAAGAACCACGAAAACTTCTTGTATTTTAAGATAATATCTTACGCTATTAAAGAAAAAACTTCTGGCTCGCTGAAATATGTTCATTTGCTGAAAACCAACAAAACCACGAAAAGTTCTTGTATTTGAAGATAAAATCTTTTTGCTTTGAAGAAGAAAGATCCAGCTGACTGAAATAAGTTTACTAGATGAAAACCAACAAAAATTGACAAGAACCACGAAAAGTTCTTGTATTTTAAGATAAAATCTTAGGCTATTAAAGAAAAAACTTCCAGCTCGCTGAAATATGTTCATTTGCTGAAAACCATCAAAACCACGAAAGGTTCTTGTATTTGAAGATAAAATCTTTTTGCTTTGAAGAAGAAAGATCTAGCTGACTGAAATAAGTTCATTAGATGAAAACCAACAAAAATTGACAAGAACCACGAAAAGTTCTTGTATTTTAAGATAAAATCTTACTCTATTAAGGAAAAAACTTCCAGCTCGCTGAAATATGTTCATTTGCTGAAAACCATCAAAACCACAAAAAGTTCTTGTATTTGAAGATAAAATCTTTTTGCTTTGAAGAAGAAAGATCTAGCTGACTGAAATAAGTTCATTCGATGAAAACCAACAAAAATTGACAAGAACCACGAAAAGTTCTTGTATTTTAAGATAAAATCTTACTCTGTTAAAGAAAAAACTCCCAGCTCGCTGAAATATGTTCAATTGCTGAAAAACAAAAAAACCGCGAAAAGTTCTTGTATTTGAAGATAAAATCTTTTTGCTTTGAAGAAGAAAGATCGAGCTGACTGAAATAAGTTCATTGGATGAAAACCAACAAAAATTGACAAGAACCACGAAAAGTTCTTGTATTTTAAGATAAAATCTTACGCTATTAAAGAAAAAACTCCCAGCTCGCTGAAATATGTTCATTTGCTGAAAACCAACAAAACCACGAAAAGTTCTTGTATTTGAAGATAAAATCTTTTTTCTTTGAAGAAGAAAGATCCAGCTGACTGAAATAAGTTCATTGGATGAAACCCAACAAAAATTGACAAGAACCACGAAAAGTTCTTGTATTTTAAGATAAAATCTTACTCTATTAAGGAAAAAACTTCCAGCTCGCTGAAATATGTTCATTTGCTGAAAACCATCAAAACCACGAAAAGTTCTTGTATTTGAAGATAAAATCTTTTTGCTTTGAAGAAGAAAGATCTAGCTGACTGAAATAAGTTCATTAGATGAAAACCAACAAAAATTGACAAGAACCACGAAAAGTTCTTGTATTTTAAGATAAAATCTTACTCTATTAAGGAAAAAACTTCCAGCTCGCTGAAATATGTTCATTTGCTGAAAACCATCAAAACCACGAAAAGTTCTTGTATTTGAAGATAAAATCTTTTTGCTTTGAAGAAGAAAGATCTAGCTGACTGAAATAAGTTCATTAGATGAAAACCAACAAAATTTGACAAGAACCACGAAAACTTCTTGTATTTTAAGATAATATCTTACGCTATTAAAGAAAAAACTTCCGGCTCGCTGAAATATGTTCATTTGCTGAAAACCAACAAAACCACGAAAAGTTCTTGTATTTGAAGATAAAATCTTTTTGCTTTGAAGAAGAAAGATCCAGCTGACTGAAATAAGTTCATTAGATGAAAACCAACAAAAATTGACAAGAACCACGAAAAGTTCTTGTATTTTAAGATAAAATCTTACTCTATTAAGGAAAAAACTTCCAGCTCGCTGAAATATGTTCATTTGCTGAACACCATCAAAACCACGTAAAGTTCTTGTATTTGAAGATAAAATCTTTTTGCTTTGAAGAAGAAAGATCCAGCTGACTGAAATAAGTTCATTAGATGAAAACCAACAAAAATTGACAAGAACCACGAAAAGTTCTTGTATTTTAAGATAAAATCTTACTCTATTAAGGAAAAAACTTCCAGCTCGCTGAAATATGTTCATTTGCTGAAAACCATCAAAACCACGAAAAGTTCTTGTATTTGAAGATAAAATATTTTTGCTTTGAAGAAGAAAGATCTAGCTGACTGAAATAAGTTCATTAGATGAAAACCAACAAAAATTGACAAGAACCACGAAAAGTTCTTGTATTTTAAGATACAATCTTACTCTATTAAGGAAAAAACTTCCAGCTCGCTGAAATATGTTCATTTCCTGAAAACCATCAAAACAACGAAAAGTTCTTGTATTTGAAGATAAAATCTTTTTGCTTTGAAGAAGAAAGATCTAGCTGACTGAAATATGTTCATGAGATGAAAACCAACAAAAATTGACAAGAACCACGAAAAGTTCTTGTATTTTAAGATAAAATCATAGGCTATTAAAGAAAAAACTTACAGCTCGCTGAAATCTGTTCATTTGCTGAAAACCATCAAAACCACAAAAAGTTCTTGTATTTGAAGATAAAATCTTTTTGCTTTGAAGAAGAAAGATCGAGCTGACTGAAATAAGTTCATTAGATGAAAACCAACAAAAATTGACAAGAACCACGAAATGTTCTTGTATTTTAAGATAAAATCTTACTCTATTCAGGAAAAAACTTCCAGCTCGCTGAAATATGTTCATTTGCTGAAAACCATCAAAAACACGAAAAGTTCTTGTATTTGAAGATAAAATCTTTTTTCTTTGAAGAAGAAAGATCTAGCTGACTGAAATAAGTTCATTAGATGAAAACCAACAAAAATTGACAAGAACCACGAAAAGTTCTTGTATTTTAAGATAAAATCTTACTCTATTAAGGAAAAAACTTCCAGCTCGCTGAAATATGTTCATTTGCTGAAAACCATCAAAACCACGAAAAGTTCTTGTATTTGAAGATAAAATCGTTTTGCTTTGAAGAAGAAAGATCCAGCTGACTGAAATAAGTTCATTAGATGAAAACCAACAAAAATTGACAAGAACCACGAAAAGTTCTTGTATTTTAAGATAAAATCTTACTCTATTAAGGAAAAAACGTCCAGCTCGCTGAAATATGTTCATTTGCTGAAAACCATCAAAACCATGAAAAGTTCTTGTATTTGAAGATAAAATCTTTTTGCTTTGAAGAAGAAAGATCTAGCTGACTGAAATAAGTTCATTAGATGAAAACCAACAAAAATTGACAAGAACCACGAAAAGTTCTTGTATTTTAAGATAAAATCTTACTCTATTAAGGAAAAAACTTCCAGCTCGCTGAAATATGTTCATTTGCTGAAAACCATCAAAACCACGAAAGGTTCTTGTATTTGAAGATAAAATCTTTTTGCTTTGAAGAAGAAAGATCCAGCTGACTGAAATAAGTTCATGAGATGAAAACCAACAAAAATTGACAAGAACCACGAAAAGTTCTTGTATTTTAAGATAAAATCTTACTCTATTAAGGAAAAAACTTCCAGCTCGCTGAAATATGTTCATTTGCTGAAAACCATCAAAACCACGAAAAGTTCTTGTATTTGAAGATAAAATCTTTTTGCTTTGAAGAAGAAAGATCTAGCTGACTGAAATAAGTTCATGAGATGAAAACCAACCAAAATTGACAAGAACCACGAAAAGTTCTTGTATTTTAAGATAAAATCTTACTCGATTAAGGAAAAAACTTCCAGCTCGCTGAAATATGTTCATTTGCTGAAAACCATCAAAACCACGAAAAGTTCTTGTATTTGAAGATAAAATCTTTTTGCTTTGAAGAAGAAAGATCTAGCTGACTGAAATAAGTTCATTAGATGAAAACCAACAAAATTTGACAAGAACCACGAAAACTTCTTGTATTTTAAGATAATATCTTACGCTATTAAAGAAAAAACTTCTGGCTCGCTGAAATATGTTCATTTGCTGAAAACCAACAAAACCACGAAAAGTTCTTGTATTTGAAGATAAAATCTTTTTGCTTTGAAGAAGAAAGATCCAGCTGACTGAAATAAGTTCATTAGATGAAAACCAACAAAAATTGACAAGAACCACGAAAAGTTCTTGTATTTTAAGATAAAATCTTACTCTATTAAGGAAAAAACTTCCAGCTCGCTGAAATATGTTCATTTGCTGAAAACCATCAGAACCACGAAAAGTTCTTGTATTTGAAGATAAAATCTTTTTGCTTTGAAGAAGAAAGATCTTGCTGACTGAAATAAGTTCATTAGATGAAAACCAACAAAAATTGACAAGAACCACGAAAAGTTCTTGTATTTTAAGATAAAATCTTAGGCTATTAAAGAAAAAAATTACAGCTCGCTGAAATCTGTTCATTTGCTGAAAACCATCAAAACCACGAAAAGTTCTTGTATTTGAAGATAAAATCTTTTTGCTTTGAAGAAGAAAGATCTAGCTGACTGAAATAAGTTCATTAGATGAAAACCAACAAAAATTGACAAGAACCACGAAAAGTTCTTGTATTTTAAGATAAAATATTACTCTATTAAGGAAAAAACTCCCAGCTCGCTGAAATATGTTCATTTGCTGAAAACCATCAAAACCACGAAAAGTTCTTGTATTTGAAGATAAAATCTTTTTGCTTTGAAGAAGAAAGATCTAGCTGACTGAAATAAGTTCATTCGATGAAAACCAACAAAAATTGACAAGAACCACGAAAAGTTCTTGTATTTTAAGATAAAATCTTACTCTATTAAGGAAAAAACTTCCAGCTCGCTGAAATATGTTCATTTGCTGAAAACCATCAAAACCACGTAAAGTTCTTGTATTTGAAGATAAAATCTTTTTGCTTTGAAGAAGAAAGATCCAGCTGACTGAAATAAGTTCATTAGATGAAAACCAACAAAAATTGACAAGAACCACGAAAAGTTCTTGTATTTTAAGATAAAATCTTACTCTATTCAGGAAAAAACTTCCAGCTCGCTGAAATATGTTCATTTGCTGAAAACCATCAAAACCACGAAAAGTTCTTGTATTTGAAGATAAAATCTTTTTGCTTTGAAGAAGAAAGATCCAGCTGACTGAAATAAGTTCATTAGATGAAAACCAACAAAAATTGACAAGAACCACGAAAAGTTCTTGTATTTTAAGATAAAATCTTACTCTATTAAGGAAAAAACTTCCAGCTCGCTGAAATATGTTCATTTCCTGAAAACCATCAAAACAACGAAAAGTTCTTGTATTTGAAGATAAAATCTTTTTGCTTTGAAGAAGAAAGATCTAGCTGACTGAAATATGTTCATGAGATGAAAACCAACAAAAATTGACAAGAACCACGAAAAGTTCTTGTATTTTAAGATAAAATCATAGGCTATTAAAGAAAAAACTTCCAGCTCGCTGAAATCTGTTCATTTGCTGAAAACCATCAAAACCACGAAAAGTTCTTGTATTTGAAGATAAAATCTTTTTGCTTTGAAGAAGAAAGATCGAGCTGACTGAAATAAGTTCATTAGATGAAAACCAACAAAAATTGACAAGAACCACGAAATGTTCTTGTATTTTAAGATAAAATCTTACTCTATTCAGGAAAAAACTTCCAGCTCGCTGAAATATGTTCATTTGCTGAAAACCATCAAAACCACGAAAAGTTCTTGTATTTGAAGATAAAATCTTTTTTCTTTGAAGAAGAAAGATCTAGCTGACTGAAATAAGTTCATTAGATGAAAACCAACAAAAATTGACAAGAACCACGAAAAGTTCTTGTATTTTAAGATAAAATCTTACTCTATTAAGGAAAAAACTTCCAGCTCGCTGAAATATGTTCATTTGCTGAAAACCATCAAAACCATGAAAAGTTCTTGTATTTGAAGATAAAATCTTTTTGCTTTGAAGAAGAAAGATCTAGCTGACTGAAATAAGTTCATTAGATGAAAACCAACAAAAATTGACAAGAACCACGAAAAGTTCTTGTATTTTAAGATAAAATCTTACTCTATTAAGGAAAAAACTTCCAGCTCGCTGAAATATGTTCATTTCCTGAAAACCATCAAAACAACGAAAAGTTCTTGTATTTGAAGATAAAATCTTTTTGCTTTGAAGAAGAAAGATCTAGCTGACTGAAATATTTTCATGAGATGAAAACCAACAAAAATTGACAAGAACCACGAAAAGTTCTTGTATTTTAAGATAAACTCATAGGCTATTAAAGAAAAAACTTCCAGCTCGCTGAAATCTGTTCATTTGCTGAAAACCATCAAAACCACGAAAAGTTCTTGTATTTTAAGATAAAATCTTACTCTATGAAGGAAAAAACGTCCAGCTCGCTGAAATATGTTCATTTGCTGAAAACCATCAAAACCATGAAAAGTTCTTGTATTTGAAGATAAAATCTTTTTGCTTTGAAGAAGAAAGATCTAGCTGACTGAAATAAGTTCATTAGATGAAAACCAACAAAAATTGACAAGAATCACGAAAAGTTCTTGTATTTTAAGATAAAATCTTACTCTATTAAGGAAAAAACTTCCAGCTCGCTGAAATATGTTCATTTGCTGAAAACCATCAAAACCACGATAGGTTCTTGTATTTGAAGATAAAATCTTTTTGCTTTGAAGAAGAAAGATCCAGCTGACTGAAATAAGTTCATTAGATGAAAACCAACAAAAATTGACAAGAACCACGAAAAGTTCTTGTATTTTAAGATAAAATCTTACTCTATTAAGGAAAAAACTTCCAGCTCGCTGAAATATGTTCATTTGCTGAAAACCATCAAAACCACGAAAAGTTCTTGTATTTGAAGATAAAATCTTTTTGCTTTGAAGAAGAAAGATCTAGCTGACTGAAATAAGTTCATTAGATGAAAACCAACAAAAATTGACAAGAACCACGAAATGTTCTTGTATTTTAAGATAAAATCTTACTCTATTCAGGAAAAAACTTCCAGCTCGCTGAAATATGTTCATTTGCTGAAAACCATCAAAACCACGAAAAGTTCTTGTATTTGAAGATAAAATCGTTTTGCTTTGAAGAAGAAAGATCTAGCTGACTGAAATAAGTTCATTAGATGAAAACCAACAAAAATTGACAAGAACCACGAAAAGTTCTTGTATTTTAAGATAAAATCTTACTCTATTAAGGAAAAAACGTCCAGCTCGCTGAAATATGTTCATTTGCTGAAAACCATCAAAACCATGAAAAGTTCTTGTATTTGAAGATAAAATCTTTTTGCTTTGAAGAAGAAAGATCCAGCTGACTGAAATAAGTTCATTAGATGAAAACCAACAAAAATTGACAAGAACCACGAAAAGTTCTTGTATTTTAAGATAAAATCTTACTCTATTAAGGAAAAAACTTCCAGCTCGCTGAAATATGTTCATTTGCTGAAAACCATCAAAACCACGAAAGGTTCTTGTATTTGAAGATAAAATCTTTTTGCTTTGAAGAAGAAAGATCCAGCTGACTGAAATAAGTTCATTAGATGAAAACCAACAAAAATTGACAAGAACCACGAAAAGTTCTTGTATTTTAAGATAAAATCTTACTCTATTAAGGAAAAAACTTCCAGCTCGCTGAAATATGTTCATTTGCTGAAAACCATCAAAACCACGAAAAGTTCTTGTATTTGAAGATAAAATCTTTTTGCTTTGAAGAAGAAAGATCTAGCTGACTGAAATAAGTTCATGAGATGAAAACCAACCAAAATTGACAAGAACCACGAAAAGTTCTTGTATTTTAAGATAAAATCTTACTCGATTAAGGAAAAAACTTCCAGCTCGCTGAAATATGTTCATTTGCTGAAAACCATCAAAACCACGAAAAGTTCTTGTATTTGAAGATAAAATCTTTTTGCTTTGAAGAAGAAAGATCTAGCTGACTGAAATAAGTTCATTAGATGAAAACCAACAAAATTTGACAAGAACCACGAAAACTTCTTGTATTTTAAGATAATATCTTACGCTATTAAAGAAAAAACTTCTGGCTCGCTGAAATATGTTCATTTGCTGAAAACCAACAAAACCACGAAAAGTTCTTGTATTTGAAGATAAAATCTTTTTGCTTTGAAGAAGAAAGATCCAGCTGACTGAAATAAGTTCATTAGATGAAAACCAACAAAAATTGACAAGAACCACGAAAAGTTCTTGTATTTTAAGATAAAATCTTACTCTATTAAGGAAAAAACTTCCAGCTCGCTGAAATATGTTCATTTGCTGAAAACCATCAGAACCACGAAAAGTTCTTGTATTTGAAGATAAAATCTTTTTGCTTTGAAGAAGAAAGATCTTGCTGACTGAAATAAGTTCATTAGATGAAAACCAACAAAAATTGACAAGAACCACGAAAAGTTCTTGTATTTTAAGATAAAATCTTAGGCTATTAAAGAAAAAAATTACAGCTCGCTGAAATCTGTTCATTTGCTGAAAACCATCAAAACCACGAAAAGTTCTTGTATTTGAAGATAAAATCTTTTTGCTTTGAAGAAGAAAGATCTAGCTGACTGAAATAAGTTCATTAGATGAAAACCAACAAAAATTGACAAGAACCACGAAAAGTTCTTGTATTTTAAGATAAAATATTACTCTATTAAGGAAAAAACTCCCAGCTCGCTGAAATATGTTCATTTGCTGAAAACCATCAAAACCACGAAAAGTTCTTGTATTTGAAGATAAAATCTTTTTGCTTTGAAGAAGAAAGATCTAGCTGACTGAAATAAGTTCATTCGATGAAAACCAACAAAAATTGACAAGAACCACGAAAAGTTCTTGTATTTTAAGATAAAATCTTACTCTATTAAGGAAAAAACTTCCAGCTCGCTGAAATATGTTCATTTGCTGAAAACCATCAAAACCACGTAAAGTTCTTGTATTTGAAGATAAAATCTTTTTGCTTTGAAGAAGAAAGATCCAGCTGACTGAAATAAGTTCATTAGATGAAAACCAACAAAAATTGACAAGAACCACGAAAAGTTCTTGTATTTTAAGATAAAATCTTACTCTATTCAGGAAAAAACTTCCAGCTCGCTGAAATATGTTCATTTGCTGAAAACCATCAAAACCACGAAAAGTTCTTGTATTTGAAGATAAAATCTTTTTGCTTTGAAGAAGAAAGATCTAGCTGACTGAAATAAGTTCATTAGATGAAAACCAACAAAAATTGACAAGAACCACGAAAAGTTCTTGTATTTTAAGATAAAATCTTACTCTATTAAGGAAAAAACTTCCAGCTCGCTGAAATATGTTCATTTCCTGAAAACCATCAAAACAACGAAAAGTTCTTGTATTTGAAGATAAAATCTTTTTGCTTTGAAGAAGAAAGATCCAGCTGACTGAAATAAGTTCATGAGATGAAAACCAACAAAAATTGACAAGAACCACGAAAAGTTCTTGTATTTTAAGATAAAATCATAGGCTATTAAAGAAAAAACTTCCAGCTCGCTGAAATCTGTTCATTTGCTGAAAACCATCAAAACCACGAAAAGTTCTTGTATTTGAAGATAAAATCTTTTTGCTTTGAAGAAGAAAGATCGAGCTGACTGAAATAAGTTCATTAGATGAAAACCAACAAAAATTGACAAGAACCACGAAATGTTCTTGTATTTTAAGATAAAATCTTACTCTATTCAGGAAAAAACTTCCAGCTCGCTGAAATATGTTCATTTGCTGAAAACCATCAAAACCACGAAAAGTTCTTGTATTTGAAGATAAAATCTTTTTTCTTTGAAGAAGAAAGATCTAGCTGACTGAAATAAGTTCATTAGATGAAAACCAACAAAAATTGACAAGAACCACGAAAAGTTCTTGTATTTTAAGATAAAATCTTACTCTATTAAGGAAAAAACTTCCAGCTCGCTGAAATATGTTCATTTGCTGAAAACCATCAAAACCATGAAAAGTTCTTGTATTTGAAGATAAAATCTTTTTGCTTTGAAGAAGAAAGATCTAGCTGACTGAAATAAGTTCATTAGATGAAAACCAACAAAAATTGACAAGAACCACGAAAAGTTCTTGTATTTTAAGATAAAATCTTACTCTATTAAGGAAAAAACTTCCAGCTCGCTGAAATATGTTCATTTCCTGAAAACCATCAAAACAACGAAAAGTTCTTGTATTTGAAGATAAAATCTTTTTGCTTTGAAGAAGAAAGATCTAGCTGACTGAAATATGTTCATGAGATGAAAACCAACAAAAATTGACAAGAACCACGAAATGGTCTTGTATTTTAAGATAAAATCTTACTCTATTAAGGAAAAAACTTCCAGCTCGCTGAAATATGTTCATTTGCTGAAAACCATCAAAACCACGAAAAGTTCTTGTATTTGAAGATAAAATCTTTTTTCTTTGAAGAAGAAAGATCTAGCTGACTGAAATAAGTTCATTAGATGAAAACCAACAAAAATTGACAAGAACCACGAAAAGTTCTTGTATTTTAAGATAAAATCTTACTCTATTAAGGAAAAAACTTCCAGCTCGCTGAAATATGTTCATTTGCTGAAAACCATCAAAACCATGAAAAGTTCTTGTATTTGAAGATAAAATCTTTTTGCTTTGAAGAAGAAAGATCTAGCTGACTGAAATAAGTTCATTAGATGAAAACCAACAAAAATTGACAAGAACCACGAAAAGTTCTTGTATTTTAAGATAAAATCTTACTCTATTAAGGAAAAAACTTCCAGCTCGCTGAAATATGTTCATTTGCTGAAAACCATCAAAACCACGAAAGGTTCTTGTATTTGAAGATAAAATCTTTTTGCTTTGAAGAAGAAAGATCTAGCTGACTGAAATAAGTTCATTAGATGAAAACCAACAAAAATTGACAAGAACCACGAAAAGTTCTTGTATTTTAAGATAAAATCTTACTCTATGAAGGAAAAAACGTCCAGCTCGCTGAAATATGTTCATTTGCTGAAAACCATCAAAACCATGAAAAGTTCTTGTATTTGAAGATAAAATCTTTTTGCTTTGAAGAAGAAAGATCTAGCTGACTGAAATAAGTTCATTAGATGAAAACCAACAAAAATTGACAAGAATCACGAAAAGTTCTTGTATTTTAAGATAAAATCTTACTCTATTAAGGAAAAAACTTCCAGCTCGCTGAAATATGTTCATTTGCTGAAAACCATCAAAACCACGATAGGTTCTTGTATTTGAAGATAAAATCTTTTTGCTTTGAAGAAGAAAGATCCAGCTGACTGAAATAAGTTCATTAGATGAAAACCAACAAAAATTGACAAGAACCACGAAAAGTTCTTGTATTTTAAGATAAAATCTTACTCTATTAAGGAAAAAACTTCCAGCTCGCTGAAATATGTTCATTTGCTGAAAACCATCAAAACCACGAAAAGTTCTTGTATTTGAAGATAAAATCTTTTTGCTTTGAAGAAGAAAGATCTAGCTGACTGAAATAAGTTCATTAGATGAAAACCAACAAAAATTGACAAGAACCACGAAAAGTTCTTGTATTTTAAGATAAAATCTTACTCTATTAAGGAAAAAACTTCCAGCTCGCTGAAATATGTTCATTTGCTGAAAACCATCAAAACCATGAAAAGTTCTTGTATTTGAAGATAAAATCTTTTTGCTTTGATGAAGAAAGATCTCGCTGACTGAAATAAGTTCATTAGATGAAAACCAACAAAATTTGACAAGAACCACGAAAACTTCTTGTATTTTATGATAATATCTTACGCTATTAAAGAAAAAACTTCTGGCTCGCTGAAATATGTTCATTTGCTGAAAACCATCAAAACCACGAAAAGTTCTTGTATTTGAAGATAAAATCTTTTTGCTTTGAAGAAGAAAGATCCAGCTGACTGAAATAAGTTCATTAGATGAAAACCAACAAAAATTGACAAGAACCACGAAAAGTTCTTGTATTTTAAGATAAAATCTTACTCTATTAAGGAAAAAACTTCCAGCTCGCTGAAATATGTTCATTTGCTGAAAACCATCAAAACCACGAAAAGTTCTTGTATTTGAAGATAAAATCTTTTTGCTTTGAAGAAGAAAGATCTAGCTGACTGAAATAAGTTCATTGGATGAAAACCAACAAAAATTGACAAGAACCACGAAAAGTTCTTGTATTTTAAGATAAAATCTTACTCTTTGAAGGAAAAAACTTCCAGCTCGCTGAAATCTGTTCATTTGCTGAAAACCATCAAAACCACGAAAAGTTCTTGTATTTGAAGATAAAATCTTTTTGCTTTGAAGAAGAAAGATCTCGCTGACTGAAATAAGTTCATTAGATGAAAACCAACAAAATTTGACAAGAACCACGAAAACTTCTTGTATTTTAAGATAATATCTTACGCTATTAAAGATAAAACTTCTGGCTCGCTGAAATATGTTCATTTGCTGAAAACCAACAAAACCACGAAAAGTTCTTGTATTTGAAGATAAAATCTTTTTGCTTTGAAGAAGAAAGATCCAGCTGACTGAAATAAGTTCATTCGATGAAAACCAACAAAAATTGACAAGAACCACGAAAAGTTCTTGTATTTTAAGATAAAATCTTACTCTATTAAGGAAAAAACTTCCAGCTCGCTGAAATATGTTCATTTCCTGAAAACCATCAAAACAACGAAAAGTTCTTGTATTTGAAGATAAAATCTTTTTGCTTTGAAGAAGAAAGATCCAGCTGACTGAAATAAGTTCATGAGATGAAAACCAACAAAAATTGACAAGAACCACGAAAAGTTCTTGTATTTTAAGATAAAATCTTAGGCTATTAAGGAAAAAACTCCCAGCTCGCTGAAATATGTTCATTTGCTGAAAACCATCAAAACCACGAAAAGTTCTTGTATTTGAAGATAAAATCTTTTTGCTTTGAAGAAGAAAGATCTGGCTGACTGAAATAAGTTCATTAGATGAAAACCAACAAAAATTGACAAGAACCACGAAAAGTTCTTGTATTTTAAGATAAAATCTTACTCTATTAAGGAAAAAACTTCCAGCTCGCTGAAATATGTTCATTTCCTGAAAACCATCAAAACCATGAAAAGTTCTTGTATTTGAAGATAAAATCTTTTTGCTTTGAAGAAGAAAGATCTAGCTGACTGAAATAAGTTCATTAGATGAAAACCAACAAAAATTGACAAGAACCACGAAAAGTTCTTGTATTTTAAGATAAAATCTTACTCTATTAAGGAAAAAACTTCCAGCTCGCTGAAATATGTTCATTTGCTGAAAACCATCAAAACCACGAAAGGTTCTTGTATTTGAAGATAAAATCTTTTTGCTTTGAAGAAGAAAGATCTAGCTGACTGAAATAAGTTCATTAGATGAAAACCAACAAAAATTGACAAGAACCACGAAAAGTTCTTGTATTTTAAGATAAAATCTTACTCTATGAAGGAAAAAACGTCCAGCTCGCTGAAATATGTTCATTTGCTGAAAACCATCAAAACCATGAAAAGTTCTTGTATTTGAAGATAAAATCTTTTTGCTTTGAAGAAGAAAGATCTAGCTGACTGAAATAAGTTCATTAGATGAAAACCAACAAAAATTGACAAGAATCACGAAAAGTTCTTGTATTTTAAGATAAAATCTTACTCTATTAAGGAAAAAACTTCCAGCTCGCTGAAATATGTTCATTTGCTGAAAACCATCAAAACCACGATAGGTTCTTGTATTTGAAGATAAAATCTTTTTGCTTTGAAGAAGAAAGATCCAGCTGACTGAAATAAGTTCATTAGATGAAAACCAACAAAAATTGACAAGAACCACGAAAAGTTCTTGTATTTTAAGATAAAATCTTACTCTATTAAGGAAAAAACTTCCAGCTCGCTGAAATATGTTCATTTGCTGAAAACCATCAAAACCACGAAAAGTTCTTGTATTTGAAGATAAAATCTTTTTGCTTTGAAGAAGAAAGATCTAGCTGACTGAAATAAGTTAATTAGATGAAAACCAACAAAAATTGACAAGAACCACGAAAAGTTCTTGTATTTTAAGATAAAATCTTACTCTATTAAGGAAAAAACTTCCAGCTCGCTGAAATATGTTCATTTGCTGAAAACCATCAAAACCATGAAAAGTTCTTGTATTTGAAGATAAAATCTTTTTGCTTTGATGAAGAAAGATCTCGCTGACTGAAATAAGTTCATTAGATGAAAACCAACAAAAATTGACAAGAACCACGAAAAGTTCTTGTATTTTAAGATAAAATCTTACTCTATTCAGGAAAAAACTTCCAGCTCGCTGAAATATGTTCATTTGCTGAAAACCATCAAAACCACGAAAAGTTCTTGTATTTGAAGATAAAATCTTTTTGCTTTGAAGAAGAAAGATCTAGCTGACTGAAATAAGTTCATTAGATGAAAACCAACAAAAATTGACAAGAACCACGAAAAGTTCTTGTATTTTAAGATAAAATCTTACTCTATTAAGGAAAAAACTTCCAGCTCGCTGAAATATGTTCATTTCCTGAAAACCATCAAAACAACGAAAAGTTCTTGTATTTGAAGATAAAATCTTTTTGCTTTGAAGAAGAAAGATCTAGCTGACTGAAATAAGTTCATGAGATGAAAACCAACAAAAATTGACAAGAACCACGAAAAGTTCTTGTATTTTAAGATAAAATCATAGGCTATTAAAGAAAAAACTTCCAGCTCGCTGAAATCTGTTCATTTGCTGAAAACCATCAAAACCACGAAAAGTTCTTGTATTTGAAGATAAAATCTTTTTGCTTTGAAGAAGAAAGATCGAGCTGACTGAAATAAGTTCATTAGATGAAAACCAACAAAAATTGACAAGAACCACGAAATGTTCTTGTATTTTAAGATAAAATCTTACTCTATTCAGGAAAAAACTTCCAGCTCGCTGAAATATGTTCATTTGCTGAAAACCATCAAAACCACGAAAAGTTCTTGTATTTGAAGATAAAATCTTTTTTCTTTGAAGAAGAAAGATCTAGCTGACTGAAATAAGTTCATTAGATGAAAACCAACAAAAATTGACAAGAACCACGAAAAGTTCTTGTATTTTAAGATAAAATCTTACTCTATTAAGGAAAAAACTTCCAGCTCGCTGAAATATGTTCATTTCCTGAAAACCATCAAAACAACGAAAAGTTCTTGTATTTGAAGATAAAATCTTTTTGCTTTGAAGAAGAAAGATCTAGCTGACTGAAATATGTTCATGAGATGAAAACCAACAAAAATTGACAAGAACCACGAAATGGTCTTGTATATTAAGATAAAATCTTACTCTATTAAGGAAAAAACTTCCAGCTCGCTGAAATATGTTCATTTGCTGAAAACCATCAAAACCACGAAAAGTTCTTGTATTTGAAGATAAAATCTTTTTTCTTTGAAGAAGAAAGATCTAGCTGACTGAAATAAGTTCATTAGATGAAAACCAACAAAAATTGACAAGAACCACGAAAAGTTCTTGTATTTTAAGATAAAATCTTACTCTATTAAGGAAAAAACTTCCAGCTCGCTGAAATATGTTCATTTGCTGAAAACCATCAAAACCACGAAAGGTTCTTGTATTTGAAGATAAAATCTTTTTGCTTTGAAGAAGAAAGATCTAGCTGACTGAAATAAGTTCATTAGATGAAAACCAACAAAAATTGACAAGAACCACGAAAAGTTCTTGTATTTTAAGATAAAATCTTACTCTATGAAGGAAAAAACGTCCAGCTCGCTGAAATATGTTCATTTCCTGAAAACCATCAAAACAACGAAAAGTTCTTGTATTTGAAGATAAAATCTTTTTGCTTTGAAGAAGAAAGATCTAGCTGACTGAAATATGTTCATGAGATGAAAACCAACAAAAATTGACAAGAACCACGAAATGGTCTTGTATTTTAAGATAAAATCTTACTCTATTAAGGAAAAAACTTCCAGCTCGCTGAAATATGTTCATTTGCTGAAAACCATCAAAACCACGAAAAGTTCTTGTATTTGAAGATAAAATCTTTTTTCTTTGAAGAAGAAAGATCTAGCTGACTGAAATAAGTTCATTAGATGAAAACCAACAAAAATTGACAAGAACCACGAAAAGTTCTTGTATTTTAAGATAAAATCTTACTCTATTAAGGAAAAAACTTCCAGCTCGCTGAAATATGTTCATTTGCTGAAAACCATCAAAACCACGAAAGGTTCTTGTATTTGAAGATAAAATCTTTTTGCTTTGAAGAAGAAAGATCTAGCTGACTGAAATAAGTTCATTAGATGAAAACCAACAAAAATTGACAAGAACCACGAAAAGTTCTTGTATTTTAAGATAAAATCTTACTCTATGAAGGAAAAAACGTCCAGCTCGCTGAAATATGTTCATTTGCTGAAAACCATCAAAACCATGAAAAGTTCTTGTATTTGAAGATAAAATCTTTTTGCTTTGAAGAAGAAAGATCTAGCTGACTGAAATAAGTTCATTAGATGAAAACCAACAAAAATTGACAAGAATCACGAAAAGTTCTTGTATTTTAAGATAAAATCTTACTCTATTAAGGAAAAAACTTCCAGCTCGCTGAAATATGTTCATTTGCTGAAAACCATCAAAACCACGATAGGTTCTTGTATTTGAAGATAAAATCTTTTTGCTTTGAAGAAGAAAGATCCAGCTGACTGAAATAAGTTCATTAGATGAAAACCAACAAAAATTGACAAGAACCACGAAAAGTTCTTGTATTTTAAGATAAAATCTTACTCTATTAAGGAAAAAACTTCCAGCTCGCTGAAATATGTTCATTTGCTGAAAACCATCAAAACCACGAAAAGTTCTTGTATTTGAAGATAAAATCTTTTTGCTTTGAAGAAGAAAGATCTAGCTGACTGAAATAAGTTCATTAGATGAAAACCAACAAAAATTGACAAGAACCACGAAAAGTTCTTGTATTTTAAGATAAAATCTTACTCTATTAAGGAAAAAACTTCCAGCTCGCTGAAATATGTTCATTTGCTGAAAACCATCAAAACCATGAAAAGTTCTTGTATTTGAAGATAAAATCTTTTTGCTTTGATGAAGAAAGATCTCGCTGACTGAAATAAGTTCATTAGATGAAAACCAACAAAATTTGACAAGAACCACGAAAACTTCTTGTATTTTATGATAATATCTTACGCTATTAAAGAAAAAACTTCTGGCTCGCTGAAATATGTTCATTTGCTGAAAACCATCAAAACCACGAAAAGTTCTTGTATTTGAAGATAAAATCTTTTTGCTTTGAAGAAGAAAGATCCAGCTGACTGAAATAAGTTCATTAGATGAAAACCAACAAAAATTGACAAGAACCACGAAAAGTTCTTGTATTTTAAGATAAAATCTTACTCTATTAAGGAAAAAACTTCCAGCTCGCTGAAATATGTTCATTTGCTGAAAACCATCAAAACCACGAAAAGTTCTTGTATTTGAAGATAAAATCTTTTTGCTTTGAAGAAGAAAGATCTAGCTGACTGAAATAAGTTCATTGGATGAAAACCAACAAAAATTGACAAGAACCACGAAAAGTTCTTGTATTTTAAGATAAAATCTTACTCTATTAAGGAAAAAACTTCCAGCTCGCTGAAATATGTTCATTTCCTGAAAACCATCAAAACAACGAAAAGTTCTTGTATTTGAAGATAAAATCTTTTTGCTTTGAAGAAGAAAGATCTAGCTGACTGAAATAAGTTCATGAGATGAAAACCAACAAAAATTGACAAGAACCACGAAAAGTTCTTGTATTTTAAGATAAAATCATAGGCTATTAAAGAAAAAACTTCCAGCTCGCTGAAATCTGTTCATTTGCTGAAAACCATCAAAACCACGAAAAGTTCTTGTATTTGAAGATAAAATCTTTTTGCTTTGAAGAAGAAAGATCGAGCTGACTGAAATAAGTTCATTAGATGAAAACCAACAAAAATTGACAAGAACCACGAAATGTTCTTGTATTTTAAGATAAAATCTTACTCTATTCAGGAAAAAACTTCCAGCTCGCTGAAATATGTTCATTTGCTGAAAACCATCAAAACCACGAAAAGTTCTTGTATTTGAAGATAAAATCTTTTTTCTTTGAAGAAGAAAGATCTAGCTGACTGAAATAAGTTCATTAGATGAAAACCAACAAAAATTGACAAGAACCACGAAAAGTTCTTGTATTTTAAGATAAAATCTTACTCTATTAAGGAAAAAACTTCCAGCTCGCTGAAATATGTTCATTTCCTGAAAACCATCAAAACAACGAAAAGTTCTTGTATTTGAAGATAAAATCTTTTTGCTTTGAAGAAGAAAGATCTAGCTGACTGAAATATGTTCATGAGATGAAAACCAACAAAAATTGACAAGAACCACGAAATGGTCTTGTATTTTAAGATAAAATCTTACTCTATTAAGGAAAAAACTTCCAGCTCGCTGAAATATGTTCATTTGCTGAAAACCATCAAAACCACGAAAAGTTCTTGTATTTGAAGATAAAATCTTTTTTCTTTGAAGAAGAAAGATCTAGCTGACTGAAATAAGTTCATTAGATGAAAACCAACAAAAATTGACAAGAACCACGAAAAGTTCTTGTATTTTAAGATAAAATCTTACTCTATTAAGGAAAAAACTTCCAGCTCGCTGAAATATGTTCATTTGCTGAAAACCATCAAAACCACGAAAGGTTCTTGTATTTGAAGATAAAATCTTTTTGCTTTGAAGAAGAAAGATCTAGCTGACTGAAATAAGTTCATTAGATGAAAACCAACAAAAATTGACAAGAACCACGAAAAGTTCTTGTATTTTAAGATAAAATCTTACTCTATGAAGGAAAAAACGTCCAGCTCGCTGAAATATGTTCATTTCCTGAAAACCATCAAAACAACGAAAAGTTCTTGTATTTGAAGATAAAATCTTTTTGCTTTGAAGAAGAAAGATCTAGCTGACTGAAATATGTTCATGAGATGAAAACCAACAAAAATTGACAAGAACCACGAAATGGTCTTGTATTTTAAGATAAAATCTTACTCTATTAAGGAAAAAACTTCCAGCTCGCTGAAATATGTTCATTTGCTGAAAACCATCAAAACCACGAAAAGTTCTTGTATTTGAAGATAAAATCTTTTTTCTTTGAAGAAGAAAGATCTAGCTGACTGAAATAAGTTCATTAGATGAAAACCAACAAAAATTGACAAGAACCACGAAAAGTTCTTGTATTTTAAGATAAAATCTTACTCTATTAAGGAAAAAACTTCCAGCTCGCTGAAATATGTTCATTTGCTGAAAACCATCAAAACCACGAAAGGTTCTTGTATTTGAAGATAAAATCTTTTTGCTTTGAAGAAGAAAGATCTAGCTGACTGAAATAAGTTCATTAGATGAAAACCAACAAAAATTGACAAGAACCACGAAAAGTTCTTGTATTTTAAGATAAAATCTTACTCTATGAAGGAAAAAACGTCCAGCTCGCTGAAATATGTTCATTTGCTGAAAACCATCAAAACCATGAAAAGTTCTTGTATTTGAAGATAAAATCTTTTTGCTTTGAAGAAGAAAGATCTAGCTGACTGAAATAAGTTCATTAGATGAAAACCAACAAAAATTGACAAGAATCACGAAAAGTTCTTGTATTTTAAGATAAAATCTTACTCTATTAAGGAAAAAACTTCCAGCTCGCTGAAATATGTTCATTTGCTGAAAACCATCAAAACCACGATAGGTTCTTGTATTTGAAGATAAAATCTTTTTGCTTTGAAGAAGAAAGATCCAGCTGACTGAAATAAGTTCATTAGATGAAAACCAACAAAAATTGACAAGAACCACGAAAAGTTCTTGTATTTTAAGATAAAATCTTACTCTATTAAGGAAAAAACTTCCAGCTCGCTGAAATATGTTCATTTGCTGAAAACCATCAAAACCACGAAAAGTTCTTGTATTTGAAGATAAAATCTTTTTGCTTTGAAGAAGAAAGATCTAGCTGACTGAAATAAGTTCATTAGATGAAAACCAACAAAAATTGACAAGAACCACGAAAAGTTCTTGTATTTTAAGATAAAATCTTACTCTATTAAGGAAAAAACTTCCAGCTCGCTGAAATATGTTCATTTGCTGAAAACCATCAAAACCATGAAAAGTTCTTGTATTTGAAGATAAAATCTTTTTGTTTTGATGAAGAAAGATCTCGCTGACTGAAATAAGTTCATTAGATGAAAACCAACAAAATTTGACAAGAACCACGAAAACTTCTTGTATTTTATGATAATATCTTACGCTATTAAAGAAAAAACTTCTGGCTCGCTGAAATATGTTCATTTGCTGAAAACCATCAAAACCACGAAAAGTTCTTGTATTTGAAGATAAAATCTTTTTGCTTTGAAGAAGAAAGATCCAGCTGACTGAAATAAGTTCATTAGATGAAAACCAACAAAAATTGACAAGAACCACGAAAAGTTCTTGTATTTTAAGATAAAATCTTACTCTATTAAGGAAAAAACTTCCAGCTCGCTGAAATATGTTCATTTGCTGAAAACCATCAAAACCACGAAAAGTTCTTGTATTTGAAGATAAAATCTTTTTGCTTTGAAGAAGAAAGATCTAGCTGACTGAAATAAGTTCATTGGATGAAAACCAACAAAAATTGACAAGAACCACGAAAAGTTCTTGTATTTTAAGATAAAATCTTACTCTTTGAAGGAAAAAACTTCCAGCTCGCTGAAATCTGTTCATTTGCTGAAAACCATCAAAACCACGAAAAGTTCTTGTATTTGAAGATAAAATCTTTTTGCTTTGAAGAAGAAAGATCTCGCTGACTGAAATAAGTTCATTAGATGAAAACCAACAAAATTTGACAAGAACCACGAAAACTTCTTGTATTTTAAGATAATATCTTACGCTATTAAAGATAAAACTTCTGGCTCGCTGAAATATGTTCATTTGCTGAAAACCAACAAAACCACGAAAAGTTCTTGTATTTGAAGATAAAATCTTTTTGCTTTGAAGAAGAAAGATCCAGCTGACTGAAATAAGTTCATTCGATGAAAACCAACAAAAATTGACAAGAACTACGAAAAGTTCTTGTATTTTAAGATAAAATCTTACTCTATTAAGGAAAAAACTTCCAGCTCGCTGAAATATGTTCATTTCCTGAAAACCATCAAAACAACGAAAAGTTCTTGTATTTGAAGATAAAATCTTTTTGCTTTGAAGAAGAAAGATCCAGCTGACTGAAATAAGTTCATGAGATGAAAACCAACAAAAATTGACAAGAACCACGAAAAGTTCTTGTATTTTAAGATAAAATCTTAGGCTATTAAGGAAAAAACTCCCAGCTCGCTGAAATATGTTCATTTGCTGAAAACCATCAAAACCACGAAAAGTTCTTGTATTTGAAGATAAAATCTTTTTGCTTTGAAGAAGAAAGATCTGGCTGACTGAAATAAGTTCATGAGATGAAAACCAACAAAAATTGACAAGAACCACGAAAAGTTCTTGTATTTTAAGATAAAATCTTACTCTATTAAGGAAAAAACTTCCAGCTCGCTGAAATATGTTCATTTCCTGAAAACCATCAAAACAACGAAAAGTTCTTGTATTTGAAGATAAAATCTTTTTGCTTTGAAGAAGAAAGATCTAGCTGACTGAAATATGTTCATGAGATGAAAACCAACAAAAATTGACAAGAACCACGAAATGGTCTTGTATTTTAAGATAAAATCTTACTCTATTAAGGAAAAAACTTCCAGCTCGCTGAAATATGTTCATTTGCTGAAAACCATCAAAACCACGAAAAGTTCTTGTATTTGAAGATAAAATCTTTTTTCTTTGAAGAAGAAAGATCTAGCTGACTGAAATAAGTTCATTAGATGAAAACCAACAAAAATTGACAAGAACCACGAAAAGTTCTTGTATTTTAAGATAAAATCTTACTCTATTAAGGAAAAAACTTCCAGCTCGCTGAAATATGTTCATTTGCTGAAAACCATCAAAACCATGAAAAGTTCTTGTATTTGAAGATAAAATCTTTTTGCTTTGAAGAAGAAAGATCTAGCTGACTGAAATAAGTTCATTAGATGAAAACCAACAAAAATTGACAAGAACCACGAAAAGTTCTTGTATTTTAAGATAAAATCTTACTCTATTAAGGAAAAAACTTCCAGCTCGCCGAAATATGTTCATTTGCTGAAAACCATCAAAACCACGAAAGGTTCTTGTATTTGAAGATAAAATCTTTTTGCTTTGAAGAAGAAAGATCTAGCTGACTGAAATAAGTTCATTAGATGAAAACCAACAAAAATTGACAAGAACCACGAAAAGTTCTTGTATTTTAAGATAAAATCTTACTCTATGAAGGAAAAAACGTCCAGCTCGCTGAAATATGTTCATTTGCTGAAAACCATCAAAACCATGAAAAGTTCTTGTATTTGAAGATAAAATCTTTTTGCTTTGAAGAAGAAAGATCTAGCTGACTGAAATAAGTTCATTAGATGAAAACCAACAAAAATTGACAAGAATCACGAAAAGTTCTTGTATTTTAAGATAAAATCTTACTCTATTAAGGAAAAAACTTCCAGCTCGCTGAAATATGTTCATTTGCTGAAAACCATCAAAACCACGATAGGTTCTTGTATTTGAAGATAAAATCTTTTTGCTTTGAAGAAGAAAGATCTAGCTGACTGAAATAAGTTCATTAGATGAAAACCAACAAAAATTGACAAGAACCACGAAAAGTTCTTGTATTTTAAGATAAAATCTTACTCTATTAAGGAAAAAACTTCCAGCTCGCTGAAATATGTTCATTTGCTGAAAACCATCAAAACCACGAAAAGTTCTTGTATTTGAAGATAAAATCTTTTTGCTTTGAAGAAGAAAGATCTAGCTGACTGAAATAAGTTAATTAGATGAAAACCAACAAAAATTGACAAGAACCACGAAAAGTTCTTGTATTTTAAGATAAAATCTTACTCTATTAAGGAAAAAACTTCCAGCTCGCTGAAATATGTTCATTTGCTGAAAACCATCAAAACCATGAAAAGTTCTTGTATTTGAAGATAAAATCTTTTTGCTTTGATGAAGAAAGATCTCGCTGACTGAAATAAGTTCATTAGATGAAAACCAACAAAATTTGACAAGAACCACGAAAACTTCTTGTATTTTATGATAATATCTTACGCGATTAAAGAAAAAACTTCTGGCTCGCTGAAATATGTTCATTTGCTGAAAACCATCAAAACCACGAAAAGTTCTTGTATTTGAAGATAAAATCTTTTTGCTTTGAAGAAGAAAGATCCAGCTGACTGAAATAAGTTCATTAGATGAAAACCAACAAAAATTGACAAGAACCACGAAAAGTTCTTGTATTTTAAGATAAAATCTTACTCTATTAAGGAAAAAACTTCCAGCTCGCTGAAATATGTTCATTTGCTGAAAACCATCAAAACCACGAAAAGTTCTTGTATTTGAAGATAAAATCTTTTTGCTTTGAAGAAGAAAGATCTAGCTGACTGAAATAAGTTCATTGGATGAAAACCAACAAAAATTGACAAGAACCACGAAAAGTTCTTGTATTTTAAGATAAAATCTTACTCTTTGAAGGAAAAAACTTCCAGCTCGCTGAAATCTGTTCATTTGCTGAAAACCATCAAAACCACGAAAAGTTCTTGTATTTGAAGATAAAATCTTTTTGCTTTGAAGAAGAAAGATCTCGCTGACTGAAATAAGTTCATTAGATGAAAACCAACAAAATTTGACAAGAACCACGAAAACTTCTTGTATTTTAAGATAATATCTTACGCTATTAAAGATAAAACTTCTGGCTCGCTGAAATATGTTCATTTGCTGAAAACCAACAAAACCACGAAAAGTTCTTGTATTTGAAGATAAAATCTTTTTGCTTTGAAGAAGAAAGATCCAGCTGACTGAAATAAGTTCATTCGATGAAAACCAACAAAAATTGACAAGAACCACGAAAAGTTCTTGTATTTTAAGATAAAATCTTACTCTATTAAGGAAAAAACTTCCAGCTCGCTGAAATATGTTCATTTCCTGAAAACCATCAAAACAACGAAAAGTTCTTGTATTTGAAGATAAAATCTTTTTGCTTTGAAGAAGAAAGATCCAGCTGACTGAAATAAGTTCATGAGATGAAAACCAACAAAAATTGACAAGAACCACGAAAAGTTCTTGTATTTTAAGATAAAATCTTAGGCTATTAAAGAAAAAACTTCCAGCTCGCTGAAATCTGTTCATTTGCTGAAAACCATCAAAACCACGAAAAGTTCTTGTATTTGAAGATAAAATCTTTTTGCTTTGAAGAAGAAAGATCTAGCTGACTGAAATAAGTTCATTAGATGAAAACCAACAAAAATTGACAATAACCACGAAAAGTTCTTGTATTTTAAGATAAAATATTACTCTATTAAGGAAAAAACTACCAGCTCGCTGAAATATGTTCATTTGCTGAAAACCATCAAAACCACGAAAAGTTCTTGTATTTGAAGATAAAATCTTTTTGCTTTGAAGAAGAAAGATCCAGCTGACTGAAATAAGTTCATTAGATGAAAACCAACAAAAATTGACAAGAACCACGAAAAGTTCTTGTATTTTAAGATAAAATCTTACTCTATTAAGGAAAAAACTTCCAGCTCGCTGAAATATGTTCATTTGCTGAAAACCATCAAAACCACGAAAAGTTCTTGTATTTGAAGATAAAATCTTTTTGCTTTGAAGAAGAAAGATCTAGCTGACTGAAATAAGTTCATTAGATGAAAACCAACAAAAATTGACAAGAACCACGAAAAGTTCTTGTATTTTAAGATAAAATATTACTCTATTAAGGAAAAAACTTCCAGCTCGCTGAAATCTGTTCATTTGCTGAAAACCATCAAAACCACGAAAAGTTCTTGTATTTGAAGATAAAATCTTTTTGTTTTGAAGAAGAAAGATCTCGCTGACTGAAATAAGTTCATTAGATGAAAACCAACAAAATTTGACAAGAACCACGAAAACTTCTTGTATTTTAAGATAATATCTTACGCTATTAAAGATAAAACTTCTGGCTCGCTGAAATATGTTCATTTGCTGAAAACCAACAAAACCACGAAAAGTTCTTGTATTTGAAGATAAAATCTTTTTGCTTTGAAGAAGAAAGATCCAGCTGACTAAAATGCAGCATTAGATGAAAACCAACAAAAATTGACAAGAACCACGAAAAGTTCTTGTATTTTAAGATAAAATATTACTCTATTAAGGAAAAAACTACCAGCTCGCTGAAATATGTTCATTTGCTGAAAACCATCAAAACCACGAAAAGTTCTTGTATTTGAAGATAAAACCTTTTTGCTTTGAAGAAGAAAGATCTAGCTGACTGAAATAAGTTCATGAGATGAAAACCAACAAAAATTGACAAGAACCACGAAAAGTTCTTGTATTTTAAGATAAAATCATAGGCTATTAAAGAAAAAACTTCCAGCTCGCTGAAATCTGTTCATTTGCTGAAAACCATCAAAACCACGAAAATTTCTTGTATTTGAAGATAAAATCTTTTTTCTTTGAAGAAGAAAGATCTAGCTGACTGAAAGAAGTTCATTCGATGAAAACCAACAAAATTTGACAAGAACCACGAAAACTTCTTGTATTTTATGATAATATCTTACGCTATTAAAGAAAAAACTTCTGGCTCGCTGAAATATGTTCATTTGCTGAAAACCATCAAAACCACGAAAAGTTCTTGTATTTGAAGATAAAATCTTTTTGCTTTGAAGAAGAAAGATCCAGCTGACTGAAATAAGTTCATTAGATGAAAACCAACAAAAATTGACAAGAACCACGAAAAGTTCTTGTATTTTAAGATAAAATCTTACTCTATTAAGGAAAAAACTTCCAGCTCGCTGAAATATGTTCATTTGCTGAAAACCATCAAAACCACGAAAAGTTCTTGTATTTGAAGATAAAATCTTTTTGCTTTGAAGAAGAAAGATCTAGCTGACTGAAATAAGTTCATTAGATGAAAACCAACAAAAATTGACAAGAACCACGAAAAGTTCTTGTATTTTAAGATAAAATCTTACGCTATTAAAGATAAAACTTCTGGCTCGCTGAAATATGTTCATTTGCTGAAAACCAACAAAACCACGAAAAGTTCTTGTATTTGAAGATAAAATCTTTTTGCATTGAAGAAGAAAGATCCAGCTGACTGAAATAAGTTCATTAGATGAAAACCAACAAAAATTGACAAGAACCACGAAAAGTTCTTGTATTTTAAGATAAAATCTTACTCTATTAAGGAAAAAACTTCCAGCTCGCTGAAATATGTTCATTTCCTGAAAACCATCAAAACCACGAAAAGTTCTTGTATTTGAAGATAAAATCTTTTTGCTTTGAAGAAGAAAGATCTAGCTGACTGAAATAAGTTAATTAGATGAAAACCAACAAAAATTGACAAGAACCACGAAAAGTTCTTGTATTTTAAGATAAAATCTTACTCTATTAAGGAAAAAACTTCCAGCTCGCTGAAATATGTTCATTTGCTGAAAACCATCAAAACCATGAAAAGTTCTTGTATTTGAAGATAAAATCTTTTTGCTTTGATGAAGAAAGATCTCGCTGACTGAAATAAGTTCATTAGATGAAAACCAACAAAATTTGACAAGAACCACGAAAACTTCTTGTATTTTATGATAATATCTTACGCGATTAAAGAAAAAACTTCTGGCTCGCTGAAATATGTTCATTTGCTGAAAACCATCAAAACCACGAAAAGTTCTTGTATTTGAAGATAAAATCTTTTTGCTTTGAAGAAGAAAGATCCAGCTGACTGAAATAAGTTCATTAGATGAAAACCAACAAAAATTGACAAGAACCACGAAAAGTTCTTGTATTTTAAGATAAAATCTTACTCTATTAAGGAAAAAACTTCCAGCTCGCTGAAATATGTTCATTTGCTGAAAACCATCAAAACCACGAAAAGTTCTTGTATTTGAAGATAAAATCTTTTTGCTTTGAAGAAGAAAGATCTAGCTGACTGAAATAAGTTCATTGGATGAAAACCAACAAAAATTGACAAGAACCACGAAAAGTTCTTGTATTTTAAGATAAAATCTTACTCTTTGAAGGAAAAAACTTCCAGCTCGCTGAAATCTGTTCATTTGCTGAAAACCATCAAAACCACGAAAAGTTCTTGTATTTGAAGATAAAATCTTTTTGCTTTGAAGAAGAAAGATCTCGCTGACTGAAATAAGTTCATTAGATGAAAACCAACAAAATTTGACAAGAACCACGAAAACTTCTTGTATTTTAAGATAATATCTTACGCTATTAAAGATAAAACTTCTGGCTCGCTGAAATATGTTCATTTGCTGAAAACCAACAAAACCACGAAAAGTTCTTGTATTTGAAGATAAAATCTTTTTGCTTTGAAGAAGAAAGATCCAGCTGACTGAAATAAGTTCATTCGATGAAAACCAACAAAAATTGACAAGAACCACGAAAAGTTCTTGTATTTTAAGATAAAATCTTACTCTATTAAGGAAAAAACTTCCAGCTCGCTGAAATATGTTCATTTCCTGAAAACCATCAAAACAACGAAAAGTTCTTGTATTTGAAGATAAAATCTTTTTGCTTTGAAGAAGAAAGATCCAGCTGACTGAAATAAGTTCATGAGATGAAAACCAACAAAAATTGACAAGAACCACGAAAAGTTCTTGTATTTTAAGATAAAATCTTAGGCTATTAAAGAAAAAACTTCCAGCTCGCTGAAATCTGTTCATTTGCTGAAAACCATCAAAACCACGAAAAGTTCTTGTATTTGAAGATAAAATCTTTTTGCTTTGAAGAAGAAAGATCTAGCTGACTGAAATAAGTTCATTAGATGAAAACCAACAAAAATTGACAATAACCACGAAAAGTTCTTGTATTTTAAGATAAAATATTACTCTATTAAGGAAAAAACTACCAGCTCGCTGAAATATGTTCATTTGCTGAAAACCATCAAAACCACGAAAAGTTCTTGTATTTGAAGATAAAATCTTTTTGCTTTGAAGAAGAAAGATCTGGCTGACTGAAATAAGTTCATGAGATGAAAACCAACAAAAATTGACAAGAACCACGAAAAGTTCTTGTATTTTAAGATAAAATCTTACTCTATTCAGGAAAAAACTTCCAGCTCGCTGAAATATTTTCATTTGCTGAAAACCATCAAAACCATGAAAAGTTCTTGTATTTGAAGATAAAATCTTTTTGCTTTGAAGAAGAAAGATCTAGCTGACTGAAAGAAGTTCATTAGATGAAAACCAACAAAATTTGACAAGAACCACGAAAACTTCTTGTATTTTATGATAATATTTTACGCTATTAAAGAAAAAATTTCTGGCTCGCTGAAATATGTTCATTTGCTGAAAACCATCAAAACCACGAAAAGTTCTTGTATTTGAAGATAAAATCTTTTTGCTTTGAAGAAGAAAGATCCAGCTGACTGACATAAGTTCATTAGATGAAAACCAACAAAAATTGACAAGAACCACGAAAAGTTCTTGTATTTTAAGATAAAATCTTACTCTATTAAGGAAAAAACTTCCAGCTCGCTGAAATATGTTCATTTGCTGAAAACCATCAAAACCACGAAAAGTTCTTGTATTTGAAGATAAAATCTTTTTGCTTTGAAGAAGAAAGATCTAGCTGACTGAAATAAGTTCATTAGATGAAAACCAACAAAAATTGACAAGAACCACGAAAAGTTCTTGTATTTTAAGATAAAATATTACTCTATTAAGGAAAAAACTTCCAGCTCGCTGAAATCTGTTCATTTGCTGAAAACCATCAAAACCACGAAAAGTTCTTGTATTTGAAGATAAAATCTTTTTGTTTTGAAGAAGAAAGATCTCGCTGACTGAAATAAGTTCATTAGATGAAAACCAACAAAATTTGACAAGAACCACGAAAACTTCTTGTATTTTAAGATAATATCTTACGCTATTAAAGATAAAACTTCTGGCTCGCTGAAATATGTTCATTTGCTGAAAACCAACAAAACCACGAAAAGTTCTTGTATTTGAAGATAAAATCTTTTTGCTTTGAAGAAGAAAGATCCAGCTGACTGAAATAAGTTCATTCGATGAAAACCAACAAAAAATGACAAGAACCACGAAAAGTTCTTGTATTTTAAGATAAAATCTTACTCTATTAAGGAAAAAACTTCCAGCTCGCTGAAATATGTTCATTTCCTGAAAACCATCAAAACCACGAAAAGTTCTTGTATTTGAAGATAAAATCTTTTTGCTTTGAAGAAGAAAGATCCAGCTGACTGAAATAAGTTCATGAGATGAAAACCAACAAAAATTGACAAGAACCACGAAAAGTTCTTGTATTTTAAGATAAAATCTTAGGCTATTAAAGAAAAAACTTCCAGCTCGCTGAAATCTGTTCATTTGCTGAAAACCATCAAAACCACGAAAAGTTCTTGTATTTGAAGATAAAATCTTTTTGCTTTGAAGAAGAAAGATCTAGCTGACTGAAATAAGTTCATTAGATGAAAACCAACAAAAATTGACAAGAACCACGAAAAGTTCTTGTATTTTAAGATAAAATATTACTCTATTAAGGAAAAAACTACCAGCTCGCTGAAATATGTTCATTTGCTGAAAACCATCAAAACCACGAAAAGTTCTTGTATTTGAAGATAAAACCTTTTTGCTTTGAAGAAGAAAGATCTAGCTGACTGAAATAAGTTCATGAGATGAAAACCAACAAAAATTGACAAGAACCACGAAAAGTTCTTGTATTTTAAGATAAAATCATAGGCTATTAAAGAAAAAACTTCCAGCTCGCTGAAATCTGTTCATTTGCTGAAAACCATCAAAACCACGAAAAGTTCTTGTATTTGAAGATAAAATCTTTTTGCTTTGAAGAAGAAAGATCCAGCTGACTGAAATAAGTTCATTAGATGAAAACCAACAAAAATTGACAAGAACCACGAAAAGTTCTTGTATTTTAAGATAAAATCTTACTCTATTAAGGAAAAAACTTCCAGCTCGCTGAAATATGTTCATTTGCTGAAAACCATCAAAACCACGAAAAGTTCTTGTATTTGAAGATAAAATCTTTTTGCTTTGAAGAAGAAAGATCTAGCTGACTGAAATAAGTTCATTAGATGAAAACCAACAAAAATTGACAAGAACCACGAAAAGTTCTTGTATTTTAAGATAAAATCTTACGCTATTAAAGATAAAACTTCTGGCTCGCTGAAATATGTTCATTTGCTGAAAACCAACAAAACCACGAAAAGTTCTTGTATTTGAAGATAAAATCTTTTTGCATTGAAGAAGAAAGATCCAGCTGACTGAAATAAGTTCATTAGATGAAAACCAACAAAAATTGACAAGAACCACGAAAAGTTCTTGTATTTTAAGATAAAATCTTACTCTATTAAGGAAAAAACTTCCAGCTCGCTGAAATATGTTCATTTCCTGAAAACCATCAAAGCAACGAAAAGTTCTTGTATTTGAAGATAAAATCTTTTTGCTTTGAAGAAGAAAGATCAAGCTGACTGAAATAAGTTCATTAGATGAAAACCAACAAAAATTGACAAGAACCACGAAAAGTTCTTGTATTTTAAGATAAAATCTTACTCTATTAAGGAAAAAACTTCCAGCTCGCTGAAATATGTTCATTTCCTGAAAACCATCAAAACCAAGAAAAGTTCTTGTATTTGAAGATAAAATCTTTTTGCTTTGAAGAAGAATGATCCAGCTGACTGAAATCAGTTCATCAGATGAAAACCAACAAAAATTGACAAGAACCACGAAAAGTTCTTGTATTTTAAGATAAAATCTTACTCTATTAAGGAAAAAACTTCCAGCTCGCTGAAATATGTTCATTTGCTGAAAACCATCAAAACCACGAAAAGTTCTTGTATTTGAAGATAAAATCTTTTTGCTTTGAAGAAGAAAGATCTAGCTGACTGAAATAAGTTCATTAGATGAAAACCAACAAAAATTGACAAGAACCACGAAAAGTTCTTGTATTTTAAGATAAAGTCTTACTCTATTAAGGAAAAAACTTCCGGCTCGCTGAAATATGTTCATTTCCTGAAAACCATCAAAACAACGAAAAGTTCTTGTATTTGAAGATAAAATCTTTTTGCTTTGAAGAACAAAGATCTAGCTGACTGAAATAAGTTCATCAGATGAAAACGAACAAAAATTGACAAGAACCACGAAAAGTTCTTGTATTTTAAGATAAAATCATAGGCTATTAAAGAAAAAACTTCCAGCTCGCTGAAATCTGTTCATTTGCTGAAAACTATCAAAACCACGAAAAGTTCTTGTATTTGAAGATAAAATCTTTTTGCTTTGAAGAAGAAAGATCCAGCTGACTGAAATAAGTTCATTAGATGAAAACCAACAAAAATTGACAAGAACCACGAAAACTTCTTGTATTTTAAGATAAAATCTTACTCTATTAAGGAAAAAACTTCCAGCTCGCTGAAATATGTTCATTTGCTGAAAACCATCAAAACAACGAAAAGTTCTTGTATTTGAAGATAAAATCTTTTTGCTTTGAAGAAGAAAGATCTAGCTGACTGAAATAAGTTCATTAGATGAAAACCAACAAAAATTGACAAGAACCACGAAAAGTTCTTGTATTTTAAGATAAAATCATAGGCTATTAAAGAAAAAACTTCCAGCTCGCTGAAATCTGTTCATTTGCTGAAAACCATCAAAACCACGAAAAGTTCTTGTATTTGAAGATAAAATCTTTTTGCTTTGAAGAAGAAAGATCTAGCTGACTGAAATAAGTTCATTCGATGAAAACCAACAAAAATTGACAAGAACCACGAAAAGTTCTTGTATTTTAAGATAAAATCTTACTCTATTCAGGAAAAAACTTCCAACTCGCTGAAATATGTTCATTTGCTGAAAACCATCAAAACCACGAAAAGTTCTTGTATTTGAAGATAAAATCTTTTTGCTTTGAAGAAGAAAGATCCAGCTGACTGAAATAAGTTCATTAGATGAAAACCAACAAAAATTGACAAGAACCACGAAAAGTTCTTGTATTTTAAGATAAAATCTTACTCTATTAAGGAAAAAACTTCCAGCTCGCTGAAATATGTTCATTTGCTGAAAACCATCAAAACCACGTAAAGTTCTTGTATTTGAAGATAAAATCTTTTTGCTTTGAAGAAGAAAGATATCGCTGACTGAAATAAGTTCATTAGATGAAAACCAACAATATTTGACAAGAACCACGAAAACGTCTTGTATTTTAAGATAATATCTTACGCTATTAAAGAAAAAACTTCTGGCTCGCTGAAATATGTTCATTTGCTGAAAACCAACAAAACCACGAAAAGTTCTTGTATTTGAAGATAAAATCTTTTTGCTTTGAAGAAGAAAGTTCCAGCTGACTGAAATAAGTTCATTAGATGAAAACCAACAAAAATTGACAAGAACCACGAAAACTTCTTGTATTGTAAGATAAAATCTTACTCTATTAAGGAAAAAACTTCCAGCTCGCTGAAATATGTTCATTTGCTGAAAACCATCAAAACCACCAAAAGTTCTTGTATTTGAAGATAAAATCTTTTTGCTTTGAAGAAGAAAGATCTAGCTGACTGAAATAAGTTCATTAGATGAAAACCAACAAAAATTGACAAGAACCACGAAAAGTTCTTGTATTTTAAGATAAAATCTTACTCTATTAAGGAAAAAACTTCCAGCTCGCTGAAATATGTTCATTTGCTGAAAACCATCAAAACCACGAAAAGTTCTTGTATTTGAAGATAAAATCTTTTTGCTTTGAAGAAGAAAGATCTCGCTGACTGAAATAAGTTCATTAGATGAAAACCAACAAAAATTGACAAGAACCACGAAAAGTTCTTGTATTTTAAGATAAAATCTTACTCTATTAAGGAAAAAACTTCCAGCTCGCTGAATTATGTTCATTTGCTGAAAACCATCAAAACCACGAAAAGTTCTTGTATTTGAAGATAAAATCTTTTTGCTTTGAAGAAGAAAGATCCAGCTGACTGAAATAAGTTCATTAGATGAAAACCAACAAAAATTGACAAGAACCACGAAAAGTTCTTGTATTTTAAGATAAAATCTTACTCTATTAAGGAAAAAACTTCCAGCTCGCTGAAATCTGTTCATTTGCTGAAAACCAACAAAACCACGAAAAGTTCTTGTATTTGAAGATAAAATCTTTTTGCTTTGAAGAAGAAAGATCCAGCTGACTGAAATAAGTTCATTAGATGAAAACCAATAAAAATTGACAAGAACCACGAAAGGTTCTTGTATTTTGAGATAAAATCTTACTCTAGTCAGGAAAAAACTTCCAGCTCGCTGAAATCTGTTCATTTGCTGAAAACCATCAAAACCACCAAAAGTTCTTGTATTTGAAGATAAAATCTTTTTGCTTTGAAGAAGAAAGATCAAGCTGACTGAAATAAGTTCATTAGATGAAAACCAACAAAAATTGACAAGAACCACGAAAAGTTCTTGTATTTTAAGATAAAATCTTACTCTATTAAGGAAAAAACTTCCAGCTCGCTGAATTATGTTCATTTGCTGAAAACCAACAAAACCACCAAAAGTTCTTGTATTTGAAGATAAAATCTTTTTGCTTTGAAGAAGAAAGATCTAGCTGACTGAAATAAGTTCATTAGATGAAAACCAACAAAAATTGACAAGAACCACGAAAAGTTCTTGTATTTTAAGATAAAATCTTAGGCAATTAAAGAAAAAACTTCCAGCTCGCTGAAATCTGTTCATTTGCTGAAAACCATCAAAACCACGAAAAGTTCTTGTATTTGAAGATAAAATCTTTTTGCTTTGAAGAAGAAAGATCTAGCTGACTGAAATAAGTTCATTCGATGAAAACCAACAAAAATTGACAAGAACCACGAAAGGTTCTTGTATTTTAAGATAAAATCTTAGGCTATTAAAGAAAAAACTTCCAGCTCGCTGAAATATGTTCATTTGCTGAAAACCATCAAAACCACGAAAAGTTCTTGTATTTGAAGATAAAATCTTTTTGCTTTGAAGAAGAAAGATCTAGCTGACTGAAATAAGTTCATCAGATGAAAACCAACAAAAATTGACAAGAACCACGAAAAGTTCTTGTATTTTAAGATAAAATCTTAGGCTATTAAAGAAAAAACTTCCAGCTCGCTGAAATCTGTTCATTTGCTGAAAACCATCAAAACCACCAAAAGTTCTTGTATTTGAAGATAAAATCATTTTGCTTTGAAGAAGAAAGATCCAGCTGACTGAAATAAGTTCATTAGATGAAAACCAACAAAAATTGACAAGAACCACGAAAAGTTCTTGTATTTTAAGATAAAATCTTACTCTATTAAGGAAAAAACTTCCAGCTCGCTGAATTATGTTCATTTGCTGAAAACCATCAAAACCACGAAAAGTTCTTGTATTTGAAGATAAAATCTTTTTGCTTTGAAGAAGAAAGATCCAGCTGACTGAAATAAGTTCATTAGATGAAAACCAACAAAAATTGACAAGAACCACGAAAAGTTCTTGTATTTTAAGATAAAATCTTACTCTATTAAGGAAAAAACTTCCAGCTCGCTGAAATCTGTTCATTTGCTGAAAACCAACAAAACCACCAAAAGTTCTTGTATTTGAAGATAAAATCTTTTTGCTTTGAAGAAGAAAGATCTAGCTGACTGAAATAAGTTCATTAGATGAAAACCAACAAAAATTGACAAGAACCACGAAAGGTTCTTGTATTTTGAGATAAAATCTTACTCTATTAAGGAAAAAACTTCCAGCTCGCTGAAATATGTTCATTTGCTGAAAACCATCAAAACCACGAAAAGTTCTTGTATTTGAAGATAAAATCTTTTTGCTTTGAAGAAGAAAGATCCAGCTGACTGAAATAAGTTCATTAGATGAAAACCAACAAAAATTGACAAGAACCACGAAAAGTTCTTGTATTTTAAGATAAAGTCTTACTCTATTAAGGAAAAAACTTCCGGCTCGCTGAAATATGTTCATTTGCTGAAAACCATCAAAACCACGAAAAGTTCTTGTATTTGAAGATAAAATCTTTTTGCTTTGAAGAAGAAAGATCTAGCTGACTGAAATAAGTTCATCAGATGAAAACCAACAAAAATTGACAAGAACCACGAAAAGTTCTTGTATTTTAAGATAAAATCTTACTCTATTAAGGAAAAAACTTCCAGCTCGCTGAAATATGTTCATTTGCTGAAAACCATCAAAACCACGAAAAGTTCTTGTATTTGAAGATAAAATCTTTTTGCTTTGAAGAAGAAAGATCTTGCTGACTGAAATAAGTTCATTAGATGAAAACCAACAAAAATTGACAAGAACCACGAAAAGTTCTTGTATTTTAAGATAAAATCTTACTCTATTAAGGAAAAAACTTCCAGCTCGCTGAATTATGTTCATTTCCTGAAAACCATCAAAACAACGAAAAGTTCTTGTATTTGAAGATAAAATCTTTTTGCTTTGAAGAAGAAAGATCTAGCTGACTGAAATAAGTTCATTAGATGAAAACCAACAAAAATTGACAAGAACCACGAAAAGTTCTTGTATTTTAAGATAAAGTCTTACTCTATTAAGGAAAAAACTTCCGGCTCGCTGAAATATGTTCATTTCCTGAAAACCATCAAAACAACGAAAAGTTCTTGTATTTGAAGATAAAATCTTTTTGCTTTGAAGAAGAAAGATCTAGCTGACTGAAATAAGTTCATCAGATGAAAACCAACAAAAATTGACAAGAACCACGAAAAGTTCTTGTATTTTAAGATAAAATCTTACTCTATTAAGGAAAAAACTTCCAGCTCGCTGAAATATGTTCATTTGCTGAAAACCATCAAAACCACGAAAAGTTCTTGTATTTGAAGATAAAATCTTTTTGCTTTGAAGAAGAAAGATCCAGCTGACTGAAATAAGTTCATTAGATGAAAACCAACAAAAATTGACAAGAACCACGAAAAGTTCTTGTATTTTAAGATAAAATCTTACTCTATTAAGAAAAAAACTTCCAGCTCGCTGAAATCTGTTCATTTGCTGAAAACCAACAAAACCACCAAAAGTTCTTGTATTTGAAGATAAAATCTTTTTGCTTTGAAGAAGAAAGATCTAGCTGACTGAAATAAGTTCATTAGATGAAAACCAACAAAAATTGACAAGAACCACGAAAGGTTCTTGTATTTTGAGATAAAATCTTACTCTATTAAGGAAAAAACTTCCAGCTCGCTGAAATATGTTCATTTGCTGAAAACCATCAAAACCACGAAAAGTTCTTGTATTTGAAGATAAAATCTTTTTGCTTTGAAGAAGAAAGATCTAGCTGACTGAAATAAGTTCATTAGATGAAAACCAACAAAAATTGACAAGAACCACGAAAAGTTCTTGTATTTTAAGATAAAATCTTACTCTTTGAAGGAAAAAACTTCCAGCTCGCTGAAATATGTTCATTTGCTGAAAACCATCAAAACCACGAAAAGTTCTTGTATTTGAAGATAAAATCTTTTTGCTTTGAAGAAGAAAGATCTCGCTGACTGAAATAAGTTCATTAGATGAAAACCAACAAAATTTGACAAGAACCACAAAAACTTCTTGTATTTTAAGATAATATCTTACGCTATTAAAGATAAAACTTCTGGCTCGCTGAAATATGTTCATTTGCTGAAAACCAACAAAACCACGAAAAGTTCTTGTATTTGAAGATAAAATATTTTTGCATTGAAGAAGAAAGATCCAGCTGACTGAAATAAGTTCATTAGATGAAAACCAACAAAAATTGACAAGAACCACGAAAAGTTCTTGTATTTTAAGATAAAATCTTACTCTATTAAGGAAAAAACTTCCAGCTCGCTGAAATATGTTCATTTCCTGAAAACCATCAAAACAACGAAAAGTTCTTGTATTTGAAGATAAAATCTTTTTGCTTTGAAGAAGAAAGATCAAGCTGACTGAAATAAGTTCATTAGATGAAAACCAACAAAAATTGACAAGAACCACGAAAAGTTCTTGTATTTTAAGATAAAATCTTACTCAATGAAGGAAAAAACTTCCAGCTCGCTGAAATATGTTCATTTCCTGAAAACCATCAAAACCAAGAAAAGTTCTTGTATTTGAAGATAAAATCTTTTTGCTTTGAAGAAGAATGATCCAGCTGACTGAAATAAGTTCATCAGATGAAAACCAACAAAAATTGACAAGAACCACGAAAAGTTCTTGTATTTTAAGATAAAATCTTACTCTATTAAGGAAAAAACTTCCAGCTCGCTGAAATATGTTCATTTGCTGAAAACCATCAAAACCATGAAAAGTTCTTGTATTTGAAGATAAAATCTTTTTGCTTTGAAGAAGAAAGATCCAGCTGACTGAAATAAGTTCATTAGATGAAAACCAACAAAAATTGACAAGAACCACGAAAAGTTCTTGTATTTTAAGATAAAATCTTACTCTATTAAGGAAAAAACTTCCAGCTCGCTGAAATCTGTTCATTTGCTGAAAACGAACAAAACCACCAAAAGTTCTTGTATTTGAAGATAAAATCTTTTTGCTTTGAAGAAGAAAGATCTAGCTGACCGAAATAAGTTCATTAGATGAAAACCAACAAAAATTGACAAGAACCACGAAAGGTTCTTGTATTTTGAGATAAAATCTTACTATATTAAGGAAAAAACTTCCAGCTCGCTGAAATATGATCATTTGCTGAAAACCATCAAAACCACGAAAAGTTCTTGTATTTGAAGATAAAATCTTTTTGCTTTGAAGAAGAAAGATCTAGCTGACTGAAATAAGTTCATCAGATGAAAACCAACAAAAATTGACAAGAACCACGAAAAGTTCTTGTATTTTAAGCTAAAATCATAGGCTATTAAAGAAAAAACTTCCAGCTCGCTGAAATCTGTTCATTTGCTGAAAACCATCAAAACCACGAAAAGTTCTTGTATTTGAAGATAAAATCTTTTTGCTTTGAAGAAGAAAGATCTCGCTGACTGAAATAAGTTCATGAGATGAAAACCAACAAAAATTGACAAGAACCACGAAAAGTTCTTGTATTTTAAGATAAAGTCTTACTCTATTAAGGAAAAAACTTCCGGCTCGCTGAAATATGTTCATTTCCTGAAAACCATCAAAGCAACGAAAAGTTCTTGTATTTGAAGATAAAATCTTTTTGCTTTGAAGAAGAAAGATCTAGCTGACTGAAATAAGTTCATCAGATGAAAACCAACAAAAATTGACAAGAACCACGAAAAGTTCTTGTATTTTAAGATAAAATCTTATGCTATTAAAGAAAAAACTCCCAGCTCGCTGAAATATGTTCATTTGCTGAAAACCATCAAAACAACGAAAAGTTCTTGTATTTGAAGATAAAATCTTTTTGCTTTGAAGAAGAAAGATCTAGCTGACTGAAATAAGTTCATTAGATGAAAAACAACAAAAATTGACAAGAACCACGAAAAGTTCTTGTATTTTAAGATAAAATCATAGGCTATTGAAGAAAAAACTTCCAGCTCGCTGAAATCTGTTCATTTGCTGAAAACCATCAAAACCACGAAAAGTTCTTGTATTTGAAGATAAAATCTTTTTGCTTTGAAGAAGAAAGATCTAGCTGACTGAAATAAGTTCATTCGATGAAAACCAACAAAAATTGACAAGAACCACGAAAAGTTCTTGTATTTTAAGATAAAATCTTACTCTATTCAGGAAAAAACTTCCAGCTCGCTGAAATATGTTCATTTGCTGAAAACCATCAAAACCACGAAAAGTTCTTGTATTTGAAGATAAAATCTTTTTGCTTTGAAGAAGAAAGATCCAGCTGACTGAAATAAGTTCATTAGATGAAAACCAACAAAAATTGACAAGAACCATGAAAAGTTCTTGTATTTTAAGATAAAATCTTACGCCATTGAAGAAAAAACTCCCAGCTCGCTGAAATATGTTCATTTGCTGAAAACCATCAAAACCATGAAAAGTTCTTGTATTTGAAGATAAAATCTTTTTGCTTTGAAGAAGAAAGATCTAGCTGACTGAAATAAGTTCATTAGATGAAAACCAACAAAATTTGACAAGAACCACGAAAACGTCTTGTATTTTATGATAATATCTTACGCTATTAAAGAAAAAACTTCTGGCTCGCTGAAATATGTTCATTTGCTGAAAACCATCAAAACCATGAAAAGTTCTTGTATTTGAAGATAAAATCTTTTTGCTTTGAAGAAGAAAGATCTAGCTGACTGAAATAAGTTCATTAGATGAAAACCAACAAAATTTGACAAGAACCACGAAAACGTCTTGTATTTTATGATAATATCTTACGCTATTAAAGAAAAAACTTCTGGCTCGCTGAAATATGTTCATTTGCTGAAAACCATCAAAACCACGAAAAGTTCTTGTATTTGAAGATAAAATCTTTTTGCTTTGAAGAAGAAAGATCCAGCTGACTGAAATAAGTTCATTAGATGAAAACCAACAAAAATTGACAAGAACCATGAAAAGTTCTTGTATTTTAAGATAAAATCTTACGCCATTGAAGAAAAAACTCCCAGCTCGCTGAAATATGTTCATTTGCTGAAAACCATCAAAACCATGAAAAGTTCTTGTATTTGAAGATAAAATCTTTTTGCTTTGAAGAAGAAAGATCTAGCTGACTGAAATAAGTTCATGAGATGAAAACCAACAAAAATTGACAAGAACCACGAAAAGTTCTTGTATTTTAAGATAAAGTCTTACTCTATTAAGGAAAAAACTTCCGGCTCGCTGAAATATGTTCATTTCCTGAAAACCATCAAAGCAACGAAAAGTTCTTGTATTTGAAGATAAAATCTTTTTGCTTTGAAGAAGAAAGATCTAGCTGACTGAAATAAGTTCATCAGATGAAAACCAACAAAAATTGACAAGAACCACGAAAAGTTCTTGTATTTTAAGATAAAATCTTATGCTATTAAAGAAAAAACTCCCAGCTCGCTGAAATATGTTCATTTGCTGAAAACCATCAAAACAACGAAAAGTTCTTGTATTTGAAGATAAAATCTTTTTGCTTTGAAGAAGAAAGATCTAGCTGACTGAAATAAGTTCATTAGATGAAAAACAACAAAAATTGACAAGAACCACGAAAAGTTCTTGTATTTTAAGATAAAATCATAGGCTATTGAAGAAAAAACTTCCAGCTCGCTGAAATCTGTTCATTTGCTGAAAACCATCAAAACCACGAAAAGTTCTTGTATTTGAAGATAAAATCTTTTTGCTTTGAAGAAGAAAGATCTAGCTGACTGAAATAAGTTCATTCGATGAAAACCAACAAAAATTGACAAGAACCACGAAAAGTTCTTGTATTTTAAGATAAAATCTTACTCTATTCAGGAAAAAACTTCCAGCTCGCTGAAATATGTTCATTTGCTGAAAACCATCAAAACCACGAAAAGTTCTTGTATTTGAAGATAAAATCTTTTTGCTTTGAAGAAGAAAGATCCAGCTGACTGAAATAAGTTCATTAGATGAAAACCAACAAAAATTGACAAGAACCATGAAAAGTTCTTGTATTTTAAGATAAAATCTTACGCCATTGAAGAAAAAACTCCCAGCTCGCTGAAATATGTTCATTTGCTGAAAACCATCAAAACCATGAAAAGTTCTTGTATTTGAAGATAAAATCTTTTTGCTTTGAAGAAGAAAGATCTAGCTGACTGAAATAAGTTCATTAGATGAAAACCAACAAAATTTGACAAGAACCACGAAAACGTCTTGTATTTTATGATAATATCTTACGCTATTAAAGAAAAAACTTCTGGCTCGCTGAAATATGTTCATTTGCTGAAAACCAACAAAACCACGAAAAGTTCTTGTATTTGAAGATAAAATCTTTTTACTTTGAAGAAGAAAGATCCAGCTGACTGAAATAAGTTCATTAGATGAAAACCAACAAAAATTGACAAGAACCACGAAAAGTTCTTGTATTTTAAGATAAAATCTTACTCTATTAAGGAAAAAACTTCCAGCTCGCTGAAATATGTTCATTTGCTGAAAACCATCAAAACCACGTAAAGTTCTTGTATTTGAAGATAAAATCTTTTTGCTTTGAAGAAGAAAGATATAGCTGACTGAAATAAGTTCATTCGATGAAAACCAACAATATTTGACAAGAACCACGAAAACTTCTTGTATTTTAAGATAATATCTTACGCTATTAAAGAAAAAACTTCTGGCTCGCTGAAATATGTTCATTTGCTGAAAACCAACAAAACCACGAAAAGTTCTTGTATTTGAAGATAAAATCTTTTTGCTTTGAAGAAGAAAGATCCAGCTGACTGAAATAAGTTCATTAGATGAAAACCAACAAAAATTGACAAGAACCACGAAAACTTCTTGTATTTTAAGATAAAATCTTACTCTATTAAGGAAAAAACTTCCAGCTCGCTAAAATATGTTCATTTGCTGAAAACCATCAGAACCACGAAAAGTTCTTGTATTTGAAGATAAAATCTTTTTGCTTTGAAGAAGAAAGATCCAGCTGACTGAAATAAGTTCATTAGATGAAAACCAACAATATTTGACAAGAACCACGAAAACTTCTTGTATTTTAAGATAATATCTTACGCTATTAAAGAAAAAACTTCTGGCTCGCTGAAATATGTTCATTTGCTGAAAACCATCAGAACCACGAAAAGTTCTTGTATTTGAAGATAAAATCTTTTTGCTTTGAAGAAGAAAGATCTAGCTGACTGAAATAAGTTCATTAGATGAAAACCAACAAAAATTGACAAGAACCACGAAAAGTTCTTGTATTTTAAGATAAAATCTTACTCTATTAAGGAAAAAACTTCCAGCTCGCTGAAATATGTTCATTTGCTGAAAACCAACAAAACCATGAAAAGTTCTTGTATTTGAAGATAAAATCTTTTTTCTTTGAAGAAGAAAGATCTAGCTGACTGAAATAAGTTCATTAGATGAAAACCAACAAAAATTGACAAGAACCACGAAAAGTTCTTGTATTTTAAGATAAAATCTTACTCTATTAAGGAAAAAACTTCCAGCTCGCTGAAATATGTTCATTTGCTGAAAACCATCAAAACCACGAAAAGTTCTTGTATTTGAAGATAAAATCTTTTTGCTTTGAAGAAGAAAGATCTAGCTGACTGAAATAAGTTCATTAGATGAAAACCAACAAAATTTGACAAGAACCACGAAAACTTCTTGTATTTTAAGATAATATCTTACGCTATTAAAGAAAAAACTTCTGGCTCGCTGAAATATGTTCATTTGCTGAAAACCAACAAAACCACGAAAAGTTCTTGTATTTGAAGATAAAATCTTTTTGCTTTGAAGAAGAAAGATCCAGCTGACTGAAATCAGTTCATCAGATGAAAACCAACAAAATTTGACAAGAACCACGAAAACTTCTTGTATTTTAAGATAATATCTTACGCTATCAAAGAAAAAACTTCTGGCTCGCTGAAATATGTTCATTTGCTGAAAACCAACAAAACCACGAAAAGTTCTTGTATTTGAAGATAAAATCTTTTTGCTTTGAAGAAGAAAGATCGAGCTGACTGAAATAAGTTCATTAGATGAAAACCAACAAAAATTGACAAGAACCACGAAAACTTCTTGTATTTTAAGATAATATCTTATGCTATTAAAGAAAAAACTCCCAGCTTGCTGAAATATGTTCATTTGCTGAAAACCAACAAAACCATGAAAAGTTCTTGTATTTGAAGATAAAATCTTTTTTCTTTGAAGAAGAAAGATCTAGCTGACTGAAATAAGGTCATTAGATGAAAACCAACAAAAATTGACAAGAACCACGAAAAGTTCTTGTATTTTAAGATAAAATCTTACTCTATTAAGGAAAAAACTTCCAGCTCGCTGAAATATGTTCATTTGCTGAAAACCATCAAAACCACGAAAAGTTCTTGTATTTGAAGATAAAATGTTTTTGCTTTGAAGAAGAAAGATCTAGCTGACTGAAATAAGTTCATTCGATGAAAACCAACAAAATTTGACAAGAACCACGAAAACTTCTTGTATTTTAAGATAAAATCTTACTCTATTAAGGAAAAAACTTCCAGCTCGCTGAATTATGTTCATTTGCTGAAAACCATCAAAACCACGAAAAGTTCTTGTATTTGAAGATAAAATCTTTTTGCTTTGAAGAAGAAAGATCCAGCTGACTGAAATAAGTTCATTAGATGAAAACCAACAAAAATTGACAAGAACCACGAAAAGTTCTTGTATTTTAAGATAAAATCTTACTCTATTAAGGAAAAAACTTCCAGCTCGCTGAAATCTGTTCATTTGCTGAAAACCAACAAAACCACGAAAAGTTCTTGTATTTGAAGATAAAATCTTTTTGCTTTGAAGAAGAAAGATCCAGCTGACTGAAATAAGTTCATTAGATGAAAACCAACAAAAATTGACAAGAACCACGAAAGGTTCTTGTATTTTGAGATAAAATCTTACTCTATTAAGGAAAAAACTTCCAGCTCGCTGAAATCTGTTCATTTGCTGAAAACCATCAAAACCACCAAAAGTTCTTGTATTTGAAGATAAAATCTTTTTGCTTTGAAGAAGAAAGATCCAGCTGACTGAAATAAGTTCATTAGATGAAAACCAACAAAAATTGACAAGAACCACGAAAAGTTCTTGTATTTTAAGATAAAATCTTACTCTATTAAGGAAAAAACTTCCAGCTCGCTGAATTATGTTCATTTGCTGAAAACCAACAAAACCACCAAAAGTTCTTGTATTTGAAGATAAAATCTTTTTGCTTTGAAGAAGAAAGATCTAGCTGACTGAAATAAGTTCATGAGATGAAAACCAACAAAAATTGACAAGAACCACGAAAAGTTCTTGTATTTTAAGATAAAATCTGAGGCAATTAAAGAAAAAACTTCCAGCTCGCTGAAATCTGTTCATTTGCTGAAAACCAACAAAACCACCAAAAGTTCTTGTATTTGAAGATAAAATCTTTTTGCTTTGAAGAAGAAAGATCTAGCTGACTGAAATAAGTTCATTAGATGAAAACCAACAAAAATTGACAAGAACCACGAAAGGTTCTTGTATTTTGAGATAAAATCTTACTCTATTAAGGAAAAAACTTCCAGCTCGCTGAAATATGTTCATTTGCTGAAAACCATCAAAACCACGAAAAGTTCTTGTATTTGAAGATAAAATCTTTTTGCTTTGAAGAAGAAAGATCTAGCTGACTGAAATAAGTTCATTAGATGAAAACCAACAAAAATTGACAAGAACCACGAAAAGTTCTTGTATTTTAAGATAAAATCTTACTCTTTGAAGGAAAAAACTTCCAGCTCGCTGAAATATGTTCATTTGCTGAAAACCAACAAAACCACGAAAAGTTCTTGTATTTGAAGATAAAATATTTTTGCATTGAAGAAGAAAGATCCAGCTGACTGAAATAAGTTCATTAGATGAAAACCAACAAAAATTGACAAGAACCACGAAAAGTTCTTGTATTTTAAGATAAAATCTTACTCCATTAAGGAAGAAACTTCCAGCTCGCTGAAATATGTTCATTTCCTGAAAACCATCAAAACAACGAAAAGTTCTTGTATTTGAAGATAAAATCTTTTTGCTTTGAAGAAGAATGATCCAGCTGACTGAAATAAGTTCATCAGATGAAAACCAACAAAAATTGACAAGAACCACGAAAAGTTCTTGTATTTTAAGATAAAATCTTACTCTATTGAGGAAAAAACTTCCAGCTCGCTGAAATATGTTCATTTGCTGAAAACCATCAAAACCACGAAAAGTTCTTGTATTTGAAGATAAAATCTTTTTGCTTTGAAGAAGAAAGATCCAGCTGACTGAAATAAGTTCATTAGATGAAAACCAACAAAAATTGACAAGAACCACGAAAAGTTCTTGTATTTTAAGATAAAATCTTACTCTATTAAGGAAAAAACTTCCAGCTCGCTGAAATCTGTTCATTTGCTGAAAACCAACAAAACCACCAAAAGTTCTTGTATTTGAAGATAAAATCTTTTTGCTTTGAAGAAGAAAGATCTAGCTGACTGAAATAAGTTCATTAGATGAAAACCAACAAAAATTGACAAGAACCACGAAAGGTTCTTGTATTTTGAGATAAAATCTTACTCTATTAAGGAAAAAACTTCCAGCTCGCTGAAATATGTTCATTTGCTGAAAACCATCAAAACCACGTAAAGTTCTTGTATTTGAAGATAAAATCTTTTTGCTTTGAAGAAGAAAGATATAGCTGACTGAAATAAGTTCATTAGATGAAAACCAACAATATTTGACAAGAACCACGAAAACTTCTTGTATTTTAAGATAATATCTTACGCTATTAAAGAAAAAACTTCTGGCTCGCTGAAATATGTTCATTTGCTGAAAACCAACAAAACCACGAAAAGTTCTTGTATTTGAAGATAAAATCTTTTTGCTTTGAAGAAGAAAGATCCAGCTGACTGAAATAAGTTCATTAGATGAAAACCAACAAAAATTGACAAGAACCACGAAAACTTCTTGTATTTTAAGATAAAATCTTACTCTATTAAGGAAAAAACTTCCAGCTCGCTGAAATATGTTCATTTGCTGAAAACCATCAAAACCACGAAAAGTTCTTGTATTTGAAGATAAAATCTTTTTGCTTTGAAGAAGAAAGATCTAGCTGACTGAAATAAGTTCATTAGATGAAAACCAACAAAAATTGACAAGAACCACGAAAAGTTCTTGTATTTTAAGATAAAATCTTACTCTATTAAGGAAAAAACTTCCAGCTCGCTGAAATATGTTCATTTGCTGAAAACCATCAAAACCACGAAAAGTTCTTGTATTTGAAGATAAAATCTTTTTGCTTTGAAGAAGAAAGATCTAGCTGACTGAAATAAGTTCATTAGATGAAAACCAACAAAAATTGACAAGAACCACGAAAAGTTCTTGTATTTTAAGATAAAATCTTACTCTATTAAGGAAAAAACTTCCAGCTCGCTGAATTATGTTCATTTGCTGAAAACCATCAAAACCACGAAAAGTTCTTGTATTTGAAGATAAAATCTTTTTGCTTTGAAGAAGAAAGATCCAGCTGACTGAAATAAGTTCATTAGATGAAAACCAACAAAAATTGACAAGAACCACGAAAAGTTCTTGTATTTTAAGATAAAATCTTACTCTATTAAGGAAAAAACTTCCAGCTCGCTGAAATCTGTTCATTTGCTGAAAACCATCAAAACCACCAAAAGTTCTTGTATTTGAAGATAAAATCTTTTTGCTTTGAAGAAGAAAGATCCAGCTGACTGAAATAAGTTCATTAGATGAAAACCAACAAAAATTGACAAGAACCACGAAAAGTTCTTGTATTTTAAGATAAAATCTTACTCTATTAAGGAAAAAACTTCCAGCTCGCTGAATTATGTTCATTTGCTGAAAACCAACAAAACCACCAAAAGTTCTTGTATTTGAAGATAAAATCTTTTTGCTTTGAAGAAGAAAGATCTAGCTGACTGAAATAAGTTCATGAGATGAAAACCAACAAAAATTGACAAGAACCACGAAAAGTTCTTGTATTTTAAGATAAAATCTTAGGCAATTAAAGAAAAAACTTCCAGCTCGCTGAAATCTGTTCATTTGCTGAAAACCAACAAAACCACCAAAAGTTCTTGTATTTGAAGATAAAATCTTTTTGCTTTGAAGAAGAAAGATCTAGCTGACTGAAATAAGTTCATTAGATGAAAACCAACAAAAATTGACAAGAACCACGAAAGGTTCTTGTATTTTGAGATAAAATCTTACTCTATTAAGGAAAAAACTTCCAGCTCGCTGAAATATGTTCATTTGCTGAAAACCATCAAAACCACGAAAAGTTCTTGTATTTGAAGATAAAATCTTTTTGCTTTGAAGAAGAAAGATCTCGCTGACTGAAATAAGTTCATTAGATGAAAACCAACAAAAATTGACAAGAACCACGAAAAGTTCTTGTATTTTAAGATAAAATCTTACTCTATTGAGGAAAAAACTTCCAGCTCGCTGAAATATGTTCATTTGCTGAAAACCATCAAAACCACGAAAAGTTCTTGTATTTGAAGATAAAATCTTTTTGCTTTGAAGAAGAAAGATCTAGCTGACTGAAATAAGGTCATTAGATGAAAACCAACAAAAATTGACAAGAACCACGAAAAGTTCTTGTATTTTAAGATAAAATCTTACTCTTTGAAGGAAAAAACTTCCAGCTCGCTGAAATCTGTTCATTTGCTGAAAACCATCAAAACCACGAAAAGTTCTTGTATTTGAAGATAAAATCTTTTTGCTTTGAAGAAGAAAGATCTAGCTGACTGAAATAAGTTCATTAGATGAAAACCAACAAAAATTGACAAGAACCACGAAAAGTTCTTGTATTTTAAGATAAAATCTTACTCTTTGAAGGAAAAAACTTCCAGCTCGCTGAAATATGTTCATTTGCTGAAAACCATCAAAACCACGAAAAGTTCTTGTATTTGAAGATAAAATCTTTTTGCTTTGAAGAAGAAAGATCTCGCTGACTGAAATAAGTTCATTAGATGAAAACCAACAAAAATTGACAAGAACCACGAAAAGTTCTTGTATTTTAAGATAAAGTCTTACTCTATTAAGGAAAAAACTTCCGGCTCGCTGAAATATGTTCATTTCCTGAAAACCATCAAAACAACGAAAAGTTCTTGTATTTGAAGATAAAATCTTTTTGCTTTGAAGAAGAAAGATCTAGCTGACTGAAATAAGTTCATCAGATGAAAACCAACAAAAATTGACAAGAACCACGAAAAGTTCTTGTATTTTAAGATAAAATCTTACTCTATTAAGGAAAAAACTTCCAGCTCGCTGAAATATGTTCATTTGCTGAAAACCATCAAAACCACTAAAAGTTCTTGTATTTGAAGATAAAATCTTTTTGCTTTGAAGAAGAAAGATCTTGCTGACTGAAATAAGTTCATTAGATGAAAACCAACAAAAATTGACAAGAACCACGAAAAGTTCTTGTATTTGAAGATAAAATCTTACTCTATTAAGGAAAAAACTTCCAGCTCGCTGAAATCTGTTCATTTGCTGAAAACCAACAAAACCACCAAAAGTTCTTGTATTTGAAGATAAAATCTTTTTGCTTTGAAGAAGAAAGATCTAGCTGACTGAAATAAGTTCATTAGATGAAAACCAACAAAAATTGACAAGAACCACGAAAGGTTCTTGTATTTTGAGATAAAATCTTACTCTATTAAGGAAAAAACTTCCAGCTCGCTGAAATATGTTCATTTGCTGAAAACCATCAAAACCACGAAAAGTTCTTGGATTTGAAGATAAAATCTTTTTGCTTTGAAGAAGAAAGATCCAGCTGACTGAAATAAGTTCATTAGATGAAAACCAACAAAAATTGACAAGAACCACGAAAAGTTCTTGTATTTTAAGATAAAATCTTACTCTTTGAAGGAAAAAACTTCCAGCTCGCTGAAATATGTTCATTTGCTGAAAACCATCAAAACCACGAAAAGTTCTTGTATTTGAAGATAAAATCTTTTTGCTTTGAAGAAGAAAGATCTCGCTGACTGAAATAAGTTCATTAGATGAAAACCAACAAAAATTGACAAGAACCATGAAAAGTTCTTGTATTTTAAGATAAAATCTTACTCTATTAAGGAAAAAACTTCCAGCTCGCTGAAATATGTTCATTTGCTGAAAACCATCAAAACCACGAAAAGTTCTTGTATTTGAAGATAAAATCTTTTTGCTTTGAAGAAGAAAGATATAGCTGACTGAAATAAGTTCATTAGATGAAAACCAACAATATTTGACAAGAACCACGAAAACTTCTTGTATTTTAAGATAATATCTTACGCTATTAAAGAAAAAACTTCTGGCTCCCTGAAATATGTTCATTTGCTGAAAACCAACAAAACCACGAAAAGTTCTTGTATTTGAAGATAAAATCTTTTTGCTTTGAAGAAGAAAGATCCAGCTGACTGAAATAAGTTCATTAGATGAAAACCAACAAAAATTGACAAGAACCACGAAAACTTCTTGTATTTTAAGATAAAATCTTACTCTATTAAGGAAAAAACTTCCAGCTCGCTGAAATATGTTCATTTGCTGAAAACCATCAAAACCACGAAAAGTTCTTGTATTTGAAGATAAAATCTTTTTGCTTTGAAGAAGAAAGATCTAGCTGACTGAAATAAGTTCATTAGATGAAAACCAACAAAAATTGACAAGAACCACGAAAAGTTCTTGTATTTTAAGATAAAATCTTACTCTATTAAGGAAAAAACTTCCAGCTCGCTGAAATATGTTCATTTGCTGAAAACCATCAAAACCACGAAAAGTTCTTGTATTTGAAGATAAAATCTTTTTGCTTTGAAGAAGAAAGATCTAGCTGACTGAAATAAGTTCATTAGATGAAAACCAACAAAAATTGACAAGAACCACGAAAAGTTCTTGTATTTTAAGATAAAATCTTACTCTATTAAGGAAAAAACTTCCAGCTCGCTGAATTATGTTCATTTGCTGAAAACCATCAAAACCACGAAAAGTTCTTGTATTTGAAGATAAAATCTTTTTGCTTTGAAGAAGAAAGATCCAGCTGACTGAAATAAGTTCATTAGATGAAAACCAACAAAAATTGACAAGAACCACGAAAAGTTCTTGTATTTTAAGATAAAATCTTACTCTATTAAGGAAAAAACTTCCAGCTCGCTGAAATCTGTTCATTTGCTGAAAACCAACAAAACCACGAAAAGTTCTTGTATTTGAAGATAAAATCTTTTTGCTTTGAAGAAGAAAGATCCAGCTGACTGAAATAAGTTCATTAGATGAAAACCAACAAAAATTGACAAGAACCACGAAAGGTTCTTGTATTTTGAGATAAAATCTTACTCTATTAAGGAAAAAACTTCCAGCTCGCTGAAATCTGTTCATTTGCTGAAAACCATCAAAACCACCAAAAGTTCTTGTATTTGAAGATAAAATCTTTTTGCTTTGAAGAAGAAAGATCCAGCTGACTGAAATAAGTTCATTAGATGAAAACCAACAAAAATTGACAAGAACCACGAAAAGTTCTTGTATTTTAAGATAAAATCTTACTCTATTAAGGAAAAAACTTCCAGCTCGCTGAATTATGTTCATTTGCTGAAAACCAACAAAACCACCAAAAGTTCTTGTATTTGAAGATAAAATCTTTTTGCTTTGAAGAAGAAAGATCTAGCTGACTGAAATAAGTTCATTAGATGAAAACCAACAAAAATTGACAAGAACCACGAAAAGTTCTTGTATTTTAAGATAAAATCTTAGGCAATTAAAGAAAAAACTTCCAGCTCGCTGAAATCTGTTCATTTGCTGAAAACCAACAAAACCACCAAAAGTTCTTGTATTTGAAGATAAAATCTTTTTGCTTTGAAGAAGAAAGATCTAGCTGACTGAAATAAGTTCATTAGATGAAAACCAACAAAAATTGACAAGAACCACGAAAAGTTCTTGTATTTTAAGATAAAATCTTACTCTATTAAGGAAAAAACTTCCAGCTCGCTGAAATCTGTTCATTTGCTGAAAACCAACAAAACCACCAAAAGTTCTTGTATTTGAAGATAAAATCTTTTTGCTTTGAAGAAGAAAGATCTAGCTGACTGAAATAAGTTCATTAGATGAAAACCAACAAAAATTGACAAGAACCACGAAAGGTTCTTGTATTTTGAGATAAAATCTTACTCTATTAAGGAAAAAACTTCCAGCTCGCTGAAATATGTTCATTTGCTGAAAACCATCAAAACCACGTAAAGTTCTTGTATTTGAAGATAAAATCTTTTTGCTTTGAAGAAGAAAGATATAGCTGACTGAAATAAGTTCATTAGATGAAAACCAACAATATTTGACAAGAACCACGAAAACTTCTTGTATTTTAAGATAATATCTTACGCTATTAAAGAAAAAACTTCTGGCTCGCTGAAATATGTTCATTTGCTGAAAACCAACAAAACCACGAAAAGTTCTTGTATTTGAAGATAAAATCTTTTTGCTTTGAAGAAGAAAGATCCAGCTGACTGAAATAAGTTCATTAGATGAAAACCAACAAAAATTGACAAGAACCACGAAAAGTTCTTGTATTTTAAGATAAAATCTTACTCTTTGAAGGAAAAAACTTCCAGCTCGCTGAAATATGTTCATTTGCTGAAAACCATCAAAACCACGAAAAGTTCTTGTATTTGAAGATAAAATCTTTTTGCTTTGAAGAAGAAAGATCTCGCTGACTGAAATAAGTTCATTAGATGAAAACCAACAAAAATTGACAAGAACCATGAAAAGTTCTTGTATTTTAAGATAAAATCTTACTCTATTAAGGAAAAAACTTCCAGCTCGCTGAAATATGTTCATTTGCTGAAAACCATCAAAACCACGTAAAGTTCTTGTATTTGAAGATAAAATCTTTTTGCTTTGAAGAAGAAAGATATAGCTGACTGAAATAAGTTCATTAGATGAAAACCAACAATATTTGACAAGAACCACGAAAACTTCTTGTATTTTAAGATAATATCTTACGCTATTAAAGAAAAAACTTCTGGCTCGCTGAAATATGTTCATTTGCTGAAAACCAACAAAACCACGAAAAGTTCTTGTATTTGAAGATAAAATCTTTTTGCTTTGAAGAAGAAAGATCCAGCTGACTGAAATAAGTTCATTAGATGAAAACCAACAAAAATTGACAAGAACCACGAAAACTTCTTGTATTTTAAGATAAAATCTTACTCTATTAAGGAAAAAACTTCCAGCTCGCTGAAATATGTTCATTTGCTGAAAACCATCAAAACCACGAAAAGTTCTTGTATTTGAAGATAAAATCTTTTTGCTTTGAAGAAGAAAGATCTAGCTGACTGAAATAAGTTCATTAGATGAAAACCAACAAAAATTGACAAGAACCACGAAAAGTTCTTGTATTTTAAGATAAAATCTTACTCTATTAAGGAAAAAACTTCCAGCTCGCTGAAATATGTTCATTTGCTGAAAACCATCAAAACCACGAAAAGTTCTTGTATTTGAAGATAAAATCTTTTTGCTTTGAAGAAGAAAGATCTAGCTGACTGAAATAAGTTCATTAGATGAAAACCAACAAAAATTGACAAGAACCACGAAAAGTTCTTGTATTTTAAGATAAAATCTTACTCTATTAAGGAAAAAACTTCCAGCTCGCTGAATTATGTTCATTTGCTGAAAACCATCAAAACCACGAAAAGTTCTTGTATTTGAAGATAAAATCTTTTTGCTTTGAAGAAGAAAGATCCAGCTGACTGAAATAAGTTCATTAGATGAAAACCAACAAAAATTGACAAGAACCACGAAAGGTTCTTGTATTTTGAGATAAAATCTTACTCTATTAAGGAAAAAACTTCCAGCTCGCTGAAATATGTTCATTTGCTGAAAACCATCAAAACCACGAAAAGTTCTTGTATTTGAAGATAAAATCTTTTTGCTTTGAAGAAGAAAGATCTAGCTGACTGAAATAAGTTCATTAGATGAAAACCAACAAAAATTGACAAGAACCACGAAAAGTTCTTGTATTTTAAGATAAAATCTTACTCTTTGAAGGAAAAAACTTCCAGCTCGCTGAAATATGTTCATTTGCTGAAAACCATCAAAACCACGAAAAGTTCTTGTATTTGAAGATAAAATCTTTTTGCTTTGAAGAAGAAAGATCTCGCTGACTGAAATAAGTTCATTAGATGAAAACCAACAAAAATTGACAAGAACCATGAAAAGTTCTTGTATTTTAAGATAAAATCTTACTCTATTAAGGAAAAAACTTCCAGCTCGCTGAAATATGTTCATTTGCTGAAAACCATCAAAACCACGTAAAGTTCTTGTATTTGAAGATAAAATCTTTTTGCTTTGAAGAAGAAAGATATAGCTGACTGAAATAAGTTCATTAGATGAAAACCAACAATATTTGACAAGAACCACGAAAACTTCTTGTATTTTAAGATAATATCTTACGCTATTAAAGAAAAAACTTCTGGCTCGCTGAAATATGTTCATTTGCTGAAAACCAACAAAACCACGAAAAGTTCTTGTATTTGAAGATAAAATCTTTTTGCTTTGAAGAAGAAAGATCCAGCTGACTGAAATAAGTTCATTAGATGAAAACCAACAAAAATTGACAAGAACCACGAAAACTTCTTGTATTTTAAGATAAAATCTTACTCTATTAAGGAAAAAACTTCCAGCTCGCTGAAATATGTTCATTTGCTGAAAACCATCAAAACCACGAAAAGTTCTTGTATTTGAAGATAAAATCTTTTTGCTTTGAAGAAGAAAGATCTAGCTGACTGAAATAAGTTCATTAGATGAAAACCAACAAAAATTGACAAGAACCACGAAAAGTTCTTGTATTTTAAGATAAAATCTTACTCTATTAAGGAAAAAACTTCCAGCTCGCTGAAATATGTTCATTTGCTGAAAACCATCAAAACCACGAAAAGTTCTTGTATTTGAAGATAAAATCTTTTTGCTTTGAAGAAGAAAGATCTAGCTGACTGAAATAAGTTCATTAGATGAAAACCAACAAAAATTGACAAGAACCACGAAAAGTTCTTGTATTTTAAGATAAAATCTTACTCTATTAAGGAAAAAACTTCCAGCTCGCTGAATTATGTTCATTTGCTGAAAACCATCAAAACCACGAAAAGTTCTTGTATTTGAAGATAAAATCTTTTTGCTTTGAAGAAGAAAGATCCAGCTGACTGAAATAAGTTCATTAGATGAAAACCAACAAAAATTGACAAGAACCACGAAAAGTTCTTGTATTTTAAGATAAAATCTTACTCTATTAAGGAAAAAACTTCCAGCTCGCTGAAATCTGTTCATTTGCTGAAAACCAACAAAACCACGAAAAGTTCTTGTATTTGAAGATAAAATCTTTTTGCTTTGAAGAAGAAAGATCCAGCTGACTGAAATAAGTTCATTAGATGAAAACCAACAAAAATTGACAAGAACCACGAAAGGTTCTTGTATTTTGAGATAAAATCTTACTCTATTAAGGAAAAAACTTCCAGCTCGCTGAAATCTGTTCATTTGCTGAAAACCATCAAAACCACCAAAAGTTCTTGTATTTGAAGATAAAATCTTTTTGCTTTGAAGAAGAAAGATCCAGCTGACTGAAATAAGTTCATTAGATGAAAACCAACAAAAATTGACAAGAACCACGAAAAGTTCTTGTATTTTAAGATAAAATCTTACTCTATGAAGGAAAAAACTTCCAGCTCGCTGAATTATGTTCATTTGCTGAAAACCAACAAAACCACCAAAAGTTCTTGTATTTGAAGATAAAATCTTTTTGCTTTGAAGAAGAAAGATCTAGCTGACTGAAATAAGTTCATTAGATGAAAACCAACAAAAATTGACAAGAACCACGAAAAGTTCTTGTATTTTAAGATAAAATCTTAGGCAATTAAAGAAAAAACTTCCAGCTCGCTGAAATCTGTTCATTTGCTGAAAACCAACAAAACCACCAAAAGTTCTTGTATTTGAAGATAAAATCTTTTTGCTTTGAAGAAGAAAGATCTAGCTGACTGAAATAAGTTCATTAGATGAAAACCAACAAAAATTGACAAGAACCAAGAAAAGTTCTTGTATTTTAAGATAAAATCTTACTCTATTAAGGAAAAAACTTCCAGCTCGCTGAAATCTGTTCATTTGCTGAAAACCAACAAAACCACGAAAAGTTCTTGTATTTGAAGATAAAATCTTTTTGCTTTGAAGAAGAAAGATCCAGCTGACTGAAATAAGTTCATTAGATGAAAACCAACAAAAATTGACAAGAACCACGAAAGGTTCTTGTATTTTGAGATAAAATCTTACTCTATTAAGGAAAAAACTTCCAGCTCGCTGAAATCTGTTCATTTGCTGAAAACCATCAAAACCACGAAAAGTTCTTGTATTTGAAGATAAAATCTTTTTGCTTTGAAGAAGAAAGATCTAGCTGACTGAAATAAGTTCATTAGATGAAAACCAACAAAAATTGACAAGAACCACGAAAAGTTCTTGTATTTTAAGATAAAATCTTACTCTTTGAAGGAAAAAACTTCCAGCTCGCTGAAATATGTTCATTTGCTGATAACCAACAAAACCACGAAAAGTTCTTGTATTTGAAGATAAAATATTTTTGCATTGAAGAAGAAAGATCCAGCTGACTGAAATAAGTTCATTAGATGAAAACCAACAAAAATTGACAAGAACCACGAAAAGTTCTTGTATTTTAAGATAAAATCTTACTCTATTAAGGAAAAAACTTCCAGCTCGCTGAAATATGTTCATTTCCTGAAAACCATCAAAACAACGAAAAGTTCTTGTATTTGAAGATAAAATCTTTTTGCTTTGAAGAAGAATGATCCAGCTGACTGAAATAAGTTCATCAGATGAAAACCAACAAAAATTGACAAGAACCACGAAAAGTTCTTGTATTTTAAGATAAAATCTTACGCTATTAAAGAAAAAACTTCTGGCTCGCTGAAATATGTTCATTTGCTGAAAACCAACAAAACCACGAAAAGTTCTTGTATTTGAAGATAAAATCTTTTTGCTTTGAAGAAGAAAGATCCAGCTGACTGAAATAAGTTCATTAGATGAAAACCAACAAAAATTGACAAGAACCACGAAAACTTCTTGTATTTTAAGATAAAATCTTACTCTATTAAGGAAAAAACTTCCAGCTCGCTGAAATATGTTCATTTGCTGAAAACCATCAAAACCACGAAAAGTTCTTGTATTTGAAGATAAAATCTTTTTGCTTTGAAGAAGAAAGATCTAGCTGACTGAAATAAGTTCATTAGATGAAAACCAACAAAAATTGACAAGAACCACGAAAAGTTCTTGTATTTTAAGATAAAATCTTACTCTATTAAGGAAAAAACTTCCAGCTCGCTGAAATATGTTCATTTGCTGAAAACCATCAAAACCACGAAAAGTTCTTGTATTTGAAGATAAAATCTTTTTGCTTTGAAGAAGAAAGATCTAGCTGACTGAAATAAGTTCATTAGATGAAAACCAACAAAAATTGACAAGAACCACGAAAAGTTCTTGTATTTTAAGATAAAATCTTACTCTATTAAGGAAAAAACTTCCAGCTCGCTGAATTATGTTCATTTGCTGAAAACCATCAAAACCACGAAAAGTTCTTGTATTTGAAGATAAAATCTTTTTGCTTTGAAGAAGAAAGATCCAGCTGACTGAAATAAGTTCATTAGATGAAAACCAACAAAAATTGACAAGAACCACGAAAGGTTCTTGTATTTTGAGATAAAATCTTACTCTATTAAGGAAAAAACTTCCAGCTCGCTGAAATATGTTCATTTGCTGAAAACCATCAAAACCACGAAAAGTTCTTGTATTTGAAGATAAAATCTTTTTGCTTTGAAGAAGAAAGATCTAGCTGACTGAAATAAGTTCATTAGATGAAAACCAACAAAAATTGACAAGAACCACGAAAAGTTCTTGTATTTTAAGATAAAATCTTACTCTTTGAAGGAAAAAACTTCCAGCTCGCTGAAATATGTTCATTTGCTGAAAACCATCAAAACCACGAAAAGTTCTTGTATTTGAAGATAAAATCTTTTTGCTTTGAAGAAGAAAGATCTCGCTGACTGAAATAAGTTCATTAGATGAAAACCAACAAAAATTGACAAGAACCATGAAAAGTTCTTGTATTTTAAGATAAAATCTTACTCTATTAAGGAAAAAACTTCCAGCTCGCTGAAATATGTTCATTTGCTGAAAACCATCAAAACCACGTAAAGTTCTTGTATTTGAAGATAAAATCTTTTTGCTTTGAAGAAGAAAGATATAGCTGACTGAAATAAGTTCATTAGATGAAAACCAACAATATTTGACAAGAACCACGAAAACTTCTTGTATTTTAAGATAATATCTTACGCTATTAAAGAAAAAACTTCTGGCTCGCTGAAATATGTTCATTTGCTGAAAACCAACAAAACCACGAAAAGTTCTTGTATTTGAAGATAAAATCTTTTTGCTTTGAAGAAGAAAGATCCAGCTGACTGAAATAAGTTCATTAGATGAAAACCAACAAAAATTGACAAGAACCACGAAAACTTCTTGTATTTTAAGATAAAATCTTACTCTATTAAGGAAAAAACTTCCAGCTCGCTGAAATATGTTCATTTGCTGAAAACCATCAAAACCACGAAAAGTTCTTGTATTTGAAGATAAAATCTTTTTGCTTTGAAGAAGAAAGATCTAGCTGACTGAAATAAGTTCATTAGATGAAAACCAACAAAAATTGACAAGAACCACGAAAAGTTCTTGTATTTTAAGATAAAATCTTACTCTATTAAGGAAAAAACTTCCAGCTCGCTGAAATATGTTCATTTGCTGAAAACCATCAAAACCACGAAAAGTTCTTGTATTTGAAGATAAAATCTTTTTGCTTTGAAGAAGAAAGATCTAGCTGACTGAAATAAGTTCATTAGATGAAAACCAACAAAAATTGACAAGAACCACGAAAAGTTCTTGTATTTTAAGATAAAATCTTACTCTATTAAGGAAAAAACTTCCAGCTCGCTGAATTATGTTCATTTGCTGAAAACCATCAAAACCACGAAAAGTTCTTGTATTTGAAGATAAAATCTTTTTGCTTTGAAGAAGAAAGATCCAGCTGACTGAAATAAGTTCATTAGATGAAAACCAACAAAAATTGACAAGAACCACGAAAAGTTCTTGTATTTTAAGATAAAATCTTACTCTATTAAGGAAAAAACTTCCAGCTCGCTGAAATCTGTTCATTTGCTGAAAACCAACAAAACCACGAAAAGTTCTTGTATTTGAAGATAAAATCTTTTTGCTTTGAAGAAGAAAGATCCAGCTGACTGAAATAAGTTCATTAGATGAAAACCAACAAAAATTGACAAGAACCACGAAAGGTTCTTGTATTTTGAGATAAAATCTTACTCTATTAAGGAAAAAACTTCCAGCTCGCTGAAATCTGTTCATTTGCTGAAAACCATCAAAACCACCAAAAGTTCTTGTATTTGAAGATAAAATCTTTTTGCTTTGAAGAAGAAAGATCCAGCTGACTGAAATAAGTTCATTAGATGAAAACCAACAAAAATTGACAAGAACCACGAAAAGTTCTTGTATTTTAAGATAAAATCTTACTCTATGAAGGAAAAAACTTCCAGCTCGCTGAATTATGTTCATTTGCTGAAAACCAACAAAACCACCAAAAGTTCTTGTATTTGAAGATAAAATCTTTTTGCTTTGAAGAAGAAAGATCTAGCTGACTGAAATAAGTTCATTAGATGAAAACCAACAAAAATTGACAAGAACCACGAAAAGTTCTTGTATTTTAAGATAAAATCTTAGGCAATTAAAGAAAAAACTTCCAGCTCGCTGAAATCTGTTCATTTGCTGAAAACCAACAAAACCACCAAAAGTTCTTGTATTTGAAGATAAAATCTTTTTGCTTTGAAGAAGAAAGATCTAGCTGACTGAAATAAGTTCATGAGATGAAAACCAACAAAAATTGACAAGAACCAAGAAAAGTTCTTGTATTTTAAGATAAAATCTTACTCTATTAAGGAAAAAACTTCCAGCTCGCTGAAATCTGTTCATTTGCTGAAAACCAACAAAACCACGAAAAGTTCTTGTATTTGAAGATAAAATCTTTTTGCTTTGAAGAAGAAAGATCCAGCTGACTGAAATAAGTTCATTAGATGAAAACCAACAAAAATTGACAAGAACCACGAAAGGTTCTTGTATTTTGAGATAAAATCTTACTCTATTAAGGAAAAAACTTCCAGCTCGCTGAAATCTGTTCATTTGCTGAAAACCATCAAAACCACGAAAAGTTCTTGTATTTGAAGATAAAATCTTTTTGCTTTGAAGAAGAAAGATCTAGCTGACTGAAATAAGTTCATTAGATGAAAACCAACAAAAATTGACAAGAACCACGAAAAGTTCTTGTATTTTAAGATAAAATCTTACTCTTTGAAGGAAAAAACTTCCAGCTCGCTGAAATATGTTCATTTGCTGATAACCAACAAAACCACGAAAAGTTCTTGTATTTGAAGATAAAATATTTTTGCATTGAAGAAGAAAGATCCAGCTGACTGAAATAAGTTCATTAGATGAAAACCAACAAAAATTGACAAGAACCACGAAAAGTTCTTGTATTTTAAGATAAAATCTTACTCTATTAAGGAAAAAACTTCCAGCTCGCTGAAATATGTTCATTTCCTGAAAACCATCAAAACAACGAAAAGTTCTTGTATTTGAAGATAAAATCTTTTTGCTTTGAAGAAGAATGATCCAGCTGACTGAAATAAGTTCATCAGATGAAAACCAACAAAAATTGACAAGAACCACGAAAAGTTCTTGTATTTTAAGATAAAATCTTACTCTATTAAGGAAAAAACTTCCAGCTCGCTGAAATATGTTCATTTGCTGAAAACCAACAAAACCACGAAAAGTTCTTGTATTTGAAGATAAAATCTTTTTGCTTTGAAGAAGAAAGATCCAGCTGACTGAAATAAGTTCATTAGATGAAAACCAACAAAAATTGACAAGAACCACGAAAGGTTCTTGTATTTTGAGATAAAATCTTACTCTATTAAGGAAAAAACTTCCAGCTCGCTGAAATATGTTCATTTGCTGAAAACCATCAAAACCACGAAAAGTTCTTGTATTTGAAGATAAAATCTTTTTGCTTTGAAGAAGAAAGATCTAGCTGACTGAAATAAGTTCATTAGATGAAAACCAACAAAAATTGACAAGAACCACGAAAAGTTCTTGTATTTTAAGATAAAATCTTACTCTTTGAAGGAAAAAACTTCCAGCTCGCTGAAATATGTTCATTTGCTGAAAACCATCAAAACCACGAAAAGTTCTTGTATTTGAAGATAAAATCGTTTTGCTTTGAAGAAGAAAGATCTCGCTGACTGAAATAAGTTCATTAGATGAAAACCAACAAAAATTGACAAGAACCACGAAAAGTTCTTGTATTTTAAGATAAAGTCTTACTCTATTAAGGAAAAAACTTCCGGCTCGCTGAAATATGTTCATTTCCTGAAAACCATCAAAACAACGAAAAGTTCTTGTATTTGAAGATAAAATCTTTTTGCTTTGAAGAAGAAAGATCTAGCTGACTGAAATAAGTTCATCAGATGAAAACCAACAAAAATTGACAAGAACCACGAAAAGTTCTTGTATTTTAAGATAAAATCTTACTCTATTAAGGAAAAAACTTCCAGCTCGCTGAAATATGTTCATTTGCTGAAAACCATCAAAACCACGAAAAGTTCTTGTATTTGAAGATAAAATCTTTTTGCTTTGAAGAAGAAAGATCTTGCTGACTGAAATAAGTTCATTAGATGAAAACCAACAAAAATTGACAAGAACCACGAAAAGTTCTTGTATTTTAAGATAAAATCTTACTCTTTGAAGGAAAAAACTTCCAGCTCGCTGAAATATGTTCATTTGCTGAAAACCATCAAAACCACGAAAAGTTCTTGTATTTGAAGATAAAATCTTTTTGCTTTGAAGAAGAAAGATCTCGCTGACTGAAATAAGTTCATTAGATGAAAACCAACAAAAATTGACAAGAACCATGAAAAGTTCTTGTATTTTAAGATAAAATCTTACTCTATTAAGGAAAAAACTTCCAGCTCGCTGAAATATGTTCATTTGCTGAAAACCATCAAAACCACGTAAAGTTCTTGTATTTGAAGATAAAATCTTTTTGCTTTGAAGAAGAAAGATATAGCTGACTGAAATAAGTTCATTAGATGAAAACCAACAATATTTGACAAGAACCACGAAAACTTCTTGTATTTTAAGATAATATCTTACGCTATTAAAGAAAAAACTTCTGGCTCGCTGAAATATGTTCATTTGCTGAAAACCAACAAAACCACGAAAAGTTCTTGTATTTGAAGATAAAATCTTTTTGCTTTGAAGAAGAAAGATCCAGCTGACTGAAATAAGTTCATTAGATGAAAACCAACAAAAATTGACAAGAACCACGAAAACTTCTTGTATTTTAAGATAAAATCTTACTCTATTAAGGAAAAAACTTCCAGCTCGCTGAAATATGTTCATTTGCTGAAAACCATCAAAACCACGAAAAGTTCTTGTATTTGAAGATAAAATCTTTTTGCTTTGAAGAAGAAAGATCTAGCTGACTGAAATAAGTTCATTAGATGAAAACCAACAAAAATTGACAAGAACCACGAAAAGTTCTTGTATTTTAAGATAAAATCTTACTCTATTAAGGAAAAAACTTCCAGCTCGCTGAAATATGTTCATTTGCTGAAAACCATCAAAACCACGAAAAGTTCTTGTATTTGAAGATAAAATCTTTTTGCTTTGAAGAAGAAAGATCTAGCTGACTGAAATAAGTTCATTAGATGAAAACCAACAAAAATTGACAAGAACCACGAAAAGTTCTTGTATTTTAAGATAAAATCTTAGGCAATTAAAGAAAAAACTTCCAGCTCGCTGAAATCTGTTCATTTGCTGAAAACCAACAAAACCACCAAAAGTTCTTGTATTTGAAGATAAAATCTTTTTGCTTTGAAGAAGAAAGATCTAGCTGACTGAAATAAGTTCATTAGATGAAAACCAACAAAAATTGACAAGAACCACGAAAAGTTCTTGTATTTTAAGATAAAATCTTACTCTATTAAGGAAAAAACTTCCAGCTCGCTGAAATCTGTTCATTTGCTGAAAACCAACAAAACCACCAAAAGTTCTTGTATTTGAAGATAAAATCTTTTTGCTTTGAAGAAGAAAGATCTAGCTGACTGAAATAAGTTCATTAGATGAAAACCAACAAAAATTGACAAGAACCACGAAAGGTTCTTGTATTTTGAGATAAAATCTTACTCTATTAAGGAAAAAACTTCCAGCTCGCTGAAATATGTTCATTTGCTGAAAACCATCAAAACCACGAAAAGTTCTTGTATTTGAAGATAAAATCTTTTTGCTTTGAAGAAGAAAGATCTCGCTGACTGAAATAAGTTCATTAGATGAAAACCAACAAAAATTGACAAGAACCACGAAAAGTTCTTGTATTTTAAGACAAAATCTTACTCTTTGAAGGAAAAAACTTCCAGCTCGCTGAAATATGTTCATTTGCTGAAAACCATCAAAACCACGAAAAGTTCTTGTATTTGAAGATAAAATCTTTTTGCTTTGAAGAAGAAAGATCTCGCTGACTGAAATAAGTTCATTAGATGAAAACCAACAAAAATTGACAAGAACCACGAAAACTTCTTGTATTTTAAGATAAAATCTTACTCTATTAAGGAAAAAACTTCCAGCTCGCTGAAATATGTTCATTTGCTGAAAACCATCAAAACCACGAAAAGTTCTTGTATTTGAAGATAAAATCTTTTTGCTTTGAAGAAGAAAGATCTAGCTGACTGAAATAAGTTCATTAGATGAAAACCAACAAAAATTGACAAGAACCACGAAAAGTTCTTGTATTTTAAGATAAAATCTTACTCTATTAAGGAAAAAACTTCCAGCTCGCTGAAATATGTTCATTTGCTGAAAACCATCAAAACCACGAAAAGTTCTTGTATTTGAAGATAAAATCTTTTTGCTTTGAAGAAGAAAGATCTAGCTGACTGAAATAAGTTCATTAGATGAAAACCAACAAAAATTGACAAGAACCACGAAAAGTTCTTGTATTTTAAGATAAAATCTTACTCTATTAAGGAAAAAACTTCCAGCTCGCTGAATTATGTTCATTTGCTGAAAACCATCAAAACCACGAAAAGTTCTTGTATTTGAAGATAAAATCTTTTTGCTTTGAAGAAGAAAGATCCAGCTGACTGAAATAAGTTCATTAGATGAAAACCAACAAAAATTGACAAGAACCACGAAAAGTTCTTGTATTTTAAGATAAAATCTTACTCTATTAAGGAAAAAACTTCCAGCTCGCTGAAATCTGTTCATTTGCTGAAAACCAACAAAACCACGAAAAGTTCTTGTATTTGAAGATAAAATCTTTTTGCTTTGAAGAAGAAAGATCCAGCTGACTGAAATAAGTTCATTAGATGAAAACCAACAAAAATTGACAAGAACCACGAAAGGTTCTTGTATTTTGAGATAAAATCTTACTCTATTAAGGAAAAAACTTCCAGCTCGCTGAAATCTGTTCATTTGCTGAAAACCATCAAAACCACCAAAAGTTCTTGTATTTGAAGATAAAATCTTTTTGCTTTGAAGAAGAAAGATCCAGCTGACTGAAATAAGTTCATTAGATGAAAACCAACAAAAATTGACAAGAACCACGAAAAGTTCTTGTATTTTAAGATAAAATCTTACTCTATTAAGGAAAAAACTTCCAGCTCGCTGAATTATGTTCATTTGCTGAAAACCAACAAAACCACCAAAAGTTCTTGTATTTGAAGATAAAATCTTTTTGCTTTGAAGAAGAAAGATCTAGCTGACTGAAATAAGTTCATTAGATGAAAACCAACAAAAATTGACAAGAACCACGAAAAGTTCTTGTATTTTAAGATAAAATCTTAGGCAATTAAAGAAAAAACTTCCAGCTCGCTGAAATCTGTTCATTTGCTGAAAACCAACAAAACCACCAAAAGTTCTTGTATTTGAAGATAAAATCTTTTTGCTTTGAAGAAGAAAGATCTAGCTGACTGAAATAAGTTCATTAGATGAAAACCAACAAAAATTGACAAGAACCACGAAAGGTTCTTGTATTTTGAGATAAAATCTTACTCTATTAAGGAAAAAACTTCCAGCTCGCTGAAATATGTTCATTTGCTGAAAACCATCAAAACCACGAAAAGTTCTTGTATTTGAAGATAAAATCTTTTTTCTTTGAAGAAGAAAGATCCAGCTGACTGAAATAAGTTCATTAGATGAAAACCAACAAAAATTGACAAGAACCACGAAAAGTTCTTGTATTTTAAGATAAAATCTTACTCTTTGAAGGAAAAAACTTCCAGCTCGCTGAAATATGTTCATTTGCTGAAAACCAACAAAACCACGAAAAGTTCTTGTATTTGAAGATAAAATATTTTTGCATTGAAGAAGAAAGATCCAGCTGACTGAAATAAGTTCATTAGATGAAAACCAACAAAAATTGACAAGAACCACGAAAAGTTCTTGTATTTTAAGATAAAATCTTACTCTATTAAGGAAAAAACTTCCAGCTCGCTGAAATATGTTCATTTCCTGAAAACCATCAAAACAACGAAAAGTTCTTGTATTTGAAGATAAAATCTTTTTGCTTTGAAGAAGAATGATCCAGCTGACTGAAATAAGTTCATCAGATGAAAACCAACAAAAATTGACAAGAACCACGAAAAGTTCTTGTATTTTAAGATAAAATCTTACTCTATTAAGGAAAAAACTTCCAGCTCGCTGAAATATGTTCATTTGCTGAAAACCATCAAAACCACGAAAAGTTCTTGTATTTGAAGATAAAATCTTTTTGCTTTGAAGAAGAAAGATCCAGCTGACTGAAATAAGTTCATTAGATGAAAACCAACAAAAATTGACAAGAACCACGAAAAGTTCTTGTATTTTAAGATAAAATCTTACTCTATTAAGGAAAAAACTTCCAGCTCGCTGAAATCTGTTCATTTGCTGAAAACCAACAAAACCACCAAAAGTTCTTGTATTTGAAGATAAAATCTTTTTGCTTTGAAGAAGAAAGATCTAGCTGACTGAAATAAGTTCATTAGATGAAAACCAACAAAAATTGACAAGAACCACGAAAGGTTCTTGTATTTTGAGATAAAATCTTACTCTATTAAGGAAAAAACTTCCAGCTCGCTGAAATATGTTCATTTGCTGAAAACCATCAAAACCACGAAAAGTTCTTGTATTTGAAGATAAAATCTTTTTGCTTTGAAGAAGAAAGATCTAGCTGACTGAAATAAGTTCATTAGATGAAAACCAACAAAAATTGACAAGAACCACGAAAAGTTCTTGTATTTTAAGATAAAATCTTACTCTTTGAAGGAAAAAACTTCCAGCTCGCTGAAATATGTTCATTTGCTGAAAACCATCAAAACCACGAAAAGTTCTTGTATTTGAAGATAAAATCGTTTTGCTTTGAAGAAGAAAGATCTCGCTGACTGAAATAAGTTCATTAGATGAAAACCAACAAAAATTGACAAGAACCACGAAAAGTTCTTGTATTTTAAGATAAAGTCTTACTCTATTAAGGAAAAAACTTCCGGCTCGCTGAAATATGTTCATTTCCTGAAAACCATCAAAACAACGAAAAGTTCTTGTATTTGAAGATAAAATCTTTTTGCTTTGAAGAAGAAAGATCTAGCTGACTGAAATAAGTTCATCAGATGAAAACCAACAAAAATTGACAAGAACCACGAAAAGTTCTTGTATTTTAAGATAAAATCTTACTCTATTAAGGAAAAAACTTCCAGCTCGCTGAAATATGTTCATTTGCTGAAAACCATCAAAACCACGAAAAGTTCTTGTATTTGAAGATAAAATCTTTTTGCTTTGAAGAAGAAAGATCTTGCTGACTGAAATAAGTTCATTAGATGAAAACCAACAAAAATTGACAAGAACCACGAAAAGTTCTTGTATTTTAAGATAAAATCTTACTCTATTAAGGAAAAAACTTCCAGCTCGCTGAATTATGTTCATTTCCTGAAAACCATCAAAACAACGAAAAGTTCTTGTATTTGAAGATAAAATCTTTTTGCTTTGAAGAAGAAAGATCTAGCTGACTGAAATAAGTTCATTAGATGAAAACCAACAAAAATTGACAAGAACCACGAAAAGTTCTTGTATTTTAAGATAAAATCATAGGCTATTAAAGAAAAAACTTCCAGCTCGCTGAATTATGTTCATTTGCTGAAAACCAACAAAACCACGAAAAGTTCTTGCATTTGAAGATAAAATATTTTTGCATTGAAGAAGAAAGATCCAGCTGACTGAAATAAGTTCATTAGATGAAAACCAACAAAAATTGACAAGAACCACGAAAAGTTCTTGTATTTTAAGATAAAATCTTACTCTATTAAGGAAAAAACTTCCAGCTCGCTGAAATATGTTCATTTCCTGAAAACCATCAAAACCAAGAAAAGTTCTTGTATTTGAAGATAAAATCTTTTTGCTTTGAAGAAGAATGATCCAGCTGACTGAAATAAGTTCATCAGATGAAAACCAACAAAAATTGACAAGAACCACGAAAAGTTCTTGTATTTTAAGATAAAATCTTACTCTATTAAGGAAAAAACTTCCAGCTCGCTGAAATATGTTCATTTGCTGAAAACCATCAAAACCACGAAAAGTTCTTGTATTTGAAGATAAAATCTTTTTGCTTTGAAGAAGCAAGATCCAGCTGACTGAAATAAGTTCATTAGATGAAAACCAACAAAAATTGACAAGAACCACGAAAAGTTCTTGTATTTTAAGATAAAATCTTACTCTATTAAGGAAAAAACTTCCAGCTCGCTGAAATCTGTTCATTTGCTGAAAACCAACAAAACCACCAAAAGTTCTTGTATTTGAAGATAAAATCTTTTTGCTTTGAAGAAGAAAGATCTAGCTGACCGAAATAAGTTCATTAGATGAAAACCAACAAAAATTGACAAGAACCACGAAAGGTTCTTGTATTTTGAGATAAAATCTTACTCTATTAAGGAAAAAACTTCCAGCTCGCTGAAATATGTTCATTTGCTGAAAACCATCAAAACCACGAAAAGTTCTTGTATTTGAAGATAAAATATTTTTGCTTTGAAGAAGAAAGATCTAGCTGACTGAAATAAGTTCATTAGATGAAAACCAACAAAAATTGACAAGAACCACGAAAAGTTCTTGTATTTTAAGATAAAATCTTACTCTTTGAAGGAAAAAACTTCCAGCTCGCTGAAATATGTTCATTTGCTGAAAACCATCAAAACCACGAAAAGTTCTTGTATTTGAAGATAAAATCTTTTTGCTTTGAAGAAGAAAGATCTAGCTGACTGAAATAAGTTCATCAGATGAAAACCAACAAAAATTGACAAGAACCACGAAAACTTCTTGTATTTTAAGATAAAATCTTACTCTATTAAGGAAAAAACTTCCAGCTCGCTGAAATATGTTCATTTGCTGAAAACCATCAAAACCACGAAAAGTTCTTGTATTTGAAGATAAAATATTTTTGCTTTGAAGAAGAAAGATCTAGCTGACTGAAATAAGTTCATTAGATGAAAACCAACAAAAATTGACAAGAACCACGAAAAGTTCTTGTATTTTAAGATAAAATCTTACTCTTTGAAGGAAAAAACTTCCAGCTCGCTGAAATATGTTCATTTGCTGAAAACCATCAAAACCACGAAAAGTTCTTGTATTTGAAGATAAAATCTTTTTGCTTTGAAGAAGAAAGATCTAGCTGACTGAAATAAGTTCATCAGATGAAAACCAACAAAAATTGACAAGAACCACGAAAACTTCTTGTATTTTAAGATAAAATCTTACTCTATTAAGGAAAAAACTTCCAGCTCGCTGAAATATGTTCATTTGCTGAAAACCATCAAAACCACGAAAAGTTCTTGTATTTGAAGATAAAATCTTTTTGCTTTGAAGAAGAAAGATCTTGCTGACTGAAATAAGTTCATTAGATGAAAACCAACAAAAATTGACAAGAACCACGAAAAGTTCTTGTATTTTAAGATAAAATCTTACTCTATTAAGGAAAAAACTTCCAGCTCGCTGAAATCTGTTCATTTGCTGAAAACCATCAAAACCACGAAAAGTTCTTGTATTTGGAGATAAAATCTTTTTGCTTTGAAGAAGAAAGATCTAGCTGACTGAAATAAGTTCATTCGATGAAAACCAACAAAAATTGACAAGAACCACGAAAAGTTCTTGTATTTTAAGATAAAATCTTACTCTATTCAGGAAAAAATTTCCAGCTCGCTGAAATATGTTCATTTGCTGAAAACCATCAAAACCACGAAAAGTTCTTGTATTTGAAGATAAAATCTTTTTGCTTTGAAGAAGAAAGATCCAGCTGACTGAAATAAGTTCATCAGATGAAAACCAACAAAAATTGACAAGAACCATGAAAAGTTCTTGTATTTTAAGATAAAATCTTACGCCATTGAAGAAAAAACTCCCAGCTCGCTGAAATATGTTCATTTGCTGAAAACCATCAAAACCACGAAAAGTTCTTGTATTTGAAGATAAAATCTTTTTGCTTTGAAGAAGAAAGATCTAGCTGACTGAAATAAGTTCATTAGATGAAAACCAACAAAATTTGACAAGAACCACGAAAACTTCTTGTATTTTATGATAATATCTTACGCTATTAAAGAAAAAACTTCTGGCTCGCTGAAATATGTTCATTTGCTGAAAACCAACAAAACCACGAAAAGTTCTTGTATTTGAAGATAAAATCTTTTTACTTTGAAGAAGAAAGATCCAGCTGACTGAAATAAGTTCATTAGATGAAAACCAACAAAAATTGACAAGAACCACGAAAAGTTCTTGTATTTTAAGATAAAATCTTACTCTATTAAGGAAAAAACTTCCAGCTCGCTGAAATATGTTCATTTGCTGAAAACCATCAAAACCACGTAAAGTTCTTGTATTTGAAGATAAAATCTTTTTGCTTTGAAGAAGAAAGATATAGCTGACTGAAATAAGTTCATTAGATGAAAACCAACAATATTTGACAAGAACCACGAAAACTTCTTGTATTTTAAGATAATATCTTACGCTATTAAAGAAAAAACTTCTGGCTCGCTGAAATATGTTCATTTGCTGAAAACCAACAAAACCACGAAAAGTTCTTGTATTTGAAGATAAAATCTTTTTGCTTTGAAGAAGAAAGATCCAGCTGACTGAAATAAGTTCATTAGATGAAAACCAACAAAAATTGACAAGAACCACGAAAACTTCTTGTATTTTAAGATAAAATCTTACTCTATTAAGGAAAAAACTTCCAGCTCGCTGAAATATGTTCATTTGCTGAAAACCATCAAAACCACGAAAAGTTCTTGTATTTGAAGATAAAATCTTTTTGCTTTGAAGAAGAAAGATCTTGCTGACTGAAATAAGTTCATTAGATGAAAACCAACAAAAATTGACAAGAACCACGAAAAGTTCTTGTATTTTAAGATAAAATCTTACTCTATTAAGGAAAAAACTTCCAGCTCGCTGAATTATGTTCATTTCCTGAAAACCATCAAAACAACGAAAAGTTCTTGTATTTGAAGATAAAATCTTTTTGCTTTGAAGAAGAAAGATCTAGCTGACTGAAATAAGTTCATTAGATGAAAACCAACAAAAATTGACAAGAACCACGAAAAGTTCTTGTATTTTAAGATAAAATCATAGGCTATTAAAGAAAAAACTTCCAGCTCGCTGAATTATGTTCATTTGCTGAAAACCATCAAAACCACGAAAAGTTCTTGTATTTGAAGATAAAATCTTTTTGCTTTGAAGAAGAAAGATCCAGCTGACTGAAATAAGTTCATTAGATGAAAACCAACAAAAATTGACAAGAACCACGAAAAGTTCTTGTATTTTAAGATAAAATCTTACTCTATTAAGGAAAAAACTTCCAGCTCGCTGAAATCTGTTCATTTGCTGAAAACCAACAAAACCACCAAAAGTTCTTGTATTTGAAGATAAAATCTTTTTGCTTTGAAGAAGAAAGATCTAGCTGACTGAAATAAGTTCATTAGATGAAAACCAACAAAAATTGACAAGAACCACGAAAGGTTCTTGTATTTTGAGATAAAATCTTACTCTATTAAGGAAAAAACTTCCAGCTCGCTGAAATATGTTCATTTGCTGAAAACCATCAAAACCACGAAAAGTTCTTGTATTTGAAGATAAAATCTTTTTGCTTTGAAGAAGAAAGATCTAGCTGACTGAAATAAGTTCATTAGATGAAAACCAACAAAAATTGACAAGAACCACGAAAAGTTCTTGTATTTTAAGATAAAATCTTACTCTTTGAAGGAAAAAACTTCCAGCTCGCTGAAATATGTTCATTTGCTGAAAACCATCAAAACCACGAAAAGTTCTTGTATTTGAAGATAAAATCTTTTTGCTTTGAAGAAGAAAGATCTCGCTGACTGAAATAAGTTCATTAGATGAAAACCAACAAAATTTGACAAGAACCACAAAAACTTCTTGTATTTTAAGATAATATCTTACGCTATTAAAGATAAAACTTCTGGCTCGCTGAAATATATTCATTTGCTGAAAACCAACAAAACCACGAAAAGTTCTTGTATTTGAAGATAAAATATTTTTGCATTGAAGAAGAAAGATCCAGCTGACTGAAATAAGTTCATTAGATGAAAACCAACAAAAATTGACAAGAACCACGAAAAGTTCTTGTATTTTAAGATAAAATCTTACTCTATTAAGGAAAAAACTTCCAGCTCGCTGAAATATGTTCATTTCCTGAAAACCATCAAAACAACGAAAAGTTCTTGTATTTGAAGATAAAATCTTTTTGCTTTGAAGAAGAAAGATCAAGCTGACTGAAATAAGTTCATTAGATGAAAACCAACAAAAATTGACAAGAACCACGAAAAGTTCTTGTATTTTAAGATAAAATCTTACTCAATGAAGGAAAAAACTTCCAGCTCGCTGAAATATGTTCATTTCCTGAAAACCATCAAAACCAAGAAAAGTTCTTGTATTTGAAGATAAAATCTTTTTGCTTTGAAGAAGAATGATCCAGCTGACTGAAATAAGTTCATCAGATGAAAACCAACAAAAATTGACAAGAACCACGAAAAGTTCTTGTATTTTAAGATAAAATCTTACTCTATTAAGGAAAAAACTTCCAGCTCGCTGAAATATGTTCATTTGCTGAAAACCATCAAAACCACGAAAAGTTCTTGTATTTGAAGATAAAATCTTTTTGCTTTGAAGAAGCAAGATCCAGCTGACTGAAATAAGTTCATTAGATGAAAACCAACAAAAATTGACAAGAACCACGAAAAGTTCTTGTATTTTAAGATAAAATCTTACTCTATTAAGGAAAAAACTTCCAGCTCGCTGAAATCTGTTCATTTGCTGAAAACCAACAAAACCACGAAAAGTTCTTGTATTTGAAGATAAAATCTTTTTGCTTTGAAGAAGAAAGATCTAGCTGACAGAAATAAGTTCATTAGATGAAAACCAACAAAAATTGACAAGAACCACGAAAGGTTCTTGTATTTTGAGATAAAATCTTACTCTATTAAGGAAAAAACTTCCAGCTCGCTGAAATATGTTCATTTGCTGAAAACCATCAAAACCACGAAAAGTTCTTGTATTTGAAGATAAAATATTTTTGCTTTGAAGAAGAAAGATCTAGCTGACTGAAATAAGTTCATTAGATGAAAACCAACAAAAATTGACAAGAACCACGAAAAGTTCTTGTATTTTAAGATAAAATCTTACTCTTTGAAGGAAAAAACTTCCAGCTCGCTGAAATATGTTCATTTGCTGAAAACCATCAAAACCACGAAAAGTTCTTGTATTTGAAGATAAAATCTTTTTGCTTTGAAGAAGAAAGATCTCGCTGACTGAAATAAGTTCATTAGATGAAAACCAACAAAAATTGACAAGAACCACGAAAAGTTCTTGTATTTTAAGATAAAGTCTTACTCTATTAAGGAAAAAACCTCCGGCTCGCTGAAATATGTTCATTTCCTGAAAACCATCAAAACAACGAAAAGTTCTTGTATTTGAAGATAAAATCTTTTTGCTTTGAAGAAGAAAGATCTAGCTGACTGAAATAAGTTCATCAGATGAAAACCAACAAAAATTGACAAGAACCACGAAAACTTCTTGTATTTTAAGATAAAATCTTACTCTATTAAGGAAAAAACTTCCAGCTCGCTGAAATATGTTCATTTGCTGAAAACCATCAAAACCACGAAAAGTTCTTGTATTTGAAGATAAAAACATTTTGCTTTGAAGAAGAAAGATCTTGCTGACTGAAATAAGTCCATTCGATGAAAACCAACAAAAATTGACAAGAACCACGAAAAGTTCTTGTATTTTAAGATAAAATCTTACTCTATTAAGGAAAAAACTTCCAGCTCGCTGAAATCTGTTCATTTGCTGAAAACCATCAAAACCACGAAAAGTTCTTGTATTTGGAGATAAAATCTTTTTGCTTTGAAGAAGAAAGATCTAGCTGACTGAAATAAGTTCATTCGATGAAAACCAACAAAAATTGACAAGAACCATGAAAAGTTCTTGTATTTTAAGATAAAATCTTACGCCATTGAAGAAAAAACTCCCAGCTCGCTGAAATATGTTCATTTGCTGAAAACCATCAAAACCACGAAAAGTTCTTGTATTTGAAGATAAAATCTTTTTGCTTTGAAGAAGAAAGATCTAGCTGACTGAAATAAGTTCATTAGATGAAAACCAACAAAATTTGACAAGAACCACGAAAACTTCTTGTATTTTATGATAATATCTTACGCTATTAAAGAAAAAACTTCTGGCTCGCTGAAATATGTTCATTTGCTGAAAACCAACAAAACCACGAAAAGTTCTTGTATTTGAAGATAAAATCTTTTTACTTTGAAGAAGAAAGATCGAGCTGACTGAAATAAGTTCATTAGATGAAAACCAACAAAAATTGACACGAACCACGAAAAGTTCTTGTATTTTAAGATAAAATCTTACTCTATTAAGGAAAAAACTTCCAGCTCGCTGAAATATGTTCATTTGCTGAAAACCATCAAAACCACGTAAAGTTCTTGTATTTGAAGATAAAATCTTTTTGCTTTGAAGAAGAAAGATATAGCTGACTGAAATAAGTTCATTAGATGAAAACCAACAATATTTGACAAGAACCACGAAAACTTCTTGTATTTTAAGATAATATCTTACGCTATTAAAGAAAAAACTTCTGGCTCGCTGAAATATGTTCATTTGCTGAAAACCAACAAAACCACGAAAAGTTCTTGTATTTGAAGATAAAATCTTTTTGCTTTGAAGAAGAAAGATCCAGCTGACTGAAATAAGTTCATTAGATGAAAACCAACAAAAATTGACAAGAACCACGAAAACTTCTTGTATTTTAAGATAAAATCTTACTCTATTAAGGAAAAAACTTCCAGCTCGCTGAAATATGTTCATTTGCTGAAAACCATCAAAACCACGAAAAGTTCTTGTATTTGAAGATAAAATCTTTTTGCTTTGAAGAAGAAAGATCTAGCTGACTGAAATAAGTTCATTAGATGAAAACCAACAAAAATTGACAAGAACCACGAAAAGTTCTTGTATTTTAAGATAAAATCTTACTCTATTAAGGAAAAAACTTCCAGCTCGCTGAATTATGTTCATTTGCTGAAAACCATCAAAACCACGAAAAGTTCTTGTATTTGAAGATAAAATCTTTTTGCTTTGAAGAAGAAAGATCCAGCTGACTGAAATAAGTTCATTAGATGAAAACCAACAAAAATTGACAAGAACCACGAAAAGTTCTTGTATTTTAAGATAAAATCTTACTCTATTAAGGAAAAAACTTCCAGCTCGCTGAAATCTGTTCATTTGCTGAAAACCAACAAAACCACGAAAAGTTCTTGTATTTGAAGATAAAATCTTTTTGCTTTGAAGAAGAAAGATCCAGCTGACTGAAATAAGTTCATTAGATGAAAACCAACAAAAATTGACAAGAACCACGAAAGGTTCTTGTATTTTGAGATAAAATCTTACTCTATTAAGGAAAAAACTTCCAGCTCGCTGAAATCTGTTCATTTGCTGAAAACCATCAAAACCACCAAAAGTTCTTGTATTTGAAGATAAAATCTTTTTGCTTTGAAGAAGAAAGATCCAGCTGACTGAAATAAGTTCATTAGATGAAAACCAACAAAAATTGACAAGAACCACGAAAAGTTCTTGTATTTTAAGATAAAATCTTACTCTATTAAGGAAAAAACTTCCAGCTCGCTGAATTATGTTCATTTGCTGAAAACCAACAAAACCACCAAAAGTTCTTGTATTTGAAGATAAAATCTTTTTGCTTTGAAGAAGAAAGATCTAGCTGACTGAAATAAGTTCATTAGATGAAAACCAACAAAAATTGACAAGAACCACGAAAAGTTCTTGTATTTTAAGATAAAATCTTAGGCTATTAAAGAAAAAACTTCCAGCTCGCTGAAATCTGTTCATTTGCTGAAAACCATCAAAACCACGAAAAGTTCTTGTATTTGAAGATAAAATCTTTTTGCTTTGAAGAAGAAAGATCTAGCTGACTGAAATAAGTTCATTAGATGAAAACCAACAAAAATTGACAAGAACCACGAAAAGTTCTTGTATTTTAAGATAAAATCTTCGGCTATTAAAGAAAAAACTTCCAGCTCGCTGAAATCTGTTCATTTGCTGAAAACCATCAAAACCACGAAAAGTTCTTGTATTTGAAGATAAAATCATTTTGCTTTGAAGAAGAAAGATCCAGCTGACTGAAATAAGTTCATTAGATGAAAACCAACAAAAATTGACAAGAACCACGAAAAGTTCTTGTATTTTAAGATAAAATCTTACTCTATTAAGGAAAAAACTTCCAGCTCGCTGAATTATGTTCATTTGCTGAAAACCATCAAAACCACGAAAAGTTCTTGTATTTGAAGATAAAATCTTTTTGCTTTGAAGAAGAAAGATCCAGCTGACTGAAATAAGTTCATTAGATGAAAACCAACAAAAATTGACAAGAACCACGAAAAGTTCTTGTATTTTAAGATAAAATCTTACTCTATTAAGGAAAAAACTTCCAGCTCGCTGAAATCTGTTCATTTGCTGAAAACCAACAAAACCACCAAAAGTTCTTGTATTTGAAGATAAAATCTTTTTGCTTTGAAGAAGAAAGATCTAGCTGACTGAAATAAGTTCATTAGATGAAAACCAACAAAAATTGACAAGAACCACGAAAGGTTCTTGTATTTTGAGATAAAATCTTACTCTATTAAGGAAAAAACTTCCAGCTCGCTGAAATCTGTTCATTTGCTGAAAACCATCAAAACCACGAAAAGTTCTTGTATTTGAAGATAAAATCTTTTTGCTTTGAAGAAGAAAGATCTAGCTGACTGAAATAAGTTCATTAGATGAAAACCAACAAAAATTGACAAGAACCACGAAAAGTTCTTGTATTTTAAGATAAAATCTTACTCTATTAAGGAAAAAACTTCCAGCTCGCTGAAATATGTTCATTTGCTGAAAACCATCAAAACCACGAAAAGTTCTTGTATTTGAAGATAAAATCTTTTTGCTTTGAAGAAGAAAGATCTAGCTGACTGAAATAAGTTCATTCGATGAAAACCAACAAAAATTACAGGGAGAGGTTAGACAGACTGGGACTTTATTCCCTGGAGAGTAGGAGGTTAAGGGCTGATCTTATAGAAGTCTATAAAATAATGAGGGGCATAGATAAGGTCGATAGTCAAAATCTTTTCCCAAAGGTAGGGGAGTCTATAACGAGGGGGCACAGATTTAAGGTGAGAGGGGAGAGATACAAAAGGATCCAGAGGGGCAATTTTTTCACTCAAAGGGTGGTGAGTGTCTGGAACGAGCTGCCAGAGGCAGTAGTAGAGGCGGGTACAATTTTGTCTTTTAAAAAGCATTTGGACAGTTACATGGGGAAGATGGGTATCGAGGGATCTGGGCCAAGTGCAGGCAATTGGGACTAGCTTAGTGGTATAAACTGGGCGACATGGACATGTTGGGCCGAAGGGCCTGTTTCCATGTTGTAACTTCGATGATTCTATGATTCTATAACCACGAAAAGTTCTTGTACTTTAAGATAAAATCTTACTCTATTAAGGAAAAAACTTCTAGCTCGCTGAAATATGTTCATTTGCTGAAAACCATCAAAACCACGAAAAGTTCTTGTATTTGAAGATAAAATCTTTTTGCTTTGAAGAAGAAAGATCTAGCTGACTGAAATAAGTTCATTAGATGAAAACCAACAAAAATTGACAAGAACCACGAAAAGTTCTTGTATTTTAAGATAAAATCATAGGCTATTAAAGAAAAAACTTCCAGCTCGCTGAAATCTGTTCATTTGCTGAAAACCACCAAAACCACGAAAAGTTCTTGTATTTGGAGATAAAATCTTTTTGCTTTGAAGAAGAAAGATCTAGCTGACTGAAATAAGTTCATTCGATGAAAACCAACAAAAATTGACAAGAACCACGAAAAGTTCTTGTATTTTAAGATAAAATCTTACTCTATTCAGGAAAAAACTTCCAGCTCGCTGAAATATGTTCATTTGCTGAAAACCTTCAAAACCACGAAAAGTTCTTGTATTTGAAGATAAAATCTTTTTGCTTTGAAGAAGAAAGATCCAGCTGACTGAAATAAGTTCATTAGATGAAAACCAACAAAAATTGACAAGAACCACGAAAACTTCTTGTATTTTAAGATAAAATCTTACTCTATTAAGGAAAAAACTTCCAGCTCGCTGAAATATGTTCATTTGCTGAAAACCATCAAAACCACGAAAAGTTCTTGTATTTGAAGATAAAATCTTTTTGCTTTGAAGAAGAAAGATCTAGCTGACTGAAATAAGTTCATTAGATGAAAACCAACAAAAATTGACAAGAACCACGAAAAGTTCTTGTATTTTAAGATAAAATCTTACTCTATTAAGGAAAAAACTTCCAGCTCGCTGAATTATGTTCATTTGCTGAAAACCATCAAAACCACGAAAAGTTCTTGTATTTGAAGATAAAATCTTTTTGCTTTGAAGAAGAAAGATCCAGCTGACTGAAATAAGTTCATTAGATGAAAACCAACAAAAATTGACAAGAACCACGAAAAGTTCTTGTATTTTAAGATAAAATCTTACTCTATTAAGGAAAAAACTTCCAGCTCGCTGAAATCTGTTCATTTGCTGAAAACCAACAAAACCACGAAAAGTTCTTGTATTTGAAGATAAAATCTTTTTGCTTTGAAGAAGAAAGATCCAGCTGACTGAAATATGTTCATTAGATGAAAACCAACAAAAATTGACAAGAACCACGAAAGGTTCTTGTATTTTGAGATAAAATCTTACTCTATTAAGGAAAAAACTTCCAGCTCGCTGAAATCTGTTCATTTGCTGAAAACCATCAAAACCACCAAAAGTTCTTGTATTTGAAGATAAAATCTTTTTGCTTTGAAGAAGAAAGATCCAGCTGACTGAAATAAGTTCATTAGATGAAAACCAACAAAAATTGACAAGAACCACGAAAAGTTCTTGTATTTTAAGATAAAATCTTACTCTATTAAGGAAAAAACTTCCAGCTCGCTGAAATATGTTCATTTGCTGAAAACCATCAAAACCACGAAAAGTTCTTGTATTTGAAGATAAAATCTTTTTGCTTTGAAGAAGAAAGATCTAGCTGACTGAAATAAGTTCATTCGATGAAAACCAACAAAAATTACAGGGAGAGGTTAGACAGACTGGGACTTTATTCCCTGGAGAGTAGGAGGTTAAGGGCTGATCTTATAGAAGTCTATAAAATAATGAGGGGCATAGATAAGGTCGATAGTCAAAATCTTTTCCCAAAGGTAGGGGAGTCTATAACGAGGGGGCACAGATTTAAGGTGAGAGGGGAGAGATACAAAAGGATCCAGAGGGGCAATTTTTTCACTCAAAGGGTGGTGAGTGTCTGGAACGAGCTGCCAGAGGCAGTAGTAGAGGCGGGTACAATTTTGTCTTTTAAAAAGCATTTGGACAGTTACATGGGGAAGATGGGTATCGAGGGATCTGGGCCAAGTGCAGGCAATTGGGACGAGCTTAGTGGTATAAACTGGGCGACATGGACATGTTGGGCCGAAGGGCCTGTTTCCATGTTGTAACTTCGATGATTCTATGATTCTATAACCACGAAAAGTTCTTGTACTTTAAGATAAAATCTTACTCTATTAAGGAAAAAACTTCTAGCTCGCTGAAATATGTTCATTTGCTGAAAACCATCAAAACCACGAAAAGTTCTTGTATTTGAAGATAAAATCTTTTTGTTTTGAAGAAGAAAGATCTAGCTGACTGAAATAAGTTCATTAGATGAAAACCAACAAAAATTGACAAGAACCACGAAACGTTCTTGTATTTTAAGATAAAATCATAGGCTATTAAAGAAAAAACTTCCAGCTCGCTGAAATCTGTTCATTTGCTGAAAACCATCAAAACCACGAAAAGTTCTTGTATTTGGAGATAAAATCTTTTTGCTTTGAAGAAGAAAGATCTAGCTGACTGAAATAAGTTCATTCGATGAAAACCAACAAAAATTGACAAGAACCACGAAAAGTTCTTGTATTTTAAGATAAAATCTTACTCTATTCAGGAAAAAACTTCCAGCTCGCTGAAATATGTTCATTTGCTGAAAACCATCAAAACCACGAAAAGTTCTTGTATTTGAAGATAAAATCTTTTTGCTTTGAAGAAGAAAGATCCAGCTGACTGAAATAAGTTCATCAGATGAAAACCAACAAAAATTGACAAGAACCATGAAAAGTTCTTGTATTTTAAGATAAAATCTTACGCTATTAAAGAAAAAACTTCTGGCTCGCTGAAATATGTTCATTTGCTGAAAACCAACAAAACCACGAAAAGTTCTTGTATTTGAAGATAAAATCTTTTTGCTTTGAAGAAGAAAGATCCAGCTGACTGAAATAAGTTCATTAGATGAAAACCAACAAAAATTGACAAGAACCACGAAAACTTCTTGTATTTTAAGATAAAATCTTACTCTATTAAGGAAAAAACTTCCAGCTCGCTGAAATATGTTCATTTGCTGAAAACCATCAAAACCACGAAAAGTTCTTGTATTTGAAGATAAAATCTTTTTGCTTTGAAGAAGAAAGATCTAGCTGACTGAAATAAGTTCATTAGATGAAAACCAACAAAAATTGACAAGAACCACGAAAAGTTCTTGTATTTTAAGATAAAATCTTACTCTATTAAGGAAAAAACTTCCAGCTCGCTGAATTATGTTCATTTGCTGAAAACCATCAAAACCACGAAAAGTTCTTGTATTTGAAGATAAAATCTTTTTGCTTTGAAGAAGAAAGATCCAGCTGACTGAAATAAGTTCATTAGATGAAAACCAACAAAAATTGACAAGAACCACGAAAAGTTCTTGTATTTTAAGATAAAATCTTACTCTATTAAGGAAAAAACTTCCAGCTCGCTGAAATCTGTTCATTTGCTGAAAACCAACAAAACCACGAAAAGTTCTTGTATTTGAAGATAAAATCTTTTTGCTTTGAAGAAGAAAGATCCAGCTGACTGAAATAAGTTCATTAGATGAAAACCAACAAAAATTGACAAGAACCACGAAAGGTTCTTGTATTTTGAGATAAAATCTTACTCTATTAAGGAAAAAACTTCCAGCTCGCTGAAATCTGTTCATTTGCTGAAAACCATCAAAACCACCAAAAGTTCTTGTATTTGAAGATAAAATCTTTTTGCTTTGAAGAAGAAAGATCCAGCTGACTGAAATAAGTTCATTAGATGAAAACCAACAAAAATTGACAAGAACCACGAAAAGTTCTTGTATTTTAAGATAAAATCTTACTCTATTAAGGAAAAAACTTCCAGCTCGCTGAATTATGTTCATTTGCTGAAAACCAACAAAACCACCAAAAGTTCTTGTATTTGAAGATAAAATCTTTTTGCTTTGAAGAAGAAAGATCTAGCTGACTGAAATAAGTTCATTAGATGAAAACCAACAAAAATTGACAAGAACCACGAAAAGTTCTTGTATTTTAAGATAAAATCTTAGGCTATTAAAGAAAAAACTTCCAGCTCGCTGAAATCTGTTCATTTGCTGAAAACCATCAAAACCACGAAAAGTTCTTGTATTTGAAGATAAAATCTTTTTGCTTTGAAGAAGAAAGAGCTCGCTGACTGAAATAAGTTCATTAGATGAAAACCAACAAAAATTGACAAGAACCACGAAAAGTTCTTGTATTTTAAGATAAAATCTTAGGCTATTAAAGAAAAAACTTCCAGCTCGCTGAAATCTGTTCATTTGCTGAAAACCATCAAAACCACGAAAAGTTCTTGTATTTGAAGATAAAATCATTTTGCTTTGAAGAAGAAAGATCCAGCTGACTGAAATAAGTTCATTAGATGAAAACCAACAAAAATTGACAAGAACCACGAAAAGTTCTTGTATTTTAAGATAAAATCTTACTCTATTAAGGAAAAAACTTCCAGCTCGCTGAATTATGTTCATTTGCTGAAAACCATCAAAACCACGAAAAGTTCTTGTATTTGAAGATAAAATCTTTTTGCTTTGAAGAAGAAAGATCCAGCTGACTGAAATAAGTTCATTAGATGAAAACCAACAAAAATTGACAAGAACCACGAAAAGTTCTTGTATTTTAAGATAAAATCTTACTCTATTAAGGAAAAAACTTCCAGCTCGCTGAAATCTGTTCATTTGCTGAAAACCAACAAAACCACCAAAAGTTCTTGTATTTGAAGATAAAATCTTTTTGCTTTGAAGAAGAAAGATCTAGCTGACTGAAATAAGTTCATTAGATGAAAACCAACAAAAATTGACAAGAACCACGAAAGGTTCTTGTATTTTGAGATAAAATCTTACTCTATTAAGGAAAAAACTTCCAGCTCGCTGAAATCTGTTCATTTGCTGAAAACCATCAAAACCACGAAAAGTTCTTGTATTTGAAGATAAAATCTTTTTGCTTTGAAGAAGAAAGATCTAGCTGACTGAAATAAGTTCATTCGATGAAAACCAACAAAAATTACAGGGAGAGGTTAGACAGACTGGGACTTTATTCCCTGGAGAGTAGGAGGTTAAGGGGTGATCTTATAGAAGTCTATAAAATAATGAGGGGCATAGATAAGGTCGATAGTCAAAATCTTTTCCCAAAGGTAGGGGAGTCTATAACGAGGGGGCACAGATTTAAGGTGAGAGGGGAGAGATACAAAAGGATCCAGAGGGGCAATTTTTTCACTCAAAGGGTGGTGAGTGTCTGGAACGAGCTGCCAGAGGCAGTAGTAGAGGCGGGTACAATTTTGTCTTTTAAAAAGCATTTGGACAGTTACATGGGGAAGATGGGTATCGAGGGATCTGGGCCAAGTGCAGGCAATTGGGACTAGCTTAGTGGTATAAACTGGGCGACATGGACATGTTGGGCCGAAGGGCCTGTTTCCATGTTGTAACTTCTATGATTCTATGATTCTATAACCACGAAAAGTTCTTGTACTTTAAGATAAAATCTTACTCTATTAAGGAAAAAACTTCTAGCTCGCTGAAATATGTTCATTTGCTGAAAACCATCAAAACCACGAAAAGTTCTTGTATTTGAAGATAAAATCTTTTTGCTTTGAAGAAGAAAGATCTAGCTGACTGAAATAAGTTCATTAGATGAAAACCAACAAAAATTGACAAGAAACACGAAAAGTTCTTGTATTTTAAGATAAAATCTTACTCTATTAAGGAAAAAACTTCCAGCTCGCTGAAATCTGTACATTTGCTGAAAACCAACAAAACCACGAAAAGTTCTTGTATTTGAAGACAAAATCTTTTTTCTTTGAAGAAGAAAGATCCAGCTGACTGAAATAAGTTCATTAGATGAAAACCAACAAAAATTGACAAGAAACACGAAAAGTTCTTGTATTTTAAGATAAAATCTTACTCTATTAAGGAAAAAACTTCCAGCTCGCTGAAATATGTTAATTTGCTGAAAACCAACAAAACCACGAAAGTTCTTGTATTTGAAGATAAAATCTTTTTGCTTTGAAGAAGAAAGATCCAGCTGACTGAAATAAGTTCATTAGATGAAAACCAACAAAAATTGACAAGAACCACGAAAGGTTCTTGTATTTTGAGATAAAATCTTACTCTATTAAGGAAAAAACTTCCAGCTCGCTGAATTATGTTCATTTGCTGAAAACCAACAAAACCACCAAAAGTTCTTGTATTTGAAGATAAAATCTTTTTGCTTTGAAGAAGAAAGATCCAGCTGACTGAAATAAGTTCATTAGATGAAAACCAACAAAAATTGACAAGAACCACGAAAAGTTCTTGTATTTTAAGATAAAATCTTAGGCAATTAAAGAAAAAACTTCCAGCTCGCTGAAATCTGTTCATTTGCTGAAAACCATCAAAACCACGAAAAGTTCTTGTATTTGAAGATAAAATCTTTTTGCTTTGAAGAAGAAAGATCTAGCTGACTGAAATAAGTTCATTAGATGAAAACCAACAAAAATTGACAAGAACCACGAAAGGTTCTTGTATTTTAAGATAAAATCTTAGGCTATTAAAGAAAAAACTTCCAGCTCGCTGAAATCTGTTCATTTGCTGAAAACCATCAAAACCACGAAAAGTTCTTGTATTTGAAGATAAAATCTTTTTGCTTTGAAGAAGAAAGATCTAGCTGACTGAAATAAGTTCATTAGATGAAAACCAACAAAAATTGACAAGAACCACGAAAAGTTCTTGTATTTTAAGATAAAATCTTAGGCTATTAAAGAAAAAACTTCCAGCTCGCTGAAATCTGTTCATTTGCTGAAAACCATCAAAACCACGAAAAGTTCTTGTATTTGAAGATAAAATCATTTTGCTTTGAAGAAGAAAGATCCAGCTGACTGAAATAAGTTCATTAGATGAAAACCAACAAAAATTGACAAGAACCACGAAAAGTTCTTGTATTTTAAGATAAAATCTTACTCTATTAAGGAAAAAACTTCCAGCTCGCTGAAATCTGTTCATTTGCTGAAAACCAACAAAACCACCAAAAGTTCTTGTATTTGAAGATAAAATCTTTTTGCTTTGAAGAAGAAAGATCTAGCTGACTGAAATAAGTTCATTAGATGAAAACCAACAAAAATTGACAAGAACCACGAAAGGTTCTTGTATTTTGAGATAAAATCTTACTCTATTAAGGAAAAAACTTCCAGCTCGCTGAAATCTGTTCATTTGCTGAAAACCATCAAAACCACGAAAAGTTCTTGTATTTGAAGATAAAATCTTTTTGCTTTGAAGAAGAAAGATCTAGCTGACTGAAATAAGTTCATTCGATGAAAACCAACAAAAATTACAGGGAGAGGTTAGACAGACTGGGACTTTATTCCCTGGAGAGTAGGAGGTTAAGGGGTGATCTTATAGAAGTCTATAAAATAATGAGGGGCATAGATAAGGTCGATAGTCAAAATCTTTTCCCAAAGGTAGGGGAGTCTATAACGAGGGGGCACAGATTTAAGGTGAGAGGGGAGAGATACAAAAGGATCCAGAGGGGCAATTTTTTCACTCAAAGGGTGGTGAGTGTCTGGAACGAGCTGCCAGAGGCAGTAGTAGAGGCGGGTACAATTTTGTCTTTTAAAAAGCATTTGGACAGTTACATGGGGAAGATGGGTATCGAGGGATCTGGGCCAAGTGCAGGCAATTGGGACGAGCTTAGTGGTATAAACTGGGCGACATGGACATGTTGGGCCGAAGGGCCTGTTTCCATGTTGTAACTTCTATGATTCTATGATTCTATAACCACGAAAAGTTCTTGTATTTTAAGATAAAATCTTACTCTATTAAGGAAAAAACTTCTAGCTCGCTGAAATATGTTCATTTGCTGAAAACCATCAAAACCACGAAAAGTTCTTGTATTTGAAGATAAAATCTTTTTGCTTTGAAGAAGAAAGATCCAGCTGACTGAAATAAGTTCATTAGATGAAAACCAACAAAAATTGACAAGAACCACGAAAAGTTCTTGTATTTTAAGATAAAATCTTACTCTATTAAGGAAAAAACTTCCAGCTCGCTGAAATCTGTTCATTTGCTGAAAACCAACAAAACCACGAAAAGTTCTTGTATTTGAAGATAAAATCTTTTTTCTTTGAAGAAGAAAGATCCAGCTGACTGAAATAAGTTCATGAGATGAAAACCAACAAAAATTGACAAGAACCACGAAAAGTTCTTGTATTTTAAGATAAAATCTTCGGCTATGAAAGAAAAAACTTCCAGCTCGCTGAAATCTGTTCATTTGCTGAAAACCATCAAAACCACGAAAAGTTCTTGTATTTGAAGATAAAATCTTTTTGCTTTGAAGAAGAAAGATCTAGCTGACTGAAATAAGTTCATTAGATGAAAACCAACAAAAATTGACAAGAACCACGAAAAGTTCTTGTATTTTAAGATAAAATATTACTCTATTAAGGAAAAAACTTCCAGCTCGCTGAAATATGTTCATTTGCTGAAAACCATCAAAACCAAGAAAAGTTCTTGTATTTGAAGATAAAATCTTTTTGCTTTGAAGAAGAATGATCCAGCTGACTGAAATAAGTTCATCAGATGAAAACCAACAAAAATTGACAAGAACCACGAAAAGTTCTTGTATTTTAAGATAAAATCATAGGCTATTAAAGAAAAAACTTCCAGCTCGCTGAAATCTGTTCATTTGCTGAAAACCATCAAAACCAAGAAAATTTCTTGTATTTGAAGATAAAATCTTTTTTCTTTGAAGAAGAAAGATCTAGCTGACTGAAAGAAGTTCATTAGATGAAAACCAACAAAATTTGACAAGAACCACGAAAACTTCTTGTATTTTATGATAATATCTTACGCTATTAAAGAAAAAACTTCTGGCTCGCTGAAATATGTTCATTTGCTGAAAACCATCAAAACCACCAAAAGTTCTTGTATTTGAAGATAAAATCTTTTTGCTTTGAAGAAGAAAGATCCAGCTGACTGAAATAAGTTCATTAGATGAAAACCAACAAAAATTGACAAGAACCACGAAAATTTCTTGTATTTTAAGATAAAATCTTACTCTATTAAGGAAAAAACTTCCAGCTCGCTGAAATATGTTCATTTGCTGAAAACCATCAAAACCACGAAAAGTTCTTGTATTTGAAGATAAAATCTTTTTGCTTTGAAGAAGAAAGATCTAGCTGACTGAAATAAGTTCATTAGATGAAAACCAACAAAAATTGACAAGAACCACGAAAAGTTCTTGTATTTTAAGATAAAATCTTACTCTATTAAGGAAAAAACTTCCAGCTCGCTGAAATATGTTCATTTGCTGAAAACCATCAAAACCATGAAAAGTTCTTGTATTTGAAGATAAAATCTTTTTGCTTTGAAGAAGAAAGATCAAGCTGACTGAAATAAGTTCATTAGATGAAAACCAACAAAAATTGACAAGAACCACGAAAAGTTCTTGTATTTTAAGATAAAATCTTACTCTATTCAGGAAAAAACTTCCAGCTCGCTGAAATATGTTCATTTGCTGAAAACCATCAAAACCACGAAAAGTTCTTGTATTTGAAGATAAAATCTTTTTGCTTTGAAGAAGAAAGATCTAGCTGACTGAAATAAGTTCATTAGATGAAAACCAACAAAAATTGACAAGAACCACGAAAAGTTCTTGTATTTTAAGATAAAATATTACTCTATTAAGGAAAAAACTTCCAGCTCGCTGAAATATGTTCATTTGCTGAAAACCATCAAAACCAAGAAAAGTTCTTGTATTTGAAGATAAAATCTTTTTGCTTTGAAGAAGAATGATCCAGCTGACTGAAATAAGTTCATCAGATGAAAACCAACAAAAATTGACAAGAACAACGAAAAGTTCTTGTATTTTAAGATAAAATCATAGGCTATTAAAGAAAAAACTTCCAGCTCGCTGAAATCTGTTCATTTGCTGAAAACCATCAAAACCACCAAAAGTTCTTGTATTTGAAGATAAAATCTTTTTGCTTTGAAGAAGAAAGATCCAGCTGACTGAAATAAGTTCATTAGATGAAAACCAACAAAAATTGACAAGAACCACGAAAATTTCTTGTATTTTAAGATAAAATCTTACTCTATTAAGGAAAAAACTTCCAGCTCGCTGAAATATGTTCATTTGCTGAAAACCATCAAAACCACGAAAAGTTCTTGTATTTGAAGATAAAATCTTTTTGCTTTGAAGAAGAAAGATCTAGCTGACTGAAATAAGTTCATTAGATGAAAACCAACAAAAATTGACAAGAACCACGAAAAGTTCTTGTATTTTAAGATAAAATCTTACTCTATTAAGGAAAAAACTTCCAGCTCGCTGAAATATGTTCATTTGCTGAAAACCATCAAAACCATGAAAAGTTCTTGTATTTGAAGATAAAATCTTTTTGCTTTGAAGAAGAAAGATCGAGCTGACTGAAATAAGTTCATTAGATGAAAACCAACAAAAATTGACAAGAACCACGAAAAGTTCTTGTATTTTAAGATAAAATCTTACTCTATTAAGGAAAAAACTTCCAGCTCGCTGAAATATGTTCATTTGCTGAAAACCATCAAAACCACGAAAAGTTCTTGTATTTGAAGATAAAATCTTTTTGCTTTGAAGAAGAAAGATCTAGCTGACTGAAATAAGTTCATTCGATGAAAACCAACAAAAATTACAGGGAGAGGTTAGACAGACTGGGACTTTATTCCCTGGAGAGTAGGAGGTTCAGGGGTGATCTTATAGAAGTCTATAAAATAATGAGGGGCATAGATAAGGTCGATAGTCAAAATCTTTTCCCAAAGGTAGGGGAGTCTATAACGAGGGGCACAGATTTAAGGTGAGAGGGGAGAGATACAAAAGGATCCAGAGGGGCAATTTTTTCACTCAAAGGGTGGTGAGTGTCTGGAACGAGCTGCCAGAGGCAGTAGTAGAGGCGGGTACAATTTTGTCTTTTAAAAAGCATTTGGACAGTTACATGGGGAAGATGGGTATCGAGGGATCTGGGCCAAGTGCAGGCAATTGGGACTAGCTTAGTGATATAAACTGGGCGACATGGACATGTTGGGCCGAAGGGCCTGTTTCCATGTTGTAACTTCTATGATTCTATGATTCTATAACCACGAAAAGTTCTTGTATTTTAAGATAAAATCTTACTCTATTAAGGAAAAAACTACTAGCTCGCTGAAATATGTTCATTTGCTGAAAACCATCAAAACCACGAAAAGTTCTTGTATTTGAAGATAAAATCATTTTGCTTTGAAGAAGAAAGATCTAGCTGACTGAAATAAGTTCATTAGATGAAAACCAACAAAAATTGACAAGAACCACGAAAAGTTCTTGTATTTTAAGATAAAATCTTACTCTATTAAGGAAAAAACTTCCAGCTCGCTGAAATCTGTTCATTTGCTGAAAACCAACAAAACCACGAAAAGTTCTTGTATTTGAAGATAAAATCTTTTTTCTTTGAAGAAGAAAGATCCAGCTGACTGAAATAAGTTCATGAGATGAAAACCAACAAAAATTGACAAGAACCACGAAAAGTTCTTGTATTTTAAGATAAAATCTTCGGCTATGAAAGAAAAAACTTCCAGCTCGCTGAAATCTGTTCATTTGCTGAAAACCATCAAAACCACGAAAAGTTCTTGTATTTGAAGATAAAATCTTTTTGCTTTGAAGAAGAAAGATCTGGCTGACTGAAATAAGTTCATTAGATGAAAACCAACAAAAATTGACAAGAACCACGAAAAGTTCTTGTATTTTAAGATAAAATATTACTCTATTAAGGAAAAAACTTCCAGCTCGCTGAATTATGTTCATTTGCTGAAAACCATCAAAACCACGAAAAGTTCTTGTATTTGAAGATAAAATCTTTTTGCTTTGAAGAAGAAAGATCCAGCTGACTGAAATAAGTTCATTAGATGAAAACCAACAAAAATTGACAAGAACCACGAAAATTTCTTGTATTTTAAGATAAAATCTTACTCTATTAAGGAAAAAACTTCCAGCTCGCTGAAATATGTTCATTTGCTGAAAACCATCAAAACCACGAAAAGTTCTTGTATTTGAAGATAAAATCTTTTTGCTTTGAAGAAGAAAGATCTAGCTGACTGAAATAAGTTCATTAGATGAAAACCAACAAAAATTGACAAGAACCACGAAAAGTTCTTGTATTTTAAGATAAAATCTTACTCTTTGAAGGAAAAAACTTCCAGCTCGCTGAAATATGTTCATTTGCTGAAAACCATCAAAACCACGAAAATTTCTTGTATTTGAAGATAAAATCTTTTTTCTTTGAAGAAGAAAGATCTAGCTGACTGAAAGAAGTTCATTAGATGAAAACCAACAACATTTGACAAGAACCACGAAAACTTCTTGTATTTTATGATAATATCTTACGCTATTAAAGAAAAAACTTCTGGCTCGCTGAAATATGTTCATTTGCTGAAAACCATCAAAACCACCAAAAGTTCTTGTATTTGAAGATAAAATCTTTTTGCTTTGAAGAAGAAAGATCCAGCTGACTGAAATAAGTTCATTAGATGAAAACCAACAAAAATTGACAAGAACCACGAAAATTTCTTGTATTTTAAGATAAAATCTTACTCTATTAAGGAAAAAACTTCCAGCTCGCTGAAATATGTTCATTTGCTGAAAACCATCAAAACCACGAAAAGTTCTTGTATTTGAAGATAAAATCTTTTTGCTTTGAAGAAGAAAGATCTAGCTGACTGAAATAAGTTCATTAGATGAAAACCAACAAAAATTGACAAGAACCACGAAAAGTTCTTGTATTTTAAGATAAAATCTTACTCTATTAAGGAAAAAACTTCCAGCTCGCTGAAATATGTTCATTTGCTGAAAACCATCAAAACCATGAAAAGTTCTTGTATTTGAAGATAAAATCTTTTTGCTTTGAAGAAGAAAGATCTAGCTGACTGAAATAAGTTCATTAGATGAAAACCAACAAAAATTGACAAGAACCACGAAAAGTTCTTGTATTTTAAGATAAAATCTTACTCTATTAAGGAAAAAACTTCCAGCTCGCTGAAATATGTTCATTTGCTGAAAACCATCAAAACCACGAAAAGTTCTTGTATTTGAAGATAAAATCTTTTTGCTTTGAAGAAGAAAGATCTAGCTGACTGAAATAAGTTCATTCGATGAAAACCAACAAAAATTACAGGGAGAGGTTAGACAGACTGGGACTTTATTCCCTGGAGAGTAGGAGGTTAAGGGGTGATCTTATAGAAGTCGATAAAATAATGAGGGGCATAGATAAGGTCGATAGTCAAAATCTTTTCCCAAAGGTAGGGGAGTCTATAACGAGGGGGCACAGATTTAAGGTGAGAGGGGAGAGATACAAAAGGATCCAGAGGGGCAATTTTTTCACTCAAAGGGTGGTGAGTGTCTGGAACGAGCTGCCAGAGGCAGTAGTAGAGGCGGGTACAATTTTGTCTTTTAAAAAGCATTTGGACAGTTACATGGGGAAGATGGGTATCGAGGGATCTGGGCCAAGTGCAGGCAATTGGGACTAGCTTAGTGGTATTAACTGGGCGACATGGAAATGTTGGGCCGAAGGGCCTGTTTCCATGTTGTAACTTCTATGATTCTATGATTCTATAACCACGAAAAGTTCTTGTATTTTAAGATAAAATCTTACTCTATTAAGGAAAAAACTTCTAGCTCGCTGAAATATGTTCATTTGCTGAAAACCATCAAAACCACGAAAAGTTCTTGTATTTGAAGATAAAATCATTTTGCTTTGAAGAAGAAAGATCTAGCTGACTGAAATAAGTTCATTAGATGAAAACCAACAAAAATTGACAAGAACCACGAAAAGTTCTTGTATTTTAAGATAAAATCTTACTCTATTAAGGAAAAAACTTCCAGCTCGCTGAAATCTGTTCATTTGCTGAAAACCAACAAAACCACGAAAAGTTCTTGTATTTGAAGATAAAATCTTTTTTCTTTGAAGAAGAAAGATCCAGCTGACTGAAATAAGTTCATGAGATGAAAACCAACAAAAATTGACAAGAACCACGAAAAGTTCTTGTATTTTAAGATAAAATCTTCGGCTATGAAAGAAAAAACTTCCAGCTCGCTGAAATCTGTTCATTTGCTGAAAACCATCAAAACCACGAAAATTTCTTGTATTTGAAGATAAAATCTTTTTTCTTTGAAGAAGAAAGATCTAGCTGACTGAAAGAAGTTCATTCGATGAAAACCAACAAAATTTGACAAGAACCACGAAAACTTCTTGTATTTTATGATAATATCTTACGCTATTAAAGAAAAAACTTCTGGCTCGCTGAAATATGTTCATTTGCTGAAAACCATCAAAACCATGAAAAGTTCTTGTATTTGAAGATAAAATCTTTTTGCTTTGAAGAAGAAAGATCCAGCTGACTGAAATAAGTTCATTAGATGAAAACCAACAAAAATTCACAAGAACCACGAAAATTTCTTGTATTTTAAGATAAAATCTTACTCTATTAAGGAAAAAACTTCCAGCTCGCTGAAATATGTTCATTTGCTGAAAACCATCAAAACCACGAAAAGTTCTTGTATTTGAAGATAAAATCTTTTTGCTTTGAAGAAGAAAGATCTAGCTGACTGAAATAAGTTCATCAGATGAAAACCAACAAAAATTGACAAGAACCACGAAAAGTTCTTGTATTTTAAGATAAAATCTTACTCAATTAAGGAAAAAACTTCCAGCTCGCTGAAATCTGTTCATTTGCTGAAAACCATCAAAACCATGAAAAGTTCTTGTATTTGAAGATAAAATCTTTTTGCTTTGAAGAAGAAAGATCTAGCTGACTGAAAGAAGTTCATTAGATGAAAACCAACAAAATTTGACAAGGACCACGAAAACTTCTTGTATTTTATGATAATATTTTACGCTATTAAAGAAAAAACTTCTGGCTCGCTGAAATATGTTCATTTGCTGAAAACCATCAAAACCACGAAAAGTTCTTGTATTTGAAGATAAAATCTTTTTGCTTTGAAGAAGAAAGATCCAGCTGACTGAAATAAGTTCATTAGATGAAAACCAACAAAAATTGACAAGAACCACGAAAAGTTCTTGTATTTTAAGATAAAATCTTACTCTATTAAGGAAGAAAATTCCAGCTCGCTGAAATATGTTCATTTGCTGAAAACCATCAAAACCACGAAAAGTTCTTGTATTTGAAGATAAAATCTTTTTGCTTTGAAGAAGAAAGATCCAGCTGACTGAAATAAGTTCATTAGATGAAAACCAACAAAAATTGACAAGAACCACGAAAAGTTCTTGTATTTTAAGATAAAATCTTACTCTTTGAAGGAAAAAACTTCCAGCTCGCTGAAATATGTTCATTTGCTGAAAACCATCAAAACCACCAAAAGTTCTTGTATTTGAAGATAAAATCTTTTTGCTTTGAAGAAGAAAGATCTCGCTGACTGAAATAAGTTCATTGGATGAAAACCAACAAAATTTGACAAGAACCACAAAAACTTCTTGTATTTTAAGATAATATCTTTCGCTATTAAAGATAAAACTTCTGGCTCGCTGAAATATGTTCATTTGCTGAAAACCAACAAAACCACGAAAAGTTCTTGTATTTGAAGATAAAATCTTTTTGCATTGAAGAAGAAAGATCCAGCTGACTGAAATAAGTTCATTAGATGAAAACCAACAAAAATTGACAAGAACCACGAAAATTTCTTGTATTTTAAGATAAAATCTTACTCTATTAAGGAAAAAACTTCCAGCTCGCTGAAATATGTTCATTTGCTGAAAACCATCAAAACCACGAAAAGTTCTTGTATTTGAAGATAAAATCTTTTTGCTTTGAAGAAGAAAGATCTAGCTGACTGAAATAAGTTCATTAGATGAAAACCAACAAAAATTGACAAGAACCACGAAAAGTTCTTGTATTTTAAGATAAAATCTTACTCTATTAAGGAAAAAACTTCCAGCTCGCTGAAATATGTTCATTTGCTGAAAACCATCAAAACCATGAAAAGTTCTTGTATTTGAAGATAAAATCTTTTTTCTTTGAAGAAGAAAGATCGAGCTGACTGAAAGAAGTTCATTAGATGAAAACCAACAAAATTTGACAAGAACCACGAAAACTTCTTGTATTTTATGATAATATCTTACGCTATTAAAGAAAAAACTTCTGGCTCGCTGAAATATGTTCATTTGCTGAAAACCATCAAAACCACCAAAAGTTCTTGTATTTGAAGATAAAATCTTTTTGCTTTGAAGAAGAAAGATCCAGCTGACTGAAATAAGTTCATTAGATGAAAACCAACAAAAATTGACAAGAACCACGAAAATTTCTTGTATTTTAAGATAAAATCTTACTCTATTAAGGAAAAAACTTCCAGCTCGCTGAAATATGTTCATTTGCTGAAAACCATCAAAACCACGAAAAGTTCTTGTATTTGAAGATAAAATCTTTTTGCTTTGAAGAAGAAAGATCTAGCTGACTGAAATAAGTTCATCAGATGAAAACCAACAAAAATTGACAAGAACCACGAAAAGTTCTTGTATTTTAAGATAAAATCTTACTCAATTAAGGAAAAAACTTCCAGCTCGCTGAAATCTGTTCATTTGCTGAAAACCATCAAAACCATGAAAAGTTCTTGTATTTGAAGATAAAATCTTTTTGCTTTGAAGAAGAAAGATCTAGCTGACTGAAAGAAGTTCATCAGATGAAAACCAACAAAATTTGACAAGGACCACGAAAACTTCTTGTATTTTATGATAATATTTTACGCTATTAAAGAAAAAACTTCTGGCTCGCTGAAATATGTTCATTTGCTGAAAACCATCAAAACCACGAAAAGTTCTTGTATTTGAAGATAAAATCTTTTTGCTTTGAAGAAGAAAGATCCAGCTGACTGAAATAAGTTCATTAGATGAAAACCAACAAAAATTGACAAGAACCACGAAAAGTTCTTGTATTTTAAGATAAAATCTTACTCTATTAAGGAAGAAAATTCCAGCTCGCTGAAATATGTTCATTTGCTGAAAACCATCAAAACCACGAAAAGTTCTTGTATTTGAAGATAAAATCTTTTTGCTTTGAAGAAGAAAGATCCAGCTGACTGAAATAAGTTCATTAGATGAAAACCAACAAAAATTGACAAGAACCACGAAAAGTTCTTGTATTTTAAGATAAAATCTTACTCTTTGAAGGAAAAAACTTCCAGCTCGCTGAAATATGTTCATTTGCTGAAAACCATCAAAACCACCAAAAGTTCTTGTATTTGAAGATAAAATCTTTTTGCTTTGAAGAAGAAAGATCTCGCTGACTGAAATAAGTTCATTGGATGAAAACCAACAAAATTTGACAAGAACCACAAAAACTTCTTGTATTTTAAGATAATATCTTTCGCTATTAAAGATAAAACTTCTGGCTCGCTGAAATATGTTCATTTGCTGAAAACCAACAAAACCACGAAAAGTTCTTGTATTTGAAGATAAAATCTTTTTGCATTGAAGAAGAAAGATCCAGCTGACTGACATAAGTTCATTAGATGAAAACCAACAAAAATTGACAAGAACCACGAAAATTTCTTGTATTTTAAGATAAAATCTTACTCTATTAAGGAAAAAACTTCCAGCTCGCTGAAATATGTTCATTTGCTGAAAACCATCAAAACCACGAAAAGTTCTTGTATTTGAAGATAAAATCTTTTTGCTTTGAAGAAGAAAGATCTCGCTGACTGAAATAAGTTCATTAGATGAAAACCAACAAAAATTGACAAGAACCACGAAAAGTTCTTGTATTTTAAGATAAAATCTTACTCTATTAAGGAAAAAACTTCCAGCTCGCTGAAATATGTTCATTTGCTGAAAACCATCAAAACCATGAAAAGTTCTTGTATTTGAAGATAAAATCTATTTGCTTTGAAGAAGAAAGATCTAGCTGACTGAAAGAAGTTCATTAGATGAAAACCAACAAAATTTGATAAGAACCACGAAAACTTCTTGTATTTTATGATAATATTTTACGCTATTAAAGAAAAAACTTCTGGCTCGCTGAAATATGTTCATTTGCTGAAAACCATCAAAACCACGAAAAGTTCTTGTATTTGAAGATAAAATCTTTTTGCTTTAAAGAAGAAAGATCCAGCTGACTGAAATAAGTTCATTAGATGAAAAACAACAAAAATTGACAAGAACCACGAAAAGTTCTTGTATTTTAAGATAAAATCTTACTCTTTGAAGGAAAAAACTTCCAGCTCGCTGAAATATGTTCATTTGCTGAAAACCATCAAAACCACGAAAAGTTCTTGTATTTGAAGATAAAATCTTTTTGCTTTGAAGAAGAAAGATCTCGCTGACTGAAATAAGTTCATTGGATGAAAACCAACAAAATTTGACAAGAACCACAAAAACTTCTTGTATTTTAAGATAATATCTTACGCTATTAAAGATAAAACTTCTGGCTCGCTGAAATATGTTCATTTGCTGAAAACCAACAAAACCACGAAAAGTTCTTGTATTTGAAGATAAAATCTTTTTGCATTGAAGAAGAAAGATCCAGCTGACTGAAATAAGTTCATTAGATGAACACCAACAAAAATTGACAAGAACCACGAAAATTCTTGTATTTTAAGATAAAATCTTACTCTATTAAGGAAAAAACTTCCAGCTCGCTGAAATATGTTCATTTCCTGAAAACCATCAAAACAACGAAAAGTTCTTGTATTTAAAGATAAAATCTTTTTGCTTTGAAGAAGAAAGATCAAGCTGACTGAAATAAGTTCATTAGATGAAAACCAACAAAAATTGACAAGAACCACGAAAAGTTCTTGTATTTTAAGATAAAATCTTACTCTATTAAGGAAAAAACTTCCAGCTCGCTGAAATATGTTCATTTGCTGAAAACCATCAAAACCAAGAAAAGTTCTTGTATTTGAAGATAAAATCTTTTTGCTTTGAAGAAGAATGATCCAGCTGACTGAAATAAGTTCATCAGATGAAAACCAACAAAAATTGACAAGAACCACGAAAAGTTCTTGTATTTTAAGATAAAATCTTACTCTATTAAGGAAAAAACTTCCAGCTCGCTGAAATATGTTCATTTGCTGAAAACCATCAAAACCACGAAAAGTTCTTGTATTTGAAGATAAAATCTTTTTGCTTTGAAGAAGAAAGATCTAGCTGACTGAAAGAAGTTCATTAGATGAAAACCAACAAAATTTGACAAGAACCACGAAAACTTCTTGTATTTTATGATAATATTTTACGCTATTAAAGAAAAAACTTCTGGCTCGCTGAAATATGTTCATTTGCTGAAAACCATCAAAACCACGAAAAGTTCTTGTATTTGAAGATAAAATCTTTTTTCTTTGAAGAAGAAAGATCCAGCTGACTGAAATAAGTTCATGAGATGAAAACCAACAAAAATTGACAAGAACCACGAAAAGTTCTTGTATTTTAAGATAAAATCTTCGGCTATGAAAGAAAAAACTTCCAGCTCGCTGAAATCTGTTCATTTGCTGAAAACCATCAAAACCACGAAAAGTTCTTGTATTTGAAGATAAAATCTTTTTGCTTTGAAGAAGAAAGATCCAGCTGACTGAAATAAGTTCATGAGATGAAAACCAACAAAAATTGACAAGAACCACGAAAAGTTCTTGTATTTTAAGATAAAATCTTACTCTATTAAGGAAAAAACTTCCAGCTCGCTGAAATATGTTCATTTGCTGAAAACCATCAAAACCACGAAAAGTTCTTGTATTTGAAGATAAAATCATTTTGCTTTGAAGAAGAAAGATCTAGCTGACTGAAATAAGTTCATTAGATGAAAACCAATAAAAATTGACAAGAACCACGAAAAGTTCTTGTATTTTAAGATAAAATCTTACTCTATTAAGGAAAAAACTTCCAGCTCGCTGAATTATGTTCATTTGCTGAAAACCATCAAAACCACGAAAAGTTCTTGTATTTGAAGATAAAATCTTTTTGCTTTGAAGAAGAAAGATCTCGCTGACTGAAATAAGTTCATTAGATGAAAACCAACAAAAATTGACAAGAACCACGAAAAGTTCTTGTATTTTAAGATAAAATCTTACTCTATTAAGGAAAAAACTTCCAGCTCGCTGAAATCTGTTCATTTGCTGAAAACCATCAAAACCACGAAAAGTTCTTGTATTTGAAGATAAAATCTTTTTGCTTTGAAGAAGAAAGATCTAGCTGACTGAAATAAGTTCATTAGATGAAAACCAACAAAAATTGACAAGAACCACGAAAAGTTCTTGTATTTTAAGATAAAATCTTACTCGATTAAGGAAAAAACTTCCAGCTCGCTGAAATATGTTCACTTGCTGAAAACCATCAAAACCACGAAAAGTTCTTGTATTTGAAGATAAAATCTTTTTTCTTTGAAGAAGAAAGATCTAGCTGACTGAAATAAGTTCATTAGATGAAAACCAACAAAAATTGACAAGAAACACGAAAAGTTCTTGTATTTTAAGATAAAATCTTACTCTATTCAGGAAAAAACTTCCAGCTCGCTGAAATATGTTCATTTGCTGAAAACCAACAAAACCACCAAAAGTTCTTGTATTTGAAAATAAAATCTTTTTGCTTTGAAGAAGAAAGATCCAGCTGACTGAAATAAGTTCATTAGATGAAAACCAACAAAAATTGACAAGAACCACGAAAGGTTCTTGTATTTTGAGATAAAATCTTACTCTATTAAGGAAAAAACTTCCAGCTCGCTGAAATATGTTCATTTGCTGAAAACCATCAAAACCACCAAAAGTTCTTGTATTTGAAGATAAAATCTTTTTCCTTTGAAGAAGAAAGATCCAGCTGACTGAAATAAGTTCATTAGATGAAAACCAACAAAAATTGACAAGAACCACGAAAAGTTCTTGTATTTTAAGATAAAATCTTACTCTATTAAGGAAAAAACTTCCAGCTCGCTGAAATATGTTCATTTGCTGAAAACCATCAAAACCACGAAAAGTTCTTGTATTTGAAGATAAAATCATTTTGCTTTGAAGAAGAAAGATCTAGCTCACTGAAATAAGTTCATGAGATGAAAACCAACAAAAATTGACAAGAACCACGAAAAGTTCTTGTATTTTAAGATAAAATCTTACTCTATTAATGAAAAAACTTCCAGCTCGCTGAATTATGTTCATTTGCTGAAAACCATCAAAACCACGAAAAGTTCTTATATTTGAAGATAAAATCTTTTTGCTTTGAAGAAGAAAGATCCAGCTGACTGAAATAAGTTCATCAGATGAAAACCAACAAAAATTGACAAGAACCACGAAAAGTTCTTGTATTTTAAGATAAAATCTTACTCTATTAAGGAAAAAACTTCCAGCTCGCTGAAATCTGTTCATTTGCTGAAAACCAACAAAACCACCAAAAGTTCTTGTATTTGAAGATAAAATCTTTTTGCTTTGAAGAAGAAAGATCTAGCTGACTGAAATAAGTTCATTAGATGAAAACCAACAAAAATTGACAAGAGCCACGAAAAGTTCTTGTATTTTAAGATAAAATCTTACTCTATTAAGGAAAAAACTTCCAGCTCGCTGAAATCTGTTCATTTGCTGAAAACCAACAAAACCACGAAAAGTTCTTGTATTTGAAGATAAAATCTTTTTTCTTTGAAGAAGAAAGATCCAGCTGACTGAAATAAGTTCATTAGATGAAAACCAACAAAAATTGACAAGAACCACGAAAAGTTCTTGTATTTTAAGATAAAATCTTACTCTATTAAGGAAAAAACTTCCAGCTCGCTGAAATCTGTTCATTTGCTGAAAACCAACAAAACCACCAAAAGTTCTTGTATTTGAAGATAAAATCTTTTTGCTTTGAAGAAGAAAGATCTAGCTGACTGAAATAAGTTCATTAGATGAAAACCAACAAAAATTGACAAGAACCACGAAAAGTTCTTGTATTTTAAGATAAAATCTTACTCTATTAAGGAAAAAACTTCCAGCTCGCTGAAATCTGTTCATTTGCTGAAAACCATCAAAACCACGAAAAGTTCTTGTATTTGAAGATAAAATCTTTTTGCTTTGAAGAAGAAAGATCTAGCTGACTGAAATAAGTTCATTAGATGAAAACCAACAAAAATTGACAAGAACCACGAAAAGTTCTTGTATTTTAAGATAAAATCTTACTCTATTAAGGAAAAAACTTCCAGCTCGCTGAAATATGTTCATTTGCTGAAAACCATCAAAACCACGAAAAGTTCTTGTATTTGAAGATAAAATCTTTTTGCTTTGAAGAAGAAAGATCTAGCTGACTGAAATAAGTTCATTAGATGAAAACCAACAAAAATTGACAAGAACCACGAAAAGTTCTTGTATTTTAAGATAAAATCTTACTCTATTAAGGAAAAAACTTCCAGCTCGCTGAAATCTGTTCATTTGCTGAAAACCAACAAAACCACGAAAAGTTCTTGTATTTGAAGATAAAATCTTTTTGCTTTGAAGAAGAAAGATCTAGCTGACTGAAATAAGTTCATTAGATGAAAACCAACAAAAATTGACAAGAACCACGAAAAGTTCTTGTATTTTAAGATAAAATCTTACTCTATTAAGGAAAAAACTTCCAGCTCGCTGAAATCTGTTCATTTGCTGAAAACCATCAAAACCACGAAAAGTTCTTGTATTTGAAGATAAAATCTTTTTGCTTTGAAGAAGAAAGATCTAGCTGACTGAAATAAGTTCATTAGATGAAAACCAACAAAAATTGACAAGAACCACGAAAAGTTCTTGTATTTTAAGATAAAATCTTACTCGATTAAGGAAAAAACTTCCAGCTCGCTGAAATCTGTTCATTTGCTGAAAACCAACAAAACCACGAAAAGTTCTTGTATTTGAAGATAAAATCTTTTTTCTTTGAAGAAGAAAGATCTAGCTGACTGAAATAAGTTCATTAGATGAAAACCAATAAAAATTGACAAGAAACACGAAAAGTTCTTGTATTTTAAGATAAAATCTTACTCTATTCAGGAAAAAACTTCCAGCTCGCTGAAATATGTTCATTTGCTGAAAACCAACAAAACCACCAAAAGTTCTTGTATTTGAAAATAAAATCTTTTTGCTTTGAAGAAGAAAGATCCAGCTGACTGAAATAAGTTCATTAGATGAAAACCAACAAAAATTGACAAGAACCACGAAAGGTTCTTGTATTTTGAGATAAAATCTTACTCTATTAAGGAAAAAACTTCCAGCTCGCTGAAATATGTTCATTTGCTGAAAACCATCAAAACCACCAAAAGTTCTTGTATTTGAAGATAAAATCTTTTTCCTTTGAAGAAGAAAGATCCAGCTGACTGAAATAAGTTCATTAGATGAAAACCAACAAAAATTGACAAGAACCACGAAAAGTTCTTGTATTTTAAGATAAAATCTTACTCGATTAAGGAAAAAACTTCCAGCTCGCTGAAATCTGTTCATTTGCTGAAAACCAACAAAACCACGAAAAGTTCTTGTATTTGAAGATAAAATCTTTTTTCTTTGAAGAAGAAAGATCTAGCTGACTGAAATAAGTTCATTAGATGAAAACCAATAAAAATTGACAAGAAACACGAAAAGTTCTTGTATTTTAAGATAAAATCTTACTCTATTCAGGAAAAAACTTCCAGCTCGCTGAAATATGTTCATTTGCTGAAAACCAACAAAACCACCAAAAGTTCTTGTATTTGAAAATAAAATCTTTTTGCTTTGAAGAAGAAAGATCCAGCTGACTGAAATAAGTTCATTAGATGAAAACCAACAAAAATTGACAAGAACCACGAAAGGTTCTTGTATTTTGAGATAAAATCTTACTCTATTAAGGAAAAAACTTCCAGCTCGCTGAAATATGTTCATTTGCTGAAAACCATCAAAACCACCAAAAGTTCTTGTATTTGAAGATAAAATCTTTTTCCTTTGAAGAAGAAAGATCCAGCTGACTGAAATAAGTTCATTAGATGAAAACCAACAAAAATTGACAAGAACCACGAAAAGTTCTTGTATTTTAAGATAAAATCTTACTCTATTAAGGAAAAAACTTCCAGCTCGCTGAAATATGTTCATTTGCTGAAAACCATCAAAACCACGAAAAGTTCTTGTATTTGAAGATAAAATCATTTTGCTTTGAAGAAGAAAGATCTAGCTCACTGAAATAAGTTCATGAGATGAAAACCAACAAAAATTGACAAGAACCACGAAAAGTTCTTGTATTTTAAGATAAAATCTTACTCTATTAATGAAAAAACTTCCAGCTCGCTGAATTATGTTCATTTGCTGAAAACCATCAAAACCACGAAAAGTTCTTATATTTGAAGATAAAATCTTTTTGCTTTGAAGAAGAAAGATCCAGCTGACTGAAATAAGTTCATCAGATGAAAACCAACAAAAATTGACAAGAACCACGAAAAGTTCTTGTATTTTAAGATAAAATCTTACTCTATTAAGGAAAAAACTTCCAGCTCGCTGAAATCTGTTCATTTGCTGAAAACCAACAAAACCACCAAAAGTTCTTGTATTTGAAGATAAAATCTTTTTGCTTTGAAGAAGAAAGATCTAGCTGACTGAAATAAGTTCATTAGATGAAAACCAACAAAAATTGACAAGAGCCACGAAAAGTTCTTGTATTTTAAGATAAAATCTTACTCTATTAAGGAAAAAACTTCCAGCTCGCTGAAATCTGTTCATTTGCTGAAAACCAACAAAACCACGAAAAGTTCTTGTATTTGAAGATAAAATCTTTTTTCTTTGAAGAAGAAAGATCCAGCTGACTGAAATAAGTTCATTAGATGAAAACCAACAAAAATTGACAAGAACCACGAAAAGTTCTTGTATTTTAAGATAAAATCTTACTCTATTAAGGAAAAAACTTCCAGCTCGCTGAAATCTGTTCATTTGCTGAAAACCAACAAAACCACGAAAAGTTCTTGTATTTGAAGATAAAATCTTTTTGCTTTGAAGAAGAAAGATCCAGCTGACTGAAATAAGTTCATTAGATGAAAACCAACAAAAATTGACAAGAACCACGAAAGGTTCTTGTATTTTGAGATAAAATCTTACTCTATTAAGGAAAAAACTTCCAGCTCGCTGAAATATGTTAATTTGCTGAAAACCATCAAAACCACGAAAAGTTCTTGTATTTGAAGATAAAATCTTTTTGCTTTGAAGAAGAAAGATCCAGCTGACTGAAATAAGTTCATGAGATGAAAACCAACAAAAATTGACAAGAACCACGAAAAGTTCTTGTATTTTAAGATAAAATCTTACTCTATTAAGGAAAAAACTTCCAGCTCGCTGAAATATGTTCATTTGCTGAAAACCATCAAAACCACGAAAAGTTCTTGTATTTGAAGATAAAATCATTTTGCTTTGAAGAAGAAAGATCGAGCTGACTGAAATAAGTTCATCAGATGAAAACCAACAAAAATTGACAAGAACCACGAAAAGTTCTTGTATTTCAAGATAAAATCTTACTCTATTAAGGAAAAAACTTCCAGCTCGCTGAATTATGTTCATTTGCTGAAAACCATCAAAACCACGAAAAGTTCTTGTATTTGGAGACAAAATCTTTTTGCTTTGAAGAAAGATCTCGCTGACTGAAATAAGTTCATTAGATGAAAACCAACAAAAATTGACAAGAACCACGAAAAGTTCTTGTATTTTAAGATAAAATCTTACTCTATTAAGGAAAAAACTTCCAGCTCGCTGAAATCTGTTCATTTGCTGAAAACCAACAAAACCACCAAAAGTTCTTGTATTTGAAGATAAAATCTTTTTGCTTTGAAGAAGAAAGATCTAGCTGACTGAAATAAGTTCATTAGATGAAAACCAACAAAAATTGACAAGAACCACGAAAAGTTCTTGTATTTTAAGATAAAATCTTACTCTATTAAGGAAAAAACTTCCAGCTCGCTGAAATCTGTTCATTTGCTGAAAACCAACAAAACCACCAAAAGTTCTTGTATTTGAAGATAAAATCTTTTTGCTTTGAAGAAGAAAGATCTCGCTGACTGAAATAAGTTCATTAGATGAAAACCAACAAAAATTGACAAGAACCATGAAAAGTTCTTGTATTTTAAGATAAAATCTTACTCTATTAAGGAAAAAAATTCCAGCTCGCTGAAATCTGTTCATTTGCTGAAAACCATCAAAACCACGAAAAGTTCTTGTATTTGAAGATAAAATCTTTTTTCTTTGAAGAAGAAAGATCTAGCTGACTGAAATAAGTTCATTAGATGAAAACCAACAAAAATTGACAAGAAACACGAAAAGTTCTTGTATTTCAAGATAAAATCTTACTCTATTAAGGAAAAAACTTCCAGCTCGCTGAATTATGTTCATTTGCTGAAAACCATCAAAACCACGAAAAGTTCTTGTATTTGGAGACAAAATCTTTTTGCTTTGAAGAAAGATCTCGCTGACTGAAATAAGTTCATTAGATGAAAACCAACAAAAATTGACAAGAACCACGAAAAGTTCTTGTATTTTAAGATAAAATCTTACTCTATTAAGGAAAAAACTTCCAGCTCGCTGAAATCTGTTCATTTGCTGAAAACCAACAAAACCACCAAAAGTTCTTGTATTTGAAGATAAAATCTTTTTGCTTTGAAGAAGAAAGATCTAGCTGACTGAAATAAGTTCATTAGATGAAAACCAACAAAAATTGACAAGAACCACGAAAAGTTCTTGTATTTTAAGATAAAATCTTACTCTATTAAGGAAAAAAATTCCAGCTCGCTGAAATCTGTTCATTTGCTGAAAACCATCAAAACCACGAAAAGTTCTTGTATTTGAAGATAAAATCTTTTTGCTTTGAAGAAGAAAGATCTAGCTGACTGAAATAAGTTCATTAGATGAAAACCAACAAAAATTGACAAGAACCACGAAAAGTTCTTGTATTTTAAGATAAAATCTTACTCTATTAAGGAAAAAACTTCCAGCTCTCTGAAATATGTTCATTTGCTGAAAACCATCAAAACCACGAAAAGTTCTTGTATTTGAAGATAAAATCTTTTTGCTTTGAAGAAGAAAGATCTAGCTGACTGAAATAAGTTCATTAGATGAAAACCAACAAAAATTGACAAGAACCACGAAAAGTTCTTGTATTTTAAGATAAAATCTTACTCTATTAAGGAAAAAACTTCCAGCTCGCTGAAATCTGTTCATTTGCTGAAAACCAACAAAACCACGAAAAGTTCTTGTATTTGAAGATAAAATCTTTTTTCTTTGAAGAAGAAAGATCCAGCTGACTGAAATAAGTTCATTAGATGAAAACCAACAAAAATTGACAAGAACCACGAAAGGTTCTTGTATTTTGAGATAAAATCTTACTCTATTAAGGAAAAAACTTCCAGCTCGCTGAAATATGTTCATTTGCTGAAAACCATCAAAACCACGAAAAGTTCTTGTATTTGAAGATAAAATCATTTTGCTTTGAAGAAGAAAGATCTAGCTGACTGAAATAAGTTCATTAGATGAAAACCAACAAAAATTGACAAGAACCACGAAAAGTTCTTGTATTTTAAGATAAAATCTTACTCTATTAAGGAAAAAACTTCCAGCTCGCTGAAATCTGTTCATTTGCTGAAAACCAACAAAACCACCAAAAGTTCTTGTATTTGAAGATAAAATCTTTTTGCTTTGAAGAAGAAAGATCTCGCTGACTGAAATAAGTTCATTAGATGAAAACCAACAAAAATTGACAAGAACCATGAAAAGTTCTTGTATTTTAAGATAAAATCTTACTCTATTAAGGAAAAAAATTCCAGCTCGCTGAAATCTGTTCATTTGCTGAAAACCATCAAAACCACGAAAAGTTCTTGTATTTGAAGATAAAATCTTTTTGCTTTGAAGAAGAAAGATCTAGCTGACTGAAATAAGTTCATTAGATGAAAACCAACAAAAATTGACAAGAACCACGAAAAGTTCTTGTATTTTAAGATAAAATCTTACTCTATTAAGGAAAAAACTTCCAGCTCTCTGAAATATGTTCATTTGCTGAAAACCATCAAAACCACGAAAAGTTCTTGTATTTGAAGATAAAATCTTTTTGCTTTGAAGAAGAAAGATCTAGCTGACTGAAATAAGTTCATTAGATGAAAACCAACAAAAATTGACAAGAACCACGAAAAGTTCTTGTATTTTAAGATAAAATCTTACTCTATTAAGGAAAAAACTTCCAGCTCGCTGAAATCTGTTCATTTGCTGAAAACCAACAAAACCACCAAAAGTTCTTGTATTTGAAGATAAAATCTTTTTGCTTTGAAGAAGAAAGATCTCGCTGACTGAAATAAGTTCATTAGATGAAAACCAACAAAAATTGACAAGAACCATGAAAAGTTCTTGTATTTTAAGATAAAATCTTACTCTATTAAGGAAAAAAATTCCAGCTCGCTGAAATCTGTTCATTTGCTGAAAACCATCAAAACCACGAAAAGTTCTTGTATTTGAAGATAAAATCTTTTTGCTTTGAAGAAGAAAGATCTAGCTGACTGAAATAAGTTCATTAGATGAAAACCAACAAAAATTGACAAGAACCACGAAAAGTTCTTGTATTTTAAGATAAAATCTTACTCTATTAAGGAAAAAACTTCCAGCTCTCTGAAATATGTTCATTTGCTGAAAACCATCAAAACCACGAAAAGTTCTTGTATTTGAAGATAAAATCTTTTTGCTTTGAAGAAGAAAGATCTAGCTGACTGAAATAAGTTCATTAGATGAAAACCAACAAAAATTGACAAGAACCACGAAAAGTTCTTGTATTTTAAGATAAAATCTTACTCTATTAAGGAAAAAACTTCCAGCTCGCTGAAATCTGTTCATTTGCTGAAAACCAACAAAACCACGAAAAGTTCTTGTATTTGAAGATAAAATCTTTTTTCTTTGAAGAAGAAAGATCCAGCTGACTGAAATAAGTTCATCAGATGAAAACCAACAAAAATTGACAAGAACCACGAAAGGTTCTTGTATTTTGAGATAAAATCTTACTCTATTAAGGAAAAAACTTCCAGCTCGCTGAAATATGTTCATTTGCTGAAAACCATCAAAACCACGAAAAGTTCTTGTATTTGAAGATAAAATCATTTTGCTTTGAAGAAGAAAGATCTAGCTGACTGAAATAAGTTCATTAGATGAAAACCAACAAAAATTGACAAGAACCACGAAAAGTTCTTGGATTTTAAGATAAAATCTTACTCTATTAAGGAAAAAACTTCCAGCTCGCTGAAATCTGTTCATTTGCTGAAAACCAACAAAACCACCAAAAGTTCTTGTATTTGAAGATAAAATCTTTTTGCTTTGAAGAAGAAAGATCTAGCTGACTGAAATAAGTTCATGAGATGAAAACCAACAAAAATTGACAAGAACCACGAAAAGTTCTTGTATTTTAAGATAAAATCTTACTCTATTAAGGAAAAAACTTCCAGCTCGCTGAAATATGTTCATTTGCTGAAAACCATCAAAACCACGAAAAGTTCTTGTATTTGAAGATAAAATCTTTTTGCTTTGAAGAAGAAAGATCTAGCTGACTGAAATAAGTTCATTAGATGAAAACCAACAAAAATTGACAAGAACCACGAAAAGTTCTTGTATTTTAAGATAAAATCTTACTCTAATTAAGGAAAAAACTTCCAGCTCGCTGAAATCTGTTCATTTGCTGAAAACCAACAAAACCACCAAAAGTTCTTGTATTTGAAGATAAAATCTTTTTTCTTTGAAGAAGAAAGATCCAGCTGACTGAAATAAGTTCATTAGATGAAAACCAACAAAAATTGACAAGAACCACGAAAAGTTCTTGTATTTTAAGATAAAATCTTACTCTATTAAGGAAAAAACTTCCAGCTCGCTGAAATCTGTTCATTTGCTGAAAACCAACAAAACCACCAAAAGTTCTTGTATTTGAAGATAAAATCTTTTTGCTTTGAAGAAGAAAGATCTAGCTGACTGAAATAAGTTCATTAGATGAAAACCAACAAAAATTGACAAGAACCACGAAAAGTTCTTGTATTTTAAGATAAAATCTTACTCTATTAAGGAAAAAACTTCCAGCTCGCTGAAATCTGTTCATTTGCTGAAAACCATCAAAACCACGAAAAGTTCTTGTATTTGAAGATAAAATCTTTTTGCTTTGAAGAAGAAAGATCTAGCTGACTGAAATAAGTTCATTAGATGAAAACCAACAAAAATTGACAAGAACCACGAAAAGTTCTTGTATTTTAAGATAAAATCTTACTCTATTAAGGAAAAAACTTCCAGCTCGCTGAAATATGTTCATTTGCTGAAAACCATCAAAACCACGAAAAGTTCTTGTATTTGAAGATAAAATCTTTTTGCTTTGAAGAAGAAAGATCTAGCTGACTGAAATAAGTTCATTAGATGAAAACCAACAAAAATTGACAAGAACCACGAGAAGTTCTTGTATTTTAAGATAAAATCTTACTCTATTAAGGAAAAAACTTCCAGCTCGCTGAAATCTGTTCATTTGCTGAAAACCAACAAAACCACGAAAAGTTCTTGTATTTGAAGATAAAATCTTTTTTCTTTGAAGAAGAAAGATCCAGCTGACTGAAATAAGTTCATTAAATGAAAACCAACAAAAATTGACAAGAACCACGAAAGGTTCTTGTATTTTGAGATAAAATCTTACTCTATTAAGGAAAAAACTTCCAGCTCGCTGAAATATGTTCATTTGCTGAAAACCATCAAAACCACGAAAAGTTCTTGTATTTGAAGATAAAATCATTTTGCTTTGAAGAAGAAAGATCCAGCTGACTGAAATAAGTTCATTAGATGAAAACCAACAAAAATTGACAAGAACCACGAAAAGTTCTTGGATTTTAAGATAAAATCTTTTTGCTTTGAAGAAGAAAGATCTAGCTGACTGAAATAAGTTCATTAGATGAAAACCAACAAAAATTGAAAAGAACCACGAAAAGTTCTTGTATTTTAAGATAAAATCTTACTCGATTAAGGAAAAAACTTCCAGCTCGCTGAAATCTGTTCATTTGCTGAAAACCAACAAAACCACGAAAAGTTATTGTATTTGAAGATAAAATCTTTTTGCTTTGAAGAAGAAAGATCCAGCTGACTGAAATAAGTTCATTAGATGAAAACCAACAAAAATTGACAAGAACCACGAAAAGTTCTTGTATTTTAAGATAAAATCTTACTCTATTAAGGAAAAAACTTCCAGCTCGCTGAAATATGTTCATTTGCTGAAAACCATCAAAACCACGAAAAGTTCTTGTATTTGAAGATAAAATCATTTTGCTTTGAAGAAGAAAGATCTAGCTCACTGAAATAAGTTCATGAGATGAAAACCAACAAAAATTGACAAGAACCACGAAAAGTTCTTGTATTTTAAGATAAAATCTTACTCTATTAAGGAAAAAACTTCCAGCTCGCTGAATTATGTTCATTTGCTGAAAACCATCAAAACCACGAAAAGTTCTTATATTTGAAGATAAAATCTTTTTGCTTTGAAGAAGAAAGATCCAGCTGACTGAAATAAGTTCATCAGATGAAAACCAACAAAAATTGACAAGAACCACGAAAAGTTCTTGTATTTTAAGATAAAATCTTACTCTATTAAGGAAAAAACTTCCAGCTCGCTGAAATCTGTTCATTTGCTGAAAACCAACAAAACCACCAAACGTTCTTGTATTTGAAGATAAAATCTTTTTGCTTTGAAGAAGAAAGATCTAGCTGACTGAAATAAGTTCATTAGATGAAAACCAACAAAAATTGACAAGAGCCACGAAAAGTTCTTGTATTTTAAGATAAAATCTTACTCTATTAAGGAAAAAACTTCCAGCTCGCTGAAATCTGTTCATTTGCTGAAAACCAACAAAACCACGAAAAGTTCTTGTATTTGAAGATAAAATCTTTTTTCTTTGAAGAAGAAAGATCTAGCTGACTGAAATAAGTTCATTAGATGAAAACCAACAAAAATTGACAAGAAACACGAAAAGTTCTTGTATTTTAAGATAAAATCTTACTCTATTAAGGAAAAAACTTCCAGCTCGCTGAAATATGTTAATTTGCTGAAAACCAACAAAACCACGAAAAGTTCTTGTATTTGAAGATAAAATCTTTTTGCTTTGAAGAAGAAAGATCCAGCTGACTGAAATAAGTTCATTAGATGAAAACCAACAAAAATTGACAAGAACCACGAAAGGTTCTTGTATTTTGAGATAAAATCTTACTCTATTAAGGAAAAAACTTCCAGCTCGCTGAAATATGTTCATTTGCTGAAAACCATCAAAACCGCGAAAAGTTCTTGTATTTGAAGATAAAATCTTTTTGCTTTGAAGAAGAAAGATCCAGCTGACTGAAATAAGTTCATGAGATGAAAACCAACAAAAATTGACAAGAACCACGAAAAGTTCTTGTATTTTAAGATAAAATCTTACTCTATTAAGGAAAAAACTTCCAGCTCGCTGAAATCTGTTCATTTGCTGAAAACCAACAAAACCACCAAAAGTTCTTGTATTTGAAGATAAAATCTTTTTGCTTTGAAGAAGAAAGATCTAGCTGACTGAAATAAGTTCATTAGATGAAAACCAACAAAAATTGACAAGAACCACGAAAAGTTCTTGTATTTTAAGATAAAATCTTACTCTATTAAGGAAAAAACTTCCAGCTCGCTGAAATCTGTTCATTTGCTGAAAACCATCAAAACCACGAAAAGTTCTTGTATTTGAAGATAAAATCTTTTTGCTTTGAAGAAGAAAGATCTAGCTGACTGAAATAAGTTCATTAGATGAAAACCAACAAAAATTGACAAGAACCACGAAAAGTTCTTGTATTTTAAGATAAAATCTTACTCTATTAAGGAAAAAACTTCCAGCTCGCTGAAATATGTTCATTTGCTGAAAACCATCAAAACCACGAAAAGTTCTTGTATTTGAAGATAAAATCTTTTTGCTTTGAAGAAGAAAGATCTAGCTGACTGAAATAAGTTCATTAGATGAAAACCAACAAAAATTGACAAGAACCACGAGAAGTTCTTGTATTTTAAGATAAAATCTTACTCTATTAAGGAAAAAACTTCCAGCTCGCTGAAATCTGTTCATTTGCTGAAAACCAACAAAACCACGAAAAGTTCTTGTATTTGAAGATAAAATCTTTTTTCTTTGAAGAAGAAAGATCCAGCTGACTGAAATAAGTTCATTAAATGAAAACCAACAAAAATTGACAAGAACCACGAAAGGTTCTTGTATTTTGAGATAAAATCTTACTCTATTAAGGAAAAAACTTCCAGCTCGCTGAAATATGTTCATTTGCTGAAAACCATCAAAACCACGAAAAGTTCTTGTATTTGAAGATAAAATCATTTTGCTTTGAAGAAGAAAGATCCAGCTGACTGAAATAAGTTCATTAGATGAAAACCAACAAAAATTGACAAGAACCACGAAAAGTTCTTGGATTTTAAGATAAAATCTTTTTGCTTTGAAGAAGAAAGATCTAGCTGACTGAAATAAGTTCATTAGATGAAAACCAACAAAAATTGAAAAGAACCACGAAAAGTTCTTGTATTTTAAGATAAAATCTTACTCGATTAAGGAAAAAACTTCCAGCTCGCTGAAATCTGTTCATTTGCTGAAAACCAACAAAACCACGAAAAGTTATTGTATTTGAAGATAAAATCTTTTTGCTTTGAAGAAGAAAGATCCAGCTGACTGAAATAAGTTCATTAGATGAAAACCAACAAAAATTGACAAGAACCACGAAAAGTTCTTGTATTTTAAGATAAAATCTTACTCTATTAAGGAAAAAACTTCCAGCTCGCTGAAATATGTTCATTTGCTGAAAACCATCAAAACCACGAAAAGTTCTTGTATTTGAAGATAAAATCATTTTGCTTTGAAGAAGAAAGATCTAGCTCACTGAAATAAGTTCATGAGATGAAAACCAACAAAAATTGACAAGAACCACGAAAAGTTCTTGTATTTTAAGATAAAATCTTACTCTATTAAGGAAAAAACTTCCAGCTCGCTGAATTATGTTCATTTGCTGAAAACCATCAAAACCACGAAAAGTTCTTATATTTGAAGATAAAATCTTTTTGCTTTGAAGAAGAAAGATCCAGCTGACTGAAATAAGTTCATCAGATGAAAACCAACAAAAATTGACAAGAACCACGAAAAGTTCTTGTATTTTAAGATAAAATCTTACTCTATTAAGGAAAAAACTTCCAGCTCGCTGAAATCTGTTCATTTGCTGAAAACCAACAAAACCACCAAACGTTCTTGTATTTGAAGATAAAATCTTTTTGCTTTGAAGAAGAAAGATCTAGCTGACTGAAATAAGTTCATTAGATGAAAACCAACAAAAATTGACAAGAGCCACGAAAAGTTCTTGTATTTTAAGATAAAATCTTACTCTATTAAGGAAAAAACTTCCAGCTCGCTGAAATCTGTTCATTTGCTGAAAACCAACAAAACCACGAAAAGTTCTTGTATTTGAAGATAAAATCTTTTTTCTTTGAAGAAGAAAGATCTAGCTGACTGAAATAAGTTCATTAGATGAAAACCAACAAAAATTGACAAGAAACACGAAAAGTTCTTGTATTTTAAGATAAAATCTTACTCTATTAAGGAAAAAACTTCCAGCTCGCTGAAATATGTTAATTTGCTGAAAACCAACAAAACCACGAAAAGTTCTTGTATTTGAAGATAAAATCTTTTTGCTTTGAAGAAGAAAGATCCAGCTGACTGAAATAAGTTCATTAGATGAAAACCAACAAAAATTGACAAGAACCACGAAAGGTTCTTGTATTTTGAGATAAAATCTTACTCTATTAAGGAAAAAACTTCCAGCTCGCTGAAATATGTTCATTTGCTGAAAACCATCAAAACCGCGAAAAGTTCTTGTATTTGAAGATAAAATCTTTTTGCTTTGAAGAAGAAAGATCCAGCTGACTGAAATAAGTTCATGAGATGAAAACCAACAAAAATTGACAAGAACCACGAAAAGTTCTTGTATTTTAAGATAAAATCTTACTCTATTAAGGAAAAAACTTCCAGCTCGCTGAAATATGTTCATTTGCTGAAAACCATCAAAACCACGAAAAGTTCTTGTATTTGAAGATAAAATCATTTTGCTTTGAAGAAGAAAGATCTAGCTGACTGAAATAAGTTCATCAGATGAAAACCAACAAAAATTGACAAGAACCACGAAAAGTTCTTGTATTTTAAGATAAAATCTTACTCTATTAAGGAAAAAACTTCCAGCTCGCTGAATTATGTTCATTTGCTGAAAACCATCAAAACCACGAAAAGTTCTTGTATTTGGAGATAAAATCTTTTTGCTTTGAAGAAAGATCTCGCTGACTGAAATAAGTTCATTAGATGAAAACCAACAAAAATTGACAAGAACCACGAAAAGTTCTTGTATTTTAAGATAAAATCTTACTCTATTAAGGAAAAAACTTCCAGCTCGCTGAAATCTGTTCATTTGCTGAAAACCAACAAAACCACCAAAAGTTCTTGTATTTGAAGATAAAATCTTTTTGCTTTGAAGAAGAAAGATCTAGCTGACTGAAATAAGTTCATTAGATGAAAACCAACAAAAATTAACAAGAACCACGAAAAGTTCTTGTATTTTAAGATAAAATCTTACTCTATTAAGGAAAAAACTTCCAGCTCGCTGAAATCTGTTCATTTGCTGAAAACCAACAAAACCACCAAAAGTTCTTGTATTTGAAGATAAAATCTTTTTTCTTTGAAGAAGAAAGATCCAGCTGACTGAAATAAGTTCATTAAATGAAAACCAACAAAAATTGACAAGAACCACGAAAGGTTCTTGTATTTTGAGATAAAATCTTACTCTATTAAGGAAAAAACTTCCAGCTCGCTGAAATATGTTCATTTGCTGAAAACCATCAAAACCACGAAAAGTTCTTGTATTTGAAGATAAAATCATTTTGCTTTGAAGAAGAAAGATCCAGCTGACTGAAATAAGTTCATTAGATGAAAACCAACAAAAATTGACAAGAACCACGAAAAGTTCTTGGATTTTAAGATAAAATCTTTTTGCTTTGAAGAAGAAAGATCTAGCTGACTGAAATAAGTTCATTAGATGAAAACCAACAAAAATTGACAAGAACCACGAAAAGTTCTTGTATTTTAAGATAAAATCTTACTCGATTAAGGAAAAAACTTCCAGCTCGCTGAAATCTGTTCATTTGCTGAAAACCAACAAAACCACGAAAAGTTATTGTATTTGAAGATAAAATCTTTTTGCTTTGAAGAAGAAAGATCCAGCTGACTGAAATAAGTTCATTAGATGAAAACCAACAAAAATTGACAAGAACCACGAAAAGTTCTTGTATTTTAAGATAAAATCTTACTCTATTAAGGAAAAAACTTCCAGCTCGCTGAAATATGTTCATTTGCTGAAAACCATCAAAACCACGAAAAGTTCTTGTATTTGAAGATAAAATCATTTTGCTTTGAAGAAGAAAGATCTAGCTCACTGAAATAAGTTCATGAGATGAAAACCAACAAAAATTGACAAGAACCACGAAAAGTTCTTGTATTTTAAGATAAAATCTTACTCTATTAAGGAAAAAACTTCCAGCTCGCTGAATTATGTTCATTTGCTGAAAACCATCAAAACCACGAAAAGTTCTTATATTTGAAGATAAAATCTTTTTGCTTTGAAGAAGAAAGATCCAGCTGACTGAAATAAGTTCATCAGATGAAAACCAACAAAAATTGACAAGAACCACGAAAAGTTCTTGTATTTTAAGATAAAATCTTACTCTATTAAGGAAAAAACTTCCAGCTCGCTGAAATCTGTTCATTTGCTGAAAACCAACAAAACCACCAAACGTTCTTGTATTTGAAGATAAAATCTTTTTGCTTTGAAGAAGAAAGATCTAGCTGACTGAAATAAGTTCATTAGATGAAAACCAACAAAAATTGACAAGAGCCACGAAAAGTTCTTGTATTTTAAGATAAAATCTTACTCTATTAAGGAAAAAACTTCCAGCTCGCTGAAATCTGTTCATTTGCTGAAAACCAACAAAACCACGAAAAGTTCTTGTATTTGAAGATAAAATCTTTTTTCTTTGAAGAAGAAAGATCTAGCTGACTGAAATAAGTTCATTAGATGAAAACCAACAAAAATTGACAAGAAACACGAAAAGTTCTTGTATTTTAAGATAAAATCTTACTCTATTAAGGAAAAAACTTCCAGCTCGCTGAAATATGTTAATTTGCTGAAAACCAACAAAACCACGAAAAGTTCTTGTATTTGAAGATAAAATCTTTTTGCTTTGAAGAAGAAAGATCCAGCTGACTGAAATAAGTTCATTAGATGAAAACCAACAAAAATTGACAAGAACCACGAAAGGTTCTTGTATTTTGAGATAAAATCTTACTCTATTAAGGAAAAAACTTCCAGCTCGCTGAAATATGTTCATTTGCTGAAAACCATCAAAACCACGAAAAGTTCTTGTATTTGAAGATAAAATCTTTTTGCTTTGAAGAAGAAAGATCCAGCTGACTGAAATAAGTTCATGAGATGAAAACCAACAAAAATTGACAAGAACCACGAAAAGTTCTTGTATTTTAAGATAAAATCTTACTCTATTAAGGAAAAAACTTCCACGTCGCTGAAATCTGTTCATTTGCTGAAAACCAACAAAACCACCAAAAGTTCTTGTATTTGAAGATAAAATCTTTTTGCTTTGAAGAAGAAAGATCTCGCTGACTGAAATAAGTTCATTAGATGAAAACCAACAAAAATTGACAAGAACCATGAAAAGTTCTTGTATTTTAAGATAAAATCTTACTCTATTAAGGAAAAAAATTCCAGCTCGCTGAAATCTGTTCATTTGCTGAAAACCATCAAAACCACGAAAAGTTCTTGTATTTGAAGATAAAATGTTTTTGCTTTGAAGAAGAAAGATCTAGCTGACTGAAATAAGTTCATTAGATGAAAACCAACAAAAATTGACAAGAACCACGAAAAGTTCTTGTATTTTAAGATAAAATCTTACTCTATTAAGGAAAAAACTTCCAGCTCTCTGAAATATGTTCATTTGCTGAAAACCATCAAAACCACGAAAAGTTCTTGTATTTGAAGATAAAATCTTTTTGCTTTGAAGAAGAAAGATCTAGCTGACTGAAATAAGTTCATTAGATGAAAACCAACAAAAATTGACAAGAACCACGAAAAGTTCTTGTATTTTAAGATAAAATCTTACTCTATTAAGGAAAAAACTTCCAGCTCGCTGAAATCTGTTCATTTGCTGAAAACCAACAAAACCACGAAAAGTTCTTGTATTTGAAGATAAAATCTTTTTTCTTTGAAGAAGAAAGATCCAGCTGACTGAAATAAGTTCATTAGATGAAAACCAACAAAAATTGACAAGAACCACGAAAGGTTCTTGTATTTTGAGATAAAATCTTACTCTATTAAGGAAAAAACTTCCAGCTCGCTGAAATATGTTCATTTGCTGAAAACCATCAAAACCACGAAAAGTTCTTGTATTTGAAGATAAAATCATTTTGCTTTGAAGAAGAAAGATCTAGCTGACTGAAATAAGTTCATTAGATGAAAACCAACAAAAATTGACAAGAACCACGAAAAGTTCTTGGATTTTAAGATAAAATCTTACTCCATTAAGGAAAAAACTTCCAGCTCGCTGAAATCTGTTCATTTGCTGAAAACCAACAAAACCACCAAAAGTTCTTGTATTTGAAGATAAAATCTTTTTGCTTTGAAGAAGAAAGATCTAGCTGACTGAAATAAGTTCATTAGATGAAAACCAACAAAAATTGACAAGAACCACGAAAAGTTCTTGTATTTTAAGATAAAATCTTACTCTATTAAGGAAAAAACTTCCAGCTCGCTGAAATATGTTCATTTGCTGAAAACCATCAAAACCACGAAAAGTTCTTGTATTTGAAGATAAAATCTTTTTGCTTTGAAGAAGAAAGATCTAGCTGACTGAAATAAGTTCATTAGATGAAAACCAACAAAAATTGACAAGAACCACGAAAAGTTCTTGTATTTTAAGATAAAATCTTACTCTAATTAAGGAAAAAACTTCCAGCTCGCTGAAATCTGTTCATTTGCTGAAAAACAACAAAACCACCAAAAGTTCTTGTATTTGAAGATAAAATCTTTTTTCTTTGAAGAAGAAAGATCCAGCTGACTGAAATAAGTTCATTAGATGAAAACCAACAAAAATTGACAAGAACCACGAAAAGTTCTTGTATTTTAAGATAAAATCTTACTCTATTAAGGAAAAAACTTCCAGCTCGCTGAAATCTGTTCATTTGCTGAAAACCAACAAAACCACCAAAAGTTCTTGTATTTGAAGATAAAATCTTTTTGCTTTGAAGAAGAAAGATCTAGCTGACTGAAATAAGTTCATTAGATGAAGACCAACAAAAATTGACAAGAACCACGAAAAGTTCTTGTATTTTAAGATAAAATCTTACTCTATTAAGGAAAAAACTTCCAGCTCGCTGAAATCTGTTCATTTGCTGAAAACCATCAAAACCACGAAAAGTTCTTGTATTTGAAGATAAAATCTTTTTGCTTTGAAGAAGAAAGATCTAGCTGACTGAAATAAGTTCATTAGATGAAAACCAACAAAAATTGACAAGAACCACGAAAAGTTCTTGTATTTTAAGATAAAATCTTACTCTATTAAGGAAAAAACTTCCAGCTCGCTGAAATATGTTCATTTGCTGAAAACCATCAAAACCACGAAAAGTTCTTGTATTTGAAGATAAAATCTTTTTGCTTTGAAGAAGAAAGATCTAGCTGACTGAAATAAGTTCATTAGATGAAAACCAACAAAAATTGACAAGAACCACGAGAAGTTCTTGTATTTTAAGATAAAATCTTACTCTATTAAGGAAAAAACTTCCAGCTCGCTGAAATCTGTTCATTTGCTGAAAACCAACAAAACCACGAAAAGTTCTTGTATTTGAAGATAAAATCTTTTTTCTTTGAAGAAGAAAGATCCAGCTGACTGAAATAAGTTCATTAAATGAAAACCAACAAAAATTGACAAGAACCACGAAAGGTTCTTGTATTTTGAGATAAAATCTTACTCTATTAAGGAAAAAACTTCCAGCTCGCTGAAATATGTTCATTTGCTGAAAACCATCAAAACCACGAAAAGTTCTTGTATTTGAAGATAAAATCATTTTGCTTTGAAGAAGAAAGATCCAGCTGACTGAAATAAGTTCATTAGATGAAAACCAACAAAAATTGACAAGAACCACGAAAAGTTCTTGGATTTTAAGATAAAATCTTACTCTATTAAGGAAAAAACTTCCAGCTCGCTGAAATATGTTCATTTGCTGAAAACCATCAAAACCACGAAAAGTTCTTGTATTTGAAGATAAAATCATTTTGCTTTGAAGAAGAAAGATCTAGCTGACTGAAATAAGTTCATTAGATGAAAACCAACAAAAATTGACAAGAACCACGAAAAGTTCTTGGATTTTAAGATAAAATCTTACTCTATCAAGGAAAAAACTTCCAGCTCGCTGAAATATGTTAATTTGCTGAAAACCAACAAAACCACGAAAAGTTCTTGTATTTGAAGATAAAATCTTTTTGCTTTGAAGAAGAAAGATCCAGCTGACTGAAATAAGTTCATTAGATGAAAACCAACAAAAATTGACAAGAACCACGAAAAGTTCTTGTATTTTAAGACAAAATCTTAGGCTATTAAAGAAAGAACTTCCAGCTCGCTGAAATCTGTTCATTTGCTGAAAACCATCAAAACCACGAAAAGTGCTTGTATTTGAAGATAAAATCATTTTGCTTTGAAGAAGAAAGATCCAGCTGACTGAAATAAGTTCATTAGATGAAAACCAACAAAAATTGACAAGAACCACGAAACGTTCTTGTATTTTAAGATAAAATCTTACTCTATTAAGGAAAAAACTTCCAGCTCGCTGAAATCTGTTCATTTGCTGAAAACCAACAAAACCACCAAAAGTTCTTGTATTTGAAGATAAAATCTTTTTGCTTTGAAGAAGAAAGATCTAGCTGACTGAAATAAGTTCATAAGATGAAAACCAACAAAAATTGACAAGAACCACGAAAAGTTCTTGTATTTTAAGACAAAATCTTAGGCTATTAAAGAAAAAACTTCCAGCTCGCTGAAATCTGTTCATTTGCTGAAAACCATCAAAACCACGAAAAGTCCTTGTATTTGAAGATAAAATCTTTTTGCTTTGAAGAAGAAAGATCTAGCTGACTGAAATAAGTTCATGAGATGAAAACCAACAAAAATTGACAAGAACCACGAAAAGTTCTTGTATTTTAAGATAAAATCTTACTCTATTAAGGAAAAAACTTCCAGCTCGCTGAAATCTGTTCATTTGCTGAAAACCATCAAAACCACGAAAAGTTCTTGTATTTGAAGATAAAATCTTTTTGCTTTGAAGAAGAAAGATCTAGCTGACTGAAATAAGTTCATTAGATGAAAACCAACAAAAATTGACAAGAACCACGAAAAGTTCTTGTATTTTAAGATAAAATCTTACTCTATTAAGGAAAAAACTTCCAGCTCGCTGAAATCTGTTCATTTGCTGAAAAACAACAAAACCACCAAAAGTTCTTGTATTTGAAGATAAAATCTTTTTGCTTTGAAGAAGAAAGATCTAGCTGACTGAAATAAGTTCATTAGATGAAAACCAACAAAAATTGACAAGAAACACGAAAAGTTCTTGTATTTTAAGATAAAATCTTACTCTATTAAGGAAAAAACTTCCAGCTCGCTGAAATATGTTAATTTGCTGAAAACCAACAAAACCACGAAAAGTTCTTGTATTTGAAGATAAAATCTTTTTGCTTTGAAGAAGAAAGATCTAGCTGACTGAAATAAGTTCATTAGATGAAAACCAACAAAAATTGACAAGAACCACGAAAAGTTCTTGTATTTTAAGATAAAATCTTACTCTATTAAGGAAAAAACTTCCAGCTCGCTGAAATCTGTTCATTTGCTGAAAAACAACAAAACCACCAAAAGTTCTTGTATTTGAAGATAAAATCTTTTTGCTTTGAAGAAGAAAGATCTAGCTGACTGAAATAAGTTCATTAGATGAAAACCAACAAAAATTAACAAGAACCACGAAAAGTTCTTGTATTTTAAGATAAAATCTTACTCTATTAAGGAAAAAACTTCCAGCTCGCTGAAATCTGTTCATTTGCTGCAAACCATCAAAACCACGAAAAGTTCTTGTATTTGAAGATAAAATCTTTTTGCTTTGAAGGAGAAAGATCTAGCTGACTGAAATAAGTTCATTAGATGAAAACCAACAAAAATTGACAAGAAACACGAAAAGTTCTTGTATTTTAAGATAAAATCTTACTCTATTAAGGAAAAAACTTCCAGCTCGCTGAAATATGTTAATTTGCTGAAAACCAACAAAACCACGAAAAGTTATTGTATTTGAAGATAAAATCTTTTTGCTTTGAAGAAGAAAGATCCAGCTGACTGAAATAAGTTCATTAGATGAAAACCAACAAAAATTGACAAGAACCACGAAAGGTTCTTGTATTTTGAGATAAAATCTTACTCTATTAAGGAAAAAACTTCCAGCTCGCTGAAATCTGTTCATTTGCTGAAAACCATCAAAACCACCAAAAGTTCTTGTATTTGAAAATAAAATCTTTTTGCTTTGAAGAAGAAAGATCCAGCTGACTGAAATAAGTTCATTAGATGAAAACCAACAAAAATTGACAAGAACCACGAAAAGTTCTTGTATTTTAAGATAAAATCTTACTCTATTAAGGAAAAAACTTCCAGCTCGCTGAAATATGTTCATTTGCTGAAAACCATCAAAACCACGAAAAGTTCTTGTATTTGAAGATAAAATCATTTTGCTTTGAAGAAGAATGATCTAGCTGACTGAAATAAGTTCATTAGATGAAAACCAACAAAAATTGACAAGAACCACGAAAAGTTCTTGTATTTTAAGATAAAATCTTACTCTATTAAGGAAAAAACTTCCAGCTCGCTGAATTATGTTCATTTGCTGAAAACCATCAAAACCACGAAAAGTTCTTGTATTTGAAGATAAAATCTTTTTGCTTTGAAGAAGAAAGATCCAGCTGACTGAAATAAGTTCATTAGATGAAAACCAACAAAAATTGACAAGAACCACGAAAAGTTCTTGTATTTTAAGACAAAATCTTAGGCTATTAAAGAAAAAACTTCCAGCTCGCTGAAATATGTTCACTTGCTGAAAACCATCAAAACCACGAAAAGTTCTTGTATTTGAAGATAAAATCTTTTTGCTTTGAAGAAGAAAGATCTAGCTGACTGAAATAAGTTCATTAGATGAAAACCAACAAAAATTGACAAGAACCACGAAAAGTTCTTGTATTTTAAGATAAAATCTTACTCTATTAAGGAAAAAACTTCCAGCTCGCTGAAATCTGTTCATTTGCTGAAAACCAACAAAACCACCAAAAGTTCTTGTATTTGAAGATAAAATCTTTTTGCTTTGAAGAAGAAAGATCTAGCTGACTGAAATAAGTTCATTAGATGAAAACCAACAAAAATTAACAAGAACCACGAAAAGTTCTTGTATTTTAAGATAAAATCTTACTCTATTAAGGAAAAAACTTCCAGCTCGCTGAAATCTGTTCATTTGCTGCAAACCATCAAAACCACGAAAAGTTCTTGTATTTGAAGATAAAATCTTTTTGCTTTGAAGAAGAAAGATCTAGCTGACTGAAATAAGTTCATTAGATGAAAACCAACAAAAATTGACAAGAACCACGAAAAGTTCTTGTATTTTAAGATAAAATCTTACTCTATTAAGGAAAAAACTTCCAGCTCGCTGAAATCTGTTCATTTGCTGAAAACCAACAAAACCACCAAAAGTTCTTGTATTTGAAGATAAAATCTTTTTGCTTTGAAGAAGAAAGATCTAGCTGACTGAAATAAGTTCATTAGATGAAAACCAACAAAAATTGACAAGAACCACGAAAAGTTCTTGTATTTTAAGATAAAATCTTACTCTATTAAGGAAAAAACTTCCAGCTCGCTGAAATCTGTTCATTTGCTGAAAACCATCAAAACCACGAAAAGTTCTTGTATTTGAAGATAAAATCTTTTTGCTTTGAAGAAGAAAGATCTAGCTGACTGAAATAAGTTCATTAGATGAAAACCAACAAAAATTGACAAGAACCACGAAAAGTTCTTGTATTTTAAGATAAAATCTTACTCTATTAAGGAAAAAACTTCCAGCTCGCTGAAATATGTTCACTTGCTGAAAACCATCAAAACCACGAAAAGTTCTTGTATTTGAAGATAAAATCTTTTTGCTTTGAAGAAGAAAGATCTAGCTGACTGAAATAAGTTCATTAGATGAAAACCAACAAAAATTGACAAGAACCACGAAAAGTTCTTGTATTTTAAGATAAAATCTTACTCTATTAAGGAAAAAACTTCCAGCTCGCTGAAATCTGTTCATTTGCTGAAAACCAACAAAACCACCAAAAGTTCTTGTATTTGAAGATAAAATCTTTTTGCTTTGAAGAAGAAAGATCTAGCTGACTGAAATAAGTTCATTAGATGAAAACCAACAAAAATTAACAAGAACCACGAAAAGTTCTTGTATTTTAAGATAAAATCTTACTCTATTAAGGAAAAAACTTCCAGCTCACTGAAATCTGTTCATTTGCTGCAAACCATCAAAACCACGAAAAGTTCTTGTATTTGAAGATAAAATCTTTTTGCTTTGAAGAAGAAAGATCTAGCTGACTGAAATAAGTTCATTAGATGAAAACCAACAAAAATTGACAAGAAACACGAAAAGTTCTTGTATTTTAAGATAAAATCTTACTCTATTAAGGAAAAAACTTCCAGCTCGCTGAAATATGTTAATTTGCTGAAAACCAACAAAACCACGAAAAGTTCTTGTATTTGAAGATAAAATCTTTTTGCTTTGAAGAAGAAAGATCCAGCTGACTGAAATAAGTTCATTAGATGAAAACCAACAAAAATTGACAAGAACCACGAAAGGTTCTTGTATTTTGAGATAAAATCTTACTCTATTAAGGAAAAAACTTCCAGCTCGCTGAAATCTGTTCATTTGCTGAAAACCATCAAAACCACCAAAAGTTCTTGTATTTGAAGATAAAATCTTTTTGCTTTGAAGAAGAAAGATCCAGCTGACTGAAATAAGTTCATTAGATGAAAACCAACAAAAATTGACAAGAACCACGAAAAGTTCTTGTATTTTAAGATAAAATCTTACTCTATTAAGGAAAAAACTTCCAGCTCGCTGAAATATGTTCATTTGCTGAAAACCATCAAAACCACGAAAAGTTCTTGTATTTGAAGATAAAATCATTTTGCTTTGAAGAAGAAAGATCTAGCTGACTGAAATAAGTTCATTAGATGAAAACCAACAAAAATTGACAAGAACCACGAAAAGTTCTTGTATTTTAAGATAAAATCTTACTCTATTAAGGAAAAAACTTCCAGCTCGCTGAATTATGTTCATTTGCTAAAAACCATCAAAACCACGAAAAGTTCTTGTATTTGAAGATAAAATCTTTTTGCTTTGAAGAAGAAAGATCCAGCTGACTGAAATAAGTTCATTAGATGAAAACCAACAAAAATTGACAAGAACCACGAAAAGTTCTTGTATTTTAAGATAAAATCTTACTCTATTAAGGAAAAAACTTCCAGCTCGCTGAAATCTGTTCATTTGCTGAAAACCATCAAAACCACCAAAAGTTCTTGTATTTGAAGATAAAATCTTTTTGCTTTGAAGAAGAAAGATCCAGCTGACTGAAATAAGTTCATTAGATGAAAACCAACAAAAATTGACAAGAACCACGAAAAGTTCTTGTATTTTAAGATAAAATCTTACTCTATTAAGGAAAAAACATCCAGCTCGCTGAAATATGTTCATTTGCTGAAAACCATCAAAACCACGAAAAGTTCTTGTATTTGAAGATAAAATCATTTTGCTTTGAAGAAGAAAGATCTAGCTGACTGAAATAAGTTCATCAGATGAAAACCAACAAAAATTGACAAGAACCACGAAAAGTTCTTGTATTTTAAGATAAAATCTTACTCTATTAAGGAAAAAACTTCCAGCTCGCTGAATTATGTTCATTTGCTGAAAACCATGAAAACCACAAAAAGTTCTTGTATTTGAAGATAAAATCTTTTTGCTTTGAAGAAGAAAGATCCAGCTGACTGAAATAAGTTCATTAGATGAAAACCAACAAAAATTGACAAGAACCACGAAAAGTTCTTGTATTTTAAGATAAAATCTTACTCTATTAAGGAAAAAACTTCCAGCTCGCTGAAATCTGTTCATTTGCTGAAAACCAACAAAACCACCAAAAGTTCTTGTATTTGAAGATAAAATCTTTTTGCTTTGAAGAAGAAAGATCTAGCTGACTGAAATAAGTTCATTAGATGAAAACCAACAAAAATTGACAAGAACCACGAAAAGTTCTTGTATTTTAAGATAAAATCTTACTCTATTAAGGAAAAAACTTCCAGCTCGCTGAAATCTGTTCATTTGCTGAAAACCATCAAAACCACCAAAAGTTCTTGTATTTGAAGATAAAATCTTTTTGCTTTGAAGAAGAAAGATCCAGCTGACTGAAATAAGTTCATTAGATGAAAACCAACAAAAATTGACAAGAACCACGAAAAGTTCTTGTATTTTAAGATAAAATCTTACTCTATTAAGGAAAAAACTTCCAGCTCGCTGAAATATGTTCATTTGCTGAAAACCATCAAAACCACGAAAAGTTCTTGTATTTGAAGATAAAATCATTTTGCTTTGAAGAAGAAAGATCTAGCTGACTGAAATAAGTTCATTAGATGAAAACCAACAAAAATTGACAAGAACCACGAAAAGTTCTTGTATTTTAAGATAAAATCTTACTCTATTAAGGAAAAAACTTCCAGCTCGCTGAATTATGTTCATTTGCTGAAAACCATCAAAACCACGAAAAGTTCTTGTATTTGAAGATAAAATCTTTTTGCTTTGAAGAAGAAAGATCCAGCTGACTGAAATAAGTTCATTAGATGAAAACCAACAAAAATTGACAAGAACCACGAAAAGTTCTTGTATTTTAAGATAAAATCTTACTCTATTAAGGAAAAAACTTCCAGCTCGCTGAAATCTGTTCATTTGCTGAAAACCATCAAAACCACCAAAAGTTCTTGTATTTGAAGATAAAATCTTTTTGCTTTGAAGAAGAAAGATCCAGCTGACTGAAATAAGTTCATTAGATGAAAACCAACAAAAATTGACAAGAACCACGAAAAGTTCTTGTATTTTAAGATAAAATCTTACTCTATTAAGGAAAAAACTTCCAGCTCGCTGAAATATGTTCATTTGCTGAAAACCATCAAAACCACGAAAAGTTCTTGTATTTGAAGATAAAATCATTTTGCTTTGAAGAAGAAAGATCTAGCTGACTGAAATAAGTTCATCAGATGAAAACCAACAAAAATTGACAAGAACCACGAAAAGTTCTTGTATTTTAAGATAAAATCTTACTCTATTAAGGAAAAAACTTCCAGCTCGCTGAATTATGTTCATTTGCTGAAAACCATGAAAACCACGAAAAGTTCTTGTATTTGAAGATAAAATCTTTTTGCTTTGAAGAAGAAAGATCCAGCTGACTGAAATAAGTTCATTAGATGAAAACCAACAAAAATTGACAAGAACCACGAAAAGTTCTTGTATTTTAAGATAAAATCTTACTCTATTAAGGAAAAAACTTCCAGCTCGCTGAAATCTGTTCATTTGCTGAAAACCAACAAAACCACCAAAAGTTCTTGTATTTGAAGATAAAATCTTTTTGCTTTGAAGAAGAAAGATCTAGCTGACTGAAATAAGTTCATTAGATGAAAACCAACAAAAATTGACAAGAACCACGAAAAGTTCTTGTATTTTAAGATAAAATCTTACTCTATGAAGGAAAAAACTTCCAGCTCGCTGAAATCTGTTCATTTGCTGAAAACCAACAAAACCACCAAAAGTTCTTGTATTTGAAGATAAAATCTTTTTGCTTTGAAGAAGAAAGATCTAGCTGACTGAAATAAGTTCATTAGATGAAAACCAACAAAAATTGACAAGAACCACGAAAAGTTCTTGTATTTTAAGATAAAATCTTACTCTATTAAGGAAAAAACTTCCAGCTCGCTGAAATCTGTTCATTTGCTGAAAACCATCAAAACCACGAAAAGTTCTTGTATTTTAAGATAAAATCTTTTTGCTTTGAAGAAGAAAGATCTAGCTGACTGAAATAAGTTCATTAGATGAAAACCAACAAAAATTGACAAGAACCACGAAAAGTTCTTGTATTTTAAGATAAAATCTTACTCTATTAAGGAAAAAACTTCCAGCTCGCTGAAATATGTTCATTTGCTGAAAACCATCAAAACCACCAAAAGTTCTTGTATTTGAAGATAAAATCTTTTTGCTTTGAAGAAGAAAGATCCAGCTGACTGAAATAAGTTCATTAGATGAAAACCAACAAAAATTGACAAGAACCACGAAAAGTTCTTGTATTTTAAGATAAAATCTTACTCTATTAAGGAAAAAACTTCCAGCTCGCTGAAATATGTTCATTTGCTGAAAACCATCAAAACCACGAAAAGTTCTTGTATTTGAAGATAAAATCATTTTGCTTTGAAGAAGAAAGATCTCGCTGACTGAAATAAGTTCATCAGATGAAAACCAACAAAAATTGACAAGAACCACGAAAAGTTCTTGTATTTTAAGATAAAATCTTACTCTATTAAGGAAAAAACTTCCAGCTCGCTGAATTATGTTCATTTGCTGAAAACCATGAAAACCACGAAAAGTTCTTGTATTTGAAGATAAAATCTTTTTGCTTTGAAGAAGAAAGATCCAGCTGACTGAAATAAGTTCATTAGATGAAAACCAACAAAAATTGACAAGAACCACGAAAAGTTCTTGTATTTTAAGATAAAATCTTACTCTATTAAGGAAAAAACATCCAGCTCGCTGAAATCTGTTCATTTGCTGAAAACCATCAAAACCACGAAAAGTTCTTGTATTTGAAGATAAAATCTTTTTGCTTTGAAGAAGAAAGATCTAGCTGACTGAAATAAGTTCATTAGATGAAAACCAACAAAAATTGACAAGAACCACGAAAAGTTCTTGTATTTTAAGATAAAATCTTACTCTATCAAGGAAAAAACTTCCAGCTCGCTGAAATCTGTTCATTTGCTGAAAACCAACAAAACCACCAAAAGTTCTTGTATTTGAAGATAAAATCTTTTTGCTTTGAAGAAGAAAGATCTAGCTGACTGAAATAAGTTCATTAGATGAAAACCAACAAAAATTGACAAGAACCACGAAAAGTTCTTGTATTTTAAGATAAAATCTTACTCTATTAAGGAAAAAACTTCCAGCTCGCTGAAATCTGTTCATTTGCTGAAAACCATCAAAACCACGAAAAGTTCTTGTATTTGAAGATAAAATCTTTTTGCTTTGAAGAAGAAAGATCTAGCTGACTGAAATAAGTTCATTAGATGAAAACCAACAAAAATTGACAAGAACCACGAAAAGTTCTTGTATTTTAAGATAAAATCTTACTCTATTAAGGAAAAAACTTCCAGCTCGCTGAAATATGTTCACTTGCTGAAAACCATCAAAACCACGAAAAGTTCTTGTATTTGAAGATAAAATCTTTTTGCTTTGAAGAAGAAAGATCTAGCTGACTGAAATAAGTTCATTAGATGAAAACCAACAAAAATTGACAAGAACCACGAAAAGTTCTTGTATTTTAAGATAAAATCTTACTCTATTAAGGAAAAAACTTCCAGCTCGCTGAAATCTGTTCATTTGCTGAAAACCAACAAAACCACCAAAAGTTCTTGTATTTGAAGATAAAATCTTTTTGCTTTGACGAAGAAAGATCTAGCTGACTGAAATAAGTTCATTAGATGAAAACCAACAAAAATTAACAAGAACCACGAAAAGTTCTTGTATTTTAAGATAAAATCTTACTCTATTAAGGAAAAAACTTCCAGCTCGCTGAAATCTGTTCATTTGCTGAAAACCATCAAAACCACCAAAAGTTCTTGTATTTGAAGATAAAATCTTTTTGCTTTGAAGAAGAAAGATCCAGCTGACTGAAATAAGTTCATTAGATGAAAACCAACAAAAATTGACAAGAACCACGAAAAGTTCTTGTATTTTAAGATAAAATCTTACTCTATTAAGGAAAAAACTTCCAGCTCGCTGAAATATGTTCATTTGCTGAAAACCATCAAAACCACGAAAAGTTCTTGTATTTGAAGATAAAATCATTTTGCTTTGAAGAAGAAAGATCTAGCTGACTGAAATAAGTTCATTAGATGAAAACCAACAAAAATTGACAAGAACCACGAAAAGTTCTTGTATTTTAAGATAAAATCTTACTCTATTAAGGAAAAAACTTCCAGCTCGCTGAATTATGTTCATTTGCTGAAAACCATCAAAACCACGAAAAGTTCTTGTATTTGAAGATAAAATCTTTTTGCTTTGAAGAAGAAAGATCCAGCTGACTGAAATAAGTTCATTAGATGAAAACCAACAAAAATTGACAAGAACCACGAAAAGTTCTTGTATTTTAAGATAAAATCTTACTCTATTAAGGAAAAAACTTCCAGCTCGCTGAAATCTGTTCATTTGCTGAAAACCATCAAAACCACCAAAAGTTCTTGTATTTGAAGATAAAATCTTTTTGCTTTGAAGAAGAAAGATCCAGCTGACTGAAATAAGTTCATTAGATGAAAACCAACAAAAATTGACAAGAACCACGAAAAGTTCTTGTATTTTAAGATAAAATCTTACTCTATTAAGGAAAAAACTTCCAGCTCGCTGAAATATGTTCATTTGCTGAAAACCATCAAAACCACGAAAAGTTCTTGTATTTGAAGATAAAATCATTTTGCTTTGAAGAAGAAAGATCTAGCTGACTGAAATAAGTTCATTAGATGAAAACCAACAAAAATTGACAAGAACCACGAAAAGTTCTTGTATTTTAAGATAAAATCTTACTCTATTAAGGAAAAAACTTCCAGCTCGCTGAATTATGTTCATTTGCTGAAAACCATGAAAACCACGAAAAGTTCTTGTATTTGAAGATAAAATCTTTTTGCTTTGAAGAAGAAAGATCTAGCTGACTGAAATAAGTTCATTAGATGAAAACCAACAAAAATTGACAAGAACCACGAAAAGTTCTTGTATTTTAAGATAAAATCTTACTCTATTCAGGAAAAAACTTCCAGCTCGCTGAAATATGTTCATTTGCTGAAAACCATCAAAACCACGAAAAGTTCTTGTATTTGAAGATAAAATCTTTTTGCTTTGAAGAAGAAAGATCTAGCTTACTGAAATAAGTTCATTAGATGAAATCCAACAAAAATTGACAAGAACCACGAAAAGTTCTTGTATTTTAAGATAAAATCTTACTCTATTAAGGAAAAAACATCCAGCTCGCTGAAATATATTCATTTGCTGAAAACCATCAAAACCACGAAAAGTTCTTGTATTTGAAGATAAAATCTTTTTGCTTTGAAGAAGAAAGATCTAGCTTACTGAAATAAGTTCATTAGATGAAAACCAACAAAAATTGACAAGAACCACGAAAAGTTCTTGTATTTTAAGATAAAATCTTACTCTATTAAGGAAAAAACATCCAGCTCGCTGAAATATATTCATTTGCTGAAAACCATCAAAACCACGAAAAGTTCTTGTATTTGAAGATAAAATCTTTTTGCTTTGAAGAAGAAAGATCTAGCTGACTGAAATAAGTTCATCAGATGAAAACCAACAAAAATTGACAAGAACCACGAAAAGTTCTTGTATTTTAAGATAGAATCTTACTCTATTAAGGAAATAACTTCCAGCTCGCTGAAATCTGTTCATTTGCTGAAAACAATCAAAACCACGAAAAGTTCTTGTATTTGAAGATAAAATCTTTTTGCTTTGAAGAAGAAAGATCCAGCTGACTGAAATAAGTTCATTAGATGAAAACCAACAAAAATTGACAAGAACCACGAAAAGTTCTTGTATTTTAAGATAAAATCTTACTCTATTAAGGAAAAAACATCCAGCTCGCTGAAATATGTTCATTTGCTGAAAACCATCAAAACCACGAAAAGTTCTTGTATTTGAAGATAAAATCTTTTTGCTTTGAAGAAGAAAGATCCAGCTGACTGAAATAAGTTCATCAGATGAAAACCAACAAAAATTGACAAGAACCACGAAAAGTTCTTGTATTTTAAGATAAAATCTTACTCTATTAAGGAAAAAACTTCCAGCTCGCTGAAATATGTTCATTTGCTGAAAACCATCAAAACCACGAAAAGTTCTTGTATTTGAAGATAAAATCTTTTTGCTTTGAAGAAGAAAGATCCAGCTGACTGAAATAAGTTCGTTTGATGAAAACCAACAAAAATTGATAAGAACCACGAAAAGTTCTTGTATTTTAAGATAAAATCTTACTCTATTAAGGAAAAAACTTCCAGCTCGCTGAATTATGTTCATTTCCTGAAAACCATCCAAACAACGAAAAGTTCTTGTATTTGAAGATAAAATCTTTTTGCTTTGAAGAAGAAAGATCCAGCTGACTGAAATAAGTTCATCAGATGGAAACCAACAAAAATTGACAAGAACCACATTTGCTGAAAACCAACAAAACCACGAAAAGTTCTTGTATTTGAAGATAAAATCTTTTTGCTTTGAAGAAGAAAGATCCAGCTGACTGAAATAAGTTCATTAGATGAAAACCAACAAAAATTGACAAGAACCACGAAAAGTTCTTGTATTTTAAGACAAAATCTTAGGCTATTAAAGAAAAAACTTCCAGCTCGCTGAAATCTGTTCATTTGCTGAAAACCATCAAAACCACGAAAAGTTCTTGTATTTGAAGATAAAATCTTTTTGCTTTGAAGAAGAAAGATCTAGCTGACTGAAATAAGTTCATTAGATGAAAACCAACAAAAATTGACAAGAACCACGAAAAGTTCTTGTATTTTAAGATAAAATCTTACTCTATTAAGGAAAAAACTTCCAGCTCGCTGAAATCTGTTCATTTGCTGAAAACCAACAAAACCACCAAAAGTTCTTGTATTTGAAGATAAAATCTTTTTGCTTTGAAGAAGAAAGATCTAGCTGACTGAAATAAGTTCATTAGATGAAAACCAACAAAAATTAACAAGAACCACGAAAAGTTCTTGTATTTTAAGATAAAATCTTACTCTATTAAGGAAAAAACTTCCAGCTCGCTGAAATCTGTTCATTTGCTGCAAACCATCAAAACCACGAAAAGTTCTTGTATTTGAAGATAAAATCTTTTTGCTTTGAAGAAGAAAGATCTAGCTGACTGAAATAAGTTCATTAGATGAAAACCAACAAAAATTGACAAGAACCACGAAAAGTTCTTGTAAATAAGATAAAATCTTACTCTATTAAGGAAAAAACTTCCAGCTCGCTGAAATATGTTAATTTGCTGAAAACCAACAAAACCACGAAAAGTTCTTGTATTTGAAGATAAAATCTTTTTGCTTTGAAGAAGAAAGATCCAGCTGACTGAAATAAGTTCATTAGATGAAAACCAACAAAAATTGACAAGAACCACGAAAAGTTCTTGTATTTTGAGATAAAATCTTACTCTATTAAGGAAAAAACTTCCAGCTCGCTGAAATCTGTTCATTTGCTGAAAACCATCAAAACCACGAAAAGTTCTTGTATTTGAAGATAAAATCATTTTGCTTTGAAGAAGAAAGATCTAGCTGACTGAAATAAGTTCATTAGATGAAAACCAACAAAAATTGACAAGAACCACGAAAAGTTCTTGTATTTTAAGATAAAATCTTACTCTATTAAGGAAAAAACTTCCAGCTCGCTGAATTATGTTCATTTGCTGAAAACCATCAAAACCACGAAAAGTTCTTGTATTTGAAGATAAAATCTTTTTGCTTTGAAGAAGAAAGATCCAGCTGACTGAAATAAGTTCATTAGATGAAAACCAACAAAAATTGACAAGAACCACGAAAAGTTCTTGTATTTTAAGATAAAATCTTACTCTATTAAGGAAAAAACTTCCAGCTCGCTGAAATCTGTTCATTTGCTGAAAACCATCAAAACCACCAAAAGTTCTTGTATTTGAAGATAAAATCTTTTTGCTTTGAAGAAGAAAGATCCAGCTGACTGAAATAAGTTCATTAGATGAAAACCAACAAAAATTGACAAGAACCACGAAAAGTTCTTGTATTTTAAGATAAAATCTTACTCTATTAAGGAAAAAACTTCCAGCTCGCTGAAATATGTTCATTTGCTGAAAACCATCAAAACCACGAAAAGTTCTTGTATTTGAAGATAAAATCATTTTGCTTTGAAGAAGAAAGATCTAGCTGACTGAAATAAGTTCATTAGATGAAAACCAACAAAAATTGACAAGAACCACGAAAAGTTCTTGTATTTTAAGATAAAATCTTACTCTATTCAGGAAAAAACTTCCAGCTCGCTGAATTATGTTCATTTGCTGAAAACCATGAAAACCACGAAAAGTTCTTGTATTTGAAGATAAAATCTTTTTGCTTTGAAGAAGAAAGATCTAGCTGACTGAAATAAGTTCATTAGATGAAAACCAACAAAAATTGACCAGAACCACGAAAAGTTCTTGTATTTTAAGATAAAATCTTACTCTATTCAGGAAAAAACTTCCAGCTCGCTGAAATATGTTCATTTGCTGAAAACCATCAAAACCACGAAAAGTTCTTGTATTTGAAGATAAAATCTTTTTGCTTTGAAGAAGAAAGATCTAGCTTACTGAAATAAGTTCATTAGATGAAATCCAACAAAAATTGACAAGAACCACGAAAAGTTCTTGTATTTTAAGATAAAATCTTACTCTATTAAGGAAAAAACATCCAGCTCGCTGAAATATATTCATTTGCTGAAAACCATCAAAACCACGAAAAGTTCTTGTATTTGAAGATAAAATCTTTTTGCTTTGAAGAAGAAAGATCCAGCTGACTGAAATAAGTTCATCAGATGAAAACCAACAAAAATTGACAAGAACCACGAAAAGTTCTTGTATTTTAAGATAGAATCTTACTCTATTAAGGAAAGAACTTCCAGCTCGCTGAAATCTGTTCATTTGCTGAAAACCATCAAAACCACGAAAAGTTCTTGTATTTGAAGATAAAATCTTTTTGCTTTGAAGAAGAAAGATCCAGCTGACTGAAATAAGTTCATTAGATGAAAACCAACAAAATTTGACAAGAACCACGAAAAGTTCTTGTATTTTAAGATAAAATCTTACTCTATTAAGGAAAAAACATCCAGCTCGCTGAAATATGTTCATTTGCTGAAAACCATCAAAACCACGAAAAGTTCTTGTATTTGAAGATAAAATCTTTTTGCTTTGAAGAAGAAAGATCCAGCTGACTGAAATAAGTTCATTAGATGAAAACCAACAAAAATTGACAAGAACCACGAAAAGTTCCTGTATTTTAAGATAAAATCTTACTCTATTAAGGAGAAAACTTCCAGCTCGCTGAAATATGTTCATTTGCTGAAAACCATCAAAACCACGAAAAGTTCTTGTATTTGAAGATAAAATCTTTTTGCTTTGAAGAAGAAAGATCTAGCTGACTGAAATAAGTTCATTCGATGAAAACCAACAAAAATTGACAAGAACCACGAAAAGTTCTTGTATTTTAAGATAAAATCTTACTCTATTAAGGAAAAAACTTCCAGCTCGCTGAATTATGTTCATTTCCTGAAAACCATCAAGACAACGAAAAGTTCTTGTATTTGAAGATAAAATCTTTTTGCTTTGAAGAAGAAAGATCTAGCTGACTGAAATAAGTTCATCAGATGGAAACCAACAAAAATTGACAAGAACCACATTTGCTGAAAACCAACAAAACCACGAAAAGTTCTTGTATTTGAAGATAAAATCTTTTTGCTTTGAAGAAGAAAGATCCAGCTGACTGAAATAAGTTCATTAGATGAAAACCAACAAAAATTGACAAGAACCACGAAAAGTTCTTGTATTTTAAGACAAAATCTTAGGCTATTAAAGAAAAAACTTCCAGCTCGCTGAAATCTGTTCATTTGCTGAAAACCATCAAAACCACGAAAAGTTCTTGTATTTGAAGATAAAATCTTTTTGCTTTGAAGAAGAAAGATCCAGCTGACTGAAATAAGTTCATTAGATGAAAACCAACAAAAATTGACAAGAACCACGAAAAGTTCCTGTATTTTAAGATAAAATCTTACTCTATTAAGGAGAAAACTTCCAGCTCGCTGAAATATGTTCATTTGCTGAAAACCATCAAAACCACGAAAAGTTCTTGTATTTGAAGATAAAATCTTTTTGCTTTGAAGAAGAAAGATCTAGCTGACTGAAATAAGTTCATTCGATGAAAACCAACAAAAATTGACAAGAACCACGAAAAGTTCTTGTATTTTAAGACAAAATCTTAGGCTATTAAAGAAAAAACTTCCAGCTCGCTGAAATCTGTTCATTTGCTGAAAACCATCAAAACCACGAAAAGTTCTTGTATTTGAAGATAAAATCATTTTGCTTTGAAGAAGAAAGATCCAGCTGACTGAAATAAGTTCATTAGATGAAAACCAACAAAAATTGACAAGAACCACGAAAAGTTCTTGTATTTTAAGATAAAATCTTACTCTATTAAGGAAAAAACTTCCAGCTCGCTGAAATCTGTCCATTTCCTGAAAACCATCAAAACAACGAAAAGTTCTTGTATTTGAAGATAAAATCTTTTTGCTTTGAAGAAGAAAGATCTAGCTGACTGAAATAAGTTCATCAGATGGAAACCAACAAAAATTGACAAGAACCACATTTGCTGAAAACCAACAAAACCACGAAAAGTTCTTGTATTTGAAGATAAAATCTTTTTGCTTTGAAGAAGAAAGATCCAGCTGACTGAAATAAGTTCATTAGATGAAAACCAACAAAAATTGACAAGAACCACGAAAAGTTCTTGTATTTTAAGACAAAATCTTAGGCTATTAAAGAAAAAACTTCCAGCTCGCTGAAATCTGTTCATTTGCTGAAAACCATCAAAACCACGAAAAGTTCTTGTATTTGAAGATAAAATCTTTTTGCTTTGAAGAAGAAAGATCCAGCTGACTGAAATAAGTTCATTAGATGAAAACCAACAAAAATTGACAAGAACCACGAAAAGTTCCTGTATTTTAAGATAAAATCTTACTCTATTAAGGAGAAAACTTCCAGCTCGCTGAAATATGTTCATTTGCTGAAAACCATCAAAACCACGAAAAGTTCTTGTATTTGAAGATAAAATCTTTTTGCTTTGAAGAAGAAAGATCTAGCTGACTGAAATAAGTTCATTCGATGAAAACCAACAAAAATTGACAAGAACCACGAAAAGTTCTTGTATTTTAAGATAAAATCTTACTCTATTAAGGAAAAAACTTCCAGCTCGCTGAATTATGTTCATTTCCTGAAAACCATCAAAACAACGAAAAGTTCTTGTATTTGAAGATAAAATCTTTTTGCTTTGAAGAAGAAAGATCTAGCTGACTGAAATAAGTTCATCAGATGGAAACCAACAAAAATTGACAAGAACCACATTTGCTGAAAACCAACAAAACCACGAAAAGTTCTTGTATTTGAAGATAAAATCTTTTTGCTTTGAAGAAGAAAGATCCAGCTGACTGAAATAAGTTCATTAGATGAAAACCAACAAAAATTGACAAGAACCACGAAAAGTTCTTGTATTTTAAGACAAAATCTTAGGCTATTAAAGAAAAAACTTCCAGCTCGCTGAAATCTGTTCATTTGCTGAAAACCATCAAAACCACGAAAAGTTCTTGTATTTGAAGATAAAATCATTTTGCTTTGAAGAAGAAAGATCCAGCTGACTGAAATAAGTTCATTAGATGAAAACCAACAAAAATTGACAAGAACCACGAAAAGTTCTTGTATTTTAAGATAAAATCTTACTCTATTAAGGAAAAAACTTCCAGCTCGCTGAAATCTGTCCATTTGCTGAAAACCAACAAAACCACCAAACGTTCTTGTATTTGAAGATAAAATCTTTTTGCTTTGAAGAAGAAAGATCGAGCTGACTGAAATAAGTTCATTAGATGAAAACCAACAAAAATTGACAAGAACCACGAAAAGTTCTTGTATTTTAAGATAAAATCTTACTCTATTAAGGAAAAAACTTCCAGCTCGCTGAAATCTGTTCATTTGCTGAAAACCATCAAAACCACGAAAAGTTCTTGTATTTGAAGATAAAATCTTTTTGCTTTGAAGAAGAAAGATCCAGCTGACTGAAATAAGTTCATTAGATGAAAACCAACAAAAATTGACAAGAACCACGAAAAGTTCTTGTATTTTAAGATAAAATCTTGCTCTATTAAGGAAAAAACTTCCAGCTCGCTGAAATATGTTCACTTGCTGAAAACCATCAAAACCACGAAAAGTTCTTGTATTTGAAGATAAAATCTTTTTGCTTTGAAGAAGAAAGATCTAGCTGACTGAAATAAGTTCATTAGATGAAAACCAACAAAAATTGACAAGAACCACGAAAAGTTCTTGTATTTTAAGATAAAATCTTACTCTATTAAGGAAAAAACTTCCAGCTCGCTGAAATCTGTTCATTTGCTGAAAACCAACAAAACCACGAAAAGTTCTTGTATTTGAAGATAAAATCTTTTTGCTTTGAAGAAGAAAGATCTAGCTGACTGAAATAAGTTCATTCGATGAAAACCAACAAAAATTGACAAGAACCACGAAAAGTTCTTGTATTTTAAGATAAAATCTTACTCTATTAAGGAAAAAACTTCCAGCTCGCTGAATTATGTTCATTTCCTGAAAACCATCAAAACAACGAAAAGTTCTTGTATTTGAAGATAAAATCTTTTTGCTTTGAAGAAGAAAGATCTAGCTGACTGAAATAAGTTCATCAGATGGAAACCAACAAAAATTGACAAGAACCACATTTGCTGAAAACCAACAAAACCACGAAAAGTTCTTGTATTTGAAGATAAAATCTTTTTGCTTTGAAGAAGAAAGATCCAGCTGACTGAAATAAGTTCATTAGATGAAAACCAACAAAAATTGACAAGAACCACGAAAAGTTCTTGTATTTTAAGACAAAATCTTAGGCTATTAAAGAAAAAACTTCCAGCTCGCTGAAATCTGTTCATTTGCTGAAAACCATCAAAACCACGAAAAGTTCTTGTATTTGAAGATAAAATCTTTTTGCTTTGAAGAAGAAAGATCCAGCTGACTGAAATAAGTTCATTAGATGAAAACCAACAAAAATTGACAAGAACCACGAAAAGTTCCTGTATTTTAAGATAAAATCTTACTCTATTAAGGAGAAAACTTCCAGCTCGCTGAAATATGTTCATTTGCTGAAAACCATCAAAACCACGAAAAGTTCTTGTATTTGAAGATAAAATCTTTTTGCTTTGAAGAAGAAAGATCTAGCTGACTGAAATAAGTTCATTCGATGAAAACCAACAAAAATTGACAAGAACCACGAAAAGTTCTTGTATTTTAAGATAAAATCTTACTCTATTAAGGAAAAAACTTCCAGCTCGCTGAATTATGTTCATTTCCTGAAAACCATCAAAACAACGAAAAGTTCTTGTATTTGAAGATAAAATCTTTTTGCTTTGAAGAAGAAAGATCTAGCTGACTGAAATAAGTTCATCAGATGGAAACCAACAAAAATTGACAAGAACCACATTTGCTGAAAACCAACAAAACCACGAAAAGTTCTTGTATTTGAAGATAAAATCTTTTTGCTTTGAAGAAGAAAGATCCAGCTGACTGAAATAAGTTCATTAGATGAAAACCAACAAAAATTGACAAGAACCACGAAAAGTTCTTGTATTTTAAGACAAAATCTTAGGCTATTAAAGAAAAAACTTCCAGCTCGCTGAAATCTGTTCATTTGCTGAAAACCATCAAAACCACGAAAAGTTCTTGTATTTGAAGATAAAATCATTTTGCTTTGAAGAAGAAAGATCCAGCTGACTGAAATAAGTTCATTAGATGAAAACCAACAAAAATTGACAAGAACCACGAAAAGTTCTTGTATTTTAAGATAAAATCTTACTCTATTAAGGAAAAAACTTCCAGCTCGCTGAAATCTGTCCATTTGCTGAAAACCAACAAAACCACCAAACGTTCTTGTATTTGAAGATAAAATCTTTTTGCTTTGAAGAAGAAAGATCGAGCTGACTGAAATAAGTTCATTAGATGAAAACCAACAAAAATTGACAAGAACCACGAAAAGTTCTTGTATTTTAAGATAAAATCTTACTCTATTAAGGAAAAAACTTCCAGCTCGCTGAAATCTGTTCATTTGCTGAAAACCATCAAAACCACGAAAAGTTCTTGTATTTGAAGATAAAATCTTTTTGCTTTGAAGAAGAAAGATCCAGCTGACTGAAATAAGTTCATTAGATGAAAACCAACAAAAATTGACAAGAACCACGAAAAGTTCTTGTATTTTAAGATAAAATCTTACTCTATTAAGGAAAAAACTTCCAGCTCGCTGAAATATGTTCACTTGCTGAAAACCATCAAAACCACGAAAAGTTCTTGTATTTGAAGATAAAATCTTTTTGCTTTGAAGAAGAAAGATCTAGCTGACTGAAATAAGTTCATTAGATGAAAACCAACAAAAATTGACAAGAACCACGAAAAGTTCTTGTATTTTAAGATAAAATCTTACTCTATTAAGGAAAAAACTTCCAGCTCGCTGAAATCTGTTCATTTGCTGAAAACCAACAAAACCACCAAAAGTTCTTGTATTTGAAGATAAAATCTTTTTGCTTTGAAGAAGAAAGATCTAGCTGACTGAAATAAGTTCATTAGATGAAAACCAACAAAAATTGACAAGAACCACGAAAAGTTCTTGTATTTTAAGATAAAATCTTACTCTATTAAGGAAAAAACTTCCAGCTCGCTGAATTATGTTCATTTCCTGAAAACCATCAAAACAACGAAAAGTTCTTGTATTTGAAGATAAAATCTTTTTGCTTTGAAGAAGAAAGATCTAGCTGACTGAAATAAGTTCATCAGATGGAAACCAACAAAAATTGACAAGAACCACATTTGCTGAAAACCAACAAAACCACGAAAAGTTCTTGTATTTGAAGATAAAATCTTTTTGCTTTGAAGAAGAAAGATCCAGCTGACTGAAATAAGTTCATTAGATGAAAACCAACAAAAATTGACAAGAACCACGAAAAGTTCTTGTATTTTAAGACAAAATCTTAGGCTATTAAAGAAAAAACTTCCAGCTCGCTGAAATCTGTTCATTTGCTGAAAACCATCAAAACCACGAAAAGTTCTTGTATTTGAAGATAAAATCTTTTTGCTTTGAAGAAGAAAGATCCAGCTGACTGAAATAAGTTCATTAGATGAAAACCAACAAAAATTGACAAGAACCACGAAAAGTTCCTGTATTTTAAGATAAAATCTTACTCTATTAAGGAGAAAACTTCCAGCTCGCTGAAATATGTTCATTTGCTGAAAACCATCAAAACCACGAAAAGTTCTTGTATTTGAAGATAAAATCTTTTTGCTTTGAAGAAGAAAGATCTAGCTGACTGAAATAAGTTCATTCGATGAAAACCAACAAAAATTGACAAGAACCACGAAAAGTTCTTGTATTTTAAGACAAAATCTTAGGCTATTAAAGAAAAAACTTCCAGCTCGCTGAAATCTGTTCATTTGCTGAAAACCATCAAAACCACGAAAAGTTCTTGTATTTGAAGATAAAATCATTTTGCTTTGAAGAAGAAAGATCCAGCTGACTGAAATAAGTTCATTAGATGAAAACCAACAAAAATTGACAAGAACCACGAAAAGTTCTTGTATTTTAAGATAAAATCTTACTCTATTAAGGAAAAAACTTCCAGCTCGCTGAAATCTGTCCATTTCCTGAAAACCATCAAAACAACGAAAAGTTCTTGTATTTGAAGATAAAATCTTTTTGCTTTGAAGAAGAAAGATCTAGCTGACTGAAATAAGTTCATCAGATGGAAACCAACAAAAATTGACAAGAACCACATTTGCTGAAAACCAACAAAACCACGAAAAGTTCTTGTATTTGAAGATAAAATCTTTTTGCTTTGAAGAAGAAAGATCCAGCTGACTGAAATAAGTTCATTAGATGAAAACCAACAAAAATTGACAAGAACCACGAAAAGTTCTTGTATTTTAAGACAAAATCTTAGGCTATTAAAGAAAAAACTTCCAGCTCGCTGAAATCTGTTCATTTGCTGAAAACCATCAAAACCACGAAAAGTTCTTGTATTTGAAGATAAAATCTTTTTGCTTTGAAGAAGAAAGATCCAGCTGACTGAAATAAGTTCATTAGATGAAAAGCAACAAAAATTGACAAGAACCACGAAAAGTTCCTGTATTTTAAGATAAAATCTTACTCTATTAAGGAGAAAACTTCCAGCTCGCTGAAATATGTTCATTTGCTGAAAACCATCAAAACCACGAAAAGTTCTTGTATTTGAAGATAAAATCTTTTTGCTTTGAAGAAGAAAGATCTAGCTGACTGAAATAAGTTCATTCGATGAAAACCAACAAAAATTGACAAGAACCACGAAAAGTTCTTGTATTTTAAGATAAAATCTTACTCTATTAAGGAAAAAACTTCCAGCTCGCTGAATTATGTTCATTTCCTGAAAACCATCAAAACAACGAAAAGTTCTTGTATTTGAAGATAAAATCTTTTTGCTTTGAAGAAGAAAGATCTAGCTGACTGAAATAAGTTCATCAGATGGAAACCAACAAAAATTGACAAGAACCACATTTGCTGAAAACCAACAAAACCACGAAAAGTTCTTGTATTTGAAGATAAAATCTTTTTGCTTTGAAGAAGAAAGATCCAGCTGACTGAAATAAGTTCATTAGATGAAAACCAACAAAAATTGACAAGAACCACGAAAAGTTCTTGTATTTTAAGACAAAATCTTAGGCTATTAAAGAAAAAACTTCCAGCTCGCTGAAATCTGTTCATTTGCTGAAAACCATCAAAACCACGAAAAGTTCTTGTATTTGAAGATAAAATCATTTTGCTTTGAAGAAGAAAGATCCAGCTGACTGAAATAAGTTCATTAGATGAAAACCAACAAAAATTGACAAGAACCACGAAAAGTTCTTGTATTTTAAGATAAAATCTTACTCTATTAAGGAAAAAACTTCCAGCTCGCTGAAATCTGTCCATTTGCTGAAAACCAACAAAACCACCAAACGTTCTTGTATTTGAAGATAAAATCTTTTTGCTTTGAAGAAGAAAGATCGAGCTGACTGAAATAAGTTCATTAGATGAAAACCAACAAAAATTGACAAGAACCACGAAAAGTTCTTGTATTTTAAGATAAAATCTTACTCTATTAAGGAAAAAACTTCCAGCTCGCTGAAATCTGTTCATTTGCTGAAAACCATCAAAACCACGAAAAGTTCTTGTATTTGAAGATAAAATCTTTTTGCTTTGAAGAAGAAAGATCCAGCTGACTGAAATAAGTTCATTAGATGAAAACCAACAAAAATTGACAAGAACCACGAAAAGTTCTTGTATTTTAAGATAAAATCTTACTCTATTAAGGAAAAAACTTCCAGCTCGCTGAAATATGTTCACTTGCTGAAAACCATCAAAACCACGAAAAGTTCTTGTATTTGAAGATAAAATCTTTTTGCTTTGAAGAAGAAAGATCTAGCTGACTGAAATAAGTTCATTAGATGAAAACCAACAAAAATTGACAAGAACCACGAAAAGTTCTTGTATTTTAAGATAAAATCTTACTCTATTAAGGAAAAAACTTCCAGCTCGCTGAAATCTGTTCATTTGCTGAAAACCAACAAAACCACGAAAAGTTCTTGTATTTGAAGATAAAATCTTTTTGCTTTGAAGAAGAAAGATCTAGCTGACTGAAATAAGTTCATTCGATGAAAACCAACAAAAATTGACAAGAACCACGAAAAGTTCTTGTATTTTAAGATAAAATCTTACTCTATTAAGGAAAAAACTTCCAGCTCGCTGAATTATGTTCATTTCCTGAAAACCATCAAAACAACGAAAAGTTCTTGTATTTGAAGATAAAATCTTTTTGCTTTGAAGAAGAAAGATCTAGCTGACTGAAATAAGTTCATCAGATGGAAACCAACAAAAATTGACAAGAACCACATTTGCTGAAAACCAACAAAACCACGAAAAGTTCTTGTATTTGAAGATAAAATCTTTTTGCTTTGAAGAAGAAAGATCCAGCTGACTGAAATAAGTTCATTAGATGAAAACCAACAAAAATTGACAAGAACCACGAAAAGTTCTTGTATTTTAAGACAAAATCTTAGGCTATTAAAGAAAAAACTTCCAGCTCGCTGAAATCTGTTCATTTGCTGAAAACCATCAAAACCACGAAAAGTTCTTGTATTTGAAGATAAAATCTTTTTGCTTTGAAGAAGAAAGATCCAGCTGACTGAAATAAGTTCATTAGATGAAAACCAACAAAAATTGACAAGAACCACGAAAAGTTCCTGTATTTTAAGATAAAATCTTACTCTATTAAGGAGAAAACTTCCAGCTCGCTGAAATCTGTCCATTTGCTGAAAACCAACAAAACCACCAAACGTTCTTGTATTTGAAGATAAAATCTTTTTGCTTTGAAGAAGAAAGATCGAGCTGACTGAAATAAGTTCATTAGATGAAAACCAACAAAAATTGACAAGAACCACGAAAAGTTCTTGTATTTTAAGATAAAATCTTACTCTATTAAGGAAAAAACTTCCAGCTCGCTGAAATCTGTTCATTTGCTGAAAACCATCAAAACCACGAAAAGTTCTTGTATTTGAAGATAAAATCTTTTTGCTTTGAAGAAGAAAGATCCAGCTGACTGAAATAAGTTCATTAGATGAAAACCAACAAAAATTGACAAGAACCACGAAAAGTTCTTGTATTTTAAGATAAAATCTTACTCTATTAAGGAAAAAACTTCCAGCTCGCTGAAATATGTTCACTTGCTGAAAACCATCAAAACCACGAAAAGTTCTTGTATTTGAAGATAAAATCTTTTTGCTTTGAAGAAGAAAGATCTAGCTGACTGAAATAAGTTCATTAGATGAAAACCAACAAAAATTGACAAGAACCACGAAAAGTTCTTGTATTTTAAGATAAAATCTTACTCTATTAAGGAAAAAACTTCCAGCTCGCTGAAATCTGTTCATTTGCTGAAAACCAACAAAACCACCAAAAGTTCTTGTATTTGAAGATAAAATCTTTTTGCTTTGAAGAAGAAAGATCTAGCTGACTGAAATAAGTTCATTAGATGAAAACCAACAAAAATTGACAAGAACCACGAAAAGTTCTTGTATTTTAAGATAAAATCTTACTCTATTAAGGAAAAAACTTCCAGCTCGCTGAATTATGTTCATTTCCTGAAAACCATCAAAACAACGAAAAGTTCTTGTATTTGAAGATAAAATCTTTTTGCTTTGAAGAAGAAAGATCTAGCTGACTGAAATAAGTTCATCAGATGGAAACCAACAAAAATTGACAAGAACCACATTTGCTGAAAACCAACAAAACCACGAAAAGTTCTTGTATTTGAAGATAAAATCTTTTTGCTTTGAAGAAGAAAGATCCAGCTGACTGAAATAAGTTCATTAGATGAAAACCAACAAAAATTGACAAGAACCACGAAAAGTTCTTGTATTTTAAGACAAAATCTTAGGCTATTAAAGAAAAAACTTCCAGCTCGCTGAAATCTGTTCATTTGCTGAAAACCATCAAAACCACGAAAAGTTCTTGTATTTGAAGATAAAATCATTTTGCTTTGAAGAAGAAAGATCCAGCTGACTGAAATAAGTTCATTAGATGAAAACCAACAAAAATTGACAAGAACCACGAAAAGTTCTTGTATTTTAAGATAAAATCTTACTCTATTAAGGAAAAAACTTCCAGCTCGCTGAAATCTGTCCATTTGCTGAAAACCAACAAAACCACCAAAAGTTCTTGTATTTGAAGATAAAATCTTTTTGCTTTGAAGAAGAAAGATCGAGCTGACTGAAATAAGTTCATTAGATGAAAACCAACAAAAATTGACAAGAACCACGAAAAGTTCTTGTATTTTAAGATAAAATCTTACTCTATTAAGGAAAAAACTTCCAGCTCGCTGAAATCTGTTCATTTGCTGAAAACCATCAAAACCACGAAAAGTTCTTGTATTTGAAGATAAAATCTTTTTGCTTTGAAGAAGAAAGATCCAGCTGACTGAAATAAGTTCATTAGATGAAAACCAACAAAAATTGACAAGAACCACGAAAAGTTCTTGTATTTTAAGATAAAATCTTACTCTATTAAGGAAAAAACTTCCAGCTCGCTGAAATATGTTCACTTGCTGAAAACCATCAAAACCACGAAAAGTTCTTGTATTTGAAGATAAAATCTTTTTGCTTTGAAGAAGAAAGATCTAGCTGACTGAAATAAGTTCATTAGATGAAAACCAACAAAAATTGACAAGAACCACGAAAAGTTCTTGTATTTTAAGATAAAATCTTACTCTATTAAGGAAAAAACTTCCAGCTCGCTGAAATCTGTTCATTTGCTGAAAACCAACAAAACCACCAAAAGTTCTTGTATTTGAAGATAAAATCTTTTTGCTTTGAAGAAGAAAGATCTAGCTGACTGAAATAAGTTCATTAGATGAAAACCAACAAAAATTAACAAGAACCACGAAAAGTTCTTGTATTTTAAGATAAAATCTTACTCTAGTAAGGAAAAAACTTCCAGCTCGCTGAAATCTGTTCATTTGCTGCAAACCATCAAAACCACGAAAAGTTCTTGTATTTGAAGATAAAATCTTTTTGCTTTGAAGAAGAAAGATCTAGCTGACTGAAATAAGTTCATTAGATGAAAACCAACAAAAATTGACAAGAACCACGAAAAGTTCTTGTATTTTAAGATAAAATCTTACTCTATTAAGGAAAAAACTTCCAGCTCGCTGAAATCTGTTCATTTGCTGAAAACCAACAAAACCACCAAAAGTTCTTGTATTTGAAGATAAAATCTTTTTGCTTTGAAGAAGAAAGATCGAGCTGACTGAAATAAGTTCATTAGATGAAAACCAACAAAAATTGACAAGAACCACGAAAAGTTCTTGTATTTTAAGATAAAATCTTACTCTATTAAGGAAAAAACTTCCAGCTCGCTGAAATCTGTTCATTTGCTGAAAACCATCAAAACCACGAAAAGTTCTTGTATTTGAAGATAAAATCTTTTTGCTTTGAAGAAGAAAGATCTAGCTGACTGAAATAAGTTCATTAGATGAAAACCAACAAAAATTGACAAGAACCACGAAAAGTTCTTGTATTTTAAGATAAAATCTTACTCTATTAAGGAAAAAACTTCCAGCTCGCTGAAATATGTTCACTTGCTGAAAACCATCAAAACCACGAAAAGTTCTTGTATTTGAAGATAAAATCTTTTTGCTTTGAAGAAGAAAGATCTAGCTGACTGAAATAAGTTCATTAGATGAAAACCAACAAAAATTGACAAGAACCACGAAAAGTTCTTGTATTTTAAGATAAAATCTTACTCTATTAAGGAAAAAACTTCCAGCTCGCTGAAATCTGTTCATTTGCTGAAAACCAACAAAACCACCAAAAGTTCTTGTATTTGAAGATAAAATCTTTTTGCTTTGAAGAAGAACGATCTAGCTGACTGAAATAAGTTCATTAGATGAAAACCAACAAAAATTAACAAGAACCACGAAAAGTTCTTGTATTTTAAGATAAAATCTTACTGTATTAAGGAAAAAACTTCCAGCTCGCTGAAATCTGTTCATTTGCTGCAAACCATCAAAACCACGAAAAGTTCTTGTATTTGAAGATAAAATCTTTTTGCTTTGAAGAAGAAAGATCTAGCTGACTGAAATAAGTTCATTAGATGAAAACCAACAAAAATTGACAAGAAACACGAAAAGTTCTTGTATTTTAAGATAAAATCTTACTCTATTAAGGAAAAAACTTCCAGCTCGCTGAAATCTGTTCATTTGCTGAAAACCATCAAAACCACCAAAAGTTCTTGTATTTGAAGATAAAATCTTTTTGCTTTGAAGAAGAAAGATCCAGCTGACTGAAATAAGTTCATTAGATGAAAACCAACAAAAATTGACAAGAACCACGAAAAGTTCTTGTATTTTAAGATAAAATCTTACTCTATGAAGGAAAAAACTTCCAGCTCGCTGAATTATGTTCATTTGCTGAAAACCATCAAAACCACGAAAAGTTCTTGTATTTGAAGATAAAATCTTTTTGCTTTGAAGAAGAAAGATCCAGCTGACTGAAATAAGTTCATCAGATGAAAACCAACAAAAATTGACAAGAACCACGAAAAGTTCTTGTATTTTAAGACAAAATCTTAGGCTATTAAAGAAAAAACTTCCAGCTCGCTGAAATCTGTTCATTTGCTGAAAACCATCAAAACCACGAAAAGTTCTTGTATTTGAAGATAAAATCATTTTGCTTTGAAGAAGAAAGATCCAGCTGACTGAAATAAGTTCATTAGATGAAAACCAACAAAAATTGACAAGAACCACGAAAAGTTCTTGTATTTTAAGATGAAATCTTACTCTATTAAGGAAAAAACTTCCAGCTCGCTGAAATCTGTTCATTTGCTGAAAACCAACAAAACCACCAAAAGTTCTTGTATTTGAAGATAAAATCTTTTTGCTTTGAAGAAGAAAGATCGAGCTGACTGAAATAAGTTCATTAGATGAAAACCAACAAAAATTGACAAGAACCACGAAACGTTCTTGTATTTTAAGATAAAATCTTACTGTATTAAGGAAAAAACTTCCAGCTCGCTGAAATCTGTTCATTTGCTGCAAACCATCAAAACCACGAAAAGTTCTTGTATTTGAAGATAAAATCTTTTTGCTTTGAAGAAGAAAGATCTAGCTGACTGAAATAAGTTCATTAGATGAAAACCAACAAAAATTGACAAGAAACACGAAAAGTTCTTGTATTTTAAGATAAAATCTTACTCTATTAAGGAAAAAACTTCCAGCTCGCTGAAATCTGTTCATTTGCTGAAAACCATCAAAACCACCAAAAGTTCTTGTATTTGAAGATAAAATCTTTTTGCTTTGAAGAAGAAAGATCCAGCTGACTGAAATAAGTTCATTAGATGAAAACCAACAAAAATTGACAAGAACCACGAAAAGTTCTTGTATTTTAAGACAAAATCTTAGGCTATTAAAGAAAAAACTTCCAGCTCACTGAAATCTGTTCATTTGCTGAAAACCAACAAAACCACCAAAAGTTCTTGTATTTGAAGATAAAATCTTTTTGCTTTGAAGAAGAAAGATCGAGCTGACTGAAATAAGTTCATTAGATGAAAACCAACAAAAATTGACAAGAACCACGAAACGTTCTTGTATTTTAAGATAAAATCTTACTCTATTAAGGAAAAAACTTCCAGCTCGCTGAAATCTGTTCATTTGCTGAAAACCATCAAAACCACGAAAAGTTCTTGTATTTGAAGATAAAATCTTTTTGCTTTGAAGAAGAAAGATCTAGCTGACTGAAATAAGTTCATTAGATGAAAACCAACAAAAATTGACAAGAACCACGAAAAGTTCTTGTATTTTAAGATAAAATCTTACTCTATTAAGGAAAAAACTTCCAGCTCGCTGAAATATGTTCACTTGCTGAAAACCATCAAAACCACGAAAAGTTCTTGTATTTGAAGATAAAATCTTTTTGCTTTGAAGAAGAAAGATCTAGCTGACTGAAATAAGTTCATTAGATGAAAACCAACAAAAATTGACAAGAACCACGAAAAGTTCTTGTATTTTAAGATAAAATCTTACTCTATTAAGGAAATAACTTCCAGCTCGCTGAAATCTGTTCATTTGCTGAAAACCAACAAAACCACCAAAAGTTCTTGTATTTGAAGATAAAATCTTTTTGCTTTGAAGAAGAAAGATCTAGCTGACTGAAATAAGTTCATTAGATGAAAACCAACAAAAATTGACAAGAACCACGAAAAGTTCTTGTATTTTAAGATAAAATCTTACTCTATTAAGGAAAAAACTTCCAGCTCGCTGAATTATGTTCATTTGCTGAAAACCATCAAAACCACGAAAAGTTCTTGTATTTGAAGATAAAATCTTTTTGCTTTGAAGAAGAAAGATCCAGCTGACTGAAATAAGTTCATTAGATGAAAACCAACAAAAATTGACAAGAACCACGAAAAGTTCTTGTATTTTAAGACAAAATCTTAGGCTATTAAAGAAAAAACTTCCAGCTCGCTGAAATCTGTTCATTTGCTGAAAACCATCAAAACCACGAAAAGTCCTTGTATTTGAAGATAAAATCATTTTGCTTTGAAGAAGAAAGATCCAGCTGACTGAAATAAGTTCATTAGATGAAAACCAACAAAAATTGACAAGAACCACGAAAAGTTCTTGTATTTTAAGATAAAATCTTACTCTATTGAGGAAAAAACTTCCAGCTCGCTGAAATCTGTTCATTTGCTGAAAACCAACAAAACCACCAAAAGTTCTTGTATTTGAAGATAAAATCTTTTTGCTTTGAAGAAGAAAGATCTAGCTGACTGAAATAAGTTCATTAGATGAAAACCAACAAAAATTGACAAGAACCACGAAAAGTTCTTGTATTTTAAGATAAAATCTTACTCTATTAAGGAAAAAACTTCCAGCTCGCTGAAATCTGTTCATTTGCTGAAAAACAACAAAACCACCAAAAGTTCTTGTATTTGAAGATAAAATCTTTTTGCTTTGAAGAAGAAAGATCTAGCTGACTGAAATAAGTTCATTAGATGAAAACCAACAAAAATTAACAAGAACCACGAAAAGTTCTTGTATTTTAAGATAAAATCTTACTCTATTAAGGAAAAAACTTCCAGCTCGCTGAAATCTGTTCATTTGCTGCAAACCATCAAAACCACGAAAAGTTCTTGTATTTGAAGATAAAATCTTTTTGCTTTGAAGAAGAAAGATCTAGCTGACTGAAATAAGTTCATTAGATGAAAACCAACAAAAATTGACAAGAAACACGAAAAGTTCTTGTATTTTAAGATAAAATCTTACTCTATTAAGGAAAAAACTTCCAGCTCGCTGAAATATGTTAATTTGCTGAAAACCAACAAAACCACGAAAAGTTCTTGTATTTGAAGATAAAATCTTTTTGCTTTGAAGAAGAAAGATCTAGCTGACTGAAATAAGTTCATTAGATGAAAACCAACAAAAATTGACAAGAACCACGAAAAGTTCTTGTATTTTAAGATAAAATCTTACTCTATTAAGGAAAAAACTTCCAGCTCGCTGAAATCTGTTCATTTGCTGAAAAACAACAAAACCACCAAAAGTTCTTGTATTTGAAGATAAAATCTTTTTGCTTTGAAGAAGAAAGATCTAGCTGACTGAAATAAGTTCATTAGATGAAAACCAACAAAAATTAACAAGAACCACGAAAAGTTCTTGTATTTTAAGATAAAATGTTACTCTATTAAGGAAAAAACTTCCAGCTCGCTGAAATCTGTTCATTTGCTGAAAAACAACAAAACCACCAAAAGTTCTTGTATTTGAAGATAAAATCTTTTTGCTTTGAAGAAGAAAGATCTAGCTGACTGAAATAAGTTCATTAGATGAAAACCAACAAAAATTAACAAGAACCACGAAAAGTTCTTGTATTTTAAGATAAAATCTTACTCTATTAAGGAAAAAACTTCCAGCTCGCTGAAATCTGTTCATTTGCTGCAAACCATCAAAACCACGAAAAGTTCTTGTATTTGAAGATAAAATCTTTTTGCTTTGAAGAAGAAAGATCTAGCTGACTGAAATAAGTTCATTAGATGAAAACCAACAAAAATTGACAAGAAACACGAAAAGTTCTTGTATTTTAAGATAAAATCTTACTCTATTAAGGAAAAAACTTCCAGCTCGCTGAAATCTGTTCATTTGCTGAAAACCATCAAAACCACCAAAAGTTCTTGTATTTGAAGATAAAATCTTTTTGCTTTGAAGAAGAAAGATCCAGCTGACTGAAATAAGTTCATTAGATGAAAACCAACAAAAATTGACAAGAACCACGAAAAGTTCTTGTATTTTAAGACAAAATCTTAGGCTATTAAAGAAAAAACTTCCAGCTCACTGAAATCTGTTCATTTGCTGAAAACCAACAAAACCACCAAAAGTTCTTGTATTTGAAGATAAAATCTTTTTGCTTTGAAGAAGAAAGATCGAGCTGACTGAAATAAGTTCATTAGATGAAAACCAACAAAAATTGACAAGAACCACGAAACGTTCTTGTATTTTAAGATAAAATCTTACTCTATTAAGGAAAAAACTTCCAGCTCGCTGAAATCTGTTCATTTGCTGAAAACCATCAAAACCACGAAAAGTTCTTGTATTTGAAGATAAAATCTTTTTGCTTTGAAGAAGAAAGATCTAGCTGACTGAAATAAGTTCATTAGATGAAAACCAACAAAAATTGACAAGAACCACGAAAAGTTCTTGTATTTTAAGATAAAATCTTACTCTATTAAGGAAAAAACTTCCAGCTCGCTGAAATATGTTCACTTGCTGAAAACCATCAAAACCACGAAAAGTTCTTGTATTTGAAGATAAAATCTTTTTGCTTTGAAGAAGAAAGATCTAGCTGACTGAAATAAGTTCATTAGATGAAAACCAACAAAAATTGACAAGAACCACGAAAAGTTCTTGTATTTTAAGATAAAATCTTACTCTATTAAGGAAATAACTTCCAGCTCGCTGAAATCTGTTCATTTGCTGAAAACCAACAAAACCACCAAAAGTTCTTGTATTTGAAGATAAAATCTTTTTGCTTTGAAGAAGAAAGATCTAGCTGACTGAAATAAGTTCATTAGATGAAAACCAACAAAAATTGACAAGAACCACGAAAAGTTCTTGTATTTTAAGATAAAATCTTACTCTATTAAGGAAAAAACTTCCAGCTCGCTGAATTATGTTCATTTGCTGAAAACCATCAAAACCACGAAAAGTTCTTGTATTTGAAGATAAAATCTTTTTGCTTTGAAGAAGAAAGATCCAGCTGACTGAAATAAGTTCATTAGATGAAAACCAACAAAAATTGACAAGAACCACGAAAAGTTCTTGTATTTTAAGACAAAATCTTAGGCTATTAAAGAAAAAACTTCCAGCTCGCTGAAATCTGTTCATTTGCTGAAAACCATCAAAACCACGAAAAGTCCTTGTATTTGAAGATAAAATCATTTTGCTTTGAAGAAGAAAGATCCAGCTGACTGAAATAAGTTCATTAGATGAAAACCAACAAAAATTGACAAGAACCACGAAAAGTTCTTGTATTTTAAGATAAAATCTTACTCTATTGAGGAAAAAACTTCCAGCTCGCTGAAATCTGTTCATTTGCTGAAAACCAACAAAACCACCAAAAGTTCTTGTATTTGAAGATAAAATCTTTTTGCTTTGAAGAAGAAAGATCTAGCTGACTGAAATAAGTTCATTAGATGAAAACCAACAAAAATTGACAAGAACCACGAAAAGTTCTTGTATTTTAAGATAAAATCTTACTCTATTAAGGAAAAAACTTCCAGCTCGCTGAAATCTGTTCATTTGCTGAAAAACAACAAAACCACCAAAAGTTCTTGTATTTGAAGATAAAATCTTTTTGCTTTGAAGAAGAAAGATCTAGCTGACTGAAATAAGTTCATTAGATGAAAACCAACAAAAATTAACAAGAACCACGAAAAGTTCTTGTATTTTAAGATAAAATCTTACTCTATTAAGGAAAAAACTTCCAGCTCGCTGAAATCTGTTCATTTGCTGCAAACCATCAAAACCACGAAAAGTTCTTGTATTTGAAGATAAAATCTTTTTGCTTTGAAGAAGAAAGATCTAGCTGACTGAAATAAGTTCATTAGATGAAAACCAACAAAAATTGACAAGAAACACGAAAAGTTCTTGTATTTTAAGATAAAATCTTACTCTATTAAGGAAAAAACTTCCAGCTCGCTGAAATATGTTAATTTGCTGAAAACCAACAAAACCACGAAAAGTTCTTGTATTTGAAGATAAAATCTTTTTGCTTTGAAGAAGAAAGATCTAGCTGACTGAAATAAGTTCATTAGATGAAAACCAACAAAAATTGACAAGAACCACGAAAAGTTCTTGTATTTTAAGATAAAATCTTACTCTATTAAGGAAAAAACTTCCAGCTCGCTGAAATCTGTTCATTTGCTGAAAAACAACAAAACCACCAAAAGTTCTTGTATTTGAAGATAAAATCTTTTTGCTTTGAAGAAGAAAGATCTAGCTGACTGAAATAAGTTCATTAGATGAAAACCAACAAAAATTAACAAGAACCACGAAAAGTTCTTGTATTTTAAGATAAAATCTTACTCTATTAAGGAAAAAACTTCCAGCTCGCTGAAATCTGTTCATTTGCTGCAAACCATCAAAACCACGAAAAGTTCTTGTATTTGAAGATAAAATCTTTTTGCTTTGAAGAAGAAAGATCTAGCTGACTGAAATAAGTTCATTAGATGAAAACCAACAAAAATTGACAAGAACCACGAAAAGTTCTTGTATTTTAAGATAAAATCTTACTCTATTAAGGAAAAAACTTCCAGCTCGCTGAATTATGTTCATTTCCTGAAAACCATCAAAACAACGAAAAGTTCTTGTATTTGAAGATAAAATCTTTTTGCTTTGAAGAAGAAAGATCTAGCTGACTGAAATAAGTTCATCAGATGGAAACCAACAAAAATTGACAAGAACCACATTTGCTGAAAACCAACAAAACCACGAAAAGTTCTTGTATTTGAAGATAAAATCTTTTTGCTTTGAAGAAGAAAGATCCAGCTGACTGAAATAAGTTCATTAGATGAAAACCAACAAAAATTGACAAGAACCACGAAAAGTTCTTGTATTTTAAGACAAAATCTTAGGCTATTAAAGAAAAAACTTCCAGCTCGCTGAAATCTGTTCATTTGCTGAAAACCATCAAAACCACGAAAAGTTCTTGTATTTGAAGATAAAATCATTTTGCTTTGAAGAAGAAAGATCCAGCTGACTGAAATAAGTTCATTAGATGAAAACCAACAAAAATTGACAAGAACCACGAAAAGTTCTTGTATTTTAAGATAAAATCTTACTCTATTAAGGAAAAAACTTCCAGCTCGCTGAAATCTGTTCATTTGCTGAAAACCAACAAAACCACCAAAAGTTCTTGTATTTGAAGATAAAATCTTTTTGCTTTGAAGAAGAAAGATCCAGCTGACTGAAATAAGTTCATTAGATGAAAACCAACAAAAATTGACAAGAACCACGAAAAGTTCTTGTATTTTAAGATAAAATCTTACTCTATTAAGGAAAAAACTTCCAGCTCGCTGAAATATGTTCACTTGCTGAAAACCATCAAAACCACGAAAAGTTCTTGTATTTGAAGATAAAATCTTTTTGCTTTGAAGAAGAAAGATCTAGCTGACTGAAATAAGTTCATTAGATGAAAACCAACAAAAATTGACAAGAACCACGAAAAGTTCTTGTATTTTAAGATAAAATCTTACTCTATTAAGGAAAAAACTTCCAGCTCGCTGAAATCTGTTCATTTGCTGAAAACCAACAAAACCACCAAAAGTTCTTGTATTTGAAGATAAAATCTTTTTGCTTTGAAGAAGAAAGATCTAGCTGACTGAAATAAGTTCATTAGATGAAAACCAACAAAAATTAACAAGAACCACGAAAAGTTCTTGTATTTTAAGATAAAAATCTTACTCTAGTAAGGAAAAAACTTCCAGCTCGCTGAAATCTGTTCATTTGCTGCAAACCATCAAAACCACGAAAAGTTCTTGTATTTGAAGATAAAATCTTTTTGCTTTGAAGAAGAAAGATCTAGCTGACTGAAATAAGTTCATTAGATGAAAACCAACAAAAATTGACAAGAACCACGAAAAGTTCTTGTATTTTAAGATAAAATCTTACTCTATTAAGGAAAAAACTTCCAGCTCGCTGAAATCTGTTCATTTGCTGAAAACCAACAAAACCACCAAAAGTTCTTGTATTTGAAGATAAAATCTTTTTGCTTTGAAGAAGAAAGATCTAGCTGACTGAAATAAGTTCATTAGATGAAAACCAACAAAAATTAACAAGAACCACGAAAAGTTCTTGTATTTTAAGATAAAATCTTACTCTATTAAGGAAAAAACTTCCAGCTCGCTGAAATCTGTTCATTTGCTGAAAACCAACAAAACCACCAAAAGTTCTTGTATTTGAAGATAAAATCTTTTTGCTTTGAAGAAGAAAGATCTAGCTGACTGAAATAAGTTCATTAGATGAAAACCAACAAAAATTGACAAGAACCACGAAAAGTTCTTGTATTTTAAGATAAAATCTTAGGCTATTAAAGAAAAAACTTACAGCTCGCTGAAATCTGTTCATTTGCTGAAAACCATCAAAACCACGAAAAGTTCTTGTATTTGAAGATAAAATCTTTTTGCTTTGAAGAAGAAAGATCTAGCTGACTGAAATAAGTTCATTAGATGAAAACCAACAAAAATTGACAAGAACCACGAAAAGTTCTTGTATTTTAAGATAAAATCTTACTCTATTAAGGAAAAAACTTCCAGCTCGCTGAAATATGTTCACTTGCTGAAAACCATCAAAACCACGAAAAGTTCTTGTATTTGAAGATAAAATCTTTTTGCTTTGAAGAAGAAAGATCTAGCTGACTGAAATAAGTTCATTAGATGAAAACCAACAAAAATTGACAAGAACCACGAAAAGTTCTTGTATTTTAAGATAAAATCTTACTCTATTAAGGAAAAAACTTCCAGCTCGCTGAAATCTGTTCATTTGCTGAAAACCAACAAAACCACCAAAAGTTCTTGTATTTGAAGATAAAATCTTTTTGCTTTGAAGAAGAACGATCTAGCTGACTGAAATAAGTTCATTAGATGAAAACCAACAAAAATTGACAAGAACCACGAAAAGTTCTTGTATTTTAAGATAAAATCTTACTCTATTAAGGAAAAAACTTCCAGCTCGCTGAAATATGTTCATTTGCTGAAAACCATCAAAACCACGAAAAGTTCTTGTATTTGAAGATAAAATCATTTTGCTTTGAAGAAGAAAGATCTAGCTGACTGAAATAAGTTCATTAGATGAAAACCAACAAAAATTGACAAGAACAACGAAAAGTTCTTGTATTTTAAGATAAAATCTTACTCTATTAAGGAAAAAACTTCCAGCTCGCTGAATTATGTTCATTTGCTGAAAACCATCAAAACCACGAAAAGTTCTTGTATTTGAAGATAAAATCTTTTTGCTTTGAAGAAGAAAGATCCAGCTGACTGAAATAAGTTCATTAGATGAAAACCAACAAAAATTGACAAGAACCACGAAAAGTTCTTGTATTTTAAGACAAAATCTTAGGCTATTAAAGAAAAAACTTCCAGCTCGCTGAAATCTGTTCATTTGCTGAAAACCATCAAAACCACGAAAAGTTCTTGTATTTGAAGATAAAATCATTTTGCTTTGAAGAAGAAAGATCCAGCTGACTGAAATAAGTTCATTAGATGAAAACCAACAAAAATTGACAAGAACCACGAAAAGTTCTTGTATTTTAAGATAAAATCTTACTCTATTAAGGAAAAAACTTCCAGCTCGCTGAAATCTGTTCATTTGCTGAAAACCAACAAAACCACCAAAAGTTCTTGTATTTGAAGATAAAATCTTTTTGCTTTGAAGAAGAAAGATCGAGCTGACTGAAATAAGTTCATTAGATGAAAACCAACAAAAATTGACAAGAACCACGAAAAGTTCTTGTATTTTAAGATAAAATCTTACTCTATTAAGGAAAAAACTTCCAGCTCGCTGAAATCTGTTCATTTGCTGAAAACCATCAAAACCACGAAAAGTTCTTGTATTTGAAGATAAAATCTTTTTGCTTTGAAGAAGAAAGATCTAGCTGACTGAAATAAGTTCATTAGATGAAAACCAACAAAAATTGACAAGAACCACGAAAAGTTCTTGTATTTTAAGATAAAATCTTACTCTATTAAGGAAAAAACTTCCAGCTCGCTGAAATATGTTCACTTGCTGAAAACCATCAAAACCACGAAAAGTTCATGTATTTGAAGATAAAATCTTTTTGCTTTGAAGAAGAAAGATCTAGCTGACTGAAATAAGTTCATTAGATGAAAACCAACAAAAATTGACAAGAACCACGAAAAGTTCTTGTATTTTAAGATAAAATCTTACTCTATTAAGGAAATAACTTCCAGCTCGCTGAAATCTGTTCATTTGCTGAAAACCAACAAAACCACCAAAAGTTCTTGTATTTGAAGATAAAATCTTTTTGCTTTGAAGAAGAAAGATCCAGCTGACTGAAATAAGTTCATTAGATGAAAACCAACAAAAATTGACAAGAACCACGAAAAGTTCTTGTATTTTAAGATAAAATCTTACTCTATTAAGGAAAAAACTTCCAGCTCGCTGAAATATGTTCATTTGCTGAAAACCATCAAAACCACGAAAAGTTCTTGTATTTGAAGATAAAATCATTTTGCTTTGAAGAAGAAAGATCTAGCTGACTGAAATAAGTTCATTAGATGAAAACCAACAAAAATTGACAAGAACCACGAAAAGTTCTTGTATTTTAAGATAAAATCTTACTCTATGAAGGAAAAAACTTCCAGCTCGCTGAATTATGTTCATTTGCTGAAAACCATCAAAACCACGAAAAGTTCTTGTATTTGAAGATAAAATCTTTTTGCTTTGAAGAAGAAAGATCCAGCTGACTGAAATAAGTTCATTAGATGAAAACCAACAAAAATTGACAAGAACCACGAAAAGTTCTTGTATTTTAAGACAAAATCTTAGGCTATTAAAGAAAAAACTTCCAGCTCGCTGAAATCTGTTCATTTGCTGAAAACCATCAAAACCACGAAAAGTTCTTGTATTTGAAGATAAAATCATTTTGCTTTGAAGAAGAAAGATCCAGCTGACTGAAATAAGTTCATTAGATGAAAACCAACAAAAATTGACAAGAACCACGAAAAGTTCTTGTATTTTAAGATAAAATCTTACTCTATTAAGGAAAAAACTTCCAGCTCGCTGAAATCTGTTCATTTGCTGAAAACCAACAAAACCACCAAAAGTTCTTGTATTTGAAGATAAAATCTTTTTGCTTTGAAGAAGAAAGATCGAGCTGACTGAAATAAGTTCATTAGATGAAAACCAACAAAAATTGACAAGAACCACGAAAAGTTCTTGTATTTTAAGATAAAATCTTACTCTATTAAGGAAAAAACTTCCAGCTCGCTGAAATCTGTTCATTTGCTGAAAACCATCAAAACCACGAAAAGTTCTTGTATTTGAAGATAAAATCTTTTTGCTTTGAAGAAGAAAGATCTAGCTGACTGAAATAAGTTCATTAGATGAAAACCAACAAAAATTGACAAGAACCACGAAAAGTTCTTGTATTTTAAGATAAAATCTTACTCGATTAAGGAAAAAACTTCCAGCTCGCTGAAATATGTTCACTTGCTGAAAACACATCAAAACCACGAAAAGTTCTTGTATTTGAAGATAAAATCTTTTTGCTTTGAAGAAGAAAGATCTAGCTGACTGAAATAAGTTCATTAGATGAAAACCAACAAAAATTGACAAGAACCACGAAAAGTTCTTGTATTTTAAGATAAAATCTTACTCTATTAAGGAAATAACTTCCAGCTCGCTGAAATCTGTTCATTTGCTGAAAACCAACAAAACCACCAAAAGTTCTTGTATTTGAAGATAAAATCTTTTTGCTTTGAAGAAGAAAGATCTAGCTGACTGAAATAAGTTCATTAGATGAAAACCAACAAAAATTGACAAGAACCACGAAAAGTTCTTGTATTTTAAGATAAAATCTTACTCTATTAAGGAAAAAACTTCCAGCTCGCTGAATTATGTTCATTTGCTGAAAACCATCAAAACCACGAAAAGTTCTTGTATTTGAAGATAAAATCTTTTTGCTTTGAAGAAGAAAGATCCAGCTGACTGAAATAAGTTCATTAGATGAAAACCAACAAAAATTGACAAGAACCACGAAAAGTTCTTGTATTTTAAGACAAAATCTTAGGCTATTAAAGAAAAAACTTCCAGCTCGCTGAAATCTGTTCATTTGCTGAAAACCATCAAAACCACGAAAAGTCCTTGTATTTGAAGATAAAATCATTTTGCTTTGAAGAAGAAAGATCCAGCTGACTGAAATAAGTTCATTAGATGAAAACCAACAAAAATTGACAAGAACCACGAAAAGTTCTTGTATTTTAAGATAAAATCTTACTCTATTGAGGAAAAAACTTCCAGCTCGCTGAAATCTGTTCATTTGCTGAAAACCAACAAAACCACCAAAAGTTCTTGTATTTGAAGATAAAATCTTTTTGCTTTGAAGAAGAAAGATCTAGCTGACTGAAATAAGTTCATTAGATGAAAACCAACAAAAATTGACAAGAACCACGAAAAGTTCTTGTATTTTAAGATAAAATCTTACTCTATTAAGGAAAAAACTTCCAGCTCGCTGAAATATGTTCACTTGCTGAAAACCATCAAAACCACGAAAAGTTCTTGTATTTGAAGATAAAATCTTTTTGCTTTGAAGAAGAAAGATCTAGCTGACTGAAATAAGTTCATTAGATGAAAACCAACAAAAATTGACAAGAACCACGAAAAGTTCTTGTATTTTAAGATAAAATCTTACTCTATTAAGGAAATAACTTCCAGCTCGCTGAAATCTGTTCATTTGCTGAAAACCAACAAAACCACCAAAAGTTCTTGTATTTGAAGATAAAATCTTTTTGCTTTGAAGAAGAAAGATCCAGCTGACTGAAATAAGTTCATTAGATGAAAACCAACAAAAATTGACAAGAACCACGAAAAGTTCTTGTATTTTAAGATAAAATCTTACTCTATTAAGGAAAAAACTTCCAGCTCGCTGAATTATGTTCATTTGCTGAAAACCATCAAAACCACGAAAAGTTCTTGTATTTGAAGATAAAATCTTTTTGCTTTGAAGAAGAAAGATCCAGCTGACTGAAATAAGTTCATTAGATGAAAACCAACAAAAATTGACAAGAACCACGAAAAGTTCTTGTATTTTAAGACAAAATCTTAGGCTATTAAAGAAAAAACTTCCAGCTCGCTGAAATCTGTTCATTTGCTGAAAACCATCAAAACCACGAAAAGTCCTTGTATTTGAAGATAAAATCATTTTGCTTTGAAGAAGAAAGATCCAGCTGACTGAAATAAGTTCATTAGATGAAAACCAACAAAAATTGACAAGAACCACGAAAAGTTCTTGTATTTTAAGATAAAATCTTACTCTATTGAGGAAAAAACTTCCAGCTCGCTGAAATCTGTTCATTTGCTGAAAACCAACAAAACCACCAAAAGTTCTTGTATTTGAAGATAAAATCTTTTTGCTTTGAAGAAGAAAGATCTAGCTGACTGAAATAAGTTCATTAGATGAAAACCAACAAAAATTGACAAGAACCACGAAAAGTTCTTGTATTTTAAGATAAAATCTTACTCTATTAAGGAAAAAACTTCCAGCTCGCTGAAATCTGTTCATTTGCTGAAAAACAACAAAACCACCAAAAGTTCTTGTATTTGAAGATAAAATCTTTTTGCTTTGAAGAAGAAAGATCTAGCTGACTGAAATAAGTTCATTAGATGAAAACCAACAAAAATTAACAAGAACCACGAAAAGTTCTTGTATTTTAAGATAAAATCTTACTCTATTAAGGAAAAAACTTCCAGCTCGCTGAAATCTGTTCATTTGCTGCAAACCATCAAAACCACGAAAAGTTCTTGTATTTGAAGATAAAATCTTTTTGCTTTGAAGAAGAAAGATCTAGCTGACTGAAATAAGTTCATTAGATGAAAACCAACAAAAATTGACAAGAAACACGAAAAGTTCTTGTATTTTAAGATAAAATCTTACTCTATTAAGGAAAAAACTTCCAGCTCGCTGAAATATGTTAATTTGCTGAAAACCAACAAAACCACGAAAAGTTCTTGTATTTGAAGATAAAATCTTTTTGCTTTGAAGAAGAAAGATCTAGCTGACTGAAATAAGTTCATTAGATGAAAACCAACAAAAATTGACAAGAACCACGAAAAGTTCTTGTATTTTAAGATAAAATCTTACTCTATTAAGGAAAAAACTTCCAGCTCGCTGAAATCTGTTCATTTGCTGAAAAACAACAAAACCACCAAAAGTTCTTGTATTTGAAGATAAAATCTTTTTGCTTTGAAGAAGAAAGATCTAGCTGACTGAAATAAGTTCATTAGATGAAAACCAACAAAAATTAACAAGAACCACGAAAAGTTCTTGTATTTTAAGATAAAATCTTACTCTATTAAGGAAAAAACTTCCAGCTCGCTGAAATCTGTTCATTTGCTGCAAACCATCAAAACCACGAAAAGTTCTTGTATTTGAAGATAAAATCTTTTTGCTTTGAAGAAGAAAGATCTAGCTGACTGAAATAAGTTCATTAGATGAAAACCAACAAAAATTGACAAGAACCACGAAAAGTTCTTGTATTTTAAGATAAAATCTTACTCTATTAAGGAAAAAACTTCCAGCTCGCTGAATTATGTTCATTTCCTGAAAACCATCAAAACAACGAAAAGTTCTTGTATTTGAAGATAAAATCTTTTTGCTTTGAAGAAGAAAGATCTAGCTGACTGAAATAAGTTCATCAGATGGAAACCAACAAAAATTGACAAGAACCACATTTGCTGAAAACCAACAAAACCACGAAAAGTTCTTGTATTTGAAGATAAAATCTTTTTGCTTTGAAGAAGAAAGATCCAGCTGACTGAAATAAGTTCATTAGATGAAAACCAACAAAAATTGACAAGAACCACGAAAAGTTCTTGTATTTTAAGACAAAATCTTAGGCTATTAAAGAAAAAACTTCCAGCTCGCTGAAATCTGTTCATTTGCTGAAAACCATCAAAACCACGAAAAGTTCTTGTATTTGAAGATAAAATCATTTTGCTTTGAAGAAGAAAGATCCAGCTGACTGAAATAAGTTCATTAGATGAAAACCAACAAAAATTGACAAGAACCACGAAAAGTTCTTGTATTTTAAGATAAAATCTTACTCTATTAAGGAAAAAACTTCCAGCTCGCTGAAATCTGTTCATTTGCTGAAAACCAACAAAACCACCAAAAGTTCTTGTATTTGAAGATAAAATCTTTTTGCTTTGAAGAAGAAAGATCGAGCTGACTGAAATAAGTTCATTAGATGAAAACCAACAAAAATTGACAAGAACCACGAAAAGTTCTTGTATTTTAAGATAAAATCTTACTCTATTAAGGAAAAAACTTCCAGCTCGCTGAAATCTGTTCATTTGCTGAAAACCATCAAAACCACGAAAAGTTCTTGTATTTGAAGATAAAATCTTTTTGCTTTGAAGAAGAAAGATCCAGCTGACTGAAATAAGTTCATTAGATGAAAACCAACAAAAATTGACAAGAACCACGAAAAGTTCTTGTATTTTAAGATAAAATCTTACTCTATTAAGGAAAAAACTTCCAGCTCGCTGAATTATGTTCATTTGCTGAAAACCATCAAAACCACGAAAAGTTCTTGTATTTGAAGATAAAATCTTTTTGCTTTGAAGAAGAAAGATCCAGCTGACTGAAATAAGTTCATTAGATGAAAACCAACAAAAATTGACAAGAACCACGAAAAGTTCTTGTATTTTAAGATAAAATCTTACTCTATTAAGGAAATAACTTCCAGCTCGCTGAAATCTGTTCATTTGCTGAAAACCAACAAAACCACCAAAAGTTCTTGTATTTGAAGATAAAATCTTTTTGCTTTGAAGAAGAAAGATCTAGCTGACTGAAATAAGTTCATTAGATGAAAACCAACAAAAATTAACAAGAACCACGAAAAGTTCTTGTATTTTAAGATAAAATCTTACTCTATTAAGGAAAAAACTTCCAGCTCGCTGAAATCTGTTCATTTGCTGAAAACCAACAAAACCACCAAAAGTTCTTGTATTTGAAGATAAAATCTTTTTGCTTTGAAGAAGAAAGATCTAGCTGACTGAAATAAGTTCATTAGATGAAAACCAACAAAAATTGACAAGAACCACGAAAAGTTCTTGTATTTTAAGATAAAATCTTACTCTATTAAGGAAAAAACTTCCAGCTCGCTGAAATCTGTTCATTTGCTGAAAACCATCAAAACCACGAAAAGTTCTTGTATTTGAAGATAAAATCTTTTTGCTTTGAAGAAGAAAGATCTAGCTGACTGAAATAAGTTCATTAGATGAAAACCAACAAAAATTGACAAGAACCACGAAAAGTTCTTGTATTTTAAGATAAAATCTTACTCTATTAAGGAAAAAACTTCCAGCTCGCTGAAATATGTTCACTTGCTGAAAACCATCAAAACCACGAAAAGTTCTTGTATTTGAAGATAAAATCTTTTTGCTTTGAAGAAGAAAGATCTAGCTGACTGAAATAAGTTCATTAGATGAAAACCAACAAAAATTGACAAGAACCACGAAAAGTTCTTGTATTTTAAGATAAAATCTTACTCTATTAAGGAAAAAACTTCCAGCTCGCTGAAATCTGTTCATTTGCTGAAAACCAACAAAACCACCAAAAGTTCTTGTATTTGAAGATAAAATCTTTTTGCTTTGAAGAAGAACGATCTAGCTGACTGAAATAAGTTCATTAGATGAAAACCAACAAAAATTGACAAGAACCACGAAAAGTTCTTGTATTTTAAGATAAAATCTTACTCTATTAAGGAAAAAACTTCCAGCTCGCTGAAATATGTTCATTTGCTGAAAACCATCAAAACCACGAAAAGTTCTTGTATTTGAAGATAAAATCATTTTGCTTTGAAGAAGAAAGATCTAGCTGACTGAAATAAGTTCATTAGATGAAAACCAACAAAAATTGACAAGAACCACGAAAAGTTCTTGTATTTTAAGATAAAATCTTACTCTATTAAGGAAAAAACTTCCAGCTCGCTGAATTATGTTCATTTGCTGAAAACCATCAAAACCACGAAAAGTTCTTGTATTTGAAGATAAAATCTTTTTGCTTTGAAGAAGAAAGATCCAGCTGACTGAAATAAGTTCATTAGATGAAAACCAACAAAAATTGACAAGAACCACGAAAAGTTCTTGTATTTTAAGACAAAATCTTAGGCTATTAAAGAAAAAACTTCCAGCTCGCTGAAATCTGTTCATTTGCTGAAAACCATCAAAACCACGAAAAGTTCTTGTATTTGAAGATAAAATCATTTTGCTTTGAAGAAGAAAGATCCAGCTGACTGAAATAAGTTCATTAGATGAAAACCAACAAAAATTGACAAGAACCACGAAAAGTTCTTGTATTTTAAGATAAAATCTTACTCTATTAAGGAAAAAACTTCCAGCTCGCTGAAATCTGTTCATTTGCTGAAAACCAACAAAACCACCAAAAGTTCTTGTATTTGAAGATAAAATCTTTTTGCTTTGAAGAAGAAAGATCGAGCTGACTGAAATAAGTTCATTAGATGAAAACCAACAAAAATTGACAAGAACCACGAAAAGTTCTTGTATTTTAAGATAAAATCTTACTCTATTAAGGAAAAAACTTCCAGCTCGCTGAAATCTGTTCATTTGCTGAAAACCATCAAAACCACGAAAAGTTCTTGTATTTGAAGATAAAATCTTTTTGCTTTGAAGAAGAAAGATCTAGCTGACTGAAATAAGTTCATTAGATGAAAACCAACAAAAATTGACAAGAACCACGAAAAGTTCTTGTATTTTAAGATAAAATCTTACTCTATTAAGGAAATAACTTCCAGCTCGCTGAAATCTGTTCATTTGCTGAAAACCAACAAAACCACCAAAAGTTCTTGTATTTGAAGATAAAATCTTTTTGCTTTGAAGAAGAAAGATCCAGCTGACTGAAATAAGTTCATTAGATGAAAACCAACAAAAATTGACAAGAACCACGAAAAGTTCTTGTATTTTAAGATAAAATCTTACTCTATTAAGGAAAAAACTTCCAGCTCGCTGAATTATGTTCATTTCCTGAAAACCATCAAAACAACGAAAAGTTCTTGTATTTGAAGATAAAATCTTTTTGCTTTGAAGAAGAAAGATCTAGCTGACTGAAATAAGTTCATCAGATGGAAACCAACAAAAATTGACAAGAACCACGAAAAGTTCTTGTATTTTAAGATAAAATCTTACTCTATTAAGGAAATAACATCCAGCTCGCTGAAATCTGTTCATTTGCTGAAAACCATCAAAACCACGAAAAGTTCTTGTATTTGAAGATAAAATCTTTTTGCTTTGAAGAAGAAAGATCTAGCTGACTGAAATAAGTTCATTAGATGAAAACCAACAAAAATTGACAAGAACCACGAAAAGTTCTTGTATTTTAAGATAAAATCTTACTCTATTAAGGAAAAAACTTCCAGCTCGCTGAAATCTGTTCATTTGCTGAAAACCAACAAAACCACCAAAAGTTCTTGTATTTGAAGATAAAATCTTTTTGCTTTGAAGAAGAAAGATCGAGCTGACTGAAATAAGTTCATTAGATGAAAACCAACAAAAATTGACAAGAACCACGAAAAGTTCTTGTATTTTAAGACAAAATCTTAGGCTATTAAAGAAAAAACTTCCAGCTCGCTGAAATCTGTTCATTTGCTGAAAACCATCAAAACCACGAAAAGTTCTTGTATTTGAAGATAAAATCATTTTGCTTTGAAGAAGAAAGATCCAGCTGACTGAAATAAGTTCATTAGATGAAAACCAACAAAAATTGACAAGAACCACGAAAAGTTCTTGTATTTTAAGATAAAATCTTACTCTATTAAGGAAAAAACTTCCAGCTCGCTGAAATCTGTTCATTTGCTGAAAACCAACAAAACCACCAAAAGTTCTTGTATTTGAAGATAAAATCTTTTTGCTTTGAAGAAGAAAGATCGAGCTGACTGAAATAAGTTCATTAGATGAAAACCAACAAAAATTGACAAGAACCACGAAAAGTTCTTGTATTTTAAGATAAAATCTTACTCTATTAAGGAAAAAACTTCCAGCTCGCTGAAATCTGTTCATTTGCTGAAAACCATCAAAACCACGAAAAGTTCTTGTATTTGAAGATAAAATCTTTTTGCTTTGAAGAAGAAAGATCCAGCTGACTGAAATAAGTTCATTAGATGAAAACCAACAAAAATTGACAAGAACCACGAAAAGTTCTTGTATTTTAAGATAAAATCTTACTCTATTAAGGAAAAAACTTCCAGCTCGCTGAAATATGTTCACTTGCTGAAAACCATCAAAACCACGAAAAGTTCTTGTATTTGAAGATAAAATCTTTTTGCTTTGAAGAAGAAAGATCTAGCTGACTGAAATAAGTTCATTAGATGAAAACCAACAAAAATTGACAAGAACCACGAAAAGTTCTTGTATTTTAAGATAAAATCTTACTCTATTAAGGAAAAAACTTCCAGCTCGCTGAAATCTGTTCATTTGCTGAAAACCAACAAAACCACCAAAAGTTCTTGTATTTGAAGATAAAATCTTTTTGCTTTGAAGAAGAAAGATCTAGCTGACTGAAATAAGTTCATTAGATGAAAACCAACAAAAATTAACAAGAACCACGAAAAGTTCTTGTATTTTAAGATAAAATCTTACTCTAGTAAGGAAAAAACTTCCAGCTCGCTGAAATCTGTTCATTTGCTGCAAACCATCAAAACCACGAAAAGTTCTTGTATTTGAAGATAAAATCTTTTTGCTTTGAAGAAGAAAGATCTAGCTGACTGAAATAAGTTCATTAGATGAAAACCAACAAAAATTGACAAGAACCACGAAAAGTTCTTGTATTTTAAGATAAAATCTTACTCTATTAAGGAAAAAACTTCCAGCTCGCTGAAATCTGTTCATTTGCTGAAAACCAACAAAACCACCAAAAGTTCTTGTATTTGAAGATAAAATCTTTTTGCTTTGAAGAAGAAAGATCTAGCTGACTGAAATAAGTTCATTAGATGAAAACCAACAAAAATTAACAAGAACCACGAAAAGTTCTTGTATTTTAAGATAAAATCTTACTCTATTAAGGAAAAAACTTCCAGCTCGCTGAAATCTGTTCATTTGCTGAAAACCAACAAAACCACCAAAAGTTCTTGTATTTGAAGATAAAATCTTTTTGCTTTGAAGAAGAAAGATCTAGCTGACTGAAATAAGTTCATTAGATGAAAACCAACAAAAATTGACAAGAACCACGAAAAGTTCTTGTATTTTAAGATAAAATCTTACTCTATTAAGGAAAAAACTTCCAGCTCGCTGAAATCTGTTCATTTGCTGAAAACCATCAAAACCACGAAAAGTTCTTGTATTTGAAGATAAAATCTTTTTGCTTTGAAGAAGAAAGATCTAGCTGACTGAAATAAGTTCATTAGATGAAAACCAACAAAAATTGACAAGAACCACGAAAAGTTCTTGTATTTTAAGATAAAATCTTACTCTATTAAGGAAAAAACTTCCAGCTCGCTGAAATATGTTCACTTGCTGAAAACCATCAAAACCACGAAAAGTTCTTGTATTTGAAGATAAAATCTTTTTGCTTTGAAGAAGAAAGATCTAGCTGACTGAAATAAGTTCATTAGATGAAAACCAACAAAAATTGACAAGAACCACGAAAATTTCTTGTATTTTAAGATAAAATCTTACTCTATTAAGGAAAAAACTTCCAGCTCGCTGAAATCTGTTCATTTGCTGAAAACCAACAAAACCACCAAAAGTTCTTGTATTTGAAGATAAAATCTTTTTGCTTTGAAGAAGAACGATCTAGCTGACTGAAATAAGTTCATTAGATGAAAACCAACAAAAATTGACAAGAACCACGAAAAGTTCTTGTATTTTAAGATAAAATCTTACTCTATTAAGGAAAAAACTTCCAGCTCGCTGAAATATGTTCATTTGCTGAAAACCATCAAAACCACGAAAAGTTCTTGTATTTGAAGATAAAATCATTTTGCTTTGAAGAAGAAAGATCTAGCTGACTGAAATAAGTTCATTAGATGAAAACCAACAAAAATTGACAAGAACCACGAAAAGTTCTTGTATTTTAAGATAAAATCTTACTCTATTAAGGAAAAAACTTCCAGCTCGCTGAATTATGTTCATTTGCTGAAAACCATCAAAACCACGAAAAGTTCTTGTATTTGAAGATAAAATCTTTTTGCTTTGAAGAAGAAAGATCCAGCTGACTGAAATAAGTTCATTAGATGAAAACCAACAAAAATTGACAAGAACCACGAAAAGTTCTTGTATTTTAAGACAAAATCTTAGGCTATTAAAGAAAAAACTTCCAGCTCGCTGAAATCTGTTCATTTGCTGAAAACCATCAAAACCACGAAAAGTTCTTGTATTTGAAGATAAAATCATTTTGCTTTGAAGAAGAAAGATCCAGCTGACTGAAATAAGTTCATTAGATGAAAACCAACAAAAATTGACAAGAACCACGAAAAGTTCTTGTATTTTAAGATAAAATCTTACTCTATTAAGGAAAAAACTTCCAGCTCGCTGAAATCTGTTCATTTGCTGAAAACCAACAAAACCACCAAAAGTTCTTGTATTTGAAGATAAAATCTTTTTGCTTTGAAGAAGAAAGATCGAGCTGACTGAAATAAGTTCATTAGATGAAAACCAACAAAAATTGACAAGAACCACGAAAAGTTCTTGTATTTTAAGATAAAATCTTACTCTATTAAGGAAAAAACTTCCAGCTCGCTGAAATATGTTCATTTGCTGAAAACCATCAAAACCACGAAAAGTTCTTGTATTTGAAGATAAAATCTTTTTGCTTTGAAGAAGAAAGATCTAGCTGACTGAAATAAGTTCATTAGATGAAAACCAACAAAAATTGACAAGAACCACGAAAAGTTCTTGTATTTTAAGATAAAATCTTACTCTATTAAGGAAAAAACTTCCAGCTCGCTGAAATATGTTCACTTGCTGAAAACCATCAAAACCACGAAAAGTTCTTGTATTTGAAGATAAAATCTTTTTGCTTTGAAGAAGAAAGATCTAGCTGACTGAAATAAGTTCATTAGATGAAAACCAACAAAAATTGACAAGAACCACGAAAAGTTCTTGTATTTTAAGATAAAATCTTACTCTATTAAGGAAATAACTTCCAGCTCGCTGAAATCTGTTCATTTGCTGAAAACCAACAAAACCACCAAAAGTTCTTGTATTTGAAGATAAAATCTTTTTGCTTTGAAGAAGAAAGATCCAGCTGACTGAAATAAGTTCATTAGATGAAAACCAACAAAAATTGACAAGAACCACGAAAAGTTCTTGTATTTTAAGATAAAATCTTACTCTATTAAGGAAAAAACTTCCAGCTCGCTGAAATATGTTCATTTGCTGAAAACCATCAAAACCACGAAAAGTTCTTGTATTTGAAGATAAAATCATTTTGCTTTGAAGAAGAAAGATCTAGCTGACTGAAATAAGTTCATTAGATGAAAACCAACAAAAATTGACAAGAACCACGAAAAGTTCTTGTATTTTAAGATAAAATCTTACTCTATGAAGGAAAAAACTTCCAGCTCGCTGAATTATGTTCATTTGCTGAAAACCATCAAAACCACGAAAAGTTCTTGTATTTGAAGATAAAATCTTTTTGCTTTGAAGAAGAAAGATCCAGCTGACTGAAATAAGTTCATTAGATGAAAACCAACAAAAATTGACAAGAACCACGAAAAGTTCTTGTATTTTAAGACAAAATCTTAGGCTATTAAAGAAAAAACTTCCAGCTCGCTGAAATCTGTTCATTTGCTGAAAACCATCAAAACCACGAAAAGTTCTTGTATTTGAAGATAAAATCATTTTGCTTTGAAGAAGAAAGATCCAGCTGACTGAAATAAGTTCATTAGATGAAAACCAACAAAAATTGACAAGAACCACGAAAAGTTCTTGTATTTTAAGATAAAATCTTACTCTATTAAGGAAAAAACTTCCAGCTCGCTGAAATCTGTTCATTTGCTGAAAACCAACAAAACCACCAAAAGTTCTTGTATTTGAAGATAAAATCTTTTTGCTTTGAAGAAGAAAGATCGAGCTGACTGAAATAAGTTCATTAGATGAAAACCAACAAAAATTGACAAGAACCACGAAAAGTTCTTGTATTTTAAGATAAAATCTTACTCTATTAAGGAAAAAACTTCCAGCTCGCTGAATTATGTTCATTTGCTGAAAACCATCAAAACCACGAAAAGTTCTTGTATTTGAAGATAAAATCTTTTTGCTTTGAAGAAGAAAGATCCAGCTGACTGAAATAAGTTCATTAGATGAAAACCAACAAAAATTGACAAGAACCACGAAAAGTTCTTGTATTTTAAGACAAAATCTTAGGCTATTAAAGAAAAAACTTCCAGCTCGCTGAAATCTGTTCATTTGCTGAAAACCATCAAAACCACGAAAAGTCCTTGTATTTGAAGATAAAATCATTTTGCTTTGAAGAAGAAAGATCCAGCTGACTGAAATAAGTTCATTAGATGAAAACCAACAAAAATTGACAAGAACCACGAAAAGTTCTTGTATTTTAAGATAAAATCTTACTCTATTGAGGAAAAAACTTCCAGCTCGCTGAAATCTGTTCATTTGCTGAAAACCAACAAAACCACCAAAAGTTCTTGTATTTGAAGATAAAATCTTTTTGCTTTGAAGAAGAAAGATCTAGCTGACTGAAATAAGTTCATTAGATGAAAACCAACAAAAATTGACAAGAACCACGAAAAGTTCTTGTATTTTAAGATAAAATCTTACTCTATTAAGGAAAAAACTTCCAGCTCGCTGAAATCTGTTCATTTGCTGAAAACCATCAAAACCACGAAAAGTTCTTGTATTTGAAGATAAAATCTTTTTGCTTTGAAGAAGAAAGATCTAGCTGACTGAAATAAGTTCATTAGATGAAAACCAACAAAAATTGACAAGAACCACGAAAAGTTCTTGTATTTTAAGATAAAATCTTACTCTATTAAGGAAAAAACTTCCAGCTCGCTGAAATCTGTTCATTTGCTGAAAAACAACAAAACCACCAAAAGTTCTTGTATTTGAAGATAAAATCTTTTTGCTTTGAAGAAGAAAGATCCAGCTGACTGAAATAAGTTCATTAGATGAAAACCAACAAAAATTAACAAGAACCACGAAAAGTTCTTGTATTTTAAGATAAAATCTTACTCTATTAAGGAAAAAACTTCCAGCTCGCTGAAATCTGTTCATTTGCTGCAAACCATCAAAACCACGAAAAGTTCTTGTATTTGAAGATAAAATCTTTTTGCTTTGAAGAAGAAAGATCTAGCTGACTGAAATAAGTTCATTAGATGAAAACCAACAAAAATTGACAGGAAACACGAAAAGTTCTTGTATTTTAAGATAAAATCTTACTCTATTAAGGAAAAAACTTCCAGCTCGCTGAAATATGTTAATTTGCTGAAAACCAACAAAACCACGAAAAGTTCTTGTATTTGAAGATAAAATCTTTTTGCTTTGAAGAAGAAAGATCTAGCTGACTGAAATAAGTTCATCAGATGAAAACCAACAAAAATTGACAAGAACCACGAAAAGTTCTTGTATTTTAAGATAAAATCTTACTCTATTAAGGAAAAAACTTCCAGCTCGCTGAAATCTGTTCATTTGCTGAAAAACAACAAAACCACCAAAAGTTCTTGTATTTGAAGATAAAATCTTTTTGCTTTGAAGAAGAAAGATCTAGCTGACTGAAATAAGTTCATTAGATGAAAACCAACAAAAATTAACAAGAACCACGAAAAGTTCTTGTATTTTAAGATAAAATCTTACTCTATTAAGGAAAAAACTTCCAGCTCGCTGAAATCTGTTCATTTGCTGCAAACCATCAAAACCACGAAAAGTTCTTGTATTTGAAGATAAAATCTTTTTGCTTTGAAGAAGAAAGATCTAGCTGACTGAAATAAGTTCATTAGATGAAAACCAACAAAAATCGACAAGAACCACGAAAAGTTCTTGTATTTTAAGATAAAATCTTACTCTATTAAGGAAAAAACTTCCAGCTCGCTGAATTATGTTCATTTCCTGAAAACCATCAAAACAACGAAAAGTTCTTGTATTTGAAGATAAAATCTTTTTGCTTTGAAGAAGAAAGATCTAGCTGACTGAAATAAGTTCATCAGATGGAAACCAACAAAAATTGACAAGAACCACATTTGCTGAAAACCAACAAGACCACGAAAAGTTCTTGTATTTGAAGATAAAATCTTTTTGCTTTGAAGAAGAAAGATCCAGCTGACTGAAATAAGTTCATTAGATGAAAACCAACAAAAATTGACAAGAACCACGAAAAGTTCTTGTATTTTAAGACAAAATCTTAGGCTATTAAAGAAAAAACTTCCAGCTCGCTGAAATCTGTTCATTTGCTGAAAACCATCAAAACCACGAAAAGTTCTTGTATTTGAAGATAAAATCATTTTGCTTTGAAGAAGAAAGATCTAGCTGACTGAAATAAGTTCATTAGATGAAAACCAACAAAAATTGACAAGAACCACGAAAAGTTCTTGTATTTTAAGATAAAATCTTACTCTATTAAGGAAAAAACTTCCAGCTCGCTGAAATCTGTTCATTTGCTGAAAACCAACAAAACCACCAAAAGTTCTTGTATTTGAAGATAAAATCTTTTTGCTTTGAAGAAGAAAGATCGAGCTGACTGAAATAAGTTCATTAGATGAAAACCAACAAAAATTGACAAGAACCACGAAAAGTTCTTGTATTTTAAGATAAAATCTTACTCTATTAAGGAAAAAACTTCCAGCTCGCTGAAATCTGTTCATTTGCTGAAAACCATCAAAACCACGAAAAGTTCTTGTATTTGAAGATAAAATCTTTTTGCTTTGAAGAAGAAAGATCCAGCTGACTGAAATAAGTTCATTAGATGAAAACCAACAAAAATTGACAAGAACCACGAAAAGTTCTTGTATTTTAAGATAAAATCTTACTCTATTGAGGAAAAAACTTCCAGCTCGATGAAATCTGTTCATTTGCTGAAAACCAACAAAACCACCAAAAGTTCTTGTATTTGAAGATAAAATCTTTTTGCTTTGAAGAAGAAAGATCTAGCTGACTGAAATAAGTTCATTGGATGAAAACCAACAAAAATTGACAAGAACCACGAAAAGTTCTTGTATTTTAAGATAAAATCTTACTCTATTAAGGAAAAAACTTCCAGCTCGCTGAAATCTGTTCATTTGCTGAAAAACAACAAAACCACCAAAAGTTCTTGTATTTGAAGATAAAATCTTTTTGCTTTGAAGAAGAAAGATCTAGCTGACTGAAATAAGGTCATTAGATGAAAACCAACAAAAATTAACAAGAACCACGAAAAGTTCTTGTATTTTAAGATAAAATCTTACTCTATTAAGGAAAAAACTTCCAGCTCGCTGAAATCTGTTCATTTGCTGCAAACCATCAAAACCACGAAAAGTTCTTGTATTTGAAGATAAAATCTTTTTGCTTTGAAGAAGAAAGATCTAGCTGACTGAAATAAGTTCATTAGATGAAAACCAACAAAAATTGACAAGAAACACGAAAAGTTCTTGTATTTTAAGATAAAATCTTACTCTATTAAGGAAAAAACTTCCAGCTCGCTGAAATATGTTAATTTGCTGAAAACCAACAAAACCACGAAAAGTTCTTGTATTTGAAGATAAAATCTTTTTGCTTTGAAGAAGAAAGATCTAGCTGACTGAAATAAGTTCATTAGATGAAAACCAACAAAAATTGACAAGAACCACGAAAAGTTCTTGTATTTTAAGATAAAATCTTACTCTATTAAGGAAAAAACTTCCAGCTCGCTGAAATCTGTTCATTTGCTGAAAAACAACAAAACCACCAAAAGTTCTTGTATTTGAAGATAAAATCTTTTTGCTTTGAAGAAGAAAGATCTAGCTGACTGAAATAAGTTCATTAGATGAAAACCAACAAAAATTAACAAGAACCACGAAAAGTTCTTGTATTTTAAGATAAAATCTTACTCTTTTCAGGAAAAAACTTCCAGCTCGCTGAAATCTGTTCATTTGCTGCAAACCATCAAAACCACGAAAAGTTCTTGTATTTGAAGATAAAATCTTTTTGCTTTGAAGAAGAAAGATCTAGCTGACTGAAATAAGTTCATTAGATGAAAACCAACAAAAATTGACAAGAACCACGAAAAGTTCTTGTATTTTAAGATAAAATCTTACTCTATTAAGGAAAAAACTTCCAGCTCGCTGAATTATGTTCATTTCCTGAAAACCATCAAAACAACGAAAAGTTCTTGTATTTGAAGATAAAATCTTTTTGCTTTGAAGAAGAAAGATCTAGCTGACTGAAATAAGTTCATTAGATGAAAACCAACAAAAATTGACAAGAAACACGAAAAGTTCTTGTATTTTAAGATAAAATCTTACTCTATTAAGGAAAAAACTTCCAGCTCGCTGAAATCTGTTCATTTGCTGAAAACCATCAAAACCACCAAAAGTTCTTGTATTTGAAGATAAAATCTTTTTGCTTTGAAGAAGAAAGATCCAGCTGACTGAAATAAGTTCATCAGATGAAAACCAACAAAAATTGACAAGAACCACGAAAAGTTCTTGTATTTTAAGATAAAATCTTACTCTATTCAGGAAAAAACTTCCAGCTCGCTGAAATATGTTCATTTGCTGAAAACCATCAAAACCACGAAAAGTTCTTGTATTTGAAGATAAAATCTTTTTGCTTTGAAGAAGAAAGATCTAGCTGACTGAAATAAGTTCATTAGATGAAAACCAACAAAAATTGACAAGAACCACGAAAAGTTCTTGTATTTTAAGATAAAATCTTACTCTATGAAGGAAAAAACTTCCAGGTCGCTGAATTATGTTCATTTGCTGAAAACCATCAAAACCACGAAAAGTTCTTGTATTTCAAGATAAAATCTTTTTGCTTTGAAGAAGAAAGATCCAGCTGACTGAAATAAGTTCATTAGATGAAAACCAACAAAAATTGACAAGAACCACGAAAAGTTCTTGTATTTTAAGACAAAATCTTAGGCTATTAAAGAAAAAACTTCCAGCTCGCTGAAATCTGTTCATTTGCTGAAAACCAACAAAACCACCAAAAGTTCTTGTATTTGAAGATAAAATCTTTTTGCTTTGAAGAAGAAAGATCTAGCTGACTGAAATAAGTTCATTAGATGAAAACCAACAAAAATTGACAAGAACCACGAAAAGTTCTTGTATTTTAAGATAAAATCTTACTCTATTAAGGAAAAAACTTCCAGCTCGCTGAAATCTGTTCATTTGCTGAAAACCATCAAAACCACGAAAAGTTCTTGTATTTGAAGATAAAATCTTTTTGCTTTGAAGAAGAAAGATCTAGCTGACTGAAATAAGTTCATTAGATGAAAACCAACAAAAATTGACAAGAACCACGAAAAGTTCTTGTATTTTAAGATAAAATCTTAGGCTATTAAAGAAAAAACTTCCAGCTCGCTGAAATCTGTTCATTTGCTGAAAACCATCAAAACCACGAAAAGTTCTTGTATTTGAAGATAAAATCATTTTGCTTTGAAGAAGAAAGATCTAGCTGACTGAAATAAGTTCATTAGATGAAAACCAACAAAAATTGACAAGAACCACGAAAAGTTCTTGTATTTTAAGATAAAATCTTACTCTATTAAGGAAAAAACTTCCAGCTCGCTGAAATCTGTTCATTTGCTGAAAACCAACAAAACCACCAAAAGTTCTTGTATTTGAAGATAAAATCTTTTTGCTTTGAAGAAGAAAGATCGAGCTGACTGAAATAAGTTCATTAGATGAAAACCAACAAAAATTGACAAGAACCACGAAAAGTTCTTGTATTTTAAGATAAAATCTTACTCTATTAAGGAAAAAACTTCCAGCTCGCTGAAATCTGTTCATTTGCTGAAAACCATCAAAACCACGAAAAGTTCTTGTATTTGAAGATAAAATCTTTTTGCTTTGAAGAAGAAAGATCCAGCTGACTGAAATAAGTTCATTAGATGAAAACCAACAAAAATTGACAAGAACCACGAAAAGTTCTTGTATTTTAAGATAAAATCTTACTCTATTGAGGAAAAAACTTCCAGCTCGCTGAAATCTGTTCATTTGCTGAAAACCAACAAAACCACCAAAAGTTCTTGTATTTGAAGATAAAATCTTTTTGCTTTGAAGAAGAAAGATCTAGCTGACTGAAATAAGTTCATTGGATGAAAACCAACAAAAATTGACAAGAACCACGAAAAGTTCTTGTATTTTAAGATAAAATCTTACTCTATTAAGGAAAAAACTTCCAGCTCGCTGAAATCTGTTCATTTGCTGAAAAACAACAAAACCACCAAAAGTTCTTGTATTTGAAGATAAAATCTTTTTGCTTTGAAGAAGAAAGATCTAGCTGACTGAAATAAGGTCATTAGATGAAAACCAACAAAAATTAACAAGAACCACGAAAAGTTCTTGTATTTTAAGATAAAATCTTACTCTATTAAGGAAAAAACTTCCAGCTCGCTGAAATCTGTTCATTTGCTGCAAACCATCAAAACCACGAAAAGTTCTTGTATTTGAAGATAAAATCTTTTTGCTTTGAAGAAGAAAGATCTAGCTGACTGAAATAAGTTCATTAGATGAAAACCAACAAAAATTGACAAGAAACACGAAAAGTTCTTGTATTTTAAGATAAAATCTTACTCTATTAAGGAAAAAACTTCCAGCTCGCTGAAATATGTTAATTTGCTGAAAACCAACAAAACCACGAAAAGTTCTTGTATTTGAAGATAAAATCTTTTTGCTTTGAAGAAGAAAGATCTAGCTGACTGAAATAAGTTCATTAGATGAAAACCAACAAAAATTGACAAGAACCACGAAAAGTTCTTGTATTTTAAGATAAAATCTTACTCTATTAAGGAAAAAACTTCCAGCTCGCTGAAATCTGTTCATTTGCTGAAAAACAACAAAACCACCAAAAGTTCTTGTATTTGAAGATAAAATCTTTTTGCTTTGAAGAAGAAAGATCTAGCTGACTGAAATAAGTTCATTAGATGAAAACCAACAAAAATTAACAAGAACCACGAAAAGTTCTTGTATTTTAAGATAAAATCTTACTCTTTTCAGGAAAAAACTTCCAGCTCGCTGAAATCTGTTCATTTGCTGCAAACCATCAAAACCACGAAAAGTTCTTGTATTTGAAGATAAAATCTTTTTGCTTTGAAGAAGAAAGATCTAGCTGACTGAAATAAGTTCATTAGATGAAAACCAACAAAAATTGACAAGAACCACGAAAAGTTCTTGTATTTTAAGATAAAATCTTACTCTATTAAGGAAAAAACTTCCAGCTCGCTGAATTATGTTCATTTCCTGAAAACCATCAAAACAACGAAAAGTTCTTGTATTTGAAGATAAAATCTTTTTGCTTTGAAGAAGAAAGATCGAGCTGACTGAAATAAGTTCATTAGATGAAAACCAACAAAAATTGACAAGAAACACGAAAAGTTCTTGTATTTTAAGATAAAATCTTACTCTATTAAGGAAAAAACTTCCAGCTCGCTGAAATCTGTTCATTTGCTGAAAACCATCAAAACCACCAAAAGTTCTTGTATTTGAAGATAAAATCTTTTTGCTTTGAAGAAGAAAGATCCAGCTGACTGAAATAAGTTCATCAGATGAAAACCAACAAAAATTGACAAGAACCACGAAAAGTTCTTGTATTTTAAGATAAAATCTTACTCTATTCAGGAAAAAACTTCCAGCTCGCTGAAATATGTTCATTTGCTGAAAACCATCAAAACCACGAAAAGTTCTTGTATTTGAAGATAAAATCTTTTTGCTTTGAAGAAGAAAGATCTAGCTGACTGAAATAAGTTCATTAGATGAAAACCAACAAAAATTGACAAGAACCACGAAAAGTTCTTGTATTTTAAGATAAAATCTTACTCTATGAAGGAAAAAACTTCCAGGTCGCTGAATTATGTTCATTTGCTGAAAACCATCAAAACCACGAAAAGTTCTTGTATTTCAAGATAAAATCTTTTTGCTTTGAAGAAGAAAGATCCAGCTGACTGAAATAAGTTCATTAGATGAAAACCAACAAAAATTGACAAGAACCACGAAAAGTTCTTGTATTTTAAGACAAAATCTTAGGCTATCAAAGAAAAAACTTCCAGCTCGCTGAAATCTGTTCATTTGCTGAAAACCAACAAAACCACCAAAAGTTCTTGTATTTGAAGATAAAATCTTTTTGCTTTGAAGAAGAAAGATCTAGCTGACTGAAATAAGTTCATTAGATGAAAACCAACAAAAATTGACAAGAACCACGAAAAGTTCTTGTATTTTAAGATAAAATCTTACTCTATTAAGGAAAAAACTTCCAGCTCGCTGAAATCTGTTCATTTGCTGAAAACCATCAAAACCACGAAAAGTTCTTGTATTTGAAGATAAAATCTTTTTGCTTTGAAGAAGAAAGATCTAGCTGACTGAAATAAGTTCATTAGATGAAAACCAACAAAAATTGACAAGAACCACGAAAAGTTCTTGTATTTTAAGATAAAATCTTACTCTATTAAGGAAAAAACTTCCAGCTCGCTGAAATCTGTTCATTTGCTGAAAACCAACAAAACCACCAAAAGTTCTTGTATTTGAAGATAAAATCTTTTTGCTTTGAAGAAGAACGATCTAGCTGACTGAAATAAGTTCATTAGATGAAAACCAACAAAAATTAACAAGAACCACGAAAAGTTCTTGTATTTTAAGATAAAATCTTACTGTATTAAGGAAAAAACTTCCAGCTCGCTGAAATCTGTTCATTTGCTGAAAACCAACAAAACCACCAAAAGTTCTTGTATTTGAAGATAAAATCTTTTTGCTTTGAAGAAGAACGATCTAGCTGACTGAAATAAGTTCATTAGATGAAAACCAACAAAAATTGACAAGAACCACGAAAAGTTCTTGTATTTTAAGATAAAATCTTACTCTATTAAGGAAAAAACTTCCAGCTCGCTGAATTATGTTCATTTGCTGAAAACCATCAAAACCACGAAAAGTTCTTGTATTTGAAGATAAAATCTTTTTGCTTTGAAGAAGAAAGATCCAGCTGACTGAAATAAGTTCATTAGATGAAAACCAACAAAAATTGACAAGAACCACGAAAAGTTCTTGTATTTTAAGACAAAATCTTAGGCTATTAAAGAAAAAACTTCCAGCTCGCTGAAATCTGTTCATTTGCTGAAAACCAACAAAACCACCAAAAGTTCTTGTATTTGAAGATAAAATCTTTTTGCTTTGAAGAAGAAAGATCGAGCTGACTGAAATAAGTTCATTAGATGAAAACCAACAAAAATTGACAAGAACCACGAAAAGTTCTTGTATTTTAAGATAAAATCTTACTCTATTAAGGAAAAAACTTCCAGCTCGCTGAAATCTGTTCATTTGCTGAAAACCATCAAAACCACGAAAAGTTCTTGTATTTGAAGATAAAATCTTTTTGCTTTGAAGAAGAAAGATCTAGCTGACTGAAATAAGTTCATTAGATGAAAACCAACAAAAATTGACAAGAACCACGAAAAGTTCTTGTATTTTAAGATAAAATCTTACTCTATTAAGGAAAAAACTTCCAGCTCGCTGAAATATGTTCACTTGCTGAAAACCATCAAAACCACGAAAAGTTCTTGTATTTGAAGATAAAATCTTTTTGCTTTGAAGAAGAAAGATCTAGCTGACTGAAATAAGTTCATTAGATGAAAACCAACAAAAATTGACAAGAACCACGAAAAGTTCTTGTATTTTAAGATAAAATCTTACTCTATTAAGGAAATAACTTCCAGCTCGCTGAAATCTGTTCATTTGCTGAAAACCAACAAAACCACCAAAAGTTCTTGTATTTGAAGATAAAATCTTTTTGCTTTGAAGAAGAAAGATCTAGCTGACTGAAATAAGTTCATTAGATGAAAACCAACAAAAATTGACAAGAACCACGAAAAGTTCTTGTATTTTAAGATAAAATCTTACTCTATTAAGGAAAAAACTTCCAGCTCGCTGAAATCTGTTCATTTGCTGAAAACCAACAAAACCACCAAAAGTTCTTGTATTTGAAGATAAAATCTTTTTGCTTTGAAGAAGAAAGATCTAGCTGACTGAAATAAGTTCATTAGATGAAAACCAACAAAAATTGACAAGAACCACGAAAAGTTCTTGTATTTTAAGATAAAATCTTACTCTATTAAGGAAAAAACTTCCAGCTCGCTGAAATCTGTTCATTTGCTGAAAACCATCAAAACCACGAAAAGTTCTTGTATTTGAAGATAAAATCTTTTTGCTTTGAAGAAGAAAGATCTAGCTGACTGAAATAAGTTCATTAGATGAAAACCAACAAAAATTGACAAGAACCACGAAAAGTTCTTGTATTTTAAGATAAAATCTTACTCTATTAAGGAAAAAACTTCCAGCTCGCTGAAATATGTTCACTTGCTGAAAACCATCAAAACCACGAAAAGTTCTTGTATTTGAAGATAAAATCTTTTTGCTTTGAAGAAGAACGATCTAGCTGACTGAAATAAGTTCATTAGATGAAAACCAACAAAAATTAACAAGAACCACGAAAAGTTCTTGTATTTTAAGATAAAATCTTACTGTATTAAGGAAAAAACTTCCAGCTCGCTGAAATCTGTTCATTTGCTGCAAACCATCAAAACCACGAAAAGTTCTTGTATTTGAAGATAAAATCTTTTTGCTTTGAAGAAGAAAGATCTAGCTGACTGAAATAAGTTCATTAGATGAAAACCAACAAAAATTGACAAGAAACACGAAAAGTTCTTGTATTTTAAGATAAAATCTTACTCTATTAAGGAAAAAACTTCCAGCTCGCTGAAATCTGTTCATTTGCTGAAAACCATCAAAACCACCAAAAGTTCTTGTATTTGAAGATAAAATCTTTTTGCTTTGAAGAAGAAAGATCCAGCTGACTGAAATAAGTTCATCAGATGAAAACCAACAAAAATTGACAAGAACCACGAAAAGTTCTTGTATTTTAAGATAAAATCTTACTCTATTCAGGAAAAAACTTCCAGCTCGCTGAAATATGTTCATTTGCTGAAAACCATCAAAACCACGAAAAGTTCTTGTATTTGAAGATAAAATCATTTTGCTTTGAAGAAGAAAGATCTAGCTGACTGAAATAAGTTCATTAGATGAAAACCAACAAAAATTGACAAGAACCACGAAAAGTTCTTGTATTTTAAGATAAAATCTTACTCTATGAAGGAAAAAACTTCCAGCTCGCTGAATTATGTTCATTTGCTGAAAACCATCAAAACCACGAAAAGTTCTTGTATTTGAAGATAAAATCTTTTTGCTTTGAAGAAGAAAGATCCAGCTGACTGAAATAAGTTCATTAGATGAAAACCAACAAAAATTGACAAGAACCACGAAAAGTTCTTGTATTTTAAGACAAAATCTTAGGCTATTAAAGAAAAAACTTCCAGCTCGCTGAAATCTGTTCATTTGCTCAAAACCAACAAAACCACCAAAAGTTCTTGTATTTGAAGATAAAATCTTTTTGCTTTGAAGAAGAAAGATCTAGCTGACTGAAATAAGTTCATTAGATGAAAACCAACAAAAATTGACAAGAACCACGAAAAGTTCTTGTATTTTAAGATAAAATCTTACTCTATTAAGGAAAAAACTTCCAGCTCGCTGAAATCTGTTCATTTGCTGAAAACCAACAAAACCACCAAAAGTTCTTGTATTTGAAGATAAAATCTTTTTGCTTTGAAGAAGAACGATCTAGCTGACTGAAATAAGTTCATTAGATGAAAACCAACAAAAATTAACAAGAACCACGAAAAGTTCTTGTATTTTAAGATAAAATCTTACTGTATTAAGGAAAAAACTTCCAGCTCGCTGAAATCTGTTCATTTGCTGCAAACCATCAAAACCACGAAAAGTTCTTGTATTTGAAGATAAAATCTTTTTGCTTTGAAGAAGAAAGATCTAGCTGACTGAAATAAGTTCATTAGATGAAAACCAACAAAAATTGACAAGAACCACGAAAAGTTCTTGTATTTTAAGATAAAATCTTACTCTATTAAGGAAAAAACTTCCAGCTCGCTGAATTATGTTCATTTGCTGAAAACCATCAAAACCACGAAAAGTTCTTGTATTTGAAGATAAAATCTTTTTGCTTTGAAGAAGAAAGATCCAGCTGACTGAAATAAGTTCATTAGATGAAAACCAACAAAAATTGACAAGAACCACGAAAAGTTCTTGTATTTTAAGACAAAATCTTAGGCTATTAAAGAAAAAACTTCCAGCTCGCTGAAATCTGTTCATTTGCTGAAAACCAACAAAACCACCAAAAGTTCTTGTATTTGAAGATAAAATCTTTTTGCTTTGAAGAAGAAAGATCGAGCTGACTGAAATAAGTTCATTAGATGAAAACCAACAAAAATTGACAAGAACCACGAAAAGTTCTTGTATTTTAAGATAAAATCTTACTCTATTAAGGAAAAAACTTCCAGCTCGCTGAAATCTGTTCATTTGCTGAAAACCATCAAAACCACGAAAAGTTCTTGTATTTGAAGATAAAATCTTTTTGCTTTGAAGAAGAAAGATCTAGCTGACTGAAATAAGTTCATTAGATGAAAACCAACAAAAATTGACAAGAACCACGAAAAGTTCTTGTATTTTAAGATAAAATCTTACTCTATTAAGGAAAAAACTTCCAGCTCGCTGAAATATGTTCACTTGCTGAAAACCATCAAAACCACGAAAAGTTCTTGTATTTGAAGATAAAATCTTTTTGCTTTGAAGAAGAAAGATCTAGCTGACTGAAATAAGTTCATTAGATGAAAACCAACAAAAATTGACAAGAACCACGAAAAGTTCTTGTATTTTAAGATAAAATCTTACTCTATTAAGGAAATAACTTCCAGCTCGCTGAAATCTGTTCATTTGCTGAAAACCAACAAAACCACCAAAAGTTCTTGTATTTGAAGATAAAATCTTTTTGCTTTGAAGAAGAAAGATCTAGCTGACTGAAATAAGTTCATTAGATGAAAACCAACAAAAATTGACAAGAACCACGAAAAGTTCTTGTATTTTAAGATAAAATCTTACTCAATTAAGGAAAAAACTTCCAGCTCGCTGAAATATGTTCACTTGCTGAAAACCATCAAAACCACGAAAAGTTCTTGTATTTGAAGATAAAATCTTTTTGCTTTGAAGAAGAAAGATCTAGCTGACTGAAATAAGTTCATTAGATGAAAACCAACAAAAATTGACAAGAACCACGAAAAGTTCTTGTATTTTAAGATAAAATCTTACTCTATTAAGGAAATAACTTCCAGCTCGCTGAAATCTGTTCATTTGCTGAAAACCAACAAAACCACCAAAAGTTCTTGTATTTGAAGATAAAATCTTTTTGCTTTGAAGAAGAAAGATCTAGCTGACTGAAATAAGTTCATTAGATGAAAACCAACAAAAATTGACAAGAACCACGAAAAGTTCTTGTATTTTAAGATAAAATCTTACTCTATTAAGGAAAAAACTTCCAGCTCGCTGAAATCTGTTCATTTGCTGAAAACCAACAAAACCACCAAAAGTTCTTGTATTTGAAGATAAAATCTTTTTGCTTTGAAGAAGAAAGATCTAGCTGACTGAAATAAGTTCATTAGATGAAAACCAACAAAAATTGACAAGAACCACGAAAAGTTCTTGTATTTTAAGATAAAATCTTACTCTATTAAGGAAAAAACTTCCAGCTCGCTGAAATCTGTTCATTTGCTGAAAACCATCAAAACCACGAAAAGTTCTTGTATTTGAAGATAAAATCTTTTTGCTTTGAAGAAGAAAGATCTAGCTGACTGAAATAAGTTCATTAGATGAAAACCAACAAAAATTGACAAGAACCACGAAAAGTTCTTGTATTTTAAGATAAAATCTTACTCTATTAAGGAAAAAACTTCCAGCTCGCTGAAATATGTTCACTTGCTGAAAACCATCAAAACCACGAAAAGTTCTTGTATTTGAAGATAAAATCTTTTTGCTTTGAAGAAGAAAGATCTAGCTGACTGAAATAAGTTCATTAGATGAAAACCAACAAAAATTGACAAGAACCACGAAAAGTTCTTGTATTTAAGATAAAATCTTACTCTATTAAGGAAAAAACTTCCAGCTCGCTGAAATCTGTTCATTTGCTGAAAACCAACAAAACCACCAAAAGTTCTTGTATTTGAAGATAAAATCTTTTTGCTTTGAAGAAGAACGATCTAGCTGACTGAAATAAGTTCATTAGATGAAAACCAACAAAAATTAACAAGAACCACGAAAAGTTCTTGTATTTTAAGATAAAATCTTACTGTATTAAGGAAAAAACTTCCAGCTCGCTGAAATCTGTTCATTTGCTGCAAACCATCAAAACCACGAAAAGTTCTTGTATTTGAAGATAAAATCTTTTTGCTTTGAAGAAGAAAGATCTAGCTGACTGAAATAAGTTCATTAGATGAAAACCAACAAAAATTGACAAGAAACACGAAAAGTTCTTGTATTTTAAGATAAAATCTTACTCTATTAAGGAAAAAACTTCCAGCTCGCTGAAATCTGTTCATTTGCTGAAAACCATCAAAACCACCAAAAGTTCTTGTATTTGAAGATAAAATCTTTTTGCTTTGAAGAAGAAAGATCCAGCTGACTGAAATAAGTTCATCAGATGAAAACCAACAAAAATTGACAAGAACCACGAAAAGTTCTTGTATTTTAAGATAAAATCTTACTCTATTCAGGAAAAAACTTCCAGCTCGCTGAAATATGTTCATTTGCTGAAAACCATCAAAACCACGAAAAGTTCTTGTATTTGAAGATAAAATCATTTTGCTTTGAAGAAGAAAGATCTAGCTGACTGAAATAAGTTCATTAGATGAAAACCAACAAAAATTGACAAGAACCACGAAAAGTTCTTGTATTTTAAGATAAAATCTTACTCTATGAAGGAAAAAACTTCCAGCTCGCTGAATTATGTTCATTTGCTGAAAACCATCAAAACCACGAAAAGTTCTTGTATTTGAAGATAAAATCTTTTTGCTTTGAAGAAGAAAGATCCAGCTGACTGAAATAAGTTCATTAGATGAAAACCAACAAAAATTGACAAGAACCACGAAAAGTTCTTGTATTTTAAGACAAAATCTTAGGCTATTAAAGAAAAAACTTCCAGCTCGCTGAAATCTGTTCATTTGCTCAAAACCAACAAAACCACCAAAAGTTCTTGTATTTGAAGATAAAATCTTTTTGCTTTGAAGAAGAAAGATCTAGCTGACTGAAATAAGTTCATTAGATGAAAACCAACAAAAATTGACAAGAACCACGAAAAGTTCTTGTATTTTAAGATAAAATCTTACTCTATTAAGGAAAAAACTTCCAGCTCGCTGAAATCTGTTCATTTGCTGAAAACCATCAAAACCACGAAAAGTACGTGTATTTGAAGATAAAATCTTTTTGCTTTGAAGAAGAAAGATCTAGCTGACTGAAATAAGTTCATTAGATGAAAACCAACAAAAATTGACAAGAACCACGAAAAGTTCTTGTATTTTAAGATAAAATCTTACTCTATTAAGGAAAAAACTTCCAGCTCGCTGAAATCTGTTCATTTGCTGAAAACCAACAAAACCACCAAAAGTTCTTGTATTTGAAGATAAAATCTTTTTGCTTTGAAGAAGAACGATCTAGCTGACTGAAATAAGTTCATTAGATGAAAACCAACAAAAATTAACAAGAACCACGAAAAGTTCTTGTATTTTAAGATAAAATCTTACTGTATTAAGGAAAAAACTTCCAGCTCGCTGAAATCTGTTCATTTGCTGCAAACCATCAAAACCACGAAAAGTTCTTGTATTTGAAGATAAAATCTTTTTGCTTTGAAGAAGAAAGATCTAGCTGACTGAAATAAGTTCATTAGATGAAAACCAACAAAAATTGACAAGAACCACGAAAAGTTCTTGTATTTTAAGATAAAATCTTACTCTATTAAGGAAAAAACTTCCAGCTCGCTGAATTATGTTCATTTGCTGAAAACCATCAAAACCACGAAAAGTTCTTGTATTTGAAGATAAAATCTTTTTGCTTTGAAGAAGAAAGATCCAGCTGACTGAAATAAGTTCATTAGATGAAAACCAACAAAAATTGACAAGAACCACGAAAAGTTCTTGTATTTTAAGACAAAATCTTAGGCTATTAAAGAAAAAACTTCCAGCTCGCTGAAATCTGTTCATTTGCTGAAAACCAACAAAACCACCAAAAGTTCTTGTATTTGAAGATAAAATCTTTTTGCTTTGAAGAAGAAAGATCGAGCTGACTGAAATAAGTTCATTAGATGAAAACCAACAAAAATTGACAAGAACCACGAAAAGTTCTTGTATTTTAAGATAAAATCTTACTCTATTAAGGAAAAAACTTCCAGCTCGCTGAAATCTGTTCATTTGCTGAAAACCATCAAAACCACGAAAAGTTCTTGTATTTGAAGATAAAATCTTTTTGCTTTGAAGAAGAAAGATCTAGCTGACTGAAATAAGTTCATTAGATGAAAACCAACAAAAATTGACAAGAACCACGAAAAGTTCTTGTATTTTAAGATAAAATCTTACTCTATTAAGGAAAAAACTTCCAGCTCGCTGAAATATGTTCACTTGCTGAAAACCATCAAAACCACGAAAAGTTCTTGTATTTGAAGATAAAATCTTTTTGCTTTGAAGAAGAAAGATCTAGCTGACTGAAATAAGTTCATTAGATGAAAACCAACAAAAATTGACAAGAACCACGAAAAGTTCTTGTATTTTAAGATAAAATCTTACTCTATTAAGGAAATAACTTCCAGCTCGCTGAAATCTGTTCATTTGCTGAAAACCAACAAAACCACCAAAAGTTCTTGTATTTGAAGATAAAATCTTTTTGCTTTGAAGAAGAAAGATCTAGCTGACTGAAATAAGTTCATTAGATGAAAACCAACAAAAATTGACAAGAACCACGAAAAGTTCTTGTATTTTAAGATAAAATCTTACTCTATTAAGGAAAAAACTTCCAGCTCGCTGAATTATGTTCATTTGCTGAAAACCATCAAAACCACGAAAAGTTCTTGTATTTGAAGATAAAATCTTTTTGCTTTGAAGAAGAAAGATCTAGCTGACTGAAATAAGTTCATTAGATGAAAACCAACAAAAATTGACAAGAACCACGAAAAGTTCTTGTATTTTAAGATAAAATCTTACTCTAGTAAGGAAAAAACTTCCAGCTCGCTGAAATCTGTTCATTTGCTGCAAACCATCAAAACCACGAAAAGTTCTTGTATTTGAAGATAAAATCTTTTTGCTTTGAGGAAGAAAGATCTAGCTGACTGAAATAAGTTCATTAGATGAAAACCAACAAAAATTGACAAGAACCACGAAAAGTTCTTGTATTTTAAGATAAAATCTTACTCTATTAAGGAAAAAACTTCCAGCTCGCTGAAATCTGTTCATTTGCTGAAAACCAACAAAACCACCAAAAGTTCTTGTATTTGAAGATAAAATCTTTTTGCTTTGAAGAAGAAAGATCTAGCTGACTGAAATAAGTTCATTAGATGAAAACCAACAAAAATTGACAAGAACCACGAAAAGTTCTTGTATTTTAAGATAAAATCTTACTCTATTAAGGAAAAAACTTCCAGCTCGCTGAAATCTGTTCATTTGCTGAAAACCATCAAAACCACGAAAAGTTCTTGTATTTGAAGATAAAATCTTTTTGCTTTGAAGAAGAAAGATCTAGCTGACTGAAATAAGTTCATTAGATGAAAACCAACAAAAATTGACAAGAACCACGAAAAGTTCTTGTATTTTAAGATAAAATCTTACTCTATTAAGGAAAAAACTTCCAGCTCGCTGAAATATGTTCACTTGCTGAAAACCATCAAAACCACGAAAAGTTCTTGTATTTGAAGATAAAATCTTTTTGCTTTGAAGAAGAAAGATCTAGCTGACTGAAATAAGTTCATTAGATGAAAACCAACAAAAATTGACAAGAACCACGAAAAGTTCTTGTATTTAAGATAAAATCTTACTCTATTAAGGAAAAAACTTCCAGCTCGCTGAAATCTGTTCATTTGCTGAAAACCATCAAAACCACGAAAAGTTCTTGTATTTGAAGATAAAATCTTTTTGCTTTGAAGAAGAACGATCTAGCTGACTGAAATAAGTTCATTAGATGAAAACCAACAAAAATTAACAAGAACCACGAAAAGTTCTTGTATTTTAAGATAAAATCTTACTGTATTAAGGAAAAAACTTCCAGCTCGCTGAAATCTGTTCATTTGCTGGAAACCAACAAAACCACCAAAAGTTCTTGTATTTGAAGATAAAATCTTTTTGCTTTGAAGAAGAACGATCTAGCTGACTGAAATAAGTTCATTAGATGAAAACCAACAAAAATTAACAAGAACCACGAAAAGTTCTTGTATTTTAAGATAAAATCTTACTGTATTAAGGAAAAAACTTCCAGCTCGCTGAAATCTGTTCATTTGCTGCAAACCATCAAAACCACGAAAAGTTCTTGTATTTGAAGATAAAATCTTTTTGCTTTGAAGAAGAAAGATCTAGCTGACTGAAATAAGTTCATTAGATGAAAACCAACAAAAATTGACAAGAACCACGAAAAGTTCTTGTATTTTAAGATAAAATCTTACTCTATTAAGGAAAAAACTTCCAGCTCGCTGAATTATGTTCATTTGCTGAAAACCATCAAAACCACGAAAAGTTCTTGTATTTGAAGATAAAATCTTTTTGCTTTGAAGAAGAAAGATCCAGCTGACTGAAATAAGTTCATTAGATGAAAACCAACAAAAATTGACAAGAACCACGAAAAGTTCTTGTATTTTAAGACAAAATCTTAGGCTATTAAAGAAAAAACTTCCAGCTCGCTGAAATCTGTTCATTTGCTGAAAACCAACAAAACCACCAAAAGTTCTTGTATTTGAAGATAAAATCTTTTTGCTTTGAAGAAGAAAGATCGAGCTGACTGAAATAAGTTCATTAGATGAAAACCAACAAAAATTGACAAGAACCACGAAAAGTTCTTGTATTTTAAGATAAAATCTTACTCTATTAAGGAAAAAACTTCCAGCTCGCTGAAATCTGTTCATTTGCTGAAAACCATCAAAACCACGAAAAGTTCTTGTATTTGAAGATAAAATCTTTTTGCTTTGAAGAAGAAAGATCTAGCTGACTGAAATAAGTTCATTAGATGAAAACCAACAAAAATTGACAAGAACCACGAAAAGTTCTTGTATTTTAAGATAAAATCTTACTCTATTAAGGAAAAAACTTCCAGCTCGCTGAAATATGTTCACTTGCTGAAAACCATCAAAACCACGAAAAGTTCTTGTATTTGAAGATAAAATCTTTTTGCTTTGAAGAAGAAAGATCTAGCTGACTGAAATAAGTTCATTAGATGAAAACCAACAAAAATTGACAAGAACCACGAAAAGTTCTTGTATTTTAAGATAAAATCTTACTCTATTAAGGAAATAACTTCCAGCTCGCTGAAATCTGTTCATTTGCTGAAAACCAACAAAACCACCAAAAGTTCTTGTATTTGAAGATAAAATCTTTTTGCTTTGAAGAAGAAAGATCTAGCTGACTGAAATAAGTTCATTAGATGAAAACCAACAAAAATTGACAAGAACCACGAAAAGTTCTTGTATTTTAAGATAAAATCTTACTCTATTAAGGAAAAAACTTCCAGCTCGCTGAATTATGTTCATTTGCTGAAAACCATCAAAACCACGAAAAGTTCTTGTATTTGAAGATAAAATCTTTTTGCTTTGAAGAAGAAAGATCTAGCTGACTGAAATAAGTTCATTAGATGAAAACCAACAAAAATTAACAAGAACCACGAAAAGTTCTTGTATTTTAAGATAAAATCTTACTCTAGTAAGGAAAAAACTTCCAGCTCGCTGAAATCTGTTCATTTGCTGCAAACCATCAAAACCACGAAAAGTTCTTGTATTTGAAGATAAAATCTTTTTGCTTTGAAGAAGAAAGATCTAGCTGACTGAAATAAGTTCATTAGATGAAAACCAACAAAAATTGACAAGAACCACGAAAAGTTCTTGTATTTTAAGATAAAATCTTACTCTATTAAGGAAAAAACTTCCAGCTCGCTGAAATCTGTTCATTTGCTGAAAACCAACAAAACCACCAAAAGTTCTTGTATTTGAAGATAAAATCTTTTTGCTTTGAAGAAGAAAGATCTAGCTGACTGAAATAAGTTCATTAGATGAAAACCAACAAAAATTGACAAGAACCACGAAAAGTTCTTGTATTTTAAGATAAAATCTTACTCTATTAAGGAAAAAACTTCCAGCTCGCTGAAATCTGTTCATTTGCTGAAAACCATCAAAACCACGAAAAGTTCTTGTATTTGAAGATAAAATCTTTTTGCTTTGAAGAAGAAAGATCTAGCTGACTGAAATAAGTTCATTAGATGAAAACCAACAAAAATTGACAAGAACCACGAAAAGTTCTTGTATTTTAAGATAAAATCTTACTCTATTAAGGAAAAAACTTCCAGCTCGCTGAAATATGTTCACTTGCTGAAAACCATCAAAACCACGAAAAGTTCTTGTATTTGAAGATAAAATCTTTTTGCTTTGAAGAAGAAAGATCTAGCTGACTGAAATAAGTTCATTAGATGAAAACCAACAAAAATTGACAAGAACCACGAAAAGTTCTTGTATTTAAGATAAAATCTTACTCTATTAAGGAAAAAACTTCCAGCTCGCTGAAATCTGTTCATTTGCTGAAAACCAACAAAACCACCAAAAGTTCTTGTATTTGAAGATAAAATCTTTTTGCTTTGAAGAAGAACGATCTAGCTGACTGAAATAAGTTCATTAGATGAAAACCAACAAAAATTAACAAGAACCACGAAAAGTTCTTGTATTTTAAGATAAAATCTTACTGTATTAAGGAAAAAACTTCCAGCTCGCTGAAATCTGTTCATTTGCTGCAAACCATCAAAACCACGAAAAGTTCTTGTATTTGAAGATAAAATCTTTTTGCTTTGAAGAAGAAAGATCTAGCTGACTGAAATAAGTTCATTAGATGAAAACCAACAAAAATTGACAAGAAACACGAAAAGTTCTTGTATTTTAAGATAAAATCTTACTCTATTAAGGAAAAAACTTCCAGCTCGCTGAAATCTGTTCATTTGCTGAAAACCATCAAAACCACCAAAAGTTCTTGTATTTGAAGATAAAATCTTTTTGCTTTGAAGAAGAAAGATCCAGCTGACTGAAATAAGTTCATCAGATGAAAACCAACAAAAATTGACAAGAACCACGAAAAGTTCTTGTATTTTAAGATAAAATCTTACTCTATTCAGGAAAAAACTTCCAGCTCGCTGAAATATGTTCATTTGCTGAAAACCATCAAAACCACGAAAAGTTCTTGTATTTGAAGATAAAATCATTTTGCTTTGAAGAAGAAAGATCTAGCTGACTGAAATAAGTTCATTAGATGAAAACCAACAAAAATTGACAAGAACCACGAAAAGTTCTTGTATTTTAAGATAAAATCTTACTCTATGAAGGAAAAAACTTCCAGCTCGCTGAATTATGTTCATTTGCTGAAAACCATCAAAACCACGAAAAGTTCTTGTATTTGAAGATAAAATCTTTTTGCTTTGAAGAAGAAAGATCCAGCTGACTGAAATAAGTTCATTAGATGAAAACCAACAAAAATTGACAAGAACCACGAAAAGTTCTTGTATTTTAAGACAAAATCTTAGGCTATTAAAGAAAAAACTTCCAGCTCGCTGAAATCTGTTCATTTGCTGAAAACCATCAAAACCACGAAAAGTTCTTGTATTTGAAGATAAAATCATTTTGCTTTGAAGAAGAAAGATCCAGCTGACTGAAATAAGTTCATTAGATGAAAACCAACAAAAATTGACAAGAACCACGAAAAGTTCTTGTATTTTAAGATAAAATCTTACTCTATTAAGGAAAAAACTTCCAGCTCGCTGAAATCTGTTCATTTGCTGAAAACCAACAAAACCACCAAAAGTTCTTGTATTTGAAGATAAAATCTTTTTGCTTTGAAGAAGAAAGATCGAGCTGACTGAAATAAGTTCATTAGATGAAAACCAACAAAAATTGACAAGAACCACGAAAAGTTCTTGTATTTTAAGATAAAATCTTACTCTATTAAGGAAAAAACTTCCAGCTCGCTGAAATATGTTCACTTGCTGAAAACCATCAAAACCACGAAAAGTTCTTGTATTTGAAGATAAAATCTTTTTGCTTTGAAGAAGAAAGATCTAGCTGACTGAAATAAGTTCATTAGATGAAAACCAACAAAAATTGACAAGAACCACGAAAAGTTCTTGTATTTTAAGATAAAATCTTACTCTATTAAGGAAATAACTTCCAGCTCGCTGAAATCTGTTCATTTGCTGAAAACCATCAAAACCACCAAAAGTTCTTGTATTTGAAGATAAAATCTTTTTGCTTTGAAGAAGAAAGATCGAGTTGACTGAAATAAGTTCATTAGATGAAAACCAACAAAAATTAACAAGAACCACGAAAAGTTCTTGTATTTTAAGATAAAATCTTACTCTATTAAGGAAAAAACTTCCAGCTCGCTGAAATCTGTTCATTTGCTGCAAACCATCAAAACCACGAAAAGTTCTTGTATTTGAAGATAAAATCTTTTTGCTTTGAAGAAGAAAGATCTAGCTGACTGAAATAAGTTCATTAGATGAAAACCAACAAAAATTGACAAGAAACACGAAAAGTTCTTGTATTTTAAGATAAAATCTTACTCTATTAAGGAAAAAACTTCCAGCTCGCTGAAATATGTTAATTTGCTGAAAACCAACAAAACCATGAAAAGTTCTTGTATTTGAAGATAAAATCTTTTTGCTTTGAAGAAGAAAGATCTAGCTGACTGAAATAAGTTCATTAGATGAAAACCAACAAAAATTGACAAGAACCACGAAAAGTTCTTGTATTTTAAGATAAAATCTTACTCTATTAAGGAAAAAACTTCCAGCTCGCTGAAATCTGTTCATTTGCTGAAAAACAACAAAACCACCAAAAGTTCTTGTATTTGAAGATAAAATCTTTTTGCTTTGAAGAAGAAAGATCTAGCTGACTGAAATAAGTTCATTAGATGAAAACCAACAAAAATTAACAAGAACCACGAAAAGTTCTTGTATTTTAAGATAAAATCTTACTCTATTAAGGAAAAAACTTCCAGCTCGCTGAAATCTGTTCATTTGCTGAAAACCAACAAAACCACCAAAAGTTCTTGTATTTGAAGATAAAATCTTTTTGCTTTGAAGAAGAAAGATCGAGCTGACTGAAATAAGTTCATTAGATGAAAACCAACAAAAATTGACAAGAACCACGAAAAGTTCTTGTATTTTAAGATAAAATCTTACTCTATTGAGGAAAAAACTTCCAGCTCGCTGAAATATGTTCACTTGCTGAAAACCATCAAAACCACGAAAAGTTCTTGTATTTGAAGATAAAATCTTTTTGCTTTGAAGAAGAAAGATCTAGCTGACTGAAATAAGTTCATTAGATGAAAACCAACAAAAATTGACAAGAACCACGAAAAGTTCTTGTATTTTAAGATAAAATCTTACTCTATTAAGGAAATAACTTCCAGCTCGCTGAAATCTGTTCATTTGCTGAAAACCATCAAAACCACCAAAAGTTCTTGTATTTGAAGATAAAATCTTTTTGCTTTGAAGAAGAAAGATCTAGCTGACTGAAATAAGTTCATTAGATGAAAACCAACAAAAATTAACAAGAACCACGAAAAGTTCTTGTATTTTAAGATAAAATCTTACTCTATTAAGGAAAAAACTTCCAGCTCGCTGAAATCTGTTCATTTGCTGCAAACCATCAAAACCACGAAAAGTTCTTGTATTTGAAGATAAAATCTTTTTGCTTTGAAGAAGAAAGATCTAGCTGACTGAAATAAGTTCATTAGATGAAAACCAACAAAAATTGACAAGAAACACGAAAAGTTCTTGTATTTTAAGATAAAATCTTACTCTATTAAGGAAAAAACTTCCAGCTCGCTGAAATATGTTAATTTGCTGAAAACCAACAAAACCATGAAAAGTTCTTGTATTTGAAGATAAAATCTTTTTGCTTTGAAGAAGAAAGATCTAGCTGACTGAAATAAGTTCATTAGATGAAAACCAACAAAAATTGACAAGAACCACGAAAAGTTCTTGTATTTTAAGATAAAATCTTACTCTATTAAGGAAAAAACTTCCAGCTCGCTGAAATCTGTTCATTTGCTGAAAACCATCAAAACCACGAAAAGTTCTTGTATTTGAAGATAAAATCTTTTTGCTTTGAAGAAGAAAGATCCAGCTGACTGAAATAAGTTCATTAGATGAAAACCAACAAAAATTGACAAGAACCACGAAAAGTTCTTGTATTTTAAGACAAAATCTTAGGCTATTAAAGAAAAAACTTCCAGCTCGCTGAAATCTGTTCATTTGCTGAAAACCAACAAAACCACCAAAAGTTCTTGTATTTGAAGATAAAATCTTTTTGCTTTGAAGAAGAAAGATCGAGCTGACTGAAATAAGTTCATTAGATGAAAACCAACAAAAATTGACAAGAACCACGAAAAGTTCTTGTATTTTAAGATAAAATCTTACTCTATTAAGGAAAAAACTTCCAGCTCGCTGAAATCTGTTCATTTGCTGAAAACCATCAAAACCACGAAAAGTTCTTGTATTTGAAGATAAAATCTTTTTGCTTTGAAGAAGAAAGATCTAGCTGACTGAAATAAGTTCATTAGATGAAAACCAACAAAAATTGACAAGAACCACGAAAAGTTCTTGTATTTTAAGATAAAATCTTACTCTATTAAGGAAAAAACTTCCAGCTCGCTGAAATATGTTCACTTGCTGAAAACCATCAAAACCACGAAAAGTTCTTGTATTTGAAGATAAAATCTTTTTGCTTTGAAGAAGAAAGATCTAGCTGACTGAAATAAGTTCATTAGATGAAAACCAACAAAAATTGACAAGAACCACGAAAAGTTCTTGTATTTTAAGATAAAATCTTACTCTATTAAGGAAATAACTTCCAGCTCGCTGAAATCTGTTCATTTGCTGAAAACCAACAAAACCACCAAAAGTTCTTGTATTTGAAGATAAAATCTTTTTGCTTTGAAGAAGAAAGATCTAGCTGACTGAAATAAGTTCATTAGATGAAAACCAACAAAAATTGACAAGAACCACGAAAAGTTCTTGTATTTTAAGATAAAATCTTACTCTATTAAGGAAAAAACTTCCAGCTCGCTGAATTATGTTCATTTGCTGAAAACCATCAAAACCACGAAAAGTTCTTGTATTTGAAGATAAAATCTTTTTGCTTTGAAGAAGAAAGATCTAGCTGACTGAAATAAGTTCATTAGATGAAAACCAACAAAAATTAACAAGAACCACGAAAAGTTCTTGTATTTTAAGATAAAATCTTACTCTAGTAAGGAAAAAACTTCCAGCTCGCTGAAATCTGTTCATTTGCTGCAAACCATCAAAACCACGAAAAGTTCTTGTATTTGAAGGTAAAATCTTTTTGCTTTGAAGAAGAAAGATCTAGCTGACTGAAATAAGTTCATTAGATGAAAACCAACAAAAATTGACAAGAACCACGAAAAGTTCTTGTATTTTAAGATAAAATCTTACTCTATTAAGGAAAAAACTTCCAGCTCGCTGAAATCTGTTCATTTGCTGAAAACCAACAAAACCACCAAAAGTTCTTGTATTTAAAGATAAAATCTTTTTGCTTTGAAGAAGAAAGATCTAGCTGACTGAAATAAGTTCATTAGATGAAAACCAACAAAAATTGACAAGAACCACGAAAAGTTCTTGTATTTTAAGATAAAATCTTACTCTATTAAGGAAAAAACTTCCAGCTCGCTGAAATCTGTTCATTTGCTGAAAACCATCAAAACCACGAAAAGTTCTTGTATTTGAAGATAAAATCTTTTTGCTTTGAAGAAGAAAGATCTAGCTGACTGAAATAAGTTCATTAGATGAAAACCAACAAAAATTGACAAGAACCACGAAAAGTTCTTGTATTTTAAGATAAAATCTTACTCTATTAAGGAAAAAACTTCCAGCTCGCTGAAATATGTTCACTTGCTGAAAACCATCAAAACCACGAAAAGTTCTTGTATTTGAAGATAAAATCTTTTTGCTTTGAAGAAGAAAGATCTAGCTGACTGAAATAAGTTCATTAGATGAAAACCAACAAAAATTGACAAGAACCACGAAAAGTTCTTGTATTTAAGATAAAATCTTACTCTATTAAGGAAAAAACTTCCAGCTCGCTGAAATCTGTTCATTTGCTGAAAACCAACAAAACCACCAAAAGTTCTTGTATTTGAAGATAAAATCTTTTTGCTTTGAAGAAGAACGATCTAGCTGACTGAAATAAGTTCATTAGATGAAAACCAACAAAAATTAACAAGAACCACGAAAAGTTCTTGTATTTTAAGATAAAATCTTACTGTATTAAGGAAAAAACTTCCAGCTCGCTGAAATCTGTTCATTTGCTGCAAACCATCAAAACCACGAAAAGTTCTTGTATTTGAAGATAAAATCTTTTTGCTTTGAAGAAGAAAGATCTAGCTGACTGAAATAAGTTCATTAGATGAAAACCAACAAAAATTGACAAGAAACACGAAAAGTTCTTGTATTTTAAGATAAAATCTTACTCTATTAAGGAAAAAACTTCCAGCTCGCTGAAATCTGTTCATTTGCTGAAAACCATCAAAACCACCAAAAGTTCTTGTATTTGAAGATAAAATCTTTTTGCTTTGAAGAAGAAAGATCCAGCTGACTGAAATAAGTTCATCAGATGAAAACCAACAAAAATTGACAAGAACCACGAAAAGTTCTTGTATTTTAAGATAAAATCTTACTCTATTCAGGAAAAAACTTCCAGCTCGCTGAAATATGTTCATTTGCTGAAAACCATCAAAACCACGAAAAGTTCTTGTATTTGAAGATAAAATCATTTTGCTTTGAAGAAGAAAGATCTAGCTGACTGAAATAAGTTCATTAGATGAAAACCAACAAAAATTGACAAGAACCACGAAAAGTTCTTGTATTTTAAGATAAAATCTTACTCTATGAAGGAAAAAACTTCCAGCTCGCTGAATTATGTTCATTTGCTGAAAACCATCAAAACCACGAAAAGTTCTTGTATTTGAAGATAAAATCTTTTTGCTTTGAAGAAGAAAGATCCAGCTGACTGAAATAAGTTCATTAGATGAAAACCAACAAAAATTGACAAGAACCACGAAAAGTTCTTGTATTTTAAGACAAAATCTTAGGCTATTAAAGAAAAAACTTCCAGCTCGCTGAAATCTGTTCATTTGCTGAAAACCATCAAAACCACGAAAAGTTCTTGTATTTGAAGATAAAATCATTTTGCTTTGAAGAAGAAAGATCCAGCTGACTGAAATAAGTTCATTAGATGAAAACCAACAAAAATTGACAAGAACCACGAAAAGTTCTTGTATTTTAAGATAAAATCTTACTCTATTAAGGAAAAAACTTCCAGCTCGCTGAAATCTGTTCATTTGCTGAAAACCAACAAAACCACCAAAAGTTCTTGTATTTGAAGATAAAATCTTTTTGCTTTGAAGAAGAAAGATCGAGCTGACTGAAATAAGTTCATTAGATGAAAACCAACAAAAATTGACAAGAACCACGAAAAGTTCTTGTATTTTAAGATAAAATCTTACTCTATTAAGGAAAAAACTTCCAGCTCGCTGAAATATGTTCACTTGCTGAAAACCATCAAAACCACGAAAAGTTCTTGTATTTGAAGATAAAATCTTTTTGCTTTGAAGAAGAAAGATCTAGCTGACTGAAATAAGTTCATTAGATGAAAACCAACAAAAATTGACAAGAACCACGAAAAGTTCTTGTATTTTAAGATAAAATCTTACTCTATTAAGGAAATAACTTCCAGCTCGCTGAAATCTGTTCATTTGCTGAAAACCAACAAAACCACCAAAAGTTCTTGTATTTGAAGATAAAATCTTTTTGCTTTGAAGAAGAAAGATCTAGCTGACTGAAATAAGTTCATTAGATGAAAACCAACAAAAATTGACAAGAACCACGAAAAGTTCTTGTATTTTAAGATAAAATCTTACTCTATTAAGGAAAAAACTTCCAGCTCGCTGAATTATGTTCATTTGCTGAAAACCATCAAAACCACGAAAAGTTCTTGTATTTGAAGATAAAATCTTTTTGCTTTGAAGAAGAAAGATCCAGCTGACTGAAATAAGTTCATTAGATGAAAACCAACAAAAATTGACAAGAACCACGAAAAGTTCTTGTATTTTAAGATAAAATCTTACTCTATTGAGGAAAAAACTTCCAGCTCGCTGAAATCTGTTCATTTGCTGAAAACCAACAAAACCACCAAAAGTTCTTGTATTTGAAGATAAAATCTTTTTGCTTTGAAGAAGAAAGATCTAGCTGACTGAAATAAGTTCATTAGATGAAAACCAACAAAAATTGACAAGAACCATGAAAAGTTCTTGTATTTTAAGATAAAATCTTACTCTATTAAGGAAAAAACTTCCAGCTCGCTGAAATCTGTTCATTTGCTGAAAACCATCAAAACCACAAAAAGTTCTTGTATTTGAAGATAAAATCTTTTTGCTTTGAAGAAGAAAGATCTAGCTGACTGAAATAAGTTCATTAGATGAAAACCAACAAAAATTGACAAGAAACACGAAAAGTTCTTGTATTTTAAGATAAAATCTTACTCTATTAAGGAAAAAACTTCCAGCTCGCTGAAATCTGTTCATTTGCTGAAAAACAACAAAACCACCAAAAGTTCTTGTATTTGAAGATAAAATCTTTTTGCTTTGAAGAAGAAAGATCTAGCTGACTGAAATAAGTTCATTAGATGAAAACCAACAAAAATTAACAAGAACCACGAAAAGTTCTTGTATTTTAAGATAAAATCTTACTCTATTAAGGAAAAAACTTCCAGCTCGCTGAAATCTGTTCATTTGCTGCAAACCATCAAAACCACGAAAAGTTCTTGTATTTGAAGATAAAATCTTTTTGCTTTGAAGAAGAAAGATCTAGCTGACTGAAATAAGTTCATTAGATGAAAACCAACAAAAATTGACAAGAAACACGAAAAGTTCTTGTATTTTAAGATAAAATCTTACTCTATTAAGGAAAAAACTTCCAGCTCGCTGATATATGTTAATTTGCTGAAAACCAACAAAACCATGAAAAGTTCTTGTATTTGAAGATAAAATCTTTTTGCTTTGAAGAAGAAAGATCTAGCTGACTGAAATAAGTTCATTAGATGAAAACCAACAAAAATTGACAAGAACCACGAAAAGTTCTTGTATTTTAAGATAAAATCTTACTCTATTAAGGAAAAAACTTCCAGCTCGCTGAAATCTGTTCATTTGCTGGAAACCAACAAAACCACCAAAAGTTCTTGTATTTGAAGATAAAATCTTTTTGCTTTGAAGAAGAAAGATCTAGCTGACTGAAATAAGTTCATTAGATGAAAACCAACAAAAATTAACAAGAACCACGAAAAGTTCTTGTATTTTAAGATGAAATCTTACTCTATTAAGGAAAAAACTTCCAGCTCGCTGAAATCTGTTCATTTGCTGCAAACCATCAAAACCACGAAAAGTTCTTGTATTTGAAGATAAAATCTTTTTGCTTTGAAGAAGAAAGATCTAGCTGACTGAAATAAGTTCATTAGATGAAAACCAACAAAAATTGACAAGAAACACGAAAAGTTCTTGTATTTTAAGATAAAATCTTACTCTATTAAGGAAAAAACTTCCAGCTCGCTGAAATATGTTAATTTGCTGAAAACCAACAAAACCACGAAAAGTTCTTGTATTTGAAGATAAAATCTTTTTGCTTTGAAGAAGAAAGATCCAGCTGACTGAAATAAGTTCATTAGATGAAAACCAACAAAAATTGACAAGAACCACGAAAGGTTCTTGTATTTTGAGATAAAATCTTACTCTATTAAGGAAAAAACTTCCAGCTCGCTGAAATCTGTTCATTTGCTGAAAACCATCAAAACCACCAAAAGTTCTTGTATTTGAAGATAAAATCTTTTTGCTTTGAAGAAGAAAGATCCAGCTGACTGAAATAAGTTCATTAGATGAAAACCAACAAAAATTGACAAGAACCACGAAAAGTTCTTGTATTTTAAGATAAAATCTTACTCTATTAAGGAAAAAACTTCCAGCTCGCTGAAATATGTTCATTTGCTGAAAACCATCAAAACCACGAAAAGTTCTTGTATTTGAAGATAAAATCATTTTGCTTTGAAGAAGAAAGATCTAGCTGACTGAAATAAGTTCATTAGATGAAAACCAACAAAAATTGACAAGAACCACGAAAAGTTCTTGTATTTTAAGATAAAATCTTACTCTATTAAGGAAAAAACTTCCAGCTCGCTGAATTATGTTCATTTGCTGCAAACCATCAAAACCACGAAAAGTTCTTGTATTTGAAGATAAAATCTTTTTGCTTTGAAGAAGAAAGATCTAGCTGACTGAAATAAGTTCATTAGATGAAAACCAACAAAAATTGACAAGAACCACGAAAAGTTCTTGTATTTTAAGATAAAATCTTACTCTATTAAGGAAAAAACTTCCAGCTCGCTGAAATCTGTTCATTTGCTGAAAAACAACAAAACCACCAAAAGTTCTTGTATTTGAAGATAAAATCTTTTTCCTTTGAAGAAGAAAGATCTAGCTGACTGAAATAAGTTCATGAGATGAAAACCAACAAAAATTAACAAGAACCACGAAAAGTTCTTGTATTTTAAGATAAAATCTTACTCTATTAAGGAAAAAACTTCCAGCTCGCTGAAATCTGTTCATTTGCTGCAAACCATCAAAACCACGAAAAGTTCTTGTATTTGAAGATAAAATCTTTTTGCTTTGAAGAAGAAAGATCTAGCTGACTGAAATAAGTTCATTAGATGAAAACCAACAAAAATTGACAAGAAACACGAAAAGTTCTTGTATTTTAAGATAAAATCTTACTCTATTAAGGAAAAAACTTCCAGCTCGCTGAAATCTGTTCATTTGCTGAAAACCATCAAAACCACAAAAAGTTCTTGTATTTGAAGATAAAATCTTTTTGCTTTGAAGAAGAAAGATCTAGCTGACTGAAATAAGTTCATTAGATGAAAACCAACAAAAATTGACAAGAACCACGAAAAGTTCTTGTATTTTAAGATAAAATCTTACTCTATTAAGGAAAAAACTTCCAGCTCGCTGAAATCTGTTCATTTGCTGAAAAACAACAAAACCACCAAAAGTTCTTGTATTTGAAGATAAAATCTTTTTGCTTTGAAGAAGAAAGATCTAGCTGACTGAAATAAGTTCATTAGATGAAAACCAACAAAAATTAACAAGAACCACGAAAAGTTCTTGTATTTTAAGATAAAATCTTACTCTATTAAGGAAAAAACTTCCAGCTCGCTGAAATCTGTTCATTTGCTGCAAACCATCAAAACCACGAAAAGTTCTTGTATTTGAAGATTAAATCTTTTTGCTTTGAAGAAGAAAGATCTAGCTGACTGAAATAAGTTCATTAGATGAAAACCAACAAAAATTGACAAGAAACACGAAAAGTTCTTGTATTTTAAGATAAAATCTTACTCTATTAAGGAAAAAACTTCCAGCTCGCTGAAATATGTTAATTTGCTGAAAACCAACAAAACCATGAAAAGTTCTTGTATTTGAAGATAAAATCTTTTTGCTTTGAAGAAGAAAGATCTAGCTGACTGAAATAAGTTCATTAGATGAAAACCAACAAAAATTGACAAGAACCACGAAAAGTTCTTGTATTTTAAGATAAAATCTTACTCTATTAAGGAAAAAACTTCCAGCTCGCTGAAATCTGTTCATTTGCTGAAAACCAACAAAACCACCAAAAGTTCTTGTATTTGAAGATAAAATCTTTTTGCTTTGAAGAAGAAAGATCTAGCTGACTGAAATAAGTTCATTAGATGAAAACCAACAAAAATTAACAAGAACCACGAAAAGTTCTTGTATTTTAAGATAAAATCTTACTCTATTAAGGAAAAAACTTCCAGCTCGCTGAAATATGTTCATTTGCTGAAAACCATCAAAACCACGAAAAGTTCTTGTATTTGAAGATACAATCTTTTTGCTTTGAAGAAGAAAGATCTAGCTGACTGAAATAAGTTCATTAGATGAAAACCAACAAAAATTGACAAGAAACACGAAAAGTTCTTGTATTTTAAGATAAAATCTTACTCTATTAAGGAAAAAACTTCCAGCTCGCTGAAATATGTTAATTTGCTGAAAACCAACAAAACCACGAAAAGTTCTTGTATTTGAAGATAAAATCTTTTTGCTTTGAAGAAGAAAGATCCAGCTGACTGAAATAAGTTCATTAGATGAAAACCAACAAAAATTGACAAGAACCACGAAAGGTTCTTGTATTTTGAGATAAAATCTTACTCTATTAAGGAAAAAACTTCCAGCTCGCTGAAATCTGTTCATTTGCTGAAAACCATCAAAACCACCAAAAGTTCTTGTATTTGAAGATAAAATCTTTTTGCTTTGAAGAAGAAAGATCCAGCTGACTGAAATAAGTTCATTAGATGAAAACCAACAAAAATTGACAAGAACCACGAAAAGTTCTTGTATTTTAAGATAAAATCTTACTCTATTAAGGAAAAAACTTCCAGCTCGCTGAAATATGTTCATTTGCTGAAAACCATCAAAACCACGAAAAGTTCTTGTATTTGAAGATAAAATCATTTTGCTTTGAAGAAGAAAGATCTAGCTGACTGAAATAAGTTCATTAGATGAAAACCAACAAAAATTGACAAGAACCACGAAAAGTTCTTGTATTTTAAGATAAAATCTTACTCTATTAAGGAAAAAACTTCCAGCTCGCTGAATTATGTTCATTTGCTGCAAACCATCAAAACCACGAAAAGTTCTTGTATTTGAAGATAAAATCTTTTTGCTTTGAAGAAGAAAGATCTAGCTGACTGAAATAAGTTCATTAGATGAAAACCAACAAAAATTGACAAGAACCACGAAAAGTTCTTGTATTTTAAGATAAAATCTTACTCTATTAAGGAAAAAACTTCCAGCTCGCTGAAATCTGTTCATTTGCTGAAAAACAACAAAACCACCAAAAGTTCTTGTATTTGAAGATAAAATCTTTTTCCTTTGAAGAAGAAAGATCTAGCTGACTGAAATAAGTTCATGAGATGAAAACCAACAAAAATTAACAAGAACCACGAAAAGTTCTTGTATTTTAAGATAAAATCTTACTCTATTAAGGAAAAAACTTCCAGCTCGCTGAAATCTGTTCATTTGCTGCAAACCATCAAAACCACGAAAAGTTCTTGTATTTGAAGATAAAATCTTTTTGCTTTGAAGAAGAAAGATCTAGCTGACTGAAATAAGTTCATTAGATGAAAACCAACAAAAATTGACAAGAAACACGAAAAGTTCTTGTATTTTAAGATAAAATCTTACTCTGTTAAGGAAAAAACTTCCAGCTCGCTGAAATATGTTAATTTGCTGAAAACCAACAAAACCACGAAAAGTTCTTGTATTTGAAGATAAAATCTTTTTGCTTTGAAGAAGAAAGATCCAGCTGACTGAAATAAGTTCATTAGATGAAAACCAACAAAAATTGACAAGAACCACGAAAGGTTCTTGTATTTTGAGATAAAATCTTACTCTATTAAGGAAAAAACTTCCAGCTCGCTGAAATCTGTTCATTTGCTGAAAACCATCAAAACCACCAAAAGTTCTTGTATTTGAAAATAAAATCTTTTTGCTTTGAAGAAGAAAGATCCAGCTGACTGAAATAAGTTCATTAGATGAAAACCAACAAAAATTGACAAGAACCACGAAAAGTTCTTGTATTTTAAGATAAAATCTTACTCTATTAAGGAAAAAACTTCCAGCTCGCTGAAATATGTTCATTTGCTGAAAACCATCAAAACCACGAAAAGTTCTTGTATTTGAAGATAAAATCATTTTGCTTTGAAGAAGAATGATCTAGCTGACTGAAATAAGTTCATTAGATGAAAACCAACAAAAATTGACAAGAACCACGAAAAGTTCTTGTATTTTAAGATAAAATCTTACTCTATTAAGGAAAAAACTTCCAGCTCGCTGAATTATGTTCATTTGCTGAAAACCATCAAAACCACGAAAAGTTCTTGTATTTGAAGATAAAATCTTTTTGCTTTGAGGAAGAAAGATCCAGCTGACTGAAATAAGTTCATTAGATGAAAACCAACAAAAATTGACAAGAACCACGAAAAGTTCTTGTATTTTAAGATAAAATCTTAGGCTATTAAAGAAAAAACTTCCAGCTCGCTGAAATCTGTTCATTTGCTGAAAACCATCAAAACCACGAAAAGTTCTTGTATTTGAAGATAAAATCATTTTGCTTTGAAGAAGAAAGATCCAGCTGACTGAAATAAGTTCATTAGATGAAAACCAACAAAAATTGACAAGAACCACGAAAAGTTCTTGTATTTTAAGATAAAATCTTACTCTATTAAGGAAAAAACTTCCAGCTCGCTGAAATCTGTTCATTTGCTGAAAACCAACAAAACCACCAAAAGTTCTTGTATTTGAAGATGAAATCTTTTTGCTTTGAAGAAGAAAGATCGAGCTGACTGAAATAAGTTCATTAGATGAAAACCAACAAAAATTGACAAGAACCACGAAAAGTTCTTGTATTTTAAGATAAAATCTTACTCTATTAAGGAAAAGACTTCCAGCTCGCTGAAATCTGTTCATTTGCTGAAAACCATCAAAACCACGAAAAGTTCTTGTATTTGAAGATAAAATCTTTTTGCTTTGAAGAAGAAAGATCTAGCTGACTGAAATAAGTTCATTAGATGAAAACCAACAAAAATTGACAAGAACCACGAAAAGTTCTTGTATTTTAAGATAAAATCTTACTCTATTAAGGAAAAAACTTCCAGCTCGCTGAAATATGTTCACTTGCTGAAAACCATCAAAACCACGAAAAGTTCTTGTATTTGAAGATAAAATCTTTTTGCTTTGAAGAAGAAAGATCTAGCTGACTGAAATAAGTTCATTAGATGAAAACCAACAAAAATTGACAAGAACCACGAAAAGTTCTTGTATTTTAAGATAAAATCTTACTCTATTAAGGAAAAAACTTCCAGCTCGCTGAAATCTGTTCATTTGCTGCAAACCATCAAAACCACGAAAAGTTCTTGTATTTGAAGATAAAATCTTTTTGCTTTGAAGAAGAAAGATCTAGCTGACTGAAATAAGTTCATTAGATGAAAACCAACAAAAATTGACAAGAACCACGAAAAGTTCTTGTATTTTAAGATAAAATCTTACTCTATTAAGGAAAAAAACTTCCAGCTCGCTGAAATCTGTTCATTTGCTGAAAACCAACAAAACCACCAAAAGTTCTTGTATTTGAAGATAAAATCTTTTTGCTTTGAAGAAGAAAGATCTAGCTGACTGAAATAAGTTCATTAGATGAAAACCAACAAAAATTGACAAGAACCACGAAAAGTTCTTGTATTTTAAGATAAAATCTTACTCTATTAAGGAAAAAACTTCCAGCTCGCTGAAATCTGTTCATTTGCTGAAAACCAACAAAACCACCAAAAGTTCTTGTATTTGAAGATGAAATCTTTTTGCTTTGAAGAAGAAAGATCTAGCTGACTGAAATAAGTTCATTAGATGAAAACCAACAAAAATTGACAAGAACCACGAAAAGTTCTTGTATTTTACGATAAAATCTTACTCTATTAAGGAAAAGACTTCCAGCTCGCTGAAATCTGTTCATTTGCTGAAAACCATCAAAACCACGAAAAGTTCTTGTATTTGAAGATAAAATCTTTTTGCTTTGAAGAAGAAAGATCTAGCTGACTGAAATAAGTTCATTAGATGAAAACCAACAAAAATTGACAAGAACCACGAAAAGTTCTTGTATTTTAAGATAAAATCTTACTCTATTAAGGAAAAAACTTCCAGCTCGCTGAAATATGTTCACTTGCTGAAAACCATCAAAACCACGAAAAGTTCTTGTATTTGAAGATAAAATCTTTTTGCTTTGAAGAAGAAAGATCTCGCTGACTGAAATAAGTTCATTAGATGAAAACCAACAAAAATTGACAAGAACCACGAAAAGTTCTTGTATTTTAAGATAAAATCTTACTCTATTAAGGAAAAAACTTCCAGCTCGCTGAAATCTGTTCATTTGCTGAAAACCAAGAAAACCACCAAAAGTTCTTGTATTTGAAGATAAAATCTTTTTGCTTTGAAGAAGAAAGATCTAGCTGACTGAAATAAGTTCATTAGATGAAAACCAACAAAAATTAACAAGAACCACGAAAAGTTCTTGTATTTTAAGATAAAATCTTACTCTATTAAGGAAAAAACTTCCAGCTCGCTGAAATCTGTTCATTTGCTGCAAACCATCAAAACCACGAAAAGTTCTTGTATTTGAAGATAAAATCTTTTTGCTTTGAAGAAGAAAGATCTAGCTGACTGAAATAAGTTCATTAGATGAAAACCAACAAAAATTGACAAGAACCACGAAAAGTTCTTGTATTTTAAGATAAAATCTTACTCTATTAAGGAAAAAACTTCCAGCTCGCTGAATTATGTTCATTTGCTGCAAACCATCAAAACCACCAAAAGTTCTTGTATTTGAAGATAAAATCTTTTTGCTTTGAAGAAGAAAGATCTAGCTGACTGAAATAAGTTCATTAGATGAAAACCAACAAAAATTGACAAGAACCACGAAAAGTTCTTGTATTTTAAGATAAAATCTTACTCTATTAAGGAAAAAACTTCCAGCTCGCTGAAATATGTTCACTTGCTGAAAACCATCAAAACCACGAAAAGTTCTTGTATTTGAAGATAAAATCTTTTTGCTTTGAAGAAGAAAGATCTCGCTGACTGAAATAAGTTCATTAGATGAAAACCAACAAAAATTGACAAGAACCACGAAAAGTTCTTGTATTTTAAGATAAAATCTTACTCTATTAAGGAAAAAACTTCCAGCTCGCTGAAATCTGTTCATTTGCTGAAAACCAAGAAAACCACCAAAAGTTCTTGTATTTGAAGATAAAATCTTTTTGCTTTGAAGAAGAAAGATCTAGCTGACTGAAATAAGTTCATTAGATGAAAACCAACAAAAATTAACAAGAACCACGAAAAGTTCTTGTATTTTAAGATAAAATCTTACTCTATTAAGGAAAAAACTTCCAGCTCGCTGAAATCTGTTCATTTGCTGCAAACCATCAAAACCACGAAAAGTTCTTGTATTTGAAGATAAAATCTTTTTGCTTTGAAGAAGAAAGATCTAGCTGACTGAAATAAGTTCATTAGATGAAAACCAACAAAAATTGACAAGAACCACGAAAAGTTCTTGTATTTTAAGATAAAATCTTACTCTATTAAGGAAAAAACTTCCAGCTCGCTGAAATCTGTTCATTTGCTGAAAACCAACAAAACCACCAAAAGTTCTTGTATTTGAAGATAAAATCTTTTTGCTTTGAAGAAGAAAGATCTAGCTGACTGAAATAAGTTCATTAGATGAAAACCAACAAAAATTGACAAGAACCACGAAAAGTTCTTGTATTTTAAGATAAAATCTTACTCTATTAAGGAAAAAACTTCCAGCTCGCTGAAATCTGTTCATTTGCTGAAAACCATCAAAACCACGAAAAGTTCTTGTATTTGAAGATAAAAACTTTTTGCTTTGAAGAAGAAAGATCTAGCTGACTGAAATAAGTTCATTAGATGAAAACCAACAAAAATTGACAAGAACCACGAAAAGTTCTTGTATTTTAAGATAAAATCTTACTCTATTAAGGAAAAAACTTCCAGCTCGCTGAAATATGTTCACTTGCTGAAAACCATCAAAACCACGAAAAGTTTTTGTATTTGAAGATAAAATCTTTTTGCTTTGAAGAAGAAAGATCTAGCTGACTGAAATAAGTTCATTAGATGAAAACCAACAAAAATTGACAAGAACCACGAAAAGTTCTTGTATTTTAAGATAAAATCTTACTCTATTAAGGAAAAAACTTCCAGCTCGCTGAAATCTGTTCATTTGCTGAAAACCAACAAAACCACCAAAAGTTCTTGTATTTGAAGATAAAATCTTTTTGCTTTGAAGAAGAAAGATCTAGCTGACTGAAATAAGTTCATTAGATGAAAACCAACAAAAATTAACAAGAACCACGAAAAGTTCTTGTATTTTAAGATAAAATCTTACTCTATTAAGGAAAAAACTTCCAGCTCGCTGAAATCTGTTCATTTGCTGCAAACCATCAAAACCACCAAAAGTTCTTGTATTTGAAGATAAAATCTTTTTGCTTTGAAGAAGAAAGATCTAGCTGACTGAAATAAGTTCATTAGATGAAAACCAACAAAAATTGACAAGAAACACGAAAGGTTCTTGTATTTTAAGAAAAAATCTTACTCTATTAAGGAAAAAACTTCCAGCTCGCTGAAATATGTTAATTTGCTGAAAACCAACAAAACCACGAAAAATTCTTGTATTTGAAGATAAAATCTTTTTGCTTTGAAGAAGAAAGATCCAGCTGACTGAAATAAGTTCATTAGATGAAAACCAACAAAAATTGACAAGAACCACGAAAGGTTCTTGTATTTTGAGATAAAATCTTACTCTATTAAGGAAAAAACTTCCAGCTCGCTGAAATCTGTTCATTTGCTGAAAACCATCAAAACCACCAAAAGTTCTTGTATTTGAAGATAAAATCTTTTTGCTTTGAAGAAGAAAGATCCAGCTGACTGAAATAAGTTCATTAGATGAAAACCAACAAAAATTGACAAGAACCACGAAAAGTTCTTGTATTTTAAGATAAAATCTTACTCTATTAAGGAAAAAACTTCCAGCTCGCTGAAATATGTTCATTTGCTGAAAACCATCAAAACCACGAAAAGTTCTTGTATTTGAAGATAAAATCATTTTGCTTTGAAGAAGAAAGATCTAGCTGACTGAAATAAGTTCATTAGATGAAAACCAACAAAAATTGACAAGAACCACGAAAAGTTCTTGTATTTTAAGATAAAATCTTACTCTATTAAGGAAAAAACTTCCAGCTCGCTGAAATATGTTCATTTGCTGAAAACCATCAAAACCACGAAAAGTTCTTGTATTTGAAGATAAAATCTTTTTGCTTTGAAGAAGAAAGATCCAGCTGACTGAAATAAGTTCATTCGATGAAAACCAACAAAAATTGACAAGAACCACGAAAGGTTCTTGTATTTTGAGATAAAATCTTACTCTATTAAGGAAAAAACTTCCAGCTCGCTGAAATCTGTTCATTTGCTGAAAACCATCAAAACCACGAAAAGTTTTTGTATTTGAAGATAAAATCTTTTTGCTTTGAAGAAGAAAGATCTAGCTGACTGAAATAAGTTCATTAGATGAAAACCAACAAAAATTGACAAGAACCACGAAAAGTTCTTGTATTTTAAGATAAAATCTTACTCTATTAAGGAAAAAACTTCCAGCTCGCTGAAATCTGTTCATTTGCTGAAAACCAACAAAACCACCAAAAGTTCTTGTATTTGAAGATAAAATCTTTTTGCTTTGAAGAAGAAAGATCTAGCTGACTGAAATAAGTTCATTAGATGAAAACCAACAAAAATTAACAAGAACCACGAAAAGTTCTTGTATTTTAAGATAAAATCTTACTCTATTAAGGAAAAAACTTCCAGCTCGCTGAAATCTGTTCATTTGCTGCAAACCATCAAAACCACCAAAAGTTCTTGTATTTGAAGATAAAATCTTTTTGCTTTGAAGAAGAAAGATCTAGCTGACTGAAATAAGTTCATTCGATGAAAACCAACAAAAATTGACAAGAAACACGAAAGGTTCTTGTATTTTAAGAAAAAATCTTACTCTATTAAGGAAAAAACTTCCAGCTCGCTGAAATATGTTAATTTGCTGAAAACCAACAAAACCACGAAAAATTCTTGTATTTGAAGATAAAATCTTTTTGCTTTGAAGAAGAAAGATCCAGCTGACTGAAATAAGTTCATTAGATGAAAACCAACAAAAATTGACAAGAACCACGAAAGGTTCTTGTATTTTGAGATAAAATCTTACTCTATTAAGGAAAAAACTTCCAGCTCGCTGAAATCTGTTCATTTGCTGAAAACCATCAAAACCACCAAAAGTTCTTGTATTTGAAGATAAAATCTTTTTGCTTTGAAGAAGAAAGATCCAGCTGACTGAAATAAGTTCATTAGATGAAAACCAACAAAAATTGACAAGAACCACGAAAAGTTCTTGTATTTTAAGATAAAATCTTACTCTATTAAGGAAAAAACTTCCAGCTCGCTGAAATATGTTCATTTGCTGAAAACCATCAAAACCACGAAAAGTTCTTGTATTTGAAGATAAAATCATTTTGCTTTGAAGAAGAAAGATCTAGCTGACTGAAATAAGTTCATTAGATGAAAACCAACAAAAATTGACAAGAACCACGAAAAGTTCTTGTATTTTAAGATAAAATCTTACTCTATTAAGGAAAAAACTTCCAGCTCGCTGAAATATGTTCATTTGCTGAAAACCATCAAAACCACGAAAAGTTCTTGTATTTGAAGATAAAATCTTTTTGCTTTGAAGAAGAAAGATCCAGCTGACTGAAATAAGTTCATTCGATGAAAACCAACAAAAATTGACAAGAACCACGAAAGGTTCTTGTATTTTGAGATAAAATCTTACTCTATTAAGGAAAAAACTTCCAGCTCGCTGAAATCTGTTCATTTGCTGAAAACCATCAAAACCACCAAAAGTTCTTGTATTTGAAGATAAAATCTTTTTGCTTTGAAGAAGAAAGATCCAGCTGACTGAAATAAGTTCATTAGATGAAAACCAACAAAAATTGACAAGAACCACGAAAAGTTCTTGTATTTTAAGATAAAATCTTACTCTATTAAGGAAAAAACTTCCAGCTCGCTGAAATATGTTCATTTGCTGAAAACCATCAAAACCACGAAAAGTTCTTGTATTTGAAGATAAAATCATTTTGCTTTGAAGAAGAAAGATCTAGCTGACTGAAATAAGTTCATTAGATGAAAACCAACAAAAATTGACAAGAACCACGAAAAGTTCTTGTATTTTAAGATAAAATCTTACTCTATTAAGGAAAAAACTTCCAGCTCGCTGAAATATGTTCATTTGCTGAAAACCATCAAAACCACGAAAAGTTCTTGTATTTGAAGATAAAATCATTTTGCTTTGAAGAAGAATGATCTAGCTGACTGAAATAAGTTCATTAGATGAAAACCAACAAAAATTGACAAGAACCACGAAAAGTTCTTGTATTTTAAGATAAAATCTTACTCTATTAAGGAAAAAACTTCCAGCTCGCTGAAATATGTTCATTTGCTGAAAACCATCAAAACCACGAAAAGTTCTTGTATTTGAAGATAAAATCATTTTGCTTTGAAGAAGAAAGATCTAGCTGACTGAAATAAGTTCATTAGATGAAAACCAACAAAAATTGACAAGAACCACGAAAAGTTCTTGTATTTTAAGATAAAATCTTACTCTATTAAGGAAAAAACTTCCAGCTCGCTGAAATATGTTCATTTGCTGAAAACCATCAAAACCACGAAAAGTTCTTGTATTTGAAGATAAAATCATTTTGCTTTGAAGAAGAATGATCTAGCTGACTGAAATAAGTTCATTAGATGAAAACCAACAAAAATTGACAAGAACCACGAAAAGTTCTTGTATTTTAAGATAAAATCTTACTCTATTAAGGAAAAAACTTCCAGCTCGCTGAATTATGTTCATTTGCTGAAAACCATCAAAACCACGAAAAGTTCTTGTATTTGAAGATAAAATCTTTTTGCTTTGAGGAAGAAAGATCCAGCTGACTGAAATAAGTTCATTAGATGAAAACCAACAAAAATTGACAAGAACCACGAAAAGTTCTTGTATTTTAAGATAAAATCTTAGGCTATTAAAGAAAAAACTTCCAGCTCGCTGAAATATGTTCACTTGCTGAAAACCATCAAAACCACGAAAAGTTCTTGTATTTGAAGATAAAATCTTTTTGCTTTGAAGAAGAAAGATCTAGCTGACTGAAATAAGTTCATTAGATGAAAACCAACAAAAATTGACAAGAACCACGAAAAGTTCTTGTATTTTAAGATAAAATCTTACTCTATTAAGGAAAAAACTTCCAGCTCGCTGAAATCTGTTCATTTGCTGCAAACCATCAAAACCACGAAAAGTTCTTGTATTTGAAGATAAAATCTTTTTGCTTTGAAGAAGAAAGATCTAGCTGACTGAAATAAGTTCATTAGATGAAAACCAACAAAAATTGACAAGAACCACGAAAAGTTCTTGTATTTTAAGATAAAATCTTACTCTATTAAGGAAAAAAACTTCCAGCTCGCTGAAATCTGTTCATTTGCTGAAAACCAACAAAACCACCAAAAGTTCTTGTATTTGAAGATAAAATCTTTTTGCTTTGAAGAAGAAAGATCTAGCTGACTGAAATAAGTTCATTAGATGAAAACCAACAAAAATTGACAAGAACCACGAAAAGTTCTTGTATTTTAAGATAAAATCTTACTCTATTAAGGAAAAAACTTCCAGCTCGCTGAAATCTGTTCATTTGCTGAAAACCAACAAAACCACCAAAAGTTCTTGTATTTGAAGATAAAATCTTTTTGCTTTGAAGAAGAAAGATCTCGCTGACTGAAATAAGTTCATTAGATGAAAACCAACAAAAATTGACAAGAACCACGAAAAGTTCTTGTATTTTAAGATAAAATCTTACTCTATTAAGGAAAAAACTTCCAGCTCGCTGAAATCTGTTCATTTGCTGAAAACCAAGAAAACCACCAAAAGTTCTTGTATTTGAAGATAAAATCTTTTTGCTTTGAAGAAGAAAGATCTAGCTGACTGAAATAAGTTCATTAGATGAAAACCAACAAAAATTAACAAGAACCACGAAAAGTTCTTGTATTTTAAGATAAAATCTTACTCTATTAAGGAAAAAACTTCCAGCTCGCTGAAATCTGTTCATTTGCTGCAAACCATCAAAACCACGAAAAGTTCTTGTATTTGAAGATAAAATCTTTTTGCTTTGAAGAAGAAAGATCTAGCTGACTGAAATAAGTTCATTAGATGAAAACCAACAAAAATTGACAAGAACCACGAAAAGTTCTTGTATTTGAAGATAAAATCTTACTCTATTAAGGAAAAAACTTCCAGCTCGCTGAAATCTGTTCATTTGCTGAAAACCAACAAAACCACCAAAAGTTCTTGTATTTGAAGATAAAATCTTTTTGCTTTGAAGAAGAAAGATCTAGCTGACTGAAATAAGTTCATTAGATGAAAACCAACAAAAATTGACAAGAACCACGAAAAGTTCTTGTATTTTAAGATAAAATCTTACTCTATTAAGGAAAAAACTTCCAGCTCGCTGAAATCTGTTCATTTGCTGAAAACCATCAAAACCACGAAAAGTTCTTGTATTTGAAGATAAAAACTTTTTGCTTTGAAGAAGAAAGATCTAGCTGACTGAAATAAGTTCATTAGATGAAAACCAACAAAAATTGACAAGAACCACGAAAAGTTCTTGTATTTTAAGATAAAATCTTACTCTATTAAGGAAAAAACTTCCAGCTCGCTGAAATATGTTCACTTGCTGAAAACCATCAAAACCACGAAAAGTTTTTGTATTTGAAGATAAAATCTTTTTGCTTTGAAGAAGAAAGATCTAGCTGACTGAAATAAGTTCATTAGATGAAAACCAACAAAAATTGACAAGAACCACGAAAAGTTCTTGTATTTTAAGATAAAATCTTACTCTATTAAGGAAAAAACTTCCAGCTCGCTGAAATCTGTTCATTTGCTGAAAACCAACAAAACCACCAAAAGTTCTTGTATTTGAAGATAAAATCTTTTTGCTTTGAAGAAGAAAGATCTAGCTGACTGAAATAAGTTCATTAGATGAAAACCAACAAAAATTAACAAGAACCACGAAAAGTTCTTGTATTTTAAGATAAAATCTTACTCTATTAAGGAAAAAACTTCCAGCTCGCTGAAATCTGTTCATTTGCTGCAAACCATCAAAACCACCAAAAGTTCTTGTATTTGAAGATAAAATCTTTTTGCTTTGAAGAAGAAAGATCTAGCTGACTGAAATAAGTTCATTAGATGAAAACCAACAAAAATTGACAAGAAACACGAAAGGTTCTTGTATTTTAAGAAAAAATCTTACTCTATTAAGGAAAAAACTTCCAGCTCGCTGAAATATGTTAATTTGCTGAAAACCAACAAAACCACGAAAAATTCTTGTATTTGAAGATAAAATCTTTTTGCTTTGAAGAAGAAAGATCCAGCTGACTGAAATAAGTTCATTAGATGAAAACCAACAAAAATTGACAAGAACCACGAAAGGTTCTTGTATTTTGAGATAAAATCTTACTCTATTAAGGAAAAAACTTCCAGCTCGCTGAAATCTGTTCATTTGCTGAAAACCATCAAAACCACCAAAAGTTCTTGTATTTGAAGATAAAATCTTTTTGCTTTGAAGAAGAAAGATCCAGCTGACTGAAATAAGTTCATTAGATGAAAACCAACAAAAATTGACAAGAACCACGAAAAGTTCTTGTATTTTAAGATAAAATCTTACTCTATTAAGGAAAAAACTTCCAGCTCGCTGAAATATGTTCATTTGCTGAAAACCATCAAAACCACGAAAAGTTCTTGTATTTGAAGATAAAATCATTTTGCTTTGAAGAAGAAAGATCTAGCTGACTGAAATAAGTTCATTAGATGAAAACCAACAAAAATTGACAAGAACCACGAAAAGTTCTTGTATTTTAAGATAAAATCTTACTCTATTAAGGAAAAAACTTCCAGCTCGCTGAATTATGTTCATTTGCTGCAAACCATCAAAACCACGAAAAGTTCTTGTATTTGAAGATAAAATCTTTTTGCTTTGAAGAATAAAGATCTAGCTGACTGAAATAAGTTCATTAGATGAAAACCAACAAAAATTGACAAGAACCACGAAAAGTTCTTGTATTTTAAGATAAAATCTTACTCTATTAAGGAAAAAACTTCCAGCTCGCTGAAATCTGTTCATTTGCTGAAAAACAACAAAACCACCAAAAGTTCTTGTATTTGAAGATAAAATCTTTTTCCTTTGAAGAAGAAAGATCTAGCTGACTGAAATAAGTTCATGAGATGAAAACCAACAAAAATTAACAAGAACCACGAAAAGTTCTTGTATTTTAAGATAAAATCTTACTCTATTAAGGAAAAAACATCCAGCTCGCTGAAATCTGTTCATTTGCTGCAAACCATCAAAACCACGAAAAGTTCTTGTATTTGAAGATAAAATCTTTTTGCTTTGAAGAAGAAAGATCTAGCTGACTGAAATAAGTTCATTAGATGAAAACCAACAAAAATTGACAAGAAACACGAAAAGTTCTTGTATTTTAAGATAAAATCTTACTCTATTAAGGAAAAAACTTCCAGCTCGCTGAAATATGTTAATTTGCTGAAAACCAACAAAACCACGAAAAGTTCTTGTATTTGAAGATAAAATCTTTTTGCTTTGAAGAAGAAAGATCCAGCTGACTGAAATAAGTTCATTAGATGAAAACCAACAAAAATTGACAAGAACCACGAAAGGTTCTTGTATTTTGAGATAAAATCTTACTCTATTAAGGAAAAAACTTCCAGCTCGCTGAAATCTGTTCATTTGCTGAAAACCATCAAAACCACCAAAAGTTCTTGTATTTGAAAATAAAATCTTTTTGCTTTGAAGAAGAAAGATCCAGCTGACTGAAATAAGTTCATTAGATGAAAACCAACAAAAATTGACAAGAACCACGAAAAGTTCTTGTATTTTAAGATAAAATCTTACTCTATTAAGGAAAAAACTTCCAGCTCGCTGAAATATGTTAATTTGCTGAAAACCAACAAAACCACGAAAAGTTCTTGTATTTGAAGATAAAATCTTTTTGCTTTGAAGAAGAAAGATCAAGCTGACTGAAATAAGTTCATTAGTTGAAAACCAACAAAAATTGACAAGAACCACGAAAAGTTCTTGTATTTTAAGATAAAATCTTACTCTATTAAGGAAAAAACTTCCAGCTCGCTGAAATCTGTTCATTTGCTGAAAACCATCAAAACCACCAAAAGTTCTTGTATTTGAAGATAAAATCTTTTTGCTTTGAAGAAGAAAGATCCAGCTGACTGAAATAAGTTCATTAGATGAAAACCAACAAAAATTGACAAGAACCACGAAAAGTTCTTGTATTTTAAGATAAAATCTTACTCTATTAAGGAAAAAACTTCCAGCTCGCTGAAATATGTTCATTTGCTGAAAACCATCAAAACCACGAAAAGTTCTTGTATTTGAAGATAAAATCTTTTTGCTTTGAAGAAGAAAGATCAAGCTGACTGAAATAAGTTCATTAGATGAAAACCAACAAAAATTGACAAGAACCACGAAAAGTTCTTGTATTTTAAGATAAAATCTTACTCTATTAAGGAAAAAACTTCCAACTCGCTGAAATATGTTCATTTGCTGAAAACCATCAAAACCACGAAAAGTTCTTGTATTTGAAGATAAAATCTTTTTGCTTTGAAGAAGAAAGATCTAGCTGACTGAAATAAGTTCATTAGATGAAAACCAACAAAAATTGACAAGAACCACGAAAAGTTCTTGTATTTTAAGATAAAATCTTACTCTATTAAGGAAAAAACTTCCAGCTCGCTGAAATATGTTCACTTGCTGAAAACCATCAAAACCACGAAAAGTTCTTGTATTTGAAGATAAAATCTTTTTGCTTTGAAGAAGAAAGATCTCGCTGACTGAAATAAGTTCATTAGATGAAAACCAACAAAAATTGACAAGAACCACGAAAAGTTCTTGTATTTTAAGATAAAATCTTACTCTATTAAGGAAAAAACTTCCAGCTCGCTGAAATCTGTTCATTTGCTGAAAACCAAGAAAACCACCAAAAGTTCTTGTATTTGAAGATAAAATCTTTTTGCTTTGAAGAAGAAAGATCTAGCTGACTGAAATAAGTTCATTAGATGAAAACCAACAAAAATTAACAAGAACCACGAAAAGTTCTTGTATTTTAAGATAAAATCTTACTCTATTAAGGAAAAAACTTCCAGCTCGCTGAAATCTGTTCATTTGCTGCAAACCATCAAAACCACGAAAAGTTCTTGTATTTGAAGATAAAATCTTTTTGCTTTGAAGAAGAAAGATCTAGCTGACTGAAATAAGTTCATTAGATGAAAACCAACAAAAATTGACAAGAACCACGAAAAGTTCTTGTATTTTAAGATAAAATCTTACTCTATTAAGGAAAAAACTTCCAGCTCGCTGAAATCTGTTCATTTGCTGAAAACCAACAAAACCACCAAAAGTTCTTGTATTTGAAGATAAAATCTTTTTGCTTTGAAGAAGAAAGATCTAGCTGACTGAAATAAGTTCATTAGATGAAAACCAACAAAAATTGACAAGAACCACGAAAAGTTCTTGTATTTTAAGATAAAATCTTACTCTATTAAGGAAAAAACTTCCAGCTCGCTGAAATCTGTTCATTTGCTGAAAACCATCAAAACCACGAAAAGTTCTTGTATTTGAAGATAAAAACTTTTTGCTTTGAAGAAGAAAGATCTAGCTGACTGAAATAAGTTCATTAGATGAAAACCAACAAAAATTGACAAGAACCACGAAAAGTTCTTGTATTTTAAGATAAAATCTTACTCTATTAAGGAAAAAACTTCCAGCTCGCTGAAATATGTTCACTTGCTGAAAACCATCAAAACCACGAAAAGTTTTTGTATTTGAAGATAAAATCTTTTTGCTTTGAAGAAGAAAGATCTAGCTGACTGAAATAAGTTCATTAGATGAAAACCAACAAAAATTGACAAGAACCACGAAAAGTTCTTGTATTTTAAGATAAAATCTTACTCTATTAAGGAAAAAACTTCCAGCTCGCTGAAATCTGTTCATTTGCTGAAAACCAACAAAACCACCAAAAGTTCTTGTATTTGAAGATAAAATCTTTTTGCTTTGAAGAAGAAAGATCTAGCTGACTGAAATAAGTTCATTAGATGAAAACCAACAAAAATTAACAAGAACCACGAAAAGTTCTTGTATTTTAAGATAAAATCTTACTCTATTAAGGAAAAAACTTCCAGCTCGCTGAAATCTGTTCATTTGCTGAAAACCAACAAAACCACCAAAAGTTCTTGTATTTGAAGATAAAATCTTTTTGCTTTGAAGAAGAAAGATCTAGCTGACTGAAATAAGTTCATTAGATGAAAACCAACAAAAATTGACAAGAACCACGAAAAGTTCTTGTATTTTAAGATAAAATCTTACTCTATTAAGGAAAAAACTTCCAGCTCGCTGAAATCTGTTCATTTGCTGAAAACCATCAAAACCACGAAAAGTTCTTGTATTTGAAGATAAAAACTTTTTGCTTTGAAGAAGAAAGATCTAGCTGACTGAAATAAGTTCATTAGATGAAAACCAACAAAAATTGACAAGAACCACGAAAAGTTCTTGTATTTTAAGATAAAATCTTACTCTATTAAGGAAAAAACTTCCAGCTCGCTGAAATATGTTCACTTGCTGAAAACCATCAAAACCACGAAAAGTTTTTGTATTTGAAGATAAAATCTTTTTGCTTTGAAGAAGAAAGATCTAGCTGACTGAAATAAGTTCATTAGATGAAAACCAACAAAAATTGACAAGAACCACGAAAAGTTCTTGTATTTTAAGATAAAATCTTACTCTATTAAGGAAAAAACTTCCAGCTCGCTGAAATCTGTTCATTTGCTGAAAACCAACAAAACCACCAAAAGTTCTTGTATTTGAAGATAAAATCTTTTTGCTTTGAAGAAGAAAGATCTAGCTGACTGAAATAAGTTCATTAGATGAAAACCAACAAAAATTAACAAGAACCACGAAAAGTTCTTGTATTTTAAGATAAAATCTTACTCTATTAAGGAAAAAACTTCCAGCTCGCTGAAATCTGTTCATTTGCTGCAAACCATCAAAACCACCAAAAGTTCTTGTATTTGAAGATAAAATCTTTTTGCTTTGAAGAAGAAAGATCTAGCTGACTGAAATAAGTTCATTAGATGAAAACCAACAAAAATTGACAAGAAACACGAAAGGTTCTTGTATTTTAAGAAAAAATCTTACTCTATTAAGGAAAAAACTTCCAGCTCGCTGAAATATGTTAATTTGCTGAAAACCAACAAAACCACGAAAAATTCTTGTATTTGAAGATAAAATCTTTTTGCTTTGAAGAAGAAAGATCCAGCTGACTGAAATAAGTTCATTAGATGAAAACCAACAAAAATTGACAAGAACCATGAAAGGTTCTTGTATTTTGAGATAAAATCTTACTCTATTAAGGAAAAAACTTCCAGCTCGCTGAAATCTGTTCATTTGCTGAAAACCATCAAAACCACCAAAAGTTCTTGTATTTGAAGATAAAATCTTTTTGCTTTGAAGAAGAAAGATCCAGCTGACTGAAATAAGTTCATTAGATGAAAACCAACAAAAATTGACAAGAACCACGAAAAGTTCTTGTATTTTAAGATAAAATCTTACTCTATTAAGGAAAAAACTTCCAGCTCGCTGAAATATGTTCATTTGCTGAAAACCATCAAAACCACGAAAAGTTCTTGTATTTGAAGATAAAATCATTTTGCTTTGAAGAAGAAAGATCTAGCTGACTGAAATAAGTTCATTAGATGAAAACCAACAAAAATTGACAAGAACCACGAAAAGTTCTTGTATTTTAAGATAAAATCTTACTCTATTAAGGAAAAAACTTCCAGCTCGCTGAATTATGTTCATTTGCTGCAAACCATCAAAACCACGAAAAGTTCTTGTATTTGAAGATAAAATCTTTTTGCTTTGAAGAATAAAGATCTAGCTGACTGAAATAAGTTCATTAGATGAAAACCAACAAAAATTGACAAGAACCACGAAAAGTTCTTGTATTTTAAGATAAAATCTTACTCTATTAAGGAAAAAACTTCCAGCTCGCTGAAATCTGTTCATTTGCTGAAAAACAACAAAACCACCAAAAGTTCTTGTATTTGAAGATAAAATCTTTTTCCTTTGAAGAAGAAAGATCTAGCTGACTGAAATAAGTTCATGAGATGAAAACCAACAAAAATTAACAAGAACCACGAAAAGTTCTTGTATTTTAAGATAAAATCTTACTCTATTAAGGAAAAAACATCCAGCTCGCTGAAATCTGTTCATTTGCTGCAAACCATCAAAACCACGAAAAGTTCTTGTATTTGAAGATAAAATCTTTTTGCTTTGAAGAAGAAAGATCTAGCTGACTGAAATAAGTTCATTAGATGAAAACCAACAAAAATTGACAAGAAACACGAAAAGTTCTTGTATTTTAAGATAAAATCTTACTCTATTAAGGAAAAAACTTCCAGCTCGCTGAAATATGTTAATTTGCTGAAAACCAACAAAACCACGAAAAGTTCTTGTATTTGAAGATAAAATCTTTTTGCTTTGAAGAAGAAAGATCCAGCTGACTGAAATAAGTTCATTAGATGAAAACCAACAAAAATTGACAAGAACCACGAAAGGTTCTTGTATTTTGAGATAAAATCTTACTCTATTAAGTAAAAAAATTCCAGCTCGCTGAAATCTGTTCATTTGCTGAAAACCATCAAAACCACCAAAAGTTCTTGTATTTGAAAATAAAATCTTTTTGCTTTGAAGAAGAAAGATCCAGCTGACTGAAATAAGTTCATTAGATGAAAACCAACAAAAATTGACAAGAACCACGAAAAGTTCTTGTATTTTAAGATAAAATCTTACTCTATTAAGGAAAAAACTTCCAGCTCGCTGAAATATGTTAATTTGCTGAAAACCAACAAAACCACGAAAAGTTCTTGTATTTGAAGATAAAATCTTTTTGCTTTGAAGAAGAAAGATCAAGCTGACTGAAATAAGTTCATTAGTTGAAAACCAACAAAAATTGACAAGAACCACGAAAAGTTCTTGTATTTTAAGATAAAATCTTACTCTATTAAGGAAAAAACTTCCAGCTCGCTGAAATCTGTTCATTTGCTGAAAACCATCAAAACCACCAAAAGTTCTTGTATTTGAAGATAAAATCTTTTTGCTTTGAAGAAGAAAGATCCAGCTGACTGAAATAAGTTCATTAGATGAAAACCAACAAAAATTGACAAGAACCACGAAAAGTTCTTGTATTTTAAGATAAAATCTTACTCTATTAAGGAAAAAACTTCCAGCTCGCTGAAATATGTTCATTTGCTGAAAACCATCAAAACCACGAAAAGTTCTTGTATTTGAAGATAAAATCTTTTTGCTTTGAAGAAGAAAGATCTAGCTGACTGAAATAAGTTCATTAGATGAAAACCAACAAAAATTGACAAGAACCACGAAAAGTTCTTGTATTTTAAGATAAAATCTTACTCTATTAAGGAAAAAACTTCCAGCTCGCTGAAATATGTTCATTTGCTGAAAACCATCAAAACCACGAAAAGTTCTTGTATTTGAAGATAAAATCTTGTTGCTTTGACGAAGATAGATCTAGCTGACTGAAATAAGTTCATTAGATGAAAACCAACAAAAATTGACAAGAACCACGAAAAGTTCTTGTATTTTAAGATAAAATCTTAGGCTATTAAAGAAAAAACTCCCACCTTGCTGAAATATGTTCATTTGCTGAAAACCAACAAAACCACGAAAAGTTCTTGTATTTGAAGATAAAATCTTTTTGCTTTGAAGAAGAAAGATGTAGCTGACTGAAATAAGTTCATTAGATGAAAACCAACAAAAATTGACAAGAACCACGAAAAGTTCTTGTATTTTAAGATAAAATCTTACTCTATTAAGGAAAAAACTTCCAGCTCGCTGAAATATGTTCATTTGCTGAAAACCAACAAAACCACGAAAAGTTCTTGTATTTGAAGATAAAATCTTTTTGCTTTGAAGAAGAAAGATCTAGCTGACTGAAATAAGTTCATTAGATGAAAACCAACAAAAATTGACAAGAACCACGAAAAGTTCTTGTATTTTAAGATAAAATCTTACTCTATTAAGGAAAAAACTTCCAGCTCGCTGAAATATGTTCATTTGCTGAAAACCATCAAAACCACGAAAAGTTCTTGTATTTGAAGATAAAATCTTTTTGCTTTGATGAAGATAGATCTCGCTGACTGAAATAAGTTCATTAGATGAAAACCAACAAAAATTGACAAGAACCACGAAAAGTTCTTGTATTTTAAGATAAAATCGTAGGCAATTAAAGAAAAAACTTCCACCTCGCTGAAATCTGTTCATTTGCTGAAAACCATCAAAACCACCAAAAGTTCTTGTATTTGAAGATAAAATCTTTTTGCTTTGAAGAAGAAAGATCTAGCTGACTGAAATAAGTTCATTCGATGAAAACCAACAAAAATTGACAAGAACCACGAAAAGTTCTTGTATTTTAAGATAAAATCTTAGGCTATTAAAGAAAAAACTCCCACCTCGCTGAAATATGTTCATTTGCTGAAAACCAACAAAACCACGAAAAGTTCTTGTATTTGAAGATAAAATCTTTTTTCTTTGAAGAAGAAAGATCTAGCTGACTGAAATAAGTTCATTAGATGAAAACCAACAAAAATTGACAAGAACCACGAAAAGTTCTTGTATTTTAAGATAAAATCTTACTCTATTAAGGAAAAAACTTCCAGCTCGCTGAAATATGTTCATTTGCTGAAAACCAACAAAACCACGAAAAGTTCTTGTATTTGAAGATAAAATCTTTTTTCTTTGAAGAAGAAAGATCAAGCTGACTGAAATAAGTTCATTAGATGAAAACCAACAAAAATTGACAAGAAACACGAAAAGTTCATGTATTTTAAGATAAAATCTTACTCTATTCAGGAAAAAACTTCCAGCTCGCTGAAATATGTTCATTTGCTGAAAACCATCAAAACCACGAAAAGTTCTTGTATTTGAAGATAAAATCTTTTTTCTTTGAAGAAGAAAGATCTAGCTGACTGAAATAAGTTCATTAGATGAAAACCAACAAAAATTGACAAGAACCACGAAAAGTTCTTGTATTTTAAGATAAAATCTTACTCTATTAAGGAAAAAACTTCCAGCTCGCTGAAATATGTTCATTTGCTGAAAACCATCAAAATCACGAAAAGTTCTTGTATTTGAAGATAAAATCTTTTTGCTTTGACGAAGATAGATCTAGCTGACTGAAATAAGTTCATTAGATGAAAACCAACAAAAATTGACAAGAACCACGAAAAGTTCTTGTATTTTAAGATAAAATCTTAGGCTATTAAAGAAAAAACTCCCACCTTGCTGAAATATGTTCATTTGCTGAAAACCAACAAAACCACGAAAAGTTCTTGTATTTGAAGATAAAATCTTTTTGCTTTGAAGAAGAAAGATGTAGCTGACTGAAATAAGTTCATTAGATGAAAACCAACAAAAATTGACAAGAACCACGAAAAGTTCTTGTATTTTAAGATAAAATCTTACTCTATTAAGGAAAAAACTTCCAGCTCGCTGAAATATGTTCATTTGCTGAAAACCAACAAAACCACGAAAAGTTCTTGTATTTGAAGATAAAATCTTTTTGCTTTGAAGAAGAAAGATCCAGCTGACTGAAATAAGTTCATTAGATGAAAACCAACAAAAATTGACAAGAACCACGAAAAGTTCTTGTATTTTAAGATAAAATCTTACTCTATTAAGGAAAAAACTTCCAGCTCGCTGAAATATGTTCATTTGCTGAAAACCATCAAAACCACGAAAAGTTCTTGTATTTGAAGATAAAATCTTTTTGCTTTGACGAAGATAGATCTCGCTGACTGAAATAAGTTCATTAGATGAAAACCAACAAAAATTGACAAGAACCACGAAAAGTTCTTGTATTTTAAGATAAAATCTTACTCTATTCATGAAAAAACTTCCAGCTCGCTGAAATATGTTCATTTGCTGAAAACCATCAAAACAACGAAAAGTTCTTGTATTTGAAGATAAAATCTTTTTGCTTTGAAGAAGAAAGATCTAGCTGACTGAAATAAGTTCATTAGATGAAAACCAACAAAAATTGACAAGAACCACGAAAAGATCTTGTATTTTAAGATAAAATCTTACGCTATTAAAGAAAAAACTCCCAGCTCGCTGAAATATGTTCATTTGCTGAAAACCAACAAAACCACGAAAAGTTCTTGTATTTGAAGATAAAATCTTTTTTCTTTGAAGAAGAAAGATCTCGCTGACTGAAAAAAGTTCATACGATGAAAACCAACAAAAATTGACAAGAAAAACGAAAAGTTCTTGTATTTTAAGATAAAATCTTACTCTATTCAGGAAAAAACTTCCAGCTCGCTGAAATATGTTCATTTGCTGAAAACCATCAAAACCACCAAAAGTTCTTGTATTTGAAGATAAAATCTTTTTTCTTTGAAGAAGAAAGATCTAGCTGACTGAAATAAGTTCATTAGATGAAAACCAACAAAAATTGACAAGAACCACGAAAAGTTCTTGTATTTTAAGATAAAATCTTACTCTATTCATGAAAAAACTTCCAGCTCGCTGAAATATGTTCATTTGCTGAAAACCATCAAAACAACGAAAAGTTCTTGTATTTGAAGATAAAATCTTTTTGCTTTGAAGAAGAAAGATCTAGCTGACTGAAATAAGTTCATTAGATGAAAACCAACAAAAATTGACAAGAACCACGAAAAGATCTTGTATTTTAAGATAAAATCTTACGCTATTAAAGAAAAAACTCCCAGCTCGCTGAAATATGTTCATTTGCTGAAAACCAACAAAACCACGAAAAGTTCTTGTATTTGAAGATAAAATCTTTTTTCTTTGAAGAAGAAAGATCTCGCTGACTGAAAAAAGTTCATACGATGAAAACCAACAAAAATTGACAAGAAAAACGAAAAGTTCTTGTATTTTAAGATAAAATCTTACTCTATTCAGGAAAAAACTTCCAGCTCGCTGAAATATGTTCATTTGCTGAAAACCATCAAAACCACGAAAAGTTCTTGTATTTGAAGATAAAATCTTTTTTCTTTGAAGAAGAAAGATCTAGCTGACTGAAATAAGTTCATTAGATGAAAACCAACAAAAATTGACAAGAACCACGAAAAGTTCTTGTATTTTAAGATAAAATCTTACTCTATTAAGGAAAAAACTTCCAGCTCGCTGAAATATGTTCATTTGCTGAAAACCAACAAAACCACGAAAAGTTCTTGTATTTGAAGATAAAATCTTTTTTCTTTGAAGAAGAAAGATCTAGCTGACTGAAATAAGTTCATTAGATGAAAACCAACAAAAATTGACAAGAAACACGAAAAGTTCTTGTATTTTAAGATGAAATCTTACTCTATTCAGGAAAAAACTTCCAGCTCGCTGAAATATGTTCATTTGCTGAAAACCATCAAAACCACGAAAAGTTCTTGTATTTGAAGATAAAATCTTTTTGCTTTGAAGAAGAAAGATCTAGCTGACTGAAATAAGTTCATTAGATGAAAACCAACAAAAATTGACAAGAACCACGAAAAGTTCTTGTATTTTAAGATAAAATCTTACTCTATTCAGGAAAAAACTTCCAGCTCGCTGAAATATGTTCATTTGCTGAAAACCATCAAAACCACGAAAAGTTCTTGTATTTGAAGATAAAATCTTTTTGCTTTGACGAAGATAGATCTAGCTGACTGAAATAAGTTCATTAGATGAAAACCAACAAAAATTGACAAGAACCACGAAAAGTTCTTGTATTTTAAGATAAAATCTTAGGCTATTAAAGAAAAAACTCCCACCTTGCTGAAATATGTTCATTTGCTGAAAACCAACAAAACCACGAAAAGTTCTTGTATTTGAAGATAAAATCTTTTTGCTTTGAAGAAGAAAGATGTAGCTGACTGAAATAAGTTCATTAGATGAAAACCAACAAAAATTGACAAGAACCACGAAAAGTTCTTGTATTTTAAGATAAAATCTTACTCTATTAAGGAAAAAACTTCCAGCTCGCTGAAATATGTTCATTTGCTGAAAACCAACAAAACCACGAAAAGTTCTTGTATTTGAAGATAAAATCTTTTTGCTTTGAAGAAGAAAGATCTAGCTGACTGAAATAAGTTCATTAGATGAAAACCAACAAAAATTGACAAGAACCACGAAAAGTTCTTGTATTTTAAGATAAAATCTTACTCTATTAAGGAAAAAACTTCCAGCTCGCTGAAATATGTTCATTTGCTGAAAACCATCAAAACCACGAAAAGTTCTTGTATTTGAAGATAAAATCTTTTTGCTTTGACGAAGATAGATCTCGCTGACTGAAATAAGTTCATTAGATGAAAACCAACAAAAATTGACAAGAACCACGAAAAGTTCTTGTATTTTAAGATAAAATCTTACTCTATTCATGAAAAAACTTCCAGCTCGCTGAAATATGTTCATTTGCTGAAAACCATCAAAACAACGAAAAGTTCTTGTATTTGAAGATAAAATCTTTTTGCTTTGAAGAAGAAAGATCTAGCTGACTGAAATAAGTTCATTAGATGAAAACCAACAAAAATTGACAAGAACCACGAAAAGATCTTGTATTTTAAGATAAAATCTTACGCTATTAAAGAAAAAACTCCCAGCTCGCTGAAAAATGTTCATTTGCTGAAAACCAACAAAACCACGAAAAGTTCTTGTATTTGAAGATAAAATCTTTTTTCTTTGAAGAAGAAAGATCTAGCTGACTGAAAAAAGTTCATACGATGAAAACCAACAAAAATTGACAAGAAACACGAAAAGTTCTTGTATTTTAAGATAAAATCTTACTCTATTCAGGAAAAAACTTCCAGCTCGCTGAAATATGTTCATTTGCTGAAAACCATCAAAACCACGAAAAGTTCTTGTATTTGAAGATAAAATCTTTTTGCTTTGACGAAGATAGATCTAGCTGACTGAAATAAGTTCATTAGATGAAAACCAACAAAAATTGACAAGAACCACGAAAAGTTCTTGTATTTTAAGATAAAATCTTAGGCTATTAAAGAAAAAACTCCCACCTCGCTGAAATATGTTCATTTGCTGAAAACCAACAAAACCACGAAAAGTTCTTGTATTTGAAGATAAAATCTTTTTTCTTTGAAGAAGAAAGATCTAGCTGACTGAAATAAGTTCATTAGATGAAAACCAAAAAAATTGACAAGAACCACGAAACGTTCTTGTATTTTAAGATAAAATCTTACTCTATTAAGGAAAAAACTTCCAGCTCGCTGAAATATGTTCATTTGCTGAAAACCATCAAAACCACGAAAAGTTCTTGTATTTGAAGATAAAATCTTTTTGCTTTGAAGAAGAAAGATCAAGCTGACTGAAATAAGTTCATTAGTTGAAAACCAACAAAAATTGACAAGAACCACGAAAAGTTCTTGTATTTTAAGATAAAATCTTACTCTATTAAGGAAAAAACTTCCAGCTCGCTGAAATATGTTCATTTGCTGAAAACCAACAAAACCACGAAAAGTTCTTGTATTTGAAGATAAAATCATTTTTCTTTGAAGGAGAAAGATCTAGCTGACTGAAATAAGTTCATTAGATGAAAACCAACAAAAATTGACAAGAAACACGAAAAGTTCTTGTATTTTAAGATAAAATCTTACTCTATTCAGGAAAAAACTTCCAGCTCGCTGAAATATGTTCATTTGCTGAAAACCATCAAAACCACGAAAAATTCTTGTATTTGAAGATAAAATCTTTTTGCTTTGAAGAAGAAAGATCTAGCTGACTGAAATAAGTTCATTAGATGAAAACCAACAAAAATTGACAAGAACCACGAAAAGTTCTTGTATTTTAAGATAAAATCTTACTCTATTAAGGAAAAAACTTCCAGCTCGCTGAAATATGTTCATTTGCTGAAAACCATCAAAACCACGAAAAGTTCTTGTATTTGAAGATAAAATCTTTTTGCTTTGACGAAGATAGATCTAGCTGACTGAAATAAGTTCATTAGATGAAAACCAACAAAAATTGACAAGAACCACGAAAAGTTCTTGTATTTTAAGATAAAATCTTAGGCTATTAAAGAAAAAACTCCCACCTTGCTGAAATATGTTCATTTGCTGAAAACCAACAAAACCACGAAAAGTTCTTGTATTTGAAGATAAAATCTTTTTGCTTTGAAGAAGAAAGATCTAGCTGACTGAAATAAGTTCATTAGATGAAAACCAACAAAAATTGACAAGAACCACGAAAAGTTCTTGTATTTTAAGATAAAATCTTACTCTATTAAGGAAAAAACTTCCAGCTCGCTGAAATATGTTCATTTGCTGAAAACCAACAAAACCACGAAAAGTTCTTGTATTTGAAGATAAAATCTTTTTTCTTTGAAGAAGAAAGATCTAGCTGACTGAAAAAAGTTCATACGATGAAAACCAACAAAAATTGAAAAGAAACACGAAAAGTTCTTGTATTTTAAGATAAAATCTTACTCTATTCAGGAAAAAACATCCAGCTCGCTGAAATATGTTCATTTGCTGAAAACCATCAAAACCTCGAAAAGTTCTTGTATTTGAAGTTAAAATCTTTTTGCTTTGAAGAAGAAAGATTTTGACTGAAATAAGTTCATTAGATGAATACCAACAAAAATTGACAAGAACCACGAAAAGTTCTTGTATTTTAAGATAAAAACTTAGGCTATTAAAGAAAAAACTCCCACCTCGCTGAAATATGTTCATTTGCTGAAAACCAACAAAACCACGAAAAGTTCTTGTATTTGAAGATAAAATCTTTTTTCTTTGAAGAAGAAAGATCTAGCTGACTGAAATAAGTTCATTAGTTGAAAACCAACAAAAATTGACAAGAACCACGAAAAGTTCTTGTATTTTAAGATAAAATCTTACTCTATTAAGGAAAAAACTTCCAGCTCGCTGAAATATGTTCATTTGCTGAAAACCAACAAAACCACGAAAAGTTCTTGTATTTGAAGATAAAATCTTTTTTCTTTGAAGAAGAAAGATCTAGCTGACTGAAATAAGTTCATTAGATGAAAACCAACAAAAATTGACAAGAAACACGAAAAGTTCTTGTATTTTAAGATAAAATCTTACTCTATTCAGGAAAAAACTTCCAGCTCGCTGAAATATGTTCATTTGCTGAAAACCATCATAACCACGAAAAGTTCTTGTATTTGAAGATAAAATCTTTTTGCTTTGAAGAAGAAAGATCTAGCTGACTGAAATAAGTTCATCAGATGAAAACCAACAAAAATTGACAAGAACCACGAAAAGTTCTTGTATTTTAAGATAAAATCTTACTCTATTAAGGAAAAAACTTCCAGCTCGCTGAAATATGTTCATTTGCTGAAAACCATCAAAACCACGAAAAGTTCTTGTATTTGAAGATAAAATCTTTTTGCTTTGACGAAGATAGATCTAGCTGACTGAAATAAGTTCATTAGATGAAAACCAACTAAAATTGACAAGAACCACGAAAAGTTCTTGTATTTTAAGATAAAATCTTACTCTATTAAGGAAAAAAACTTCCAGCTCGCTGAAATATGTTCATTTGCTGAAAACCATCAAAACCACGAAAAGTTCTTGTATTTGAAGATAAAATCTTTTTGCTTTGAAGAAGAAAGTTCCAGCTGACTGAAATAAGTTCATTAGATGAAAACCAACAAAAATTGACAAGAACCACGAAAAGTTCTTGTATTTTAAGATAAAATCTTACTCTATTAAGGAAAAAACTTCCAGCTCGCTGAAATATGTTCATTTGCTGAAAACCATCAAAACCACGAAAAGTTCTTGTATTTGAAGATAAAATCTTTTTGCTTTGACGAAGATCGATCTAGCTGACTGAAATAAGTTCATTAGATGAAAACCAACAAAAATTGACAAGAACCACGAAAAGTTCTTGTATTTTAAGATAAAATCTTAGGCTATAAAAGAAAAATCTCCCACCTCGCTGAAATATGTTCATTTGCTGAAAACCAACAAAACCACGAAAAGTTCTTGTATTTGAAGATAAAATCTTTTTTCTTTGAAGAAGAAAGATCTAGCTGACTGAAATAAGTTCATTAGATGAAAACCAAAAAAATTGACAAGAACCACGAAACGTTCTTGTATTTTAAGATAAAATCTTACTCTATTAAGGAAAAAACTTCCAGCTCGCTGAAATATGTTCATTTGCTGAAAACCATCAAAACCACGAAAAGTTCTTGTATTTGAAGATAAAATCTTTTTGCTTTGAAGAAGAAAGATCAAGCTGACTGAAATAAGTTCATTAGTTGAAAACCAACAAAAATTGACAAGAACCACGAAAAGTTCTTGTATTTTAAGATAAAATCTTACTCTATTAAGGAAAAAACTTCCAGCTCGCTGAAATATGTTCATTTGCTGAAAACCATCATAACCACGAAAAGTTCTTGTATTTGAAGATAAAATCTTTTTGCTTTGAAGAAGAAAGATCTAGCTGACTGAAATAAGTTCATTAGATGAAAACCAACAAAAATTGACAAGAACCACGAAAAGTTCTTGTATTTTAAGATAAAATCTTACTCTATTAAGGAAAAAACTTCCAGCTCGCTGAAATATGTTCATTTGCTGAAAACCATCAAAACCACGAAAAGTTCTTGTATTTGAAGATAAAATCTTTTTGCTTTGACGAAGATAGATCTAGCTGACTGAAATAAGTTCATTAGATGAAAACCAACAAAAATTGACAAGAACCACGAAAAGTTCTTGTATTTTAAGATAAAATCTTACTCTATTAAGGAAAAAACTTCCAGCTCGCTGAAATATGTTCATTTGCTGAAAACCATCAAAACCACGAAAAGTTCTTGTATTTGAAGATAAAATCTTTTTGCTTTGAAGAAGAAAGTTCCAGCTGACTGAAATAAGTTCATTAGATGAAAACCAACAAAAATTGACAAGAACCACGAAAAGTTCTTGTATTTTAAGATAAAATCTTACTCTATTAAGGAAAAAACTTCCAGCTCGCTGAAATATGTTCATTTGCTGAAAACCATCAAAACCACGAAAAGTTCTTGTATTTGAAGATAAAATCTTTTTGCTTTGACGAAGATAGATCTAGCTGACTGAAATAAGTTCATTAGATGAAAACCAACAAAAATTGACAAGAACCACGAAAAGTTCTTGTATTTTAAGATAAAATCTTAGGCTATTAAAGAAAAAACTCCCACCTCGCTGAAATATGTTCATTTGCTGAAAACCAACAAAACCACGAAAAGTTCTTGTATTTGAAGATAAAATCTTTTTTCTTTGAAGAAGAAAGATCTAGCTGACTGAAATAAGTTCATTAGATGAAAACCAAAAAAATTGACAAGAACCACGAAACGTTCTTGTATTTTAAGATAAAATCTTACTCTATTAAGGAAAAAACTTCCAGCTCGCTGAAATATGTTCATTTGCTGAAAACCATCAAAACCACGAAAAGTTCTTGTATTTGAAGATAAAATCTTTTTGCTTTGAAGAAGAAAGATCAAGCTGACTGAAATAAGTTCATTAGTTGAAAACCAACAAAAATTGACAAGAACCACGAAAAGTTCTTGTATTTTAAGATAAAATCTTACTCTATTAAGGAAAAAACTTCCAGCTCGCTGAAATATGTTCATTTGCTGAAAACCAACAAAACCACGAAAAGTTCTTGTATTTGAAGATAAAATCTTTTTTCTTTGAAGAAGAAAGATCTAGCTGACTGAAATAAGTTCATTAGATGAAAACCAACAAAAATTGACAAGAAACACGAAAAGTTCTTGTATTTTAAGATAAAATCTTACTCTATTCAGGAAAAAACTTCCAGCTCGCTAAAATATGTTCATTTGCTGAAAACCATCAAAACCACGAAAAGTTCTTGTATTTGAAGATAAAATCTTTTTGCTTTGAAGAAGAAAGATCTAGCTGACTGAAATAAGTTCATTAGATGAAAACCAACAAAAATTGACAAGAACCACGAAAAGTTCTTGTATTTTAAGATAAAATCTTACTCTATTAAGGAAAAAACTTCCAGCTCGCTGAAATATGTTCATTTGCTGAAAACCATCAAAACCACGAAAAGTTCTTGTATTTGAAGATAAAATCTTTTTGCTTTGACGAAGAAAGATCTAGCTGACTGAAATAAGTTCATTAGATGAAAACCAACAAAAATTGACAAGAACCACGAAAAGTTCTTGTATTTTAAGATAAAATCTTACTCTATTCAGGAAAAAACTTCCAGCTCGCTGAAATATGTTCATTTGCTGAAAACCATCAAAACCACGAAAAGTTCTTGTATTTGAAGATAAAATCTTTTTGCTTTGAAGAAGAAAGATCTAGCTGACTGAAATAAGTTCATTAGATGAAAACCAACAAAAATTGACAAGAACCACGAAAAGTTCTTGTATTTTAAGATAAAATCTTACTCTATTAAGGAAAAAACTTCCAGCTCGCTGAAATATGTTCATTTGCTGAAAACCATCAAAACCACGAAAAGTTCTTGTATTTTAAGATAAAATCTTAGGCTATTAAAGAAAAAACTCCCACCTTGCTGAAATATGTTCATTTGCTGAAAACCAACAAAACCACGAAAAGTTCTTGTATTTGAAGATAAAATCTTTTTGCTTTGAAGAAGAAAGATCTAGCTGACTGAAATAAGTTCATCAGATGAAAACCAACAAAAATTGACAAGAACCACGAAAAGTTCTTGTATTTTAAGATAAAATCTTAGGCTATTAAAGAAAAAACTCCCACCTCGCTGAAATATGTTCATTTGCTGAAAACCAACAAAACCACGAAAAGTTCTTGTATTTGAAGATAAAATCTTTTTTCTTTGAAGAAGAAAGATCTAGCTGACTGAAATAAGTTCATTCGATGAAAACCAACAAAAATTGACAAGAACCACGAAAAGTTCTTGTATTTTAAGATAAAATCTTACTCTATTAAGGAAAAAACTTCCAGCTCGCTGAAATATGTTCATTTGCTGAAAACCATCAAAACCACGAAAAGTTCTTGTATTTGAAGATAAAATCTTTTTGCTTTGACGAAGATAGATCTAGCTGACTGAAATAAGTTCATTAGATGAAAACCAACAAAAATTGACAAGAACCACGAAAATTTCTTGTATTTTAAGATAAAATCTTACTCTATTAAGGAAAAAACTTCCAGCTCGCTGAAATATGTTCATTTGCTGAAAACCATCAAAACCACGAAAAGTTCTTGTATTTGAAGATAAAATCTTTTTGCTTTGAAGAAGAAAGTTCCAGCTGACTGAAATAAGTTCATTAGATGAAAACCAACAAAAATTGACAAGAACCACGAAAAGTTCTTGTATTTTAAGATAAAATCTTACTCTATTAAGGAAAAAACTTCCAGCTCGCTGAAATATGTTCATTTGCTGAAAACCATCAAAACCACGAAAAGTTCTTGTATTTGAAGATAAAATCTTTTTGCTTTGACGAAGATAGATCTAGCTGACTGAAATAAGTTCATTAGATGAAAACCAACAAAAATTGACAAGAACCACGAAAAGTTCTTGTATTTTAAGATAAAATCTTAGGCTATTAAAGAAAAAACTCCCACCTCGCTGAAATATGTTCATTTGCTGAAAACCAACAAAACCACGAAAAGTTCTTGTATTTGAAGATAAAATCTTTTTTCTTTGAAGAAGAAAGATCTAGCTGACTGAAATAAGTTCATTAGATGAAAACCAAAAAAATTGACAAGAACCACGAAACGTTCTTGTATTTTAAGATAAAATCTTACTCTATTAAGGAAAAAACTTCCAGCTCGCTGAAATATGTTCATTTGCTGAAAACCATCAAAACCACGAAAAGTTCTTGTATTTGAAGATAAAATCTTTTTGCTTTGAAGAAGAAAGATCAAGCTGACTGAAATAAGTTCATTAGTTGAAAACCAACAAAAATTGACAAGAACCACGAAAAGTTCTTGTATTTTAAGATAAAATCTTACTCTATTAAGGAAAAAACTTCCAGCTCGCTGAAATATGTTCATTTGCTGAAAACCAACAAAACCACGAAAAGTTCTTGTATTTGAAGATAAAATCTTTTTTCTTTGAAGAAGAAAGATCTAGCTGACTGAAATAAGTTCATTAGATGAAAACCAACAAAAATTGACAAGAAACACGAAAAGTTCTTGTATTTTAAGATAAAATCTTACTCTATTCAGGAAAAAACTTCCAGCTCGCTGAAATATGTTCATTTGCTGAAAACCATCAAAACCACGAAAAGTTCTTGTATTTGAAGATAAAATCTTTTTGCTTTGAAGAAGAAAGATCTAGCTGACTGAAATAAGTTCATTAGATGAAAACCAACAAAAATTGACAAGAACCACGAAAAGTTCTTGTATTTTAAGATAAAATCTTACTCTATTAAGGAAAAAACTTCCAGCTCGCTGAAATATGTTCATTTGCTGAAAACCATCAAAACCACGAAAAGTTCTTGTATTTGAAGATAAAATCTTTTTGCTTTGACGAAGAAAGATCTAGCTGACTGAAATAAGTTCATTAGATGAAAACCAACAAAAATTGACAAGAACCACGAAAAGTTCTTGTATTTTAAGATAAAACCTTACTCTATTCAGGAAAAAACTTCCAGCTCGCTGAAATATGTTCATTTGCTGAAAACCATCAAAACCACGAAAAGTTCTTGTATTTGAAGATAAAATCTTTTTGCTTTGAAGAAGAAAGATCTAGCTGACTGAAATAAGTTCATTAGATGAAAACCAACAAAAATTGACAAGAACCACGAAAAGTTCTTGTATTTTAAGATAAAATCTTACTCTATTAAGGAAAAAACTTCCAGCTCGCTGAAATATGTTCATTTGCTGAAAACCATCAAAACCACGAAAAGTTCTTGTATTTTAAGATAAAATCTTAGGCTATTAAAGAAAAAACTCCCACCTTGCTGAAATATGTTCATTTGCTGAAAACCAACAAAACCACGAAAAGTTCTTGTATTTGAAGATAAAATCTTTTTGCTTTGAAGAAGAAAGATCTAGCTGACTGAAATAAGTTCATCAGATGAAAACCAACAAAAATTGACAAGAACCACGAAAAGTTCTTGTATTTTAAGATAAAATCTTAGGCTATTAAAGAAAAAACTCCCACCTCGCTGAAATATGTTCATTTGCTGAAAACCAACAAAACCACGAAAAGTTCTTGTATTTGAAGATAAAATCTTTTTTCTTTGAAGAAGAAAGATCTAGCTGACTGAAATAAGTTCATTAGATGAAAACCAACAAAAATTGACAAGAACCACGAAAAGTTCTTGTATTTTAAGATAAAATCTTACTCTATTAAGGAAAAAACTTCCAGCTCGCTGAAATATGTTCATTTGCTGAAAACCAACAAAACCACGAAAAGTTCTTGTATTTGAAGATAAAATCTTTTTTCTTTGAAGAAGAAAGATCTAGCTGACTGAAATAAGTTCATTAGATGAAAACCAACAAAAATTGACAAGAAACACGAAAAGTTCTTGTATTTTAAGATAAAATCTTACTCTATTCAGGAAAAAACTTCCAGCTCGCTGAAATATGTTCATTTGCTGAAAACCATCAAAACCACGAAAAGTTCTTGTATTTGAAGATAAAATCTTTTTGCTTTGAAGAAGAAAGATCTAGCTGACTGAAATAAGTTCATTAGATGAAAACCAACAAAAATTGACAAGAACCACGAAAAGTTCTTGTATTTTAAGATAAAATCTTACTCTATTAAGGAAAAAACTTCCAGCTCGCTGAAATATGTTCATTTGCTGAAAACCATCAAAACCACGAAAAGTTCTTGTATTTGAAGATAAAATCTTTTTGCTTTGACGAAGAAAGATCTAGCTGACTGAAATAAGTTCATTAGATGAAAACCAACAAAAATTGACAAGAACCACGAAAAGTTCTTGTATTTTAAGATAAAACCTTACTCTATTCAGGAAAAAACTTCCAGCTCGCTGAAATATGTTCATTTGCTGAAAACCATCAAAACCACGAAAAGTTCTTGTATTTGAAGATAAAATCTTTTTGCTTTGAAGAAGAAAGATCTAGCTGACTGAAATAAGTTCATTAGATGAAAACCAACAAAAATTGACAAGAACCACGAAAAGTTCTTGTATTTTAAGATAAAATCTTACTCTATTAAGGAAAAAACTTCCAGCTCGCTGAAATATGTTCATTTGCTGAAAACCATCAAAACCACGAAAAGTTCTTGTATTTTAAGATAAAATCTTAGGCTATTAAAGAAAAAACTCCCACCTTGCTGAAATATGTTCATTTGCTGAAAACCAACAAAACCACGAAAAGTTCTTGTATTTGAAGATAAAATCTTTTTGCTTTGAAGAAGAAAGATCTAGCTGACTGAAATAAGTTCATCAGATGAAAACCAACAAAAATTGACAAGAACCACGAAAAGTTCTTGTATTTTAAGATAAAATCTTAGGCTATTAAAGAAAAAACTCCCACCTCGCTGAAATATGTTCATTTGCTGAAAACCAACAAAACCACGAAAAGTTCTTGTATTTGAAGATAAAATCTTTTTTCTTTGAAGAAGAAAGATCCAGCTGACTGAAATAAGTTCATTAGATGAAAACCAACAAAAATTGACAAGAACCACGAAAAGTTCTTGTATTTTAAGATAAAATCTTACTCTATTAAGGAAAAAACTTCCAGCTCGCTGAAATATGTTCATTTGCTGAAAACCATCAAAACCACGAAAAGTTCTTGTATTTGAAGATAAAATCTTTTTTCTTTGAAGAAGAAAGATCTAGCTGACTGAAATAAGTTCATTAGATGAAAACCAACAAAAATTGACAAGAAACACGAAAAGTTCTTGTATTTTAAGATAAAATCTTACTCTATTCAGGAAAAAACTTCCAGCTCGCTGAAATATGTTCATTTGCTGAAAACCATCAAAACCACGAAAAGTTCTTGTATTTGAAGATAAAATCTTTTTGCTTTGAAGAAGAAAGATCTAGCTGACTGAAATAAGTTCATTAGATGAAAACCAACAAAAATTGACAAGAACCACGAAAAGTTCTTGTATTTTAAGATAAAATCTTACTCTATTAAGGAAAAAACTTCCAGCTCGCTGAAATATGTTCATTTGCTGAAAACCATCAAAACCACGAAAAGTTCTTGTATTTGAAGATAAAAACTTTTTGCTTTGACGAAGATAGATCTAGCTGACTGAAATAAGTTCATTAGATGAAAACCAACAAAAATTGACAAGAACCACGAAAAGTTCTTGTATTTTAAGATAAAATCTTAGGCTATTAAAGAAAAAACTCCCACCTTGCTGAAATATGTTCATTTGCTGAAAACCAACAAAACCACGAAAAGTTCTTGTATTTGAAGATAAAATCTTTTTGCTTTGAAGAAGAAAGATCTAGCTGACTGAAATAAGTTCATTAGATGAAAACCAACAAAAATTGACAAGAACCACGAAAAGTTCTTGTATTTTAAGATAAAATCTTACTCTATTAAGGAAAAAACTTCCAGCTCGCTGAAATATGTTCATTTGCTGAAAACCATCAAAACCACGAAAAGTTCTTGTATTTGAAGATAAAATCTTTTTGCTTTGAAGAAGAAAGTTCCAGCTGACTGAAATAAGTTCATTAGATGAAAACCAACAAAAATTGACAAGAACCACGAAAAGTTCTTGTATTTTAAGATAAAATCTTACTCTATTAAGGAAAAAACTTCCAGCTCGCTGAAATATGTTCATTTGCTGAAAACCATCAAAACCACGAAAAGTTCTTGTATTTGAAGATAAAATCTTTTTGCTTTGAAGAAGAAAGATCTAGCTGACTGAAATAAGTTCATTAGATGAAAACCAACAAAATTTGACAAGAACCACGAAAAGTTCTTGTATTTTAAGATAATATCTTACGCTATTAAAGAAAAAACTTCTGGCTCGCTGAAATATGTTCATTTGCTGAAAACCAACAAAACCACGAAAAGTTCTTGTATTTGAAGATAAACTCTTTTTGCTTTGAGGAAGAAAGATCCAGCTGACTGAAATACGTTCATTAGATGAAAACCAACAAAAATTGACAAGAACCACGAAAAGTTCTTGTATTTTAAGATAAAATCTTACTCTATTAAGGAAAAAACTTCCAGCTCGCTGAAACATGTTCATTTGCTGAAAACCATCAAAACCACGAAAAGTTCTTGTATTTGAAGATAAAATCTTTTTGCTTTGAAGAAGAAAGATCTAGCTGACTGAAATAAGTTCATTAGATGAAAACCAACAAAAATTGACAAGAACCACGAAAAGTTCTTGTATTTTAAGATAAAATCTAACTCTATTAAGGAAAAAACTCCCACATTGCTGAAATATGTTCATTTGCTGAAAACCAACAAAACCACGAAAAGTTCTTGTATTTGAAGATAAAATCTTTTTGCTTTGAAGAAGAAAGATCTAGCTGACTGAAATAAGTTCATTAGATGAAAACCAACAAAAATTGACAAGAAACACGAAAAGTTCTTGTATTTTAAGATAAAATCTTACTCTATTCAGGAAAAAACTTCCAGCTCCCTGAAATATGTTCATTTGCTGAAAACCATCAAAACCACGAAAAGTTCTTGTATTTGAAGATAAAATCTTTTTGCTTTGAAGAAGAAAGATCTAGCTGACTGAAATAAGTTCATTAGATGAAAACCAACAAAAATTGACAAGAACCACGAAAAGTTCTTGTATTTTAAGATAAAATCTTACTCTATTAAGGAAAAAACTTCCAGCTCGCTGAAATATGTTCATTTGCTGAAAACCATCAAAACCACGAAAAGTTCTTGTATTTGAAGATAAAAGCTTTTTGCTTTGACGAAGAAAGATCTAGCTGACTGAAATAAGTTCATTAGATGAAAACCAACAAAAATTGACAAGAACCACGAAAAGTTCTTGTATTTTAAGATAAAATCTTACTCTATTCAGGAAAAAACTTCCAGCTCGCTGAAATATGTTCATTTGCTGAAAGCCATCAAAACCACGAAAAGTTCTTGTATTTGAAGATAAAATCTTTTTGCTTTGAAGAAGAAAGATCTAGCTGACTGAAATAAGTTCATTAGATGAAAACCAACAAAAATTGACAAGAACCACGAAAAGTTCTTGTATTTTAAGATAAAATCTTACTCTATTAAGGAAAAAACTTCCAGCTCGCTGAAATATGTTCATTTGCTGAAAACCATCAAAACCACGAAAAGTTCTTGTATTTTAAGATAAAATCTTAGGCTATTAAAGAAAAAACTCCCACCTTGCTGAAATATGTTCATTTGCTGAAAACCAACAAAACCACGAAAAGTTCTTGTATTTGAAGATAAAATCTTTTTGCTTTGAAGAAGAAAGATCTAGCTGACTGAAATAAGTTCATCAGATGAAAACCAACAAAAATTGACAAGAACCACGAAAAGTTCTTGTATTTTAAGATAAAATCTTAGGCTATTAAAGAAAAAACTCCCACCTCGCTGAAATATGTTCATTTGCTGAAAACCAACAAAACCACGAAAAGTTCTTGTATTTGAAGATAAAATCTTTTTTCTTTGAAGAAGAAAGATCTAGCTGACTGAAATAAGTTCATTAGATGAAAACCAACAAAAATTGACAAGAACCACGAAAAGTTCTTGTATTTTAAGATAAAATCTTACTCTATTAAGGAAAAAACTTCCAGCTCGCTGAAATATGTTCATTTGCTGAAAACCATCAAAACCACGAAAAGTTCTTGTATTTGAAGATAAAATCTTTTTGCTTTGAAGAAGAAAGATCAAGCTGACTGAAATAAGTTCATTAGTTGAAAACCAACAAAAATTGACAAGAACCACGAAAAGTTCTTGTATTTTAAGATAAAATCTTACTCTATTAAGGAAAAAACTTCCAGCTCGCTGAAATATGTTCATTTGCTGAAAACCAACAAAACCACGAAAAGTTCTTGTATTTGAAGATAAAATCTTTTTTCTTTGAAGAAGAAAGATCTAGCTGACTGAAATAAGTTCATTAGATGAAAACCAACAAAAATTGACAAGAAACACGAAAAGTTCTTGTATTTTAAGATAAAATCTTACTCTATTCAGGAAAAAACTTCCAGCTCGCTGAAATATGTTCATTTGCTGAAAACCATCAAAACCACGAAAAGTTCTTGTATTTGAAGATAAAATCTTTTTGCTTTGAAGAAGAAAGATCTAGCTGACTGAAATAAGTTCATTAGATGAAAACCAACAAAAATTGACAAGAACCACGAAAAGTTCTTGTATTTTAAGATAAAATCTTACTCTATTAAGGAAAAAACTTCCAGCTCGCTGAAATATGTTCATTTGCTGAAAACCATCAAAACCACGAAAAGTTCTTGTATTTGAAGATAAAATCTTTTTGCTTTGACGAAGATAGATCTAGCTGACTGAAATAAGTTCATTAGATGAAAACCAACAAAAATTGACAAGAACCACGAAAAGTTCTTGTATTTTAAGATAAAATCTTAGGCTATTAAAGAAAAAACTCCCACCTTGCTGAAATATGTTCATTTGCTGAAAACCAACAAAACCACGAAAAGTTCTTGTATTTGAAGATAAAATCTTTTTGCTTTGAAGAAGAAAGATCTAGCTGACTGAAATAAGTTCATTAGATGAAAACCAACAAAAATTGACAAGAACCACGAAAAGTTCTTGTATTTTAAGATAAAATCTTACTCTATTAAGGAAAAAACTTCCAGCTCGCTGAAATATGTTCATTTGCTGAAAACCATCAAAACCACGAAAAGTTCTTGTATTTGAAGATAAAATCTTTTTGCTTTGAAGAAGAAAGTTCCAGCTGACTGAAATAAGTTCATTAGATGAAAACCAACAAAAATTGACAAGAACCACGAAAAGTTCTTGTATTTTAAGATAAAATCTTACTCTATTAAGGAAAAAACTTCCAGCTCGCTGAAATATGTTCATTTGCTGAAAACCATCAAAACCACGAAAAGTTCTTGTATTTGAAGATAAAATCTTTTTGCTTTGAAGAAGAAAGATCTAGCTGACTGAAATAAGTTCATTAGATGAAAACCAACAAAAATTGACAAGAACCACGAAAACTTCTTGTATTTTAAGATAATATCTTACGCTATTAAAGAAAAAACTTCTGGCTCGCTGAAATATGTTCATTTGCTGAAAACCAACAAAACCACCAAAAGTTCTTGTATTTGAAGATAAACTCTTTTTGCTTTGAGGAAGAAAGATCCAGCTGACTGAAATACGTTCATTAGATGAAAACCAACAAAAATTGACAAGAACCACGAAAAGTTCTTGTATTTTAAGATAAAATCTTACTCTATTAAGGAAAAAACTTCCAGCTCGCTGAAACATGTTCATTTGCTGAAAACCATCAAAACCACGAAAAGTTCTTGTATTTGAAGATAAAATCTTTTTGCTTTGAAGAAGAAAGATCTAGCTGACTGAAATAAGTTCATTAGATGAAAACCAACAAAAATTGACAAGAACCACGAAAAGTTCTTGTATTTTAAGATAAAATCTTACTCTATTAAGGAAAAAACTTCCAGCTCGCTGAAATATGTTCATTTGCTGAAAACCATCAAAACCACGAAAAGTTCTTGTATTTGAAGATAAAATCTTTTTGCTTTGAAGAAGAAAGATCAAGCTGACTGAAATAAGTTCATTAGTTGAAAACCAACAAAAATTGACAAGAACCACGAAAAGTTCTTGTATTTTAAGATAAAATCTTACTCTATTAAGGAAAAAACTTCCAGCTCGCTGAAATATGTTCATTTGCTGAAAACCAACAAAACCACGAAAAGTTCTTGTATTTGAAGATAAAATCTTTTTTCTTTGAAGAAGAAAGATCTAGCTGACTGAAATAAGTTCATTAGATGAAAACCAACAAAAATTGACAAGAAACACGAAAAGTTCTTGTATTTTAAGATAAAATCTTACTCTATTCAGGAAAAAACTTCCAGCTCGCTGAAATATGTTCATTTGCTGAAAACCATCAAAACCACGAAAAGTTCTTGTATTTGAAGATAAAATCTTTTTGCTTTGAAGAAGAAAGATCTAGCTGACTGAAATAAGTTCATTAGATGAAAACCAACAAAAATTGACAAGAACCACGAAAAGTTCTTGTATTTTAAGATAAAATCTTACTCTATTAAGGAAAAAACTTCCAGCTCGCTGAAATATGTTCATTTGCTGAAAACCATCAAAACCACGAAAAGTTCTTGTATTTGAAGATAAAATCTTTTTGCTTTGACGAAGATAGATCTAGCTGACTGAAATAAGTTCATTAGATGAAAACCAACAAAAATTGACAAGAACCACGAAAAGTTCTTGTATTTTAAGATAAAATCTTAGGCTATTAAAGAAAAAACTCCCACCTTGCTGAAATATGTTCATTTGCTGAAAACCAACAAAACCACGAAAAGTTCTTGTATTTGAAGATAAAATCTTTTTGCTTTGAAGAAGAAAGATCTAGCTGACTGAAATAAGTTCATTAGATGAAAACCAACAAAAATTGACAAGAACCACGAAAAGTTCTTGTATTTTAAGATAAAATCTTACTCTATTAAGGAAAAAACTTCCAGCTCGCTGAAATATGTTCATTTGCTGAAAACCATCAAAACCACGAAAAGTTCTTGTATTTGAAGATAAAATCTTTTTGCTTTGAAGAAGAAAGTTCCAGCTGACTGAAATAAGTTCATTAGATGAAAACCAACAAAAATTGACAAGAACCACGAAAAGTTCTTGTATTTTAAGATAAAATCTTACTCTATTAAGGAAAAAACTTCCAGCTCGCTGAAATATGTTCATTTGCTGAAAACCATCAAAACCAAGAAAAGTTCTTGTATTTGAAGATAAAATCTTTTTGCTTTGAAGAAGAAAGATCTAGCTGACTGAAATAAGTTCATTAGATGAAAACCAACAAAAATTGACAAGAACCACGAAAACTTCTTGTATTTTAAGATAATATCTTACGCTATTAAAGAAAAAACTTCTGGCTCGCTGAAATATGTTCATTTGCTGAAAACCAACAAAACCACCAAAAGTTCTTGTATTTGAAGATAAACTCTTTTTGCTTTGAGGAAGAAAGATCCAGCTGACTGAAATACGTTCATTAGATGAAAACCAACAAAAATTGACAAGAACCACGAAAAGTTCTTGTATTTTAAGATAAAATCTTACTCTATTAAGGAAAAAACTTCCAGCTCGCTGAAACATGTTCATTTGCTGAAAACCATCAAAACCACGAAAAGTTCTTGTATTTGAAGATAAAATCTTTTTGCTTTGAAGAAGAAAGATCTAGCTGACTGAAATAAGTTCATTAGATGAAAACCAACAAAATTTGACAAGAACCACGAAAACTTCTTGTATTTTAAGATAAAATCTAACTCTATTAAGGAAAAAACTCCCACATTGCTGAAATATGTTCATTTGCTGAAAACCAACAAAACCACGAAAAGTTCTTGTATTTGAAGATAAAATCTTTTTGCTTTGAAGAAGAAAGATCTAGCTGACTGAAATAAGTTCATTAGATGAAAACCAACAAAAATTGACAAGAACCACGAAAAGTTCTTGTATTTTAAGATAAAATCTTACTCTATTAAGGAAAAAACTTCCAGCTCGCTGAAATCTGTTCATTTGCTGAAAACCATCAAAACCACCAAAAGTTCTTGTATTTGAAGATAAAATCTTTTTGCTTTGAAGAAGAAAGATCAAGCTGACTGAAATAAGTTCATTAGATGAAAACCAACAAAAATTGACAAGAACCACGAAAAGTTCTTGTATTTTAAGATAAAATCTTACTCTATTGAGGAAAAAACTTCCAGCTCGCTGAAATATGTTCATTTGCTGAAAACCATCAAAACCACGAAAAGTTCTTGTATTTGAAGATAAAATCTTTTTGCTTTGAAGAAGAAAGATCTAGCTGACTGAAATAAGTTCATTAGATGAAAACCAACAAAATTTGACAAGAACCACGAAAACTTCTTGTATTTTAAGATAATATCTTACGCTATTAAAGAAAAAACTTCTGGCTCGCTGAAATATGTTCATTTGCTGAAAACCAACAAAACCACGAAAAGTTCTTGTATTTGAAGATAAACTCTTTTTGCTTTGAAGAAGAAAGATCCAGCTGACTGAAATAAGTTCATTAGATGAAAACCAACAAAAATTGACAAGAACCACGAAAAGTTCTTGTATTTTAAGATAAAATCTTACTCTATTAAGGAAAAAACTTCCAGCTCGATGAAATATGTTCATTTGCTGAAAACCATCAAAACCACGAAAAGTTCTTGTATTTGAAGATAAAATCTTTTTGCTTTGAAGAAGAAAGATCTAGCTGACTGAAATAAGTTCATTAGATGAAAACCAACAAAAATTGACAAGAACCACGAAAAGTTCTTGTATTTTAAGATAAAATCTTAATCTATTAAGGAAAAAACATCCAGCTCGCTGAAATATGTTCATTTGCTGAAAACCATCAAAACCACCAAAAGTTCTTGTATTTGAAGATAAAATCTTTTTGCTTTGATGAAGAAAGATCCAGCTGACTGAAATAAGTTCATTAGATGAAAACCAACAAATATTGACAAGAACCACGAAAAGGTCTTGTATTTTAAGATAAAATGTTGCTCTATTAAAGAAAAAACTCCCAGCTCGCTGAAATATGTTCATTTGCTGAAAACCAACAAAACCACGAAAAGTTCTTGTATTTGAAGATAAAATCTTTTTTCTTTGAAGAAGAAAGATCGAGCTGACTGAAATAAGTTCATAAGATGAAAACCAACAAAAATTGACAAGAAACACGAAAAGTTCTTGTATTTTAAGATAAAATCTTACTCTATTCAGGATAAAACGTCCAGCTCGCTGAAATATGTTCATTTGCTGAAAACCATCAAAACCACGAAAAGTTCTTGTATTTGAAGATAAAATCTTTTTGCTTTGAAGAAGAAAGACCGAGCTTACTGAAATAAGTTCATGAGATGAAAACCAACAAAAATTGACAAGAACCACGAAAAGTTCTTGTATTTTAAGATAAAATCTTACGCTATTCAAGAAAAAAATCCCAGCTCGCTGAAATATGTTCATTTGCTGAAAACCAACAAAACCACGAAAAGTTCTTGTATTTGAAGATAAAATCTTTTTTTTTTGAAGAAGAAAGATCGAGCTGACTGAAATAAGTTCATTAGATGAAAACCAACAAAAATTGACAAGAACCACGAAAAGTTCTTGTATTTTGAGATAAAATCTTACTCTATTAAGGAAAAAACTTCCAGCTCGCTGAAATATGTTCATTTGCTGAAAACCATCAAAACAACGAAAAGTTCTTGTATTTGAAGATAAAATCTTTTTGCTTTGAAGAAGAAAGATATAGCTGACTGAAATAAGTTCATTAGATGAAAACCAACAAAATTTGACAAGAACCACGAAAACTTCTTGTATTTTAAGATAATATCTTACGCTATTAAAGAAAAAACTTCTGGCTCGCTGAAATATGTTCATTTGCTGAAAACCAACAAAACCACGAAAAGTTCTTGTATTTGAAGATAAACTCTTTTTGCTTTGAAGAAGAAAGATCCAGCTGACTGAAATACGTTCATTAGATGAAAACCAACAAAAATTGACAAGAACCACGAAAAGTTCTTGTATTTTAAGATAAAATCTTACTCTATTAAGGAAAAAACTTCCAGCTCGCTGAAATATGTTCATTTGCTGAAAACCATCAAAACCACGAAAAGTTCTTGTATTTGAAGATAAAATCTTTTTGCTTTGAAGAAGCAAGATCTAGCTGACTGAAATAAGTTCATTAGATGAAAACCAACAAAAATTGACAAGAACCACGAAAAGTTCTTGTATTTTAAGATAAAATCTTACTCTATTGAGGAAAAAACTTCCAGCTCGCTGAAATCTGTTCATTTGCTGAAAACCATCAAAACCACGAAAAGTTCTTGTATTTGAAGATAAAATCTTTTTGCTTTGAAGAAGAAAGATCTAGCTGACTGAAATAAGTTCATTAGATGAAAACCAACAAAATTTGACAAGAACCACGAAAACTTCTTGTATTTTAAGATAATATCTTACGCTATTACAGAAAAAACTTCTGGCTCGCTGAAATATGTTCATTTGCTGAAAACCAACAAAACCACGAAAAGTTCTTGTATTTGAAGATAAACTCTTTTTGCTTTGAAGAAGAAAGATCCAGCTGACTGAAATAAGTTCATTAGATGAAAACCAACAAAAATTGACAAGAACCACGAAAAGTTCTTGTATTTTAAGATAAAATCTTACTCTATTAAGGAAAAAACTTCCAGCTCGATGAAATATGTTCATTTGCTGAAAACCATCAAAACCACGAAAAGTTCTTGTATTTGAAGATAAAATCTTTTTGCTTTGAAGAAGAAAGATCTAGCTGACTGAAATAAGTTCATTAGATGAAAACCAACAAAAATTGACAAGAACCACGAAAAGTTCTTGTATTTTAAGATAAAATCTTAATCTATTGAGGAAAAAACATCCAGCTCGCTGAAATATGTTCATTTGCTGAAAACCATCAAAACCACCAAAAGTTCTTGTATTTGAAGATAAAATCTTTTTGCTTTGAAGAAGAAAGATCTAGCTGACTGAAATAAGTTCATTAGATGAAAACCAACAAAAATTGACAAGAACCACGAAAAGTTCTTGTATTTTAAGATAAAATCTTACTCTATTAAGGAAAAAACTTCCAGCTCGCTGAAATATGTTCATTTGCTGAAAACCATCAAAACCACGAAAAGTTCTTGTATTTGAAGATAAAATCTTTTTGCTTTGAAGAAGAAAGTTCCAGCTGACTGAAATAAGTTCATTAGATGAAAACCAACAAAAATTGACAAGAACCACGAAAAGTTCTTGTATTTTAAGATAAAATCTTACTCTATTAAGGAAAAAACTTCCAGCTCGCTGAAATATGTTCATTTGCTGAAACCCATCAAAACCACGAAAAGTTCTTGTATTTGAAGATAAAATCTTTTTGCTTTGAAGAAGAAAGAGCTAGCTGACTGAAATAAGTTCATTAGATGAAAACCAACAAAATTTGACAAGAACCACGAAAAGTTCTTGTATTTTAAGATAATATCTTACGCTATTAAAGAAAAAACTTCTGGCTCGCTGAAATATGTTCATTTGCTGAAAACCAACAAAACCACGAAAAGTTCTTGTATTTGAAGATAAACTCTTTTTGCTTTGAGGAAGAAAGATCCAGCTGACTGAAATACGTTCATTAGATGAAAACCAACAAAAATTGACAAGAACCACGAAAAGTTCTTGTATTTTAAGATAAAATCTTACTCTATTAAGGAAAAAACTTCCAGCTCGCTGAAATATGTTCATTTGCTGAAAACCAACAAAACCACGAAAAGTTCTTGTATTTGAAGATAAAATCTTTTTGCTTTGAAGAAGAAAGATCTAGCTGACTGAAATAAGTTCATTAGATGAAAACCAACAAAAATTGACAAGAACCACGAAAAGTTCTTGTATTTTAAGATAAAATCTTACTCTATTAAGGAAAAAACTTCCAGCTCGCTGAAATCTGTTCATTTGCTGAAAACCATCAAAACCACCAAAAGTTCTTGTATTTGAAGATAAAATCTTTTTGCTTTGAAGAAGAAAGATCAAGCTGACTGAAATAAGTTCATTAGATGAAAACCAACAAAAATTGACAAGAACCACGAAAAGTTCTTGTATTTTAAGATAAAATCTTACTCTATTGAGGAAAAAACTTCCAGCTCGCTGAAATATGTTCATTTGCTGAAAACCATCAAAACCACGAAAAGTTCTTGTATTTGAAGATAAAATCTTTTTGCTTTGAAGAAGAAAGATCTAGCTGACTGAAATAAGTTCATTAGATGAAAACCAACAAAATTTGACAAGAACCACGAAAACTTCTTGTATTTTAAGATAATATCTTACGCTATTAAAGAAAAAACTTCTGGCTCGCTGAAATATGTTCATTTGCTGAAAACCAACAAAACCACGAAAAGTTCTTGTATTTGAAGATAAACTCTTTTTGCTTTGAAGAAGAAAGATCCAGCTGACTGAAATAAGTTCATTAGATGAAAACCAACAAAAATTGACAAGAACCACGAAAAGTTCTTGTATTTTAAGATAAAATCTTACTCTATTAAGGAAAAAACTTCCAGCTCGATGAAATATGTTCATTTGCTGAAAACCATCAAAACCACGAAAAGTTCTTGTATTTGAAGATAAAATCTTTTTGCTTTGAAGAAGAAAGATCTAGCTGACTGAAATAAGTTCATTAGATGAAAACCAACAAAAATTGACAAGAACCACGAAAAGTTCTTGTATTTTAAGATAAAATCTTAATCTATTAAGGAAAAAACATCCAGCTCGCTGAAATATGTTCATTTGCTGAAAACCATCAAAACCACCAAAAGTTCTTGTATTTGAAGATAAAATCTTTTTGCTTTGAAGAAGAAAGATCTAGCTGACTGAAATAAGTTCATTAGATGAAAACCAACAAAAATTGACAAGAACCACGAAAAGTTCTTGTATTTTAAGATAGAATCTTACTCTATTAAGGAAATAACTTCCAGCTCGCTGAAATCTGTTCATTTGCTGAAAACCATCAAAACCACGAAAAGTTCTTGTATTTGAAGATAAAATCTTTTTGCTTTGATGAAGAAAGATCCAGCTGACTGAAATAAGTTCATTAGATGAAAACCAACAAATATTGACAAGAACCACGAAAAGGTCTTGTATTTTAAGATAAAATGTTACTCTATTAAAGAAAAAACTCCCAGCTCGCTGAAATATGTTCATTTGCTGAAAACCAACAAAACCACGAAAAGTTCTTGTATTTGAAGATAAAATCTTTTTTCTTTGAAGAAGAAAGATCGAGCTGACTGAAATAAGTTCATAAGATGAAAACCAACAAAAATTGACAAGAAACACGAAAAGTTCTTGTATTTTAAGATAAAATCTTACTCTATTCAGGATAAAACTTCCAGCTCGCTGAAATATGTTCATTTGCTGAAAACCATCAAAACCACGAAAAGTTCTTGTATTTGAAGATAAAATCTTTTTGCTTTGAAGAAGAAAGACCGAGCTTACTGAAATAAGTTCATGAGATGAAAACCAACAAAAATTGACAAGAACCACGAAAAGTTCTTGTATTTTAAGATAAAATCTTACGCTATTCAAGAAAAAAATCCCAGCTCGCTGAAATATGTTCATTTGCTGAAAACCATCAAAACCACGAAAAGTTCTTGTATTTGAAGATAAAATCTTTTTTTTTTGAAGAAGAAAGATCGAGCTGACTGAAATAAGTTCATTAGATGAAAACCAACAAAAATTGACAAGAACCACGAAAAGTTCTTGTATTTTGAGATAAAATCTTACTCTATTAAGGAAAAAACTTCCAGCTCGCTGAAATATGTTCATTTGCTGAAAACCATCAAAACAACGAAAAGTTCTTGTATTTGAAGATAAAATCTTTTTGCTTTAAAGAAGAAAGATCTGGCTGACTGAAATAAGTTCATTAGATGAAAACCAACAAAATTTGACAAGAACCACGAAAACTTCTTGTATTTTAAGATAATATCTTACGCTATTAAAGAAAAAACTTCTGGCTCGCTGAAATATGTTCATTTGCTGAAAACCAACAAAACCACGAAAAGTTCTTGTATTTGAAGATAAACTCTTTTTGCTTTGAAGAAGAAAGATCCAGCTGACTGAAATACGTTCATTAGATGAAAACCAACAAAAATTGACAAGAACCACGAAAAGTTCTTGTATTTTAAGATAAAATCTTACTCTATTAAGGAAAAAACTTCCAGCTCGCTGAAATATGTTCATTTGCTGAAAACCATCAAAACCACGAAAAGTTCTTGTATTTGAAGATAAAATCTTTTTGCTTTGAAGAAGCAAGATCTAGCTGACTGAAATAAGTTCATTAGATGAAAACCAACAAAAATTGACAAGAACCACGAAAAGTTCTTGTATTTTAAGATAAAATCTTACTCTATTGAGGAAAAAACTTCCAGCTCGCTGAAATCTGTTCATTTGCTGAAAACCATCAAAACCACGAAAAGTTCTTGTATTTGAAGATAAAATCTTTTTGCTTTGAAGAAGAAAGATCTAGCTGACTGAAATAAGTTCATTAGATGAAAACCAACAAAATTTGACAAGAACCACGAAAAGTTCTTGTATTTTAAGATAAAATCTTACTCTATTAAGGAAAAAACTTCCAGCTCGATGAAATATGTTCATTTGCTGAAAACCATCAAAACCACCAAAAGTTCTTGTATTTGAAGATAAAATCTTTTTGCTTTGAAGAAGAAAGATCTAGCTGACTGAAATAAGTTCATTAGATGAAAACCAACAAAAATTGACAAGAACCACGAAAAGTTCTTGTATTTTAAGATAAAATCTTAATCTATTGAGGAAAAAACATCCAGCTCGCTGAAATATGTTCATTTGCTGAAAACCATCAAAACCACCAAAAGTTCTTGTATTTGAAGATAAAATCTTTTTGCTTTGAAGAAGAAAGATCTAGCTGACTGAAATAAGTTCATTAGATGAAAACCAACAAAAATTGACAAGAACCACGAAAAGTTCTTGTATTTTAAGATAGAATCTTACTCTATTAAGGAAATAACTTCCAGCTCGCTGAAATCTGTTCATTTGCTGAAAACCATCAAAACCACGAAAAGTTCTTGTATTTGAAGATAAAATCTTTTTGCTTTGAAGAAGAAAGATCTGGCTGACTGAAATAAGTTCATTAGATGAAAACCAACAAAAATTGACAAGAACCACGAAAAGTTCTTGTATTTTAAGATAAAATCTTACTCTATTCAGGAAAAAACTTCCAGCTCGCTGAAATATGTTCATTTGCTGAAAACCATCAAAACCACGAAAAGTTCTTGTATTTGAAGATAAAATCTTTTTGCTTTGATGAAGAAAGATCCAGCTGACTGAAATAAGTTCATTAGATGAAAACCAACAAATATTGACAAGAACCACGAAAAGGTCTTGTATTTTAAGATAAAATCTTACTCTATTAAAGAAAAAACTCCCAGCTCGCTGAAATATGTTCATTTGCTGAAAACCAACAAAACCACGAAAAGTTCTTGTATTTGAAGATAAAATCTTTTTTCTTTGAAGAAGAAAGATCGAGCTGACTGAAATAAGTTCATTAGATGAAAACCAACAAAAATTGACAAGAAACACGAAAAGTTCTTGTATTTTAAGATAAAATCTTACTCTATTCAGGATAAAACTTCCAGCTCGCTGAAATATGTTCATTTGCTGAAAACCATCAAAACCACGAAAAGTTCTTGTATTTGAAGATAAAATCTTTTTGCTTTGAAGAAGAAAGACCGAGCTTACTGAAATAAGTTCATGAGATGAAAACCAACAAAAATTGACAAGAACCACGAAAAGTTCTTGTATTTTAAGATAAAATCTTACGCTATTCAAGAAAAAAATCCCAGCTCGCTGAAATATGTTCATTTGCTGAAAACCAACAAAACCACGAAAAGTTCTTGTATTTGAAGATAAAATCTTTTTTCTTTGAAGAAGAAAGATCTAGCTGACTGAAATAAGTTCATTAGATGAAAACCAACAAAAATTGACAAGAACCACGAAAAGTTCTTGTATTTTGAGATAAAATCTTACTCTATTAAGGAAAAAACTTCCAGCTCGCTGAAATATGTTCATTTGCTGAAAACCATCAAAACAACGAAAAGTTCTTGTATTTGAAGATAAAATCTTTTTGCTTTGAAGAAGAAAGATATAGCTGACTGAAATAAGTTCATTAGATGAAAACCAACAAAATTTGACAAGAACCACGAAAAGTTCTTGTATTTTAAGATAAAATCTTACGCTATTCAAGAAAAAAATCCCAGCTCGCTGAAATATGTTCATTTGCTGAAAACCAACAAAACCACGAAAAGTTCTTGTATTTGAAGATAAAATCTTTTTTCTTTGAAGAAGAAAGATCTAGCTGACTGAAATAAGTTCATTAGATGAAAACCAACAAAAATTGACAAGAACCACGAAAAGTTCTTGTATTTTGAGATAAAATCTTACTCTATTAAGGAAAAAACTTCCAGCTCGCTGAAATATGTTCATTTGCTGAAAACCATCAAAACAACGAAAAGTTCTTGTATTTGAAGATAAAATCTTTTTGCTTTGAAGAAGAAAGATATAGCTGACTGAAATAAGTTCATTAGATGAAAACCAACAAAATTTGACAAGAACCACGAAAACTTCTTGTATTTTAAGATAATATCTTACGCTATTAAAGAAAAAACTTCTGGCTCGCTGAAATATGTTCATTTGCTGAAAACCAACAAAACCACGAAAAGTTCTTGTATTTGAAGATAAACTCTTTTTGCTTTGAAGAAGAAAGATCCAGCTGACTGAAATACGTTCATTAGATGAAAACCAACAAAAATTGACAAGAACCACGAAAAGTTCTTGTATTTTAAGATAAAATCTTACTCTATTAAGGAAAAAACTTCCAGCTCGCTGAAATATGTTCATTTGCTGAAAACCATCAAAACCACGAAAAGTTCTTGTATTTGAAGATAAAATCTTTTTGCTTTGAAGAAGAAAGATCTAGCTGACTGAAATAAGTTCATTAGATGAAAACCAACAAAAATTGACAAGAACCACGAAAAGTTCTTGTATTTTAAGATAAAATCTTACCCTATTAAGGAAAAAACATCCAGCTCGCTGAAATATGTTCATTTGCTGAAAACCATCAAAACCACCAAAAGTTCTTGTATTTGAAGATAAAATCTTTTTGCTTTGAAGAAGAAAGATCTAGCTGACTGAAATAAGTTCATTAGATGAAAACCAACAAAAATTGACAAGAACCACGAAAAGTTCTTGTATTTTAAGATAGAATCTTACTCTATTAAGGAAATAACTTCCAGCTCGCTGAAATCTGTTCATTTGCTGAAAACCATCAAAACCACGAAAAGTTCTTGTATTTGAAGATAAAATCTTTTTGCTTTGAAGAAGAAAGATCTGGCCAACTGAAATAAGTTCATTAGATGAAAACCAACAAAAATTGACAAGAACCACGAAAAGTTCTTGTATTTTAAGATAAAATCTTACTCTATTCAGGAAAAAACTTCCAGCTCGCTGAAATATGTTCATTTGCTGAAAACCATCAAAACCACGAAAAGTTCTTGTATTTGAAGATAAAATCTTTTTGCTTTGAAGAAGAAAGATCTAGCTTACTGAAATAAGTTCATTAGATGAAAACCAACAAAAATTGACAAGAACCACGAAAAGTTCTTGTATTTTAAGATAAAATCTTACTCTATTAAGGAAAAAACTTCCAGCTCGCTGAAATCTGTTCATTTGCTGAAAACCATCAAAACCACGAAAAGTTCTTGTATTTGAAGATAAAATCTTTTTGCTTTGAAGAAGAAAGATCCAGCTGACTGAAATAAGTTCATTAGATGAAAACCAACAAATATTGACAAGAACCACGAAAAGTTCTTGTATTTTAAGATAAAATCTTACTCTATTAAAGAAAAAACTCCCAGCTCGCTGAAATATGTTCATTTGCTGAAAACCAACAAAACCACGAAAAGTTCTTGTATTTGAAGATAAAATCTTTTTGCTTTGAAGAAGAAAGATCTAGCTGACTGAAATAAGTTCATTAGATGAAAACCAACAAAAATTGACAAGAACCACGAAAAGTTCTTGTATTTTAAGATAAAATCTTACTCTATTAAGGAAAAAACTTCCAGCTCGCTGAAATCTGTTCATTTGCTGAAAACCATCAAAACCACCAAAAGTTCTTGTATTTGAAGATAAAATCTTTTTGCTTTGAAGAAGAAAGATCAAGCTGACTGAAATAAGTTCATTAGATGAAAACCAACAAAAATTGACAAGAACCACGAAAAGTTCTTGTATTTTAAGATAAAATCTTACTCTATTGAGGAAAAAACTTCCAGCTCGCTGAAATATGTTCATTTGCTGAAAACCATCAAAACCACGAAAAGTTCTTGTATTTGAAGATAAAATCTTTTTGCTTTGAAGAAGAAAGATCTAGCTGACTGAAATAAGTTCATTAGATGAAAACCAACAAAATTTGACAAGAACCACGAAAACTTCTTGTATTTTAAGATAATATCTTACGCTATTAAAGAAAAAACTTCTGGCTCGCTGAAATATGTTCATTTGCTGAAAACCAACAAAACCACGAAAAGTTCTTGTATTTGAAGATAAACTCTTTTTGCTTTGAAGAAGAAAGATCCAGCTGACTGAAATAAGTTCATTAGATGAAAACCAACAAAAATTGACAAGAACCACGAAAAGTTCTTGTATTTTAAGATAAAATCTTACTCTATTGAGGAAAAAACTTCCAGCTCGCTGAAATATGTTCATTTGCTGAAAACCATCAAAACCACGAAAAGTTCTTGTATTTGAAGATAAACTCTTTTTGCTTTGAAGAAGAAAGATCCAGCTGACTGAAATAAGTTCATTAGATGAAAACCAACAAAAATTGACAAGAACCACGAAAAGTTCTTGTATTTTAAGATAAAATCTTACTCTATTGAGGAAAAAACTTCCAGCTCGCTGAAATATGTTCATTTGCTGAAAACCATCAAAACCACGAAAAGTTCTTGTATTTGAAGATAAAATCTTTTTGCTTTGAAGAAGAAAGATCTAGCTGACTGAAATAAGTTCATTAGATGAAAACCAACAAAATTTGACAAGAACCACGAAAACTTCTTGTATTTTAAGATAATATCTTACGCTATTAAAGAAAAAACTTCTGGCTCGCTGAAATATGTTCATTTGCTGAAAACCAACAAAACCACGAAAAGTTCTTGTATTTGAAGATAAACTCTTTTTGCTTTGAAGAAGAAAGATCCAGCTGACTGAAATAAGTTCATTAGATGAAAACCAACAAAAATTGACAAGAACCACGAAAAGTTCTTGTATTTTAAGATAAAATCTTACTCTATTAAGGAAAAAACTTCCAGCTCGATGAAATATGTTCATTTGCTGAAAACCATCAAAACCACGAAAAGTTCTTGTATTTGAAGATAAAATCTTTTTGCTTTGAAGAAGAAAGATCTAGCTGACTGAAATAAGTTCATTAGATGAAAACCAACAAAAATTGACAAGAACCACGAAAAGTTCTTGTATTTTAAGATAAAATCTTAATCTATTAAGGAAAAAACATCCAGCTCGCTGAAATATGTTCATTTGCTGAAAACCATCAAAACCACCAAAAGTTCTTGTATTTGAAGATAAAATCTTTTTGCTTTGAAGAAGAAAGATCTAGCTGACTGAAATAAGTTCATTAGATGAAAACCAACAAAAATTGACAAGAACCACGAAAAGTTCTTGTATTTTAAGATAGAATCTTACTCTATTAAGGAAATAACTTCCAGCTCGCTGAAATCTGTTCATTTGCTGAAAACCATCAAAACCACGAAAAGTTCTTGTATTTGAAGATAAAATCTTTTTGCTTTGATGAAGAAAGATCCAGCTGACTGAAATAAGTTCATTAGATGAAAACCAACAAATATTGACAAGAACCACGAAAAGGTCTTGTATTTTAAGATAAAATGTTACTCTATTAAAGAAAAAACTCCCAGCTCGCTGAAATATGTTCATTTGCTGAAAACCAACAAAACCACGAAAAGTTCTTGTATTTGAAGATAAAATCTTTTTTCTTTGAAGAAGAAAGATCGAGCTGACTGAAATAAGTTCATAAGATGAAAACCAACAAAAATTGACAAGAAACACGAAAAGTTCTTGTATTTTAAGATAAAATCTTACTCTATTCAGGATAAAACTTCCAGCTCGCTGAAATATGTTCATTTGCTGAAAACCATCAAAACCACGAAAAGTTCTTGTATTTGAAGATAAAATCTTTTTGCTTTGAAGAAGAAAGACCGAGCTTACTGAAATAAGTTCATGAGATGAAAACCAACAAAAATTGACAAGAACCACGAAAAGTTCTTGTATTTTAAGATAAAATCTTACGCTATTCAAGAAAAAAATCCCAGCTCGCTGAAATATGTTCATTTGCTGAAAACCAACAAAACCACGAAAAGTTCTTGTATTTGAAGATAAAATCTTTTTTTTTTGAAGAAGAAAGATCGAGCTGACTGAAATAAGTTCATTAGATGAAAACCAACAAAAATTGACAAGAACCACGAAAAGTTCTTGTATTTTGAGATAAAATCTTACTCTATTAAGGAAAAAACTTCCAGCTCGCTGAAATATGTTCATTTGCTGAAAACCATCAAAACAACGAAAAGTTCTTGTATTTGAAGATAAAATCTTTTTGCTTTAAAGAAGAAAGATCTGGCTGACTGAAATAAGTTCATTAGATGAAAACCAACAAAATTTGACAAGAACCACGAAAACTTCTTGTATTTTAAGATAATATCTTACGCTATTAAAGAAAAAACTTCTGGCTCGCTGAAATATGTTCATTTGCTGAAAACCAACAAAACCACGAAAAGTTCTTGTATTTGAAGATAAACTCTTTTTGCTTTGAAGAAGAAAGATCCAGCTGACTGAAATACGTTCATTAGATGAAAACCAACAAAAATTGACAAGAACCACGAAAAGTTCTTGTATTTTAAGATAAAATCTTACTCTATTAAGGAAAAAACTTCCAGCTCGCTGAAATATGTTCATTTGCTGAAAACCATCAAAACCACGAAAAGTTCTTGTATTTGAAGATAAAATCTTTTTGCTTTGAAGAAGCAAGATCTAGCTGACTGAAATAAGTTCATTAGATGAAAACCAACAAAAATTGACAAGAACCACAAAAAGTTCTTGTATTTTAAGATAAAATCTTACTCTATTGAGGAAAAAACTTCCAGCTCGCTGAAATCTGTTCATTTGCTGAAAACCATCAAAACCACGAAAAGTTCTTGTATTTGAAGATAAAATCTTTTTGCTTTGAAGAAGAAAGATCTAGCTGACTGAAATAAGTTCATTAGATGAAAACCAACAAAATTTGACAAGAACCACGAAAAGTTCTTGTATTTTAAGATAAAATCTTACTCTATTAAGGAAAAAACTTCCAGCTCGATGAAATATGTTCATTTGCTGAAAACCATCAAAACCACCAAAAGTTCTTGTATTTGAAGATAAAATCTTTTTGCTTTGAAGAAGAAAGATCTAGCTGACTGAAATAAGTTCATTAGATGAAAACCAACAAAAATTGACAAGAACCACGAAAAGTTCTTGTATTTTAAGATAAAATCTTAATCTATTGAGGAAAAAACATCCAGCTCGCTGAAATATGTTCATTTGCTGAAAACCATCAAAACCACCAAAAGTTCTTGTATTTGAAGATAAAATCTTTTTGCTTTGAAGAAGAAAGATCTAGCTGACTGAAATAAGTTCATTAGATGAAAACCAACAAAAATTGACAAGAACCACGAAAAGTTCTTGTATTTTAAGATAAAATCTTACTCTATTCAGGAAAAAACTTCCAGCTCGCTGAAATATGTTCATTTGCTGAAAACCATCAAAACCACGAAAAGTTCTTGTATTTGAAGATAAAATCTTTTTGCTTTGATGAAGAAAGATCCAGCTGACTGAAATAAGTTCATTAGATGAAAACCAACAAATATTGACAAGAACCACGAAAAGGTCTTGTATTTTAAGATAAAATCTTACTCTATTAAAGAAAAAACTCCCAGCTCGCTGAAATATGTTCATTTGCTGAAAACCAACAAAACCACGAAAAGTTCTTGTATTTGAAGATAAAATCTTTTTTCTTTGAAGAAGAAAGATCGAGCTGACTGAAATAAGTTCATTAGATGAAAACCAACAAAAATTGACAAGAAACACGAAAAGTTCTTGTATTTTAAGATAAAATCTTACTCTATTCAGGATAAAACTTCCAGCTCGCTGAAATATGTTCATTTGCTGAAAACCATCAAAACCACGAAAAGTTCTTGTATTTGAAGATAAAATCTTTTTGCTTTGAAGAAGAAAGACCGAGCTTACTGAAATAAGTTCATGAGATGAAAACCAACAAAAATTGACAAGAACCACGAAAAGTTCTTGTATTTTAAGATAAAATCTTACGCTATTCAAGAAAAAAATCCCAGCTCGCTGAAATATGTTCATTTGCTGAAAACCAACAAAACCACGAAAAGTTCTTGTATTTGAAGATAAAATCTTTTTTCTTTGAAGAAGAAAGATCTAGCTGACTGAAATAAGTTCATTAGATGAAAACCAACAAAAATTGACAAGAACCACGAAAAGTTCTTGTATTTTGAGATAAAATCTTACTCTATTAAGGAAAAAACTTCCAGCTCGCTGAAATATGTTCATTTGCTGAAAACCATCAAAACAACGAAAAGTTCTTGTATTTGAAGATAAAATCTTTTTGCTTTGAAGAAGAAAGATATAGCTGACTGAAATAAGTTCATTAGATGAAAACCAACAAAATTTGACAAGAACCACGAAAAGTTCTTGTATTTTAAGATAAAATCTTACGCTATTCAAGAAAAAAATCCCAGCTCGCTGAAATATGTTCATTTGCTGAAAACCAACAAAACCACGAAAAGTTCTTGTATTTGAAGATAAAATCTTTTTTCTTTGAAGAAGAAAGATCTAGCTGACTGAAATAAGTTCATTAGATGAAAACCAACAAAAATTGACAAGAACCACGAAAAGTTCTTGTATTTTGAGATAAAATCTTACTCTATTAAGGAAAAAACTTCCAGCTCGCTGAAATATGTTCATTTGCTGAAAACCATCAAAACAACGAAAAGTTCTTGTATTTGAAGATAAAATCTTTTTGCTTTAAAGAAGAAAGATCTGGCTGACTGAAATAAGTTCATTAGATGAAAACCAACAAAATTTGACAAGAACCACGAAAACTTCTTGTATTTTAAGATAATATCTTACGCTATTAAAGAAAAAACTTCTGGCTCGCTGAAATATGTTCATTTGCTGAAAACCAACAAAACCACGAAAAGTTCTTGTATTTGAAGATAAACTCTTTTTGCTTTGAAGAAGAAAGATCCAGCTGACTGAAATACGTTCATTAGATGAAAACCAACAAAAATTGACAAGAACCACGAAAAGTTCTTGTATTTTAAGATAAAATCTTACTCTATTAAGGAAAAAACTTCCAGCTCGCTGAAATATGTTCATTTGCTGAAAACCATCAAAACCACGAAAAGTTCTTGTATTTGAAGATAAAATCTTTTTGCTTTGAAGAAGCAAGATCTAGCTGACTGAAATAAGTTCATTAGATGAAAACCAACAAAAATTGACAAGAACCACAAAAAGTTCTTGTATTTTAAGATAAAATCTTACTCTATTGAGGAAAAAACTTCCAGCTCGCTGAAATCTGTTCATTTGCTGAAAACCATCAAAACCACGAAAAGTTCTTGTATTTGAAGATAAAATCTTTTTGCTTTGAAGAAGAAAGATCTAGCTGACTGAAATAAGTTCATTAGATGAAAACCAACAAAATTTGACAAGAACCACGAAAAGTTCTTGTATTTTAAGATAAAATCTTACTCTATTAAGGAAAAAACTTCCAGCTCGATGAAATATGTTCATTTGCTGAAAACCATCAAAACCACCAAAAGTTCTTGTATTTGAAGATAAAATCTTTTTGCTTTGAAGAAGAAAGATCTAGCTGACTGAAATAAGTTCATTAGATGAAAACCAACAAAAATTGACAAGAACCACGAAAAGTTCTTGTATTTTAAGATAAAATCTTAATCTATTGAGGAAAAAACATCCAGCTCGCTGAAATATGTTCATTTGCTGAAAACCATCAAAACCACCAAAAGTTCTTGTATTTGAAGATAAAATCTTTTTGCTTTGAAGAAGAAAGATCTAGCTGACTGAAATAAGTTCATTAGATGAAAACCAACAAAAATTGACAAGAACCACGAAAAGTTCTTGTATTTTAAGATAAAATCTTACTCTATTCAGGAAAAAACTTCCAGCTCGCTGAAATATGTTCATTTGCTGAAAACCATCAAAACCACGAAAAGTTCTTGTATTTGAAGATAAAATCTTTTTGCTTTGATGAAGAAAGATCCAGCTGACTGAAATAAGTTCATTAGATGAAAACCAACAAATATTGACAAGAACCACGAAAAGGTCTTGTATTTTAAGATAAAATCTTACTCTATTAAAGAAAAAACTCCCAGCTCGCTGAAATATGTTCATTTGCTGAAAACCAACAAAACCACGAAAAGTTCTTGTATTTGAAGATAAAATCTTTTTTCTTTGAAGAAGAAAGATCGAGCTGACTGAAATAAGTTCATTAGATGAAAACCAACAAAAATTGACAAGAAACACGAAAAGTTCTTGTATTTTAAGATAAAATCTTACTCTATTCAGGATAAAACTTCCAGCTCGCTGAAATATGTTCATTTGCTGAAAACCATCAAAACCACGAAAAGTTCTTGTATTTGAAGATAAAATCTTTTTGCTTTGAAGAAGAAAGACCGAGCTTACTGAAATAAGTTCATGAGATGAAAACCAACAAAAATTGACAAGAACCACGAAAAGTTCTTGTATTTTAAGATAAAATCTTACGCTATTCAAGAAAAAAATCCCAGCTCGCTGAAATATGTTCATTTGCTGAAAACCAACAAAACCACGAAAAGTTCTTGTATTTGAAGATAAAATCTTTTTTCTTTGAAGAAGAAAGATCTAGCTGACTGAAATAAGTTCATTAGATGAAAACCAACAAAAATTGACAAGAACCACGAAAAGTTCTTGTATTTTGAGATAAAATCTTACTCTATTAAGGAAAAAACTTCCAGCTCGCTGAAATATGTTCATTTGCTGAAAACCATCAAAACAACGAAAAGTTCTTGTATTTGAAGATAAAATCTTTTTGCTTTGAAGAAGAAAGATATAGCTGACTGAAATAAGTTCATTAGATGAAAACCAACAAAATTTGACAAGAACCACGAAAAGTTCTTGTATTTTAAGATAAAATCTTACGCTATTCAAGAAAAAAATCCCAGCTCGCTGAAATATGTTCATTTGCTGAAAACCAACAAAACCACGAAAAGTTCTTGTATTTGAAGATAAAATCTTTTTTCTTTGAAGAAGAAAGATCTAGCTGACTGAAATAAGTTCATTAGATGAAAACCAACAAAAATTGACAAGAACCACGAAAAGTTCTTGTATTTTGAGATAAAATCTTACTCTATTAAGGAAAAAACTTCCAGCTCGCTGAAATATGTTCATTTGCTGAAAACCATCAAAACAACGAAAAGTTCTTGTATTTGAAGATAAAATCTTTTTGCTTTGAAGAAGAAAGATATAGCTGACTGAAATAAGTTCATTAGATGAAAACCAACAAAATTTGACAAGAACCACGAAAACTTCTTGTATTTTAAGATAATATCTTACGCTATTAAAGAAAAAACTTCTGGCTCGCTGAAATATGTTCATTTGCTGAAAACCAACAAAACCACGAAAAGTTCTTGTATTTGAAGATAAACTCTTTTTGCTTTGAAGAAGAAAGATCCAGCTGACTGAAATACGTTCATTAGATGAAAACCAACAAAAATTGACAAGAACCACGAAAAGTTCTTGTATTTTAAGATAAAATCTTACTCTATTAAGGAAAAAACTTCCAGCTCGCTGAAATATGTTCATTTGCTGAAAACCATCAAAACCACGAAAAGTTCTTGTATTTGAAGATAAAATCTTTTTGCTTTGAAGAAGAAAGATCTAGCTGACTGAAATAAGTTCATTAGATGAAAACCAACAAAAATTGACAAGAACCACGAAAAGTTCTTGTATTTTAAGATAAAATCTTACCCTATTAAGGAAAAAACATCCAGCTCGCTGAAATATGTTCATTTGCTGAAAACCATCAAAACCACCAAAAGTTCTTGTATTTGAAGATAAAATCTTTTTGCTTTGAAGAAGAAAGATCTAGCTGACTGAAATAAGTTCATTAGATGAAAACCAACAAAAATTGACAAGAACCACGAAAAGTTCTTGTATTTTAAGATAGAATCTTACTCTATTAAGGAAATAACTTCCAGCTCGCTGAAATCTGTTCATTTGCTGAAAACCATCAAAACCACGAAAAGTTCTTGTATTTGAAGATAAAATCTTTTTGCTTTGAAGAAGAAAGATCTGGCCAACTGAAATAAGTTCATTAGATGAAAACCAACAAAAATTGACAAGAACCACGAAAAGTTCTTGTATTTTAAGATAAAATCTTACTCTATTCAGGAAAAAACTTCCAGCTCGCTGAAATATGTTCATTTGCTGAAAACCATCAAAACCACGAAAAGTTCTTGTATTTGAAGATAAAATCTTTTTGCTTTGAAGAAGAAAGATCTAGCTTACTGAAATAAGTTCATTAGATGAAAACCAACAAAAATTGACAAGAACCACGAAAAGTTCTTGTATTTTAAGATAAAATCTTACTCTATTAAGGAAAAAACTTCCAGCTCGCTGAAATCTGTTCATTTGCTGAAAACCATCAAAACCACGAAAAGTTCTTGTATTTGAAGATAAAATCTTTTTGCTTTGAAGAAGAAAGATCCAGCTGACTGAAATAAGTTCATTAGATGAAAACCAACAAATATTGACAAGAACCACGAAAAGTTCTTGTATTTTAAGATAAAATCTTACTCTATTAAAGAAAAAACTCCCAGCTCGCTGAAATATGTTCATTTGCTGAAAACCAACAAAACCACGAAAAGTTCTTGTATTTGAAGATAAAATCTTTTTTCTTTGAAGAAGAAAGATCGAGCTGACTGAAATAAGTTCATCAGATGAAAACCAACAAAAATTGACAAGAAACACGAAAAGTTCTTGTATTTTAAGATAAAATCTTACTCTATTCAGGATAAAACTTCCAGCTCGCTGAAATATGTTCATTTGCTGAAAACCATCAAAACCACGAAAAGTTCTTGTATTTGAAGATAAAATCTTTTTGCTTTGAAGAAGAAAGACCGAGCTTACTGAAATAAGTTCATGAGATGAAAACCAACAAAAATTGACAAGAACCACGAAAAGTTCTTGTATTTTAAGATAAAATCTTACGCTATTCAAGAAAAAAATCCCAGCTCGCTGAAATATGTTCATTTGCTGAAAACCAACAAAACCACGAAAAGTTCTTGTATTTGAAGATAAAATCTTTTTTCTTTGAAGAAGAAAGATCTGGCTGACTGAAATAAGTTCATTAGATGAAAACCAACAAAAATTGACAAGAACCACGAAAAGTTCTTGTATTTTGAGATACAATCTTACTCTATTAAGGAAAAAACTTCCAGCTCGCTGAAATATGTTCATTTGCTGAAAACCATCAAAACAACGAAAAGTTCTTGTATTTGAAGATAAAATCTTTTTGCTTTGAAGAAGAAAGATATAGCTGACTGAAATAAGTTCATTAGATGAAAACCAACAAAATTTGACAAGAACCACGAAAACTTCTTGTATTTTAAGATAATATCTTACGCTATTAAAGAAAAAACTTCTGGCTCGCTGAAATATGTTCATTTGCTGAAAACCAACAAAACCACCAAAAGTTCTTGTATTTGAAGATAAAATCTTTTTGCTTTGAAGAAGAAAGATCTAGCTGACTGAAATAAGTTCATTAGATGAAAACCAACAAAAATTGACAAGAACCACGAAAAGTTCTTGTATTTTAAGATAAAATCTTACTCTATTAAGGAAAAAACTTCCAGCTCGCTGAAATATGTTCATTTGCTGAAAACCATCAAAACCACGAAAAGTTCTTGTATTTGAAGATAAAATCTTTTTGCTTTGAAGAAGAAAGATCCAGCTGACTGAAATAAGTTCATTAGATGAAAACCAACAAATATTGACAAGAACCACGAAAAGTTCTTGTATTTTAAGATAAAATCTTACTCTATTAAAGAAAAAACTCCCAGCTCGCTGAAATATGTTCATTTGCTGAAAACCAACAAAACCACGAAAAGTTCTTGTATTTGAAGATAAAATCTTTTTTCTTTGAAGAAGAAAGATCGAGCTGACTGAAATAAGTTCATTAGATGAAAACCAACAAAAATTGACAAGAAACACGAAAAGTTCTTGTATTTTAAGATAAATTCTTACTCTATTCAGGATAAAACTTCCAGCTCGCTGAAATATGTTCATTTGCTGAAAACCATCAAAACCACGAAAAGTTCTTGTATTTGAAGATAAAATCTTTTTGCTTTGAAGAAGAAAGACCGAGCTTACTGAAATAAGTTCATTAGATGAAAACCAACAAAATTTGACAAGAACCACGAAAACTTCTTGTATTTTAAGATAATATCTTACGCTATTAAAGAAAAAACTTCTGGCTCGCTGAAATATGTTCATTTGCTGAAAACCAACAAAACCACCAAAAGTTCTTGTATTTGAAGATAAAATCTTTTTGCTTTGAAGAAGAAAGATCTAGCTTACTGAAATAAGTTCATTAGATGAAAACCAACAAAAATTGACAAGAACCACGAAAAGTTCTTGTATTTTAAGATAAAATCTTACTCTATTAAGGAAAAAACTTCCAGCTCGCTGAAATATGTTCATTTGCTGAAAACCATCAAAACCACGAAAAGTTCTTGTATTTGAAGATAAAATCTTTTTGCTTTGAAGAAGAAAGATCCAGCTGACTGAAATAAGTTCATTAGATGAAAACCAACAAATATTGACAAGAACCACGAAAAGTTCTTGTATTTTAAGATAAAATCTTACTCTATTAAAGAAAAAACTCCCAGCTCGCTGAAATATGTTCATTTGCTGAAAACCAACAAAACCACGAAAAGTTCTTGTATTTGAAGATAAAATCTTTTTTCTTTGAAGAAGAAAGATCGAGCTGACTGAAATAAGTTCATTAGATGAAAACCAACAAAAATTGACAAGAACCACGAAAAGTTCTTGTATTTTAAGATAAAATCTTACTCTATTCAGGATAAAACTTCCAGCTCGCTGAAATATGTTCATTTGCTGAAAACCATCAAAACCACAAAAAGTTCTTGTATTTGAAGATAAAATCTTTTTGCTTTGAAGAAGAAAGACCGAGCTTACTGAAATAAGTTCATGAGATGAAAACCAACAAAAATTGACAAGAACCACGAAAAGTTCTTGTATTTTAAGATAAAATCTTACGCTATTCAAGAAAAAAATCCCAGCTCGCTGAAATATGTTCATTTGCTGAAAACCAACAAAACCACGAAAAGTTCTTGTATTTGAAGATAAAATCTTTTTTCTTTGAAGAAGAAAGATCTAGCTGACTGAAATAAGTTCATTAGATGAAAGCCAACAAAAATTGACAAGAACCACGAAAAGTTCTTGTATTTTGAGATAAAATCTTACTCTATTAAGGAAAAAACTTCCAGCTCGCTGAAATATGTTCATTTGCTGAAAACCAACAAAACCACCAAAAGTTCTTGTATTTGAAGATAAAATCTTTTTGCTTTGAAGAAGAAAGATCCAGCTGACTGAAATAAGTTCATTAGATGAAAACCAACAAAAATTGACAAGAACCACGAAAAGTTCTTGTATTTTAAGATAAAATCTTACTCTATTAAAGAAAAAACTCCCAGCTCGCTGAAATATGTTCATTTGCTGAAAACCAACAAAACCACGAAAAGTTCTTGTATTTGAAGATAAAATCTTTTTGCTTTGAAGAAGAAAGACCGAGCTTACTGAAATAAGTTCATGAGATGAAAACCAACAAAAATTGACAAGAACCACGAAAAGTTCTTGTATTTTAAGATAAAATCTTACGCTATTCAAGAAAAAAATCCCAGCTCGCTGAAATATGTTCATTTGCTGAAAACCAACAAAACCACGAAAAGTTCTTGTATTTGAAGATAAAATCTTTTTTCTTTGAAGAAGAAAGATCTAGCTGACTGAAATAAGTTCATTAGATGAAAACCAACAAAAATTGACAAGAACCACGAAAAGTTCTTGTATTTTGAGATAAAATCTTACTCTATTAAGGAAAAAACTTCCAGCTCGCTGAAATATGTTCATTTGCTGAAAACCATCAAAACAACGAAAAGTTCTTGTATTTGAAGATAAAATCTTTTTGCTTTGAAGAAGAAAGATATAGCTGACTGAAATAAGTTCATTAGATGAAAACCAACAAAATTTGACAAGAACCACGAAAACTTCTTGTATTTTAAGATAATATCTTACGCTATTAAAGAAAAAACTTCTGGCTCGCTGAAATATGTTCATTTGCTGAAAACCAACAAAACCACCAAAAGTTCTTGTATTTGAAGATAAAATCTTTTTGCTTTGAAGAAGAAAGATCCAGCTGACTGAAATAAGTTCATTAGATGAAAACCAACAAAAATTGACAAGAACCACGAAAAGTTCTTGTATTTTAAGATAAAATCTTACTCTATTAAAGAAAAAACTCCCAGCTCGCTGAAATATGTTCATTTGCTGAAAACCAACAAAACCACGAAAAGTTCTTGTATTTGAAGATAAAATCTTTTTTCTTTGAAGAAGAAAGATCGAGCTGACTGAAATAAGTTCATTAGATGAAAACCAACAAAAATTGACAAGAAACACGAAAAGTTCTTGTATTTTAAGATAAAATCTTACTCTATTCAGGATAAAACTTCCAGCTCGCTGAAATATGTTCATTTGCTGAAAACCATCAAAACCACGAAAAGTTCTTGTATTTGAAGATAAAATCTTTTTGCTTTGAAGAAGAAAGACCGAGCTTACTGAAATAAGTTCATGAGATGAAAACCAACAAAAATTGACAAGAACCACGAAAAGTTGTTGTATTTTAAGATAAAATCTTACGCTATTCAAGAAAAAAATCCCAGCTCGCTGAAATATGTTCATTTGCTGAAAACCAACAAAACCACGAAAAGTTCTTGTATTTTAAGATAAAATCTTACGCTATTCAAGAAAAAAATCCCAGCTCGCTGAAATATGTTCATTTGCTGAAAACCAACAAAACCACGAAAAGTTCTTGTATTTGAAGATAAAATCTTTTTTCTTTGAAGAAGAAAGATCTAGCTGACTGAAATAAGTTCATTAGATGAAAACCAACAAAAATTGACAAGAACCACGAAAAGTTCTTGTATTTTAAGATAAAATCTTACTCTATTAAAGAAAAAACTCCCAGCTCGCTGAAATATGTTCATTTGCTGAAAACCAACAAAACCACGAAAAGTTCTTGTATTTGAAGATAAAATCTTTTTGCTTTGAAGAAGAAAGACCGAGCTTACTGAAATAAGTTCATGAGATGAAAACCAACAAAAATTGACAAGAACCACGAAAAGTTCTTGTATTTTAAGATAAAATCTTACGCTATTCAAGAAAAAAATCCCAGCTCGCTGAAATATGTTCATTTGCTGAAAACCAACAAAACCACGAAAAGTTCTTGTATTTGAAGATAAAATCTTTTTTCTTTGAAGAAGAAAGATCTAGCTGACTGAAATAAGTTCATTAGATGAAAACCAACAAAAATTGACAAGAACCACGAAAAGTTCTTGTATTTTGAGATAAAATCTTACTCTATTAAGGAAAAAACTTCCAGCTCGCTGAAATATGTTCATTTGCTGAAAACCATCAAAACAACGAAAAGTTCTTGTATTTGAAGATAAAATCTTTTTGCTTTGAAGAAGAAAGATATAGCTGACTGAAATAAGTTCATTAGATGAAAACCAACAAAATTTGACAAGAACCACGAAAACTTCTTGTATTTTAAGATAATATCTTACGCTATTAAAGAAAAAACTTCTGGCTCGCTGAAATATGTTCATTTGCTGAAAACCAACAAAACCACCAAAAGTTCTTGTATTTGAAGATAAAATCTTTTTGCTTTGAAGAAGAAAGATCCAGCTGACTGAAATAAGTTCATTAGATGAAAACCAACAAAAATTGACAAGAACCACGAAAAGTTCTTGTATTTTAAGATAAAATCTTACTCTATTAAAGAAAAAACTCCCAGCTCGCTGAAATATGTTCATTTGCTGAAAACCAACAAAACCACGAAAAGTTCTTGTATTTGAAGATAAAATCTTTTTTCTTTGAAGAAGAAAGATCGAGCTGACTGAAATAAGTTCATTAGATGAAAACCAACAAAAATTGACAAGAAACACGAAAAGTTCTTGTATTTTAAGATAAAATCTTACTCTATTCAGGATAAAACTTCCAGCTCGCTGAAATATGTTCATTTGCTGAAAACCATCAAAACCACGAAAAGTTCTTGTATTTGAAGATAAAATCTTTTTGCTTTGAAGAAGAAAGACCGAGCTTACTGAAATAAGTTCATGAGATGAAAACCAACAAAAATTGACAAGAACCACGAAAAGTTGTTGTATTTTAAGATAAAATCTTACGCTATTCAAGAAAAAAATCCCAGCTCGCTGAAATATGTTCATTTGCTGAAAACCAACAAAACCACGAAAAGTTCTTGTATTTTAAGATAAAATCTTACGCTATTCAAGAAAAAAATCCCAGCTCGCTGAAATATGTTCATTTGCTGAAAACCAACAAAACCACGAAAAGTTCTTGTATTTGAAGATAAAATCTTTTTTCTTTGAAGAAGAAAGATCTAGCTGACTGAAATAAGTTCATTAGATGAAAACCAACAAAAATTGACAAGAACCACGAAAAGTTCTTGTATTTTGAGATAAAATCTTACTCTATTAAGGAAAAAACTCCCAGCTCGCTGAATTATGTTCATTTGCTGAAAACCAACAAAACCACGAAAAGTTCTTGTATTTGAAGATAAAATCTTTTTGCTTTGAAGAAGAAAGACCGAGCTTACTGAAATAAGTTCATGAGATGAAAACCAACAAAAATTGACAAGAACCACGAAAAGTTCTTGTATTTTAAGATAAAATCTTACGCTATTCAAGAAAAAACTCCCAGCTCGCTGAAATATGTTCATTTGCTGAAAACCAACAAAACCACGAAAAGTTCTTGTATTTGAAGATAAAATCTTTTTTCTTTGAAGAAGAAAGATCTAGCTGACTGAAATAAGTTCATTAGATGAAAACCAACAAAAATTGACAAGAACCACGAAAAGTTCTTGTATTTTGAGATAAAATCTTACTCTATTAAGGAAAAAACTTCCAGCTCGCTGAAATATGTTCATTTGCTGAAAACCATCAAAACAACGAAAAGTTCTTGTATTTGAAGATAAAATCTTTTTGCTTTGAAGAAGAAAGATATAGCTGACTGAAATAAGTTCATTAGATGAAAACCAACAAAATTTGACAAGAACCACGAAAACTTCTTGTATTTTAAGATAATATCTTACGCTATTAAAGAAAAAACTTCTGGCTCGCTGAAATATGTTCATTTGCTGAAAACCAACAAAACCACCAAAAGTTCTTGTATTTGAAGATAAAATCTTTTTGCTTTGAAGAAGAAAGATCCAGCTGACTGAAATAAGTTCATTAGATGAAAACCAACAAAAATTGACAAGAACCACGAAAAGTTCTTGTATTTTAAGATAAAATCTTACTCTATTAAAGAAAAAACTCCCAGCTCGCTGAAATATGTTCATTTGCTGAAAACCAACAAAACCACGAAAAGTTCTTGTATTTGAAGATAAAATATTTTTTCTTTGAAGAAGAAAGATCGAGCTGACTGAAATAAGTTCATTAGATGAAAACCAACAAAAATTGACAAGAAACACGAAAAGTTCTTGTATTTTAAGATAAAATCTTACTCTATTCAGGATAAAACTTCCAGCTCGCTGAAATATGTTCATTTGCTGAAAACCATCAAAACCACGAAAAGTTCTTGTATTTGAAGATAAAATCTTTTTGCTTTGAAGAAGAAAGACCGAGCTTACTGAAATAAGTTCATGAGATGAAAACCAACAAAAATTGACAAGAACCACGAAAAGTTGTTGTATTTTAAGATAAAATCTTACGCTATTCAAGAAAAAAATCCCAGCTCGCTGAAATATGTTCATTTGCTGAAAACCAACAAAACCACGAAAAGTTCTTGTATTTTAAGATAAAATCTTACGCTATTCAAGAAAAAAATCCCAGCTCGCTGAAATATGTTCATTTGCTGAAAACCAACAAAACCACGAAAAGTTCTTGTATTTGAAGATAAAATCTTTTTTCTTTGAAGAAGAAAGATCTAGCTGACTGAAATAAGTTCATTAGATGAAAACCAACAAAAATTGACAAGAACCACGAAAAGTTCTTGTATTTTGAGATAAAATCTTACTCTATTAAGGAAAAAACTTCCAGCTCGCTGAAATTTGTTCATTTGCTGTAAACCATCAAAACAACGAAAAGTTCTTGTATTTGAAGATAAAATCTTTTTGCTTTGAAGAAGAAAGATCTAGCTGACTGAAATAAGTTCATGAGATGAAAACCAACAAAATTTGACAAGAACCACGAAAACTTCTTGTATTTTAAGATAATATCTTACGCTATTAAAGAAAAAACTTCTGGCTCGCTGAAATATGTTCATTTGCTGAAAACCAACAAAACCACCAAAAGTTCTTGTATTTGAAGATAAAATCTTTTTGCTTTGAAGAAGAAAGATCCAGCTGACTGAAATAAGTTCATCAGATGAAAACCAACAAAAATTGACAAGAACCACGAAAAGTTCTTGTATTTTAAGATAAAATCTTACGCTATTCAAGAAAAAAATCCCAGCTCGCTGAAATATGTTCATTTGCTGAAAACCAACAAAACCACGAAAAGTTCTTGTATTTGAAGATAAAATCTTTTTTCTTTGAAGAAGAAAGATCTAGCTGACTGAAATAAGTTCATTAGATGAAAACCAACAAAAATTGACAAGAACCACGAAAAGTTCTTGTATTTTAAGATAGAATCTTACTCTATTAAGGAAATAACTTCCAGCTCGCTGAAATATGTTCATTTGCTGAAAACCATCAAAACCACGAAAAGTTCTTGTATTTGAAGATAAAATCTTTTTGCTTTGAAGAAGAAAGATCTGGCTGACTGAAATAAGTTCATTAGATGAAAACCAACAAAAATTGACAAGAACCACGAAAAGTTCTTGTATTTTAAGATAAAATCTTACTCTATTCAGGAAAAAACTTCCAGCTCGCTGAAATATGTTCATTTGCTGAAAACCATCAAAACCACGAAAAGTTCTTGTATTTGAAGATAAAATCTTTTTGCTTTGAAGAAGAAAGATCTAGCTTACTGAAATAAGTTCATTAGATGAAAACCAACAAAAATTGACAAGAACCACGAAAAGTTCTTGTATTTTAAGATAAAATCTTACTCTATTAAGGAAAAAACTTCCAGCTCGCTGAAATATGTTCATTTGCTGAAAACCATCAAAACCACGAAAAGTTCTTGTATTTGAAGATGAAATCTTTTTGCTTTGAAGAAGAAAGATCCAGCTGACTGAAATAAGTTCATTAGATGAAAACCAACAAATATTGACAAGAACCACGAAAAGTTCTTGTATTTTAAGATAAAATCTTACTCTATTAAAGAAAAAACTCCCAGCTCGCTGAAATATGTTCATTTGCTGAAAACCAACAAAACCACGAAAAGTTCTTGTATTTGAAGATAAAATCTTTTTTCTTTGAAGAAGAAAGATCGAGCTGACTGAAATAAGTTCATCAGATGAAAACCAACAAAAATTGACAAGAAACACGAAAAGTTCTTGTGTTTTAAGATAAAATCTTACTCTATTCAGGATAAAACTTCCAGCTCGGTGAAATATGTTCATTTGCTGAAAACCATCAAAACCACGAAAAGTTCTTGTATTTAAAGATAAAATCTTTTTGCTTTGAAGAAGAAAGACCGAGCTTACTGAAATAAGTTCATGAGATGAAAACCAACAAAAATTGACAAGAACCACGAAAAGTTCTTGTATTTTAAGATAAAATCTTACGCTATTCAAGAAAAAAATCCCAGCTCGCTGAAATATGTTCATTTGCTGAAAACCAACAAAACCACGAAAAGTTCTTGTATTTGAAGATAAAATCTTTTTTCTTTGAAGAAGAAAGATCTAGCTGACTGAAATAAGTTCATTAGATGAAAACCAACAAAAATTGACAAGAACCACGAAAAGTTCTTGTATTTTGAGATAAAATCTTACTCTATTAAGGAAAAAACTTCCAGCTCGCTGAAATATGTTCATTTGCTGAAAACCATCAAAACAACGAAAAGTTCTTGTATTTGAAGATAAAATCTTTTTGCTTTGAAGAAGAAAGATATAGCTGACTGAAATAAGTTCATTAGATGAAAACCAACAAAATTTGACAAGAACCACGAAAACTTCTTGTATTTTAAGATAATATCTTACGCTATTAAAGAAAAAACTTCTGGCTCGCTGAAATATGTTCATTTGCTGAAAACCAACAAAAATTGACAAGAACCACGAAAAGTTCTTGTATTTTAAGATAAAATCTTACTCTATTAAGGAAAAAACTTCCAGCTCGCTGAAATATGTTCATTTGCTGAAAACCATCAAAACCACGAAAAGTTCTTGTATTTGAAGATAAAATCTTTTTGCTTTGAACAAGAAAGATCCAGCTGACTGAAATAAGTTCATTAGATGAAAACCAACAAATATTGACAAGAACCACGAAAAGTTCTTGTATTTTAAGATAAAATCTTACTCTATTAAGGAAAAAACTTCCAGCTCGCTGAAATATGTTCATTTGCTGAAAACCATCAAAACCACGAAAAGTTCTTGTATTTGAAGATAAAATCTTTTTGCTTTGAAGAAGAAAGATCTAGCTGACTGAAATAAGTTCATTAGATGAAAACCAACAAAAATTGACAAGAACCACGAAAAGTTCTTGTATTTTAAGATAAAATCTTACTCTATTAAGGAAAAAACTTCCAGCTCGCTGAAATCTGTTCATTTGCTGAAAACCATCAAAACCACCAAAAGTTCTTGTATTTGAAGATAAAATCTTTTTGCTTTGAAGAAGAAAGATCTCGCTGACTGAAATAAGTTCATTAGATGAAAACCAACAAAATTTGACAAGAACCACGAAAACTTCTTGTATTTTAAGATAATATCTTACGCTATTAAAGAAAAAACTTCTGGCTCGCTGAAATATGTTCATTTGCTGAAAACCAACAAAACCACGAAAAGTTCTTGTATTTGAAGATAAACTCTTTTTGCTTTGAAGAAGAAAGATCTAGCTGACTGAAATAAGTTCATTAGATGAAAACCAACAACAATTGACAAGAACCACGAAAAGTTCTTGTATTTTAAGATAAAATCTTACTCTATTAAGGAAAAAACATCCAGCTCGCTGAAATATGTTCATTTGCTGAAAACTATGAAAACCACGAAAAGTTCTTGTATTTGAAGATAAAATCTTTTTGCTTTGAAGAAGAAAGATCTAGCTGACTGAAATAAGTTCATTAGATGAAAACCAACAAAAATTGACAAGAACCACGAAAAGTTCTTGTATTTTAAGATAAAATCTTACTCTATTAAGTAAAAAAATTCCAGCTCGCTGAAATATGTTCATTTGCTGAAAACCAACAAAACCAACAAAAGTTCTTGTGTTTGAAGATAAAATCTTTTTGCTTTGAAGAAGAAAGATCCAGCTGACTGAAATAAGTTCATTAGATGAAAACCAACAAAAATTGACAAGAACCACGAAAAGGTCTTGTATTTTAAGATAAAATCTTACTCTATTAAGGAAAAAACTTCCAGCTCGCTGAAATATGTTCATTTGCTGAAAACCATCAAAACAACGAAAAGTTCTTGTATTTGAAGATAAAATCTTTTTGCTTTGAAGAAGAAAGATCTAGCTGACTGAAATAAGTTCATTTGATGAAAACCAACAAAAATTGACAAGAACCACGAAAAGTTCTTGTATTTTAAGATAAAATCTTACTCTATTAAGGAAAAAACTTCCAGCTCGCTGAAATATGTTCATTTGCTGAAAACCATCAAAACCACGAAAAGTTCTTGTATTTGAAGATAAAATCTTTTTGCTTTGAAGAAGAAAGATCTAGCTGACTGAAATAAGTTCATTAGATGAAAACCAACAAAAATTGACAAGAACCACGAAAAGTTCTTGTATTTTAAGATAAAATCTTACTCTATTAAGGAAAAATTTCCAGCTCGCTGAAATCTGTTCATTTGCTGAAAACCATCAAAACCACCAAAAGTTCTTGTATTTGAAGATAAAATCTTTTTGCTTTGAAGAAGAAAGATCTCGCTGACTGAAATAAGTTCATTAGATGAAAACCAACAAAATTTGACAAGAACCACGAAAACTTCTTGTATTTTAAGATAATATCTTACGCTATTAAAGAAAAAACTTCTGGCTCGCTGAAATATGTTCATTTGCTGAAAACCAACAAAACCACGAAAAGTTCTTGTATTTGAAGATAAACTCTTTTTGCTTTGAAGAAGAAAGATCTAGCTGACTGAAATAAGTTCATTAGATGAAAACCAACAACAATTGACAAGAACCACGAAAAGTTCTTGTATTTTAAGATAAAATCTTACTCTATTAAGGAAAAAACATCCAGCTCGCTGAAATATGTTCATTTGCTGAAAACTATGAAAACCACGAAAAGTTCTTGTATTTGAAGATAAAATCTTTTTGCTTTGAAGAAGAAAGATCTAGCTGACTGAAATAAGTTCATTAGATGAAAACCAACAAAAATTGACAAGAACCACGAAAAGTTCTTGTATTTTAAGATAAAATCTTACTCTATTAAGTAAAAAAATTCCAGCTCGCTGAAATATGTTCATTTGCTGAAAACCAACAAAACCAACAAAAGTTCTTGTGTTTGAAGATAAAATCTTTTTGCTTTGAAGAAGAAAGATCCAGCTGACTGAAATAAGTTCATTAGATGAAAACCAACAAAAATTGACAAGAACCACGAAAAGGTCTTGTATTTTAAGATAAAATCTTACTCTATTAAGGAAAAAACTTCCAGCTCGCTGAAATATGTTCATTTGCTGAAAACCATCAAAACCACGAAAAGTTCTTGTATTTGAAGATAAAATCTTTTTGCTTTGAAGAAGAAAGATCTAGCTGACTGAAATAAGTTCATTTGATGAAAACCAACAAAAATTGACAAGAACCACGAAAAGTTCTTGTATTTTAAGATAAAATCTTACGCCATTAAAGAAAAAACTCCCAGCTCGCTGAAATATGTTCATTTGCTGAAAACCAACAAAACCACGAAAAGTTCTTGTATTTGAAGATAAAATCTTTTTTCTTTGAAGAAGAAAGATCTAGCTGACTGAAATAAGTTCATTAGATGAAAACCAACAAAAATTGACAAGAAACACGAAAAGTTCTTGTATTTTAAGATAAAATCTTACTCTATTCAGGAAAAAACTTCCAGCTCGCTGAAATATGTTCATTTGCTGAAAACCATCAAAACCACGAAAAGTTCTTGTATTTGAAGATAAAATCTTTTTGCTTTGAAGAAGAAAGATCTAGCTTACTGAAATAATTTCATGAGATGAAAACCAACAAAAATTGACAAGAACCACGAAAAGTTCTTGTATTTTAAGATAAAATCTTACGCTATTCAAGAAAAAACTCCCAGCTCGCTGAAATATGTTCATTTGCTGAAAACCAACAAAACCACGAAAAGTTCTTGTATTTGAAGATAAAATCTTTTTTCTTTGAAGAAGAAAGATCTAGCTGACTGAAATAAGTTCATTACATGAAAACCAACAAAAATTGACAAGAACCATGAAAAGTTCTTGTATTTTGAGATAAAATCTTACTCTATTCAGGAAAAAACTTCCAGTTCGCTGAAATATGTTCATTTGCTGAAAACCATCAAAACCACGAAAAGTTCTTGTATTTGAAGATAAAATCTTTTTTCTTTGAAGAAGAAAGATCGAGCTGACTGAAATAAGTTCATTAGATGAAAACCAACAAAAATTGACAAGAAACACGAAAAGTTCTTGTGTTTTAAGATAAAATCTTACTCTATTCAGGATAAAACTTCCAGCTCGGTGAAATATGTTCATTTGCTGAAAACCATCAAAACCACGAAAAGTTCTTGTATTTGAAGATAAAATCTTTTTGCTTTGAAGAAGAAAGACCGAGCTTACTGAAATAAGTTCATGAGATGAAAACCAACAAAAATTGACAAGAACCACGAAAAGTTCTTGTATTTTAAGATAAAATCTTACGCTATTCAAGAAAAAATCCCAGCTCGCTGAAATATGTTCATTTGCTGAAAACCAACAAAACCACGAAAAGTTCTTGTATTTGAAGATAAAATCTTTTTTCTTTGAAGAAGAAAGATCTAGCTGACTGAAATAAGTTCATTAGATGAAAACCAACAAAAATTGACAAGAACCACGAAAAGTTCTTGTATTTTGAGATAAAATCTTACTCTATTAAGGAAAAAACTTCCAGCTCGCTGAAATATGTTCATTTGCTGAAAACCATCAAAACAACGAAAAGTTCTTGTATTTGAAGATAAAATCTTTTTGCTTTGAAGAAGAAAGATACAGCTGACTGAAATAAGTTCATTAGATGAAAACCAACAAAATTTGACAAGAACCACGAAAACTTCTTGTATTTTAAGATAATATCTTACGCTATTAAAGAAAAAACTTCTGGCTCGCTGAAATATGTTCATTTGCTGAAAACCAACAAAACCACCAAAAGTTCTTGTATTTGAAGATAAAATCTTTTTGCTTTGAAGAAGAAAGATCTAGCTTACTGAAATAAGTTCATTAGATGAAAACCAACAAAAATTGACAAGAACCACGAAAAGTTCTTGTATTTTAAGATAAAATCTTACTCTATTAAGGAAAAAACTTCCAGCTCGCTGAAATATGTTCATTTGCTGAAAACCATCAAAACCACGAAAAGTTCTTGTATTTGAAGATAAAATCTTTTTGCTTTGAACAAGAAAGATCCAGCTGACTGAAATAAGTTCATTAGATGAAAACCAACAAATATTGACAAGAACCACGAAAAGTTCTTGTATTTTAAGATAAAATCTTACTCTATTAAGGAAAAAACTTCCAGCTCGCTGAAATATGTTCATTTGCTGAAAACCATCAAAACCACGAAAAGTTCTTGTATTTGAAGATAATATCTTTTTGCTTTGAAGAAGAAAGATCTAGCTGACTGAAATAAGTTCATTAGATGAAAACCAACAAAAATTGACAAGAACCACGAAAAGTTCTTGTATTTTAAGATAAAATCTTACTCTATTAAGGAAAAAACTTCCAGCTCGCTGAAATCTGTTCATTTGCTGAAAACCAACAAAACCACGAAAAGTTCTTGTATTTGAAGATAAACTCTTTTTGCTTTGAAGAAGAAAGATCCAGCTGACTGAAATACGTTCATTAGATGAAAACCAACAAAAATTGACAAGAACCACGAAAAGTTCTTGTATTTTAAGATAAAATCTTACTCCATTGAGGAAATAACTTCCAGCTCGCTGAAATATGTTCATTTGCTGAGAACCATCAAAACCACGAAAAGTTCTTGTATTTGAAGATAAAATCTTTTTGCTTTGAAGAAGAAAGATCTAGCTGACTGAAATAAGTTCATTAGATGAAAACCAACAACAATTGACAAGAACCACGAAAAGTTCTTGTATTTTAAGATAAAATCTTACTCTATTAAGGAAAAAACATCCAGCTCGCTGAAATATGTTCATTTGCTGAAAACTATGAAAACCACGAAAAGTTCTTGTATTTGAAGATAAAATCTTTTTGCTTTGAAGAAGAAAGATCTAGCTGACTGAAATAAGTTCATTAGATGAAAACCAACAAAAATTGACAAGAACCACGAAAAGTTCTTGTATTTTAAGATAAAATCTTACTCTATTAAGTAAAAAAATTCCAGCTCGCTGAAATATGTTCATTTGCTGAAAACCAACAAAACCACCAAAAGTTCTTGTATTTGAAGATAAAATCTTTTTGCTTTGAAGAAGAAAGATCCAGCTGACTGAAATAAGTTCATTAGATGAAAACCAACAAAAATTGACAAGAACCACGAAAAGGTCTTGTATTTTAAGATAAAATCTTACTCTATTAAGGAAAAAACTTCCAGCTCGCTGAAATATGTTCATTTGCTGAAAACCATCAAAACCACGAAAAGTTCTTGTATTTGAAGATAAAATCTTTTTGCTTTGAAGAAGAAAGATCTAGCTGACTGAAATAAGTTCATTTGATGAAAGCCAACAAAAATTGACAAGAACCACGAAAAGTTCTTGTATTTTAAGATAAAATCTTACGCCATTAAAGAAAAAACTCCCAGCTCGCTGAAATATGTTCATTTGCTGAAAACCAACAAAACCACGAAAAGTTCTTGTATTTGAAGATAAAATCTTTTTTCTTTGAAGAAGAAAGATCTAGCTGACTGAAATAAGTTCATTAGATGAAAACCAACAAAAATTGACAAGAAACACGAAAAGTTCTTGTATTTTAAGATAAAATCTTACTCTATTCAGGAAAAAACTTCCAGCTCGCTGAAATATGTTCATTTGCTGAAAACCATCAAAACCACGAAAAGTTCTTGTATTTGAAGATAAAATCTTTTTGCTTTGAAGAAGAAAGATCTAGCTTACTGAAATAATTTCATGAGATGAAAACCAACAAAAATTGACAAGAACCACGAAAAGTTCTTGTATTTTAAGATAAAATCTTACGCTATTCAAGAAAAAACTCCCAGCTCGCTGAAATATGTTCATTTGCTGAAAACCAACAAAACCACGAAAAGTTCTTGTATTTGAAGATAAAATCTTTTTTCTTTGAAGAAGAAAGATCTAGCTGACTGAAATAAGTTCATTAGATGAAAACCAACAAAAATTGACAAGAACCATGAAAAGTTCTTGTATTTTGTGATAAAATCTTACTCTATTCAGGAAAAAACTTCCAGTTCGCTGAAATATGTTCATTTGCTGAAAACCATCAAAACCACGAAAAGTTCTTGTATTTGAAGATAAAATCTTTTTGCTTTGAAGAAGAAAGATATAGCTGACTGAAATAAGTTCATTAGATGAAAACCAACAAAATTTGACAAGAACCACGAAAACTTCTTGTATTTTAAGATAATATCTTACGCTATTAAAGAAAAAACTTCTGGCTCGCTGAAATATGTTCATTTGCTGAAAACCATCAAAACCACCAAAAGTTCTTGTATTTGAAGATAAAATCTTTTTGCTTTGAAGAAGAAAGATCCAGCTGACTGAAATAAGTTCATTAGATGAAAACCAACAAAAATTGACAAGAACCACGAAAAGTTCTTGTATTTTAAGATAAAATCTTACTCTATTCAGGAAAAAAATTCCAGCTCGCTGAAATATGTTCATTTGCTGAAAACCATCAAAACAACGAAAAGTTCTTGTATTTGAAGATAAAATCTTTTTGCTTTGAAGAAGAAAGATCCAGCTGACTGAAATAAGTTCATTAGATGAAAACCAACAAAAATTGACAAGAACCACGAAAAGTTCGTCTATTTTAAGATAAAATCTTACGCTATTAAAGAAAAAACTCCCAGCTCGCTGAAATATGTTCATTTGCTGAAAACCAACAAAACCACGAAAAGTTCTTGTATTTGAAGATAAAATCTTTTTGCTTTGAAGAAGAAAGATCTAGCTGACTGAAATAAGTTCATTAGATGAAAACCAACAAAAATTGACAGGAAACACGAAAAGTTCTTGTATTTTAAGATAAAAATCTTACTCTATTAAGGAAAAAACTTCCAGCTCGCTGAAATATGTTCATTTGCTGAAAACCAACAAAACCACGAAAAGTTCTTGTATTTGAAGATAAAATCTTTTTGCTTTGAAGAAGAAAGATCCAGCTGACTGAAATAAGTTCATTAGATGAAAACCAACAAAAATTGACAAGAACCACGAAAAGTTCTTGGATTTGAAGATAAAATCTTACTCTATTAAGGAAAAAACTTCCAGCTCGCTGAAATATGTTCATTTGCTGAAAACCATCAAAACCACGAAAAGTTCTTGTATTTGAAGATAAAATCTTTTTGCTTTGAAGAAGAAAGATCTAGCTGACTGAAATAAGTTCATGAGATGAAAACCAACAAAAATTGACAAGAACCACGAAAAGTTCTTGTATTTTAAGATAAAATCTTACTCTATTAAGGAAAAAACTTCCAGTTCGCTGAATTATGTTCATTTGCTGAAAACCAACAAAACCACCAAAAGTTCTTGTATTTGAAGATAAAATCTTTTTGCTTTGACGAAGATAGATCTAGCTGACTGAAATAAGTTCTTCAGATGAAAACCAACATAAATTGACAAGAACCACGAAAAGTTCTTGTATTTTAAGATAAAATCTTAGGCTATTAAAGAAAAAACTTCCAGCTCGCTGAAAACTGTTCATTTGCTGAAAACCATCAAAACCACGAAAAGTTCTTGTATTTGAAGATAAAATCTTTTTGCTTTGAAGAAGAAAGATCTAGCTGACTGAAATAAGTTCATTAGATGAAAACCAACAAAAATTGACAAGAACCACGAAAAGTTCTTGTATTTTAAGATAAAATCTTACGCTATTAAAGAACAAACTCCCAGCTCGCTGAAATATGTTCATTTGCTGAAAACCAACAAAACCACGAAAAGTTCTTGTATTTGAAGATAAAATCTTTTTTCTTTGAAGAAGAAAGATCTAGCTGACTGAAATAAGTTCATTAGATGAAAACCAACAAAAATTGACAAGAACCACGAAAAGTTCTTGTATTTTAAGATAAAATCTTACTCTATTAAGGAAAAAACTTCCAGCTCGCTGAAATATGTTCATTTGCTGAAAACCATCAAAACCACGAAAAGTTCTTGTATTTGAAGATAAAATCTTTTTGCTTTGAAGAAGAAAGATCTAGCTGACTGAAATAAGTTCATTAGATGAAAACCAACAAAAATTGACAAGAACCACGAAAAGTTCTTGTATTTTAAGATAAAATCTTACTCTATTAAGGAAAAAACTTCCAGCTCGCTGAAATCTGTTCATTTGCTGAAAACCATCAAAACCACCAAAAGTTCTTGTATTTGAAGATAAAATCTTTTTGCTTTGAAGAAGAAAGATCAAGCTGACTGAAATAAGTTCATTAGATGAAAACCAACAAAAATTGACAAGAACCACGAAAAGTTCTTGTATTTTAAGATAAAATCTTACTCTATTAAGGAAAAAACTTCCAGCTCGCTGAAATATGTTCATTTGCTGAAAACCATCAAAACCACGAAAAGTTCTTGTATTTGAAGATAAAATCTTTTTGCTTTGAAGAAGAAAGATCTAGCGGACTGAAATAAGTTCATTAGATGAAAACCAACAAAATTTGACAAGAACCACGAAAACTTCTTGTATTTTAAGATAATATCTTACGCTATTAAAGAAAAAACTTCTGGCTCGCTGAAATATGTTCATTTGCTGAAAACCAACAAAACCACGAAAAGTTCTTGTATTTGAAGATGAACTCTTTTTGCTTTGAAGAAGAAAGATCCAGCTGACTGGAATACTTTCATCAGATGAAAACCAACAAAAATTGACAAGAACCACGAAAAGTTCTTGTATTTTAAGATAAAATCTTACTCTATTGAGGAAAAAACTTCCAGCTCGCTGAAATATGTTCATTTGCTGAAAACCATCAAAACCACGAAAAGTTCTTGTATTTGAAGATAAAATCTTTTTGCTTTGAAGAAGAAAGATCTCGCTGACTGAAATAAGTTCATCAGATGAAAACCAACAAAAATTGACAAGAACCACGAAAAGTTCTTGTATTTTAAGATAAAATATGACTCTATTAAGGAAAAAACATCCAGCTCGCTGAAATATGTTCATTTGCTGAAAACCATCAAAACCACGAAAAGTTCTTGTATTTGAAGATAAAATCTTTTTGCTTTGAAGAAGAAAGATCAAGCTGACTGAAATAAGTTCATTAGATGAAAACCAACAAAAATTGACAAGAACCACTAAAAGTTCTTGTATTTTAAGATAGAATCTTACTCTATTAAGAAAATAACTTCCAGCTCGCTGAAATCTGTTCATTTGCTGAAAACCATCAAAACCACGAAAAGTTCTTGTATTTGAAGATAAAATCTTTTTTCTTTGAAGAAGAAAGATCTAGCTGACTGAAATAAGTTCATCAGATGAAAACCAACAAAAATTGACAAGAACCACGAAAAGTTCTTGTATTTTGAGATAAAATCTTACTCTATTAAGGAAAAAACTTCCAGCTCGCTGAAATATGTTCATTTGCTGAAAACCATCAAAACCACGAAAAGTTCTTGTATTTGAAGATAAAATCTTTTTGCTTTGAAGAAGAAAGATCCAGCTGACTGAAATAAGTTCATTAGATGAAAACCAACAAAAATTGACAAGAACCACGAAAAGTTCTTGTATTTTAAGATAAAATATTACTCTATTAAGGAAAAAACTTCCAGCTCGCTGAAATATGTTCATTTGCTGAAAACCATCAAAACCACGAAAAGTTCTTGTATTTGAAGATAAAATCTTTTTGCTTTGAAGAAGAAAGATCCAGCTGACTGAAATAAGTTCATTGGATGAAAACCAACAAATATTGACAAGAACCACGAAAAGTTCTTGTATTTTAAGAAAAAATCTTACTCCATTAAGGAAAAAACTTCCAGCTCGCTGAAATCTGTTCATTTGCTGAAAACCAACAAAACCACCAAAAGTTCTTGTATTTGAAGATAAAATCTTTTTGCTTTGAAGAAGAAAGATCCAGCTGACTGAAATAAGTTCATTAGATGAAAACCAACAAAAATTGACAAGAACCACAAAAAGTTCTTGTATTTTAAGATAAAATCTGAGGCAATTAAAGAAAAAACTTCCAGCTCGCTGAAATCTGTTCATTTGCTGAAAACCATCAAAACCACGAAAAGTTCTTGTATTTGAAGATAAAATCTTTTTGCTTTGAAGAAGAAAGATCTAGCTGACTGAAATAAGTTCATTAGATGAAAACCAACAAAAATTGACAAGAACCACGAAAAGTTCTTGTATTTTAAGATAAAATCTTACTCTATTCAGGAAAAAACTTCCAGCTCGCTGAAATATGTTCATTTGCTGAAAACCATCAAAACCACGAAAAGTTCTTGTATTTGAAGATAAAATCTTTTTGCTTTGAAGAAGAAAGATCTAGCTGACTGAAATAAGTTCATTAGATGAAAACCAACAAAAATTGACAAGAACCACGAAAAGTTCTTGTATTTTAAGATAAAATCTTACTCTATTAAGGAAAAAACTTCCAGCTCGCTGAAATATGTTCATTTGCTGAAAACCATCAAAACCACGAAAAGTTCTTGTATTTGAAGATAAAATCTTTTTGCTTTGACGAAGATAGATCGAGCTGACTGAAATAAGTTCATTAGATGAAAACCAACAAAAATTGACAAGAACCACGAAAAGTTCTTGTATTTTAAGATAAAATCTTAGGCTATTAAAGAAAAAACTTCCAGCTCGCTGAAATCTGTTCATTTGCTGAAAACCATCAAAACCACGAAAAGTTCTTGTATTTGAAGATAAAATCTTTTTGCTTTGAAGAAGAAAGTTCTAGCTGACTGAAATAAGTTCATTGGATGAAAACCAACAAAAATTGACAAGAACCACGAAAAGTTCTTGTATTTTAAGATAAAATCTTACGCTATTAAAGAAAAAACTCCCAGCTCGCTGAAATATGTTCATTTGCTGAAAACCAACAAAACCACGAAAAGTTCTTGTATTTGAAGATAAAATCTTTTTTCTTTGAAGAAGAAAGATCCAGCTGACTGAAATAAGTTCATTAGATGAAAACCAACAAAAATTGACAAGAACCACGAAAAGTTCTTGTATTTTAAGATAAAATCTTACTCTATTAAGGAAAAAACTTCCAGCTCGCTGAAATATGTTCATTTGCTGAAAACCATCAAAACCACGATAAGTTCTTGTATTTGAAGATAAAATCGTTTTGCTTTGAAGAAGAAAGATCTAGCTGACTGAAATAAGTTCATTAGATGAAAACCAACAAAATTTGACAAGACCACGAAAACTTCTTGTATTTTAAGATAATATCTTACGCTATTAAAGAAAAAACTTCTGGCTCGCTGAAATATGTTCATTTGCTGAAAACCAACAAAACCACGAACAGTTCTTGTATTTGAAGATAAACTCTTTTTGCTTTGAAGAAGAAAGATCCAGCTGACTGAAATACGTTCATTAGATGAAAACCAACAAAAATTGACAAGAACCACGAAAAGTTCTTGTATTTTAAGATAAAATCTTACTCTTTTCAGGAAAAAACTTCCAGCTCGCTGAAATATGTTCATTTGCTGAAAACCATCAAAACCACGAAAAGTTCTTGTATTTGAAGATAAAATCTTTTTGCTTTGAAGAAGAAAGATCTAGCTGACTGAAATAAGTTCATTAGATGAAAACCAACAAAAATTGACAAGAACCACGAAAAGTTCTTGTATTTTAAGATAAAATATTACTCTATTAAGGAAAAAACATCCAGCTCGCTGAAATATGTTCATTTGCTGAAAACCATCAAAACCACGAAAAGTTCTTGTATTTGAAGATAAAATCTTTTTGCTTTGAAGAAGAAAGATCTAGCTGACCGAAATAAGTTCATTGGATGAAAACCAACAAAAATTGACAAGAACCACGAAAAGTTCTTGTATTTTAAGATAAAATCTTACGCTATTAAAGAAAAAACTCCCAGCTCGCTGAAATATGTTCATTTGCTGAAAACCAACAAAACCACGAAAAGTTCTTGTATTTGAAGATAAAATCTTTTTTCTTTGAAGAAGAAAGATCCAGCTGACTGAAATAAGTTCATCAGATGAAAACCAACAAAAATTGACAAGAACCACGAAAAGTTCTTGTATTTTGAGATAAATTCTATCTAGCTGACTGAAATAAGTTCATTAGATGAAAACCAACAAAAATTGACAAGAACCACGAAAAGTTCTTGTATTTTAAGATAAAATCTTACTCTATTAAGGAAAAAACTTCCAGCTCGCTGAAATATGTTCATTTGCTGAAAACCATCAAAACCACGAAAAGTTCTTGTATTTGAAGATAAAATCTTTTTGCTTTGAAGAAGAAAGATCCAGCTGACTGAAATAAGTTCATTAGATGAAAACCAACAAAATTTGACAAGAACCACGAAAACTTCTTGTATTTTAAGATAATATCTTACGCTATTAAAGAAAAAACTTCTGGCTCGCTGAAATATGTTCATTTGCTGAAAACCAACAAAACCACGAAAAGTTCTTGTATTTGAAGATAAACTCTTTTTGCTTTGAAGAAGAAAGATCCAGCTGACTGAAATACGTTCATTAGATGAAAACCAACAAAAATTGACAAGAACCACGAAAAGTTCTTGTATTTTAAGATAAAATCTTACTCTATTAAGGAAAAAACTTCCAGCTCGCTGAAATATGTTCATTTGCTGAAAACCATCAAAACCACGAAAAGTTCTTGTATTTGAAGATAAAATCTTTTTGCTTTGAAGAAGAAAGATCCAGCTGACTGAAATAAGTTCATTAGATGAAAACCAACAAAAATTGACAAGAACCACGAAAAGTTCTTGTATTTTAAGATAAAATCTTACTCTATTAAGGAAAAAACATCCAGCTCGCTGAAATATGTTCATTTGCTGAAAACCATCAAAACTACGAAAAGTTCTTGTATTTGAAGATAAAATCTTTTTGCTTTGAAGAAGAAAGATCTAGCTGACTGAAATAAGTTCATTAGATGAAAACCAACAACAATTGACAAGAACCACGAAAAGTTCTTGTATTTTAAGATAGAATCTTACTCTATTAAGGAAATAACTTCCAGCTCGCTGAAATATGTTCATTTGCTGAAAACCATCAAAACCACGAAAAGTTCTTGTATTTGAAGATAAAATCTTTTTGCTTTGAAGAAGAAAGATCTAGCTGACTGAAATAAGTTCATTAGATGAAAACCAACAAAAATTGACAAGAACCACGAAAACTTCTTGTATTTTAAGATAATATCTTACGCTATTAAAGAAAAAACTTCTGGCTCGCTGAAATATGTTCATTTGCTGAAAACCAACAAAACCACGAAAAGTTCTTGTATTTGAAGATAAACTCTTTTTGCTTTGAAGAAGAAAGATCCAGCTGACTGAAATACGTTCATTAGAAGAAAACCAACAAAAATTGACAAGAACCACGAAAAGTTCTTGTATTTTAAGATAAAATCTTTTTGCTTTGAAGAAGAAAGATCTCGCTGACTGAAATAAGTTCATTCGATGAAAACCAACAACAATTGACAAGAACCACGAAAAGTTCTTGTATTTTAAGATAGAATCTTACTCTATTAAGGAAATAACTTCCAGCTCGCTGAAATATGTTCATTTGCTGAAAACCATCAAAACCACGAAAAGTTCTTGTATTTGAAGATAAAATCTTTTTGCTTTGAAGAAGAAAGATCTAGCTGACTGAAATAAGTTCATTAGATGAAAACCAACAAAAATTGACAAGAACCACGAAAAGTTCTTGTATTTTAAGATAAAATCTTACTCTATTCAGGAAAAAACTTCCAGCTCGCTGAAATATGTTCATTTGCTGAAAACCATCAAAACCACGAAAAGTTCTTGTCTTTGAAGATAAAATCTTTTTGCTTTGAAGAAGAAAGATCCAGCTTACTGAAATAAGTTCATTAGATGAAATCCAACAAAAATTGACAAGAACCACGAAAAGTTCTTGTATTTTAAGATAAAATCTTACTCTATTAAGGAAAAAACATCCAGCTCGCTGAAATATGTTCATTTGCTGAAAACCATCAAAACCACGAAAAGTTCTTGTATTTGAAGATAAAATCTTTTTGCTTTGAAGAAGAAAGATCTAGCTGACTGAATTAAGTTCATCAGATGAAAACCAACAAAAATTGACAAGAACCACGAAAAGTTCTTGTATTTTAAGATAGAATCTTACTCTATTAAGGAAATAACTTCCAGCTCGCTGAAATCTGTTCATTTGCTGAAAACCATCAAAACCACGAAAAGTTCTTGTATTTGAAGATAAAATCTTTTTGCTTTGAAGAAGAAAGATCTAGCTGACTGAAATAAGTTCATTAGATGAAAACCAACAAAAATTGACAAGAACCACGAAAAGTTCTTGTATTTTAAGATAAAATATTACTCTATTAAGGAAAAAACTCCCAGCTCGCTTAAATATGTTCATTTGCTGAAAACCATCAAAACCACGAAAAGTTCTTGTATTTGAAGATAAAATCTTTTTGCTTTGAAGAAGAAAGATCCAGCTGACTGAAATAAGTTCATTAGATGAAAACCAACAAAAATTGACAAGAACCACGAAAAGTTCTTGTATTTTAAGATAAAATCTTACTCTATTAAGGAAAAAACTTCCAGCTCGCTGAAATCTGTTCATTTGCTGAAAACCATCAAAACCACGAAAAGTTCTTGTATTTGAAGATAAAATCTTTTTGCTTTGAAGAAGAAAGATCTAGCTGACTGAAATAAGTTCATTAGATGAAAACCAACAAAAATTGACAAGAACCACGAAAAGTTCTTGTATTTTAAGATAAAATCTTACTCTATTCAGGAAAAAACTTCCAGCTCGCTGAAATATGTTCATTTGCTGAAAACCATCAAAACAACGAAAAGTTCTTGCATTTGAAGATAAAATCCTTTTGCTTTGAAGAAGAAAGATCTAGCTGACTGAAATAAGTTCATCAGATGAAAACCAACAAAAATTGACAAGAACCACGAAAAGTTCTTGTATTTGAAGATAAAATCTTACACTATTAAAGAAAAAACTCCCAGCTCGCTGAAATATGTTCATTTGCTGAAAACCAACAAAACCACGAAAAGTTCTTGTATTTGAAGATAAAATCTTTTTGCTTTGAAGAAGAAAGATCTAGCTGACTGAAATAAGTTCATTAGATGAAAACCAACAACAATTGACAAGAACCACGAAAAGTTCTTGTATTTTAAGATAGAATCTTACTCTATTAAGGAAATAACTTCCAGCTCGCTGAAATATGTTCATTTGCTGAAAACCATCAAAACCACGAAAAGTTCTTGTATTTGAAGATAAAATCTTTTTGCTTTGAAGAAGAAAGATCTAGCTGACTGAAATAAGTTCATTAGATGAAAACCAACAAAAATTGACAAGAACCACGAAAACTTCTTGTATTTTAAGATAATATCTTACGCTATTAAAGAAAAAACTTCTGGCTCGCTGAAATATGTTCATTTGCTGAAAACCAACAAAACCACGAAAAGTTCTTGTATTTGAAGATAAACTCTTTTTGCTTTGAAGAAGAAAGATCCAGCTGACTGAAATACGTTCATTAGATGAAAACCAACAAAAATTGACAAGAACCACGAAAAGTTCTTGTATTTTAAGATAAAATCTTACTCTATTAAGGAAAAAACTTCCAGCTCGCTGAAATATGTTCATTTGCTGAAAACCATCAAAACCACGAAAAGTTCTTGTATTTGAAGATAAAATCTTTTTGCTTTGAAGAAGAAAGATCCAGCTGACTGAAATAAGTTCATTAGATGAAAACCAACAAAAATTGACAAGAACCACGAAAAGTTCTTGTATTTTAAGATAAAATCTTACTCTATTAAGGAAAAAACATCCAGCTCGCTGAAATATGTTCATTTGCTGAAAACCATCAAAACTACGAAAAGTTCTTGTATTTGAAGATAAAATCTTTTTGCTTTGAAGAAGAAAGATCTAGCTGACTGAAATAAGTTCATTAGATGAAAACCAACAACAATTGACAAGAACCACGAAAAGTTCTTGTATTTTAAGATAGAATCTTACTCTATTAAGGAAATAACTTCCAGCTCGCTGAAATATGTTCATTTGCTGAAAACCATCAAAACCACGAAAAGTTCTTGTATTTGAAGATAAAATCTTTTTGCTTTGAAGAAGAAAGATCTAGCTGACTGAAATAAGTTCATTAGATGAAAACCAACAAAAATAGACAAGAACCACGAAAAGTTCTTGTATTTTAAGATAAAATCTTACTCTATTCAGGAAAAAACTTCCAGCTCGCTGAAATATGTTCATTTGCTGAAAACCATCAAAACCACGAAAAGTTCTTGTATTTGAAGATAAAATCTTTTTGCTTTGAAGAAGAAAGATCCAGCTTACTGAAATAAGTTCATTAGATGAAATCCAACAAAAATTGACAAGAACCACGAAAAGTTCTTGTATTTTAAGATAAAATCTTACTCTATTAAGGAAAAAACATCCAGCTCGCTGAAATATGTTCATTTGCTGAAAACCATCAAAACCACGAAAAGTTCTTGTATTTGAAGATAAAATCTTTTTGCTTTGAAGAAGAAAGATCTAGCTGACTGAATTAAGTTCATCAGATGAAAACCAACAAAAATTGACAAGAACCACGAAAAGTTCTTGTATTTTAAGATAGAATCTTACTCTATTAAGGAAATAACTTCCAGCTCGCTGAAATCTGTTCATTTGCTGAAAACCATCAAAACCACGAAAAGTTCTTGTATTTGAAGATAAAATCTTTTTGCTTTGAAGAAGAAAGATCCAGCTGACTGAAATAAGTTCATTAGATGAAAACCAACAAAAATTGACAAGAACCACGAAAAGTTCTTGTATTTTAAGATAAAATATTACTCTATTAAGGAAAAAACACCCAGCTCACTTAAATATGTTCATTTGCTGAAAACCATCAAAACCACGAAAAGTTCTTGTATTTGAAGATAAAATCTTTTTGCTTTGAAGAAGAAAGATCCAGCTGACTGAAATAAGTTCATTAGATGAAAACCAACAAAAATTGACAAGAACCACGAAAAGTTCTTGTATTTTAAGATAAAATCTTACTCTATTAAGGAAAAAACTTCCAGCTCGCTGAAATCTGTTCATTTGCTGAAAACCATCAAAACCACGAAAAGTTCTTGTATTTGAAGATAAAATCTTTTTGCTTTGAAGAAGAAAGATCTAGCTGACTGAAATAAGTTCATTAGATGAAAACCAACAAAAATTGACAAGAACCACGAAAAGTTCTTGTATTTTAAGATAAAATCTTACTCTATTCAGGAAAAAACTTCCAGCTCGCTGAAATATGTTCATTTGCTGAAAACCATCAAAACAACGAAAAGTTCTTGCATTTGAAGATAAAATCCTTTTGCTTTGAAGAAGAAAGATCTAGCTGACTGAAATAAGTTCATTAGATGAAAACCAACAAAAATTGACAAGAACCACGAAAAGTTCTTGTATTTGAAGATAAAATCTTACACTATTAAAGAAAAAACTCCCAGCTCGCTGAAATATGTTCATTTGCTGAAAACCAACAAAACCACGAAAAGTTCTTGTATTTGAAGATAAAATCTTTTTGCTTTGAAGAAGAAAGATCAAGCTGACTGAAATAAGTTCATTAGATGAAAACCAACAAAAATTGACAAGAACCACGAAAAGTTCTTGTATTTTAAGATAAAATCTTACGCTATTAAAGAAAAAACTCCCAGCTCGCTGAAATATGTTCATTTGCTGAAAACCAACAAAACCACGAAAAGTTCTTGTATTTGAAGATAAAATCTTTTTGCTTTGAAGAAGAAAGATCTAGCTGACTGAAATAAGTTCATTAGATGAAAACCAACAAAAATTGACAAGAAACACGAAAAGTTCTTGTATTTTAAGATAAAATCTTACTCTATGAAGGAAAAAACTTCCAGCTCGCTGAAATATGTTCATTTGCTGAAAACCAACAAAACCACGAAAAGTTCTTGTATTTGAAGATAAAATCTTTTTGCTTTGAAGAAGAAAGATCTAGCTGACTGAAATAAGTTCATTAGATGAAAACCAACAAAAATTGACAAGAACCACGAAAAGTTCTTGTATTTTAAGATAAAATCTTCGGCTACTAAAGAAAAAACTTCCAGCTCGCTGAAATCTGTTCATTTGCTGAAAACCATCAAAACCACGAAAAGTTCTTGTATTTGAAGATAAAATCTTTTTGCTTTGAAGAAGAAAGATCTAGCTGACTGAAATAAGTTCATTAGATGAAAACCAACAAAAATTGACAAGAACCACGAAAAGTTCTTGTATTTGAAGATAAAATCTTACTCTATTCAGGAAAAAACTTCCAGCTCGCTGATATATGTTCATTTGCTCAAAACCATCAAAACCACGAAAAGTTCTTGTATTTGAAGGTAAAATCTTTTTGCTTTGAAGAAGAAAGATCTAGCTGACTGAAATAAGTTCATTAGATGAAAACCAACAAAAATTGACAAGAACCACGAAAAGTTCTTGTATTTTAAGATAAAATCTTACTCTATTAAGGAAAAAACTTCCAGCTCGCTGAAATATGTTCATTTGCTGAAAACCAACAAAACCACGAAAAGTTCTTGTATTTGAAGATAAAATCTTTTTGCTTTGAAGAAGAAAGATCCAGCTGACTGAAATAAGTTCATTAGATGAAAACCAACAACAATTGACAAGAACCACGAAAAGTTCTTGTATTTTAAGATAAAATCTTAGGCTACTAAAGAAAAAACTTCCAGCTCGCTGAAATCTGTTCATTTGCTGAAAACCATCAAAACCACGAAAAGTTCTTGTATTTGAAGATAAAATCTTTTTGCTTTGAAGAAGAAAGATCTAGCTGACTGAGATAAGTTCATTAGATGAAAACCAACAAAAATTGACAAGAACCACGAAAAGTTCTTGTATTTGAAGATAAAATCTTACTCTATTCAGGAAAAAACTTCCAGCTCGCTGATATATGTTCATTTGCTCAAAACCATCAAAACCACGAAAAGTTCTTGTATTTGAAGGTAAAATCTTTTTGCTTTGAAGAAGAAAGATCTAGCTGACTGAAATAAGTTCATTAGATGAAAACCAACAAAATTTGACAAGAACCACGAAAACGTCTTGTATTTGAAGATAAAATCTTACGCTATTAAAGAAAAAACTCCCAGCTCGCTGAAATATGTTCATTTGCTGAAAACCAACAAAACCACGAAAAGTTCTTGTATTTGAAGATAAAATCTTTTTGCTTTGAAGAAGAAAGATCTAGCTGACTGAAATAAGTTCATTAGATGAAAACCAACAAAAATTGACAAGAACCACGAAAAGTTCTTGTATTTTAAGATAAAATCTTACTCTATTAAGGAAAAAACTTCCAGCTCGCTGAAATATGTTCATTTGCTGAAAACCATCAAAACCACGAAAAGTTCTTGTATTTGAAGATAAAATCTTTTTGCTTTGAAGAAGAAAGATCCAGCTGACTGAAATAAGTTCATTGGATGAAAACCAACAAAATTTGACAAGAACCACGAAAACTTCTTGTATTTTAAGATAATATCTTACGCTATTAAAGAAAAAACTTCTGGCTCGCTGAAATATGTTCATTTGCTGAAAACCAACAAAACCACGAAAAGTTCTTGTATTTGAAGATAAACTCTTTTTGCTTTGAAGAAGAAAGATCCAGCTGACTGAAATACGTTCATTAGATGAAAACCAACAAAAATTGACAAGAACCACGAAAAGTTCTTGTATTTTAAGATAAAATCTTACTCTATTAAGGAAAAAACTCCCAGCTCGCTGAAATATGTTCATTTGCTGAAAACCATCAAACCCACGAAAAGTTCTTGTATTTGAAGATAAAATCTTTTTGCTTTGAAGAAGAAAGATCTAGCTGACTGAAATAAGTTCATTAGATGAAAACCAACAAAAATTGACAAGAACCACGAAAAGTTCTTGTATTTTAAGATAAAATCTTACTCTATTAAGGAAAAAACTTCCAGCTCGCTGAAATATGTTCATTTGCTGAAAACCATCAAAACCACGAAAAGTTCTTGTATTTGAAGATAAAATCTTTTTGCTTTGAAGAAGAAAGATATAGCTGACTGAAATAAGTTCATTAGATAAAAACCAACAAAAATTGACAAGAACCACGAAAAGTTCTTGTATTTGAAGATAAAATCTTACTCTATTCAGGAAAAAACTTCCAGCTCGCTGATATATGTTCATTTGCTCAAAACCATCAAAACCACGAAAAGTTCTTGTATTTGAAGGTAAAATCTTTTTGCATTGAAGAAGAAAGATCTAGCTGACTGAAATAAGTTCATTAGATGAAAACCAACAAAAATTGACAAGAACCACGAAAAGTTCTTGTATTTGAAGATAAAATCTTACGCTATTAAGGAAATAACTTCCAGCTCGCTGAAATCTGTTCATTTGCTGAAAACCATCAAAACCACGAAAAGTTCTTGTATTTGAAGATAAAATCTTTTTGCTTTGAAGAAGAAAGATCTAGCTGACTGAAATAAGTTCATTAGATGAAAACCAACAAAAATTGACAAGAACCACGAAAAGTTCTTGTATTTTAAGATAAAATATTACTCTATTAAGGAAAAAACTCCCAGCTCGCTTAAATATGTTCATTTGCTGAAAACCATCAAAACCACGAAAAGTTCTTGTATTTGAAGATAAAATCTTTTTGCTTTGAAGAAGAAAGATCCAGCTGACTGAAATAAGTTCATTAGATGAAAACCAACAAAAATTGACAAGAACCACGAAAAGTTCTTGTATTTTAAGATAAAATCTTACTCTATTCAGGAAAAAACTTCCAGCTCGCTGAAATATGTTCATTTGCTGAAAACCATCAAAACAACGAAAAGTTCTTGCATTTGAAGATAAAATCCTTTTGCTTTGAAGAAGAAAGATCTAGCTGACTGAAATAAGTTCATTAGATGAAAACCAACAAAAATTGACAAGAACCACGAAAAGTTCTAGTATTTTAAGATAAAATCTTACGCTATTAAAGAAAAAACTCCCAGCTCGCTGAAATATGTTCATTTGCTGAAAACCAACAAAACCACGAAAAGTTCTTGTATTTGAAGATAAAATCTTTTTGCTTTGAAGAAGAAAGATCTAGCTGACTGAAATAAGTTCATTAGATGAAAACCAACAAAAATTGACAAGAACCACGAAAAGTTCTTGTATTTGAAGATAAAATCTTACTCTATTCAGGAAAAAACTTCCAGCTCGCTGAAATATGTTCATTTGCTAAAACCATCAAAACCACGAAAAGTTCTTGTATTTGAAGGTAAAATCTTTTTGCTTTGAAGAAGAAAGATCCAGCTGACTGAAATAAGTTCATTAGATGAAAACCAACAAAAATTGACAAGAACCACGAAAAGTTCTTGTATTTGAAGATAAAATCTTACACTATTAAAGAAAAAACTCCCAGCTCGCTGAAATATGTTCATTTGCTGAAAACCAACAAAACCACGAAAAGTTCTTGTATTTGAAGATAAAATCTTTTTGCTTTGAAGAAGAAAGATCCAGCTGACTGAAATAAGTTCATTAGATGAAAACCAACAAAAATTGACAAGAACCACGAAAAGTTCTTGTATTTTAAGATAAAATCTTACTCTATTAAGGAAAAAACTTCCAGCTCGCTGAAATCTGTTCATTTGCTGAAAACCATCAAAACCACCAAAAGTTCTTGTATTTGAAGATAAAATCTTTTTGCTTTGAAGAAGAAAGATCAAGCTGACTGAAATAAGTTCATTAGATGAAAACCAACAAAAATTGACAAGAACCACGAAAAGTTCTTGTATTTTAAGATAAAATCTTACGCTATTAAAGAAAAAACTCGCAGCTCGCTGAAATATGTTCATTTGCTGAAAACCAACAAAACCACGAAAAGTTCTTGTATTTGAAGATAAAATCTTTTTGCTTTGAAGAAGAAAGATCTAGCTGACTGAAATAAGTTCATTAGATGAAAACCAACAAAAATTGACAAGAAACACGAAAAGTTCTTGTATTTTAAGATAAAATCTTACTCTATGAAGGAAAAAACTTCCAGCTCGCTGAAATATGTTCATTTGCTGAAAACCAACAAAACCACGAAAAGTTCTTGTATTTGAAGATAAAATCTTTTTGCTTTGAAGAAGAAAGATCTAGCTGACTGAAATAAGTTCATTAGATGAAAACCAACAAAAATTGACAAGAACCACGAAAAGTTCTTGTATTTTAAGATAAAATCTTCGGCTACTAAAGAAAAAACTTCCAGCTCGCTGAAATCTGTTCATTTGCTGAAAACCATCAAAACCACGAAAAGTTCTTGTATTTGAAGATAAAATCTTTTTGCTTTGAAGAAGAAAGATCTAGCTGACTGAAATAAGTTCATTAGATGAAAACCAACAAAAATTGACAAGAACCACGAAAAGTTCTTGTATTTGAAGATAAAATCTTACTCTATTCAGGAAAAAACTTCCAGCTCGCTGATATATGTTCATTTGCTCAAAACCATCAAAACCACGAAAAGTTCTTGTATTTGAAGGTAAAATCTTTTTGCTTTGAAGAAGAAAGATCTAGCTGACTGAAATAAGTTCATTAGATGAAAACCAACAACAATTGACAAGAACCACGAAAAGTTCTTGTATTTTAAGATAAAATCTTAGGCTACTAAAGAAAAAACTTCCAGCTCGCTGAAATCTGTTCATTTGCTGAAAACCATCAAAACCACGAAAAGTTCTTGTATTTGAAGATAAAATCTTTTTGCTTTGAAGAAGAAAGATCTAGCTGACTGAAATAAGTTCATTAGATGAAAACCAACAAAAATTGACAAGAACCACGAAAAGTTCTTGTATTTGAAGATAAAATCTTACTCTATTCAGGAAAAAACTTCCAGCTCGCTGATATATGTTCATTTGCTCAAAACCATCAAAACCACGAAAAGTTCTTGTATTTGAAGGTAAAATCTTTTTGCTTTGAAGAAGAAAGATCTCGCTGACTGAAATAAGTTCATTAGATGAAAACCAACAAAAATTGACAAGAACCACGAAAAGTTCTTGTATTTGAAGATAAAATCTTACGCTATTAAAGAAAAAACTCCCAGCTCGCTGAAATATGTTCATTTGCTGAAAACCAACAAAACCACGAAAAGTTCTTGTATTTGAAGATAAAATCTTTTTGCTTTGAAGAAGAAAGATCTAGCTGACTGAAATAAGTTCATTAGATGAAAACCAACAAAAATTGACAAGAACCACGAAAAGTTCTTGTATTTTAAGATAAAATCTTACTCTATTAAGGAAAAAACTTCCAGCTCGCTGAAATATGTTCATTTGCTGAAAACCATCAAAACCACGAAAAGTTCTTGTATTTGAAGATAAAATCTTTTTGCTTTGAAGAAGAAAGATCCAGCTGACTGAAATCAGTTCATTGGATGAAAACCAACAAAATTTGACAAGAACCACGAAAACTTCTTGTATTTTAAGATAATATCTTACGCTATTAAAGAAAAAACTTCTGGCTCGCTGAAATATGTTCATTTGCTGAAAACCAACAAAACCACGAAAAGTTCTTGTATTTGAAGATAAACTCTTTTTGCTTTGAAGAAGAAAGATCCAGCTGACTGAAATACGTTCATTAGATGAAAACCAACAAAAATTGACAAGAACCACGAAAAGTTCTTGTATTTTAAGATAAAATCTTACTCTATTAAGGAAAAAACTCCCAGCTCGCTGAAATATGTTCATTTGCTGAAAACCATCAAAACCACGAAAAGTTCTTGTATTTGAAGATAAAATCTTTTTGCTTTGAAGAAGAAAGATATAGCTGACTGAAATAAGTTCATTAGATAAAAACCAACAAAAATTGACAAGAACCACGAAAAGTTCTTGTATTTGAAGATAAAATCTTACTCTATTCAGGAAAAAACTTCCAGCTCGCTGATATATGTTCATTTGCTCAAAACCATCAAAACCACGAAAAGTTCTTGTATTTGAAGGTAAAATCTTTTTGCTTTGAAGAAGAAAGATCCAGCTGACTGAAATAAGTTCATTGGATGAAAACCAACAAAATTTGACAAGAACCACGAAAACTTCTTGTATTTTAAGATAATATCTTACGCTATTAAAGAAAAAACTTCTGGCTCGCTGAAATATGTTCATTTGCTGAAAACCAACAAAACCACGAAAAGTTCTTGTATTTGAAGATAAACTCTTTTTGCTTTGAAGAAGAAAGATCCAGCTGACTGAAATACGTTCATTAGATGAAAACCAACAAAAATTGACAAGAACCACGAAAAGTTCTTGTATTTTAAGATAAAATCTTACTCTATTAAGGAAAAAACTCCCAGCTCGCTGAAATATGTTCATTTGCTGAAAACCATCAAAACCACGAAAAGTTCTTGTATTTGAAGATAAAATCTTTTTGCTTTGAAGAAGAAAGATCTAGCTGACTGAAATAAGTTCATTAGATGAAAACCAACAAAAATTGACAAGAACCACGAAAAGTTCTTGTATTTTAAGATAAAATCTTACTCTATTAAGGAAAAAACTTCCAGCTCGCTGAAATATGTTCATTTGCTGAAAACCATCAAAACCACGAAAAGTTCTTGTATTTGAAGATAAAATCTTTTTGCTTTGAAGAAGAAAGATATAGCTGACTGAAATAAGTTCATTAGATGAAAACCAACAAAAATTGACAAGAACCACGAAAAGTTCTTGTATTTGAAGATAAAATCTTACTCTATTCAGGAAAAAACTTCCAGCTCGCTGATATATGTTCATTTGCTCAAAACCATCAAAACCACGAAAAGTTCTTGTATTTGAAGGTAAAATCTTTTTGCATTGAAGAAGAAAGATCTAGCTGACTGAAATAAGTTCATTAGATGAAAACCAACAAAAATTGACAAGAACCACGAAAAGTTCTTGTATTTGAAGATAAAATCTTACGCTATTAAAGAAAAAACTCCCAGCTCGCTGAAATATGTTCATTTGCTGAAAACCAACAAAACCACGAAAAGTTCTTGTATTTGAAGATAAAATCTTTTTGCTTTGAAGAAGAAAGATCTAGCTGACTGAAATAAGTTCATTAGATGAAAACCAACAAAAATTGACAAGAACCACGAAAAGTTCTTGTATTTTAAGATAAAATCTTACTCTATTAAGGAAAAAACTTCCAGCTCGCTGAAATATGTTCATTTGCTGAAAACCATCAAAACCACGAAAAGTTCTTGTATTTGAAGATAAAATTTTTTGCTTTGAAGAAGAAAGATCCAGCTGACTGAAATAAGTTCATTGGATGAAAACCAACAAAATTTGACAAGAACCACGAAAACTTCTTGTATTTTAAGATAATATCTTACGCTATTAAAGAAAAAACTTCTGGCTCGCTGAAATATGTTCATTTGCTGAAAACCAACAAAACCACGAAAAGTTCTTGTATTTGAAGATAAACTCTTTTTGCTTTGAAGAAGAAAGATCCAGCTGACTGAAATACGTTCATTAGATGAAAACCAACAAAAATTGACAAGAACCACGAAAAGTTCTTGTATTTTAAGATAAAATCTTACTCTATTAAGGAAAAAACTCCCAGCTCGCTGAAATATGTTCATTTGCTGAAAACCATCAAAACCACGAAAAGTTCTTGTATTTGAAGATAAAATCTTTTTGCTTTGAAGAAGAAAGATCTAGCTGACTGAAATAAGTTCATTAGATGAAAACCAACAAAAATTGACAAGAACCACGAAAAGTTCTTGTATTTTAAGATAAAATCTTACTCTATTAAGGAAAAAACTTCCAGCTCGCTGAAATATGTTCATTTGCTGAAAACCATCAAAACCACGAAAAGTTCTTGTATTTGAAGATAAAATCTTTTTGCTTTGAAGAAGAAAGATATAGCTGACTGAAATAAGTTCATTAGATGAAAACCAACAAAAATTGACAAGAACCACGAAAAGTTCTTGTATTTGAAGATAAAATCTTACTCTATTCAGGAAAAAACTTCCAGCTCGCTGATATATGTTCATTTGCTCAAAACCATCAAAACCACGAAAAGTTCTTGTATTTGAAGGTAAAATCTTTTTGCATTGAAGAAGAAAGATCTAGCTGACTGAAATAAGTTCATTAGATGAAAACCAACAAAAATTGACAAGAACCACGAAAAGTTCTTGTATTTGAAGATAAAATCTTACGCTATTAAAGAAAAAACTCCCAGCTCGCTGAAATATGTTCATTTGCTGAAAACCAACAAAACCACGAAAAGTTCTTGTATTTGAAGATAAAATCTTTTTGCTTTGAAGAAGAAAGATCTAGCTGACTGAAATAAGTTCATTAGATGAAAACCAACAAAAATTGACAAGAACCACGAAAAGTTCTTGTATTTTAAGATAAAATCTTACTCTATTAAGGAAAAAACTTCCAGCTCGCTGAAATATGTTCATTTGCTGAAAACCATCAAAACCACGAAAAGTTCTTGTATTTGAAGATAAAATCTTTTTGCTTTGAAGAAGAAAGATCCAGCTGACTGAAATAAGTTCATTAGATGAAAACCAACAAAATTTGACAAGAACCACGAAAACTTCTTGTATTTTAAGATAATATCTTACGCTATTAAAGAAAAAACTTCTGGCTCGCTGAAATATGTTCATTTGCTGAAAACCAACAAAACCACGAAAAGTTCTTGTATTTGAAGATAAACTCTTTTTGCTTTGAAGAAGAAAGATCCAGCTGACTGAAATACGTTCATTAGATGAAAACCAACAAAAATTGACAAGAACCACGAAAAGTTCTTGTATTTTAAGATAAAATCTTACTCTATTAAGGAAAAAACTTCCAGCTCGCTGAAATATGTTCATTTGCTGAAAACCATCAAAACCACGAAAAGTTCTTGTATTTGAAGATAAAATCTTTTTGCTTTGAAGAAGAAAGATCCAGCTGACTGAAATAAGTTCATTAGATGAAAACCAACAAAAATTGACAAGAACCACGAAAAGTTCTTGTATTTTAAGATAAAATCTTACTCTATTAAGGAAAAAACATCCAGCTCGCTGAGATATGTTCATTTGCTGAAAACCATCAAAACTACGAAAAGTTCTTGTATTTGAAGATAAAATCTTTTTGCTTTGAAGAAGAAAGATCTAGCTGACTGAAATAAGTTCATTAGATGAAAACCAACAAAAATTGACAAGAACCACGAAAAGTTCTTGTATTTTAAGATAGAATCTTACTCTATTAAGGAAATAACTTCCAGCTCGCTGAAATCTGTTCATTTGCTGAAAACCATCAAAACCACGAAAAGTTCTTGTATTTGAAGATAAAATCTTTTTGCTTTGAAGAAGAAAGATATAGCTGACTGAAATAAGTTCATTAGATGAAAACCAACAAAAATTGACAAGAACCACGAAAAGTTCTTGTATTTGAAGATAAAATCTTACTCTATTCAGGAAAAAACTTCCAGCTCGCTGATATATGTTCATTTGCTCAAAACCATCAAAACCACGAAAAGTTCTTGTATTTGAAGGTAAAATCTTTTTGCATTGAAGAAGAAAGATCTAGCTGACTGAAATAAGTTCATTAGATGAAAACCAACAAAAATTGACAAGAACCACGAAAAGTTCTTGTATTTGAAGATAAAATCTTACGCTATTAAAGAAAAAACTCCCAGCTCGCTGAAATATGTTCATTTGCTGAAAACCAACAAAACCACGAAAAGTTCTTGTATTTGAAGATAAAATCTTTTTGCTTTGAAGAAGAAAGATCTAGCTGACTGAAATAAGTTCATTAGATGAAAACCAACAAAAATTGACAAGAACCACGAAAAGTTCTTGTATTTTAAGATAAAATCTTACTCTATTAAGGAAAAAACTTCCAGCTCGCTGAAATATGTTCATTTGCTGAAAACCATCAAAACCACGAAAAGTTCTTGTATTTGAAGATAAAATTTTTTGCTTTGAAGAAGAAAGATCCAGCTGACTGAAATAAGTTCATTGGATGAAAACCAACAAAATTTGACAAGAACCACGAAAACTTCTTGTATTTTAAGATAATATCTTACGCTATTAAAGAAAAAACTTCTGGCTCGCTGAAATATGTTCATTTGCTGAAAACCAACAAAACCACGAAAAGTTCTTGTATTTGAAGATAAACTCTTTTTGCTTTGAAGAAGAAAGATCCAGCTGACTGAAATACGTTCATTAGATGAAAACCAACAAAAATTGACAAGAACCACGAAAAGTTCTTGTATTTTAAGATAAAATCTTACTCTATTAAGGAAAAAACTCCCAGCTCGCTGAAATATGTTCATTTGCTGAAAACCATCAAAACCACGAAAAGTTCTTGTATTTGAAGATAAAATCTTTTTGCTTTGAAGAAGAAAGATCTAGCTGACTGAAATAAGTTCATTAGATGAAAACCAACAAAAATTGACAAGAACCACGAAAAGTTCTTGTATTTTAAGATAAAATCTTACTCTATTAAGGAAAAAACTTCCAGCTCGCTGAAATATGTTCATTTGCTGAAAACCATCAAAACCACGAAAAGTTCTTGTATTTGAAGATAAAATCTTTTTGCTTTGAAGAAGAAAGATATAGCTGACTGAAATAAGTTCATTAGATGAAAACCAACAAAAATTGACAAGAACCACGAAAAGTTCTTGTATTTGAAGATAAAATCTTACTCTATTCAGGAAAAAACTTCCAGCTCGCTGATATATGTTCATTTGCTCAAAACCATCAAAACCACGAAAAGTTCTTGTATTTGAAGGTAAAATCTTTTTGCATTGAAGAAGAAAGATCTAGCTGACTGAAATAAGTTCATTAGATGAAAACCAACAAAAATTGACAAGAACCACGAAAAGTTCTTGTATTTGAAGATAAAATCTTACGCTATTAAAGAAAAAACTCCCAGCTCGCTGAAATATGTTCATTTGCTGAAAACCAACAAAACCACGAAAAGTTCTTGTATTTGAAGATAAAATCTTTTTGCTTTGAAGAAGAAAGATCTAGCTGACTGAAATAAGTTCATTAGATGAAAACCAACAAAAATTGACAAGAACCACGAAAAGTTCTTGTATTTTAAGATAAAATCTTACTCTATTAAGGAAAAAACTTCCAGCTCGCTGAAATATGTTCATTTGCTGAAAACCATCAAAACCACGAAAAGTTCTTGTATTTGAAGATAAAATCTTTTTGCTTTGAAGAAGAAAGATCCAGCTGACTGAAATAAGTTCATTAGATGAAAACCAACAAAATTTGACAAGAACCACGAAAACTTCTTGTATTTTAAGATAATATCTTACGCTATTAAAGAAAAAACTTCTGGCTCGCTGAAATATGTTCATTTGCTGAAAACCAACAAAACCACGAAAAGTTCTTGTATTTGAAGATAAACTCTTTTTGCTTTGAAGAAGAAAGATCCAGCTGACTGAAATACGTTCATTAGATGAAAACCAACAAAAATTGACAAGAACCACGAAAAGTTCTTGTATTTTAAGATAAAATCTTACTCTATTAAGGAAAAAACTTCCAGCTCGCTGAAATATGTTCATTTGCTGAAAACCATCAAAACCACGAAAAGTTCTTGTATTTGAAGATAAAATCTTTTTGCTTTGAAGAAGAAAGATCCAGCTGACTGAAATAAGTTCATTAGATGAAAACCAACAAAAATTGACAAGAACCACGAAAAGTTCTTGTATTTTAAGATAAAATCTTACTCTATTAAGGAAAAAACATCCAGCTCGCTGAGATATGTTCATTTGCTGAAAACCATCAAAACTACGAAAAGTTCTTGTATTTGAAGATAAAATCTTTTTGCTTTGAAGAAGAAAGATCTAGCTGACTGAAATAAGTTCATTAGATGAAAACCAACAAAAATTGACAAGAACCACGAAAAGTTCTTGTATTTTAAGATAGAATCTTACTCTATTAAGGAAATAACTTCCAGCTCGCTGAAATCTGTTCATTTGCTGAAAACCATCAAAACCACGAAAAGTTCTTGTATTTGAAGATAAAATCTTTTTGCTTTGAAGAAGAAAGATCTAGCTGACTGAAATAAGTTCATTAGATGAAAACCAACAAAAATTGACAAGAACCACGAAAAGTTCTTGTATTTTAAGATAAAATCTTACTCTATTCAGGAAAAAACTTCCAGCTCGCTGAAATATGTTCATTTGCTGAAAACCATCAAAACCACGAAAAGTTCTTGTATTTGAAGATAAAATCTTTTTGCTTTGAAGAAGAAACGTCTAGCTTACTGAAATAAGTTCATTAGATGAAATCCAACAAAAATTGACAAGAACCACGAAAAGTTCTTGTATTTTAAGATAAAATCTTACTCTATTAAGGAAAAAACATCCAGCTCGCTGAAATATGTTCATTTGCTGAAAACCATCAAAACCACGAAAAGTTCTTGTATTTGAAGATAAAATCTTTTTGCTTTGAAGAAGAAAGATCTAGCTGACTGAAATAAGTTCATCAGATGAAAACCAACAAAAATTGACAAGAACCACGAAAAGTTCTTGTATTTTAAGATAGAATCTTACTCTATTAAGGAAATAACTTCCAGCTCGCTGAAATCTGTTCATTTGCTGAAAACCATCAAAACCACGAAAAGTTCTTGTATTTGAAGATAAAATCTTTTTGCTTTGAAGAAGAAAGATCTAGCTGACTGAAATAAGTTCATTAGATGAAAACCAACAAAAATTGACAAGAACCACGAAAAGTTCTTGTATTTTAAGATAAAATATTACTCTATTAAGGAAAAAACTCCCAGCTCGCTTAAATATGTTTATTTGCTGAAAACCATCAAAACCACGAAAAGTTCTTGTATTTAAAGATAAAATCTTTTTGCTTTGAAGAAGAAAGATCTAGCTGACTGAAATAAGTTCATTGGATGAAAACCAACAAAAATTGACAAGAACCACGAAAAGTTCTTGTATTTTAAGATAAAATCTTACTCTATTCAGGAAAAAACTTCCAGCTCGCTGAAATATGTTCATTTGCTGAAAACCATCAAAACAACGAAAAGTTCTTGCATTTGAAGATAAAATCTTTTTGCTTTGAAGAAGAAAGATCGAGCTGACTGAAATAAGTTCATTAGATGAAAACCAACAAAAATTGACAAGAACCACGAAAAGTTCTAGTATTTTAAGATAAAATCTTACGCTATTAAAGAAAAAACTCCCAGCTCGCTGAAATATGTTCATTTGCTGAAAACCAACAAAACCACGAAAAGTTCTTGTATTTGAAGATAAAATCTTTTTGCTTTGAAGAAGAAAGATCGAGCTGACTGAAATAAGTTCATTAGATGAAAACCAACAAAAATTGACAAGAAACACGAAAAGTTCTTGTATTTTAAGATAAAATCTTACTCTATGAAGGAAAAAACTTCCAGCTCGCTGAAATATGTTCATTTGCTGAAAACCAACAAAACCACGAAAAGTTCTTGTATTTGAAGATAAAATCTTTTTGCTTTGAAGAAGAAAGATCTAGCTGACTGAAATAAGTTCATTAGATGAAAACCAACAAAAATTGACAAGAACCACGAAAAGTTCTTGTATTTTAAGATAAAATCTTAGGCTACTAAAGAAAAAACTTCCAGCTCGCTGAAATCTGTTCATTTGCTGAAAACCATCAAAACCACGAAAAGTTCTTGTATTTGAAGATAAAATCTTTTTGCTTTGAAGAAGAAAGATCTAGCTGACTGAAATAAGTTCATTAGATGAAAACCAACAAAAATTGACAAGAACCACGAAAAGTTCTTGTATTTGAAGATAAAATCTTACTCTATTCAGGAAAAAACTTCCAGCTCGCTGAAATATGTTCATTTGCTCAAAACCATCAAAACCACGAAAAGTTCTTGTATTTGAAGGTAAACTCTTTTTGCTTTGAAGAAGAAAGATCCAGCTGACTGAAATACGTTCATTAGATGAAAACCAACAAAAATTGACAAGAACCACGAAAAGTTCTTGTATTTTAAGATAAAATCTTACTCTATTAAGGAAAAAACTTCCAGCTCGCTGAAATATGTTCATTTGCTGAAAACCATCAAAACCACGAAAAGTTCTTGTATTTGAAGATAATATCTTTTTGCTTTGAAGAAGAAACATCAAGCTGACTGAAATAAGTTCATTAGATGAAAACCAACAAAAATTGACAAGAACCACGAAAAGTTCTTGTATTTTAAGATAAAATCTTACTCTATTAAGGAAAAAACTTCCAGCTCGCTGAAATATGTTCATTTGCTGAAAACCATCAAAACCACGAGAAGTTCTTGTATTTGAAGATAAAATCTTTTTGCTTTGAAGAAGAAAGATCTAGCTGACTGAAATAAGTTCATTAGATGAAAACCAACAAAAATTGACAAGAACCACGAAAAGTTCTTGTATTTGAAGATAAAATCTTACTCTATTCAGGAAAAAACTTCCAGCTCGCTGATATATGTTCATTTGCTCAAAACCATCAAAACCACGAAAAGTTCTTGTATTTGAAGGTAAAATCTTTTTGCATTGAAGAAGAAAGATCTAGCTGACTGAAATAAGTTCATTAGATGAAAACCAACAAAAATTGACAAGAACCACGAAAAGTTCTTGTATTTGAAGATAAAATCTTACGCTATTAAAGAAAAAACTCCCAGCTCGCTGAAATATGTTCATTTGCTGAAAACCAACAAAACCACGAAAAGTTCTTGTATTTGAAGATAAAATCTTTTTGCTTTGAAGAAGAAAGATCTAGCTGACTGAAATAAGTTCATTCGATGAAAACCAACAAAAATTGACAAGAACCACGAAAAGTTCTTGTATTTTAAGATAAAATCTTACTCTATTAAGGAAAAAACTTCCAGCTCGCTGAAATATGTTCATTTGCTGAAAACCATCAAAACCACGAAAAGTTCTTGTATTTGAAGATAAAATCTTTTTGCTTTGAAGAAGAAAGATCCAGCTGACTGAAATAAGTTCATTAGATGAAAACCAACAAAATTTGACAAGAACCACGAAAACTTCTTGTATTTTAAGATAATATCTTACGCTATTAAAGAAAAAACTTCTGGCTCGCTGAAATATGTTCATTTGCTGAAAACCAACAAAACCACGAAAAGTTCTTGTATTTGAAGATAAACTCTTTTTGCTTTGAAGAAGAAAGATCCAGCTGACTGAAATACGTTCATTAGATGAAAACCAACAAAAATTGACAAGAACCACGAAAAGTTCTTGTATTTTAAGATAAAATCTTACTCTATTAAGGAAAAAACTTCCAGCTCGCTGAAATATGTTCATTTGCTGAAAACCATCAAAACCACGAAAAGTTCTTGTATTTGAAGATAAAATCTTTTTGCTTTGAAGAAGAAAGATCCAGCTGACTGAAATAAGTTCATTAGATGAAAACCAACAAAAATTGACAAGAACCACGAAAAGTTCTTGTATTTTAAGATAAAATCTTACTCTATTAAGGAAAAAACATCCAGCTCGCTGAGATATGTTCATTTGCTGAAAACCATCAAAACTACGAAAAGTTCTTGTATTTGAAGATAAAATCTTTTTGCTTTGAAGAAGAAAGATCTAGCTGACTGAAATAAGTTCATTAGATGAAAACCAACAAAAATTGACAAGAACCACGAAAAGTTCTTGTATTTTAAGATAGAATCTTACTCTATTAAGGAAATAACTTCCAGCTCGCTGAAATCTGTTCATTTGCTGAAAACCATCAAAACCACGAAAAGTTCTTGTATTTGAAGATAAAATCTTTTTGCTTTGAAGAAGAAAGATCTAGCTGACTGAAATAAGTTCATTAGATGAAAACCAACAAAAATTGACAAGAACCACGAAAAGTTCTTGTATTTTAAGATAAAATCTTACTCTATTCAGGAAAAAACTTCCAGCTCGCTGAAATATGTTCATTTGCTGAAAACCATCAAAACCACGAAAAGTTCTTGTATTTGAAGATAAAATCTTTTTGCTTTGAAGAAGAAAGATCTAGCTTACTGAAATAAGTTCATTAGATGAAATCCAACAAAAATTGACAAGAACCACGAAAAGTTCTTGTATTTTAAGATAAAATCTTACTCTATTAAGGAAAAAACATCCAGCTCGCTGAAATATGTTCATTTGCTGAAAACCATCAAAACCACGAAAAGTTCTTGTATTTGAAGATAAAATCTTTTTGCTTTGAAGAAGAAAGATCTAGCTGACTGAAATAAGTTCATCAGATGAAAACCAACAAAAATTGACAAGAACCACGAAAAGTTCTTGTATTTTAAGATAGAATCTTACTCTATTAAGGAAATAACTTCCAGCTCGCTGAAATCTGTTCATTTGCTGAAAACCATCAAAACCACGAAAAGTTCTTGTATTTGAAGATAAAATCTTTTTGCTTTGAAGAAGAAAGATCTAGCTGACTGAAATAAGTTCATTAGATGAAAACCAACAAAAATTGACAAGAACCACGAAAAGTTCTTGTATTTTAAGATAAAATATTACTCTATTAAGGAAAAAACTCCCAGCTCGCTTAAATATGTTCATTTGCTGAAAACCATCAAAACCACGAAAAGTTCTTGTATTTAAAGATAAAATCTTTTTGCTTTGAAGAAGAAAGATCTAGCTGACTGAAATAAGTTCATTAGATGAAAACCAACAAAAATTGACAAGAACCACGAAAAGTTCTTGTATTTTAAGATAAAATCTTACTCTATTCAGGAAAAAACTTCCAGCTCGCTGAAATATGTTCATTTGCTGAAAACCATCAAAACCACGAAAAGTTCTTGTATTTGAAGATAAAATCTTTTTGCTTTGAAGAAGAAAGATCTAGCTTACTGAAATATGTTCATTAGATGAAATCCAACAAAAATTGACAAGAACCACGAAAAGTTCTTGTATTTTAAGATAAAATCTTACTCTATTAAGGAAAAAACATCCAGCTCGCTGAAATATGTTCATTTGCTGAAAACCATCAAAACCACGAAAAGTTCTTGTATTTGAAGATAAAATCTTTTTGCTTTGAAGAAGAAAGATCTAGCTGACTGAAATAAGTTCATCAGATGAAAACCAACAAAAATTGACAAGAACCACGAAAAGTTCTTGTATTTTAAGATAGAATCTTACTCTATTAAGGAAATAACTTCCAGCTCGCTGAAATCTGTTCATTTGCTGAAAACCATCAAAACCACGAAAAGTTCTTGTATTTGAAGATAAAATCTTTTTGCTTTGAAGAAGAAAGATCTAGCTGACTGAAATAAGTTCATTAGATGAAAACCAACAAAAATTGACAAGAACCACGAAAAGTTCTTGTATTTTAAGATAAAATATTACTCTATTAAGGAAAAAACTCCCAGCTCGCTTAAATATGTTCATTTGCTGAAAACCATCAAAACCACGAAAAGTTCTTGTATTTAAAGATAAAATCTTTTTGCTTTGAAGAAGAAAGATCTAGCTGACTGAAATAAGTTCATTAGATGAAAACCAACAAAAATTGACAAGAACCACGAAAAGTTCTTGTATTTTAAGATAAAATCTTACTCTATTCAGGAAAAAACTTCCAGCTCGCTGAAATATGTTCATTTGCTGAAAACCATCAAAACAACGAAAAGTTCTTGCATTTGAAGATAAAATCTTTTTGCTTTGAAGAAGAAAGATCGAGCTGACTGAAATAAGTTCATTAGATGAAAACCAACAAAAATTGACAAGAACCACGAAAAGTTCTAGTATTTTAAGATAAAATCTTACGCTATTAAAGAAAAAACTCCCAGCTCGCTGAAATATGTTCATTTGCTGAAAACCAACAAAACCACGAAAAGTTCTTGTATTTGAAGATAAAATCTTTTTGCTTTGAAGAAGAAAGATCGAGCTGACTGAAATAAGTTCATTAGATGAAAACCAACAAAAATTGACAAGAAACACGAAAAGTTCTTGTATTTTAAGATAAAATCTTACTCTATGAAGGAAAAAACTTCCAGCTCGCTGAAATATGTTCATTTGCTGAAAACCAACAAAACCACGAAAAGTTCTTGTATTTGAAGATAAAATCTTTTTGCTTTGAAGAAGAAAGATCTAGCTGACTGAAATAAGTTCATTAGATGAAAACCAACAAAAATTGACAAGAACCACGAAAAGTTCTTGTATTTTAAGATAAAATCTTAGGCTACTAAAGAAAAAACTTCCAGCTCGCTGAAATCTGTTCATTTGCTGAAAACCATCAAAACCACGAAAAGTTCTTGTATTTGAAGATAAAATCTTTTTGCTTTGAAGAAGAAAGATCTCGCTGACTGAAATAAGTTCATTAGATGAAAACCAACAAAAATTGACAAGAACCACGAAAAGTTCTTGTATTTTAAGATAAAATCTTCGGCTACTAAAGAAAAAACTTCCAGCTCGCTGAAATATGTTCATTTGCTCAAAACCATCAAAACCACGAAAAGTTCTTGTATTTGAAGGTAAAATCTTTTTGCTTTGAAGAAGAAAGATCTAGCTGACTGAAATAAGTTCATTCGATGAAAACCAACAAAAATCGACAAGAACCACGAAAAGTTCTTGTATTTGAAGATAAAATCTTACACTATTAAAGAAAAAACTCCCAGCTCGCTGAAATATGTTCATTTGCTGAAAACCAACAAAACCACGAAAAGTTCTTGTATTTGAAGATAAAATCTTTTTGCTTTGAAGAAGAAAGATCTAGCTGACTGAAATAAGTTCATTAGATGAAAACCAACAAAAATTGACAAGAACCACAAAAAGTTCTTGTATTTTAAGATAAAATCTTACTCTATTAAGGAAAAAACTTCCAGCTCGCTGAAATATGTTCATTTGCTGAAAACCATCAAAACCACGAAAAGTTCTTGTATTTGAAGATAAAATCTTTTTTTTTTGAAGAAGAAACATCCAGCTGACTGAAATAAGTTCATTAGATGAAAACCATCAAAAATTGACAAGAACCACGAAAAGTTCTTGTATTTTAAGATAAAATCTTACTCTATTCAGGAAAAAACTTCCAGCTCGCTGAAATATGTTCATTTGCTGAAAACCATCAAAACCACGAAAAGTTCTTGTATTTGAAGGTAAAATCTTTTTGCTTTGAAGAAGAAAGATCTAGCTGACTGAAATAAGTTCATTAGATGAAAACCAACAAAAATTGACAAGAACCACGAAAAGTTCTTGTATTTGAAGATAAAATCTTACACTATTAAAGAAAAAACTCCCAGCTCGCTGAAATATGTTCATTTGCTGAAAACCAACAAAACCACGAAAAGTTCTTGTATTTGAAGATAAAATCTTTTTGCTTTGAAGAAGAAAGATCAAGCTGACTGAAATAAGTTCATTAGATGAAAACCAACAAAAATTGACAAGAACCACAAAAAGTTCTTGTATTTTAAGATAAAATCTTACTCTATTAAGGAAAAAACTTCCAGCTCGCTGAAATATGTTCATTTGCTGAAAACCATCAAAACCACGAAAAGTTCTTGTATTTGAAGATAAAATCTTTTTTTTTGAAGAAGAAAGATCCAGCTGACTGAAATAAGTTCATCAGATGAAAACCAACAAAAATTGACAAGAACCACGAAAAGTTCTTGTATTTTAAGATAAAATCTTACTCTATTCAGGAAAAAACTTCCAGCTCGCTGAAATATGTTCATTTGCTGAAAACCATCAAAACCACGAAAAGTTCTTGTATTTGAAGATAAAATCTTTTTGCTTTGAAGAAGAAAGATCTAGCTGACTGAAATAAGTTCATTAGATGAAAACCAACAAAAATTGACAAGAACCACGAAAAGTTCTTGTATTTTAAGATAAAATCTTACTCTATTCAGGAAAAAACTTCCAGCTCGCTGAAATATGTTCATTTGCTGAAAACCATCAAAACCACGAAAAGTTCTTGTATTTGAAGATAAAATATTTTTGCTTTGAAGAAGAAAGATCTAGCTTACTGAAATAAGTTCATTAGATGAAATCCAACAAAAATTGACAAGAACCACGAAAAGTTCTTGTATTTTAAGATAAAATCTTACTCTATTAAGGAAAAAACATCCAGCTCGCTGAAATATGTTCATTTGCTGAAAACCATCAAAACCACGAAAAGTTCTTGTATTTGAAGATAAAATCTTTTTGCTTTGAAGAAGAAAGATCTAGCTGACTGAAATAAGTTCATCAGATGAAAACCAACAAAAATTGACAAGAACCACGAAAAGTTCTTGTATTTTAAGATAGAATCTTACTCTATGAAGGAAATAACTTCCAGCTCGCTGAAATCTGTTCATTTGCTGAAAACCATCAAAACCACGAAAAGTTCTTGTATTTGAAGATAAAATCTTTTTGCTTTGAAGAAGAAAGATCTAGCTGACTGAAATAAGTTCATTAGATGAAAACCAACAAAAATTGACAAGAACCACGAAAAGTTCTTGTATTTTAAGATAAAATATTACTCTATTGAGGAAAAAACTCCCAGCTCGCTTAAATATGTTCATTTGCTGAAAACCATCAAAACCACGAAAAGTTCTTGTATTTGAAGATAAAATCTTTTTGCTTTGAAGAAGAAAGATCTAGCTGACTGAAATAAGTTCATTAGATGAAAACCAACAAAAATTGACAAGAACCACGAAAAGTTCTTGTATTTTAAGATAAAATCTTACTCTATTAAGGAACAAAATTCCAGCTCGCTGAAATATGTTCATTTGCTGAAAACCATCAAAACCACGAAAAGTTCTTGTATTTGAAGATAAAATCTTTTTGCTTTGAAGAAGAAAGATCCAGCTGACTGAAATAAGTTCATTAGATGAAAACCAACAAAAATTGACAAGAACCACGAAAAGTTCTTGTATTTTAAGATAAAATCTTACTCTATTAAGGAAAAAACTTCCAGCTCGCTGAAATCTGTTCATTTGCTGAAAACCATCAAAACCACGAAAAGTTCTTGTATTTGAAGATAAAATCTTTTTGCTTTGAAGAAGAAAGATCTAGCTGACTGAAATAAGTTCATTAGATGAAAACCAACAAAAATTGACAAGAACCACGAAAAGTTCTTGTATTTTAAGATAAAATCTTACTCTATTCAGGAAAAAAACTTCCAGCTCGCTGAAATATGTTCATTTGCTGAAAACCATCAAAACAACGAAAAGTTCTTGCATTTGAAGATAAAATCTTTTTGCTTTGAAGAAGAAAGATCTAGCTGACTGAAATAAGTTCATTAGATGAAAACCAACAAAAATTGACAAGAACCACGAAAAGCTCTAGTATTTTAAGATAAAATCTTACGCTATTAAAGAAAAAACTCCCAGCTCGCTGAAATATGTTCATTTGCTGAAAACCAACAAAACCACGAAAAGTTCTTGTATTTGAAGATAAAATCTTTTTGCTTTGAAGAAGAAAGATCTAGCTGACTGAAATAAGTTCATTAGATGAAAACCAACAAAAATTGACAAGAAACACGAAAAGTTCTTGTATTTTAAGATAAAATCTTACTCTATGAAGGAAAAAACTTCCAGCTCGCTGAAATATGTTCATTTGCTGAAAACCAACAAAACCACGAAAAGTTCTTGTATTTGAAGATAAAATCTTTTTGCTTTGAAGAAGAAAGATCTAGCTGACTGAAATAAGTTCATTAGATGAAAACCAACAAAAATTGACAAGAACCACGAAAAGTTCTTGTATTTGAAGATAAAATCTTACTCTATTCAGGAAAAAACTTCCAGCTCGCTGAAATATGTTCATTTGCTCAAAACCATCAAAACCACGAAAAGTTCTTGTATTTGAAGGTAAAATCTTTTTGCTTTGAAGAAGAAAGATCTAGCTGACTGAAATAAGTTCATTAGATGAAAACCAACAAAAATTGACAAGAACCACGAAAAGTTCTTGTATTTGAAGATAAAATCTTACTCTATTAAAGAAAAAACTCCCAGCTCGCTGAAATATGTTCATTTGCTGAAAACCAACAAAACCACGAAAAGTTCTTGTATTTGAAGATAAAATCTTTTTGCTTTGAAGAAGAAAGATCCAGCTGACTGAAATAAGTTCATTAGATGAAAACCAACAAAAATTGACAAGAACCACGAAAAGTTCTTGTATTTTAAGATAAAATCTTACTCTATTAAGGAAAAAACTTCCAGCTCGCTGAAATCTGTTCATTTGCTGAAAACCATCAAAACCACGAAAAGTTCTTGTATTTGAAGATAAAATCTTTTTGCTTTGAAGAAGAAAGATCTAGCTGACTGAAATAAGTTCATTAGATGAAAACCAACAAAAATTGACAAGAACCACGAAAAGTTCTTGTATTTTAAGATAAAATCTTACTCTATTAAGGAACAAAATTCCAGCTCGCTGAAATATGTTCATTTGCTGAAAACCATCAAAACCACGAAAAGTTCTTGTATTTGAAGATAAAATCTTTTTGCTTTGAAGAAGAAAGATCCAGCTGACTGAAATAAGTTCATTAGATGAAAACCAACAAAAATTGACAAGAACCACGAAAAGTTCTTGTATTTTAAGATAAAATCTTACTCTATTAAGGAAAAAACTTCCAGCTCGCTGAAATCTGTTCATTTGCTGAAAACCAACAAAACCACGAAAAGTTCTTGTATTTGAAGATAAAATCTTTTTGCTTTGAAGAAGAAAGATCTAGCTGACTGAAATAAGTTCATTAGATGAAAACCAACAAAAATTGACAAGAACCACGAAAAGTTCTTGTATTTTAAGATAAAATCTTACTCTATTCAGGAAAAAACTTCCAGCTCGCTGAAATATGTTCATTTGCTGAAAACCAACAAAACCACGAAAAGTTCTTGTATTTGAAGATAAAATCTTTTTGCTTTGAAGAAGAAAGATCCAGCTGACTGAAATAAGTTCATTAGATGAAAACCAACAAAAATTGACAAGAACCACGAAAAGTTCTTGTATTTTAAGATAAAATCTTACTCTATTAAGGAAAAAACTTCCAGCTCGCTGAAATCTGTTCATTTGCTGAAAACCATCAAAACCACCAAAAGTTCTTGTATTTGAAAATAAAATCTTTTTGCTTTGAAGAAGAAAGATCAAGCTGACTGAAATAAGTTCATTAGATGAAAACCAACAAAAATTGACAAGAACCACAAAAAGTTCTTGTATTTTAAGATAAAATCTTACTCTATTAAGGAAAAAACTTCCAGCTCGCTGAAATATGTTCATTTGCTGAAAACCATCAAAACCACGAAAAGTTCTTGTATTTGAAGATAAAATCTTTTTTTTTTGAAGAAGAAACATCCAGCTGACTGAAATAAGTTCATTAGATGAAAACCATCAAAAATTGACAAGAACCACGAAAAGTTCTTGTATTTTAAGATAAAATCTTACTCTATTCAGGAAAAAACTTCCAGCTCGCTGAAATATGTTCATTTGCTGAAAACCATCAAAACCACGAAAAGTTCTTGTATTTGAAGGTAAAATCTTTTTGCTTTGAAGAAGAAAGATCTAGCTGACTGAAATAAGTTCATTAGATGAAAACCAACAAAAATTGACAAGAACCACGAAAAGTTCTTGTATTTGAAGATAAAATCTTACACTATTAAAGAAAAAACTCCCAGCTCGCTGAAATATGTTCATTTGCTGAAAACCAACAAAACCACGAAAAGTTCTTGTATTTGAAGATAAAATCTTTTTGCTTTGAAGAAGAAAGATCAAGCTGACTGAAATAAGTTCATTAGATGAAAACCAACAAAAATTGACAAGAACCACAAAAAGTTCTTGTATTTTAAGATAAAATCTTACTCTATTAAGGAAAAAACTTCCAGCTCGCTGAAATATGTTCATTTGCTGAAAACCATCAAAACCACGAAAAGTTCTTGTATTTGAAGATAAAATCTTTTTTTTTGAAGAAGAAAGATCCGGCTGACTGAAATAAGTTCATCAGATGAAAACCAACAAAAATTGACAAGAACCACGAAAAGTTCTTGTATTTTAAGATAAAATCTTACTCTATTCAGGAAAAAACTTCCAGCTCGCTGAAATATGTTCATTTGCTGAAAACCATCAAAACCACGAAAAGTTCTTGTATTTGAAGATAAAATCTTTTTGCTTTGAAGAAGAAAGATCTAGCTGACTGAAATAAGTTCATTAGATGAAAACCAACAAAAATTGACAAGAACCACGAAAAGTTCTTGTATTTTAAGATAAAATCTTACTCTATTCAGGAAAAAACTTCCAGCTCGCTGAAATATGTTCATTTGCTGAAAACCATCAAAACCACGAAAAGTTCTTGTATTTGAAGATAAAATATTTTTGCTTTGAAGAAGAAAGATCTAGCTTACTGAAATAAGTTCATTAGATGAAATCCAACAAAAATTGACAAGAACCACGAAAAGTTCTTGTATTTTAAGATAAAATCTTACTCTATTAAGGAAAAAACATCCAGCTCGCTGAAATATGTTCATTTGCTGAAAACCATCAAAACCACGAAAAGTTCTTGTATTTGAAGATAAAATCTTTTTGCTTTGAAGAAGAAAGATCTAGCTGACTGAAATAAGTTCATCAGATGAAAACCAACAAAAATTGACAAGAACCACGAAAAGTTCTTGTATTTTAAGATAGAATCTTACTCGATGAAGGAAATAACTTCCAGCTCGCTGAAATCTGTTCATTTGCTGAAAACCATCAAAACCACGAAAAGTTCTTGTATTTGAAGATAAAATCTTTTTGCTTTGAAGAAGAAAGATCTAGCTGACTGAAATAAGTTCATTAGATGAAAACCAACAAAAATTGACAAGAACCACGAAAAGTTCTTGTATTTTAAGATAAAATATTACTCTATTGAGGAAAAAACTCCCAGCTCGCTTAAATATGTTCATTTGCTGAAAACCATCAAAACCACGAAAAGTTCTTGTATTTGAAGATAAAATCTTTTTGCTTTGAAGAAGAAAGATCCAGCTGACTGAAATAAGTTCATTAGATGAAAACCAACAAAAATTGACAAGAACCACGAAAAGTTCTTGTATTTTAAGATAAAATCTTACTCTATTAAGGAAAAAACTTCCAGCTCGCTGAAATCTGTTCATTTGCTGAAAACCATCAAAACCACGAAAAGTTCTTGTATTTGAAGATAAAATCTTTTTGCTTTGAAGAAGAAAGATCTAGCTGACTGAAATAAGTTCATTAGATGAAAACCAACAAAAATTGACAAGAACCACGAAAAGTTCTTGTATTTTAAGATAAAATCTTACTCTATTCAGGAAAAAACTTCCAGCTCGCTGAAATATGTTCATTTGCTGAAAACCATCAAAACAACGAAAAGTTCTTGCATTTGAAGATAAAATCTTTTTGCTTTGAAGAAGAAAGATCTAGCTGACTGAAATAAGTTCATTAGATGAAAACCAACAAAAATTGACAAGAACCACGAAAAGTTCTAGTATTTTAAGATAAAATCTTACGCTATTAAAGAAAAAACTCCCAGCTCGCTGAAATATGTTCATTTGCTGAAAACCAACAAAACCACGAAAAGTTCTTGTATTTGAAGATAAAATCTTTTTGCTTTGAAGAAGAAAGATCTAGCTGACTGAAATAAGTTCATTAGATGAAAACCAACAAAAATTGACAAGAAACACGAAAAGTTCTTGTATTTTAAGATAAAATCTTACTCTATGAAGGAAAAAACTTCCAGCTCGCTGAAATATGTTCATTTGCTGAAAACCAACAAAACCACGAAAAGTTCTTGTATTTGAAGATAAAATCTTTTTGCTTTGAAGAAGAAAGATCTAGCTGACTGAAATAAGTTCATTAGATGAAAACCAACAAAAATTGACAAGAACCACGAAAAGTTCTTGTATTTGAAGATAAAATCTTACTCTATTCAGGAAAAAACTTCCAGCTCGCTGAAATATGTTCATTTGCTCAAAACCATCAAAACCACGAAAAGTTCTTGTATTTGAAGGTAAAATCTTTTTGCTTTGAAGAAGAAAGATCTAGCTGACTGAAATAAGTTCATTAGATGAAAACCAACAAAAATTGACAAGAACCACGAAAAGTTCTTGTATTTGAAGATAAAATCTTACACTATTAAAGAAAAAACTCCCAGCTCGCTGAAATATGTTCATTTGCTGAAAACCAACAAAACCACGAAAAGTTCTTGTATTTGAAGATAAAATCTTTTTGCTTTGAAGAAGAAAGATCCAGCTGACTGAAATAAGTTCATTAGATGAAAACCAACAAAAATTGACAAGAACCACGAAAAGTTCTTGTATTTTAAGATAAAATCTTACTCTATTAAGGAAAAAACTTCCAGCTCGCTGAAATCTGTTCATTTGCTGAAAACCATCAAAACCACGAAAAGTTCTTGTATTTGAAGATAAAATCTTTTTGCTTTGAAGAAGAAAGATCTAGCTGACTGAAATAAGTTCATTAGATGAAAACCAACAAAAATTGACAAGAACCACGAAAAGTTCTAGTATTTTAAGATAAAATCTTCCGCTATTCAGGAAAAAACTTCCAGCTCGCTGAAATATGTTCATTTGCTGAAAACCATCAAAACAACGAAAAGTTCTTGCATTTGAAGATAAAATCTTTTTGCTTTGAAGAAGAAAGATCTAGCTGACTGAAATAAGTTCATTAGATGAAAACCAACAAAAATTGACAAGAACCACGAAAAGTTCTAGTATTTTAAGATAAAATCTTACGCTATTAAAGAAAAAACTCCCAGCTCGCTGAAATATGTTCATTTGCTGAAAACCAACAAAACCACGAAAAGTTCTTGTATTTGAAGATAAAATCTTTTTGCTTTGAAGAAGAAAGATCTAGCTGACTGAAATAAGTTCATTAGATGAAAACCAACAAAAATTGACAAGAAACACGAAAAGTTCTTGTATTTTAAGATAAAATCTCACTCTATGAAGGAAAAAACTTCCAGCTCGCTGAAATATGTTCATTTGCTGAAAACCAACAAAACCACGAAAAGTTCTTGTATTTGAAGATAAAATCTTTTTGCTTTGAAGAAGAAAGATCTAGCTGACTGAAATAAGTTCATTAGATGAAAACCAACAAAAATTGACAAGAACCACGAAAAGTTCTTGTATTTGAAGATAAAATCTTACTCTATTCAGGAAAAAACTTCCAGCTCGCTGAAATATGTTCATTTGCTCAAAACCATCAAAACCACGAAAAGTTCTTGTATTTGAAGGTAAAATCTTTTTGCTTTGAAGAAGAAAGATCTAGCTGACTGAAATAAGTTCATTAGATGAAAACCAACAAAAATTGACAAGAACCACGAAAAGTTCTTGTGTTTGAAGATAAAATCTTACACTATTAAAGAAAAAACTCCCAGCTCGCTGAAATATGTTCATTTGCTGAAAACCAACAAAACCACGAAAAGTTCTTGTATTTGAAGATAAAATCTTTTTGCTTTGAAGAAGAAAGATCCAGCTGACTGAAATAAGTTCATTAGATGAAAACCAACAAAAATTGACAAGAACCACGAAAAGTTCTTGTATTTTAAGATAAAATCTTACTCTATTAAGGAAAAAACTTCCAGCTCGCTGAAATCTGTTCATTTGCTGAAAACCATCAAAACCACGAAAAGTTCTTGTATTTGAAGATAAAATCTTTTTGCTTTGAAGAAGAAAGATCTGGCTGACTGAAATAAGTTCATTAGATGAAAACCAACAAAAATTGACAAGAACCACGAAAAGTTCTAGTATTTTAAGACAAAATCTTCCGCTATTAAAGAAAAAACTCCCAGCTCGCTGAAATATGTTCATTTGCTGAAAACCAACAAAACCACGAAAAGTTCTTGTATTTGAAGATAAAATCTTTTTGCTTTGAAGAAGAAAGATCTAGCTGACTGAAATAAGTTCATTAGATGAAAACCAACAAAAATTGACAAGAAACACGAAAAGTTCTTGTATTTTAAGATAAAATCTTACTCTATGAAGGAAAAAACTTCCAGCTCGCTGAAATATGTTCATTTGCTGAAAACCAACAAAACCACGAAAAGTTCTTGTATTTGAAGATAAAATCTTTTTGCTTTGAAGAAGAAAGATCTAGCTGACTGAAATAAGTTCATTAGATGAAAACCAACAAAAATTGACAAGAACCACGAAAAGTTATTGTATTTGAAGATAAAATCTTACTCTATTCAGGAAAAAACTTCCAGCTCGCTGAAATATGTTCATTTGCTCAAAACCATCAAAACCACGAAAAGTTCTTGTGTTTGAAGGTAAAATCTTTTTGCTTTGAAGAAGAAAGATCTAGCTGACTGAAATAAGTTCATTAGATGAAAACCAACAAAAATTGACAAGAACCACGAAAAGTTCTTGTATTTGAAGATAAAATCTTACACTATTAAAGAAAAAACTCCCAGCTCGCTGAAATATGTTCATTTGCTGAAAACCAACAAAACCACGAAAAGTTCTTGTATTTGAAGATAAAATCTTTTTGCTTTGAAGAAGAAAGATCCAGCTGACTGAAATAAGTTCATTAGATGAAAACCAACAAAAATTGACAAGAACCACGAAAAGTTCTTGTATTTTAAGATAAAATCTTACTCTATTAAGGAAAAAACTTCCAGCTCGCTGAAATCTGTTCATTTGCTGAAAACCATCAAAACCACCAAAAGTTCTTGTATTTGAAGATAAAATCTTTTTGCTTTGAAGAAGAAAGATCAAGCTGACTGAAATAAGTTCATTAGATGAAAACCAACAAAAATTGACAAGAACCACAAAAAGTTCTTGTATTTTAAGATAAAATCTTACTCTATTAAGGAAAAAACTTCCAGCTCGCTGAAATATGTTCATTTGCTGAAAACCATCAAAACCACGAAAAGTTCTTGTATTTGAAGATAAAATCTTTTTGCTTTGAAGAAGAAAGATCCAGCTGACTGAAATAAGTTCATTAGATGAAAACCAACAAAATTTGACAAGAACCACGAAAACTTCTTGTATTTTAAGATAATATCTTACGCTATTAAAGAAAAAACTTCTGGCTCGCTGAAATATGTTCATTTGCTGAAAACCAACAAAACCACGAAAAGTTCTTGTATTTGAAGATAAACTCTTTTTGCTTTGAAGAAGAAAGATCCAGCTGACTGAAATACGTTCATTAGATGAAAACCAACAAAAATTGACAAGAACCACGAAAAGTTCTTGTATTTTAAGATAAAATCTTACTCTATTAAGGAAAAAACTTCCAGCTCGCTGAAATATGTTCATTTGCTGAAAACCATCAAAACCACGAAAAGTTCTTGTATTTGAAGATAAAATCTTTTTGCTTTGAAGAAGAAAGATCTAGCTGACTGAAATAAGTTCATTAGATGAAAACCAACAAAAATTGACTAGAACCACGAAAAGTTCTTGTATTTTAAGATAAAATCTTACTCTATTAAGGAAAAAACTTCCAGCTCGCTGAAATATGTTCATGTGCTGAAAACCAACAAAACCACGAAAAGTTCTTGTATTTGAAGATAAAATCTTTTTGCTTTGAAGAAGAAAGATCTAGCTGACTGAAATAAGTTCATTAGATGAAAACCAACAAAAATTGACAAGAACCACGAAAAGTTCTTGTATTTTAAGATAAAATCTTAGGCTGCTAAAGAAAAAACTTCCAGCTCGCTGAAATCTGTTCATTTGCTGAAAACCATCAAAACCACGAAAAGTTCTTGTATTTGAAGATAAAATCTTTTTGCTTTGAAGAAGAAAGATCTAGCTGACTGAAATAAGTTCATTAGATGAAAACCAACAAAAATTGACAAGAACCACGAAAAGTTCTTGTATTTGAAGATAAAATCTTACTCTATTCAGGAAAAAACTTACAGCTCGCTGATATATGTTCATTTGCTCAAAACCATCAAAACCACGAAAAGTTCTTGTATTTGAAGGTAAAATCTTTTTGCTTTGAAGAAAAAAGATCTAGCTGACTGAAATAAGTTCATTAGATGAAAACCAACAAAAATTGACAAGAACCACGAAAAGTTCTTGTATTTGAAGATAAAATCTTACTCTATTCAGGAAAAAACTTCCAGCTCGCTGATATATGTTCATTTGCTCAAAACCATCAAAACCACGAAAAGTTCTTGTATTTGAAGATAAAATCTTTTTGCTTTGAAGAAGAAAGATCTAGCTGACTGAAATAAGTTCATTAGATGAAAACCAACAAAAATTGACAAGAACCACGAAAACTTCTTGTATTTTAAGATAATATCTTACGCTATTAAAGAAAAAACTTCTGGCTCGCTGAAACATGTTCATTTGCTGAAAACCAACAAAACCACGAAAAGTTCTTGTATTTGAAGATAAACTCTTTTTGCTTTGAAGAAGAAAGATCCAGCTGACTGAAATACGTTCATTAGATGAAAACCAACAAAAATTGACAAGAACCACGAAAAGTTCTTGTATTTTAAGATAAAATCTTACTCTATTCAGGAAAAAACTTCCAGCTCGCTGAAATATGTTCATTTGCTGAAAACCATCAAAACCACGAAAAGTTCTTGTATTTGAAGATAAAATCTTTTTGCTTTGAAGAAGAAAGATCCAGCTGACTGAAATAAGTTCATTAGATGAAAACCAACAAAAATTGACAAGAACCACTAAAAGTTCTTGTATTTTAAGATAAAATCTTACTCTATTAAGGAAAAAACATCCAGCTCGCTGAAATATGTTCATTTGCTGAAAACCATCAAAACTACGAAAAGTTCTTGTATTTGAAGATAAAATCTTTTTGCTTTGAAGAAGAAAGATCTAGCTGACTGAAATAAGTTCATTAGATGAAAACCAACAACAATTGACAAGAACCACGAAAAGTTCTTGTATTTTAAGATAGAATCTTACTCTATTAAGGAAATAACTTCCAGCTCGCTGAAATATGTTCATTTGCTGAAAACCATCAAAACCACGAAAAGTTCTTGTATTTGAAGATAAATTCTTTTTGCTTTGAAGAAGAAAGATCTAGCTGACTGAAATAAGTTCATTAGATGAAAACCAACAAAAATTGACAAGAACCACGAAAAGTTCTTGTATTTTAAGATAAAATCTTACTCTATTCAGGAAAAAACTTCCAGCTCGCTGAAATATGTTCATTTGCTGAAAACCATCAAAACCACCAAAAGTTCTTGTATTTGAAGATAAAATCTTTTTGCTTTGAAGAAGAAAGATCCAGCTTACTGAAATAAGTTCATTAGATGAAATCCAACAAAAATTGACAAGAACCACGAAAAGTTCTTGTATTTTAAGATAAAATCTTACTCTATTAAGGAAAAAACATCCAGCTCGCTGAAATATGTTCATTTGCTGAAAACCATCAAAACCACGAAAAGTTCTTGTATTTGAAGATAAAATCTTTTTGCTTTGAAGAAGAAAGATCTAGCTGACTGAAATAAGTTCATCAGATGAAAACCAACAAAAATTGACAAGAACCACGAAAAGTTCTTGTATTTTAAGATAGAATCTTACTCTATTAAGGAAATAACTTCCAGCTCGCTGAAATCTGTTCATTTGCTGAAAACCATCAAAACCACGAAAAGTTCTTGTATTTGAAGATAAAATCTTTTTGCTTTGAAGAAGAAAGATCTCGCTGACTGAAATAAGTTCATTAGATGAAAACCAACAAAAATTGACCAGAACCACGAAAAGTTCTTGTATTTTAAGATAAAATATTACTCTATCAAGGAAAAAACTCCCAGCTCGCTTAAATATGTTCATTTGCTGAAAACCATCAAAACCACGAAAAGTTCTTGTATTTGAAGATAAAATCTTTTTGCTTTGAAGAAGAAAGATCCAGCTGACTGAAATAAGTTCATTAGATGAAAACCAACAAAAATTGACAAGAACCACGAAAAGTTCTTGTATTTTAAGATAAAATCTTACTCTATTAAGGAAAAAACTTCCAGTTCGCTGAAATCTGTTCATTTGCTGAAAACCATCAAAACCACGAAAAGTTATTGTATTTGAAGATAAAATCTTTTTGCTTTGAAGAAGAAAGATCTAGCTGACTGAAATAAGTTCATTAGATGAAAACCAACAAAAATTGACAAGAACCACGAAAAGTTCTTGTATTTTAAGATAAAATCTTACTCTATTCAGGAAAAAACTTCCAGCTCGCTGAAATATGTTCATTTGCTGAAAACCATCAAAACAACGAAAAGTTGTTGCATTTGAAGATAAAATCTTTTTGCTTTGAAGAAGAAAGATCTAGCTGACTGAAATAAGTTCATTAGATGAAAACCAACAAAAATTGACAAGAACCACGAAAAGTTCTAGTATTTTAAGATAAAATCTTACGCTATTAAAGAAAAAACTCCCAGCTCGCTGAAATATGTTCATTTGCTGAAAACCAACAAAACCACGAAAAGTTCTTGTATTTGAAGATAAAATCTTTTTGCTTTGAAGAAGAAAGATCTAGCTGACTGAAATAAGTTCATTAGATGAAAACCAACAAAAATTGACAAGAACCACGAAAAGTTCTTGTATTTGAAGATAAAATCTTACTCTATTCAGGAAAAAACTTCCAGCTCGCTGAAATATGTTCATTTGCTCAAAACCATCAAAACCACGAAAAGTTCTTGTATTTGAAGGTAAAATCTTTTTGCTTTGAAGAAGAAAGATCTAGCTGACTGAAATAAGTTCATTAGATGAAAACCAACAAAAATTGACAAGAACCACGAAAAGTTCTTGTATTTGAAGATAAAATCTTACACTATTAAAGAAAAAACTCCCAGCTCGCTGAAATATGTTCATTTGCTGAAAACCAACAAAACCACGAAAAGTTCTTGTATTTGAAGATAAAATCTTTTTGCTTTGAAGAAGAAAGATCCAGCTGACTGAAATAAGTTCATTAGATGAAAACCAACAAAAATTGACAAGAACCACGAAAAGTTCTTGTATTTTAAGATAAAATCTTACTCTATTAAGGAAAAAAACTTCCAGCTCGCTGAAATCTGTTCATTTGCTGAAAACCATCAAAACCACCAAAAGTTCTTGTATTTGAAGATAAAATCTTTTTGCTTTGAAGAAGAAAGATCAAGCTGACTGAAATAAGTTCATTAGATGAAAACCAACAAAAATTGACAAGAACCACAAAAAGTTCTTGTATTTTAAGATAAAATCTTACTCTATTAAGGAAAAAACTTCCAGCTCGCTGAAATATGTTCATTTGCTGAAAATCATCAAAACCACAAAAAGTTCTTGTATTTGAAGATAAAATCTTTTTGCTTTGACGAAGATAGATCTAGCTGACTGAAATAAGTTCATTAGATGAAAACCAACAAAAATTGACAAGAACCACGAAAAGTTCTTGTATTTTAAGATAAAATCTTAGGCTGCCAAAGAAAAAACTTCCAGCTCGCTGAAATCTGTTCATTTGCTGAAAACCATCAAAACCACGAAAAGTTCTTGTATTTGAAGATAAAATCTTTTTGCTTTGAAGAAGAAAGATCGAGCTGACTGAAATAAGTTCATTAGATGAAAACCAACAAAAATTGATAAGAACCACGAAAAGTTCTAGTATTTTAAGATAAAATCTTACGCTATTAAAGAAAAAACTCCCAGCTCGCTGAAATATGTTCATTTGCTGAAAACCAACAAAACCACGAAAAGTTCTTGTATTTGAAGATAAAATCTTTTTGCTTTGAAGAAGAAAGATCCAGCTGACTGAAATAAGTTCATTAGATGAAAACCAACAAAAATTGACAAGAACCACGAAAAGTTCTTGTATTTGAAGATAAAATCTTACTCTATTCAGGAAAAAACTTCCAGCTCGCTGAAATATGTTCATTTGCTCAAAACCATCAAAACCACGAAAAGTTCTTGTATTTGAAGGTAAAATCTTTTTGCTTTGAAGAAGAAAGATCTAGCTGACTGAAATAAGTTCATTAGATGAAAACCAACAAAAATTGACAAGAACCACGAAAAGTTCTTGTATTTTAAGATAAAATCTTACTCTATTAAGGAAAAAACTTCCAGCTCGCTGAAATCTGTTCATTTACTGAAAACCATCAAAACCACCAAAAGTTCTTGTATTTGAAGATAAAATCTTTTTGCTTTGAAGAAGAAAGATCAAGCTGACTGAAATAAGTTCATTAGATGAAAACCAACAAAAATTGACAAGAACCACAAAAAGTTCTTGTATTTTAAGATAAAATCTTACTCTATTAAGGAAAAAACTTCCAGCTCGCTGAAATATGTTCATTTGCTGAAAACCATCAAAACCACGAAAAGTTCTTGTATTTGAAGATAAAATCTTTTTTTTTTGAAGAAGAAAGATCCAGCTGACTGAAATAAGTTCATTAGATGAAAACCAACAAAAATTGACAAGAACCACGAAAAGTTCTTGTATTTTAAGATAAAATCTTACTCTATTCAGGAAAAAACTTCCAGCTCGCTGAAATATGTTCATTTGCTGAAAACCATCAAAACCACGAAAAGTTCTTGTATTTGAAGGTGAAATCTTTTTGCTTTGAAGAAGAAAGATCTAGCTGACTGAAATAAGTTCATTAGATGAAAACCAACAAAAATTGACAAGAACCACGAAAAGTTCTTGTATTTGAAGATAAAATCTTACACTATTAAAGAAAAAACTCCCAGCTCGCTGAAATATGTTCATTTGCTGAAAACCAACAAAACCACGAAAAGTTCTTGTATTTGAAGATAAAATCTTTTTGCTTTGAAGAAGAAAGATCCAGCTGACTGAAATAAGTTCATTAGATGAAAACCAACAAAAATTGACAAGAACCACGAAAAGTTCTTGTATTTTAAGATAAAATCTTACTCTATTAAGGAAAAAACTTCCAGCTCGCTGAAATCTGTTCATTTGCTGAAAACCATCAAAACCACCAAAAGTTCTTGTATTTGAAGATAAAATCTTTTTGCTTTGAAGAAGAAAGATCAAGCTGACTGAAATAAGTTCATGAGATGAAAACCAACAAAAATTGACAAGAACCACAAAAAGTTCTTGTATTTTAAGATAAAATCTTACTCTATTAAGGAAAAAACTTCCAGCTCGCTGAAATATGTTCATTTGCTGAAAACCATCAAAACCACAAAAAGTTCTTGTATTTGAAGATAAAATCTTTTTGCTTTGACGAAGATAGATCTAGCTGACTGAAATAAGTTCATTAGATGAAAACCAACAAAAATTGACAAGAACCACGAAAAGTTCTTGTATTTTAAGATAAAATCTTAGGCTGCCAAAGAAAAAACTTCCAGCTCGCTGAAATCTGTTCATTTGCTGAAAACCATCAAAACCACGAAAAGTTCTTGTATTTGAAGATAAAATCTTTTTGCTTTGAAGAAGAAAGATCTAGCTGACTGAAATAAGTTCATTAGATGAAAACCAACAAAAATTGACAAGAACCACGAAAAGTTCTAGTATTTTAAGATAAAATCTTACGCTATTAAAGAAAAAACTCCCAGCTCGCTGAAATATGTTCATTTGCTGAAAACCAACAAAACCACGAAAAGTTCTTGTATTTGAAGATAAAATCTTTTTGCTTTGAAGAAGAAAGATCTAGCTGACTGAAATAAGTTCATTAGATGAAAACCAACAAAAATTGACAAGAACCACGAAAAGTTCTTGTATTTGAAGATAAAATCTTACTCTATTCAGGAAAAAACTTCCAGCTCGCTGAAATATGTTCATTTGCTCAAAACCATCAAAACCACGAAAAGTTCTTGTATTTGAAGGTAAAATCTTTTTGCTTTGAAGAAGAAAGATCTAGCTGACTGAAATAAGTTCATTAGATGAAAACCAACAAAAATTGACAAGAACCACGAAAAGTTCTTGTATTTGAAGATAAAATCTTACACTATTAAAGAAAAAACTCCCAGCTCGCTGAAATATGTTCATTTGCTGAAAACCAACAAAACCACGAAAAGTTCTTGTATTTGAAGATAAAATCTTTTTGCTTTGAAGAAGAAAGATCCAGCTGACTGAAATAAGTTCATTAGATGAAAACCAACAAAAATTGACAAGAACCACGAAAAGTTCTTGTATTTTAAGATAAAATCTTACTCTATTAAGGAAAAAACTTCCAGCTCGCTGAAATCTGTTCATTTGCTGAAAACCATCAAAACCACCAAAAGTTCTTGTATTTGAAGATAAAATCTTTTTGCTTTGAAGAAGAAAGATCAAGCTGACTGAAATAAGTTCATTAGATGAAAACCAACAAAAATTGACAAGAACCACAAAAAGTTCTTGTATTTTAAGATAAAATCTTACTCTATTAAGGAAAAAACTTCCAGCTCGCTGAAATATGTTCATTTGCTGAAAACCATCAAAACCACGAAAAGTTCTTGTATTTGAAGATAAAATCTTTTTTTTTTGAAGAAGAAAGATCCAGCTGACTGAAATAAGTTCATTAGATGAAAACCAACAAAAATTGACAAGAACCACGAAAAGTTCTTGTATTTTAAGATAAAATCTTACTCTATTCAGGAAAAAACTTCCAGCTCGCTGAAATATGTTCATTTGCTGAAAACCATCAAAACCACGAAAAGTTCTTGTATTTGAAGGTAAAATCTTTTTGCTTTGAAGAAGAAAGATCTAGCTGACTGAAATAAGTTCATTAGATGAAAACCAACAAAAATTGACAAGAACCACGAAAAGTTCTTGTATTTTAAGATAAAATCTTACTCTATTCAGGAAAAAACTTCCAGCTCGCTGAAATATGTTCATTTGCTGAAAACCATCAAAACCACGAAAAGTTCTTGTATTTGAAGATAAAATCTTTTTTTTTTGAAGAAGAAAGATCCAGCTGACTGAAATAAGTTCATTAGATGAAAACCAACAAAAATTGACAAGAACCACGAAAAGTTCTTGTATTTTAAGATAAAATCTTACTCTATTAAGGAAAAAACTTCCAGCTCGCTGAAATATGTTCATTTGCTGAAAACCATCAAAACCACAAAAAGTTCTTGTATTTGAAGATAAAATCTTTTTTTTTTGAAGAAGAAAGATCCAGCTGACTGAAATAAGTTCATTAGATGAAAACCAACAAAAATTGACAAGAACCACGAAAAGTTCTTGTATTTTAAGATAAAATCTTACTCTATTCAGGAAAAAACTTCCAGCTCGCTGAAATATGTTCATTTGCTGAAAACCATCAAAACCACGAAAAGTTCTTGTATTTGAAGATAAAATCTTTTTGCTTTGAAGAAGAAAGATCTAGCTGACTGAAATAAGTTCATTAGATGAAAACCAACAAAAATTGACAAGAACCACGAAAAGTTCTTGTATTTTAAGATAAAATCTTACTCTATTCAGGAAAAAACTTCCAGCTCGCTGAAATATGTTCATTTGCTGAAAACCATCAAAACCACGAAAAGTTCTTGTATTTGAAGATAAAATCTTTTTGCTTTGAAGAAGAAAGATCAAGCTGACTGAAATAAGTTCATTAGATGAAAACCAACAAAAATTGACAAGAACCACAAAAAGTTCTTGTATTTTAAGATAAAATCTTACTCGATTAAGGAAAAAACTTCCAGCTCGCTGAAATATGTTCATTTGCTGAAAACCATCAAAACCACGAAAAGTTCTTGTATTTGAAGATAAAATCTTTTTGCTTTGAAGAAGAAAGATCCAGCTGACTGAAATAAGTTCATTAGATGAAAACCAACAAAATTTGACAAGAACCACGAAAACTTCTTGTATTTTAAGATAATATCTTACGCTATTAAAGAAAAAACTTCTGGCTCGCTGAAATATGTTCATTTGCTGAAAACCAACAAAACCACGAAAAGTTCTTGTATTTGAAGATAAACTCTTTTTGCTTTGAAGAAGAAAGATCCAGCTGACTGAAATACGTTCATTAGATGAAAACCAACAAAAATTGACAAGAACCACGAAAAGTTCTTGTATTTTAAGATAAAATCTTACTCTATTAAGGAAAAAACTTCCAGCTCGCTGAAATATGTTCATTTGCTGAAAACCATCAAAACCACGAAAAGTTCTTGTATTTGAAGATAAAATCTTTTTGCTTTGAAGAAGAAAGATCTAGCTGACTGAAATAAGTTCATTAGATGAAAACCAACAAAAATTGACTAGAACCACGAAAAGTTCTTGTATTTTAAGATAAAATCTTACTCTATTAAGGAAAAAACTTCCAGCTCGCTGAAATATGTTCATGTGCTGAAAACCAACAAAACCACGAAAAGTTCTTGTATTTGAAGATAAAATCTTTTTGCTTTGAAGAAGAAAGATCTAGCTGACTGAAATAAGTTCATTAGATGAAAACCAACAAAAATTGACAAGAACCACGAAAAGTTCTTGTATTTTAAGATAAAATCTTAGGCTACTAAAGAAAAAACTTCCAGCTCGCTGAAATCTGTTCATTTGCTGAAAACCATCAAAACCACGAAAAGTTCTTGTATTTGAAGATAAAATCTTTTTGCTTTGAAGAAGAAAGATCTAGCTGACTGAAATAAGTTCATTAGATGAAAACCAACAAAAATTGACAAGAACCACGAAAAGTTCTTGTATTTGAAGATAAAATCTTACTCTATTCAGGAAAAAACTTACAGCTCGCTGATATATGTTCATTTGCTCAAAACCATCAAAACCACGAAAAGTTCTTGTATTTGAAGGTAAAATCTTTTTGCTTTGAAGAAGAAAGATCTAGCTGACTGAAATAAGTTCATTAGATGAAAACCAACAAAAATTGACAAGAACCACGAAAAGTTCTTGTATTTGAAGATAAAATCTTACTCTATTCAGGAAAAAACTTCCAGCTCGCTGATATATGTTCATTTGCTCAAAACCATCAAAACCACGAAAAGTTCTTGTATTTGAAGATAAAATCTTTTTGCTTTGAAGAAGAAAGATCTAGCTGACTGAAATAAGTTCATTAGATGAAAACCAACAAAAATTGACAAGAACCACGAAAACTTCTTGTATTTTAAGATAATATCTTACGCTATTAAAGAAAAAACTTCTGGCTCGCTGAAATATGTTCATTTGCTGAAAACCAACAAAACCACGAAAAGTTCTTGTATTTGAAGATAAACTCTTTTTGCTTTGAAGAAGAAAGATCCAGCTGACTGAAATACGTTCATTAGATGAAAACCAACAAAAATTGACAAGAACCACGAAAAGTTCTTGTATTTTAAGATAAAATCTTACTCTATTCAGGAAAAAACTTCCAGCTCGCTGAAATATGTTCATTTGCTGAAAACCATCAAAACCACGAAAAGTTCTTGTATTTGAAGATAAAATCTTTTTGCTTTGAAGAAGAAAGATCCAGCTGACTGAAATAAGTTCATTAGATGAAAACCAACAAAAATTGACAAGAACCACTCAAAGTTCTTGTATTTTAAGATAAAATCTTACTCTATTAAGGAAAAAACATCCAGCTCGCTGAAATATGTTCATTTGCTGAAAACCATCAAAACTACGAAAAGTTCTTGTATTTGAAGATAAAATCTTTTTGCTTTGAAGAAGAAAGATCTAGCTGACTGAAATAAGTTCATTAGATGAAAACCAACAACAATTGACAAGAACCACGAAAAGTTCTTGTATTTTAAGATAGAATCTTACTCTATTAAGGAAATAACTTCCAGCTCGCTGAAATATGTTCATTTGCTGAAAACCATCAAAACCACGAAAAGTTCTTGTATTTGAAGATAAAATCTTTTTGCTTTGAAGAAGAAAGATCTAGCTGACTGAAATAAGTTCATTAGATGAAAACCAACAAAAATTGACAAGAACCACGAAAAGTTCTTGTATTTTAAGATAAAATCTTACTCTATTCAGGAAAAAACTTCCAGCTCGCTGAAATATGTTCATTTGCTGAAAACCATCAAAACCACGAAAAGTTCTTGTATTTGAAGATAAAATCTTTTTGCTTTGAAGAAGAAAGATCCAGCTTACTGAAATAAGTTCATTAGATGAAATCCAACAAAAATTGACAAGAACCACGAAAAGTTCTTGTATTTTAAGATAAAATCTTACTCTATTAAGGAAAAAACATCCAGCTCGCTGAAATATGTTCATTTGCTGAAAACCATCAAAACCACAAAAAGTTCTTGTATTTGAAGATAAAATCTTTTTGCTTTGAAGAAGAAAGATCTAGCTGACTGAAATAAGTTCATCAGATGAAAACCAACAAAAATTGACAAGAACCACGAAAAGTTCTTGTATTTTAAGATAGAATCTTACTCTATTAAGGAAATAACTTCCAGCTCGCTGAAATCTGTTCATTTGCTGAAAACCATCAAAACCACGAAAAGTTCTTGTATTTGAAGATAAAATCTTTTTGCTTTGAAGAAGAAAGATCTCGCTGACTGAAATAAGTTCATTAGATGAAAACCAACAAAAATTGACCAGAACCACGAAAAGTTCTTGTATTTTAAGATAAAATATTACTCTATCAAGGAAAAAACTCCCAGCTCGCTTAAATATGTTCATTTGCTGAAAACCATCAATACCACGAAAAGTTCTTGTATTTGAAGATAAAATCTTTTTGCTTTGAAGAAGAAAGATCCAGCTGACTGAAATAAGTTCATGAGATGAAAACCAACAAAAATTGACAAGAACCACGAAAAGTTCTTGTATTTTAAGATAAAATCTTACTCTATTAAGGAAAAAACTTCCAGCTCGCTGAAATCTGTTCATTTGCTGAAAACCATCAAAACCACGAAAAGTTATTGTATTTGAAGATAAAATCTTTTTGCTTTGAAGAAGAAAGATCTAGCTGACTGAAATAAGTTCATTAGATGAAAACCAACAAAAATTGACAAGAACCACGAAAAGTTCTTGTATTTTAAGATAAAATCTTACTCTATTCAGGAAAAAACTTCCAGCTCGCTGAAATATGTTCATTTGCTGAAAACCATCAAAACAACGAAAAGTTCTTGCATTTGAAGATAAAATCTTTTTGCTTTGAAGAAGAAAGATCTTGCTGACTGAAATAAGTTCATTAGATGAAAACCAACAAAAATTGACAAGAACCACGAAAAGTTCTAGTATTTTAAGATAAAATCTTACGCTATTAAAGAAAAAACTCCCAGCTCGCTGAAATATGTTCATTTGCTGAAAACCAACAAAACCACGAAAAGTTCTTGTATTTGAAGATAAAATCTTTTTGCTTTGAAGAAGAAAGATCTAGCTGACTGAAATAAGTTCATTAGATGAAAACCAACAAAAATTGACAAGAACCACGAAAAGTTCTTGTATTTGAAGATAAAATCTTACTCTATTCAGGAAAAAACTTCCAGCTCGCTGAAATATGTTCATTTGCTCAAAACCATCAAAACCACGAAAAGTTCTTGTATTTGAAGGTAAAATCTTTTTGCTTTGAAGAAGAAAGATCTAGCTGACTGAAATAAGTTCATTAGATGAAAACCAACAAAAATTGACAAGAACCACGAAAAGTTCTTGTATTTGAAGATAAAATCTTACACTATTAAAGAAAAAACTCCCAGCTCGCTGAAATATGTTCATTTGCTGAAAACCAACAAAACCACGAAAAGTTCTTGTATTTGAAGATAAAATCTTTTTGCTTTGAAGAAGAAAGATCCAGCTGACTGAAATAAGTTCATTAGATGAAAACCAACAAAAATTGACAAGAACCACGAAAAGTTCTTGTATTTTAAGATAAAATCTTACTCTATTAAGGAAAAAACTTCCAGCTCGCTGAAATCTGTTCATTTGCTGAAAACCATCAAAACCACCAAAAGTTCTTGTATTTGAAGATAAAATCTTTTTGCTTTGAAGAAGAAAGATCAAGCTGACTGAAATAAGTTCATTAGATGAAAACCAACAAAAATTGACAAGCACCACAAAAAGTTCTTGTATTTTAAGATAAAATCTTACTCTATTAAGGAAAAAACTTCCAGCTCGCTGAAATATGTTCATTTGCTGAAAATCATCAAAACCACAAAAAGTTCTTGTATTTGAAGATAAAATCTTAGGCTGCCAAAGAAAAAACTTCCAGCTCGCTGAAATCTGTTCATTTGCTGAAAACCATCAAAACCACGAAAAGTTCTTGTATTTGAAGATAAAATCTTTTTGCTTTGAAGAAGAAAGATCGAGCTGACTGAAATAAGTTCATTAGATGAAAACCAACAAAAATTGACAAGAACCACGAAAAGTTCTAGTATTTTAAGATAAAATCTTACGCTATTAAAGAAAAAACTCCCAGCTCGCTGAAATATGTTCATTTGCTGAAAACCAACAAAACCACGAAAAGTTCTTGTATTTGAAGATAAAATCTTTTTGCTTTGAAGAAGAAAGATCCAGCTGACTGAAATAAGTTCATTAGATGAAAACCAACAAAAATTGACAAGAACCACGAAAAGTTCTTGTATTTGAAGATAAAATCTTACTCTATTCAGGAAAAAACTTCCAGCTCGCTGAAATATGTTCATTTGCTCAAAACCATCAAAACCACGAAAAGTTCTTGTATTTGAAGGTAAAATCTTTTTGCTTTGAAGAAGAAAGATCTAGCTGACTGAAATAAGTTCATCAGATGAAAACCAACAAAAATTGACAAGAACCACGAAAAGTTCTTGTATTTTAAGATAGAATCTTACTCTATTAAGGAAATAACTTCCAGCTCGCTGAAATCTGTTCATTTGCTGAAAACCATCAAAACCACGAAAAGTTCTTGTATTTGAAGATAAAATCTTTTTGCTTTGAAGAAGAAAGATCTCGCTGACTGAAATAAGTTCATTAGATGAAAACCAACAAAAATTGACCAGAACCACGAAAAGTTCTTGTATTTTAAGATAAAATATTACTCTATCAAGGAAAAAACTCCCAGCTCGCTTAAATATGTTCATTTGCTGAAAACCATCAAAACCACGAAAAGTTCTTGTATTTGAAGATAAAATCTTTTTGCTTTGAAGAAGAAAGATCCAGCTGACTGAAATAAGTTCATTAGATGAAAACCAACAAAAATTGACAAGAACCACGAAAAGTTCTTGTATTTTAAGATAAAATCTTACTCTATTAAGGAAAAAACTTCCAGCTCGCTGAAATCTGTTCATTTGCTGAAAACCATCAAAACCACGAAAAGTTATTGTATTTGAAGATAAAATCTTTTTGCTTTGAAGAAGAAAGATCTAGCTGACTGAAATAAGTTCATTAGATGAAAACCAACAAAAATTGACAAGAACCACGAAAAGTTCTTGTATTTTAAGATAAAATCTTACTCTATTCAGGAAAAAACTTCCAGCTCGCTGAAATATGTTCATTTGCTGAAAACCATCAAAACAACGAAAAGTTCTTGCATTTGAAGATAAAATCTTTTTGCTTTGAAGAAGAAAGATCTAGCTGACTGAAATAAGTTCATTAGATGAAAACCAACAAAAATTGACAAGAACCACGAAAAGTTCTAGTATTTTAAGATAAAATCTTACGCTATTAAAGAAAAAACTCCCAGCTCGCTGAAATATGTTCATTTGCTGAAAACCAACAAAACCACGAAAAGTTCTTGTATTTGAAGATAAAATCTTTTTGCTTTGAAGAAGAAAGATCTAGCTGACTGAAATAAGTTCATTAGATGAAAACCAACAAAAATTGACAAGAACCACGAAAAGTTCTTGTATTTGAAGATAAAATCTTACTCTATTCAGGAAAAAACTTCCAGCTCGCTGAAATATGTTCATTTGCTCAAAACCATCAAAACCACGAAAAGTTCTTGTATTTGAAGGTAAAATCTTTTTGCTTTGAAGAAGAAAGATCTAGCTGACTGAAATAAGTTCATTAGATGAAAACCAACAAAAATTGACAAGAACCACGAAAAGTTCTTGTATTTGAAGATAAAATCTTACACTATTAAAGAAAAAACTCCCAGCTCGCTGAAATATGTTCATTTGCTGAAAACCAACAAAACCACGAAAAGTTCTTGTATTTGAAGATAAAATCTTTTTGCTTTGAAGAAGAAAGATCCAGCTGACTGAAATAAGTTCATTAGATGAAAACCAACAAAAATTGACAAGAACCACGAAAAGTTCTTGTATTTTAAGATAAAATCTTACTCTATTAAGGAAAAAACTTCCAGCTCGCTGAAATCTGTTCATTTGCTGAAAACCATCAAAACCACCAAAAGTTCTTGTATTTGAAGATAAAATCTTTTTGCTTTGAAGAAGAAAGATCAAGCTGACTGAAATAAGTTCATTAGATGAAAACCAACAAAAATTGACAAGCACCACAAAAAGTTCTTGTATTTTAAGATAAAATCTTACTCTATTAAGGAAAAAACTTCCAGCTCGCTGAAATATGTTCATTTGCTGAAAATCATCAAAACCACAAAAAGTTCTTGTATTTGAAGATAAAATCTTAGGCTGCCAAAGAAAAAACTTCCAGCTCGCTGAAATCTGTTCATTTGCTGAAAACCATCAAAACCACGAAAAGTTCTTGTATTTGAAGATAAAATCTTTTTGCTTTGAAGAAGAAAGATCGAGCTGACTGAAATAAGTTCATTAGATGAAAACCAACAAAAATTGACAAGAACCACGAAAAGTTCTAGTATTTTAAGATAAAATCTTACGCTATTAAAGAAAAAACTCCCAGCTCGCTGAAATATGTTCATTTGCTGAAAACCAACAAAACCACGAAAAGTTCTTGTATTTGAAGATAAAATCTTTTTGCTTTGAAGAAGAAAGATCCAGCTGACTGAAATAAGTTCATTAGATGAAAACCAACAAAAATTGACAAGAACCACGAAAAGTTCTTGTATTTGAAGATAAAATCTTACTCTATTCAGGAAAAAACTTCCAGCTCGCTGAAATATGTTCATTTGCTCAAAACCATCAAAACCACGAAAAGTTCTTGTATTTGAAGGTAAAATCTTTTTGCTTTGAAGAAGAAAGATCTAGCTGACTGAAATAAGTTCATTAGATGAAAACCAACAAAAATTGACAAGAACCACGAAAAGTTCTTGTATTTGAAGATAAAATCTTACACTATTAAAGAAAAAACTCCCAGCTCGCTGAAATATGTTCATTTGCTGAAAACCAACAAAACCACGAAAAGTTCTTGTATTTGAAGATAAAATCTTTTTGCTTTGAAGAAGAAAGATCCAGCTGACTGAAATAAGTTCATTCGATGAAAACCAACAAAAATTGACAAGAACCACGAAAAGTTCTTGTATTTTAAGATAAAATCTTACTCTATTAAGGAAAAAACTTCCAGCTCGCTGAAATCTGTTCATTTACTGAAAACCATCAAAACCACCAAAAGTTCTTGTATTTGAAGATAAAATCTTTTTGCTTTGAAGAAGAAAGATCAAGCTGACTGAAATAAGTTCATTAGATGAAAACCAACAAAAATTGACAAGAACCACAAAAAGTTATTGTATTTTAAGATAAAATCTTACTCTATTAAGGAAAAAACTTCCAGCTCGCTGAAATATGTTCATTTGCTGAAAACCATCAAAACCACGAAAAGTTATTGTATTTGAAGATAAAATCTTTTTTTTTTGAAGAAGAAAGATCCAGCTGACTGAAATAAGTTCATTAGATGAAAACCAACAAAAATTGACAAGAACCACGAAAAGTTCTTGTATTTTAAGATAAAATCTTACTCTATTCAGGAAAAAACTTCCAGCTCGCTGAAATATGTTCATTTGCTGAAAACCATCAAAACCACGAAAAGTTCTTGTATTTGAAGGTAAAATCTTTTTGCTTTGAAGAAGAAAGATCTAGCTGACTGAAATAAGTTCATTAGATGAAAACCAACAAAAATTGACAAGAACCACGAAAAGTTCTTGTATTTGAAGATAAAATCTTACACTATTAAAGAAAAAACTCCCAGCTCGCTGAAATATGTTCATTTGCTGAAAACCAACAAAACCACGAAAAGTTCTTGTATTTGAAGATAAAATCTTTTTGCTTTGAAGAAGAAAGATCCAGCTGACTGAAATAAGTTCATTAGATGAAAACCAACAAAAATTGACAAGAACCACGAAAAGTTCTTGTATTTTAAGATAAAATCTTACTCTATTAAGGAAAAAACTTCCAGCTCGCTGAAATCTGTTCATTTGCTGAAAACCATCAAAACCACCAAAAGTTCTTGTATTTGAAGATAAAATCTTTTTGCTTTGAAGAAGAAAGATCAAGCTGACTGAAATAAGTTCATTAGATGAAAACCAACAAAAATTGACAAGAACCACAAAAAGTTCTTGTATTTTAAGATAAAATCTTACTCTATTAAGGAAAAAACTTCCAGCTCGCTGAAATATGTTCATTTGCTGAAAACCATCAAAACCACAAAAAGTTCTTGTATTTGAAGATAAAATCTTTTTGCTTTGACGAAGATAGATCTAGCTGACTGAAATAAGTTCATTAGATGAAAACCAACAAAAATTGACAAGAACCACGAAAAGTTCTTGTATTTTAAGATAAAATCTTACTCTATTAAGGAAAAAACTTCCAGCTCGCTGAAATATGTTCATTTGCTGAAAACCATCAAAACCACTAAAAGTTCTTGTATTTGAAGGTAAAATCTTTTTGCTTTGAAGAAGAAAGATCTAGCTGACTGAAATAAGTTCATTAGATGAAAACCAACAAAAATTGACAAGAACCACGAAAAGTTCTTGTATTTGAAGATAAAATCTTACACTATTAAAGAAAAAACTCCCAGCTCGCTGAAATATGTTCATTTGCTGAAAACCAACAAAACCACGAAAAGTTCTTGTATTTGAAGATAAAATCTTTTTGCTTTGAAGAAGAAAGATCCAGCTGACTGAAATAAGTTCATTAGATGAAAACCAACAAAAATTGACAAGAACCACGAAAAGTTCTTGTATTTTAAGATAAAATCTTACTCTATTAAGGAAAAAACTTCCAGCTCGCTGAAATCTGTTCATTTGCTGAAAACCATCAAAACCACCAAAAGTTCTTGTATTTGAAGATAAAATCTTTTTGCTTTGAAGAAGAAAGATCAAGCTGACTGAAATAAGTTCATTAGATGAAAACCAACAAAAATTGACAAGAACCACAAAAAGTTATTGTATTTTAAGATAAAATCTTACTCTATTAAGGAAAAAACTTCCAGCTCGCTGAAATATGTTCATTTGCTGAAAACCATCAAAACCACAAAAAGTTCTTGTATTTGAAGATAAAATCTTTTTTTTTTGAAGAAGAAAGATCCAGCTGACTGAAATAAGTTCATTAGATGAAAACCAACAAAAATTGACAAGAACCACGAAAAGTTCTTGTATTTTAAGATAAAATCTTACTCTATTCAGGAAAAAACTTCCAGCTCGCTGAAATATGTTCATTTGCTGAAAACCATCAAAACCACGAAAAGTTCTTGTATTTGAAGATAAAATCTTTTTTTTTTGAAGAAGAAAGATCCAGCTGACTGAAATAAGTTCATTTGACGAAAACCAACAAAAATTGACAAGAACCACGAAAAGTTCTTGTATTTTAAGATAAAATCTTACTCTATTAAGGAAAAAACTTCCAGCTCGCTGAAATATGTTCATTTGCTGAAAACCATCAAAACCACAAAAAGTTCTTGTATTTGAAGATAAAATCTTTTTTTTTTGAAGAAGAAAGATCCAGCTGACTGAAATAAGTTCATTAGATGAAAACCAACAAAAATTGACAAGAACCACGAAAAGTTCTTGTATTTTAAGATAAAATCTTACTCTATTCAGGAAAAAACTTCCAGCTCGCTGAAATATGTTCATTTGCTGAAAACCATCAAAACCACGAAAAGTTCTTGTATTTGAAGATAAAATCTTTTTGCTTTGAAGAAGAAAGATCTAGCTGACTGAAATAAGTTCATTAGATGAAAACCAACAAAAATTGACAAGAACCACGAAAAGTTCTTGTATTTTAAGATAAAATCTTACTCTATTCAGGAAAAAACTTCCAGCTCGCTGAAATATGTTCATTTGCTGAAAACCATCAAAACCACGAAAAGTTCTTGTATTTGAAGATAAAATCTTTTTGCTTTGAAGAAGAAAGATCTAGCTGACTGAAATAAGTTCATCAGATGAAAACCAACAAAAATTGACAAGAACCACGAAAAGTTCTTGTATTTTAAGATAGAATCTTACTCTATTAAGGAAATAACTTCCAGCTCGCTGAAATCTGTTCATTTGCTGAAAACCATCAAAACCACGAAAAGTTCTTGTATTTGAAGATAAAATCTTTTTGCTTTGAAGAAGAAAGATCCAGCTGACTGAAATAAGTTCATTAGATGAAAACCAACAAAAATTGACAAGAACCACGAAAAGTTCTTGTATTTTAAGATAAAATATTACTCTATTAAGGAAAAAACTCCCAGCTCGCTTAAATATGTTCATTTGCTGAAAACCATCAAAACCACGAAAAGTTCTTGTATTTGAAGATAAAATCTTTTTGCTTTGAAGAAGAAAGATCTAGCTGACTGAAATAAGTTCATTCGATGAAAACCAACAAAAATTGACAAGAACCACGAAAAGTTCTTGTATTTTAAGATAAAATCTTACTCTATTAAGGAACAAAATTCCAGCTCGCTGAAATATGTTCATTTGCTGAAAACCATCAAAACCACGAAAAGTTCTTGTATTTGAAGATAAAATCTTTTTGCTTTGAAGAAGAAAGATCCAGCTGACTGAAATAAGTTCATTAGATGAAAACCAACAAAAATTGACAAGAACCACGAAAAGTTCTTGTATTTTAAGATAAAATCTTACTCTATTAAGGAAAAAACTTCCAGCTCGCTGAAATATGTTCATTTGCTGAAAACCAACAAAACCACGAAAAGTTCTTGTATTTGAAGATAAAATCTTTTTGCTTTGAAGAAGAAAGATCTAGCTGACTGAAATAAGTTCATTAGATGAAAACCAACAAAAATTGACAAGAAACACGAAAAGTTCTTGTATTTTAAGATAAAATCTTACTCTATTAAGGAAAAAATTCCAGCTCGCTGAAATATGTTCATTTGCTGAAAACCATCAAAACCACGAAAAGTTCTTGTATTTGAAGATAAAATCTTTTTGCTTTGAAGAAGAAAGATCCAGCTGACTGAAATAAGTTCATTAGATGAAAACCAACAAAAATTGACAAGAACCACGAAAAGTTCTTGTATTTTAAGATAAAATCTTACTCTATTAAGGAAAAAACTTCCAGCTCGCTGAAATCTGTTCATTTGCTGAAAACCATCAAAACCACGAAAAGTTCTTGCATTTGAAGATAAAATCTTTTTGCTTTGAAGAAGAAAGATCTAGCTGACTGAAATAAGTTCATTAGATGAAAACCAACAAAAATTGACAAGAACCACGAAATGTTCTAGTATTTTAAGATAAAATCTTACGCTATTAAAGAAAAAACTCCCAGCTCGCTGAAATATGTTCATTTGCTGAAAACCAACAAAACCACGAAAAGTTCTTGTATTTGAAGATAAAATCTTTTTGCTTTGAAGAAGAAAGATCTAGCTGACTGAAATAAGTTCATTAGATGAAAACCAACAAAAATTGACAAGAAACACGAAAAGTTCTTGTATTTTAAGATAAAATCTTACTCTATGAAGGAAAAAACTTCCAGCTCGCTGAAATATGTTCATTTGCTGAAAACCAACAAAACCACGAAAAGTTCTTGTATTTGAAGATAAAATCTTTTTGCTTTGAAGAAGAAAGATCTAGCTGACTGAAATAAGTTCATTAGATGAAAACCAACAAAAATTGACAAGAACCACGAAAAGTTCTTGTATTTTAAGATAAAATCTTAGGCTACTAAAGAAAAAACTTCCAGCTCGCTGAAATCTGTTCATTTGCTGAAAACCATCAAAACCACGAAAAGTTCTTGTATTTGAAGATAAAATCTTTTTGCTTTGAAGAAGAAAGATCTAGCTGACTGAAATAAGTTGATTAGATGAAAACCAACAAAAATTGACAAGAACCACGAAAAGTTCTTGTATTTGAAGATAAAATCTTACTCTATTCAGGAAAAAACTTCCAGCTCGCTGAAATATGTTCATTTCCTCAAAACCATCAAAACCACGAAAAGTTCTTGTATTTGAAGGTAAAATCTTTTTGCTTTGAAGAAGAAAGATCTAGCTGACTGAAATAAGTTCATTAGATGAAAACCAACAAAAATTGACAAGAACCACGAAAAGTTCTTGTATTTTAAGATAAAATCTTACTCCATTAAGGAAAAAACTTCCAGCTCGCTGAAATATGTTCATTTGCTGAAAACCATCAAAACCACGAAAAGTTCTTGTATTTGAAGATAAAATCTTTTTTTTGAAGAAGAAGAAAGATCCAGCTGACTGAAATAAGTTCATTAGATGAAAACCAACAAAAATTGACAAGAACCACGAAAAGTTCTTGTATTTTAAGATAAAATCTTACTCTATTCAGGAAAAAACTTCCAGCTCGCTGAAATATGTTCATTTGCTGAAAACCATCAAAACAACGAAATGTTCTTGCATTTGAAGATAAAATCTTTTTGCTTTGAAGAAGAAAGATCCAGCTGACTGAAATAAGTTCATTAGATGAAAACCAACAAAAATTGACAAGAACCACGAAAAGTTCTTGTATTTTAAGATAAAATATTACTCTATCAAGGAAAAAACTCCCAGCTCGCTTAAATATGTTCATTTGCTGAAAACCATCAATACCACGAAAAGTTCTTGTATTTGAAGATAAAATCTTTTTGCTTTGAAGAAGAAAGATCCAGCTGACTGAAATAAGTTCATGAGATGAAAACCAACAAAAATTGACAAGAACCACGAAAAGTTCTTGTATTTTAAGATAAAATCTTACTCTATTAAGGAAAAAACTTCCAGCTCGCTGAAATCTGTTCATTTGCTGAAAACCATCAAAACCACGAAAAGTTATTGTATTTGAAGATAAAATCTTTTTGCTTTGAAGAAGAAAGATCTAGCTGACTGAAATAAGTTCATTAGATGAAAACCAACAAAAATTGACAAGAACCACGAAAAGTTCTTGTATTTTAAGATAAAATCTTACTCTATTCAGGAAAAAACTTCCAGCTCGCTGAAATATGTTCATTTGCTGAAAACCATCAAAACAACGAAAAGTTCTTGCATTTGAAGATAAAATCTTTTTGCTTTGAAGAAGAAAGATCTTGCTGACTGAAATAAGTTCATTAGATGAAAACCAACAAAAATTGACAAGAACCACGAAAAGTTCTAGTATTTTAAGATAAAATCTTACGCTATTAAAGAAAAAACTCCCAGCTCGCTGAAATATGTTCATTTGCTGAAAACCAACAAAACCACGAAAAGTTCTTGTATTTGAAGATAAAATCTTTTTGCTTTGAAGAAGAAAGATCTAGCTGACTGAAATAAGTTCATTAGATGAAAACCAACAAAAATTGACAAGAACCACGAAAAGTTCTTGTATTTGAAGATAAAATCTTACTCTATTCAGGAAAAAACTTCCAGCTCGCTGAAATATGTTCATTTGCTCAAAACCATCAAAACCACGAAAAGTTCTTGTATTTGAAGGTAAAATCTTTTTGCTTTGAAGAAGAAAGATCTAGCTGACTGAAATAAGTTCATTAGATGAAAACCAACAAAAATTGACAAGAACCACGAAAAGTTCTTGTATTTGAAGATAAAATCTTACACTATTAAAGAAAAAACTCCCAGCTCGCTGAAATATGTTCATTTGCTGAAAACCAACAAAACCACGAAAAGTTCTTGTATTTGAAGATAAAATCTTTTTGCTTTGAAGAAGAAAGATCCAGCTGACTGAAATAAGTTCATTAGATGAAAACCAACAAAAATTGACAAGAACCACGAAAAGTTCTTGTATTTTAAGATAAAATCTTACTCTATTAAGGAAAAAACTTCCAGCTCGCTGAAATCTGTTCATTTGCTGAAAACCATCAAAACCACCAAAAGTTCTTGTATTTGAAGATAAAATCTTTTTGCTTTGAAGAAGAAAGATCAAGCTGACTGAAATAAGTTCATTAGATGAAAACCAACAAAAATTGACAAGCACCACAAAAAGTTCTTGTATTTTAAGATAAAATCTTACTCTATTAAGGAAAAAACTTCCAGCTCGCTGAAATATGTTCATTTGCTGAAAATCATCAAAACCACAAAAAGTTCTTGTATTTGAAGATAAAATCTTAGGCTGCCAAAGAAAAAACTTCCAGCTCGCTGAAATCTGTTCATTTGCTGAAAACCATCAAAACCACGAAAAGTTCTTGTATTTGAAGATAAAATCTTTTTGCTTTGAAGAAGAAAGATCGAGCTGACTGAAATAAGTTCATTAGATGAAAACCAACAAAAATTGACAAGAACCACGAAAAGTTCTAGTATTTTAAGATAAAATCTTACGCTATTAAAGAAAAAACTCCCAGCTCGCTGAAATATGTTCATTTGCTGAAAACCAACAAAACCACGAAAAGTTCTTGTATTTGAAGATAAAATCTTTTTGCTTTGAAGAAGAAAGATCCAGCTGACTGAAATAAGTTCATTAGATGAAAACCAACAAAAATTGACAAGAACCACGAAAAGTTCTTGTATTTGAAGATAAAATCTTACTCTATTCAGGAAAAAACTTCCAGCTCGCTGAAATATGTTCATTTGCTCAAAACCATCAAAACCACGAAAAGTTCTTGTATTTGAAGGTAAAATCTTTTTGCTTTGAAGAAGAAAGATCTAGCTGACTGAAATAAGTTCATCAGATGAAAACCAACAAAAATTGACAAGAACCACGAAAAGTTCTTGTATTTTAAGATAGAATCTTACTCTATTAAGGAAATAACTTCCAGCTCGCTGAAATCTGTTCATTTGCTGAAAACCATCAAAACCACGAAAAGTTCTTGTATTTGAAGATAAAATCTTTTTGCTTTGAAGAAGAAAGATCTCGCTGACTGAAATAAGTTCATTAGATGAAAACCAACAAAAATTGACCAGAACCACGAAAAGTTCTTGTATTTTAAGATAAAATATTACTCTATCAAGGAAAAAACTCCCAGCTCGCTTAAATATGTTCATTTGCTGAAAACCATCAAAACCACGAAAAGTTCTTGTATTTGAAGATAAAATCTTTTTGCTTTGAAGAAGAAAGATCCAGCTGACTGAAATAAGTTCATTAGATGAAAACCAACAAAAATTGACAAGAACCACGAAAAGTTCTTGTATTTTAAGATAAAATCTTACTCTATTAAGGAAAAAACTTCCAGCTCGCTGAAATCTGTTCATTTGCTGAAAACCATCAAAACCACGAAAAGTTATTGTATTTGAAGATAAAATCTTTTTGCTTTGAAGAAGAAAGATCTAGCTGACTGAAATAAGTTCATTAGATGAAAACCAACAAAAATTGACAAGAACCACGAAAAGTTCTTGTATTTTAAGATAAAATCTTACTCTATTCAGGAAAAAACTTCCAGCTCGCTGAAATATGTTCATTTGCTGAAAACCATCAAAACAACGAAAAGTTCTTGCATTTGAAGATAAAATCTTTTTGCTTTGAAGAAGAAAGATCTAGCTGACTGAAATAAGTTCATTAGATGAAAACCAACAAAAATTGACAAGAACCACGAAAAGTTCTAGTATTTTAAGATAAAATCTTACGCTATTAAAGAAAAAACTCCCAGCTCGCTGAAATATGTTCATTTGCTGAAAACCAACAAAACCACGAAAAGTTCTTGTATTTGAAGATAAAATCTTTTTGCTTTGAAGAAGAAAGATCTAGCTGACTGAAATAAGTTCATTAGATGAAAACCAACAAAAATTGACAAGAACCACGAAAAGTTCTTGTATTTGAAGATAAAATCTTACTCTATTCAGGAAAAAACTTCCAGCTCGCTGAAATATGTTCATTTGCTCAAAACCATCAAAACCACGAAAAGTTCTTGTATTTGAAGGTAAAATCTTTTTGCTTTGAAGAAGAAAGATCTAGCTGACTGAAATAAGTTCATTAGATGAAAACCAACAAAAATTGACAAGAACCACGAAAAGTTCTTGTATTTGAAGATAAAATCTTACACTATTAAAGAAAAAACTCCCAGCTCGCTGAAATATGTTCATTTGCTGAAAACCAACAAAACCACGAAAAGTTCTTGTATTTGAAGATAAAATCTTTTTGCTTTGAAGAAGAAAGATCCAGCTGACTGAAATAAGTTCATTAGATGAAAACCAACAAAAATTGACAAGAACCACGAAAAGTTCTTGTATTTTAAGATAAAATCTTACTCTATTAAGGAAAAAACTTCCAGCTCGCTGAAATCTGTTCATTTGCTGAAAACCATCAAAACCACCAAAAGTTCTTGTATTTGAAGATAAAATCTTTTTGCTTTGAAGAAGAAAGATCAAGCTGACTGAAATAAGTTCATTAGATGAAAACCAACAAAAATTGACAAGCACCACAAAAAGTTCTTGTATTTTAAGATAAAATCTTACTCTATTAAGGAAAAAACTTCCAGCTCGCTGAAATATGTTCATTTGCTGAAAATCATCAAAACCACAAAAAGTTCTTGTATTTGAAGATAAAATCTTAGGCTGCCAAAGAAAAAACTTCCAGCTCGCTGAAATCTGTTCATTTGCTGAAAACCATCAAAACCACGAAAAGTTCTTGTATTTGAAGATAAAATCTTTTTGCTTTGAAGAAGAAAGATCGAGCTGACTGAAATAAGTTCATTAGATGAAAACCAACAAAAATTGACAAGAACCACGAAAAGTTCTAGTATTTTAAGATAAAATCTTACGCTATTAAAGAAAAAACTCCCAGCTCGCTGAAATATGTTCATTTGCTGAAAACCAACAAAACCACGAAAAGTTCTTGTATTTGAAGATAAAATCTTTTTGCTTTGAAGAAGAAAGATCCAGCTGACTGAAATAAGTTCATTAGATGAAAACCAACAAAAATTGACAAGAACCACGAAAAGTTCTTGTATTTGAAGATAAAATCTTACTCTATTCAGGAAAAAACTTCCAGCTCGCTGAAATATGTTCATTTGCTCAAAACCATCAAAACCACGAAAAGTTCTTGTATTTGAAGGTAAAATCTTTTTGCTTTGAAGAAGAAAGATCTAGCTGACTGAAATAAGTTCATTAGATGAAAACCAACAAAAATTGACAAGAACCACGAAAAGTTCTTGTATTTGAAGATAAAATCTTACACTATTAAAGAAAAAACTCCCAGCTCGCTGAAATATGTTCATTTGCTGAAAACCAACAAAACCACGAAAAGTTCTTGTATTTGAAGATAAAATCTTTTTGCTTTGAAGAAGAAAGATCCAGCTGACTGAAATAAGTTCATTCGATGAAAACCAACAAAAATTGACAAGAACCACGAAAAGTTCTTGTATTTTAAGATAAAATCTTACTCTATTAAGGAAAAAACTTCCAGCTCGCTGAAATCTGTTCATTTACTGAAAACCATCAAAACCACCAAAAGTTCTTGTATTTGAAGATAAAATCTTTTTGCTTTGAAGAAGAAAGATCAAGCTGACTGAAATAAGTTCATTAGATGAAAACCAACAAAAATTGACAAGAACCACAAAAAGTTATTGTATTTTAAGATAAAATCTTACTCTATTAAGGAAAAAACTTCCAGCTCGCTGAAATATGTTCATTTGCTGAAAACCATCAAAACCACGAAAAGTTATTGTATTTGAAGATAAAATCTTTTTTTTTTGAAGAAGAAAGATCCAGCTGACTGAAATAAGTTCATTAGATGAAAACCAACAAAAATTGACAAGAACCACGAAAAGTTCTTGTATTTTAAGATAAAATCTTACTCTATTCAGGAAAAAACTTCCAGCTCGCTGAAATATGTTCATTTGCTGAAAACCATCAAAACCACGAAAAGTTCTTGTATTTGAAGGTAAAATCTTTTTGCTTTGAAGAAGAAAGATCTAGCTGACTGAAATAAGTTCATTAGATGAAAACCAACAAAAATTGACAAGAACCACGAAAAGTTCTTGTATTTGAAGATAAAATCTTACACTATTAAAGAAAAAACTCCCAGCTCGCTGAAATATGTTCATTTGCTGAAAACCAACAAAACCACGAAAAGTTCTTGTATTTGAAGATAAAATCTTTTTGCTTTGAAGAAGAAAGATCCAGCTGACTGAAATAAGTTCATTAGATGAAAACCAACAAAAATTGACAAGAACCACGAAAAGTTCTTGTATTTTAAGATAAAATCTTACTCTATTAAGGAAAAAACTTCCAGCTCGCTGAAATCTGTTCATTTGCTGAAAACCATCAAAACCACCAAAAGTTCTTGTATTTGAAGATAAAATCTTTTTGCTTTGAAGAAGAAAGATCAAGCTGACTGAAATAAGTTCATTAGATGAAAACCAACAAAAATTGACAAGAACCACAAAAAGTTCTTGTATTTTAAGATAAAATCTTACTCTATTAAGGAAAAAACTTCCAGCTCGCTGAAATATGTTCATTTGCTGAAAACCATCAAAACCACAAAAAGTTCTTGTATTTGAAGATAAAATCTTTTTGCTTTGACGAAGATAGATCTAGCTGACTGAAATAAGTTCATTAGATGAAAACCAACAAAAATTGACAAGAACCACGAAAAGTTCTTGTATTTTAAGATAAAATCTTAGGCTGCCAAAGAAAAAACTTCCAGCTCGCTGAAATCTGTTCATTTGCTGAAAACCATCAAAACCACGAAAAGTTCTTGTATTTGAAGATAAAATCTTTTTGCTTTGAAGAAGAAAGATCTAGCTGACTGAAATAAGTTCATTAGATGAAAACCAACAAAAATTGACAAGAACCACGAAAAGTTCTAGTATTTTAAGATAAAATCTTACGCTATTAAAGAAAAAACACCCAGCTCGCTGAAATATGTTCATTTGCTGAAAACCAACAAAACCACGAAAAGTTCTTGTATTTGAAGATAAAATCTTTTTGCTTTGAAGAAGAAAGATCTAGCTGACTGAAATAAGTTCATTAGATGAAAACCAACAAAAATTGACAAGAACCACGAAAAGTTCTTGTATTTGAAGATAAAATCTTACTCTATTCAGGAAAAAACTTCCAGCTCGCTGAAATATGTTCATTTGCTCAAAACCATCAAAACCACGAAAAGTTCTTGTATTTGAAGGTAAAATCTTTTTGCTTTGAAGAAGAAAGATCTAGCTGACTGAAATAAGTTCATTAGATGAAAACCAACAAAAATTGACAAGAACCACGAAAAGTTCTTGTATTTGAAGATAAAATCTTACACTATTAAAGAAAAAACTCCCAGCTCGCTGAAAAATGTTCATTTGCTGAAAACCAACAAAACCACGAAAAGTTCTTGTATTTGAAGATAAAATCTTTTTGCTTTGAAGAAGAAAGATCCAGCTGACTGAAATAAGTTCATTAGATGAAAACCAACAAAAATTGACAAGAACCACGAAAAGTTCTTGTATTTTAAGATAAAATCTTACTCTATTAAGGAAAAAACTTCCAGCTCGCTGAAATCTGTTCATTTGCTGAAAACCATCAAAACCACCAAAAGTTCTTGTATTTGAAGATAAAATCTTTTTGCTTTGAAGAAGAAAGATCAAGCTGACTGAAATAAGTTCATTAGATGAAAACCAACAAAAATTGACAAGAACCACAAAAAGTTCTTGTATTTTAAGATAAAATCTTACTCTATTAAGGAAAAAACTTCCAGCTCGCTGAAATATGTTCATTTGCTGAAAACCATCAAAACCACGAAAAGTTCTTGTATTTGAAGATAAAATCTTTTTTTTTTGAAGAAGAAAGATCCAGCTGACTGAAATAAGTTCATTAGATGAAAACCAACAAAAATTGACAAGAACCACGAAAAGTTCTTGTATTTTAAGATAAAATCTTACTCTATTAAGGAAAAAACTTCCAGCTCGCTGAAATATGTTCATTTGCTGAAAACCATCAAAACCACTAAAAGTTCTTGTATTTGAAGGTAAAATCTTTTTGCTTTGAAGAAGAAAGATCTAGCTGACTGAAATAAGTTCATTAGATGAAAACCAACAAAAATTGACAAGAACCACGAAAAGTTCTTGTATTTGAAGATAAAATCTTACACTATTAAAGAAAAAACTCCCAGCTCGCTGAAATATGTTCATTTGCTGAAAACCAACAAAACCACGAAAAGTTCTTGTATTTGAAGATAAAATCTTTTTGCTTTGAAGAAGAAAGATCCAGCTGACTGAAATAAGTTCATTAGATGAAAACCAACAAAAATTGACAAGAACCACGAAAAGTTCTTGTATTTTAAGATAAAATCTTACTCTATTAAGGAAAAAACTTCCAGCTCGCTGAAATCTGTTCATTTGCTGAAAACCATCAAAACCACCAAAAGTTCTTGTATTTGAAGATAAAATCTTTTTGCTTTGAAGAAGAAAGATCAAGCTGACTGAAATAAGTTCATTAGATGAAAACCAACAAAAATTGACAAGAACCACAAAAAGTTATTGTATTTTAAGATAAAATCTTACTCTATTAAGGAAAAAACTTCCAGCTCGCTGAAATATGTTCATTTGCTGAAAACCATCAAAACCACAAAAAGTTCTTGTATTTGAAGATAAAATCTTTTTTTTTTGAAGAAGAAAGATCCAGCTGACTGAAATAAGTTCATTAGATGAAAACCAACAAAAATTGACAAGAACCACGAAAAGTTCTTGTATTTTAAGATAAAATCTTACTCTATTCAGGAAAAAACTTCCAGCTCGCTGAAATATGTTCATTTGCTGAAAACCATCAAAACCACGAAAAGTTCTTGTATTTGAAGATAAAATCTTTTTTTTTTGAAGAAGAAAGATCCAGCTGACTGAAATAAGTTCATTTGACGAAAACCAACAAAAATTGACAAGAACCACGAAAAGTTCTTGTATTTTAAGATAAAATCTTACTCTATTAAGGAAAAAACTTCCAGCTCGCTGAAATATGTTCATTTGCTGAAAACCATCAAAACCACAAAAAGTTCTTGTATTTGAAGATAAAATCTTTTTTTTTTGAAGAAGAAAGATCCAGCTGACTGAAATAAGTTCATTAGATGAAAACCAACAAAAATTGACAAGAACCACGAAAAGTTCTTGTATTTTAAGATAAAATCTTACTCTATTCAGGAAAAATTTTCCAGCTCGCTGAAATATGTTCATTTGCTGAAAACCATCAAAACCACGAAAAGTTCTTGTATTTGAAGATAAAATCTTTTTGCTTTGAAGAAGAAAGATCTAGCTGACTGAAATAAGTTCATTAGATGAAAACCAACAAAAATTGACAAGAACCACGAAAAGTTCTTGTATTTTAAGATAAAATCTTACTCTATTCAGGAAAAAACTTCCAGCTCGCTGAAATATGTTCATTTGCTGAAAACCATCAAAACCACGAAAAGTTCTTGTATTTGAAGATAAAATCTTTTTGCTTTGAAGAAGAAAGATCTAGCTGACTGAAATAAGTTCATCAGATGAAAACCAACAAAAATTGACAAGAACCACGAAAAGTTCTTGTATTTTAAGATAGAATCTTACTCTATTAAGGAAATAACTTCCAGCTCGCTGAAATCTGTTCATTTGCTGAAAACCATCAAAACCACGAAAAGTTCTTGTATTTGAAGATAAAATCTTTTTGCTTTGAAGAAGAAAGATCCAGCTGACTGAAATAAGTTCATTAGATGAAAACCAACAAAAATTGACAAGAACCACGAAAAGTTCTTGTATTTTAAGATAAAATATTACTCTATTAAGGAAAAAACTCCCAGCTCGCTTAAATATGTTCATTTGCTGAAAACCATCAAAACCACGAAAAGTTCTTGTATTTGAAGATAAAATCTTTTTGCTTTGAAGAAGAAAGATCTAGCTGACTGAAATAAGTTCATTCGATGAAAACCAACAAAAATTGACAAGAACCACGAAAAGTTCTTGTATTTTAAGATAAAATCTTACTCTATTAAGGAACAAAATTCCAGCTCGCTGAAATATGTTCATTTGCTGAAAACCATCAAAACCACGAAAAGTTCTTGTATTTGAAGATAAAATCTTTTTGCTTTGAAGAAGAAAGATCCAGCTGACTGAAATAAGTTCATTAGATGAAAACCAACAAAAATTGACAAGAACCACGAAAAGTTCTTGTATTTTAAGATAAAATCTTACTCTATTAAGGAAAAAACTTCCAGCTCGCTGAAATATGTTCATTTGCTGAAAACCAACAAAACCACGAAAAGTTCTTGTATTTGAAGATAAAATCTTTTTGCTTTGAAGAAGAAAGATCTAGCTGACTGAAATAAGTTCATTAGATGAAAACCAACAAAAATTGACAAGAAACACGAAAAGTTCTTGTATTTTAAGATAAAATCTTACTCTATTAAGGAAAAAATTCCAGCTCGCTGAAATATGTTCATTTGCTGAAAACCATCAAAACCACGAAAAGTTCTTGTATTTGAAGATAAAATCTTTTTGCTTTGAAGAAGAAAGATCCAGCTGACTGAAATAAGTTCATTAGATGAAAACCAACAAAAATTGACAAGAACCACGAAAAGTTCTTGTATTTTAAGATAAAATCTTACTCTATTAAGGAAAAAACTTCCAGCTCGCTGAAATCTGTTCATTTGCTGAAAACCATCAAAACCACGAAAAGTTCTTGCATTTGAAGATAAAATCTTTTTGCTTTGAAGAAGAAAGATCTAGCTGACTGAAATAAGTTCATTAGATGAAAACCAACAAAAATTGACAAGAACCACGAAATGTTCTAGTATTTTAAGATAAAATCTTACGCTATTAAAGAAAAAACTCCCAGCTCGCTGAAATATGTTCATTTGCTGAAAACCAACAAAACCACGAAAAGTTCTTGTATTTGAAGATAAAATCTTTTTGCTTTGAAGAAGAAAGATCTAGCTGACTGAAATAAGTTCATTAGATGAAAACCAACAAAAATTGACAAGAAACACGAAAAGTTCTTGTATTTTAAGATAAAATCTTACTCTATGAAGGAAAAAACTTCCAGCTCGCTGAAATATGTTCATTTGCTGAAAACCAACAAAACCACGAAAAGTTCTTGTATTTGAAGATAAAATCTTTTTGCTTTGAAGAAGAAAGATCTAGCTGACTGAAATAAGTTCATTAGATGAAAACCAACAAAAATTGACAAGAACCACGAAAAGTTCTTGTATTTTAAGATAAAATCTTAGGCTACTAAAGAAAAAACTTCCAGCTCGCTGAAATCTGTTCATTTGCTGAAAACCATCAAAACCACGAAAAGTTCTTGTATTTGAAGATAAAATCTTTTTGCTTTGAAGAAGAAAGATCTAGCTGACTGAAATAAGTTGATTAGATGAAAACCAACAAAAATTGACAAGAACCACGAAAAGTTCTTGTATTTGAAGATAAAATCTTACTCTATTCAGGAAAAAACTTCCAGCTCGCTGAAATATGTTCATTTCCTCAAAACCATCAAAACCACGAAAAGTTCTTGTATTTGAAGGTAAAATCTTTTTGCTTTGAAGAAGAAAGATCTAGCTGACTGAAATAAGTTCATTAGATGAAAACCAACAAAAATTGACAAGAACCACGAAAAGTTCTTGTATTTTAAGATAAAATCTTACTCCATTAAGGAAAAAACTTCCAGCTCGCTGAAATATGTTCATTTGCTGAAAACCATCAAAACCACGAAAAGTTCTTGTATTTGAAGATAAAATCTTTTTTTTGAAGAAGAAGAAAGATCCAGCTGACTGAAATAAGTTCATTAGATGAAAACCAACAAAAATTGACAAGAACCACGAAAAGTTCTTGTATTTTAAGATAAAATCTTACTCTATTCAGGAAAAAACTTCCAGCTCGCTGAAATATGTTCATTTGCTGAAAACCATCAAAACAACGAAATGTTCTTGCATTTGAAGATAAAATCTTTTTGCTTTGAAGAAGAAAGATCCAGCTGACTGAAATAAGTTCATTAGATGAAAACCAACAAAAATTGACAAGAACCACGAAAAGTTCTAGTATTTTAAGATAAAATCTTACGCTATTAAAGAAAAAACTCCCAGCTCGCTGAAATATGTTCATTTGCTGAAAACCAACAAAACCACGAAAAGTTCTTGTATTTGAAGATAAAATCATTTTGCTTTGAAGAAGAAAGATCTAGCTGACTGAAATAAGTTCATCACATGAAAACCAACAAAAATTGACAAGAAACACGAAAAGTTCTTGTATTTTAAGATAAAATCTTACTCTATGGAGGAAAAAACTTCCAGCTCGCTGAAATATGTTCATTTGCTGAAAACCAACAAAACCACGAAAAGTTCTTGTATTTGAAGATAAAATCTTTTTGCTTTGAAGAAGAAAGATCTAGCTGACTGAAATAAGTTCATTAGATGAAAACCAACAAAAATTGACAAGAACCACGAAAAGTTCTTGTATTTTAAGATAAAATCTTAGGCTACTAAAGAAAAAACTTCCAGCTCGCTGAAATATGTTCATTTGCTCAAAACCATCAAAACCACGAAAAGTTCTTGTATTTGAAGGTAAAATCTTTTTGCTTTGAAGAAGAAAGATCTAGCTGACTGAAATAAGTTCATTAGATGAAAACCAACAAAAATTGACAAGAACCACGAAAAGTTCTTGTATTTGAAGATAAAATCTTACGCTATTAAAGAAAAAACTCCCAGCTCGCTGAAATCTGTTCATTTGCTGAAAACCAACAAAACCACGAAAAGTTCTTGTATTTGAAGATAAACTCTTTTTGCTTTGAAGAAGAAAGATCCAAATGACTGAAATACGTTCATTAGATGAAAACCAACAAAAATTGACAAGAACCACGAAAAGTTCTTGTATTTTAAGATAAAATCTTAGGCTACTAAAGAAAAAACTTCCAGCTCGCTGAAATATGTTCATTTGCTCAAAACCATCAAAACCACGAAAAGTTCTTGTATTTGAAGGTAAAATCTTTTTGCTTTGAAGAAGAAAGATCTAGCTGACTGAAATAAGTTCATTAGATGAAAACCAACAAAAATTGACAAGAACCACGAAAAGTTCTTGTATTTGAAGATAAAATCTTACGCTATTAAAGAAAAAACTCCCAGCTCGCTGAAATCTGTTCATTTGCTGAAAACCAACAAAACCACGAAAAGTTCTTGTATTTGAAGATAAACTCTTTTTGCTTTGAAGAAGAAAGATCCAAATGACTGAAATACGTTCATTAGATGAAAACCAACAAAAATTGACAAGAACCACGAAAAGTTCTTGTATTTTAAGATAAAATCTTACTCTATTAAGGAAAAAACTTCCAGCTCGCTGAAATATGTTCATTTGCTGAAAACCATCAAAACCACGAAAAGTTCTTGTATTTGAAGATAAAATCTTTTTGCTTTGAAGAAGAAAGATCTAGCTGACTGAAATAAGTTCATTAGATGAAAACCAACAAAAATTGACAAGAACCACGAAAAGTTCTTGTATTTTAAGATAAAATCTTACTCTATTCAGGAAAAAACTTCCAGCTCGCTGAAATATGTTCATTTGCTGAAAACCATCAAAACCACGAAAAGTTCTTGTATTTGAAGATAAAATCTTTTTGCTTTGAAGAAGAAAGATCCAGCTGACTGAAATAAGTTCATTAGATGAAATCCAACAAAAATTGACAAGAACCACGAAAAGTTCTTGTATTTTAAGATAAAATCTTACTCTATTAAGGAAAAAACATCCAGCTCGCTGAAATATGTTCATTTGCTGAAAACCATCAAAACCACGAAAAGTTCTTGTATTTGAAGATAAAATCTTTTTGCTTTGAAGAAGAAAGATCTTGCTGACTGAAATAAGTTCATCAGATGAAAACCAACAAAAATTGACAAGAACCACGAAAAGTTCTTGTATTTTAAGATAGAATCTTACTCTGTTAAGAAAATAACTTCCAGCTCGCTGAAATATGTTCATTTGCTGAAAACCATCAAAACCACGAAAAGTTCTTGTATTTGAAGATAAAATCTTTTTGCTTTGAAGAAGAAAGATCTAGCTGACTGAAATAAGTTCATTAGATGAAAACAAACAAAAATTGACAAGAAACACGAAAAGTTCTTGTATTTTAAGATAAAATCTTACTCTATGAAGGAAAAAACTTCCAGCTCGCTGAAATATGTTCATTTGCTGAAAACCAACAAAACCACGAAAAGTTCTTGTATTTGAAGATAAAATCTTTTTGCTTTGAAGAAGAAAGATCTAGCTGACTGAAATAAGTTCATTAGATGAAAACCAACAAAAATTGACAAGAACCACGAAAAGTTCTTGTATTTTAAGATAAAATCTTAGGCTACTAAAGAAAAAACTTCCAGCTCGCTGAAATCTGTTCATTTGCTGAAAACCATCAAAACCACGAAAAGTTCTTGTATTTGAAGATAAAATCTTTTTGCTTTGAAGAAGAAAGATCTAGCTGACTGAAATAAGTTCATTAGATGAAAACCAACAAAAATTGACAAGAACCACGAAAAGTTCTTGTATTTGAAGATAAAATCTTACTCTATTCAGGAAAAAACTTCCAGCTCGCTGAAATATGTTCATTTCCTCAAAACCATCAAAACCACGAAAAGTTCTTGTATTTGAAGGTAAAATCTTTTTGCTTTGAAGAAGAAAGATCTAGCTGACTGAAATAAGTTCATTAGATGAAAACCAACAAAAATTGACAAGAACCACGAAAAGTTCTTGTATTTGAAGATAAAATCTTACTCTATTAAGGAAAAAACTCCCAGCTCGCTGAAATATGTTCATTTGCTGAAAACCATCAAAACCACCAAAAGTTCTTGTATTTGAAGATAAAATCTTTTTTTTTTGAAGAAGAAAGATCCAGCTGACTGAAATAAGTTCATTAGATGAAAACCAACAAAAATTGACAAGAACCACGAAAAGTTCTTGTATTTTAAGATAAAATCTTACTCTATTCAGGAAAAAACTTCCAGCTCGCTGAAATATGTTCATTTGCTGAAAACCATCAAAACAACGAAATGTTCTTGCATTTGAAGATAAAATCTTTTTGCTTTGAAGAAGAAAGATCCAGCTGACTGAAATAAGTTCATTAGATGAAAACCAACAAAAATTGACAAGAACCACGAAAAGTTCTAGTATTTTAAGATAAAATCTTACGCTATTAAAGAAAAAACTCCCAGCTCGCTGAAATATGTTCATTTGCTGAAAACCAACAAAACCACGAAAAGTTCTTGTATTTGAAGATAAAATCTTTTTGCTTTGAAGAAGCAAGATCTAGCTGACTGAAATAAGTTCATTAGATGAAAACCAACAAAAATTGACAAGAAACACGAAAAGTTCTTGTATTTTAAGATAAAATCTTACTCTATGAAGGAAAAAACTTCCAGCTCGCTTAAATATGTTCATTTGCTGAAAACCAACAAAACCACGAAAAGTTCTTGTATTTGAAGATAAAATCTTTTTGCTTTGAAGAAGAAAGATCGAGCTGACTGAAATAAGTTCATTAGATGAAAACCAACAAAAATTGACAAGAACCACGAAAAGTTCTTGTATTTTAAGATAAAATCTTAGGCTACTAAAGAAAAAACTTCCAGCTCGCTGAAATATGTTCATTTGCTCAAAACCATCAAAACCACGAAAAGTTCTTGTATTTGAAGGTAAAATCTTTTTGCTTTGAAGAAGAAAGATCTAGCTGACTGAAATAAGTTCATTAGATGAAAACCAACAAAAATTGACAAGAACCACGAAAAGTTCTTGTATTTGAAGATAAAATCTTACGCTATTAAAGAAAAAACTCCCAGCTCGCTGAAATCTGTTCATTTGCTGAAAACCAACAAAACCACGAAAAGTTCTTGTATTTGAAGATAAACTCTTTTTGCTTTGAAGAAGAAAGATCCAAATGACTGAAATACGTTCATTAGATGAAAACCAACAAAAATTGACAAGAACCACGAAAAGTTCTTGTATTTTAAGATAAAATCTTACTCTATTAAGGAAAAAACTTCCAGCTCGCTGAAATATGTTCATTTGCTGAAAACCATCAAAACCACGAAAAGTTCTTGTATTTGAAGATAAAATCTTTTTGCTTTGAAGAAGAAAGATCTAGCTGACTGAAATAAGTTCATTAGATGAAAACCAACAAAAATTGACAAGAACCACGAAAAGTTCTTGTATTTTAAGATAAAATCTTACTCTATTCAGGAAAAAACTTCCAGCTCGCTGAAATATGTTCATTTGCTGAAAACCATCAAAACCACGAAAAGTTCTTGTATTTGAAGATAAAATCTTTTTGCTTTGAAGAAGAAAGATCCAGCTGACTGAAATAAGTTCATTAGATGAAATCCAACAAAAATTGACAAGAACCACGAAAAGTTCTTGTATTTTAAGATAAAATCTTACTCTATTAAGGAAAAAACATCCAGCTCGCTGAAATATGTTCATTTGCTGAAAACCATCAAAACCACGAAAAGTTCTTGTATTTGAAGATAAAATCTTTTTGCTTTGAAGAAGAAAGATCTTGCTGACTGAAATAAGTTCATCAGATGAAAACCAACAAAAATTGACAAGAATCACGAAAAGTTCTTGTATTTTAAGATAGAATCTTACTCTATTAAGAAAATAACTTCCAGCTCGCTGAAATATGTTCATTTGCTGAAAACCATCAAAACCACGAAAAGTTCTTGTATTTGAAGATAAAATCTTTTTGCTTTGAAGAAGAAAGATCTAGCTGACTGAAATAAGTTCATTAGATGAAAACCAACAAAAATTGACAAGAACCACGAAAAGTTCTTGTATTTTAAGATAAAATCTTACTCTATTAAGGAACAAAATTCCAGCTCGCTGAAATATGTTCATTTGCTGAAAACCATCAAAACCACGAAAAGTTCTTGTATTTGAAGATAAAATCTTTTTGCTTTGAAGAAGAAAGATCTAGCTGACTGAACTAAGTTCATTAGATGAAAACCAACAAAAATTGACAAGAACCACGAAAAGTTCTTGTATTTTAAGATAAAATCTTACTCTATTAAGGAAAAAACTTCCAGCTCGCTGAAATATGTTCATTTCCTGAAAACCATCAAAACAACGAAAAGTTCTTGTATTTGAAGATAAAATCTTTTTGCTTTGAAGAAGAAAGATCGAGCTGACTGAAATAAGTTCATCAGATAAAAACCAACAAAAATTGACAAGAACCACATTTGCTGAAAACCAACAAAACCACGAAAAGTTCTTGTATTAGAAGATAAACTCTTTTTGCTTTGAAGAAGAAAGATCCAGCTGACTGAAATACGTTCATTAGATGAAAACCAACAAAAATTGACAAGAACCACGAAAAGTTCTTGTATTTTAAGATAAAATCTTACTCTATTAAGGAAAAAACATCCAGCTCGCTGAAATATGTTCATTTGCTGAAAACCATCAAAACTACGAAAAGTTCTTGTATTTGAAGATAAAATCTTTTTGCTTTGAAGAAGAAAGATCAAGCTGACTGAAATCAGTTCATTAGATGAAAACCAACAAAAATTGACAAGAACCACGAAAAGTTCTTGTATTTTAAGATAGAATCTTACTCTATTCAGGAAATAACTTCCAGCTCGCTGAAATCTGTTCATTTGCTGAAAACCATCAAAACCACGAAAAGTTCTTGTATTTGAAGATAAAATCTTTTTGCTTTGAAGAAGAAAGATCCAGCTGACTGAAATAAGTTCATTAGATGAAAACCAACAAAAATTGACAAGAACCACGAAAAGTTCTTGTATTTTAAGATAAAATCTTACTCTATTAAGGAAAAAACCTCCAGCTCGCTGAAATCTGTTCATTTGCTGAAAACCATCAAAACCACCAAAAGTTCTTGTATTTGAAGATAAAATCTTTTTGCTTTGAAGAAGAAAGATCAAGCTGACTGAAATAAGTTCATTAGATGAAAACCAACAAAAATTGACAAGAACCACGAAAAGTTCTTGTATTTTAACATAAAATCTTACTCTATTAAGGAAATAACTTCCAGCTCGCTGAAATCTGTTCATTTGCTGAAAACCATCAAAACCACGAAAAGTTCTTGTATTTCAAGATAAAATCTTTTTGCTTTGAAGAAGAAAGATCTAGCTGACTGAAATAAGTTCATTAGATGAAAACCAACAAAAATTGACAAGAACCACGAAAAGTTCTTGTATTTTAAGATAAAATCTTACTCTATTCAGGAAAAAACTTCCAGCTCGCTGAAATCTGTTCATTTGCTGAAAACCATCAAAACCACGAAAAGTTCTTGTATTTGAAGATAAAATCTTTTTGCTTTGAAGAAGAAAGATCTAGCTGACTGAAATAAGTTCATCAGATGAAAACCAACAAAAATTGACAAGAACCACATTTGCTGAAAACCAACAAAACCACGAAAAGTTCTTGTATTTGAAGCTAAACTCTTTTTGCTTTGAAGAAGAAAGATCCAGCTGACTGAAATACGTTCATTAGATGAAAACCAACAAAAATTGACAAGAACCACGAAAAGTTCTTGTATTTTAAGATAAAATCTTACTCTATGAAGGAAAAAACATCCAGCTCGCTGGAATATGTTCATTTGCTGAAAACCATCAAAACCACGAAAAGTTCTTGTATTTGAAGATAAAATCTTTTTGCTTTGAAGAAGAAAGATCTAGCTGACTGAAATAAGTTCATTAGATGAAAACCAACAAAAATTGACAAGAACCACGAAAAGTTCTTGAATTTTAAGATAGAACCTTACTCTATTAAGGAAACAACTTCCAGCTCGCTGAAATCTGTTCATTTGCTGAAAACCATCAAAACCACGAAAAGTTCTTGTATTTGAAGATAAAATCTTTTTGCTTTGAAGAAGAAAGATCCAGCTGACTGAAATACGTTCATTAGATGAAAACCAACAAAAATTGACAAGAACCACGAAAAGTTCTTGTATTTTAAGATAAAATCTTACTCTATGAAGGAAAAAACATCCAGCTCGCTGAAATATGTTCATTTGCTGAAAACCATCAAAACCACGAAAAGTTCTTGTATTTGAAGATAAAATCTTTTTGCTTTGAAGAAGAAAGATCTAGCTGACTGAAATAAGTTCATTAGATGAAAACCAACAAAAATTGACAAGAACCACGAAAAGTTCTTGTATATTAAGATAAAATCTTACTCTATTAAGGAACAAAATTCCAGCTCGCTGAAATATGTTCATTTGCTGAAAACCATCAAAACCACGAAAAGTTCTTGTATTTGAAGATAAAATCTTTTTGCTTTGAAGAAGAAAGATCTAGCTGACTGAACTAAGTTCATTAGATGAAAACCAACAAAAATTGACAAGAACCACGAAAAGTTCTTGTATTTTAAGATAAAATCTTACTCTATTAAGGAAAAAACATCCAGCTCGCTGAAATATGTTCATTTGCTGAAAACCATCAAAACTACGAAAAGTTCTTGTATTTGAAGATAAAATCTTTTTGCTTTGAAGAAGAAAGATCTAGCTGACTGAAATAAGTTCATTAGATGAAAACCAACAAAAATTGACAAGAAACACGAAAAGTTCTTGTATTTTAAGATAAAATCTTACTCTATGAAGGAAAAAACTTCCAGCTCGCTGAAATATGTTCATTTGCTGAAAACCAACAAAACCACGAAAAGTTCTTGTATTTGAAGATAAAATCTTTTTGCTTTGAAGAAGAAAGATCGAGCTGACTGAAATAAGTTCATTAGATGAAAACCAACAAAAATTGACAAGAACCACGAAAAGTTCTTGTATTTTAAGATAAAATCTTAGGCTACTAAAGAAAAAACTTCCAGCTCGCTGAAATATGTTCATTTGCTCAAAACCATCAAAACCACGAAAAGTTCTTGTATTTGAAGGTAAAATCTTTTTGCTTTGAAGAAGAAAGATCTAGCTGACTGAAATAAGTTCATTAGATGAAAACCAACAAAAATTGACAAGAACCACGAAAAGTTCTTGTATTTGAAGATAAAATCTTACGCTATTAAAGAAAAAACTCCCAGCTCGCTGAAATCTGTTCATTTGCTGAAAACCAACAAAACCACAAAAAGTTCTTGTATTTGAAGATAAACTCTTTTTGCTATGAAGAAGAAAGATCCAAATGACTGAAATACGTTCATTAGATGAAAACCAACAAAAATTGACAAGAACCACGAAAAGTTCTTGTATTTTAAGATAAAATCTTACTCTATTAAGGAAAAAACTTCCAGCTCGCTGAAATATGTTCATTTGCTGAAAACCATCAAAACCACGAAAAGTTCTTGTATTTGAAGATAAAATCTTTTTGCTTTGAAGAAGAAAGATCTAGCTGACTGAAATAAGTTCATTAGATGAAAACCAACAAAAATTGACAAGAACCACGAAAAGTTCTTGTATTTTAAGATAAAATCTTACTCTATTCAGGAAAAAACTTCCAGCTCGCTGAAATATGTTCATTTGCTGAAAACCATCAAAACCACGAAAAGTTCTTGTATTTGAAGATAAAATCTTTTTGCTTTGAAGAAGAAAGATCCAGCTGACTGAAATAAGTTCATTAGATGAAATCCAACAAAAATTGACAAGAACCACGAAAAGTTCTTGTATTTTAAGATAAAATCTTACTCTATTAAGGAAAAAACATCCAGCTCGCTGAAATATGTTCATTTGCTGAAAACCATCAAAACCACGAAAAGTTCTTGTATTTGAAGATAAAATCTTTTTGCTTTGAAGAAGAAAGATCTTGCTGACTGAAATAAGTTCATCAGATGAAAACCAACAAAAATTGACAAGAACCACGAAAAGTTCTTGTATTTTAAGATAGAATCTTACTCTATTAAGAAAATAACTTCCAGCTCGCTGAAATATGTTCATTTGCTGAAAACCATCAAAACCACGAAAAGTTCTTGTATTTGAAGATAAAATCTTTTTGCTTTGAAGAAGAAAGATCTAGCTGACTGAAATAAGTTCATTAGATGAAAACCAACAAAAATTGACAAGAACCACGAAAAGTTCTTGTATTTTAAGATAAAATATTACTCTATTAAGGAAAAAACTCCCAGCTCGCTTAAATATGTTCATTTGCTGAAAACCATCAAAACCACGAAAAGTTCTTGTATTTGAAGATAAAATCTTTTTGCTTTGAAGAAGAAAGATCTAGCTGACTGAAATAAGTTCATTAGATGAAAACCAACAAAAATTGACAAGAACCACGAAAAGTTCTTGTATTTTAAGATAAAATCTTACTCTATTAAGGAACAAAATTCCAGCTCGCTGAAATATGTTCATTTGCTGAAAACCATCAAAACCACGAAAAGTTCTTGTATTTGAAGATAAAATCTTTTTGCTTTGAAGAAGAAAGATCTAGCTGACTGAACTAAGTTCATTAGATGAAAACCAACAAAAATTGACAAGAACCACGAAAAGTTCTTGTATTTTAAGATAAAATCTTACTCTATTAAGGAAAAAACTTCCAGCTCGCTGAAATATGTTCATTTCCTGAAAACCATCAAAACAACGAAAAGTTCTTGTATTTGAAGATAAAATCTTTTTGCTTTGAAGAAGAAAGATCGAGCTGACTGAAATAAGTTCATCAGATGAAAACCAACAAAAATTGACAAGAACCACATTTGCTGAAAACCAACAAAACCACGAAAAGTTCTTGTATTAGAAGATAAACTCTTTTTGCTTTGAAGAAGAAAGATCCAGCTGACTGAAATACGTTCATTAGATGAAAACCAACAAAAATTGACAAGAACCACGAAAAGTTCTTGTATTTTAAGATAAAATCTTACTCTATTAAGGAAAAAACATCCAGCTCGCTGAAATATGTTCATTTGCTGAAAACCATCAAAACTACGAAAAGTTCTTGTATTTGAAGATAAAATCTTTTTGCTTTGAAGAAGAAAGATCAAGCTGACTGAAATCAGTTCATTAGATGAAAACCAACAAAAATTGACAAGAACCACGAAAAGTTCTTGTATTTTAAGATAGAATCTTACTCTATTCAGGAAATAACTTCCAGCTCGCTGAAATCTGTTCATTTGCTGAAAACCATCAAAACCACGAAAAGTTCTTGTATTAGAAGATAAAATCTTTTTGCTTTGAAGAAGAAAGATCCAGCTGACTGAAATACGTTCATTAGATGAAAACCAACAAAAATTGACAAGAACCACGAAAAGTTCTTGTATTTTAAGATAAAATCTTACTCTATTAAGGAAAAAACATCCAGCTCGCTGAAATATGTTCATTTGCTGAAAACCATCAAAACTACGAAAAGTTCTTGTATTTGAAGATAAAATCTTTTTGCTTTGAAGAAGAAAGATCAAGCTGACTGAAATCAGTTCATTAGATGAAAACCAACAAAAATTGACAAGAACCACGAAAAGTTCTTGTATTTTAAGATAGAATCTTACTCTATTCAGGAAATAACTTCCAGCTCGCTGAAATCTGTTCATTTGCTGAAAACCATCAAAACCACGAAAAGTTCTTGTATTTGAAGATAAAATCTTTTTGCTTTGAAGAAGAAAGATCAAGCTGACTGAAATAAGTTCATTAGATGAAAACCAACAAAAATTGACAAGAACCACGAAAAGTTCTTGTATTTTAAGATAAAATCTTACTCTCTTAAGGAAAAAACTTCCAGCTCGCTGAAATATGTTCATTTGCTGAAAACCATCAAAACCACGAAAAGTTCTTGTATTTGAAGATAAAATCTTTTTGCTTTGAAGAAGAAAGATCCAGCTGACTGAAATAAGTTCATTAGATGAAAACCAACAAAAATTGACAAGAACCACGAAAAGTTCTTGTATTTTAAGATAGAATCTTACTCTATTAAGGAAAAAACCTCCAGCTCGCTGAAATCTGTTCATTTGCTGAAAACCATCAAAACCACCAAAAGTTCTTGTATTTGAAGATAAAATCTTTTTGCTTTGAAGAAGAAAGATCAAGCTGACTGAAATAAGTTCATTAGATGAAAACCAACAAAAATTGACAAGAACCACGAAAAGTTCTTGTATTTTAACATAAAATCTTACTCTATTAAGGAAATAACTTCCAGCTCGCTGAAATCTGTTCATTTGCTGAAAACCATCAAAACCACGAAAAGTTCTTGTATTTCAAGATAAAATCTTTTTGCTTTGAAGAAGAAAGATCTAGCTGACTGAAATAAGTTCATTAGATGAAAACCAACAAAAATTGACAAGAACCACGAAAAGTTCTTGCATTTTAAGATAAAATCTTACTCTATTCAGGAAAAAACTTCCAGCTCGCTGAAATCTGTTCATTTGCTGAAAACCATCAAAACCACGAAAAGTTCTTGTATTTGAAGATAAAATCTTTTTGCTTTGAAGAAGAAAGATCTAGCTGACTGAAATAAGTTCATCAGATGAAAACCAACAAAAATTGACAAGAACCACATTTGCTGAAAACCAACAAAACCACGAAAAGTTCTTGTATTTGAAGCTAAACTCTTTTTGCTTTGAAGAAGAAAGATCCAGCTGACTGAAATACGTTCATTAGATGAAAACCAACAAAAATTGACAAGAACCACGAAAAGTTCTTGTATTTTAAGATACAATCTTACTCTATGAAGGAAAAAACATCCAGCTCGCTGAAATATGTTCATTTGCTGAAAACCATCAAAACCACGAAAAGTTCTTGTATTTGAAGATAAAATCTTTTTGCTTTGAAGAAGAAAGATCTAGCTGACTGAAATAAGTTCATTAGATGAAAACCAACAAAAATTGACAAGAACCACGAAAAGTTCTTGTATTTTAAGATAAAATCTTACTCTATTAAGGAACAAAATTCCAGCTCGCTGAAATATGTTCATTTGCTGAAAACCATCAAAACCACGAAAAGTTCTTGTATTTGAAGATAAAATCTTTTTGCTTTGAAGAAGAAAGATCTAGCTGACTGAACTAAGTTCATTAGATGAAAACCAACAAAAATTGACAAGAACCACGAAAAGTTCTTGTATTTTAAGATAAAATCTTACTCTATTAAGGAAAAAACATCCAGCTCGCTGAAATATGTTCATTTGCTGAAAACCATCAAAACTACGAAAAGTTCTTGTATTTGAAGATAAAATCTTTTTGCTTTGAAGAAGAAAGATCAAGCTGACTGAAATCAGTTCATTAGATGAAAACCAACAAAAATTGACAAGAACCACGAAAAGTTCTTGTATTTTAAGATAGAATCTTACTCTATTAAGGAAATAACTTCCAGCTCGCTGAAATCTGTTCATTTGCTGAAAACCATCAAAACCACGAAAAGTTCTTGTATTTGAAGATAAAATCTTTTTGCTTTGAAGAAGAAAGATCCAGCTGACTGAAATAAGTTCATTAGATGAAAACCAACAAAAATTGACAAGAACCACGAAAAGTTCTTGTATTTTAAGATAAAATCTTACTCTATTAAGGAAAAAACTTCCAGCTCGCTGAAATCTGTTCATTTGCTGAAAACCATCAAAACCACCAAAAGTTCTTGTATTTGAAGATAAAATCTTTTTGCTTTGAAGAAGAAAGATCAAGCTGACTGAAATAAATTCATTAGATGAAAACCAACAAAAATTGACAAGAACCACGAAAAGTTCTTGTATTTTAACATAAAATCTTACTCTATTAAGGAAATAACTTCCAGCTCGCTGAAATCTGTTCATTTGCTGAAAACCATCAAAACCACGAAAAGTTCTTGTATTTGAAGATAAAATCTTTTTGCTTTGAAGAAGAAAGATCCAGCTGACTGAAATAAGTTCATTTGATGAAAACCAACAAAAATTGACAAGAACCACGAAAAGTTCTTGTATTTTAAGATAAAATCTTACTCTATTAAGGAAAAAACTTCCAGCTCGCTGAAATATGTTCATTTGCTGAAAACCATCAAAACCACGAAAAGTTCTTGTATTTGAAGATAAAATCTTTTTGCTTTGAAGAAGAAAGATCCAGCTGACTGAAATAAGTTCATGAGATGAAAACCAACAAAAATTGACAAGAACCGCGAAAAGTTCTTGTATTTTAAGATAAAATCTTACTCTATTAAGGAAAAAACTTCCAGCTCGCTGAAATCTGTTCATTTGCTGAAAACCATCAAAACCACGAAAAGTTCTTGTATTTGAAGATAAAATCTTTTTGCTTTGAAGAAGAAAGATCTAGCTGACTGAAATAAGTTCATCAGATGAAAACCAACAAAAATTGACAAGAACCACATTTGCTGAAAACCAACAAAACCACGAAAAGTTCTTGTATTTGAAGCTAAACTCTTTTTGCTTTGATGAAGAAAGATCCAGCTGACTGAAATACGTTCATTAGATGAAAACCAACAAAAATTGACAAGAACCACGAAAAGTTCTTGTATTTTAAGATAAAATCTTACTCTATGAAGGAAAAAACATCCAGCTCGCTGAAATATGTTCATTTGCTGAAAACCATCAAAACCACGAAAAGTTCTTGTATTTGAAGATAAAATCTTTTTGCTTTGAAGAAGAAAGATCTAGCTGACTGAAATAAGTTCATTAGATGAAAACCAACAAAAATTGACAAGAACCACGAAAAGTTCTTGAATTTTAAGATAGAACCTTACTCTATTAAGGAAACAACTTCCAGCTCGCTGAAATCTGTTCTTTTGCTGAAAACCATCAAAACCACGAAAAGTTCTTGTATTTGAAGATAAAATCTTTTTGCTTTGAAGAAGAAAGATCTAGCTGACTGAAATAAGTTCATTAGATGAAAACCAACAAAAATTGACAAGAACCACGAAAAGTTCTTGTATTTTAAGATAAAATCTTACTCTATTCAGGAAAAAACTTCCAGCTCGCTGAAATATGTTCATTTGCTGAAAACCATCAAAACCACGAAAAGTTCTTGTATTTGAAGATAAAAATCCTTTTGCTTTGAAGAAGAAAGATCTAGCTGACTGAAATAAGTTCATCAGATGAAAACCAACAAAAATTGACAAGAACCACGAAAAGTTCTTGTATTTTAAGATAGAATCTTACTCTATTAAGGAAATAACTTCCAGCTCGCTGAAATCTGTTCATTTGCTGAAAACCATCAAAAGCACGAAAAGTTCTTGTATTTGAAGATAAAATCTTTTTGCTTTGAAGAAGAAAGATCTAGCTGACTGAAATAAGTTCATTAGATGAAAACCAACAAAAATTGACAAGAACCACGAAAAGTTCTTGTATTTTAAGATAAAATATTACTCTATTAAGGAAAAAACTCCCAGCTCGCTGAAATATGTTCATTTGCTGAAAACCATCAAAACCACGAAAAGTTCTTGTATTTGAAGCTAAAATCTTTTTGCTTTGAAGAAGAAAGATCTAGCTGACTGAAATAAGTTCATTAGATGAAAACCAACAAAAATTGACAAGAACCACGAAAAGTTCTTGTATTTTAAGATAAAATCTTACTCTATTAAGGAAAAAACTTCCAGCTCGCTGAAATATGTTCATTTGCTGAAAACCATCAAAACCACGAAAAGTTCTTGTATTTGAAGATAAAATCTTTTTGCTTTGAAGAAGAAAGATCCAGCTGACTGAAATAAGTTCATTAGATGAAAACCAACAAAAATTGACAAGAACGACGAAAAGTTCTTGTATTTTAAGATAAATCTTACTCTATTAAGGAAAAAATTTCCAGCTCGCTAAAATATGTTCATTTGCTGAAAACCATCAAAACCACGAAAAGTTCTTGTATTTGAAGATAAAATCTTTTTGCTTTGAAGAAGAAAGATCTAGCTGACTGAAATAAGTTCATTAGATGAAAACCAACAAAAATTGACAAGAACCACGAAAAGTTCTTGTATTTTAAGATAAAATATTACTCTATTAAGGAAAAAACTCCCAGCTCGCTGACATATGTTCATTTGCTGAAAACCATCAACACCACGAAAAGTTCTTGTATTTGAAGATAAAATCTTTTTGCTTTGAAGAAGAAAGATCTAGCTGACTGAAATAAGTTCATTAGATGAAAACCAACAAAAATTGACAAGAACCACGAAAAGTTCTTGTATTTTAAGATAAAATCTTACTCTATTAAGGAAAAAACTTCCAGCTCGCTGAAATATGTTCATTTGCTGAAAACCATCAAAACCACGAAAAGTTCTTGTATTTGAAGATAAAATCTTTTTGCTTTGACGAAGAAAGATCCAGCTGACTGAAATAAGTTCATTAGATGAAAACCAACAAAAATTGACAAGAACCACGAAAAGTTCTTGTATTTTAAGATAAAATCTTACTCTATTAAGGAAAAAACTTCCAGCTCGCTGAAATATGTTCATTTGCTGAAAACCATCAAAACCACGAAAAGTTCTTGTATTTGAAGATAAAATCTTTTTTTTGAAGAAGAAAGATCCAGCTGACTGAAATAAGTTCATTAGATGAAAACCAACAAAAATTGACAAGAACCACGAAAAGTTCTTGTATTTTAAGATAAAATCTTACTCTATTAAGGAAAAAACTTCCAGCTCGCTGAAATCTGTTCATTTGCTGAAAACCATCAAAACCACGAAAAGTTCTTGTATTTGAAGATAAAATCTTTTTGCTTTGAAGAAGAAAGATCTAGCTGACTGAAATAAGTTCATCAGATGAAAACCAACAAAAATTGACAAGAACCACATTTGCTGAAAACCAACAAAACCACGAAAAGTTCTTGTATTTGAAGCTAAACTCTTTTTGCTTTGAAGAAGAAAGATCCAGCTGACTGAAATACGTTCATTAGATGAAAACCAACAAAAATTGACAAGAACCACGAAAAGTTCTTGTATTTTAAGATAAAATCTTACTCTATGAAGGAAAAAACATCCAGCTCGCTGAAATATGTTCATTTGCTGAAAACCATCAAAACCACGAAAAGTTCTTGTATTTGAAGATAAAATCTTTTTGCTTTGAAGAAGAAAGATCTAGCTGACTGAAATAAGTTCATTAGATGAAAACCAACAAAAATTGACAAGAACCACGAAAAGTTCTTGAATTTTAAGATAGAACCTTACTCTATTAAGGAAACAACTTCCAGCTCACTGAAATCTGTTCATTTGCTGAAAACCATCAAAACCACGAAAAGTTCTTGTATTTGAAGATAAAATCTTTTTGCTTTGAAGAAGAAAGATCCAGCTGACTGAAATACGTTCATTAGATGAAAACCAACAAAAATTGACAAGAACCACGAAAAGTTCTTGTATTTTAAGATAAAATCTTACTCTATGAAGGAAAAAACATCCAGCTCGCTGAAATATGTTCATTTGCTGAAAACCATCAAAACCACGAAAAGTTCTTGTATTTGAAGATAAAATCTTTTTGCTTTGAAGAAGAAAGATCTAGCTGACTGAAATAAGTTCATTAGATGAAAACCAACAAAAATTGACAAGAACCACGAAAAGTTCTTGTATTTTAAGATAAAATCTTACTCTATTAAGGAACAAAATTCCAGCTCGCTGAAATATGTTCATTTGCTGAAAACCATCAAAACCACGAAAAGTTCTTGTATTTGAAGATAAAATCTTTTTGCTTTGAAGAAGAAAGATCTAGCTGACTGAACTAAGTTCATTAGATGAAAACCAACAAAAATTGACAAGAACCACGAAAAGTTCTTGTATTTTAAGATAAAATCTTACTCTATTAAGGAAAAAACATCCAGCTCGCTGAAATATGTTCATTTGCTGAAAACCATCAAAACTACGAAAAGTTCTTGTATTTGAAGATAAAATCTTTTTGCTTTGAAGAAGAAAGATCAAGCTGACTGAAATCAGTTCATTAGATGAAAACCAACAAAAATTGACAAGAACCACGAAAAGTTCTTGTATTTTAAGATAGAATCTTACTCTATTAAGGAAATAACTTCCAGCTCGCTGAAATCTGTTCATTTGCTGAAAACCATCAAAACCACGAAAAGTTCTTGTATTTGAAGATAAAATCTTTTTGCTTTGAAGAAGAAAGATCCAGCTGACTGAAATAAGTTCATTAGATGAAAACCAACAAAAATTGACAAGAACCACGAAAAGTTCTTGTATTTTAAGATAAAATCTTACTCTATTAAGGAAAAAACTTCCAGCTCGCTGAAATCTGTTCATTTGCTGAAAACCATCAAAACCACCAAACGTTCTTGTATTTGAAGATAAAATCTTTTTGCTTTGAAGAAGAAAGATCAAGCTGACTGAAATAAATTCATTAGATGAAAACCAACAAAAATTGACAAGAACCACGAAAAGTTCTTGTATTTTAACATAAAATCTTACTCTATTAAGGAAATAACTTCCAGCTCGCTGAAATCTGTTCATTTGCTGAAAACCATCAAAACCACGAAAAGTTCTTGTATTTCAAGATAAAATCTTTTTGCTTTGAAGAAGAAAGATCTAGCTGACTGAAATAAGTTCATTAGATGAAAACCAACAAAAATTGACAAGAACCACGAAAAGTTCTTGTATTTTAAGATAAAATCTTACTCTATTCAGGAAAAAACTTCCAGCTCGCTGAAATATGTTCATTTGCTGAAAACCATCAAAACCACGAAAAGTTCTTGTATTTGAAGATAAAATCTTTTTGCTTTGAAGAAGAAAGATCTAGCTGACTGAAATAAGTTCATTAGATGAAAACCAACAAAAATTGACAAGAACCACGAAAAGTTCTTGTATTTTAAGATAAAATCTTACTCTATTAAGGAAAAAACTTCCAGCTCGCTGAAATATGTTCATTTGCTGAAAACCATCAAAACCACGAAAAGTTCTTGTATTTGAAGATAAAATCTTTTTGCTTTGAAGAAGAAAGATCCAGCTGACTGAAATAAGTTCATTAGATGAAAACCAACAAAAATTGACAAGAACCACGAAAAGTTCTTGTATTTTAAGATAAAATCTTACTCTATTAAGGAAAAAACTTCCAGCTCGCTGAAATATGTTCATTTGCTGAAAACCATCAAAACCACGAAAAGTTCTTGTATTTGAAGATAAAATCTTTTTGCTTTGAAGAAGAAAGATCTAGCTGACTGAAATAAGTTCATTAGATGAAAACCAACAAAAATTGACAAGAACCACGAAAAGTTCTTGTATTTTAAGATAAAATCTTACTCTATTAAGGAACAAAATTCCAGCTCGCTGAAATATGTTCATTTGCTGAAAACCATCAAAACCACGAAAAGTTCTTGTATTTGAAGATAAAATCTTTTTGCTTTGAAGAAGAAAGATCTAGCTGACTGAACTAAGTTCATTAGATGAAAACCAACAAAAATTGACAAGAACCACGAAAAGTTCTTGTATTTTAAGATAAAATCTTACTCTATTAAGGAAAAAACATCCAGCTCGCTGAAATATGTTCATTTGCTGAAAACCATCAAAACTACGAAAAGTTCTTGTATTTGAAGATAAAATCTTTTTGCTTTGAAGAAGAAAGATCAAGCTGACTGAAATCAGTTCATTAGATGAAAACCAACACAAATTGACAAGAACCACGAAAAGTTCTTGTATTTTAAGATAGAATCTTACTCTATTAAGGAAATAACTTCCAGCTCGCTGAAATCTGTTCATTTGCTGAAAACCATCAAAACCACGAAAAGTTCTTGTATTTGAAGATAAAATCTTTTTGCTTTGAAGAAGAAAGATCCAGCTGACTGAAATAAGTTCATTAGATGAAAACCAACAAAAATTGACAAGAACCACGAAAAGTTCTTGTATTTTAAGATAAAATCTTACTCTATTAAGGAAAAAACTTCCAGCTCGCTGAAATCTGTTCATTTGCTGAAAACCATCAAAACCACCAAAAGTTCTTGTATTTGAAGATAAAATCTTTTTGCTTTGAAGAAGAAAGATCAAGCTGACTGAAATAAATTCATTAGATGAAAACCAACAAAAATTGACAAGAACCACGAAAAGTTCTTGTATTTACCATAAAATCTTACTCTATTAAGGAAATAACTTCCAGCTCGCTGAAATCTGTTCATTTGCTGAAAACCATCAAAACCACGAAAAGTTCTTGTATTTCAAGATAAAATCTTTTTGCTTTGAAGAAGAAAGATCTAGCTGACTGAAATAAGTTCATTAGATGAAAACCAACAAAAATTGACAAGAACCACGAAAAGTTCTTGTATTTTAAGATAAAATCTTACTCTATTCAGGAAAAAACTTCCAGCTCGCTGAAATATGTTCATTTGCTGAAAACCATCAAAACCACGAAAAGTTCTTGTATTTGAAGATAAAATCTTTTTGCTTTGAAGAAGAAAGATCAAGCTGACTGAAATAAGTTCATTAGATGAAAACCAACAAAAATTGACAAGAACCACGAAAAGTTCTTGTATTTTAAGATAAAATCTTACTCTCTTAAGGAAAAAACTTCCAGCTCGCTGAAATATGTTCATTTGCTGAAAACCATCAAAACCACGAAAAGTTCTTGTATTTGAAGATAAAATCTTTTTGCTTTGAAGAAGAAAGATCCAGCTGACTGAAATAAGTTCATTAGATGAAAACCAACAAAAATTGACAAGAACCACGAAAAGTTCTTGTATTTTAAGATAAAATCTTACTCTATTAAGGAAAAAACTTCCAGCTCGCTGAAATATGTTCATTTGCTGAAAACCATCAAAACCACGAAAAGTTCTTGTATTTGAAGATAAAATCTTTTTGCTTTGAAGAAGAAAGATCCAGCTGACTGAAATAAGTTCATTAGATGAAAACCAACAAAAATTGACAAGAACCGCGAAAAGTTCTTGTATTTTAAGATAAAATCTTACTCTATTAAGGAAAAAACTTCCAGCTCGCTGAAATCTGTTCATTTGCTGAAAACCATCAAAACCACGAAAAGTTCTTGTATTTGAAGATAAAATCTTTTTGCTTTGAAGAAGAAAGATCTAGCTGACTGAAATAAGTTCATCAGATGAAAACCAACAAAAATTGACAAGAACCACATTTGCTGAAAACCAACAAAACCACGAAAAGTTCTTGTATTTGAAGCTAAACTCTTTTTGCTTTGAAGAAGAAAGATCCAGCTGACTGAAATACGTTCATTAGATGAAAACCAACAAAAATTGACAAGAACCACGAAAAGTTCTTGTATTTTAAGATAAAATCTTACTCTATGAAGGAAAAAACATCCAGCTCGCTGAAATATGTTCATTTGCTGAAAACCATCAAAACCACGAAAAGTTCTTGTATTTGAAGATAAAATCTTTTTGCTTTGAAGAAGAAAGATCCAGCTGACTGAAATAAGTTCATTAGATGAAAACCAACAAAAATTGACAAGAACCACGAAAAGTTCTTGAATTTTAAGATAGAACCTTACTCTATTAAGGAAACAACTTCCAGCTCGCTGAAATCTGTTCATTTGCTGAAAACCATCAAAACCACGAAAAGTTCTTGTATTTGAAGATAAAATCTTTTTGCTTTGAAGAAGAAAGATCTAGCTGACTGAAATAAGTTCATTAGATGAAAACCAACAAAAATTGACAAGAACCACGAAAAGTTCTTGTATTTTAAGATAAAATCTTACTCTATTCAGGAAAAAACTTCCAGCTCGCTGAAATATGTTCATTTGCTGAAAACCATCAAAACCACGAAAAGTTCTTGTATTTGAAGATAAAAATCCTTTTGCTTTGAAGAAGAAAGATCTAGCTGACTGAAATAAGTTCATCAGATGAAAACCAACAAAAATTGACAAGAACCACGAAAAGTTCTTGTATTTTAAGATAGAATCTTACTCTATTAAGGAAATAACTTCCAGCTCGCTGAAATCTGTTCATTTGCTGAAAACCATCAAAAGCACGAAAAGTTCTTGTATTTGAAGATAAAATCTTTTTGCTTTGAAGAAGAAAGATCTAGCTGACTGAAATAAGTTCATTAGATGAAAACCAACAAAAATTGACAAGAACCACGAAAAGTTCTTGTATTTTAAGATAAAATATTACTCTATTAAGGAAAAAACTCCCAGCTCGCTGAAATATGTTCATTTGCTGAAAACCATCAAAACCACGAAAAGTTCTTGTATTTGAAGCTAAAATCTTTTTGCTTTGAAGAAGAAAGATCTAGCTGACTGAAATAAGTTCATTAGATGAAAACCAACAAAAATTGACAAGAACCACGAAAAGTTCTTGTATTTTAAGATAAAATCTTACTCTATTAAGGAAAAAACTTCCAGCTCGCTGAAATATGTTCATTTGCTGAAAACCATCAAAACCACGAAAAGTTCTTGTATTTGAAGATAAAATCTTTTTGCTTTGAAGAAGAAAGATCCAGCTGACTGAAATAAGTTCATTAGATGAAAACCAACAAAAATTGACAAGAACGACGAAAAGTTCTTGTATTTTAAGATAAATCTTACTCTATTAAGGAAAAAATTTCCAGCTCGCTAAAATATGTTCATTTGCTGAAAACCATCAAAACCACGAAAAGTTCTTGTATTTGAAGATAAAATCTTTTTGCTTTGAAGAAGAAAGATCTAGCTGACTGAAATAAGTTCATTAGATGAAAACCAACAAAAATTGACAAGAACCACGAAAAGTTCTTGTATTTTAAGATAAAATATTACTCTATTAAGGAAAAAACTCCCAGCTCGCTGAAATATGTTCATTTGCTGAAAACCATCAACACCACGAAAAGTTCTTGTATTTGAAGATAAAATCTTTTTGCTTTGAAGAAGAAAGATCTAGCTGACTGAAATAAGTTCATTAGATGAAAACCAACAAAAATTGACAAGAACCACGAAAAGTTCTTGTATTTTAAGATAAAATCTTACTCTATTAAGGAAAAAACTTCCAGCTCGCTGAAATATGTTCATTTGCTGAAAACCATCAAAACCACGAAAAGTTCTTGTATTTGAAGATAAAATCTTTTTGCTTTGACGAAGAAAGATCCAGCTGACTGAAATAAGTTCATTAGATGAAAACCAACAAAAATTGACAAGAACCACGAAAAGTTCTTGTATTTTAAGATAAAATCTTACTCTATTAAGGAAAAAACTTCCAGCTCGCTGAAATATGTTCATTTGCTGAAAACCATCAAAACCACGAAAAGTTCTTGTATTTGAAGATAAAATCTTTTTTTTGAAGAAGAAAGATCCAGCTGACTGAAATAAGTTCATTAGATGAAAACCAACAAAAATTGACAAGAACCACGAAAAGTTCTTGTATTTTAAGATAAAATCTTACTCTATTAAGGAAAAAATTTCCAGCTCGCTAAAATATGTTCATTTGCTGAAAACCATCAAAACCACGAAAAGTTCTTGTATTTGAAGATAAAATCTTTTTGCTTTGAAGAAGAAAGATCTAGCTGACTGAAATAAGTTCATTAGATGAAAACCAACAAAAATTGACAAGAACCACGAAAAGTTCTTGTATTTTAAGATAAAATCTTACTCTATTAAGGAAAAAACTTCCAGCTCGCTGAAATATGTTCATTTGCTGAAAACCATCAAAACCACGAAAAGTTCTTGTATTTGAAGATAAAATCTTTTTGCTTTGACGAAGAAAGATCCAGCTGACTGAAATAAGTTCATTAGATGAAAACCAACAAACATTGACAAGAACCACGAAAAGTTCTTGTATTTTAAGATAAAATCTTACTCTATTTGGAAAAAACTTCCAGCTCGCTGAAATATGTTCATTTGCTGAAAACCATCAAAACAACGAAAAGTTCTTGTATTTGAAGATAAAATCTTTTTGCTTTGAAGAAGAAAGATCTAGCTGACTGAAATAAGTTCATCAGATGAAAACCAACAAAAATTGACAAGAACCACATTTGCTGAAAACCAACAAAACCACGAAAAGTTCTTGTGTTTGAAGCTAAACTCTTTTTGCTTTGAAGAAGAAAGATCCAGCTGACTGAAATACGTTCATTCGATGAAAACCAACAAAAATTGACAAGAACCACGAAAAGTTCTTGTATTTTAAGATAAAATCTTACTCTATTAAGGAAAAAACATCCAGCTCGCTGAAATATGTTCATTTGCTGAAAACCATCAAAACTACGAAAAGTTCTTGTATTTCAAGATAAAATCTTTTTGCTTTGAAGAAGAAAGATCTAGCTGACTGAAATAAGTTCATTAGATGAAAACCAACAAAAATTGACAAGAACCACAAAAAGTTCTTGTATTTTAAGATAAAATCTTACTCTATTAAGGAAAAAACTTCCAGCTCGCTGAAATATGTTCATTTGCTGAAAACCATCAAAACCACGAAAAGTTCTTGTATTTGAAGATAAAATCTTTTTTTTGAAGAAGAAGAAAGATCCAGCTGACTGAAATAAGTTCATTAGATGAAAACCAACAAAATTTGACAAGAACCACGAAAACTTCTTGTATTTTAAGATAATATCTTACGCTATTAAAGAAAAAACTTCTGGCTCGCTGAAATATGTTCATTTGCTGAAAACCAACAAAACCACGAAAAGTTCTTGTATTTGAAGATAAACTCTTTTTGCTTTGAAGAAGAAAGATCCAGATGACTGAAATACGTTCATTCGATGAAAACCAACAAAAATTGACAAGAACCACGAAAAGTTCTTGTATTTTAAGATAAAATCTTACTCTATTAAGGAAAAAACTTCCAGCTCGCTGAAATATGTTCATTTGCTGAAAACCATCAAAACCACGAAAAGTTCTTGTATTTGAAGATAAAATCTTTTTGCTTTGAAGAAGAAAGATCCAGCTGACTGAAATAAGTTCATTAGATGAAAACCAACAAAAATTGACAAGAACCACGAAAAGTTCTTGTATTTTAAGATAAAATCTTACTCTATTAAGGAAAAAACATCCAGCTCGCTGAAATATGTTCATTTGCTGAAAACCATCAAAACTACGACAAGTTCTTGTATTTGAAGATAAAATCTTTTTGCTTTGAAGAAGAAAGATCTAGCTGACTGAAATAAGTTCATTAGATGAAAACCAACAAAAATTGACAAGAACCACGAAAAGTTCTTGTATTTTAAGATAGAATCTTACTCTATTAAGGAAATAACTTCCAGCTCGCTGAAATCTGTTCATTTGCTGAAAACCATCAAAACCACGAAAAGTTCTTGTATTTGAAGATAAAATCTTTTTGCTTTGAAGAAGAAAGATCTAGCTGACTGAAATAAGTTCATTAGATGAAAACCAACAAAAATTGACAAGAACCACGAAAAGTTCTTGTATTTTAAGATAAAATCTTACTCTATTCAGGAAAAAACTTCCAGCTCGCTGAAATATGTTCATTTGCTGAAAACCATCAAAACCACGAAAAGTTCTTGTATTTGAAGATAAAATCTTTTTGCTTTGAAGAAGAAAGATCTAGCTTACTGAAATAAGTTCATTAGATGAAATCCAACAAAAATTGACAAGAACCACGAAAAGTTCTTGTATTTTAAGATAAAATCTTACTCTATTAAGGAAAAAACATCCAGCTCGCTGAAATATGTTCATTTGCTGAAAACCATCAAAACCACGAAAAGTTCTTGTATTTGAAGATAAAATCTTTTTGCTTTGAAGAAGAAAGATCTTGCTGACTGAAATAAGTTCATCAGATGAAAACCAACAAAAATTGACAAGAACCACGAAAAGTTCTTGTATTTTAAGATAGAATCTTACTCTATTAAGAAAATAACTTCCAGCTCGCTGAAATATGTTCATTTGCTGAAAACCATCAAAAGCACGAAAAGTTCTTGTATTTGAAGATAAAATCTTTTTGCTTTGAAGAAGAAAGATCTAGCTGACTGAAATAAGTTCATTAGATGAAAACCAACAAAAATTGACAAGAACCACAAAAAGTTCTTGTATTTTAAGATAAAATCTTACTCTATTAAGGAAAAAACTTCCAGCTCGCTGAAATATGTTCATTTGCTGAAAACCATCAAAACCACGAAAAGTTCTTGTATTTGAAGATAAAATCTTTTTTTTGAAGAAGAAGAAAGATCCAGCTGACTGAAATAAGTTCATTAGATGAAAACCAACAAAATTTGACAAGAACCACGAAAACTTCTTGTATTTTAAGATAATATCTTACGCTATTAAAGAAAAAACTTCTGGCTCGCTGAAATATGTTCATTTGCTGAAAACCAACAAAACCACGAAAAGTTCTTGTATTTGAAGATAAACTCTTTTTGCTTTGAAGAAGAAAGATCCAGATGACTGAAATACGTTCATTAGATGAAAACCAACAAAAATTGACAAGAACCACGAAAAGTTCTTGTATTTTAAGATAAAATCTTACTCTATTAAGGAAAAAACTTCCAGCTCGCTGAAATATGTTCATTTGCTGAAAACCATCAAAACCACGAAAAGTTCTTGTATTTGAAGATAAAATCTTTTTGCTTTGAAGAAGAAAGATCCAGCTGACTGAAATAAGTTCATTAGATGAAAACCAACAAAAATTGACAAGAACCACGAAAAGTTCTTGTATTTTAAGATAAAATCTTACTCTATTAAGGAAAAAACATCCAGCTCGCTGAAATATGTTCATTTGCTGAAAACCATCAAAACCACGAAAAGTTCTTGTATTTGAAGATAGAATCTTACTCTATTAAGAAAATAACTTCCAGCTCGCTGAAATATGTTCATTTGCTGAAAACCATCAAAAGCACGAAAAGTTCTTGTATTTGAAGATAAAATCTTTTTGCTTTGAAGAAGAAAGATCTAGCTGACTGAAATAAGTTCATTAGATGAAAACCAACAAAAATTGACAAGAACCACGAAAAGTTCTTGTATTTTAAGATAAAATATTACTCTATTAAGGAAAAAACTACCAGCTCGCTGAAATATGTTCATTTGCTGAAAACCATCAAAACCACGAAAAGTTCTTGTATTTGAAGATAAAATCTTTTTGCTTTGAAGAAGAAAGATCTAGCTGACTGAAATAAGTTCATTAGATGAAAACCAACAAAAATTGACAAGAACCACGAAAAGTTCTTGTATTTTAAGATAAAATCTTACTCTATTAAGGAAAAAACTTCCAGCTCGCTGAAATATGTTCATTTGCTGAAAACCATCAAAACCACGAAAAGTTCTTGTATTTGAAGATAAAATCTTTTTGCTTTGAAGAAGAAAGATCCAGCTGACTGAAATAAGTTCATTAGATGAAAACCAACAAAAATTGACAAGAACCACGAAAAGTTCTTGTATTTTAAGATAAATCTTACTCTATTAAGGAAAAAATTTCCAGCTCGCTAAAATATGTTCATTTGCTGAAAACCATCAAAACCACGAAAAGTTCTTGTATTTGAAGATAACATCTTTTTGCTTTGAAGAAGAAAGATCTAGCTGACTGAAATAAGTTCATTAGATGAAAACCAACAAAAATTGACAAGAACCACGAAAAGTTCTTGTATTTTAAGATAAAATATTACTCTATTAAGGAAAAAACTCCCAGCTCGCTGAAATATGTTCATTTGCTGAAAACCATCAACACCACGAAAAGTTCTTGTATTTGAAGATAAAATCTTTTTGCTTTGAAGAAGAAAGATCTAGCTGACTGAAATAAGTTCATTAGATGAAAACCAACAAAAATTGACAAGAACCACGAAAAGTTCTTGTATTTTAAGATAAAATCTTACTCTATTAAGGAAAAAACTTCCAGCTCGCTGAAATATGTTCATTTGCTGAAAACCATCAAAACCACGAAAAGTTCTTGTATTTGAAGATAAAATCTTTTTGCTTTGACGAAGAAAGATCCAGCTGACTGAAATAAGTTCATTAGATGAAAACCAACAAAAATTGACAAGAACCACGAAAAGTTCTTGTATATTAAGATAAAATCTTACTCTATCAAGGAAAAAACTCCCAGCTCGCTGAAATATGTTCATTTGCTGAAAACCATCAAAACCACGAAAAGTTCTTGTATTTGAAGATAAAATCTTTTTGCTTTGAAGAAGAAAGATCTAGCTGACTGAAATAAGTTCATTAGATGAAAACCAACAAAAATTGACAAGAACCACGAAAAGTTCTTGTATTTTAAGATAAAATCTTACTCTATTAAGGAAAAAACTTCCAGCTCGCTGAAATATGTTCATTTGCTGAAAACCATCAAAACCACGAAAAGTTCTTGTATTTGAAGATAAAATCTTTTTGCTTTGAAGAAGAAAGATCCAGCTGACTGAAATAAGTTCATTAGATGAAAACCAACAAAAATTGACAAGAACCACGAAAAGTTCTTGTATTTTAAGATAAAATCTTACTCTATTAAGGAAAAAATTTCCAGCTCGCTAAAATATGTTCATTTGCTGAAAACCATCAAAACCACGAAAAGTTCTTGTATTTGAAGATAAAATCTTTTTGCTTTGAAGAAGAAAGATCTAGCTGACTGAAATAAGTTCATTAGATGAAAACCAACAAAAATTGACAAGAACCACGAAAAGTTCTTGTATTTTAAGATAAAATCTTACTCTATTAAGGAAAAAACTTCCAGCTCGCTGAAATATGTTCATTTGCTGAAAACCATCAAAACCACGAAAAGTTCTTGTATTTGAAGATAAAATCTTTTTGCTTTGACGAAGAAAGATCCAGCTGACTGAAATAAGTTCATTAGATGAAAACCAACAAACATTGACAAGAACCACGAAAAGTTCTTGTATTTTAAGATAAAATCTTACTCTATTTGGAAAAAACTTCCAGCTCGCTGAAATATGTTCATTTGCTGAAAACCATCAAAACAACGAAAAGTTCTTGTATTTGAAGATAAAATCTTTTTGCTTTGAAGAAGAAAGATCTAGCTGACTGAAATAAGTTCATCAGATGAAAACCAACAAAAATTGACAAGAACCACATTTGCTGAAAACCAACAAAACCACGAAAAGTTCTTGTATTTGAAGCTAAACTCTTTTTGCTTCGAAGAAGAAAGATCCAGCTGACTGAAATACGTTCATTCGATGAAAACCAACAAAAATTGACAAGAACCACGAAAAGTTCTTGTATTTTAAGATAAAATCTTACTCTATTAAGGAAAAAACATCCAGCTCGCTGAAATATGTTCATTTGCTGAAAACCATCAAAACTACGAAAAGTTCTTGTATTTCAAGATAAAATCTTTTTGCTTTGAAGAAGAAAGATCTAGCTGACTGAAATAAGTTCATTAGATGAAAACCAACAAAAATTGACAAGAACCACAAAAAGTTCTTGTATTTTAAGATAAAATCTTACTCTATTAAGGAAAAAACTTCCAGCTCGCTGAAATATGTTCATTTGCTGAAAACCATCAAAACCACGAAAAGTTCTTGTATTTGAAGATAAAATCTTTTTTTTTTGAAGAAGAAAGATCCAGCTGACTGAAATAAGTTCATTAGATGAAAACCAACAAAATTTGACAAGAACCACGAAAACTTCTTGTATTTTAAGATAATATCTTACGCTATTAAAGAAAAAACTTCTGGCTCGCTGAAATATGTTCATTTGCTGAAAACCATCAAAACCACGAAAAGTTCTTGTATTTGAAGATAAAATCTTTTTGCTTTGAAGAAGAAAGATCCAGCTGACTGAAATAAGTTCATTAGATGAAAACCAACAAAAATTGACAAGAACCACGAAAAGTTCTTGTATTTGAAGATAAAAATCTTACTCTATTAAGGAAAAAACATCCAGCTCGCTGAAATATGTTCTTTTGCTGAAAACCATCAAAACTACGAAAAGTTCTTGTATTTGAAGATAAAATCTTTTTGCTTTGAAGAAGAAAGATCTAGCTGACTGAAATAAGTTCATTAGATGAAAACCAACAAAAATTGACAAGAACCACGAAAAGTTCTTGTATTTTAAGATAGAATCTTACTCTATTAAGGAAATAACTTCCAGCTCGCTGAAATCTGTTCATTTGCTGAAAACCATCAAAACCACGAAAAGTTCTTGTATTTGAAGATAAAATCTTTTTGCTTTGAAGAAGCAAGATCCAGCTGACTGAAATAAGTTCATTAGATGAAAACCAACAAAAATTGACAAGAACCACGAAAAGTTCTTGTATTTTAAGATAAAATCTTACTCTATTAAGGAAAAAACATCCAGCTCGGTGAAATATGTTCATTTGCTGAAAACCATCAAAACCACGAAAAGTTCTTGTATTTGAAGATAAAATCTTTTTGCTTTGAAGAAGAAAGATCTTGCTGACTGAAATAAGTTCATCAGATGAAAACCAACAAAAATTGACAAGAACCACGAAAAGTTCTTGTATTTTAAGATAGAATCTTACTCTATTAAGAAAATAACTTCCAGCTCGCTGAAATATGTTCATTTGCTGAAAACCATCAAAACCACGAAAAGTTCTTGTATTTGAAGATAAAATCTTTTTTTTTTGAAGAAGAAAGATCCAGCTGACTGAAATAAGTTCATTAGATGAAAACCAACAAAATTTGACAAGAACCACGAAAACTTCTTGTATTTTAAGATAATATCTTACGCTATTAAAGAAAAAACTTCTGGCTCGCTGAAATATGTTCATTTGCTGAAAACCAACAAAACCACGAAAAGTTCTTGTATTTGAAGATAAACTCTTTTTGCTTTGAAGAAGAAAGATCCAGATGACTGAAATACGTTCATTAGATGAAAACCAACAAAAATTGACAAGAACCACGAAAAGTTCTTGTATTTTAAGATAAAATCTTACTCTATTAAGGAAAAAACTTCCAGCTCGCTGAAATATGTTCATTTGCTGAAAACCATCAAAACCACGAAAAGTTCTTGTATTTGAAGATAAAATCTTTTTGCTTTGAAGAAGAAAGATCCAGCTGACTGAAATAAGTTCATAAGATGAAAACCAACAAAAATTGACAAGAACCACGAAAAGTTCTTGCATTTGAAGATAAAAATCTTACTCTATTAAGGAAAAAACATCCAGCTCGCTGAAATATGTTCATTTGCTGAAAACGATCAAAACTACGAAAAGTTCTTGTATTTGAAGATAAAATCTTTTTGCTTTGAAGAAGAAAGATCTAGCTGACTGAAATAAGTTCATTAGATGAAAACCAACAAAAATTGACAAGAACCACGAAAAGTTCTTGTATTTTAAGATAGAATCTTACTCTATTAAGGAAATAACTTCCAGCTCGCTGAAATCTGTTCATTTGCTGAAAACCATCAAAACCACGAAAAGTTCTTGTATTTGAAGATAAAATCTTTTTGCTTTGAAGAAGCAAGATCTAGCTGACTGAAATAAGTTCATTAGATGAAAACCAACAAAAATTGACAAGAACCACGAAAAGTTCTTGTATTTTAAGATAAAATCTTACTCTATTAAGGAAAAAACATCCAGCTCGCTGAAATATGTTCATTTGCTGAAAACCATCAAATCCACGAAAAGTTCTTGTATTTGAAGATAAAATCTTTTTGCTTTGAAGAAGAAAGATCTTGCTGACTGAAATAAGTTCATCAGATGAAAACCAACAAAAATTGACAAGAACCACGAAAAGTTCTTGTATTTTAAGATAGAATCTTACTCTATTAAGAAAATAACTTCCAGCTCGCTGAAATATGTTCATTTGCTGAAAACCATCAAAACCACGAAAAGTTCTTGTATTTGAAGATAAAATCTTTTTGCTTTGAAGAAGAAAGATCTTGCTGACTGAAATAAGTTCATCAGATGAAAACCAACAAAAATTGACAAGAACCACGAAAAGTTCTTGTATTTTAAGATAAAATCTTACTCTATTAAGGAAAAAACATCCAGCTCGCTGAAATATGTTCATTTGCTGAAAACCATCAAAACCACGAAAAGTTCTTGTATTTGAAGATAAAATCTTTTTGCTTTGAAGAAGAAAGATCTTGCTGACTGAAATAAGTTCATCAGATGAAAACCAACAAAAATTGACAAGAACCACGAAAAGTTCTTGTATTTTAAGATAGAATCTTACTCTATTAAGAAAATAACTTCCAGCTCGCTGAAATATGTTCATTTGCTGAAAACCATCAAAACCACGAAAAGTTCTTGTATTTGAAGATAAAATCTTTTTGCTTTGAAGAAGAAAGATCCAGCTGACTGAAATAAGTTCATTAGATGAAAACCAACAAAAATTGACAAGAACCACGAAAAGTTCTTGTATTTTAAGATAAAATCTTACTCTATTAAGGAAAAAACTTCCAGCTCGCTGAAATATGTTCATTTGCTGAAAACCATCAAAACCACGAAAAGTTCTTGTATTTGAAGATAAAATCTTTTTGCTTTGAAGAAGAAAGATCTAGCTGACTGAACTAAGTTCATTAGATGAAAACCAACAAAAATTGACAAGAACCACGAAAAGTTCTTGTATTTTAAGATAAAATCTTACTCTATTAAGGAAAAAACTTCCAGCTCGCTGAAATATGTTCATTTCCTGAAAACCATCAAAACATCGAAAAGTTCTTGTATTTGAAGATAAAATCTTTTTGCTTTGAAGAAGAAAGATCTAGCTGACTGAAATAAGTTCATCAGATGAAAACCAACAAAAATTGACAAGAACCACATTTGCTGAAAACCAACAAAACCACGAAAAGTTCTTGTATTTGAAGATAAACTCTTTTTGCTTTGAAGAAGAAAGATCCAGCTGACTGAAATACGTTCATTAGATGAAAACCAACAAAAATTGACAAGAACCACGAAAAGTTCTTGTATTTTAAGATAAAATCTTACTCTATGAAGGAAAAAACATCCAGCTCACTGAAATATGTTCATTTGCTGAAAACCATCAAAACTACGAAAAGTTCTTGTATTTGAAGATAAAATCTTTTTGCTTTGAAGAAGAAAGATCTAGCTGACTGAAATCAGTTCATTAGATGAAAACCAACAAAAATTGACAAGAACCACGAAAAGTTCTTGTATTTTAAGATAAAATCTTACTCTATTAAGGAAAAAACTTCCAACTCGCTGAAATATGTTCATTTGCTGAAAACCATCAAAACCACGAAAAGTTCTGGTATTTGAAGATAAAATATTTTTGCTTTGAAGAAGAAAGATCTCGCTGACTGAAATAAGTTCATTTGATGAAAACCAACAAAAATTGACAAGAACCACGAAAAGTTCTTGTATTTTAAGATAAAATCTTACTCTATTCAGGAAAAAACTTCCAGCTCGCTGAAATATGTTCATTTGCTGAAAACCATCAAAACCACGAAAAGTTCTTGTATTTGAAGATAAAATCTTTTTGCTTTGAAGAAGAAAGATCTAGCTTACTGAAATAAGTTCATTAGATGAAATCCAACAAAAATTGACAAGAACCACGAAAAGTTCTTGTATTTTAAGATAAAATCTTACTCGATTAAGGAAAAAACATCCAGCTCGCTGAAATATGTTCATTTGCTGAAAACCATCAAAACCACGAAAAGTTCTTGTATTTGAAGATAAAATCTTTTTGCTTTGAAGAAGAAAGATCTTGCTGACTGAAATAAGTTCATCAGATGAAAACCAACAAAAATTGACAAGAACCACGAAAAGTTCTTGTATTTTAAGATAGAATCTTACTCTATTAAGAAAATAACTTCCAGCTCGCTGAAATATGTTCATTTGCTGAAAACCATCAAAACCACGAAAAGTTCTTGTATTTGAAGATAAAATCTTTTTGCTTTGAAGAAGAAAGATCTTGCTGACTGAAATAAGTTCATCAGATGAAAACCAACAAAAATTGACAAGAACCACGAAAAGTTCTTGTATTTTAAGATAAAATCTTACTCTATTAAGGAAAAAACATCCAGCTCGCTGAAATATGTTCATTTGCTGAAAACCATCAAAACCACGAAAAGTTCTTGTATTTGAAGATAAAATCTTTTTGCTTTGAAGAAGAAAGATCTTGCTGACTGAAATAAGTTCATCAGATGAAAACCAACAAAAATTGACAAGAACCACGAAAAGTTCTTGTATTTTAAGATAGAATCTTACTCTATTAAGAAAATAACTTCCAGCTCGCTGAAATATGTTCATTTGCTGAAAACCATCAAAACCACGAAAAGTTCTTGTATTTGAAGATAAAATCTTTTTGCTTTGAAGAAGAAAGATCTAGCTGACTGAAATAAGTTCATTAGATGAAAACCAACAAAAATTGACAAGAACCACGAAAAGTTCTTGTATTTTAAGATAAAATCTTACTCTATTAAGGAACAAAATTCCAGCTCGCTGAAATATGTTCATTTGCTGAAAACCATCAAAACCACGAAAAGTTCTTGTATTTGAAGATAAAATCTTTTTGCTTTGAAGAAGAAAGATCCAGCTGACTGAAATAAGTTCATTAGATGAAAACCAACAAAAATTGACAAGAACCACGAAAAGTTCTTGTATTTTAAGATAAAATCTTACTCTATTAAGGAAAAAACTTCCAGCTCGCTGAAATATGTTCATTTGCTGAAAACCATCAAAACCACGAAAAGTTCTTGTATTTGAAGATAAAATCTTTTTGCTTTGAAGAAGAAAGATCTAGCTGACTGAACTAAGTTCATTAGATGAAAACCAACAAAAATTGACAAGAACCACGAAAAGTTCTTGTATTTTAAGATAAAATCTTACTCTATTAAGGAAAAAACTTCCAGCTCGCTGAAATATGTTCATTTGCTGAAAACCATCAAAACCACGAAAAGTTCTTGTATTTGAAGATAAAATCTTTTTGCTTTGAAGAAGAAAGATCTAGCTGACTGAAATAAGTTCATCAGATGAAAACCAACAAAAATTGACAAGAACCACATTTGCTGAAAACCAACAAAACCACGAAAAGTTCTTGTATTTGAAGATAAACTCTTTTTGCTTTGAAGAAGAAAGATCCAGCTGACTGAAATACGTTCATTAGATGAAAACCAAGAAAAATTGACAAGAACCACGAAAAGTTCTTGTATTTTAAGATAAAATCTTACTCTATGAAGGAAAAAACATCCAGCTCACTGAAATATGTTCATTTGCTGAAAACCATCAAAACTACGAAAAGTTCTTGTATTTGAAGATAAAATCTTTTTGCTTTGAAGAAGAAAGATCTAGCTGACTGAAATCAGTTCATTAGATGAAAACCAACAAAAATTGACAAGAACCACGAAAAGTTCTTGTATTTTAAGATAAAATCTTACTCTATTAAGGAAAAAACTTCCAACTCGCTGAAATATGTTCATTTGCTGAAAACCATCAAAACCACGAAAAGTTCTTGTATTTGAAGATAAAATCTTTTTTCTTTGAAGAAGAAAGATCTAGCTGACTGAAATAAGTTCATTAGATGAAAACCAACAAAATTTGACAAGAACCACGAAAACTTCTTGTATTTTAAGATAGAATCTTACTCTATCAAGGAAATAACTTCCAGCTCGCTGAAATCTGTTCATTTGCTGAAAACCATCAAAACCACGAAAAGTTCTGGTATTTGAAGATAAAATATTTTTGCTTTGAAGAAGAAAGATCTCGCTGACTGAAATAAGTTCATTTGATGAAAACTAACAAAAATTGACAAGAACCACGAAAAGTTCTTGTATTTTAAGATAAAATCTTACTCTATTCAGGAAAAAACTTCCAGCTCGCTGAAATATGTTCATTTGCTGAAAACCATCAAAACCACGAAAAGTTCTTGTATTTGAAGATAAAATCTTTTTGCTTTGAAGAAGAAAGATCTAGCTTACTGAAATAAGTTCATTAGATGAAATCCAACAAAAATTGACAAGAACCACGAAAAGTTCTTGTATTTTAAGATAAAATCTTACTCGATTAAGGAAAAAACATCCAGCTCGCTGAAATATGTTCATTTGCTGAAAACCATCAAAACCACGAAAAGTTCTTGTATTTGAAGATAAAATCTTTTTGCTTTGAAGAAGAAAGATCTAGCTGACTGAAATAAGTTCATCAGATGAAAACCAACAAAAATTGACAAGAACCACGAAAAGTTCTTGTATTTTAAGATAGAATCTTACTCTATTAAGGAAATAACTTCCAGCTCGCTGAAATCTGTTCATTTGCTGAAAACCATCAAAACCACGAAAAGTTCTTGTATTTGAAGATAAAATCTTTTTGCTTTGAAGAAGAAAGATCTAGCTGACTGAAATAAGTTCATTAGATGAAAACCAACAAAAATTGACAAGAACCACGAAAAGTTCTTGTATTTTAAGATAAAATATTACTCTATTAAGGAAAAAACTCCCAGCTCGCTGAAATATGTTCATTTGCTGAAAACCATCAAAACCACGAAAAGTTCTTGTATTTGAAGATAAAATCTTTTTGCTTTGAAGAAGAAAGATCTAGCTGACTGAAATAAGTTCATTAGATGAAAACTAACAAAAATTGACAAGAACCACGAAAAGTTCTTGTATTTTAAGATAAAATCTTACTCTATTAAGGAAAAAACTTCCAGCTCGCTGAAATATGTTCATTTGCCGAAAACCATCAAAACCACGAAAAGTTCTTGTATTTGAAGATAAAATCTTTTTGCTTTGAAGAAGAAAGATCCAGCTGACTGAAATAAGTTCATTAGATGAAAACCAACAAAAATTGACAAGAACCACGAAAAGTTCTTGTATTTTAAGATAAAATCTTACTCTATTAAGGAAAAAACTTCCAGCTCGCTGAAATATGTTCATTTGCCGAAAACCATCAAAACCACGAAAAGTTCTTGTATTTGAAGATAAAATCTTTTTGCTTTGAAGAAGAAAGATCCAGCTGACTGAAATAAGTTCATTAGATGAAAACCAACAAAAATTGACAAGAACCACGAAAAGTTCTTGTATTTTAAGATAAAATCTTACTCTATTAAGGAAAAAACTTCCAGCTCGCTGAAATATGTTCATTTGCTGAAAACCATCAAAACCACGAAAAGTTCTTGTATTTGAAGATAAAATCTTTTTGCTTTGAAGAAGAAAGATCCAGCTGACTGAAATAAGTTCATCAGATGAAAACCAACAAAAATTGACAAGAACCACATTTGCTGAAAACCATCAAAACCACGAAAAGTTCTTGTATTTGAAGATAAAATCTTTTTGCTTTGAAGAAGAAAGATCTTGCTGACTGAAATAAGTTCATCAGATGAAAACCAACAAAAATTGACAAGAACCACGAAAAGTTCTTGTATTTTAAGATAGAATCTTACTCTATTAAGAAAATAACTTCCAGCTCGCTGAAATATGTTCATTTGCTGAAAACCATCAAAACCACGAAAAGTTCTTGTATTTGAAGATAAAATCTTTTTGCTTTGAAGAAGAAAGATCTTGCTGACTGAAATAAGTTCATCAGATGAAAACCAACAAAAATTGACAAGAACCACGAAAAGTTCTTGTATTTTAAGATAAAATCTTACTCTATTAAGGAAAAAACATCCAGCTCGCTGAAATATGTTCATTTGCTGAAAACCATCAAAACCACGAAAAGTTCTTGTATTTGAAGATAAAATCTTTTTGCTTTGAAGAAGAAAGATCTTGCTGACTGAAATAAGTTCATCAGATGAAAACCAACAAAAATTGACAAGAACCACGAAAAGTTCTTGTATTTTAAGATAGAATCTTACTCTATTAAGAAAATAACTTCCAGCTCGCTGAAATATGTTCATTTGCTGAAAACCATCAAAACCACGAAAAGTTCTTGTATTTGAAGATAAAATCTTTTTGCTTTGAAGAAGAAAGATTTGGCTGACTGAAATAAGTTCATTAGATGAAAACCAACAAAAATTGACAAGAACCACGAAAAGTTCTTGTATTTTAAGATAAAATCTTACTCTATTAAGGAACAAAATTCCAGCTCGCTGAAATATGTTCATTTGCTGAAAACCATCAAAACCACGAAAAGTTCTTGTATTTGAAGATAAAATCTTTTTGCTTTGAAGAAGAAAGATCCAGCTGACTGAAATAAGTTCATTAGATGAAAACCAACAAAAATTGACAACAACCACGAAAAGTTCTTGTATTTTAAGATAAAATCTTACTCTATTAAGGAAAAAACTTCCAGCTCGCTGAAATATGTTCATTTGCTGAAAACCATCAAAACCACGAAAAGTTCTTGTATTTGAAGATAAAATCTTTTTGCTTTGAAGAAGAAAGATCTAGCTGACTGAACTAAGTTCATTAGATGAAAACCAACAACAATTGACAAGAACCACGAAAAGTTCTTGTATTTTAAGATAAAATCTTACTCTATTAAGGAAAAAACTTCCAGCTCGCTGAAATATGTTCATTTCCTGAAAACCATCAAAACAACGAAAAGTTCTTGTATTTGAAGATAAAATCTTTTTGCTTTGAAGAAGAAAGATCTAGCTGACTGAAATAAGTTCATCAGATGAAAACCAACAAAAATTGACAAGAACCACATTTGCTGAAAACCAACAAAACCACGAAAAGTTCTTGTATTTTAAGATAAAATCTTACTCTATTAAGGAAAAAACTTCCAGCTCGCTGAAATCTGTTCATTTGCTGAAAACCATCAAAACCACCAAAAGTTCTTGTATTTGAAGATAAAATCTTTTTGCTTTGAAGAAGAAAGATCAAGCTGACTGAAATAAGTTCATTAGATGAAAACCAACAAAAATTGACAAGAACCACGAAAAGTTCTTGTATTTTAAGATAAAATCTTACTCTATTAAGGAAAAAACTTCCAACTCGCTGAAATATGTTCATTTGCTGAAAACCATCAAAACCACGAAAAGTTCTTGTATTTGAAGATAAAATCTTTTTGCTTTGAAGAAGAAAGATCTAGCTGACTGAAATAAGTTCATCAGATGAAAACCAACAAAAATTGACAAGAACCACGAAAAGTTCTTGTATTTTAAGATAGAATCTTACTCTATTAAGGAAATAACTTCCAGCTCGCTGAAATCTGTTCATTTGCTGAAAACCATCAAAACCACAAAAAGTTCTTGTATTTGAAGATAAAATCTTTTTGCTTTGAAGAAGAAAGATCTAGCTGACTGAAATAAGTTCATTAGATGAAAACCAACAAAAATTGACAAGAACCACGAAAAGTTCTTGTATTTTAAGATAAAATATTACTCTATTAAGGAAAAAACTCCCAGCTCGCTGAAATATGTTCATTTGCTGAAAACCATCAAAACCACGAAAAGTTCTTGTATTTGAAGATAAAATCTTTTTGCTTTGAAGAAGAAAGATCTAGCTGACTGAAATAAGTTCATTAGATGAAAACCAACAAAAATTGACAAGAACCACGAAAAGTTCTTGTATTTTAAGATAAAATCTTACTCTATTAAGGAAAAAACTTCCAGCTCGCTGAAATATGTTCATTTGCTGAAAACCATCAAAACCACGAAAAGTTCTTGTATTTGAAGATAAAATCTTTTTGCTTTGAAGAAGAAAGATCCAGCTGACTGAAATAAGTTCATCAGATGAAAACCAACAAAAATTGACAAGAACCACATTTGCTGAAAACCATCAAAACCACGAAAAGTTCTTGTATTTGAAGATAAAATCTTTTTGCTTTGAAGAAGAAAGATCTAGCTGACTGAAATAAGTTCATTAGATGAAGACCAACAAAAATTGACAAGAACCACGAAAAGTTCTTGTATTTTAAGATAAAATCTTCCTCTTTTAAGGAAAAAACTTCCAGCTCGCTGAAATATGTTCATTTGCTGAAAACCATCAAAACCACGAAAAGTTCTTGTATTTGAAGATAAAATCTTTTTGCTTTGAAGAAGAAAGATCCAGCTGACTGAAATAAGTTCATTAGATGAAAACCAACAAAAATTGACAAGAACCACGAAAAGTTCTTGTATTTTAAGATAAATCTTACTCTTTTCAGGAAAAAATTTCCAGCTCGCTAAAATTTGTTCATTTGCTGAAAACCATCAAAACCACGAAATGTTCTTGTATTTGAAGATAAAATCTTTTTGCTTTGAAGAAGAAAGATCTAGCTGACTGAAATAAGTTCATTAGATGAAAACCAACAAAAATTGACAAGAACCACGAAAAGTTCTTGTATTTTAAGATAAAATATTACTCTATTAAGGAAAAAACTCCCAGCTCGCTGAAATATGTTCATTTGCTGAAAACCATCAACACCACGAAAAGTTCTTGTATTTGAAGATAAAATCTTTTTGCTTTGAAGAAGAAAGATCCAGCTGACTGAAATAAGTTCATTAGATGAAAACCAACAAAAATTGACAAGAACCACGAAAAGTTCTTGTATTTTAAGATAAAATCTTGCTCTATTAAGGAAAAAACTTCCAGCTCGCTGAAATATGTTCATTTGCTGAAAACCATCAAAACCACGAAAAGTTCTTGTATTTGAAGATAAAATCTTTTTGCTTTGACGAAGAAAGATCCAGCTGACTGAAATAAGTTCATTAGATGAAAACCAACAAAAATTGACAAGAACCACGAAAAGTTCTTGTATTTTAAGATAAAATCTTACTCTATTAAGGAAAAAACTTCCAGCTCGCTGAAATCTGTTCATTTGCTGAAAACCATCAAAACCACGAAAAGTTCTTGTATTTGAAGATAAAATCTTTTTGCTTTGAAGAAGAAAGATCCAGCTGACTGAAATAAGTTCATTAGATGAAAACCAACAAAAATTGACAAGAACCACGAAAAGTTCTTGTATTTTAAGATAAAATCTTACTCTATTAAGGAAAAAATTTCCAGCTCGCTAAAATATGTTCATTTGCTGAAAACCATCAAAACCACGAAAAGTTCTTGTATTTGAAGATAAAATCTTTTTGCTTTGAAGAAGAAAGATCTAGCTGACTGAAATAAGTTCATTAGATGAAAACCAACAAAAATTGACAAGAACCACGAAAAGTTCTTGTATTTTAAGATAAAATCATACTCTATGAAGGAAAAAACTTCCAGCTCGCTGAAATATGTTCATTTGCTGAAAACCATCAAAACCACGAAAAGTTCTTGTATTTGAAGATAAAATGTTTTTGCTTTGACGAAGAAAGATCCAGCTGACTGAAATAAGTTCATTAGATGAAAATCAACAAAAATTGACAAGAACCACGAAAAGTTCTTGTATTTTAAGATAAAATCTTACTCTATTTGGAAAAAACTTCCAGCTCGCTGAAATATGTTCATTTGCTGAAAACCATCAAAACAACGAAAAGTTCTTGTATTTGAAGATAAAATCTTTTTGCTTTGAAGAAGAAAGATCTAGCTGACTGAAATAAGTTCATCAGATGAAAACCAACAAAAATTGACAAGAACCACATTTGCTGAAAACCAACAAAACCACGAAAAGTTCTTGTATTTGAAGCTAAACTCTTTTTGCTTTGAAGAAGAAAGATCCAGTTGACTGAAATACGTTCATTCGATGAAAACCAACAAAAATTGACAAGAACCACGAAAAGTTCTTGTATTTTAAGATAAAATCTTACTCTATTAAGGAAAAAACATCCAGCTCGCTGAAATATGTTCATTTGCTGAAAACCATCAAAACTACGAAAAGTTCTTGTATTTCAAGATAAAATCTTTTTGCTTTGAAGAAGAAAGATCTAGCTGACTGAAATAAGTTCATTAGATGAAAACCAACAAAAATTGACAAGAACCACAAAAAGTTCTTGTATTTTAAGATAAAATCTTACTCTATTAAGGAAAAAACTTCCAGCTCGCTGAAATATGTTCATTTGCTGAAAACCATCAAAACCACGAAAAGTTCTTGTATTTGAAGATAAAATCTTTTTTTTGAAGAAGAAGAAAGATCCAGCTGACTGAAATAAGTTCATTAGATGAAAACCAACAAAATTTGACAAGAACCACGAAAACTTCTTGTATTTTAAGATAATATCTTACGCTATTAAAGAAAAAACTTCTGGCTCGCTGAAATATGTTCATTTGCTGAAAACCAACAAAACCACGAAAAGTTCTTGTATTTGAAGATAAACTCTTTTTGCTTTGAAGAAGAAAGATCCAGATGACTGAAATACGTTCATTAGATGAAAACCAACAAAAATTGACAAGAACCACGAAAAGTTCTTGTATTTTAAGATAAAATCTTACTCTATTAAGGAAAAAACTTCCAGCTCGCTGAAATATGTTCATTTGCTGAAAACCATCAAAACCACGAAAAGTTCTTGTATTTGAAGATAAAATCTTTTTGCTTTGAAGAAGAAAGATCCAGCTGACTGAAATAAGTTCATTAGATGAAAACCAACAAAAATTGACAAGAACCACGAAAAGTTCTTGTATTTTAAGATAAAATCTTACTCTATTAAGGAAAAAACATCCAGCTCGCTGAAATATGTTCATTTGCTGAAAACCATCAAAACTACGAAAAGTTCTTGTATTTGAAGATAAAATCTTTTTGCTTTGAAGAAGAAAGATCTAGCTGACTGAAATAAGTTCATTAGATGAAAACCAACAAAAATTGACAAGAACCACGAAAAGTTCTTGTATTTTAAGATAGAATCTTACTCTATTAAGGAAAAAACTTCCAGCTCGCTGAAATATGTTCATTTGCTGAAAACCATCAAAACCACGAAAAGTTCTTGTATTTGAAGATAAAATCTTTTTGCTTTGAAGAAGAAAGATCTAACTTACTGAAATAAGTTCATTAGATGAAATCGAACAAAAATTGACAAGAACCACGAAAAGTTCTTGTATTTTAAGATAAAATCTTACTCTATTAAGGAAAAAACATCCAGCTCGCTGAAATATGTTCATTTGCTGAAAACCATCAAAACCACGAAAAGTTCTTGTATTTGAAGATAAAATCTTTTTGCTTTGAAGAAGAAAGATCTTGCTGACTGAAATAAGTTCATCAGATGAAAACCAACAAAAATTGACAAGAACCACGAAAAGTTCTTGTATTTTAAGATAAAATCTTACTCTATTAAGGAAAAAACTTCCAGCTCGCTGAAATATGTTCATTTGCTGAAAACCATCAAAACCACGAAAAGTTCTTGTATTTGAAGATAAAATCTTTTTGCTTTGAAGAAGAAAGATCTAGCTGACTGAACTAAGTTCATTAGATGAAAACCAACAAAAATTGACAAGAACCACGAAAACTTCTTGTATTTTAAGATAAAATCTTACTCTATTAAGGAAAAAACTTCCAGCTCGCTGAAATATGTTCATTTCCTGAAAACCATCAAAACAACGAAAAGTTCTTGTATTTGAAGATAACATCTTTTTGCTTTGAAGAAGAAAGATCTAGCTGACTGAAATAAGTTCATCAGATGAAAACCAACAAAAATTGACAAGAACCACATTTGCTGAAAACCAACAAAACCACGAAAAGTTCTTGTATTTGAAGATAAACTCTTTTTGCTTTGAAGAAGAAAGATCCAGCTGACTGAAATACGTTCATTAGATGAAAACCAACAAAAATTGACAAGAACCACGAAAAGTTCTTGTATTTTAAGATAAAATCTTACTCTATTAAGGAAAAAACATCCAGCTCGCTGAAATATGTTCATTTGCTGAAAACCATCAAAACTACGAAAAGTTCTTGTATTTGAAGATAAAATCTTTTTGCTTTGAAGAAGAAAGATCTAGCTGACTGAAATCAGTTCATTAGATGAAAACCAACAAAAATTGACAAGAACCACGAAAAGTTCTTGTATTTTAAGATAGAATCTTACTCTATTAAGGAAATAACTTCCAGCTCGCTGAAATCTGTTCATTTGCTGAAAACCATCAAAACCACGAAAAGTTCTTGTATTTGAAGACAAAATCTTTTTGCTTTGAAGAAGAAAGATCTAGCTGACTGAAATAAGTTCATTAGATGAAAACCAACAAAAATTGACAAGAACCACGAAAAGTTCTTGTATTTTAAGATAAAATCTTACTCTATTAAGGAAAAAACTTCCAGCTCGCTGAAATATGTTCATTTGCTGAAAACCATCAAAACCACGAAAAGTTCTTGTATTTGAAGATAAAATCTTTTTTCTTTGAAGAAGAAAGATCTAGCTGACTGAAATAAGTTCATTAGATGAAAACCAACAAAATTTGACAAGAACCACGAAAACTTCTTGTATTTTAAGATAGAATCTTACTCTATTAAGGAAATAACTTCCAGCTCGCTGAAATCTGTTCATTTGCTGAAAACCATCAAAACCACGAAAAGTTCTGGTATTTGAAGATAAAATCTTTTTGCTTTGAAGAAGAAAGATCTAGCTGACTGAAATAAGTTCATTAGATGAAAACCAACAAAAATTGACAAGAACCACGAAAAGTTCTTGTATTTTAAGATAAAATCTTACTCTATTCAGGAAAAAACTTCCAGCTCGCTGAAATATGTTCATTTGCTGAAAACCATCAAAACCACGAAAAGTTCTTGTATTTGAAGATAAAATCTTTTTGCTTTGAAGAAGAAAGATCTAGCTTACTGAAATAAGTTCATTAGATGAAATACAACAAAAATTGACAAGAACCACGAAAAGTTCTTGTATTTTAAGATAAAATCTTACTCTATTAAGGAAAAAACATCCAGCTCGCTGAAATATGTTCATTTGCTGAAAACCATCAAAACCACGAAAAGTTCTTGTATTTGAAGATAAAATCTTTTTGCTTTGAAGAAGAAAGATCTAGCTGACTGAAATAAGTTCATCAGATGAAAACCAACAAAAATTGACAAGAACCACGAAAAGTTCTTGTATTTTAAGATAGAATCTCACTCTATTAAGGAAATAACTTCCAGCTCGCTGAAATCTGTTCATTTGCTGAAAACCATCAAAACCACGAAAAGTTCTTGCATTTGAAGATAAAATCTTTTTGCTTTGAAGAAGAAAGATCTAGCTGACTGAAATAAGTTCATTAGATGAAAACCAACAAAAATTGACAAGAACCACGAAAAGTTCTTGTATTTTAAGATAAAATATTACTCTATTAAGGAAAAAACTCCCAGCTCGCTGAAATATGTTCATTTGCTGAAAACCATCAAAACCACGAAAAGTTCTTGTATTTGAAGATAAAATCTTTTTGCTTTGAAGAAGAAAGATCAAGCTGACTGAAATAAGTTCATTAGATGAAAACCAACAAAAATTGACAAGAACCACGAAAAGTTCTTGTATTTTAAGATAAAATCTTACTCTATTAAGGAAAAAACTTCCAGGTCGCTGAAATATGTTCATTTGCCGAAAACCATCAAAACCACGAAAAGTTCTTGTATTTGAAGATAAAATCTTTTTGCTTTGAAGAAGAAAGATCCAGCTGACTGAAATAAGTTCATGAGATGAAAACCAACAAAAATTGACAAGAACCACGAAAAGTTCTTGTATTTTAAGATAAAATCTTACTCTATTAAGGAAAAAACTTCCAGCTCGCTGAAATATGTTCATTTGCTGAAAACCATCAAAACCACGAAAAGTTCTTGTATTTGAAGATAAAATCTTTTTGCTTTGAAGAAGAAAGATCTAGCTGACTGAAATAAGTTCATTAGATGAAAACCAACAAAAATTGACAAGAACCACGAAAAGTTCTTGTATTTTAAGATAAAATCTTACTCTATTAAGGAAAAAACTTCCAGCTCGCTGAAATATGTTCATTTGCTGAAAACCATCAAAACCACGAAAAGTTCTTGTATTTGAAGATAAAATCTTTTTTCTTTGAAGAAGAAAGATCTAGCTGACTGAAATCAGTTCATTAGATGAAAACCAACAAAAATTGACAAGAACCACGAAAAGTTCTTGTATTTTAAGATAGAATCTTACTCTATTAAGGAAATAACTTCCAGCTCGCTGAAATCTGTTCATTTGCTGAAAACCATCAAAACCACGAAAAGTTCTTGTATTTGAAGATAAAATCTTTTTGCTTTGAAGAAGAAAGATCTAGCTGACTGAAATAAGTTCATTAGATGAAAACCAACAAAAATTGACAAGAACCACGAAAAGTTCTTGTATTTTAAGATAAAATCTTACTCTATTAAGGAAAAAACTTCCAGCTCGCTGAAATCTGTTCATTTGCTGAAAACCATCAAAACCACGAAAAGTTCTTGTATTTGAAGATAAAATCTTTTTTCTTTGAAGAAGAAAGATCTAGCTGACTGAAATAAGTTCATTAGATGAAAACCAACAAAAATTGACAAGAACCACGAAAAGTTCTTGTATTTTAAGATAAAATCTTACTCTATTAAGGAAAAAACATCCAGCTCGCTGAAATATGTTCATTTGCTGAAAACCATCAAAACTACGAAAAGTTCTTGTATTTGAAGATAAAATCTTTTTGCTTTGAAGAAGAAAGATCTAGCTGACTGAAATCAGTTCATTAGATGAAAACCAACAAAAATTGACAAGAACCACGAAAAGTTCTTGTATTTTAAGATAGAATCTTACTCTATTAAGGAAATAACTTCCAGCTCGCTGAAATCTGTTCATTTGCTGAAAACCATCAAAACCACGAAAAGTTCTTGTATTTGAAGACAAAATCTTTTTGCTTTGAAGAAGAAAGATCTAGCTGACTGAAATAAGTTCATTAGATGAAAACCAACAAAAATTGACAAGAACCACGAAAAGTTCTTGTATTTTAAGATAAAATCTTACTCTATTAAGGAAAAAACTTCCAGCTCGCTGAAATATGTTCATTTGCTGAAAACCATCAAAACCACGAAAAGTTCTTGTATTTGAAGATAAAATCTTTTTTCTTTGAAGAAGAAAGATCTAGCTGACTGAAATAAGTTCATTAGATGAAAACCAACAAAATTTGACAAGAACCACGAAAACTTCTTGTATTTTAAGATAGAATCTTACTCTATTAAGGAAATAACTTCCAGCTCGCTGAAATCTGTTCATTTGCTGAAAACCATCAAAACCACGAAAAGTTCTGGTATTTGAAGATAAAATCTTTTTGCTTTGAAGAAGAAAGATCTAGCTGACTGAAATAAGTTCATTAGATGAAAACCAACAAAAATTGACAAGAACCACGAAAAGTTCTTGTATTTTAAGATAAAATCTTACTCTATTCAGGAAAAAACTTCCAGCTCGCTGAAATATGTTCATTTGCTGAAAACCATCAAAACCACGAAAAGTTCTTGTATTTGAAGATAAAATCTTTTTGCTTTGAAGAAGAAAGATCTAGCTTACTGAAATAAGTTCATTAGATGAAATACAACAAAAATTGACAAGAACCACGAAAAGTTCTTGTATTTTAAGATAAAATCTTACTCTATTAAGGAAAAAACATCCAGCTCGCTGAAATATGTTCATTTGCTGAAAACCATCAAAACCACGAAAAGTTCTTGTATTTGAAGATAAAATCTTTTTGCTTTGAAGAAGAAAGATCTAGCTGACTGAAATAAGTTCATCAGATGAAAACCAACAAAAATTGACAAGAACCACGAAAAGTTCTTGTATTTTAAGATAGAATCTCACTCTATTAAGGAAATAACTTCCAGCTCGCTGAAATCTGTTCATTTGCTGAAAACCATCAAAACCACGAAAAGTTCTTGTATTTGAAGATAAAATCTTTTTGCTTTGAAGAAGAAAGATCTAGCTGACTGAAATAAGTTCATTAGATGAAAACCAACAAAAATTGACAAGAACCACGAAAAGTTCTTGTATTTTAAGATAAAATATTACTCTATTAAGGAAAAAACTCCCAGCTCGCTGAAATATGTTCATTTGCTGAAAACCATCAAAACCACGAAAAGTTCTTGTATTTGAAGATAAAATCTTTTTGCTTTGAAGAAGAAAGATCAAGCTGACTGAAATAAGTTCATTAGATGAAAACCAACAAAAATTGACAAGAACCACGAAAAGTTCTTGTATTTTAAGATAAAATCTTACTCTATTAAGGAAAAAACTTCCAGGTCGCTGAAATATGTTCATTTGCCGAAAACCATCAAAACCACGAAAAGTTCTTGTATTTGAAGATAAAATCTTTTTGCTTTGAAGAAGAAAGATCCAGCTGACTGAAATAAGTTCATGAGATGAAAACCAACAAAAATTGACAAGAACCACGAAAAGTTCTTGTATTTTAAGATAAAATCTTACTCTATTAAGGAAAAAACTTCCAGCTCGCTAAAATATGTTCATTTGCTGAAAACCATCAAAACCACGAAAAGTTCTTGTATTTGAAGATAAAATCTTTTTGCTTTGAAGAAGAAAGATCTAGCTGACTGAAATAAGTTCATTAGATGAAAACCAACAAAAATTGACAAGAACCACGAAAAGTTCTTGTATTTTAAGATAAAATCTTACTCTATTAAGGAAAAAACTTCCAGCTCGCTGAAATATGTTCATTTGCTGAAAACCATCAAAACCACGAAAAGTTCTTGTATTTGAAGATAAAATCTTTTTTCTTTGAAGAAGAAAGATCTAGCTGACTGAAATCAGTTCATTAGATGAAAACCAACAAAAATTGACAAGAACCACGAAAAGTTCTTGTATTTTAAGATAGAATCTTACTCTATTAAGGAAATAACTTCCAGCTCGCTGAAATCTGTTCATTTGCTGAAAACCATCAAAACCACGAAAAGTTCTTGTATTTGAAGATAAAATCTTTTTGCTTTGAAGAAGAAAGATCTAGCTGACTGAAATAAGTTCATTAGATGAAAACCAACAAAAATTGACAAGAACCACGAAAAGTTCTTGTATTTTAAGATAAAATCTTACTCTATTAAGGAAAAAACTTCCAGCTCGCTGAAATCTGTTCATTTGCTGAAAACCATCAAAACCACCAAAAGTTCTTGTATTTGAAGATAAAATCTTTTTGCTTTGAAGAAGAAAGATCAAGCTGACTGAAATAAGTTCATTAGATGAAAACCAACAAAAATTGACAAGAACCACGAAAAGTTCTTGTATTTTAAGAAAAAATCTTACTCTATTAAGGAAAAAACTTCCAGCTCGCTGAAATATGTTCATTTGCTGAAAACCATCAAAACCACGAAAAGTTCTTGTATTTGAAGATAAAATCTTTTTTCTTTGAAGAAGAAAGATCTAGCTGACTGAAATAAGTTCATTAGATGAAAACCAACAAAATTTGACAAGAACCACGAAAACTTCTTGTATTTTAAGATAGAATCTTACTCTATTAAGGAAATAACTTCCAGCTCGCTGAAATCTGTTCATTTGCTGAAAACCATCAAAACCACGAAAAGTTCTGGTATTTGAAGATAAAATCTTTTTGCTTTGAAGAAGAAAGATCTAGCTGACTGAAATAAGTTCATTAGATGAAAACCAACAAAAATTGACAAGAACCACGAAAAGTTCTTGTATTTTAAGATAAAATCTTACTCTATTCAGGAAAAAACTTCCAGCTCGCTGAAATCTGTTCATTTGCTGAAAACCATCAAAACCACGAAAAGTTCTGGTATTTGAAGATAAAATCTTTTTGCTTTGAAGAAGAAAGATCGAGCTGACTGAAATAAGTTCATTAGATGAAAACCAACAAAAATTGACAAGAACCACGAAAAGTTCTTGTATTTTAAGATAAAATCTTACTCTATTCAGGAAAAAACTTCCAGCTCGCTGAAATATGTTCATTTGCTGAAAACCATCAAAACCACGAAAAGTTCTTGTATTTGAAGATAAAATCTTTTTGCTTTGAAGAAGAAAGATCTAGCTTACTGAAATAAGTTCATTAGATGAAATCCAACAAAAATTGACAAGAACCACGAAAAGTTCTTGTATTTTAAGATAAAATCTTACTCTATTAAGGAAAAAACATCCAGCTCGCTGAAATATGTTCATTTGCTGAAAACCATCAAAACCACGAAAAGTTCTTGTATTTGAAGATAAAATCTTTTTGCTTTGAAGAAGAAAGATCTAGCTGACTGAAATAAGTTCATTAGATGAAAACCAACAAAAATTGACAAGAACCACGAAAAGTTCTTGTATTTTAAGATAGAATCTTACTCTATTAAGGAAATAACTTCCAGCTCGCTGAAATCTGTTCATTTGCTGAAAACCATCAAAACCACGAAAAGTTCTTGTATTTGAAGATAAAATCTTTTTGCTTTGAAGAAGAAAGATCTAGCTGACTGAAATAAGTTCATTAGATGAAAACCAACAAAAATTGACAAGAACCACGAAAAGTTCTTGTATTTTAAGATAAAATATTACTCTATTAAGGAAAAAACTCCCAGCTCGCTGAAATATGTTCATTTGCTGAAAACCATCAAAACCACGAAAAGTTCTTGTATTTGAAGATAAAATCTTTTTGCTTTGAAGAAGAAAGATCTAGCTGACTGAAATAAGTTCATTAGATGAAAACCAACAAAAATTGACAAGAACCACGAAAAGTTCTTGTATTTTAAGATAAAATCTTACTCTATTAAGGAAAAAACTTCCAGGTCGCTGAAATATGTTCATTTGCCGAAAACCATCAAAACCACGAAAAGTTCTTGTATTTGAAGATAAAATCTTTTTGCTTTGAAGAAGAAAGATCCAGCTGACTGAAATAAGTTCATGAGATGAAAACCAACAAAAATTGACAAGAACCACGAAAAGTTCTTGTATTTTAAGATAAAATCTTACTCTATTAAGGAAAAAACTTCCAGCTCGCTGAAATATGTTCATTTGCTGAAAACCATCAAAACCACGAAAAGTTCTTGTATTTGAAGATAAAATCTTTTTGCTTTGAAGAAGAAAGATCTAGCTGACTGAAATAAGTTCATTAGATGAAAACCAACAAAAATTGACAAGAACCACGAAAAGTTCTTGTATTTTAAGATAAAATCTTACTCTATTAAGGAAAAAACTTCCAGCTCGCTGAAATATGTTCATTTCCTGAAAACCATCAAAACAACGAAAAGTTCTTGTATTTGAAGATAAAATCTTTTTGCTTTGAAGAAGAAAGATCCAGCTGACTGAAATAAGTTCATCAGATGAAAACCAACAAAAATTGACAAGAACCACATTTGCTGAAAACCATCAAAACCACGAAAAGTTCTTGTATTTGAAGATAAAATCTTTTTGCTTTGAAGAAGAAAGATCTAGCTGACTGAAATAAGTTCATTAGATGAAAACCAACAAAAATTGACAAGAACCACGAAAAGTTCTTGAATTTTAAGATAGAACCTTACTCTATTAAGGAAACAACTTCCAGCTCGCTGAAATCTGTTCATTTGCTGAAAACCATCAAAACCACGAAAAGTTCTTGTATTTGAAGATAAAATCTTTTTCTTTGAAGAAGAAAGATCTAGCTGACTGAAATAAGTTCATTAGATGAAAACCAACAAAAATTGACAAGAACCACGAAAAGTTCTTGTATTTTAAGATAAAATCTTACTCTATTCAGGAAAAAACTTCCAGCTCGCTGAAATATGTTCATTTGCTGAAAACCATCAAAACCACGAAAAGTTCTTGTATTTGAAGATAAAATCTTTTTGCTTTGAAGAAGAAAGATCTAGCTGACTGAAATAAGTTCATTAGATGAAAACCAACAAAAATTGACAAGAACCACGAAAAGTTCTTGTATTTTAAGATAAAATATTACTCTATTAAGGAAAAAAACTCCCAGCTCGCTGAAATATGTTCATTTGCTGAAAACCATCAAAACCACGAAAAGTTCTTGTATTTGAAGATAAAATCTTTTTGCTTTGAAGAAGAAAGATCTCGCTGACTGAAATAAGTTCATTAGATGAAAACCAACAAAAATTGACAAGAACCACGAAAAGTTCTTGTATTTTAAGATAAAATCTTACTCTATTAAGGAAAAAATTTCCAGCTCGCTGAAATATGTTCATTTGCTGAAAACCATCAAAACCACGAAAAGTTCTTGTATTTGAAGATAAAATCTTTTTGCTTTGAAGAAGAAAGATCCAGCTGACTGAAATAAGTTCATTCGATGAAAACCAACAAAAATTGACAAGAACCACGAAAAGTTCTTGTATTTTAAGATAAAATCTTACTCTATTAAGGAAAAAATGTCCAGCTCGCTAAAATATGTTCATTTGCTGAAAACCATCAAAACCACGAAAAGTTCTTGTATTTGAAGATAAAATCTTTTTGCTTTGAAGAAGAAAGATCTAGCTGACTGAAATAAGTTCATTAGATGAAAACCAACAAAAATTGACAAGAACCACGAAAAGTTCTTGTATTTTAAGATAAAATATTACTCTATTCAGGAAAAAACTCCCAGCTCGCTGAAATATGTTCATTTGCTGAAAACCATCAAAACCACGAAAAGTTCTTGTATTTGAAGATAAAATCTTTTTGCTTTGAAGAAGAAAGATCTAGCTGACTGAAATAAGTTCATTAGATGAAAACCAACAAAAATTGACAAGAACCACGAAAAGTTCTTGTATTTTAAGATAAAATCTTACTCTATTAAGGAAAAAACTTCCAGCTCGCTGAAATATGTTCATTTGCTGAAAACCATCAAAACCACGAAAAGTTCTTGTATTTGAAGATAAAATCTTTTTGCTTTGACGAAGAAAGATCCAGCTGACTGAAATAAGTTCATTAGATGAAAACCAACAAAAATTGACAAGAACCACGAAAAGTTCTTGTATTTTAAGATAAAATATTACTCTATTAAGGAAAAAACTCCCAGCTCGCTGAAATATGTTCATTTGCTGAAAACCATCAAAACCACGAAAAGTTCTTGTATTTGAAGATAAAATCTTTTTGCTTTGAAGAAGAAAGATCTAGCTGACTGAAATAAGTTCATTAGATGAAAACCAACAAAAATTGACAAGAACCACGAAAAGTTCTTGTATTTTAAGATAAAATCTTACTCTATTAAGGAAAAAACTTCCAGCTCGCTGAAATATGTTCATTTGCTGAAAACCATCAAAACCACGAAAAGTTCTTGTATTTGAAGATAAAATCTTTTTGCTTTGACGAAGAAAGATCCAGCTGACTGAAATAAGTTCATTAGATGAAAACCAACAAAAATTGACAAGAACCACGAAAAGTTCTTGTATTTTAAGATAAAATCTTACTCTATTAAGGAAAAAACTTCCAGCTCGCTGAAATATGTTCATTTGCTGAAAACCATCAAAACCACGAAAAGTTCTTGTATTTGAAGATAAAATCTTTTTGCTTTGAAGAAGAAAGATCCAGCTGACTGAAATAAGTTCATTAGATGAAAACCAACAAAAATTGACAAGAACCACGAAAAGTTCTTGTATTTTAAGATAAAATCTTACTCTATTAAGGAAAAAACATCCAGCTCGCTGAAATATGTTCATTTGCTGAAACCATCAAAACTACGAAAAGTTCTTGTATTTCAAGATAAAATCTTTTTGCTTTGAAGAAGAAAGATCTAGCTGACTGAAATAAGTTCATTAGATGAAAACCAACAAAAATTGACAAGAACCACGAAAAGTTCTTGTATTTTAAGATAGAACCTTACTCTATTAAGGAAACAACTTCCAGCTCGCTGAAATCTGTTCATTTGCTGAAAACCATCAAAACCACGAAAAGTTCTTGTATTTGAAGATAAAATCTTTTTGCTTTGAAGAAGAAAGATCCAGCTGACTGAAATAAGTTCATTAGATGAAAACCAACAAAAATTGACAAGAACCACATTTGCTGAAAACCATCAAAACCACGAAAAGTTCTTGTATTTGAAGATAAAATCTTTTTGCTTTGAAGAAGAAAGATCCAGCTGACTGAAATAAGTTCATTAGATGAAAACCAACAAAAATTGACAAGAACCACGAAAAGTTCTTGTATTTTAAGATAAAATCTTACTCTATGAAGGAAAAAACATCCAGCTCGCTGAAATATGTTCATTTGCTGAAAACCATCAAAACCACGAAAAGTTCTTGTATTTGAAGATAAAATCTTTTTGCTTTGAAGAAGAAAGATCTAGCTGACTGAAATAAGTTCATTAGATGAAAACCAACAAAAATTGACAAGAACCACGAAAAGTTCTTGAATTTTAAGATAGAACCTTACTCTATTAAGGAAACAACTTCCAGCTCGCTGAAATCTGTTCATTTGCTGAAAACCATCAAAACCACGAAAAGTTCTTGTATTTGAAGATAAAATCTTTTTGCTTTGAAGAAGAAAGATCTAGCTGACTGAAATAAGTTCATTAGATGAAAACCAACAAAAATTGACAAGAACCACGAAAAGTTCTTGTATTTTAAGATAAAATCTTACTCTATTCAGGAAAAAACTTCCAGCTCGCTGAAATATGTTCATTTGCTGAAAACCATCAAAACCACGAAAAGTTCTTGTATTTGAAGATAAAATCTTTTTGCTTTGAAGAAGAAAGATCTAGCTGACTGAAATAAGTTCATTAGATGAAAACCAACAAAAATTGACAAGAACCACGAAAAGTTCTTGTATTTTAAGATAAAATATTACTCTATTAAGGAAAAAACTCCCAGCTCGCTGAAATATGTTCATTTGCTGAAAACCATCAAAACCACGAAAAGTTCTTGTATTTGAAGATAAAATCTTTTTACTTTGAAGAAGAAAGATCTCGCTGACTGAAATAAGTTCATTAGATGAAAACCAACAAAAATTGACAAGAACCACGAAAAGTTCTTGTATTTTAAGATAAAATCTTACTCTATTAAGGAAAAAACTTCCAGCTCGCTGAAATATGTTCATTTGCTGAAAACCATCAAAACCACGAAAAGTTCTTGTATTTGAAGATAAAATCTTTTTGCTTTGAAGAAGAAAGATCCAGCTGACTGAAATAAGTTCATTAGATGAAAACCAACAAAAATTGACAAGAACCACGAAAAGTTCTTGTATTTTAAGATAAAATCTTACTCTATTAAGGAAAAAATTTCCAGCTCGCTAAAATATGTTCATTTGCTGAAAACCATCAAAACCACGAAAAGTTCTTGTATTTGAAGATAAAATCTTTTTGCTTTGAAGAAGAAAGATCTAGCTGACTGAAATAAGTTCATTAGATGAAAACCAACAAAAATTGACAAGAACCACGAAAAGTTCTTGTATTTTAAGATAAAATATTACTCTATTAAGGAAAAAACTCCCAGCTCGCTGAAATATGTTCATTTGCTGAAAACCATCAAAACCACGAAAAGTTCTTGTATTTGAAGATAAAATCTTTTTGCTTTGAAGAAGAAAGATCTAGCTGACTGAAATAAGTTCATTAGATGAAAACCAACAAAAATTGACAAGAACCACGAAAAGTTCTTGTATTTTAAGATAAAATCTTACTCTATTAAGGAAAAAACTTCCAGCTCGCTGAAATATGTTCATTTGCTGAAAACCATCAAAACCACGAAAAGTTCTTGTATTTGAAGATAAAATCTTTTTGCTTTGACGAAGAAAGATCCAGCTGACTGAAATAAGTTCATTAGATGAAAACCAACAAAAATTGACAAGAACCACGAAAAGTTCTTGTATTTTAAGATAAAATATTACTCTATTAAGGAAAAAACTCCCAGCTCGCTGAAATATGTTCATTTGCTGAAAACGATCAAAACCACGAAAAGTTCTTGTATTTGAAGATAAAATCTTTTTGCTTTGAAGAAGAAAGATCTAGCTGACTGAAATAAGTTCATTAGATGAAAACCAACAAAAATTGACAAGAACCACGAAAAGTTCTTGTATTTTAAGATAAAATCTTACTCTATTAAGGAAAAAACTTCCAGCTCGCTGAAATATGTTCATTTGCTGAAAACCATCAAAACCACGAAAAGTTCTTGTATTTGAAGATTAAATCTTTTTGCTTTGACGAAGAAAGATCCAGCTGACTGAAATAAGTTCATTAGATGAAAACCAACAAAAATTGACAAGAACCACGAAAAGTTCTTGTATTTTAAGATAAAATCTTACTCTATTAAGGAAAAAACTTCCAGCTCGCTGAAATATGTTCATTTGCTGAAAACCATCAAAACCACGAAAAGTTCTTGTATTTGAAGATAAAATCTTTTTGCTTTGAAGAAGAAAGATCCAGCTGACTGAAATAAGTTCATTAGATGAAAACCAACAAAAATTGACAAGAACCACGAAAAGTTCTTGTATTTTAAGATAAAATCTTACTCTATTAAGGAAAAAATTTCCAGCTCGCTAAAATATGTTCATTTGCTGAAAACCATCAAAACCACGAAAAGTTCTTGTATTTGAAGATAAAATCTTTTTGCTTTGAAGAAGAAAGATCTAGCTGACTGAAATAAGTTCATTAGATGAAAACCAACAAAAATTGACAAGAACCACGAAAAGTTCTTGTATTTTAAGATAAAATCTTACTCTATTAAGGAAAAAACTTCCAGCTCGCAGAAATATGTTCATTTGCTGAAAACCATCAAAACCACGAAAAGTTCTTGTATTTGAAGATAAAATCTTTTTGCTTTGACGAAGAAAGATCCAGCTGACTGAAATAAGTTCATTAGATGAAAACCAACAAAAATTGACAAGAACCACGAAAAGTTCTTGTATTTTAAGATAAAATCTTACTCTATTAAGGAAAAAACTTCCAGCTCGCTGAAATATGTTCATTTGCTGAAAACCATCAAAACAACGAAAAGTTCTTGTATTTGAAGATAAAATCTTTTTGCTTTGAAGAAGAAAGATCTAGCTGACTGAAATAAGTTCATCAGATGAAAACCAACAAAAATTGACAAGAACCACATTTGCTGAAAACCAACAAAACCACGAAAAGTTCTTGTATTTGAAGCTAAACTCTTTTTGCTTTGAAGAAGAAAGATCCAGCTGACTGAAATACGTTCATTCGATGAAAACCAACAAAAATTGACAAGAACCACGAAAAGTTCTTGTATTTTAAGATAAAATCTTACTCTATTAAGGAAAAAACATCCAGCTCGCTGAAATATGTTCATTTGCTGAAAACCATCAAAACTACGAAAAGTTCTTGTATTTCAAGATAAAATCTTTTTGCTTTGAAGAAGAAAGATCTAGCTGACTGAAATAAGTTCATTAGATGAAAACCAACAAAAATTGACAAGAACCACGAAAAGTTCTTGTATTTCAAGATAGAATCTTACTCTATTAAGGAAATAACTTCCAGCTCGCTGAAATCTGTTCATTTGCTGAAAACCATCAAAACCACGAAAAGTTCTTGTATTTGAAGATAAAATCTTTTTGCTTTGAAGAAGAAAGATCTAGCTGACTGAAATAAGTTCATTAGATGAAAACCAACAAAAATTGACAAGAACCACGAAAAGTTCTTGTATTTTAAGATAAAATCTTACTCTATTAAGGAAAAAACATCCAGCTCGCTGAAATATGTTCATTTGCTGAAAACCATCAAAACCACGAAAAGTTCTTGTATTTGAAGATAAAATCTTTTTGCTTTGAAGAAGAAAGATCTAGCTGACTGAAATAAGTTCATTAGATGAAAACCAACAAAAATTGACAAGAACCACGAAAAGTTCTTGTATTTTAAGATAAAATCTTACTCTATTAAGGAAAAAACTTCCAGCTCGCTGAAATATGTTCATTTGCTGAAAACCATCAAAACCACGAAAAGTTCTTGTATTTGAAGATTAAATCTTTTTGCTTTGACGAAGAAAGATCCAGCTGACTGAAATAAGTTCATTAGATGAAAACCAACAAAAATTGACAAGAACCACGAAAAGTTCTTGTATTTTAAGATAAAATCTTACTCTATTAAGGAAAAAACTTCCAGCTCGCTGAAATATGTTCATTTGCTGAAAACCATCAAAACCACGAAAAGTTCTTGTATTTGAAGATAAAATCTTTTTGCTTTGAAGAAGAAAGATCCAGCTGACTGAAATAAGTTCATTAGATGAAAACCAACAAAAATTGACAAGAACCACGAAAAGTTCTTGTATTTTAAGATAAAATCTTACTCTATTAAGGAAAAAATTTCCAGCTCGCTAAAATATGTTCATTTGCTGAAAACCATCAAAACCACGAAAAGTTCTTGTATTTGAAGATAAAATCTTTTTGCTTTGAAGAAGAAAGATCCAGCTGACTGAAATAAGTTCATTAGATGAAAACCAACAAAAATTGACAAGAACCACGAAAAGTTCTTGTATTTTAAGATAAAATCTTACTCTATTAAGGAAAAAACTTCCAGCTCGCAGAAATATGTTCATTTGCTGAAAACCATCAAAACCACGAAAAGTTCTTGTATTTGAAGATAAAATCTTTTTGCTTTGACGAAGAAAGATCCAGCTGACTGAAATAAGTTCATTAGATGAAAACCAACAAAAATTGACAAGAACCACGAAAAGTTCTTGTATTTTAAGATAAAATCTTACTCTATTAAGGAAAAAACTTCCAGCTCGCTGAAATATGTTCATTTGCTGAAAACCATCAAAACAACGAAAAGTTCTTGTATTTGAAGATAAAATCTTTTTGCTTTGAAGAAGAAAGATCTAGCTGACTGAAATAAGTTCATCAGATGAAAACCAACAAAAATTGACAAGAACCACATTTGCTGAAAACCAACAAAACCACGAAAAGTTCTTGTATTTGAAGCTAAACTCTTTTTGCTTTGAAGAAGAAAGATCCAGCTGACTGAAATACGTTCATTCGATGAAAACCAACAAAAATTGACAAGAACCACGAAAAGTTCTTGTATTTTAAGATAAAATCTTACTCTATTAAGGAAAAAACATCCAGCTCGCTGAAATATGTTCATTTGCTGAAAACCATCAAAACTACGAAAAGTTCTTGTATTTCAAGATAAAATCTTTTTGCTTTGAAGAAGAAAGATCTAGCTGACTGAAATAAGTTCATTAGATGAAAACAAACAAAAATTGACAAGAACCACGAAAAGTTCTTGTATTTCAAGATAGAATCTTACTCTATTAAGGAAATAACTTCCAGCTCGCTGAAATCTGTTCATTTGCTGAAAACCATCAAAACCACGAAAAGTTCTTGTATTTGAAGATAAAATCTTTTTGCTTTGAAGAAGAAAGATCTAGCTGACTGAAATAAGTTCATTAGATGAAAACCAACAAAAATTGACAAGAACCACGAAAAGTTCTTGTATTTTAAGATAAAATCTTACTCTATTAAGGAAAAAACATCCAGCTCGCTGAAATATGTTCATTTGCTGAAAACCATCAAAACCACGAAAAGTTCTTGTATTTGAAGATAAAATCTTTTTGCTTTGAAGAAGAAAGATCTAGCTGACTGAAATAAGTTCATTAGATGAAAACCAACAAAAATTGACAAGAACCACGAAAAGTTCTTGTATTTCAAGATAGAATCTTACTCTATTAAGGAAATAACTTCCAGCTCGCTGAAATCTGTTCATTTGCTGAAAACCATCAAAACCACGAAAAGTTCTTGTATTTGAAGATAAAATCTTTTTGCTTTGAAGAAGAAAGATCTAGCTGACTGAAATAAGTTCATTAGATGAAAACCAACAAAAATTGACAAGAACCACGAAAAGTTCTTGTATTTTAAGATAAAATCTTACTCTATTAAGGAAAAAACATCCAGCTCGCTGAAATATGTTCATTTGCTGAAAACCATCAAAACCACGAAAAGTTCTTGTATTTGAAGATAAAATCTTTTTGCTTTGAAGAAGAAAGATCTAGCTGACTGAAATAAGTTCATTAGATGAAAACCAACAAAAATTGACAAGAACCACGAAAAGTTCTTGTATTTTAAGATAGAACCTTACTCTATTAAGGAAACAACTTCCAGCTCGCTGAAATCTGTTCATTTGCTGAAAACCATCAAAACCACGAAAAGTTCTTGTATTTGAAGATAAAATCTTTTTGCTTTGAAGAAGAAAGATCGAGCTGACTGAAATAAGTTCATTAGATGAAAATCAACAAAAATTGACAAGAACCACGAAAAGTTCTTGTATTTTAAGATAAAATCTTACTCTATTCAGGAAAAAACTTCCAGCTCGCTGAAATATGTTCATTTGCTGAAAACCATCAAAACCACGAAAAGTTCTTGTATTTGAAGATAAAATCTATTTGCTTTGAAGAAGAAAGATCTAGCTCACTGAAATAAGTTCATCAGATGAAAACCAACAAAAATTGACAAGAACCACGAAAAGTTCTTGTATTTTAAGATAGAATCTTACTCTATTAAGGAAATAACTTCCAGCTCGCTGAAATCTGTTCATTTGCTGAAAACCATCAAAACCACGAAAAGTTCTTGTATTTGAAGATAAAATCTTTTTGCTTTGAAGAAGAAAGATCTCGCTGACTGAAATAAGTTCATTAGATGAAAACCAACAAAAATTGACAAGAACCACGAAAAGTTCTTGTATTTTAAGATAAAATCTTACTCTATTAAGGAAAAAACATCCAGCTCGCTGAAATATGTTCATTTGCTGAAAACCATCAAAACCACGAAAAGTTCTTGTATTTGAAGATAAAATCTTTTTGCTTTGAAGAAGAAAGATCTAGCTGACTGAAATAAGTTCATTAGATGAAAACCAACAAAAATTGACAAGAACCACGAAAAGTTCTTGTATTTTAAGATAGAACCTTACTCTATTAAGGAAACAACTTCCAGCTCGCTGAAATCTGTTCATTTGCTGAAAACCATCAAAACCACGAAAAGTTCTTGTATTTGAAGATAAAATCTTTTTGCTTTGAAGAAGAAAGATCGAGCTGACTGAAATAAGTTCATTAGATGAAAATCAACAAAAATTGACAAGAACCACGAAAAGTTCTTGTATTTTAAGATAAAATCTTACTCTATTCAGGAAAAAACTTCCAGCTCGCTGAAATATGTTCATTTGCTGAAAACCATCAAAACCACGAAAAGTTCTTGTATTTGAAGATAAAATCTATTTGCTTTGAAGAAGAAAGATCTAGCTCACTGAAATAAGTTCATCAGATGAAAACCAACAAAAATTGACAAGAACCACGAAAAGTTCTTGTATTTTAAGATAGAATCTTACTCTATTAAGGAAATAACTTCCAGCTCGCTGAAATCTGTTCATTTGCTGAAAACCATCAAAACCACGAAAAGTTCTTGTATTTGAAGATAAAATCTTTTTGCTTTGAAGAAGAAAGATCTCGCTGACTGAAATAAGTTCATTAGATGAAAACCAACAAAAATTGACAAGAACCACGAAAAGTTCTTGTATTTTAAGATAAAATCTTACTCTATTAAGGAAAAAACTTCCAGCTCGCTGAAATATGTTCATTTGCTGAAAACCATCAAAACCACGAAAAGTTCTTGTATTTGAAGATAAAATCTTTTTGCTTTGAAGAAGAAAGATCCAGCTGACTGAAATAAGTTCATTAGATGAAAACCAACAAAAATTGACAAGAACCACGAAAAGTTCTTGTATTTTAAGATAAAATCTTACTCTATTAAGGAAAAAACTTCCAGCTCGCTAAAATATGTTCATTTGCTGAAAACCATCAAAACCACGAAAAGTTCTTGTATTTGAAGATAAAATCTTTTTGCTTTGAAGAAGAAAGATCCAGCTGACTGAAATAAGTTCATTAGATGAAAACCAACAAAAATTGACAAGAACCACGAAAAGTTCTTGTATTTTAAGATAAAATCTTACTCTATTAAGGAAAAAACTTCCAGCTCGCTGAAATATGTTCATTTGCTGAAAACCATCAAAACAACGAAAAGTTCTTGTATTTGAAGATAAAATCTTTTTATTTGAAGAAGAAAGATCTAGCTGACTGAAATAAGTTCATCAGATGAAAACCAACAAAAATTGACAAGAACCACATTTGCTGAAAACCAACAAAACCACGAAAAGTTCTTGTATTTGAAGCTAAACTCTTTTTGCTTTGAAGAAGAAAGATCCAGCTGACTGAAATACGTTCATTAGATGAAAACCAACAAAAATTGACAAGAACCACGAAAAGTTCTTGTATTTTAAGATAAAATCTTACTCTATTAAGGAAAAAACATCCAGCTCGCTGAAATATGTTCATTTGCTGAAAACCATCAAAACTACGAAAAGTTCTTGTATTTCAAGATAAAATCTTTTTGCTTTGAAGAAGAAAGATCTAGCTGACTGAAATAAGTTCATTAGATGAAAACCAACAAAAATTGACAAGAACCACGAAAAGTTCTTCTATTTCAAGATAGAATCTTACTCTATTAAGGAAATAACTTCCAGCTCGCTGAAATCTGTTCATTTGCTGAAAACCATCAAAACCACGAAAAGTTCTTGTATTTGAAGATAAAATCTTTTTGCTTTGAAGAAGAAAGATCTAGCTGACTGAAATAAGTTCATTAGATGAAAACCAACAAAAATTGACAAGAACCACGAAAAGTTCTTGTATTTTAAGATAAAATCTTACTCTATTAAGGAAAAAACATCCAGCTCGCTGAAATATGTTCATTTGCTGAAAACCATCAAAACCACGAAAAGTTCTTGTATTTGAAGATAAAATCTTTTTGCTTTGAAGAAGAAAGATCTAGCTGACTGAAGTAAGTTCATTAGATGAAAACCAACAAAAATTGACAAGAACCACGAAAAGTTCTTGTATTTTAAGATAGAACCTTACTCTATTAAGGAAACAACTTCCAGCTCGCTGAAATCTGTTCATTTGCTGAAAACCATCAAAACCACGAAAAGTTCTTGTATTTGAAGATAAAATCTTTTTGCTTTGAAGAAGAAAGATCGAGCTGACTGAAATAAGTTCATCAGATGTAAATCAACAAAAATTGACAAGAACCACGAAATGTTCTTGTATTTTAACATAAAATCTTACTCTATTCAGGAAAAAACTTCCAGCTCGCTGAAATATGTTCATTTGCTGAAAACCATCAAAACCACGAAAAGTTCTTGTATTTGAAGATAAAATCTTTTTGCTTTGAAGAAGAAAGATCTAGCTGACTGAAATAAGTTCATCAGATGAAAACCAACAAAAATTGACAAGAACCACGAAAAGTTTTTGTATTTTAAGATAGAATCTTACTCTATTAAGGAAATAACTTCCAGATCGCTGAAATCTGTTCATTTGCTGAAAACCATCAAAACCACGAAAAGTTCTTGAATTTGAAGATAAAATCTTTTTGCTTTGAAGAAGAAAGATCCAGCTGACTGAAATAAGTTCATCAGATGAAAACCAACAAAAATTGACAAGAACCACATTTGCTGAAAACCAACAAAACCACGAAAAGTTCTTGTATTTGAAGCTAAACTCTTTTTGCTTTGAAGAAGAAAGATCCAGCTGACTGAAATACGTTCATTAGATGAAAACCAACAAAAATTGACAAGAACCACGAAAAGTTCTTGTATTTTAAGATAAAATCTTACTCTATTAAGGAAAAAACATCCAGCTCGCTGAAATATGTTCATTTGCTGAAAACCATCAAAACTACGAAAAGTTCTTGTATTTCAAGATAAAATCTTTTTGCTTTGAAGAAGAAAGATCTAGCTGACTGAAATAAGTTCATTAGATGAAAACCAACAAAAATTGACAAGAACCACGAAAAGTTCTTCTATTTCAAGATAGAATCTTACTCTATTAAGGAAATAACTTCCAGCTCGCTGAAATCTGTTCATTTACTGAAAACCATCAAAACCACGAAAAGTTCTTGTATTTGAAGATAAAATCTTTTTGCTTTGAAGAAGAAAGATCTAGCTGACTGAAATAAGTTCATTAGATGAAAACCAACAAAAATTGACAAGAACCACGAAAAGTTCTTGTATTTTAAGATAAAATCTTACTCTATTAAGGAAAAAACATCCAGCTCGCTGAAATATGTTCATTTGCTGAAAACCATCAAAACCACGAAAAGTTCTTGTATTTGAAGATAAAATCTTTTTGCTTTGAAGAAGAAAGATCTAGCTGACTGAAGTAAGTTCATTAGATGAAAACCAACAAAAATTGACAAGAACCACGAAAAGTTCTTGTATTTTAAGATAGAACCTTACTCTATTAAGGAAACAACTTCCAGCTCGCTGAAATCTGTTCATTTGCTGAAAACCATCAAAACCACGAAAAGTTCTTGTATTTGAAGATAAAATCTTTTTGCTTTGAAGAAGAAAGATCGAGCTGACTGAAATAAGTTCATCAGATGTAAATCAACAAAAATTGACAAGAACCACGAAATGTTCTTGTATTTTAACATAAAATCTTACTCTATTCAGGAAAAAACTTCCAGCTCGCTGAAATATGTTCATTTGCTGAAAACCATCAAAACCACGAAAAGTTCTTGTATTTGAAGATAAAATCTTTTTGCTTTGAAGAAGAAAGATCTAGCTGACTGAAATAAGTTCATCAGATGAAAACCAACAAAAATTGACAAGAACCACGAAAAGTTTTTGTATTTTAAGATAGAATCTTACTCTATTAAGGAAATAACTTCCAGATCGCTGAAATCTGTTCATTTGCTGAAAACCATCAAAACCACGAAAAGTTCTTGAATTTGAAGATAAAATCTTTTTGCTTTGAAGAAGAAAGATCCAGCTGACTGAAATAAGTTCATTAGATGAAAACCAACAAAAATTGACAAGAACCACGAAAAGTTCTTGTATTTTAAGATAAAATATTACTCTATTAAGGAAAAAACTCCCAGCTCGCTGAAATATGTTCATTTGCTGAAAACCATCAAAACCACGAAAAGTTCTTGTATTTGAAGATAAAATCTTTTTGCTTTGAAGAAGAAAGATCTCGCTGACTGAAATAAGTTCATTAGATGAAAACCAACAAAAATTGACAAGAACCACGAAAAGTTCTTGTATTTTAAGATAAAATCTTACTCTATTAAGGAAAAAACTTCCAGCTCGCTGAAATATGTTCATTTGCTGAAAACCATCAAAACCACGAAAAGTTCTTGTATTTGAAGATAAAATCTTTTTGCTTTGAAGAAGAAAGATCCAGCTGACTGAAATAAGTTTATTAGATGAAAACCAACAAAAATTGACAAGAACCACGAAAAGTTCTTGTATTTTAAGATAAAATCTTACTCTATTAAGGAAAAAACTTCCAGCTCGCTAAAATATGTTCATTTGCTGAAAACCATCAAAACCACGAAAAGTTCTTGTATTTGAAGATAAAATCTTTTTGCTTTGAAGAAGAAAGATCTAGCTGACTGAAATAAGTTCATTAGATGAAAAGCAACAAAAATTGACAAGAACCACGAAAAGTTCTTGTATTTTAAGATAAAATCTTACTCTATTAAGGAAAAAACTTCCAGCTCGCTGAAATATGTTCATTTCCTGAAAACCATCAAAACAACGAAAAGTTATTGTATTTGAAGATAAAATCTTTTTGCTTTGAAGAAGAAAGATCTAGCTGACTGAAATAAGTTCATCAGATGAAAACCAACAAAAATTGACAAGAACCACATTTGCTGAAAACCAACAAAACCATGAAAAGTTCTTTTATTTGAAGATAAACTCTTTTTGCTTTGAAGAAGAAAGATCCAGCTGATTGAAATACGTTCATTAGATGAAAACCAACAAAAATTGACAAGAACCACGAAAAGTTCTTGTATTTGAAGATAAAATCTTACTCTATTCAGGAAAAAACTTCCAGCTCGCTGAAATATGTTCATTTCCTGAAAACCATCAAAACAACGAAAAGTTCTTGTATTTGAAGATAAAATCTTTTTGCTTTGAAGAAGAAAGATCTAGCTGACTGAAATAAGTTCATCAGATGAAAACCAACAAAAATTGACAAGAACCACATTTGCTGAAAACCAACAAAACCACGAAAAGTTCTTGTATTTGAAGATAAACTCTTTTTGCTTTGAAGAAGAAAGATCCAGCTGACTGAAATACGTTCATTAGATGAAAACCAACAAAAATTGACAAGAACCACGAAAAGTTCTTGTATTTTAAGATAAAATCTTACTCTATTAAGGAAAAAACATCCAGCTCGCTGAAATATGTTCATTTGCTGAAAACCATCAAAACTACGAAAAGTTCTTGTATTTGAAGATAAAATCTTTTTGCTTTGAAGAAGAAAGATCTAGCTGACTGAAATAAGTTCATTAGATGAAAACCAACAAAAATTGACAAGAACCACGAAAAGTTATTGTATTTTAAGATAGAATCTTACTCTATTAAGGAAATAACTTCCACCTCGCTGAAATATGTTCATTTGCTGAAAACCATCAAAACCACGAAAAGTTCTTGTATTTGAAGATAAAATCTTTTTGCTTTGAAGAAGAAAGATCTAGCTGACTGAAATAAGTTCATTAGATGAAAACCAACAAAAATTGACAAGAACCACGAAAAGTTCTTGTATTTTAAGATAAAATCTTACTCTATTAAGGAAAAAACATCCAGCTCGCTGAAATATGTTCATTTGCTGAAAACCATCAAAACCACGAAAAGTTCTTGTATTTGAAGATAAAATCTTTTTGCTTTGAAGAAGAAAGATCTAGCTGACTGAAATAAGTTCATTAGATGAAAACCAACAAAAATTGACAAGAACCACGAAAAGTTCTTGTATTTTAAGATGAAATCTTAGGCAATTAAAGAAATAACTTCCAGCTCGCTGAAATCTGTTCATTTGCTGAAAACCATCAAAACCACGAAAAGTTCTTGTATTTGAAGATAAAATCTTTTTGCTTTGAAGAAGAAAGATCTAGCTGACTGAAATAAGTTCATTAGATGAAAACCAACAAAAATTGACAAGAACCACGAAAAGTTCTTGTATTTTAAGATAAAATATTACTCTATTAAGGAAAAAACTCCCAGCTCGCTGAAATATGTTCATTTGCTGAAAACCATCAAAACCACGAAAAGTTCTTGTATTTGAAGATAAAATCTTTTTGCTTTGAAGAAGAAAGATCTCGCTGACTGAAATAAGTTCATCAGATGAAAACCAACAAAAATTGACAAGAACCACGAAAAGTTCTTGTATTTTAAGATAAAATCTTACTCTATTAAGGAAAACACTTCCAGCTCGCTGAAATATGTTCATTTGCTGAAAACCATCAAAACCACGAAAAGTTCTTGTATTTGAAGATAAAATCTTTTTGCTTTGAAGAAGAAAGATCCAGCTGACTGAAATAAGTTCATTAGATGAAAACCAACAAAAATTGACAAGAACCACGAAAAGTTCTTGTATTTTAAGATAAAATCTTACTCTATTAAGGAAAAAACTTCCAGCTCGCTAAAATATGTTCATTTGCTGAAAACCATCAAAACCACGAAAAGTTCTTGTGTTTGAAGATAAAATCTTTTTGCTTTGAAGAAGAAAGATCTAGCTGACTGAAATAAGTTCATTAGATGAAAACCAACAAAAATTGACAAGAACCACGAAAAGTTCTTGTATTTTAAGATAAAATCTTACTCTATTAAGGAAAAAACTTCCAGCTCGCTGAAATATGTTCATTTGCTGAAAACCATCAAAACCACGAAAAGTTCTTGTATTTGAAGATAAAATCTTTTTGCTTTGAAGAAGAAAGATCCAGCTGACTGAAATAAGTTCATTAGATGAAAACCAACAAAAATTGACAAGAACCACGAAAAGTTCTTGTATTTTAAGATAAAATCTTACTCTATTAAGGAAAAAACTTCCAGCTCGCTGAAATATGTTCATTTGCTGAAAACCATCAAAACAACGAAAAGTTCTTGTATTTGAAGATAAAATCTTTTTGCTTTGAAGAAGAAAGATCTAGCTGACTGAAATAAGTTCATCAGATGAAAACCAACAAAAATTGACAAGAACCACATTTGCTGAAAACCAACAAAACCACGAAAAGTTCTTGTATTTGAAGCTAAACTCTTTTTGCTTTGAAGAAGAAAGATCCAGCTGACTGAAATACGTTCATTAGATGAAAACCAACAAAAATTGACAAGAACCACGAAAAGTTCTTGTATTTTAAGATAAAATCTTACTCTATTAAGGAAAAAACATCCAGCTCGCTGAAATATGTTCATTTGCTGAAAACCATCAAAACTACGAAAAGTTCTTGTATTTGAAGATAAAATCTTTTTGCTTTGAAGAAGAAAGATCTAGCTGACTGAAATAAGTTCATTAGATGAAAACCAACAAAAATTGACAAGAACCACGAAAAGTTCTTGTATTTCAAGATAGAATCTTACTCTATTAAGGAAATAACTTCCAGCTCGCTGAAATCTGTTCATTTGCTGAAAACCATCAAAACCACGAAAAGTTCTTGTATTTGAAGATAAAATCTTTTTGCTTTGAAGAAGAAAGATCGAGCTGACTGAAATAAGTTCATCAGATGAAAATCAACAAAAATTGACAAGAACCACGAAAATTTCTTGTATTTTAACATAAAATCTTACTCTATTCAGGAAAAAACTTCCAGCTCGCTGAAATATGTTCATTTGCTGAAAACCATCAAAACCACGAAAAGTTCTTGTATTTGAAGATAAAATCTTTTTGCTTTGAAGAAGAAAGATCTAGCTGACTGAAATAAGTTCATCAGATGAAAACCAACAAAAATTGACAAGAACCACGAAAAGTTCTTGTATTTTAAGATAAAATATTACTCTATTAAGGAAAAAACTCCCAGCTCGCTGAAATATGTTCATTTGCTGAAAACCATCAAAACCACGAAAAGTTCTTGTATTTGAAGATAAAATCTTTTTGCTTTGAAGAAGAAAGATCTCGCTGACTGAAATAAGTTCATTAGATGAAAACCAACAAAAATTGACAAGAACCACGAAAAGTTCTTGTATTTTAAGATAAAATCTTACTCTATTAAGGAAAAAACTTCCAGCTCGCTGAAATATGTTCATTTGCTGAAAACCATCAAAACCACGAAAAGTTCTTGTATTTGAAGATAAAATCTTTTTGCTTTGAAGAAGAAAGATCTAGCTGACTGAAATAAGTTCATTAGATGAAAAGCAACAAAAAGTGACAATAACCACGAAAAGTTCTTGTATTTTAAGATAAAATCTTACTCTATTAAGGAAAAAACTTCCAGCTCGCTGAAATATGTTCATTTCCTGAAAACCATCAAAACAACGAAAAGTTCTTGTATTTGAAGATAAAATCTTTTTGCTTTGAAGAAGAAAGATCTAGCTGACTGAAATAAGTTCATCAGATGAAAACCAACAAAAATTGACAAGAACCACATTTGCTGAAAACCAACAAAACCACGAAAAGTTCTTTTATTTGAAGATAAACTCTTTTTGCTTTGAAGAAGAAAGATCCAGCTGATTGAAATACGTTCATTAGATGAAAACCAACAAAAATTGACAAGAACCACGAAAAGTTCTTGTATTTTAAGATAAAATCTTACTCTATTAAGGAAAAAACTTCCAGCTCGCTGAAATATGTTCATTTCCTGAAAACCATCAAAACAATGAAAAGTTCTTGTATTTGAAGATAAAATCTTTTTGCTTTGAAGAAGAAAGATCTAGCTGACTGAAATAAGTTCATCAGATGAAAACCAACAAAAATTGACAAGAACCACATTTGCTGAAAACCAACAAAACCACGAAAAGTTCTTGTATTTGAAGATAAGTCTTTTTGCTTTGAAGAAGAAAGATCCAGCTGACTGAAATACGTTCATTAGATGAAAACCAACAAAAATTGACAAGAACCACGAAAAGTTCTTGTATTTTAAGATAAAATCTTACTCTATTAAGGAAAAAACATCCAGCTCGCTGAAATATGTTCATTTGCTGAAAACCATCAAAACTACGAAAAGTTCTTGTATTTGAAGATAAAATCTTTTTGCTTTGAAGAAGAAAGATCTAGCTGACTGAAATAAGTTCATTAGATGAAAACCAACAAAAATTGACAAGAACCACGAAAAGTTATTGTATTTTAAGATAGAATCTTACTCTATTAAGGAAATAACTTCCACCTCGCTGAAATATGTTCATTTGCTGAAAACCATCAAAACCACGAAAAGTTCTTGTATTTGAAGATAAAATCTTTTTGCTTTGAAGAAGAAAGATCTAGCTGACTGAAATAAGTTCATTAGATGAAAACCAACAAAAATTGACAAGAACCACGAAAAGTTCTTGTATTTTAAGATAAAATCTTACTCTATTAAGGAAAAAACATCCAGCTCGCTGAAATATGTTCATTTGCTGAAAACCATCAAAACCACGAAAAGTTCTTGTATTTGAAGATAAAATCTTTTTGCTTTGAAGAAGAAAGATCTAGCTGACTGAAATAAGTTCATTAGATGAAAACCAACAAAAATTGACAAGAACCACGAAAAGTTCTTGTATTTTAAGATGAAATCTTAGGCAATTAAAGAAATAACTTCCAGCTCGCTGAAATCTGTTCATTTGCTGAAAACCATCAAAACCACGAAAAGTTCTTGTATTTGAAGATAAAATCTTTTTGCTTTGAAGAAGAAAGATCTCGCTGACTGAAATAAGTTCATCAGATGAAAACCAACAAAAATTGACAAGAACCACGAAAAGTTCTTGTATTTTAAGATAAAATCTTACTCTATTAAGGAAAACACTTCCAGCTCGCTGAAATATGTTCATTTGCTGAAAACCATCAAAACCACGAAAAGTTCTTGTATTTGAAGATAAAATCTTTTTGCTTTGAAGAAGAAAGATCCAGCTGACTGAAATAAGTTCATTAGATGAAAACCAACAAAAATTGACAAGAACCACGAAAAGTTCTTGTATTTTAAGATAAAATCTTACTCTATTAAGGAAAAAACTTCCAGCTCGCTAAAATATGTTCATTTGCTGAAAACCATCAAAACCACGAAAAGTTCTTGTGTTTGAAGATAAAATCTTTTTGCTTTGAAGAAGAAAGATCTAGCTGACTGAAATAAGTTCATTAGATGAAAACCAACAAAAATTGACAAGAACCACGAAAAGTTCTTGTATTTTAAGATAAAATCTTACTCTATTAAGGAAAAAACTTCCAGCTCGCTGAAATATGTTCATTTGCTGAAAACCATCAAAACCACGAAAAGTTCTTGTATTTGAAGATAAAATCTTTTTGCTTTGAAGAAGAAAGATCCAGCTGACTGAAATAAGTTCATTAGATGAAAACCAACAAAAATTGACAAGAACCACGAAAAGTTCTTGTATTTTAAGATAAAATCTTACTCTATTAAGGAAAAAACTTCCAGCTCGCTGAAATATGTTCATTTGCTGAAAACCATCAAAACAACGAAAAGTTCTTGTATTTGAAGATAAAATCTTTTTGCTTTGAAGAAGAAAGATCTAGCTGACTGAAATAAGTTCATCAGATGAAAACCAACAAAAATTGACAAGAACCACATTTGCTGAAAACCAACAAAACCACGAAAAGTTCTTGTATTTGAAGCTAAACTCTTTTTGCTTTGAAGAAGAAAGATCCAGCTGACTGAAATACGTTCATTAGATGAAAACCAACAAAAATTGACAAGAACCACGAAAAGTTCTTGTATTTTAAGATAAAATCTTACTCTATTAAGGAAAAAACATCCAGCTCGCTGAAATATGTTCATTTGCTGAAAACCATCAAAACTACGAAAAGTTCTTGTATTTGAAGATAAAATCTTTTTGCTTTGAAGAAGAAAGATCTAGCTGACTGAAATAAGTTCATTAGATGAAAACCAACAAAAATTGACAAGAACCACGAAAAGTTCTTGTATTTCAAGATAGAATCTTACTCTATTAAGGAAATAACTTCCAGCTCGCTGAAATCTGTTCATTTGCTGAAAACCATCAAAACCACGAAAAGTTCTTGTATTTGAAGATAAAATCTTTTTGCTTTGAAGAAGAAAGATCGAGCTGACTGAAATAAGTTCATCAGATGAAAATCAACAAAAATTGACAAGAACCACGAAAATTTCTTGTATTTTAACATAAAATCTTACTCTATTCAGGAAAAAACTTCCAGCTCGCTGAAATATGTTCATTTGCTGAAAACCATCAAAACCACGAAAAGTTCTTGTATTTGAAGATAAAATCTTTTTGCTTTGAAGAAGAAAGATCTAGCTGACTGAAATAAGTTCATCAGATGAAAACCAACAAAAATTGACAAGAACCACGAAAAGTTCTTGTATTTTAAGATAAAATATTACTCTATTAAGGAAAAAACTCCCAGCTCGCTGAAATATGTTCATTTGCTGAAAACCATCAAAACCACGAAAAGTTCTTGTATTTGAAGATAAAATCTTTTTGCTTTGAAGAAGAAAGATCTCGCTGACTGAAATAAGTTCATTAGATGAAAACCAACAAAAATTGACAAGAACCACGAAAAGTTCTTGTATTTTAAGATAAAATCTTACTCTATTAAGGAAAAAACTTCCAGCTCGCTGAAATATGTTCATTTGCTGAAAACCATCAAAACCACGAAAAGTTCTTGTATTTGAAGATAAAATCTTTTTGCTTTGAAGAAGAAAGATCTAGCTGACTGAAATAAGTTCATTAGATGAAAAGCAACAAAAAGTGACAATAACCACGAAAAGTTCTTGTATTTTAAGATAAAATCTTACTCTATTAAGGAAAAAACTTCCAGCTCGCTGAAATATGTTCATTTCCTGAAAACCATCAAAACAACGAAAAGTTCTTGTATTTGAAGATAAAATCTTTTTGCTTTGAAGAAGAAAGATCTAGCTGACTGAAATAAGTTCATCAGATGAAAACCAACAAAAATTGACAAGAACCACATTTGCTGAAAACCAACAAAACCACGAAAAGTTCTTTTATTTGAAGATAAACTCTTTTTGCTTTGAAGAAGAAAGATCCAGCTGATTGAAATACGTTCATTAGATGAAAACCAACAAAAATTGACAAGAACCACGAAAAGTTCTTGTATTTTAAGATAAAATCTTACTCTATTAAGGAAAAAACTTCCAGCTCGCTGAAATATGTTCATTTCCTGAAAACCATCAAAACAATGAAAAGTTCTTGTATTTGAAGATAAAATCTTTTTGCTTTGAAGAAGAAAGATCTAGCTGACTGAAATAAGTTCATCAGATGAAAACCAACAAAAATTGACAAGAACCACATTTGCTGAAAACCAACAAAACCACGAAAAGTTCTTGTATTTGAAGATAAGTCTTTTTGCTTTGAAGAAGAAAGATCCAGCTGACTGAAATACGTTCATTAGATGAAAACCAACAAAAATTGACAAGAACCACGAAAAGTTCTTGTATTTTAAGATAAAATCTTACTCTATTAAGGAAAAAACATCCAGCTCGCTGAAATATGTTCATTTGCTGAAAACCATCAAAACTACGAAAAGTTCTTGTATTTGAAGATAAAATCTTTTTGCTTTGAAGAAGAAAGATCTAGCTGACTGAAATAAGTTCATTAGATGAAAACCAACAAAAATTGACAAGAACCACGAAAAGTTATTGTATTTTAAGATAGAATCTTACTCTATTAAGGAAATAACTTCCACCTCGCTGAAATATGTTCATTTGCTGAAAACCATCAAAACCACGAAAAGTTCTTGTATTTGAAGATAAAATCTTTTTGCTTTGAAGAAGAAAGATCTAGCTGACTGAAATAAGTTCATTAGATGAAAACCAACAAAAATTGACAAGAACCACGAAAAGTTCTTGTATTTTAAGATAAAATCTTACTCTATTAAGGAAAAAACATCCAGCTCGCTGAAATATGTTCATTTGCTGAAAACCATCAAAACCACGAAAAGTTCTTGTATTTGAAGATAAAATCTTTTTGCTTTGAAGAAGAAAGATCTAGCTGACTGAAATAAGTTCATTAGATGAAAACCAACAAAAATTGACAAGAACCACGAAAAGTTCTTGTATTTTAAGATGAAATCTTAGGCAATTAAAGAAATAACTTCCAGCTCGCTGAAATCTGTTCATTTGCTGAAAACCATCAAAACCACGAAAAGTTCTTGTATTTGAAGATAAAATCTTTTTGCTTTGAAGAAGAAAGATCTAGCTGACTGAAATAAGTTCATTAGATGAAAACCAACAAAAATTGACAAGAACCACGAAAAGTTCTTGTATTTTAAGATAAAATATTACTCTATTAAGGAAAAAACTCCCAGCTCGCTGAAATATGTTCATTTGCTGAAAACCATCAAAACCACGAAAAGTTCTTGTATTTGAAGATAAAATCTTTTTGCTTTGAAGAAGAAAGATCTCGCTGACTGAAATAAGTTCATTAGATGAAAACCAACAAAAATTGACAAGAACCACGAAAAGTTCTTGTATTTTAAGATAAAATCTTACTCTATTAAGGAAAAAACTTCCAGCTCGCTGAAATATGTTCATTTGCTGAAAACCATCAAAACCACGAAAAGTTCTTGTATTTGAAGATAAAATCTTTTTGCTTTGAAGAAGAAAGATCCAGCTGACTGAAATAAGTTCATTAGATGAAAACCAACAAAAATTGACAAGAACCACGAAAAGTTCTTGTATTTTAAGATAAAATCTTACTCTATTAAGGAAAAAACTTCCAGCTCGCTAAAATATGTTCATTTGCTGAAAACCATCAAAACCACGAAAAGTTCTTGTATTTGAAGATAAAATCTTTTTGCTTTGAAGAAGAAAGATCTAGCTGACTGAAATAAGTTCATTAGATGAAAACCAACAAAAATTGACAAGAACCACGAAAAGTTCTTGTATTTTAAGATAAAATCTTACTCTATTAAGGAAAAAACTTCCAGCTCGCTGAAATATGTTCATTTGCTGAAAACCATCAAAACCACGAAAAGTTCTTGTATTTGAAGATAAAATCTTTTTGCTTTGAAGAAGAAAGATCCAGCTGACTGAAATAAGTTCATTAGATGAAAACCAACAAAAATTGACAAGAACCACGAAAAGTTCTTGTATTTTAAGATAAAATCTTACTCTATTAAGGAAAAAACTTCCAGCTCGCTGAAATATGTTCATTTGCTGAAAACCATCAAAACAACGAAAAGTTCTTGTATTTGAAGATAAAATCTTTTTGCTTTGAAGAAGAAAGATCTAGCTGACTGAAATAAGTTCATCAGATGAAAACCAACAAAAATTGACAAGAACCACATTTGCTGAAAACCAACAAAACCACGAAAAGTTCTTGTATTTGAAGCTAAACTCTTTTTGCTTTGAAGAAGAAAGATCCAGCTGACTGAAATACGTTCATTAGATGAAAACCAACAAAAATTGACAAGAACCACGAAAAGTTCTTGTATTTTAAGATAAAATCTTACTCTATTAAGGAAAAAACATCCAGCTCGCTGAAATATGTTCATTTGCTGAAAACCATCAAAACTACGAAAAGTTCTTGTATTTCAAGATAAAATCTTTTTGCTTTGAAGAAGAAAGATCTAGCTGACTGAAATAAGTTCATTAGATGAAAACCAACAAAAATTGACAAGAACCACGAAAAGTTCTTGTATTTCAAGATAGAATCTTACTCTATTAAGGAAATAACTTCCAGCTCGCTGAAATCTGTTCATTTGCTGAAAACCATCAAAACCACGAAAAGTTCTTGTATTTGAAGATAAAATCTTTTTGCTTTGAAGAAGAAAGATCTAGCTGACTGAAATAAGTTCATTAGATGAAAACCAACAAAAATTGACAAGAACCACGAAAAGTTCTTGTATTTTAAGATAAAATCTTACTCTATTAAGGAAAAAACATCCAGCTCGCTGAAATATGTTCATTTGCTGAAAACCATCAAAACCACGAAAAGTTCTTGTATTTGAAGATAAAATCTTTTTGCTTTGAAGAAGAAAGATCTAGCTGACTGAAATAAGTTCATTAGATGAAAACCAACAAAAATTGACAAGAACCACGAAAAGTTCTTGTATTTTAAGATAGAACCTTACTCTATTAAGGAAACAACTTCCAGCTCGCTGAAATCTGTTCATTTGCTGAAAACCATCAAAACCACGAAAAGTTCTTGTATTTGAAGATAAAATCTTTTTGCTTTGAAGAAGAAAGATCGAGCTGACTGAAATAAGTTCATTAGATGAAAATCAACAAAAATTGACAAGAACCACGAAAAGTTCTTGTATTTTAAGATAAAATGTTACTCTATTCAGGAAAAAACTTCCAGCTCGCTGAAATATGTTCATTTGCTGAAAACCATCAAAACCACGAAAAGTTCTTGTATTTGAACATAAAATCTTTTTGCTTTGAAGAAGAAAGATCTAGCTGACTGAAATAAGTTCATCAGATGAAAACCAACAAAAATTGACAAGAACCACGAAAAGTTCTTGTATTTTAAGATAGAATCTTACTCTATTAAGGAAATAACTTCCAGCTCGCTGAAATCTGTTCATTTGCTGAAAACCATCAAAACCACGAAAAGTTCTTGTATTTGAAGATAAAATCTTTTTGCTTTGAAGAAGAAAGATCTAGCTGACTGAAATAAGTTCATTAGATGAAAACCAACAAAAATTGACAAGAACCACGAAAAGTTCTTGTATTTTAAGATAAAATATTACTCTATTAACGAAAAAACTCCCAGCTCGCTGAAATATGCTCATTTGCTGAAAACCATCAAAACCACGAAAAGTTCTTGTATTTGAAGATAAAATCTTTTTGCTTTGAAGAAGAAAGATCTCGCTGACTGAAATAAGTTCATTAGATGAAAACCAACAAAAATTGACAAGAACCACGAAAAGTTCTTGTATTTTAAGATAAAATCTTACTCTATTAAGGAAAAAACTTCCAGCTCGCTGAAATATGTTCATTTGCTGAAAACCATCAAAACCACGAAAAGTTCTTGTATTTGAAGATAAAATCTTTTTGCTTTGAAGAAGAAAGATCTAGCTGACTGAAATAAGTTCATTAGATGAAAAGCAACAAAAAGTGACAATAACCACGAAAAGTTCTTGTATTTTAAGATAAAATCTTACTCTATTAAGGAAAAAACTTCCAGCTCGCTGAAATATGTTCATTTCCTGAAAACCATCAAAACAACGAAAAGTTCTTGTATTTGAAGATAAAATCTTTTTGCTTTGAAGAAGAAAGATCTAGCTGACTGAAATAAGTTCATCAGATGAAAACCAACAAAAATTGACAAGAACCACATTTGCTGAAAACCAACAAAACCACGAAAAGTTCTTTTATTTGAAGATAAACTCTTTTTGCTTTGAAGAAGAAAGATCCAGCTGATTGAAATACGTTCATTAGATGAAAACCAACAAAAATTGACAAGAACCACGAAAAGTTCTTGTATTTTAAGATAAAATCTTACTCTATTAAGGAAAAAACTTCCAGCTCGCTGAAATATGTTCATTTCCTGAAAACCATCAAAACAATGAAAAGTTCTTGTATTTGAAGATAAAATCTTTTTGCTTTGAAGAAGAAAGATCTAGCTGACTGAAATAAGTTCATCAGATGAAAACCAACAAAAATTGACAAGAACCACATTTGCTGAAAACCAACAAAACCACGAAAAGTTCTTGTATTTGAAGATAAGTCTTTTTGCTTTGAAGAAGAAAGATCCAGCTGACTGAAATACGTTCATTAGATGAAAACCAACAAAAATTGACAAGAACCACGAAAAGTTCTTGTATTTTAAGATAAAATCTTACTCTATTAAGGAAAAAACATCCAGCTCGCTGAAATATGTTCATTTGCTGAAAACCATCAAAACTACGAAAAGTTCTTGTATTTGAAGATAAAATCTTTTTGCTTTGAAGAAGAAAGATCTAGCTGACTGAAATAAGTTCATTAGATGAAAACCAACAAAAATTGACAAGAACCACGAAAAGTTATTGTATTTTAAGATAGAATCTTACTCTATTAAGGAAATAACTTCCACCTCGCTGAAATATGTTCATTTGCTGAAAACCATCAAAACCACGAAAAGTTCTTGTATTTGAAGATAAAATCTTTTTGCTTTGAAGAAGAAAGATCTAGCTGACTGAAATAAGTTCATTAGATGAAAACCAACAAAAATTGACAAGAACCACGAAAAGTTCTTGTATTTTAAGATAAAATCTTACTCTATTAAGGAAAAAACATCCAGCTCGCTGAAATATGTTCATTTGCTGAAAACCATCAAAACCACGAAAAGTTCTTGTATTTGAAGATAAAATCTTTTTGCTTTGAAGAAGAAAGATCTAGCTGACTGAAATAAGTTCATTAGATGAAAACCAACAAAAATTGACAAGAACCACGAAAAGTTCTTGTATTTTAAGATGAAATCTTAGGCAATTAAAGAAATAACTTCCAGCTCGCTGAAATCTGTTCATTTGCTGAAAACCATCAAAACCACGAAAAGTTCTTGTATTTGAAGATAAAATCTTTTTGCTTTGAAGAAGAAAGATCTAGCTGACTGAAATAAGTTCATTAGATGAAAACCAACAAAAATTGACAAGAACCACGAAAAGTTCTTGTATTTTAAGATAAAATATTACTCTATTAAGGAAAAAACTCCCAGCTCGCTGAAATATGTTCATTTGCTGAAAACCATCAAAACCACGAAAAGTTCTTGTATTTGAAGATAAAATCTTTTTGCTTTGAAGAAGAAAGATCTCGCTGACTGAAATAAGTTCATTAGATGAAAACCAACAAAAATTGACAAGAACCACGAAAAGTTCTTGTATTTTAAGATAAAATCTTACTCTATTAAGGAAAAAACTTCCAGCTCGCTGAAATATGTTCATTTGCTGAAAACCATCAAAACCACGAAAAGTTCTTGTATTTGAAGATAAAATCTTTTTGCTTTGAAGAAGAAAGATCCAGCTGACTGAAATAAGTTCATTAGATGAAAACCAACAAAAATTGACAAGAACCACGAAAAGTTCTTGTATTTTAAGATAAAATCTTACTCTATTAAGGAAAAAACTTCCAGCTCGCTAAAATATGTTCATTTGCTGAAAACCATCAAAACCACGAAAAGTTCTTGTATTTGAAGATAAAATCTTTTTGCTTTGAAGAAGAAAGATCTAGCTGACTGAAATAAGTTCATTAGATGAAAACCAACAAAAATTGACAAGAACCACGAAAAGTTCTTGTATTTTAAGATAAAATCTTACTCTATTAAGGAAAAAACTTCCAGCTCGCTGAAATATGTTCATTTGCTGAAAACCATCAAAACATCGAAAAGTTCTTGTATTTGAAGATAAAATCTTTTTGCTTTGAAGAAGAAAGATCCAGCTGACTGAAATACGTTCATTAGATGAAAACCAACAAAAATTGACAAGAACCACGAAAAGTTCTTGTATTTTAAGATAAAATCTTACTCTATTAAGGAAAAAACATCCAGCTCGCTGAAATATGTTCATTTGCTGAAAACCATCAAAACTACGAAAAGTTCTTGTATTTCAAGATAAAATCTTTTTGCTTTGAAGAAGAAAGATCTAGCTGACTGAAATAAGTTCATTCGATGAAAACCAACAAAAATTGACAAGAACCACGAAAAGTTCTTGTATTTCAAGATAGAATCTTACTCTATTAAGGAAATAACTTCCAGCTCGCTGAAATCTGTTCATTTGCTGAAAACCATCAAAACCACGAAAAGTTCTTGTATTTGAAGATAAAATCTTTTTGCTTTGAAGAAGAAAGATCTAGCTGACTGAAATAAGTTCATTAGATGAAAACCAACAAAAATTGACAAGAACCACGAAAAGTTCTTGTATTTTAAGATAAAATCTTACTCTATTAAGGAAAAAACATCCAGCTCGCTGAAATATGTTCATTTGCTGAAAACCATCAAAACCACGAAAAGTTCTTGTATTTGAAGATAAAATCTTTTTGCTTTGAAGAAGAAAGATCTAGCTGACTGAAATAAGTTCATTAGATGAAAACCAACAAAAATTGACAAGAACCACGAAAAGTTCTTGTATTTTAAGATAGAACCTTACTCTATTAAGGAAACAACTTCCAGCTCGCTGAAATCTGTTCATTTGCTGAAAACCATCAAAACCACGAAAAGTTCTTGTATTTGAAGATAAAATCTTTTTGCTTTGAAGAAGAAAGATCGAGCTGACTGAAATAAGTTCATTAGATGAAAATCAACAAAAATTGACAAGAACCACGAAAAGTTCTTGTATTTTAAGATAGAATCTTACTCTATTAAGGAAATAACTTCCAGCTCGCTGAAATCTGTTCATTTGCTGAAAACCATCAAAACCACGAAAAGTTCTTGTATTTGAAGATAAAATCTTTTTGCTTTGAAGAAGAAAGATCTAGCTGACTGAAATAAGTTCATTAGATGAAAACCAACAAAAATTGACAAGAACCACGAAAAGTTCTTGTATTTTAAGATAAAATATTACTCTATTAACGAAAAAACTCCCAGCTCGCTGAAATATGCTCATTTGCTGAAAACCATCAAAACCACGAAAAGTTCTTGTATTTGAAGATAAAATCTTTTTGCTTTGAAGAAGAAAGATCTCGCTGACTGAAATAAGTTCATTAGATGAAAACCAACAAAAATTGACAAGAACCACGAAAAGTTCTTGTATTTTAAGATAAAATCTTACTCTATTAAGGAAAAAACTTCCAGCTCGCTGAAATATGTTCATTTGCTGAAAACCATCAAAACCACGAAAAGTTCTTGTATTTGAAGATAAAATCTTTTTGCTTTGAAGAAGAAAGATCCAGCTGACTGAAATAAGTTCATTAGATGAAAACCAACAAAAATTGACAAGAACCACGAAAAGTTCTTGTATTTTAAGATAAAATCTTACTCTATAAAGGAAAAAACTTCCAGCTCGCTAAAATATGTTCATTTGCTGAAAACCATCAAAACCACGAAAAGTTCTTGTATTTGAAGATAAAATCTTTTTGCTTTGAAGAAGAAAGATCTAGCTGACTGAAATAAGTTCATTAGATGAAAAGCAACAAAAATTGACAAGAACCACGAAAAGTTCTTGTATTTTAAGATAAAATCTTACTCTATTAAGGAAAAAACTTCCAGATCGCTGAAATATGTTCATTTCCTGAAAACCATCAAAACAATGAAAAGTTCTTGTATTTGAAGATAAAATCTTTTTGCTTTGAAGAAGAAAGATCTAGCTGACTGAAATAAGTTCATCAGATGAAAACCAACAAAAATTGACAAGAACCACATTTGCTGAAAACCAAAAAAAACACGAAAAGTTCTTGTATTTGAAGATAAACTCTTTTTGCTTTGAAGAAGAAAGATCCAGCTGATTGAAATACGTTCATTAGATGAAAACCAACAAAAATTGACAAGAACCACGAAAAGTTCTTGTATTTTAAGATAAAATCTTACTCTATTAAGGAAAAAACTTCCAGCTCGCTGAAATATGTTCATTTCCTGAAAACCATCAAAACAACGAAAAGTTCTTGTATTTGAAGATAAAATCTTTTTGCTTTGAAGAAGAAAGATCTAGCTGACTGAAATAAGTTCATCAGATGAAAACCAACAAAAATTGACAAGAACCACATTTGCTGAAAACCAACAAAACCACGAAAAGTTCTTCTATTTGAAGATAAACTCTTTTTGCTTTGAAGAAGAAAGATCCAGCTGACTGAAATACGTTCATTAGATGAAAACCAACAAAAATTGACAAGAACCACGAAAAGTTCTTGTATTTTAAGATAAAATCTTACTCTATTAAGGAAAAAACATCCAGCTCGCTGAAATATGTTCATTTGCTCAAAACCATCAAAACTACGAAAAGTTCTTGTATTTGAAGATAAAATCTTTTTGCTTTGAAGAAGAAAGATCTAGCTGACTGAAATAAGTTCATTAGATGAAAACCAACAAAAATTGACAAGAACCACGAAAAGTTCTTGTATTTTAAGATAGAATCTTACTCTATTCAGGAAATAACTTCCAGCTCGCTGAAATATGTTCATTTGCTGAAAACCATCAAAACCACGAAAAGTTCTTGTATTTGAAGATAAAATCTTTTTGCTTTGAAGAAGAAAGATCTAGCTGACTGAAATAAGTTCATTAGATGAAAACCAACAAAAATTGACAAGAACCACGAAAAGTTCTTGTATTTTAAGATGAAATCTTAGGCAATTAAAGAAATAACTTCCAGCTCGCTGAAATCTGTTCATTTGCTGAAAACCATCAAAACCACGAAAAGTTCTTGTATTTGAAGATAAAATCTTTTTGCTTTGAAGAAGAAAGATCTAGCTGACTGAAATAAGTTCATTAGATGAAAACCAACAAAAATTGACAAGAACCACGAAAAGTTCTTGTATTTTAAGATAAAATCTTACTCTATTAAGGAAAAAACTTCCAGCTCGCTGAAATATGTTCATTTGCTGAAAACCATCAAAACCACGAAAAGTTCTTGTATTTGAAGATAAAATCTTTTTGCTTTGAAGAAGAAAGATCTGGCTTACTGAAATAAGTTCATTAGATGAAAACCAACAAAAATTGACAAGAACCACGAAAAGTTCTTGTATTTTAAGATAAAATCTTACTCTATTAAGGAAATAACTTCCAGCTCGCTGAAATCTGTTCATTTGCTGAAAACCATCAAAACCACGAAAAGTTCTTGTATTTGAAGATAAAATCTTTTTGCTTTGAAGAAGAAAGATCCAGCTGACTGAAATAAGTTCATAAGATGAAAACCAACAAAAATTGACAAGAACCACGAAAAGTTCTTGTATTTTAAGATAAAATCTTACTCTATTAAGGAAAAAACTTCCAGCTCGCTGAAACATGTTCATTTCCTGAAAACCATCAAAACAACGAAAAGTTCTTGTATTTGAAGATAAAATCTTTTTGCTTTGAAGAAGAAAGATCTAGCTGACTGAAATAAGTTCATCAGATGAAAACCAACAAAAATTGACAAGAACCACATTTGCTGAAAACCAACAAAACCACGAAAAGTTCTTGTATTTGAACATAAAATCTTTTTGCTTTGAAGAAGAAAGATCCAGCTGACTGAAATACGTTCATTAGACGAAAACCAACAAAAATTGACAAGAACCACAAAAAGTTCTTGTATTTTAAGATAGAATCTTACTCTATTAAGGAAATAACTTCCAGCTCGCTGAAATCTGTTCATTGCTGAAAACCATCAAAACCACGAAAAGTTCTTGTATTTGAAGATAAAATCTTTTTGCTTTGAAGAAGAAAGATCTAGCTGACTGAAATAAGTTCATTAGATGAAAACCAACAAAAATTGACAAGAACCACGAAAAGTTCTTGTATTTTAAGATAAAATCTTAGGCAATTAAAGAAAAAACTTGCAGCTCGCTGAAATCTGTTCATTTGCTGAAAACCATCAAAACCACGAAAAGTTCTTGTATTTGAAGATAAAATCTTTTTGCTTTGAAGAAGAAAGATCTAGCTGACTGAAATAAGTTCATGAGATGAAAACCAACAAAAATTGACAAGAACCACGAAAAGTTCTTGTATTTTAAGATAAAATCTTACTCTATTCAGGAAAAATCTTCCAGCTCGCTGAAATATGTTCATTTGCTGAAAACCATCAAAACCACGAAAAGTTCTTGTATTTGAAGATAAAATCTTTTTGCTTTGAAGAAGAAAGATCTAGCTTACTGAAATAAGTTCATTAGATGAAAACCAACAAAAATTGACAAGAACCACGAAAAGTTCTTGTATTTTAAGATAAAATCTTACGCTATTAAAGAAAAAACTCCCAGCTCGCTGAAATATGTTCATTTGCTGAAAACCAACAAAACCACGAAAAGTTCTTGTATTTGAAGATAAAATCTTTTTTCTTTGAAGAAGAAAGATCTAGCTGACTGAAATAAGTTCATGAGATGAAAACCAACAAAATTTGACAAGAACCACGAAAACTTCTTGTATTTTAAGATAATATCTTACGCTATTAAAGAAAAAACTTCTGGCTCGCTGAAATATGTTCATTTGCTGAAAACCAACAAAACCACAAAAAGTTCTTGTATTTGAAGATAAAATCTTTTTGCTTTGAAGAAGAAAGATCTGGCTTACTGAAATAAGTTCATTAGATGAAAACCAACAAAAATTGACAAGAACCACGAAAAGTTCTTGTATTTTAAGATAAAATCTTACTCTATTAAGGAAATAACTTCCAGCTCGCTGAAATCTGTTCATTTGCTGAAAACCATCAAAACCACGAAAAGTTCTTGTATTTGAAGATAAAATTTTTTTGCTTTGAAGAAGAAAGATCCAGCTGACTGAAATAAGTTCATTAGATGAAAACCAACAAAAATTGACAAGAACCACGAAAAGTTCTTGTATTTTAAGATAAAATCTTACTCTATTAAGGAAAAAACTTCCAGCTCGCTGAAACATGTTCATTTCCTGAAAACCATCAAAACAACGAAAAGTTCTTGTATTTGAAGATAAAATCTTTTTGCTTTGAAGAAGAAAGATCTAGCTGACTGAAATAAGTTCATCAGATGAAAACCAACAAAAATTGACAAGAACCACATTTGCTGAAAACCAACAAAACCACGAAAAGTTCTTGTATTTGAACATAAAATCTTTTTGCTTTGAAGAAGAAAGATCCAGCTGACTGAAATACGTTCATTAGACGAAAACCAACAAAAATTGACAAGAACCACAAAAAGTTCTTGTATTTTAAGATAGAATCTTACTCTATTAAGGAAATAACTTCCAGCTCGCTGAAATCTGTTCATTGCTGAAAACCATCAAAACCACGAAAAGTTCTTGTATTTGAAGATAAAATCTTTTTGCTTTGAAGAAGAAAGATCTAGCTGACTGAAATAAGTTCATTAGATGAAAACCAACAAAAATTGACAAGAACCACGAAAAGTTCTTGTATTTTAAGATAAAATCTTAGGCAATTAAAGAAAAAACTTGCAGCTCGCTGAAATCTGTTCATTTGCTGAAAACCATCAAAACCACGAAAAGTTCTTGTATTTGAAGATAAAATCTTTTTGCTTTGAAGAAGAAAGATCTAGCTGACTGAAATAAGTTCATGAGATGAAAACCAACAAAAATTGACAAGAACCACGAAAAGTTCTTTTATTTTAAGATAAAATCTTACTCTATTCAGGAAAAATCTTCCAGCTCGCTGAAATATGTTCATTTGCTGAAAACCATCAAAACCACGAAAAGTTCTTGTATTTGAAGATAAAATCTTTTTGCTTTGAAGAAGAAAGATCTAGCTTACTGAAATAAGTTCATTAGATGAAAACCAACAAAAATTGACAAGAACCACGAAAAGTTCTTGTATTTTAAGATAAAATCTTACGCTATTAAAGAAAAAACTCCCAGCTCGCTGAAATATGTTCATTTGCTGAAAACCAACAAAACCACGAAAAGTTCTTGTATTTGAAGATAAAATCTTTTTTCTTTGAAGAAGAAAGATCTAGCTGACTGAAATAAGTTCATGAGATGAAAACCAACAAAATTTGACAAGAACCACGAAAACTTCTTGTATTTTAAGATAATATCTTACGCTATTAAAGAAAAAACTTCTGGCTCGCTGAAATATGTTCATTTGCTGAAAACCAACAAAACCACAAAAAGTTCTTGTATTTGAAGATAAAATCTTTTTGCTTTGAAGAAGAAAGATCCAGCTGACTGAAATAAGTTCATGAGATGAAAACCAACAAAAATTGACAAGAACCACGAAAAGTTCTTGTATTTTAAGATAAAATCTTACTCTATTAAGGAAAAAACTTCCAGCTCCCTGAAATCTGTTCATTTGCTGAAAACCAACAAAACCACCAAAAGTTCTTGTATTTGAAGATAAAATCTTTTTGCTTTGAAGAAGAAAGATCTAGCTGACTGAAATAAGTTCATTAGATGAAAACCAACAAAAATTGACAAGAACCACGAAAAGTTCTTGTATTTTAAGATAAAATCTTAGGCAATTAAAGAAAAAACTTCCAGCTCGCTGAAATCTGTTCATTTGCTGAAAACCATCAAAACCACGAAAAGTTCTTGTATTTGAAGATAAAATCTTTTTGCTTTGAAGAAGAAAGATCTAGCTGACTGAAATAAGTTCATGAGATGAAAACCAACAAATATTGACAAGAACCACGAAAAGTTCTTGTATTTTAAGATAATATCTTACGCTATTAAAGAAAAAACTTCTGGCTCGCTGAAATATGTTCATTTGCTGAAAACCAACAAAACCACCAAAAGTTCTTGCATTTGAAGATAAAATCTTTTTGCTTTGAAGAAGAAAGATCCAGCTGACTGAAATAAGTTCATTAGATGAAAACCAACAAAAATTGACAAGAACCACGAAAAGTTCTTGTATTTTAAGATAAAATCTTACTCTATTAAGGAAAAAACTTCCAGCTCGCTGAAATATGTTCATTTGCTGAAAACCATCAAAACCACGAAAAGTTCTTGTATTTGAAGATAAAATCTTTTTGCTTTGAAGAAGAAAGATCCAGCTGACTGAAATAAGTTCATTAGATGAAAACCAACAAATATTGACAAGAACCACGAAAAGTTCTTGTATTTTAAGATAAAATCTTACGCTATTAAAGAAAAAACTCCCAGCTCGCTGAAATATGTTCATTTGCTGAAAACCAACAAAACCACGAAAAGTTCTTGTATTTGAAGATAAAATCTTTTTTCTTTGAAGAAGAAAGATCTAGCTGACTGAAATAAGTTCATGAGATGAAAACCAACAAAATTTGACAAGAATCACGAAAAGTTCTTGTATTTTAAGATAATATCTTACGCTATTAAAGAAAAAGCTTCTGGCTCGCTGAAATATGTTCATTTGCTGAAAACCAACAAAACCACCAAAAGTTCTTGTATTTGAAGATAAAATCTTTTTGCTTTGAAGAAGAAAGATCCAGCTGACTGAAATAAGTTCATGAGATGAAAACCAACAAAAATTGACATGAACCACGAAAAGTTCTTGTATTTTAAGATAAAATCTTACGCTATTAAAGAAAAAACTCCCAGCTCGCTGAAATATGTTCATTTGCTGAAAACCAACAAAACCACGAAAACTTCTTGTATTTGAAGATAAAATCTTTTTGCTTTGAAGAAGAAAGATCTGGCTGACTGAAATAAGTTCATTAGATGAAAACCAACAAAAATTGACAAGAAACACGAAAAGTTCTTGTATTTTAAGATAAAATCTTACTCTATTAAGGAAAAAACTTCCAGCTCGCTGAAATATGTTCATTTGCTGAAAACCAACAAAACCACGAAAAGTTCTTGTATTTGAAGATAAAATCTTTTTGCTTTGAAGAAGAAAGATCCAGCTGACTGAAATAAGTTCATCAGATGAAAACCAACAAAAATTGACAAGAACCACGAAAAGTTCTTGTATTTTAAGATAAAATCTTACTCTATTAAGGAAAAAACTTCCAGCTCGCTGAAATATGTTCATTTGCTGAAAACCATCAAAACCACGAAAAGTTCTTGTATTTGAAGATAAAATCTTTTTGCTTTGAAGAAGAAAGATCGAGCTGACTGAAATAAGTTCATTAGATGAAAACCAACAAAAATTGACAAGAACCACGAAAAGTTCTTGTATTTTAAGATAAAATCTTACTCTATTAAGGAAAAAACTTCCAGTTCGCTGAATTATGTTCATTTGCTGAAAACCAACAAAACCACCAAAAGTTCTTGTATTTGAAGATAAAATCTTTTTGCTTTGACGAAGATAGATCTAGCTGACTGAAATAAGTTCATTAGATGAAAACCAACAAAAATTGACAAGAACCACGAAAAGTTCTTGTATTTTAAGAAAAATCTTAGGCTACCAAAGAAAAAACTTCCAGCTCGCTGAAATCTGTTCATTTGCTGAAAACCATCAAAACCACGAAAAGTTCTTGTATTTGAAGATAAAATCTTTTTGCTTTGAAGAAGAAAGATCTAGCTGACTGAAATAAGTTCATTAGATGAAAACCAACAAAAATTGACAAGAACCACGAAAAGTTCTTGTATTTGAAGATAAAATCTTACTCTATTCAGGAAAAAACTTCCAGCTCGCTGAAATATGTTCATTTGCTGAAAACCATCAAAACCACGAAAAGTTCTTGTATTTGAAGGTAAAATCTTTTTGCTTTGAAGTAGAAAGATCTAGCTGACTGAAATAAGTTCATTAGATGAAAACCAACAAAAATTGACAAGAACCACGAAAAGTTCTTGTATTTTAAGATAAAATCTTACTCTATTAAGGAAAAAACTTCCAGCTCGCTGAAATCTGTTCATTTGCTGAAAACCATCAAAACCACCAAAAGTTCTTGTATTTGAAGATAAAATCTTTTTGCTTTGAAGAAGAAAGATCCAGCTGACTGAAATAAGTTCATTAGATGAAAACCAACAAAAATTGACAAGAACCACGAAAAGTTCTTGTATTTTAAGATAAAATCTTACTCTATTAAGGAAAAAACTTCCAGTTCGCTGAATTATGTTCATTTGCTGAAAACCAACAAAACCACCAAAAGTTCTTGTATTTGAAGATAAAATCTTTTTGCTTTGACGAAGATAGATCCAGCTGACTGAAATAAGTTCATCAGATGAAAACCAACAAAAATTGACAAGAACCACGAAAAGTTCTTGTATTTTAAGATAAAATCTTAGGCTACCAAAGAAAAAACTTCCAGCTCGCTGAAATATGTTCATTTGCTGAAAACCAACAAAACCACGAAAAGTTCTTGTATTTGAAGATAAAATCTTTTTGCTTTGAAGAAGAAAGATCTAGCTGACTGAAATAAGTTCATTAGATGAAAACCAACAAAAATTGACAAGAACCACGAAAAGTTCTTGTATTTTAAGATAAAATCTTACTCTATTAAGGAAAAAACTTCCAGCTCGCTGAAATATGTTCATTTGCTGAAAACCATCAAAACCACGAAAAGTTCTTGTATTTGAAGATAAAATCTTTTTGCTTTGAAGAAGCAAGATCTAGCTGACTGAAATAAGTTCATTAGATGAAAACCAACAAAAATTGACAAGAACCACGAAAAGTTCTTGTATTTTAAGATAAAATCTTACTCTATTCAGGAAAAAACTTCCAGCTCGCTGAAATATGTTCATTTGCTGAAAACCATCAAAACCACGAAAAGTTCTTGTATTTGAAGATAAAATCTTTTTGCTTTGAAGAAGAAAGATCTAGCTTACTGAAATAAGTTCATTAGATGAAAACCAACAAAAATTGACAAGAACCACGAAAAGTTCTTGTATTTTAAGATAATATCTTACGCTATTAAAGAAAAAACTTCCAGCTCGCTGAAATCTGTTCATTTGCTGAAAACCAACAAAACCACCAAAAGTTCTTGTATTTGAAGATAAAATCTTTTTGCTTTGAAGAAGAAAGATCCAGCTGACTGAAATAAGTTCATTAGATGAAAACCAACAAATATTGACAAGAACCACGAAAAGTTCTTGTATTTTAAGATAAAATCTTACTCTATTAAGGAAAAAACTTCCAGCTCGCTGAAATATGTTCATTTGCTGAAAATCAACAAAACCACCAAAAGTTCTTGTATTTGAAGATAAAATCTTTTTGCTTTGAAGAAGAAAGATCTAGCTGACTGAAATAAGTTCATTAGATGAAAACCAACAAAAATTGACAAGAACCACGAAAAGTTCTTGTATTTGAAGATAAAATCTTACTCTATTAAGGAAAAAACTTCCAGCTCGCTGAAATATGTTCATTTGCTGAAAACCATCAAAACCACGAAAAGTTCTTGTATTTGAAGATAAAATCTTTTTGCTTTGAAGAAGAAAGATCTAGCTGACTGAAATACGTTCATTAGATGAAAACCAACAGAAATTGACAAGAACCACGAAAAGTTGTTGTATTTTAAGATAAAATCTTACGCTATTAAAGAAAAAACTCCCAGCTCGCTGAAATATGTTAATTTGCTGTAAACCAACAAAACCACGAAAACTTCTTGTATTTGAAGATAAAATCTTTTTGCTTTGAAGAAGAAAGATCTAGCTGACTGAAATAAGTTCATCAGATGAAAACCAACAAAAATTGACAAGAACCACATTTGCTGAAAACCAAAAAAAACACGAAAAGTTCTTGTATTTGAAGATAAACTCTTTTTGCTTTGAAGAAGAAAGATCCAGCTGATTGAAATACGTTCATTAGATGAAAACCAACAAAAATTGACAAGAACCACGAAAAGTTCTTGTATTTTAAGATAAAATCTTACTCTATTAAGGAAAAAACTTCCAGCTCGCTGAAATATGTTCATTTCCTGAAAACCATCAAAACAACGAAAAGTTCTTGTATTTGAAGATAAAATCTTTTTGCTTTGAAGAAGAAAGATCTAGCTGACTGAAATAAGTTCATCAGATGAAAACCAACAAAAATTGACAAGAACCACATTTGCTGAAAACCAACAAAACCACGAAAAGTTCTTCTATTTGAAGATAAACTCTTTTTGCTTTGAAGAAGAAAGATCCAGCTGACTGAAATACGTTCATTAGATGAAAACCAACAAAAATTGACAAGAACCACGAAAAGTTCTTGTATTTTAAGATAAAATCTTACTCTATTAAGGAAAAAACATCCAGCTCGCTGAAATATGTTCATTTGCTCAAAACCATCAAAACTACGAAAAGTTCTTGTATTTGAAGATAAAATCTTTTTGCTTTGAAGAAGAAAGATCTAGCTGACTGAAATAAGTTCATTAGATGAAAACCAACAAAAATTGACAAGAACCACGAAAAGTTCTTGTATTTTAAGATAGAATCTTACTCTATTCAGGAAATAACTTCCAGCTCGCTGAAATATGTTCATTTGCTGAAAACCATCAAAACCACGAAAAGTTCTTGTATTTGAAGATAAAATCTTTTTGCTTTGAAGAAGAAAGATCTAGCTGACTGAAATAAGTTCATTAGATGAAAACCAACAAAAATTGACAAGAACCACGAAAAGTTCTTGTATTTTAAGATGAAATCTTAGGCAATTAAAGAAATAACTTCCAGCTCGCTGAAATCTGTTCATTTGCTGAAAACCATCAAAACCACGAAAAGTTCTTGTATTTGAAGATAAAATCTTTTTGCTTTGAAGAAGAAAGATCTAGCTGACTGAAATAAGTTCATTGGATGAAAACCAACAAAAATTGACAAGAACCACGAAAAGTTCTTGTATTTTAAGATAAAATCTTACTCTATTAAGGAAAAAACTTCCAGCTCGCTGAAATATGTTCATTTGCTGAAAACCATCAAAACCACGAAAAGTTCTTGTATTTGAAGATAAAATCTTTTTGCTTTGAAGAAGAAAGATCTGGCTTACTGAAATAAGTTCATTAGATGAAAACCAACAAAAATTGACAAGAACCACGAAAAGTTCTTGTATTTTAAGATAAAATCTTACTCTATTAAGGAAATAACTTCCAGCTCGCTGAAATCTGTTCATTTGCTGAAAACCATCAAAACCACGAAAAGTTCTTGTATTTGAAGATAAAATCTTTTTGCTTTGAAGAAGAAAGATCCAGCTGACTGAAATAAGTTCATTAGATGAAAACCAACAAAAATTGACAAGAACCACGAAAAGTTCTTGTATTTTAAGATAAAATCTTACTCTATTAAGGAAAAAACTTCCAGCTCGCTGAAACATGTTCATTTCCTGAAAACCATCAAAACAACGAAAAGTTCTTGTATTTGAAGATAAAATCTTTTTGCTTTGAAGAAGAAAGATCTAGCTGACTGAAATAAGTTCATCAGATGAAAACCAACAAAAATTGACAAGAACCACATTTGCTGAAAACCAACAAAACCACGAAAAGTTCTTGTATTTGAACATAAAATCTTTTTGCTTTGAAGAAGAAAGATCCAGCTGACTGAAATACGTTCATTAGACGAAAACCAACAAAAATTGACAAGAACCACAAAAAGTTCTTGTATTTTAAGATAGAATCTTACTCTATTAAGGAAATAACTTCCAGCTCGCTGAAATCTGTTCATTGCTGAAAACCATCAAAACCACGAAAAGTTCTTGTATTTGAAGATAAAATCTTTTTGCTTTGAAGAAGAAAGATCTAGCTGACTGAAATAAGTTCATTAGATGAAAACCAACAAAAATTGACAAGAACCACGAAAAGTTCTTGTATTTTAAGATAAAATCTTAGGCAATTAAAGAAAAAACTTGCAGCTCGCTGAAATCTGTTCATTTGCTGAAAACCATCAAAACCACGAAAAGTTCTTGTATTTGAAGATAAAATCTTTTTGCTTTGAAGAAGAAAGATCTAGCTGACTGAAATAAGTTCATGAGATGAAAACCAACAAAAATTGACAAGAACCACGAAAAGTTCTTGTATTTTAAGATAAAATCTTACTCTATTCAGGAAAAATCTTCCAGCTCGCTGAAATATGTTCATTTGCTGAAAACCATCAAAACCACGAAAAGTTCTTGTATTTGAAGATAAAATCTTTTTGCTTTGAAGAAGAAAGATCTAGCTTACTGAAATAAGTTCATTAGATGAAAACCAACAAAAATTGACAAGAACCACGAAAAGTTCTTGTATTTTAAGATAAAATCTTACGCTATTAAAGAAAAAACTCCCAGCTCGCTGAAATATGTTCATTTGCTGAAAACCAACAAAACCACGAAAAGTTCTTGTATTTGAAGATAAAATCTTTTTTCTTTGAAGAAGAAAGATCTAGCTGACTGAAATAAGTTCATGAGATGAAAACCAACAAAATTTGACAAGAACCACGAAAACTTCTTGTATTTTAAGATAATATCTTACGCTATTAAAGAAAAAGCTTCTGGCTCGCTGAAATATGTTCATTTGCTGAAAACCAACAAAACCACAAAAAGTTCTTGTATTTGAAGATAAAATCTTTTTGCTTTGAAGAAGAAAGATCTGGCTTACTGAAATAAGTTCATTAGATGAAAACCAACAAAAATTGACAAGAACCACGAAAAGTTCTTGTATTTTAAGATAAAATCTTACTCTATTAAGGAAATAACTTCCAGCTCGCTGAAATCTGTTCATTTGCTGAAAACCATCAAAACCACGAAAAGTTCTTGTATTTGAAGATAAAATCTTTTTGCTTTGAAGAAGAAAGATCCAGCTGACTGAAATAAGTTCATTAGATGAAAACCAACAAAAATTGACAAGAACCACGAAAAGTTCTTGTATTTTAAGATAAAATCTTACTCTATTCAGGAAAAAACTTCCAGCTCGCTGAAACATGTTCATTTCCTGAAAACCATCAAAACAACGAAAAGTTCTTGTATTTGAAGATAAAATCTTTTTGCTTTGAAGAAGAAAGATCTAGCTGACTGAAATAAGTTCATCAGATGAAAACCAACAAAAATTGACAAGAACCACATTTGCTGAAAACCAACAAAACCACGAAAAGTTCTTGTATTTGAACATAAAATCTTTTTGCTTTGAAGAAGAAAGATCCAGCTGACTGAAATACGTTGATTAGACGAAAACCAACAAAAATTGACAAGAACCACGAAAAGTTCTTGTATTTTAAGATAAAATCTTAGGCAATTAAAGAAAAAACTTGCAGCTCGCTGAAATCTGTTCATTTGCTGAAAACCATCAAAACCACGAAAAGTTCTTGTATTTGAAGATAAAATCTTTTTGCTTTGAAGAAGAAAGATCTAGCTGACTGAAATAAGTTCATGAGATGAAAACCAACAAAAATTGACAAGAACCACGAAAAGTTCTTGTATTTTAAGATAAAATCTTACTCTATTCAGGAAAAATCTTCCAGCTCGCTGAAATATGTTCATTTGCTGAAAACCATCAAAACCACGAAAAGTTCTTGTATTTGAAGATAAAATCTTTTTGCTTTGAAGAAGAAAGATCTAGCTTACTGAAATAAGTTCATTAGATGAAAACCAACAAAAATTGACAAGAACCACGAAAAGTTCTTGTATTTTAAGATAAAATCTTACGCTATTAAAGAAAAAACTCCCAGCTCGCTGAAATATGTTCATTTGCTGAAAACCAACAAAACCACGAAAAGTTCTTGTATTTGAAGATAAAATCTTTTTTCTTTGAAGAAGAAAGATCTAGCTGACTGAAATAAGTTCATGAGATGAAAACCAACAAAATTTGACAAGAACCACGAAAACTTCTTGTATTTTAAGATAATATCTTACGCTATTAAAGAAAAAACTTCTGGCTCGCTGAAATATGTTCATTTGCTGAAAACCAACAAAACCACAAAAAGTTCTTGTATTTGAAGATAAAATCTTTTTGCTTTGAAGAAGAAAGATCCAGCTGACTGAAATAAGTTCATGAGATGAAAACCAACAAAAATTGACAAGAACCACGAAAAGTTCTTGTATTTTAAGATAAAATCTTACTCTATTAAGGAAAAAACTTCCAGCTCCCTGAAATCTGTTCATTTGCTGAAAACCAACAAAACCACCAAAAGTTCTTGTATTTGAAGATAAAATCTTTTTGCTTTGAAGAAGAAAGATCTAGCTGACTGAAATAAGTTCATTAGATGAAAACCAACAAAAATTGACAAGAACCACGAAAAGTTCTTGTATTTTAAGATAAAATCTTAGGCAATTAAAGAAAAAACTTCCAGCTCGCTGAAATCTGTTCATTTGCTGAAAACCATCAAAACCACGAAAAGTTCTTGTATTTGAAGATAAAATCTTTTTGCTTTGAAGAAGAAAGATCTAGCTGACTGAAATAAGTTCATGAGATGAAAACCAACAAATATTGACAAGAACCACGAAAAGTTCTTGTATTTTAAGATAATATCTTACGCTATTAAAGAAAAAACTTCTGGCTCGCTGAAATATGTTCATTTGCTGAAAACCAACAAAACCACCAAAAGTTCTTGCATTTGAAGATAAAATCTTTTTGCTTTGAAGAAGAAAGATCCAGCTGACTGAAATAAGTTCATTAGATGAAAACCAACAAAAATTGACAAGAACCACGAAAAGTTCTTGTATTTTAAGATAAAATCTTACTCTATTAAGGAAAAAACTTCCAGCTCGCTGAAATATGTTCATTTGCTGAAAACCATCAAAACCACGAAAAGTTCTTGTATTTGAAGATAAAATCTTTTTGCTTTGAAGAAGAAAGATCCAGCTGACTGAAATAAGTTCATTAGATGAAAACCAACAAATATTGACAAGAACCACGAAAAGTTCTTGTATTTTAAGATAAAATCTTACGCTATTAAAGAAAAAACTCCCAGCTCGCTGAAATATGTTCATTTGCTGAAAACCAACAAAACCACGAAAAGTTCTTGTATTTGAAGATAAAATCTTTTTTCTTTGAAGAAGAAAGATCTAGCTGACTGAAATAAGTTCATGAGATGAAAACCAACAAAATTTGACAAGAATCACGAAAAGTTCTTGTATTTTAAGATAATATCTTACGCTATTAAAGAAAAAGCTTCTGGCTCGCTGAAATATGTTCATTTGCTGAAAACCAACAAAACCACCAAAAGTTCTTGTATTTGAAGATAAAATCTTTTTGCTTTGAAGAAGAAAGATCCAGCTGACTGAAATAAGTTCATGAGATGAAAACCAACAAAAATTGACATGAACCACGAAAAGTTCTTGTATTTTAAGATAAAATCTTACGCTATTAAAGAAAAAACTCCCAGCTCGCTGAAATATGTTCATTTGCTGAAAACCAACAAAACCACGAAAACTTCTTGTATTTGAAGATAAAATCTTTTTGCTTTGAAGAAGAAAGATCTAGCTGACTGAAATAAGTTCATTAGATGAAAACCAACAAAAATTGACAAGAAACACGAAAAGTTCTTGTATTTTAAGATAAAATCTTACTCTATTAAGGAAAAAACTTCCAGCTCGCTGAAATATGTTCATTTGCTGAAAACCAACAAAACCACGAAAAGTTCTTGTATTTGAAGATAAAATCTTTTTGCTTTGAAGAAGAAAGATCCAGCTGACTGAAATAAGTTCATCAGATGAAAACCAACAAAAATTGACAAGAACCACGAAAAGTTCTTGTATTTTAAGATAAAATCTTACTCTATTAAGGAAAAAACTTCCAGCTCGCTGAAATATGTTCATTTGCTGAAAACCATCAAAACCACGAAAAGTTCTTGTATTTGAAGATAAAATCTTTTTGCTTTGAAGAAGAAAGATCGAGCTGACTGAAATAAGTTCATTAGATGAAAACCAACAAAAATTGACAAGAACCACGAAAAGTTCTTGTATTTTAAGATAAAATCTTACTCTATTAAGGAAAAAACTTCCAGTTCGCTGAATTATGTTCATTTGCTGAAAACCAACAAAACCACCAAAAGTTCTTGTATTTGAAGATAAAATCTTTTTGCTTTGACGAAGATAGATCTAGCTGACTGAAATAAGTTTATTAGATGAAAACCAACAAAAATTGACAAGAACCACGAAAAGTTCTTGTATTTTAAGAAAAATCTTAGGCTACCAAAGAAAAAACTTCCAGCTCGCTGAAATCTGTTCATTTGCTGAAAACCATCAAAACCACGAAAAGTTCTTGTATTTGAAGGTAAAATCTTTTTGCTTTGAAGTAGAAAGATCTAGCTGACTGAAATAAGTTCATTAGATGAAAACCAACAAAAATTGACAAGAACCACGAAAAGTTCTTGTATTTTAAGATAAAATCTTACTCTATTAAGGAAAAAACTTCCAGCTCGCTGAAATCTGTTCATTTGCTGAAAACCATCAAAACCACCAAAAGTTCTTGTATTTGAAGATAAAATCTTTTTGCTTTGAAGAAGAAAGATCCAGCTGACTGAAATAAGTTCATTAGATGAAAACCAACAAAAATTGACAAGAACCACGAAAAGTTCTTGTATTTTAAGATAAAATCTTACTCTATTAAGGAAAAAACTTCCAGTTCGCTGAATTATGTTCATTTGCTGAAAACCAACAAAACCACCAAAAGTTCTTGTATTTGAAGATAAAATCTTTTTGCTTTGACGAAGATAGATCCAGCTGACTGAAATAAGTTCATCAGATGAAAACCAACAAAAATTGACAAGAACCACGAAAAGTTCTTGTATTTTAAGATAAAATCTTAGGCTACCAAAGAAAAAACTTCCAGCTCGCTGAAATATGTTCATTTGCTGAAAACCAACAAAACCACGAAAAGTTCTTGTATTTGAAGATAAAATCTTTTTGCTTTGAAGAAGAAAGATCTAGCTGACTGAAATAAGTTCATTAGATGAAAACCAACAAAAATTGACAAGAACCACGAAAAGTTCTTGTATTTTAAGATAAAATCTTACTCTATTAAGGAAAAAACTTCCAGCTCGCTGAAATATGTTCATTTGCTGAAAACCATCAAAACCACGAAAAGTTCTTGTATTTGAAGATAAAATCTTTTTGCTTTGAAGAAGCAAGATCTAGCTGACTGAAATAAGTTCATTAGATGAAAACCAACAAAAATTGACAAGAACCACGAAAAGTTCTTGTATTTTAAGATAAAATCTTACTCTATTCAGGAAAAAACTTCCAGCTCGCTGAAATATGTTCATTTGCTGAAAACCATCAAAACCACGAAAAGTTCTTGTATTTGAAGATAAAATCTTTTTGCTTTGAAGAAGAAAGATCTAGCTTACTGAAATAAGTTCATTAGATGAAAACCAACAAAAATTGACAAGAACCACGAAAAGTTCTTGTATTTTAAGATAATATCTTACGCTATTAAAGAAAAAACTTCCAGCTCGCTGAAATCTGTTCATTTGCTGAAAACCAACAAAACCACCAAAAGTTCTTGTATTTGAAGATAAAATCTTTTTGCTTTGAAGAAGAAAGATCCAGCTGACTGAAATAAGTTCATTAGATGAAAACCAACAAATATTGACAAGAACCACGAAAAGTTCTTGTATTTTAAGATAAAATCTTACTCTATTAAGGAAAAAACTTCCAGCTCGCTGAAATATGTTCATTTGCTGAAAATCAACAAAACCACCAAAAGTTCTTGTATTTGAAGATAAAATCTTTTTGCTTTGAAGAAGAAAGATCTAGCTGACTGAAATAAGTTCATTAGATGAAAACCAACAAAAATTGACAAGAACCACGAAAAGTTCTTGTATTTGAAGATAAAATCTTACTCTATTAAGGAAAAAACTTCCAGCTCGCTGAAATATGTTCATTTGCTGAAAACCATCAAAACCACGAAAAGTTCTTGTATTTGAAGATAAAATCTTTTTGCTTTGAAGAAGAAAGATCTAGCTGACTGAAATACGTTCATTAGATGAAAACCAACAGAAATTGACAAGAACCACGAAAAGTTGTTGTATTTTAAGATAAAATCTTACGCTATTAAAGAAAAAACTCCCAGCTCGCTGAAATATGTTAATTTGCTGTAAACCAACAAAACCACGAAAACTTCTTGTATTTGAAGATAAAATCTTTTTGCTTTGAAGAAGAAAGATCTAGCTGACTGAAATAAGTTCATTAGATGAAAACCAACAAAAATTGACAAGAAACACGAAAAGTTCTTGTATTTTAAGATAAAATCTTACTCTATTAAGGAAAAAACTTCCAGCTCGCTGAAATATGTTCATTTGCTGAAAACCAACAAAACCACGAAAAGTTCTTGTATTTGAAGATAAAATCTTTTTGCTTTGAAGAAGAAAGATCCAGCTGACTGAAATAAGTTCATTAGATGAAAACCAACAAAAATTGACAAGAACCACGAAAAGTTCTTGTATTTTAAGATAAAATCTTACTCTATTAAGGAAAAAACTTCCAGCTCGCTGAAATATGTTCATTTGCTGAAAACCATCAAAACCACGAAAAGTTCTTGTATTTGAAGATAAAATCTTTTTGCTTTGAAGAAGAAAGATCGAGCTGACTGAAATAAGTTCATTAGATGAAAACCAACAAAAATTGACAAGAACCACGAAAAGTTCTTGTATTTTAAGATAAAATCTTACTCTATTAAGGAAAAAACTTCCAGTTCGCTGAATTATGTTCAATTGCTGAAAACCAACAAAACCACCAAAAGTTCTTGTATTTGAAGATAAAATCTTTTTGCTTTGACGAAGATAGATCCAGCTGACTGAAATAAGTTCATTAGATGAAAACCAACAAAAATTGACAAGAACCACGAAAAGTTCTTGTATTTTAAGAAAAATCTTAGGCTACCAAAGAAAAAACTTCCAGCTCGCTGAAATCTGTTCATTTGCTGAAAACCATCAAAACCACGAAAAGTTCTTGTATTTGAAGATAAAATCTTTTTGCTTTGAAGAAGAAAGATCTAGCTGACTGAAATAAGTTCATTAGATGAAAACCAACAACAATTGACAAGAACCACGAAAAGTTCTTGTATTTGAAGATAAAATCTTACTCTATTCAGGAAAAAACTTCCAGCTCGCTGAAATATGTTCATTTGCTGAAAACCATCAAAACCACGAAAAGTTCTTGTATTTGAAGGTAAAATCTTTTTGCTTTGAAGAAGAAAGATCTAGCTGACTGAAATAAGTTCATTAGATGAAAACCAACAAAAATTGACAAGAACCACGAAAAGTTCTTGTATTTTAAGATAAAATCTTACTCTATTAAGGAAAAAACTTCCAGCTCGCTGAAATCTGTTCATTTGCTGAAAACCATCAAAACCACCAAAAGTTCTTGTATTTGAAGATAAAATCTTTTTGCTTTGAAGAAGAAAGATCAAGCTGACTGAAATAAGTTCATTAGATGAAAACCAACAAAAATTGACAAGAACCACGAAAAGTTCTTGTATTTTAAGATAAAATCTTACTCTATTAAGGAAAAAACTTCCAGCTCGCTGAAATCTGTTCATTTGCTGAAAACCATCAAAACCACGAAAAGTTCTTGTATTTGAAGATAAAATCTTTTAGCTTTGAAGAAGAAAGATCCAGCTGACTGAAATAAGTTCATGAGATGAAAACCAACAAAAATTGACAAGAACCACGAAAAGTTCTTGTATTTTAAGATAAAATCTTACTCTATTAAGGAAAAAACTTCCAGCTCGCTGAAATATGTTCATTTGCTGAAAACCATCAAAACCACCAAAAGTTCTTGTATTTGAAGATAAAATCTTTTTGCTTTGAAGAAGAAAGATCTAGCTGACTGAAATAAGTTCATTAGATGAAAACCAACAAAAATTGACAAGAACCACGAAAAGTTCTTGTATTTTAAGATAAAATCTTACTCTATTCAGGAAAAAACTTCCAGCTCGCTGAAATATGTTCATTTGCTGAAAACCATCAAAACAACGAAAAGTTCTTGTATTTGAAGATAAAATCTTTTTGCTTTGAAGAAGAAAGATCCAGCTGACTGAAATAAGTTCATTAGATGAAAACCAACAAAAATTGACAAGAACCACGAAAAGTTCTTGTATTTTAAGATAAAATCTTACTCTATTAAGGAAAAAACTTCCAGCTCGCTGAAATATGTTCATTTGCTGAAAACCATCAAAACCACGAAAAGTTCTTGTATTTGAAGATAAAATCTTTTTGCTTTGACGAAGATAGATCTAGCTGACTGAAATAAGTTCATTAGATGAAAACCAACAAAAATTGACAAGAACCACGAAAAGTTCTTGTATTTTAAGATAAAATCTTACTCTATTAAGGAAAAAACTTCCAGCTCGCTGAAATATGTTCATTTGCTGAAAACCATCAAAACCACGAAAAGTTCTTGTATTTGAAGATAAAATCTTTTTGCTTTGAAGAAGAAAGATCAAGCTGACTGAAATAAGTTCATTAGATGAAAACCAACAAAAATTGACACGAACCACGAAAAGTTCTTGTATTTTAAGATAAAATCTTACTCTATTAAGGAAAAAACTTCCAGCTCGCTGAAATCTGTTCATTTGCTGAAAACCATCAAAACCACGAAAAGTTCTTGTATTTGAAGATAAAATCTTTTTTCTTTGAAGAAGAAAGATCTAGCTGACTGAAATAAGTTCATGAGATGAAAACCAACAAAATTTGACAAGAACCACGAAAACTTCTTGTATTTTAAGATAATATCTTACGCTATTAAAGAAAAAACTTCTGGCTCGCTGAAATATGTTCATTTGCTGAAAACCAACAAAACCACCAAAAGTTCTTGTATTTGAAGATAAAATCTTTTTGCTTTGAAGAAGAAAGATCCAGCTGACTGAAATAAGTTCATTAGATGAAAACCAACAAAAATTGACAAGAACCACGAAAAGTTCTTGTATTTTAAGATAAAATCTTACTCTATTAAGGAAAAAACTTCCAGCTCGCTGAAATATGTTCATTTGCTGAAAACCATCAAAACCACGAAAAGTTCTTGTATTTGAAGATAAAATCTTTTTGCTTTGAAGAAGAAAGATCCAGCTGACTGAAATAAGTTCATTAGATGAAAACCAACAAATATTGACAAGAACCACGAAAAGTTCTTGTATTTTAAGATAAAATCTTACTCTATTAAGGAAAAAACTTCCAGCTCGCTGAAATCTGTTCATTTGCTGAAAACCAACAAAACCACCAAAAGTTCTTGTATTTGAAGATAAAATCTTTTTGCTTTGAAGAAGAAAGATCTAGCTGACTGAAATAAGTTCATGAGATGAAAACCAACAAAAATTGACAAGAACCACGAAAAGTTCTTGTATTTTAAGATAAAATCTTACTCTATTCAGGAAAAAACTTCCAGCTCGCTGAAATATGTTCATTTGCTGAAAACCATCAAAACAACGAAAAGTTCTTGTATTTGAAGATAAAATCGTTTTGCTTTGAAGAAGAAAGATCTAGCTGACTGAAATACGTTCATGAGATGAAAACCAACAAAAATTGACAAGAACCACGAAAAGTTCTTGTATTTTAAGATAAAATCTTACGCTATTGAAGAAAAAACTCCCAGCTCGCTGAAATATGTTAATTTGCTGTAAACCAACAAAACCACGAAAAGTTCTTGTATTTGAAGATAAAATCTTTTTGCTTTGAAGAAGAAAGATCTAGCTGACTGAAATAAGTTCATCAGATGAAAACCAACAAAAATTGACAAGAACCACGAAAAGTTCTTGTATTTTAAGATAAAATCTTACTCTATTAAGGAAAAAACTTCCAGCTCGCTGAAATATGTTCATTTGCTGAAAACCAACAAAACCACGAAAAGTTCTTGTATTTGAAGATAAAATCTTTTTGCTTTGAAGAAGAAAGATCCAGCTGACTGAAATAAGTTCATTAGATGAAAACCAACAAAAATTGACAAGAACCACGAAAAGTTCTTGTATTTTAAGATAAAATCTTACTCTATTAAGGAAAAAACTTCCAGCTCGCTGAAATATGTTCATTTGCTGAAAACCATCAAAACCACGAAAAGTTCTTGTATTTGAAGATAAAATCTTTTTGCTTTGAAGAAGAAAGATCGAGCTGACTGAAATAAGTTCATGAGATGAAAACCAACAAAAATTGACAAGAACCACGAAAAGTTCTTGTATTTTAAGATAAAATCTTACTCTATTAAGGAAAAAACTTCCAGTTCGCTGAATTATGTTCATTTGCTGAAAACCAACAAAACCACCAAAAGTTCTTGTATTTGAAGATAAAATCTTTTTGCTTTGACGAAGATAGATCTAGCTGACTGAAATAAGTTCATTAGATGAAAACCAACAAAAATTGACAAGAACCACGAAAAGTTCTTGTATTTTAAGATAAAATCTTAGGCTGCCAAAGAAAAAACTTCCAGCTCGCTGAAATCTGTTCATTTGCTGAAAACCATCAAAACCACGAAAAGTTCTTGTATTTGAAGATAAAATCTTTTTGCTTTGAAGAAGAAAGATCTAGCTGACTGAAATAAGTTCATTAGATGAAAACCAACAAAAATTGACAAGAACCACGAAAAGTTCTTGTATTTTAAGATAAAATCTTACTCTATTCAGGAAAAAACTTCCAGCTCGCTGAAATATGTTCATTTGCTCAAAACCATCAAAACCACGAAAAGTTCTTGTATTTGAAGATAAAATCTTTTTGCTTTGAAGAAGAAAGATCTAGCTGACTGAAATAAGTTCATTAGATGAAAACCAACAAAAATTGACAAGAACCACGAAAAGTTCTTGTATTTTAAGATAAAATCTTACGCTATTAAAGAAAAAACTCCCAGCTCGCTGAAATATGTTCATTTGCTGAAAAGCAACAAAACCACGAAAAGTTCTTGTATTTGAAGATAAAATCTTTTTTCTTTGAAGAAGAAAGATCTAGCTGACTGAAATAAGTTCATTAGATGAAAACCAACAAAAATTGACAAGAACCACGAAAGGTTCTTGTATTTTAAGATAAAATCTGACTCTGTTAAGGAAAAAACTTCCAGCTCGCTGAAATATGTTCATTTGCTGAAAACCATCAAAACCACGAAAAGTTCTTGTATTTGAAGATAAAATCTTTTTGCTTTGAAGAAGAAAGATCTAGCTGACTGAAATAAGTTCATTAGATGAAAACCAACAAAAATTGACAAGAACCACGAAAAGAAAAAACTTCCAGCTCGCTGAAATCTGTTCATTTGCTGAAAACCATCAAAACCACCAAAAGTTCTTGTATTTGAAGATAAAATCTTTTTGCTTTGAAGAAGAAAGATCAAGCTGACTGAAATAAGTTCATTAGATGAAAACCAACAAAAATTGACAAGAACCAGGAAAAGTTCTTGTATTTTAAGATAAAATCTTACTCTATTAAGGAAAAAACTTCCAGCTCGCTGAAATATGTTCATTTGCTGAAAACCAACAAAACCACGAAAAGTTCTTGTATTTGAAGATAAACTCTTTTTGCTTTGAAGAAGAAAGATCCAGCTGACTGAAATACGTTCATTAGATGAAAACCAACAAAAATTGACAAGAACCACGAAAAGTTCTTGTATTTTAAGATAAAATCTTACTCTATTAAGGAAAAAACTTCCAGCTCGCTGAAATATGTTCATTTGCTGAAAACCATCAAAACCACGAAAAGTTATTGTATTTGAAGATAAAATCTTTTTGCTTTGACGAAGATAGATCTAGCTGACTGAAATAAGTTCATTAGATGAAAACCAACAAAAATTGACAAGAACCACGAAAAGTTCTTGTATTTTAAGATAAAATCTTAGGCTGCCAAAGAAAAAACTTCCAGCTCGCTGAAATCTGTTCATTTGCTGAAAACCATCAAAACCACGAAAAGTTCTTGTATTTGAAGATAAAATCTTTTTGCTTTGAAGAAGAAAGATCTAGCTGACTGAAATAAGTTCATTAGATGAAAACCAACAAAAATTGACAAGAACCACGAAAAGTTCTTGTATTTGAAGATAAAATCTTACTCTATTCAGGAAAAAACTTCCAGCTCGCTGAAATATGTTCATTTGCTCAAAACCATCAAAACCACGAAAAGTTCTTGTATTTGAAGATAAAATCTTTTTGCTTTGAAGAAGAAAGATCTAGCTGACTGAAATAAGTTCATTAGATGAAAACCAACAAAAATTGACAAGAACCACGAAAGGTTCTTGTATTTTAAGATAAAATCTTACTCTATTAAGGAAAAAACTTCCAGCTCGCTGAAATATGTTCATTTGCTGAAAACCATCAAAACCACGAAAAGTTCTTGTATTTGAAGATAAAATCTTTTTGCTTTGAAGAAGAAAGATCTAGCTGACTGAAATAAGTTCATTAGATGAAAACCAACAAAAATTGACAAGAACCACGAAAAGTTCTTGTATTTTAAGATAAAATCTTACTCTATTAAGGAAAAAACTTCCAGCTCGCTGAAATATGTTCATTTGCTGAAAACCAACAAAACCACGAAAAGTTCTTGTATTTGAAGATAAACTCTTTTTGCTTTGAAGAAGAAAGATCCAGCTGACTGAAATACGTTCATTAGATGAAAACCAACAAAAATTGACAAGAACCACGAAAAGTTCTTGTATTTTAAGATAAAATCTTACTCTATTAAGGAAAAAACTTCCAGCTCGCTGAAATATGTTCATTTGCTGAAAATCATCAAAACCACGAAAAGTTCTTGTATTTGAAGATAAAATCTTTTTGCTTTGAAGAAGAAAGATCTAGCTGACTGAAATAAGTTCATTAGATGAAAACCAACAAAAATTGACAAGAACCACGAATAGTTCTTGTATTTTAAGATAAAATCTTACTCTATTAAGGAAAAAACATCCAGCTCGCTGAAATATGTTCATTTGCTGAAAACCATCAAAACTACGAAAAGGTCTTGTATTTGAAGATAAAATCTTTTTGCTTTGAAGAAGAAAGATCTAGCTGACTGAAATAAGTTCATTAGATGAAAACCAACAAAAATTGACAAGAACCACGAAAAGTTCTTGTATTTTAAGATAGAATCTTACTCTATTAAGGAAATAACTTCCAGCTCGCTGAAATCTGTTCATTTGCTGAAAACCATCAAAACCACGAAAAGTTCTTGTATTTGAAGATAAAATCTTTTTGCTTTGAAGAAGAAAGATCTAGCTGACTGAAATAAGTTCATTAGATGAAAACCAACAAAAATTGACAAGAACCACGAAAAGTTCTTGTATTTGAAGATAAAATCTTACTCTATTCAGGAAAAAACTTCCAGCTCGCTGAAATATGTTCATTTGCTCAAAACCATCAAAACCACGAAAAGTTCTTGTATTTGAAGGTAAAATCTTTTTGCTTTGAAGAAGAAAGATCTCGCTGACTGAAATAAGTTCATTAGATGAAAACCAACAAAAATTGACAAGAACCACGAAAAGTTCTTGTATTTTAAGATAAAATCTTACGCTATTAAAGAAAAAACTCCCAGCTCGCTGAAATATGTTCATTTGCTGAAAACCAACAAAACCACGAAAAGTTCTTGTATTTGAAGATAAAATCTTTTTTCTTTGAAGAAGAAAGATCTAGCTGACTGAAATAAGTTCATTAGATGAAAACCAACAAAAATTGACAAGAACCACGAAAAGTTCTTGTATTTGAAGATAAAATCTTACTCTATTCAGGAAAAAACTTCCAGCTCGCTGAAATATGTTCATTTGCTCAAAACCATCAAAACCACGAAAAGTTCTTGTATTTGAAGGTAAAATCTTTTTGCTTTGAAGAAGAAAGATCTCGCTGACTGAAATAAGTTCATTAGATGAAAACCAACAAAAATTGACAAGAACCACGAAAAGTTCTTGTATTTTAAGATAAAATCTTACTCTATTAAGGAAAAAACTTCCAGCTCGCTGAAATATGTTCATTTGCTGAAAACCATCAAAACCACGAAAAGTTCTTGTATTTGAAGATAAAATCTTTTTGCATTGAAGAAGAAAGATCTAGCTGACTGAAATAAGTTCATTCGATGAAAACCAACAAAATTTGACAAGAACCACGAAAACGTCTTGTATTTTAAGATAATATCTTACGCTATTAAAGAAAAAACTTCTGGCTCGCTGAAATATGTTCATTTGCTGAAAACCAACAAAACCACGAAAAGTTCTTGTATTTGAAGATAAACTCTTTTTGCTTTGAAGAAGAAAGATCCAGCTGACTGAAATACGTTCATTAGATGAAAACCAACAAAAATTGACAAGAACCACGAAAAGTTCTTGTATTTTAAGATAAAATCTTACTCTATTAAGGAAAAAACTTCCAGCTCGCTGAAATATGTTCATTTGCTGAAAATCATCAAAACCACGAAAAGTTCTTGTATTTGAAGATAAAATCTTTTTGCTTTGAAGAAGAAAGATCTAGCTGACTGAAATAAGTTCATTAGATGAAAACCAACAAAAATTGACAAGAACCACGAATAGTTCTTGTATTTTAAGATAAAATCTTACTCTATTAAGGAAAAAACATCCAGCTCGCTGAAATATGTTCATTTGCTGAAAACCATCAAAACCACGAAAAGTTCTTGTATTTGAAGATAAAATCTTTTTGCTTTGAAGAAGAAAGATCTAGCTGACTGAAATAAGTTCATTAGATGAAAACCAACAAAAATTGACAAGAACCACGAAAAGTTCTTGTATTTTAAGATAGAATCTTACTCTATTAAGGAAATAACTTCCAGCTCGCTGAAATCTGTTCATTTGCTGAAAACCATCAAAACCACGAAAAGTTCTTGTATTTGAAGATAAAATCTTTTTGCTTTGAAGAAGAAAGATCTAGCTGACTGAAATAAGTTCATTAGATGAAAACCAACAAAAATTGACAAGAACCACGAAAAGTTCTTGTATTTGAAGATAAAATCTTACTCTATTCAGGAAAAAACTTCCAGCTCGCTGAAATATGTTCATTTGCTCAAAACCATCAAAACCACGAAAAGTTCTTGTATTTGAAGGTAAAATCTTTTTGCTTTGAAGAAGAAAGATCTCGCTGACTGAAATAAGTTCATTAGATGAAAACCAACAAAAATTGACAAGAACCACGAAAAGTTCTTGTATTTTAAGATAAAATCTTACGCTATTAAAGAAAAAACTCCCAGCTCGCTGAAATATGTTCATTTGCTGAAAACCAACAAAACCACGAAAAGTTCTTGTATTTGAAGATAAAATCTTTTTTCTTTGAAGAAGAAAGATCTAGCTGACTGAAATAAGTTCATTAGATGAAAACCAACAAAAATTGACAAGAACCACGAAAAGTTCTTGTATTTTAAGATAAAATCTTACTCTATTAAGGAAAAAACTTCCAGCTCGCTGAAATATGTTCATTTGCTGAAAACCATCAAAACCACGAAAAGTTCTTGTATTTGAAGATAAAATCTTTTTGCTTTGAAGAAGAAAGATCTAGCTGACTGAAATAAGTTCATTAGATGAAAACCAACAAAAATTGACAAGAACCACGAAAAGTTCTTGTATTTTAAGATAAAATCTTACTCTATTAAGGAAAAAACTTCCAGCTCGCTGAAATCTGTTCATTTGCTGAAAACCATCAAAACCACCAAAAGTTCTTGTATTTGAAGATAAAATCTTTTTGCTTTGAAGAAGAAAGATCAAGCTGACTGAAATAAGTTCATTAGATGAAAACCAACAAAAATTGACAAGAACCACGAAAAGTTCTTGTATTTTAAGATAAAATCTTACTCTATTAAGGAAAAAACTTCCAGCTCGCTGAAATATGTTCATTTGCTGAAAACCATCAAAACCACGAAAAGTTCTTGTATTTGAAGATAAAATCTTTTTGCTTTGAAGAAGAAAGATCTAGCTGACTGAAATAAGTTCATTCGATGAAAACCAACAAAATTTGACAAGAACCACGAAAACGTCTTGTATTTTAAGATAATATCTTACGCTATTAAAGAAAAAACTTCTGGCTCGCTGAAATATGTTCATTTGCTGAAAACCAACAAAACCACGAAAAGTTCTTGTATTTTAAGATAGAATCTTACTCTATTAAGGAAATAACTTCCAGCTCGCTGAAATCTGTTCATTTGCTGAAAACCATCAAAACCACGAAAAGTTCTTGTATTTGAAGATAAAATCTTTTTGCTTTGAAGAAGAAAGATCTAGCTGACTGAAATAAGTTCATTAGATGAAAACCAACAAAAATTGACAAGAACCACGAAAAGTTCTTGTATTTGAAGATAAAATCTTACTCTATTCAGGAAAAAACTTCCAGCTCGCTGAAATATGTTCATTTGCTCAAAACCATCAAAACCACGAAAAGTTCTTGTATTTGAAGGTAAAATCTTTTTGCTTTGAAGAAGAAAGATCTCGCTGACTGAAATAAGTTCATTAGATGAAAACCAACAAAAATTGACAAGAACCACGAAAAGTTCTTGTATTTTAAGATAAAATCTTACGCTATTAAAGAAAAAACTCCCAGCTCGCTGAAATATGTTCATTTGCTGAAAACCAACAAAACCACGAAAAGTTCTTGTATTTGAAGATACAATCTTTTTTCTTTGAAGAAGAAAGATCTAGCTGACTGAAATAAGTTCATTAGATGAAAACCAACAAAAATTGACAAGAACCACGAAAAGTTCTTGTATTTTAAGATAAAATCTTACTCTATTAAGGAAAAAACTTCCAGCTCGCTGAAATATGTTCATTTGCTGAAAACCATCAAAACCACGAAAAGTTCTTGTATTTGAAGATAAAATCTTTTTGCTTTGAAGAAGAAAGATCTAGCTGACTGAAATAAGTTCATTAGATGAAAACCAACAAAAATTGACAAGAACCACGAAAAGTTCTTGTATTTTAAGATAAAATCTTACTCTATTAAGGAAAAAACTTCCAGCTCGCTGAAATCTGTTCTTTTGCTGAAAACCATCAAAACCACGAAAAGTTCTTGTATTTGAAGATAAAATCTTTTTGCTTTGAAGAAGAAAGATCAAGCTGACTGAAATAAGTTCATTAGATGAAAACCAACAAAAATTGACAAGAACCACGAAAAGTTCTTGTATTTTAAGATAAAATCTTACTCTATTAAGGAAAAAACTTCCAGCTCGCTGAAATATGTTCATTTGCTGAAAACCATCAAAACCACGAAAAGTTCTTGTATTTGAAGATAAAATCTTTTTGCTTTGAAGAAGAAAGATCTAGCTGACTGAAATAAGTTCATTAGATGAAAACCAACAAAATTTGACAAGAACCACGAAAACGTCTTGTATTTTAAGATAATATCTTACGCTATTAAAGAAAAAACTTCTGGCTCGCTGAAATATGTTCATTTGCTGAAAACCAACAAAACCACGAAAAGTTCTTGTATTTGAAGATAAACTCTTTTTGCTTTGAAGAAGAAAGATCCAGCTGACTGAAATACGTTCATTAGATGAAAACCAACAAAAATTGACAAGAACCACGAAAAGTTCTTGTATTTTAAGATAAAATCTTACTCTATTAAGGAAAAAACTTCCAGCTCGCTGAAATATGTTCATTTGCTGAAAATCATCAAAACCACGAAAAGTTCTTGTATTTGAAGATAAAATCTTTTTGCTTTGAAGAAGAAAGATCCAGCTGACTGAAATAAGTTCATTAGATGAAAACCAACAAAAATTGACAAGAACCACGAATAGTTCTTGTATTTTAAGATAAAATCTTACTCTATTAAGGAAAAAACATCCAGCTCGCTGAAATATGTTCATTTGCTGAAAACCATCAAAACTACGAAAAGTTCTTGTATTTGAAGATAAAATCTTTTTGCTTTGAAGAAGAAAGATCTAGCTGACTGAAATAAGTTCATTAGATGAAAACCAACAAAAATTGACAAGAACCACGAAAAGTTCTTGTATTTTAAGATAGAATCTTACTCTATTAAGGAAATAACTTCCAGCTCGCTGAAATCTGTTCATTTGCTGAAAACCATCAAAACCACGAAAAGTTCTTGTATTTGAAGATAAAATCTTTTTGCTTTGAAGAAGAAAGATCTAGCTGACTGAAATAAGTTCATTAGATGAAAACCAACAAAAATTGACAAGAACCACGAAAAGTTCTTGTATTTTAAGATAAAATCTTACTCTATTCAGGAAAAAACTTCCAGCTCGCTGAAATATGTTCATTTGCTGAAAACCATCAACACCACGAAAAGTTCTTGTATTTGAAGATAAAATCTTTTTGCTTTGAAGAAGAAAGATCTAGCTTACTGAAATAAGTTCATTAGATGAAAACCAACAAAAATTGACAAGAACCACGAAAAGTTCTTGTATTTTAAGATAAAATCTTACTCTATTAAGGAAAAAACATCCAGCTCGCTGAAATATGTTCATTTGCTGAAAATCATCAAAACCACGAAAAGTTCTTGTATTTGAAGATAAAATCTTTTTGCTTTGAAGAAGAAAGATCTAGCTGACTGAAATAAGTTCATTAGATGAAAACCAACAAAAATTGACAAGAACCACGAATAGTTCTTGTAAAATTAAGATAAAATCTTACTCTATTAAGGAAAAAACATCCAGCTCGCTGAAATATGTTCATTTGCTGAAAACCATCAAAACTACGAAAAGTTCTTGTATTTGAAGATAAAATCTTTTTGCTTTGAAGAAGAAAGATCTAGCTGACTGAAATAAGTTCATTAGATGAAAACCAACAAAAATTGACAAGAACCACGAAAAGTTCTTGTATTTTAAGATAGAATCTTACTCTATTAAGGAAATAACTTCCAGCTCGCTGAAATCTGTTCATTTGCTGAAAACCATCAAAACCACGAAAAGTTCTTGTATTTGAAGATAAAATCTTTTTGCTTTGAAGAAGAAAGATCTAGCTGACTGAAATAAGTTCATTAGATGAAAACCAACAAAAATTGACAAGAACCACGAAAAGTTCTTGTATTTTAAGATAAAATCTTACTCTATTCAGGAAAAAACTTCCAGCTCGCTGAAATATGTTCATTTGCTGAAAACCATCAAAACCACGAAAAGTTCTTGTATTTGAAGATAAAATCTTTTTGCTTTGAAGAAGAAAGATCTAGCTTACTGAAATAAGTTCATTAGATGAAAACCAACAAAAATTGACAAGAACCACGAAAAGTTCTTGTATTTTAAGATAAAATCTTACTCTATTAAGGAAAAAACTTCCAGCTCGCTGAAATCTGTTCATTTGCTGAAAACCATCAAAACCACGAAAAGTTCTTGTATTTGAAGATAAAATCTTTTTGCTTTGAAGAAGAAAGATCCAGCTGACTGAAATAAGTTCATGAGATGAAAACCAACAAAAATTGACAAGAACCACGAAAAGTTCTTGTATTTTAAGATAGAATCTTACTCTATTAAGGAAATAACTTCCAGCTCGCTGAAATATGTTCATTTGCTGAAAACCATCAAAACCACGAAAAGTTCTTGTATTTGAAGATAAAATCTTTTTGCTTTGAAGAAGAAAGATCTAGCTGACTGAAATAAGTTCATTAGATGAAAACCAACAAAAATTGACAAGAACCACGAAAAGTTCTTGTATTTTAAGATAAAATATCACTCTATTAAGGAAAAAACTTCCAGCTCGCTGAAATATGTTCATTTGCTGAAAACCATCAAAACCACGAAAAGTTCTTGTATTTGAAGATAAAATCTTTTTGCTTTGAAGAAGAAAGATCCAGCTGACTGAGATAAGTTCATTAGATGAAAACCAACAAAAATTGACAAGAACCACGAAAAGTTCTTGTATTTTAAGATAAAATCTTACTCTATTAAGGAAAAAACTTCCAGATCGCTGAAATCTGTTCATTTGCTGAAAACCATCAAAACCACGAAAAGTTCTTGTATTTGAAGATAAAATCTTTTTGCTTTGAAGAAGAAAGATCTAGCTGACTGAAATAAGTTCATTAGATGAAAACCAACAAAAATTGACAAGAACCACGAAAAGTTCTTGTATTTTAAGATAAAATCTTACTCTATTAAGGAAAAAACATCCAGCTCGCTGAAATATGTTCATTTGCTGAAAACCATCAAAACCACGAAAAGTTCTTGTATTTGAAGATAAAATCTTTTTGCTTTGAAGAAGAAAGATCTAGCTGACTGAAATAAGTTCATAAGATGAAAACCAACAAAAATTGACAAGAACCACGAAAAGTTCTTGTATTTTAAGATAAAATCTTACTCTATTAAGGAAAAAACTTCCAGCTCGCTGAAATATGTTCATTTGCTGAAAACCATCAAAACCACGAAAAGTTCTTGTATTTGAAGATAAAATTTTTTGCTTTGAAGAAGAAAGATCTAGCTGACTGAAATAAGTTCATTAGATGAAAACCAACAAAAATTGACAAGAACCACATTTGCTGAAAACCAACAAACCCACGAAAAGTTCTTGTATTTGAAGATAAACTCTTTTTGCTTTGAAGAAGAAAGATCCAGCTGACTGAAATACGTTCATTAAATGAAAACCAACAAGAATTGACAAGAACCACGAAAAGTTCTTGTATTTTAAGATAAAATCTTACTCTATTAAGGAAAAAACTTCCAGCTCGCTGAAATCTGTTCTTTTGCTGAAAACCATCAAAACCACGAAAAGTTCTTGTATTTGAAGATAAAATCTTTTTGCTTTGAAGAAGAAAGATCAAGCTGACTGAAATAAGTTCATTAGATGAAAACCAACAAAAATTGACAAGAACCACGAAAAGTTCTTGTATTTTAAGATAAAATCTTACTCTATTAAGGAAAAAACTTCCAGCTCGCTGAAATATGTTCATTTGCTGAAAACCATCAAAACCACGAAAAGTTCTTGTATTTGAAGATAAAATCTTTTTGCTTTGAAGAAGAAAGATCTAGCTGACTGAAATAAGTTCATTAGATGAAAACCAACAAAATTTGACAAGAACCACGAAAACGTCTTGTATTTTAAGATAATATCTTACGCTATTAAAGAAAAAACTTCTGGCTCGCTGAAATATGTTCATTTGCTGAAAACCAACAAAACCACGAAAAGTTCTTGTATTTGAAGATAAACTCTTTTTGCTTTGAAGAAGAAAGATCCAGCTGACTGAAATACGTTCATTAGATGAAAACCAACAAAAATTGACAAGAACCACGAAAAGTTCTTGTATTTTAAGATAAAATCTTACTCTATTAAGGAAAAAACTTCCAGCTCGCTGAAATATGTTCATTTGCTGAAAATCATCAAAACCACGAAAAGTTCTTGTATTTGAAGATAAAATCTTTTTGCTTTGAAGAAGAAAGATCTAGCTGACTGAAATAAGTTCATTAGATGAAAACCAACAAAAATTGACAAGAACCACGAAAAGTTCTTGTATTTTAAGATAGAATCTTACTCTATTAAGGAAATAACTTCCAGCTCGCTGAAATCTGTTCATTTGCTGAAAACCATCAAAACCACGAAAAGTTCTTGTATTTGAAGATAAAATCTTTTTGCTTTGAAGAAGAAAGATCTAGCTGACTGAAATAAGTTCATTAGATGAAAACCAACAAAAATTGACAAGAACCACGAAAAGTTCTTGTATTTTAAGATAAAATCTTACTCTATTCAGGAAAAAACTTCCAGCTCGCTGAAATATGTTCATTTGCTGAAAACCATCAACACCACGAAAAGTTCTTGTATTTGAAGATAAAATCTTTTTGCTTTGAAGAAGAAAGATCTAGCTTACTGAAATAAGTTCATTAGATGAAAACCAACAAAAATTGACAAGAACCACGAAAAGTTCTTGTATTTTAAGATAAAATCTTACTCTATTAAGGAAAAAACATCCAGCTCGCTGAAATATGTTCATTTGCTGAAAATCATCAAAACCACGAAAAGTTCTTGTATTTGAAGATAAAATCTTTTTGCTTTGAAGAAGAAAGATCTAGCTGACTGAAATAAGTTCATTAGATGAAAACCAACAAAAATTGACAAGAACCACGAATAGTTCTTGTAAAATTAAGATAAAATCTTACTCTATTAAGGAAAAAACATCCAGCTCGCTGAAATATGTTCATTTGCTGAAAACCATCAAAACTACGAAAAGTTCTTGTATTTGAAGATAAAATCTTTTTGCTTTGAAGAAGAAAGATCTAGCTGACTGAAATAAGTTCATTAGATGAAAACCAACAAAAATTGACAAGAACCACGAAAAGTTCTTGTATTTTAAGATAGAATCTTACTCTATTAAGGAAATAACTTCCAGCTCGCTGAAATATGTTCATTTGCTGAAAACCATCAAAACCACGAAAAGTTCTTGTATTTGAAGATAAAATCTTTTTGCTTTGAAGAAGAAAGATCTAGCTGACTGAAATAAGTTCATTAGATGAAAACCAACAAAAATTGACAAGAACCACGAAAAGTTCTTGTATTTTAAGATAAAATCTTACTCTATTCAGGAAAAAACTTCCAGCTCGCTGAAATATGTTCATTTGCTGAAAACCATCAAAACCACGAAAAGTTCTTGTATTTGAAGATAAAATCTTTTTGCTTTGAAGAAGAAAGATCTAGCTTACTGAAATAAGTTCATTAGATGAAAACCAACAAAAATTGACAAGAACCACGAAAAGTTCTTGTATTTTAAGATAAAATCTTACTCTATTAAGGAAAAAACTTCCAGCTCGCTGAAATCTGTTCATTTGCTGAAAACCATCAAAACCACGAAAAGTTCTTGTATTTGAAGATAAAATCTTTTTGCTTTGAAGAAGAAAGATCCAGCTGACTGAAATAAGTTCATGAGATGAAAACCAACAAAAATTGACAAGAACCACGAAAAGTTCTTGTATTTTAAGATAGAATCTTACTCTATTAAGGAAATAACTTCCAGCTCGCTGAAATATGTTCATTTGCTGAAAACCATCAAAACCACGAAAAGTTCTTGTATTTGAAGATAAAATCTTTTTGCTTTGAAGAAGAAAGATCTAGCTGACTGAAATAAGTTCATTAGATGAAAACCAACAAAAATTGACAAGAACCACGAAAAGTTCTTGTATTTTAAGATAAAATATCACTCTATTAAGGAAAAAACTTCCAGCTCGCTGAAATATGTTCATTTGCTGAAAACCATCAAAACCACGAAAAGTTCTTGTATTTGAAGATAAAATCTTTTTGCTTTGAAGAAGAAAGATCCAGCTGACTGAGATAAGTTCATTAGATGAAAACCAACAAAAATTGACAAGAACCACGAAAAGTTCTTGTATTTTAAGATAAAATCTTACTCTATTAAGGAAAAAACTTCCAGATCGCTGAAATCTGTTCATTTGCTGAAAACCATCAAAACCACGAAAAGTTCTTGTATTTGAAGATAAAATCTTTTTTCTTTGAAGAAGAAAGATCTAGCTGACTGAAATAAGTTCATGAGATGAAAACCAACAAAAATTGACAAGAACCACGAAAAGTTCTTGTATTTTAAGATAAAATCTTACTCTATTAAGGAAAAAACATCCAGCTCGCTGAAATATGTTCATTTGCTGAAAACCATCAAAACCACGAAAAGTTCTTGTATTTGAAGATAAAATCTTTTTGCTTTGAAGAAGAAAGATCTAGCTGACTGAAATAAGTTCATTAGATGAAAACCAACAAAAATTGACAAGAACCACGAAAAGTTCTTGTATTTTAAGATAAAATCTTACTCTATTAAGGAAAAAACTTCCAGCTCGCTGAAATATGTTCATTTGCTGAAAACCATCAAAACCACGAAAAGTTCTTGTATTTGAAGATAAAATTTTTTGCTTTGAAGAAGAAAGATCTAGCTGACTGAAATAAGTTCATCAGATGAAAACCAACAAAAATTGACAAGAACCACATTTGCTGAAAACCAACAAACCCACGAAAAGTTCTTGTATTTGAAGATAAACTCTTTTTGCTTTGAAGAAGAAAGATCCAGCTGACTGAAATACGTTCATTAAATGAAAACCAACAAGAATTGACAAGAACCACGAAAAGTTCTTGTATTTTAAGATAAAATCTTACTCTATTAAGGAAAAAACACCCAGCTCGCTGAAATATGTTCATTTGCTGAAAACCATCAAAACTACGAAAAGTTCTTGTATTTGAAGATAAAATCTTTTTGCTTTGAAGAAGAAAGATCTAGCTGACTGAAATAAGTTCATTAGATGAAAACCAACAAAAATTGACAAGAACCACGAAAAGTTCTTGTATTTTAAGATAGAATCTTACTCTATTAAGGAAATAACTTCCAGCTCGCTGAAATATGTTCATTTGCTGAAAACCATCAAAACCACGAAAAGTTCTTGTATTTGAAGATAAAATCTTTTTGCTTTGAAGAAGAAAGATCTAGCTTACTGAAATAAGTTCATTAGATGAAAACCAACAAAAATTGACAAGAACCACGAAAAGTTCTTGTATTTTAAGATAAAATCTTACTCTATTAAGGAAAAAACATCCAGCTCGCTGAAATATGTTCATTTGCTGAAAACCATCAAAACCACGAAAAGTTCTTGTATTTGAAGATAAAATCTTTTTGCTTTGAAGAAGAAAGATCTAGCTGACTGAAATAAGTTCATGAGATGAAAACCAACAAAAATTGACAAGAACCACGAAAAGTTCTTGTATTTTAAGATAGAATCTTACTCTATTAAGGAAATAACTTCCAGCTCGCTGAAATATGTTCATTTGCTGAAAACCATCAAAACCACGAAAAGTTCTTGTATTTGAAGATAAAATCTTTTTGCTTTGAAGAAGAAAGATCTAGCTGACTGAAATAAGTTCATTAGATGAAAACCAACAAAAATTGACAAGAACCACGAATAGTTCTTGTAAAATTAAGATAAAATCTTACTCTATTAAGGAAAAAACATCCAGCTCGCTGAAATATGTTCATTTGCTGAAAACCATCAAAACTACGAAAAGTTCTTGTATTTGAAGATAAAATCTTTTTGCTTTGAAGAAGAAAGATCTAGCTGACTGAAATAAGTTCATTAGATGAAAACCAACAAAAATTGACAAGAACCACGAAAAGTTCTTGTATTTTAAGATAGAATCTTACTCTATTAAGGAAATAACTTCCAGCTCGCTGAAATCTGTTCATTTGCTGAAAACCATCAAAACCACGAAAAGTTCTTGTATTTGAAGATAAAATCTTTTTGCTTTGAAGAAGAAAGATCTAGCTGACTGAAATAAGTTCATTAGATGAAAACCAACAAAAATTGACAAGAACCACGAAAAGTTCTTGTATTTTAAGATAAAATCTTACTCTATTCAGGAAAAAACTTCCAGCTCGCTGAAATATGTTCATTTGCTGAAAACTATCAAAACCACGAAAAGTTCTTGTATTTGAAGATAAAATCTTTTTGCTTTGAAGAAGAAAGATCTAGCTTACTGAAATAAGTTCATTAGATGAAAACCAACAAAAATTGACAAGAACCACGAAAAGTTCTTGTATTTTAAGATAAAATCTTACTCTATTAAGGAAAAAACTTCCAGCTCGCTGAAATCTGTTCATTTGCTGAAAACCATCAAAACCACGAAAAGTTCTTGTATTTGAAGATAAAATCTTTTTGCTTTGAAGAAGAAAGATCCAGCTGACTGAAATAAGTTCATGAGATGAAAACCAACAAAAATTGACAAGAACCACGAAAAGTTCTTGTATTTTAAGATAGAATCTTACTCTATTAAGGAAATAACTTCCAGCTCGCTGAAATATGTTCATTTGCTGAAAACCATCAAAACCACGAAAAGTTCTTGTATTTGAAGATAAAATCTTTTTGCTTTGAAGAAGAAAGATCTAGCTGACTGAAATAAGTTCAATAGATGAAAACCAACAAAAATTGACAAGAACCACGAAAAGTTCTTGTATTTTAAGATAAAATATCACTCTATTAAGGAAAAAACTTCCAGCTCGCTGAAATATGTTCATTTGCTGAAAACCATCAAAACCACGAAAAGTTCTTGTATTTGAAGATAAAATCTTTTTGCTTTGAAGAAGAAAGATCCAGCTGACTGAGATAAGTTCATTAGATGAAAACCAACAAAAATTGACAAGAACCACGAAAAGTTCTTGTATTTTAAGATAAAATCTTACTCTATTAAGGAAAAAACTTCCAGCTCGCTGAAATCTGTTCATTTGCTGAAAACCATCAAAACCACGAAAAGTTCTTGTATTTGAAGATAAAATCTTTTTGCTTTGAAGAAGAAAGATCTAGCTGACTGAAATAAGTTCATGAGATGAAAACCAACAAAAATTGACAAGAACCACGAAAAGTTCTTGTATTTTAAGATAAAATCTTACTCTATTAAGGAAAAAACATCCAGCTCGCTGAAATATGTTCATTTGCTGAAAACCATCAAAACAACGAAAAGTTCTTGTATTTGAAGATAAAATCTTTTTGCTTTGAAGAAGAAAGATCTAGCTGACTGAAATAAGTTCATTAGATGAAAACCAACAAAAATTGACAAGAACCACGAAAAGTTCTTGTATTTTAAGATAAAATCTTACTCTATTAAGGAAAAAACTTCCAGCTCGCTGAAATATGTTCATTTGCTGAAAACCATCAAAACCACGAAAAGTTCTTGTATTTGAAGATAAAATTTTTTGCTTTGAAGAAGAAAGATCTAGCTGACTGAAATAAGTTCATCAGATGAAAACCAACAAAAATTGACAAGAACCACATTTGCTGAAAACCAACAAACCCACGAAAAGTTCTTGTATTTCAAGATAAAATCTTTTTGCTTTGAAGAAGAAAGATCTAGCTGACTGAAATAAGTTCATTAGATGAAAACCAACAAAAATTGACAAGAACCACGAAAAGTTCTTGTATTTTAAGATAAAATCTTACTCTATTAAGGAAAAAACATCCAGCTCGCTGAAATATGTTCATTTGCTGAAAACCATCAAAACCACGAAAAGTTCTTGTATTTGAAGATAAAATCTTTTTGCTTTGAAGAAGAAAGATCTAGCTGACTGAAATAAGTTCATGAGATGAAAACCAACAAAAATTGACAAGAACCACGAAAAGTTCTTGTATTTTAAGATAGAATCTTACTCTATTAAGGAAATAACTTCCAGCTCGCTGAAATATGTTCATTTCCTGAAAACCATCAAAACCACGAAAAGTTCTTGTATTTGAAGATAAAATCTTTTTGCTTTGAAGAAGAAAGATCTAGCTGACTGAAATAAGTTCATTAGATGAAAACCAACAAAAATTGACAAGAACCACGAAAAGTTCTTGTATTTTAAGATAAAATATCACTCCATTAAGGAAAAAACTTCCAGCTCGCTGAAATATGTTCATTTGCTGAAAACCATCAAAACCACGAAAAGTTCTTGTATTTGAAGATAAAATCTTTTTGCTTTGAAGAAGAAAGATCCAGCTGACTGAGATAAGTTCATTAGATGAAAACCAACAAAAATTGACAAGAACCACGAAAAGTTCTTGTATTTTAAGATAAAATCTTACTCTATTAAGGAAAAAACTTCCAGCTCGCTGAAATCTGTTCATTTGCTGAAAACCATCAAAACCACGAAAAGTTCTTGTATTTGAAGATAAAATCTTTTTGCTTTGAAGAAGAAAGATCTAGCTGACTGAAATAAGTTCATGAGATGAAAACCAACAAAAATTGACAAGAACCACGAAAAGTTCTTGTATTTTAAGATAAAATCTTACTCTATTAAGGAAAAAACATCCAGCTCGCTGAAATATGTTCATTTGCTGAAAACCATCAAAACCACGAAAAGTTCTTGTATTTGAAGATAAAATTTTTTGCTTTGAAGAAGAAAGATCTAGCTGACTGAAATAAGTTCATCAGATGAAAACCAACAAAAATTGACAAGAACCACATTTGCTGAAAACCAACAAACCCACGAAAAGTTCTTGTATTTGAAGATAAACTCTTTTTGCTTTGAAGAAGAAAGATCCAGCTGACTGAAATACGTTTATTAAATGAAAACCAACAAGAATTGACAAGAACCACGAAAAGTTCTTGTATTTTAAGATAAAATCTTACTCTATTAAGGAAAAAACACCCAGCTCGCTGAAATATGTTCATTTGCTGAAAACCATCAAAACTACGAAAAGTTCTTGTATTTGAAGATAAAATCTTTTTGCTTTGAAGAAGAAAGATCTAGCTGACTGAAATAAGTTCATTAGATGAAAACCAACAAAAATTGACAAGAACCACGAAAAGTTCTTGTATTTTAAGATAGAATCTTACTCTATTAAGGAAATAACTTCCAGCTCGCTGAAATCTGTTCATTTGCTGAAAACCATCAAAACCACGAAAAGTTCTTGTATTTGAAGATAAAATATTTTTGCTTTGAAGAAGAAAGATCTAGCTGACTGAAATAAGTTCATTAGATGAAAACCAACAAAAATTGACAAGAACCATGAAACGTTCTTGTATTTTAAGATAAAATATTACTCTATTAAGGAAAAAACATCCAGCTCGCTGAAATATGTTCATTTGCTGAAAACCATCAAAACCACGAAAAGTTCTTGTATTTGAAGATAAAATCTTTTTGCTTTGAAGAAGAAAGATCTAGCTGACTGAAATAAGTTCATTAGATGAAAACCAACAAAAATTGACAAGAACCACGAAAAGTTCTTCTATTTTAAGATAGAATCTTACTCTATTAAGGAAATAACTTCCAGCTCGCTGAAATCTGTTCATTTGCTGAAAACCATCAAAACCACGAAAAGTTCTTGTATTTGAAGATAAAATCTTTTTGCTTTGAAGAATAAAGTTCTAGCTAACTGAAATAAGTTCATGAGATGAAAACCAACAAAAATTGACAAGAACCACGAAAAGTTCTTGTATTTTAAGATAAAATCTTACTCTATTCAGGAAAAAACTTCCAGCTCGCTGAAATATGTTCATTTGCTGAAAACCATCAAAACCACGAAAAGTTCTTGTATTTGAAGATAAAATCTTTTTGCTTTGAAGAAGAAAGATCTAGCTTACTGAAATAAGTTCATTAGATGAAAACCAACAAAAATTGACAAGAACCACGAAAAGTTCTTGTATTTTAAGATAAAATCTTACTCTATTAAGGAAAAAACTTCCAGCTCGCTGAAATCTGTTCATTTGCTGAAAACCATCAAAACCACGAAAAGTTCTTGTATTTGAAGATAAAATCTTTTTGCTTTGAAGAAGAAAGATCCAGCTGACTGAAATAAGTTCATGAGATGAAAACCAACAAAAATTGACAAGAACCACGAAAAGTTCTTGTATTTTAAGATAGAATCTTACTCTATTAAGGAAATAACTTCCAGCTCGCTGAAATATGTTCATTTGCTGAAAACCATCAAAACCACGAATAGTTCTTGTATATGAAGATAAAATCTTTTTGCTTTGAAGAAGAAAGATCTAGCTGACTGAAATAAGTTCATTAGATGAAAACCAACAAAAATTGACAAGAACCACGAAAAGTTCTTGTATTTTAAGATAAAATATCACTCTATTAAGGAAAAAACTTCCAGCTCGCTGAAATATGTTCATTTGCTGAAAACCATCAAAACCACGAAAAGTTCTTGTATTTGAAGATAAAATCTTTTTGCTTTGAAGAAGAAAGATCCAGCTGACTGAGATAAGTTCATTAGATGAAAACCAACAAAAATTGACAAGAACCACGAAAAGTTCTTGTATTTTAAGATAAAATCTTACTCTATTAAGGAAAAAACATCCAGCTCGCTGAAATATGTTCATTTGCTGAAAACCATCAAAACCACGAAAAGTTCTTGTATTTGAAGATAAAATCTTTTTGCTTTGAAGAAGAAAGATCTAGCTGACTGAAATAAGTTCATTTGATGAAAACCAACAAAAATTGACAAGAACCACGAAAAGTTCTTGTATTTTAAGATAAAATCTTACTCTATTAAGTAAAAAACTTCCAGCTCGCTGAAATATGTTCATTTGCTGAAAACCATCAAAACCACGAAAAGTTCTTGTATTTGAAGATAAAATCTTTTTGCTTTGAAGAAGAAAGATCTAGCTTACTGAAATAAGTTCATTAGATGAAAACCAACAAAAATTGACAAGAACCACGAAAAGTTCTTGTATTTTAAGATAAAATCTTACTCTATTAAGGAAAAAACTTCCAGCTCGCTGAAATATGTTCATTTCCTCAAAACCATCAAAACAACGAAAAGTTCTTGTATTTGAAGATAAAATTTTTTGCTTTGAAGAAGAAAGATCTAGCTGACTGAAATAAGTTCATCAGATGAAAACCAACAAAAATTGACAAGAACCACATTTGCTGAAAACCAACAAACCCACGAAAAGTTCTTGTATTTGAAGATAAACTCTTTTTGCTTTGAAGAAGAAAGATCCAGCTGACTGAAATACGTTCATTAAATGAAAACCAACAAGAATTGACAAGAACCACGAAAAGTTCTTGTATTTTAAGATAAAATCTTACTCTATTAAGGAAAAAACACCCAGCTCGCTGAAATATGTTCATTTGCTGAAAACCATCAAAACTACGAAAAGTTATTGTATTTGAAGATAAAATCTTTTTGCTTTGAAGAAGAAAGATCTAGCTGA